>NC_136057.1:926649001-927944943 GCF_964261635.1 Lissotriton helveticus
AATGTCCTATAGACATACATAGAGATTAGTAGGCCTAAAGGCCTCACCTTAGTAACATATCCATGTCCTTTTTTAAAAAGGACTAAACTCTAGACAAGAGCCAATCAGCTATCACCTCCCTCTAGAACCTTCCTGGTAGGAGCCTCAGTCCCTCAGATTTTCGTACGCACTAAGCTAAGTAGGCGTGACACTGAGAGAGTTAGGTGAGTCCTTCCCGGGAAGGCGGGAGGGTTGCATGTGAATCCATGAAAGACACCAATACTGGATAACTGCAGTTACAGGTAAGTAACGCATTTCTTATCCAGTATTATGGGTGTCTTTCATAGATTCACAAGCCTGAATCAGAGTAGCAAGCAATGCAGAGTGCACATTTCTGATGGTACAGCATATGCAAGTCCTTAGATAATACATATCACGCGACTATAAATCACCAATAAATGTCACAATAAACATCAACATAGAAATGTGCATAACAGAGAAGGATGGAGGGACGGAGGAAGGCTCACCTTACTGGAATAGATGGCGTAACACTGCTTGTCCTACTGCCGCATCCCTCATCAGCTCTGTGTCCAGGCAGTAATGCCTAGTGAAGGTATGCGGCGACTTCCATGTTGCCGCCCTGCAAATGTCCACGAGTGGCACCCCAGCAAAGAGTGCCTTAGATGTAGACATAGCTCTTATAGAATGAGCTCTGACTTTAGACCATAATGGCTGTCCAGCTCGGTCATGACAGAAGGTAATCGCTGAAGAGATCCATCTGGAGATACTCTGTTTGGTAAGCAGTAGACCTTTCCTAGGTCTACTGAAAGCTATGAAGAGTTGATTGGACTTCCTGAATGTTTTGGTCTTATCAATGTAAAATTTCAAGCATCTTTTAAGGTCTAACGAATGCAGCGACCTCTCAGCTGCAGTGCTGGGGTTTGGAAAGAATGACCGTAGGATTACAGGCTCGTTCAAGTGAAAGTCCGACGGGACTTTAGGGATAAATTTAGGATTGGTCCTCAAAATCACCCTGTCGTCTTTAAACTGTAGAAACGGATCCTGGATGGAAAATGCCTGTATTTCACTGACCCTCCTTGCAGATGTAAGCGCTAGGAGTAGAGCTGTTTTCCACAAGATGTACTTTAGGTCAGCCTTGTGTATGGGTTCGAACGGATGTTTCATAAGTTGGTTAAGAACCACATTTAGATGCCATGTTGGTGGAGCCATCCGCACTGGCGGGAAAGATCTGTATAGTCCTTTCAGGAACTGTTTAATTAGTCTGCTAGACCATAGAGAGGGACCCTTTGAAGTCCTCTTAAAACGTGATATTGCTGCCAAGTGCACCTTAATGGAGGAGTGAGCTAGGCCCGACTGTGCCAGATGTAGTAAATAGGGCAAGATTTGTTCTGGAGATGAGGAAAAGGGTCAAATTCCTCTGTCCACACACCATACACAAAAGCGCTTCCATTTCAGGGAATACGTCTTGTTAGTGCTATCCGCTCTTGCCTTGGCTAGAATATTCCGCCAGTCCTGTGGTATGTTTAGACTGCTGAATTCTCGGTACTCAGGAGCCAAGCGGCTAACCTGAGAGATTTCAGATCCGGATGTTGAACCTGCTTGTTGTTCATGGTGAGCAGGGATGGATACTGGCGTAAATGAATTGGTGTCTCTAGAGATAGACGATGGAGCTCCGTAAACCAGTGTTGTCTTGGCCAGAATGGGGCTATCAGAATTAGAGTGCAAGGCTCCGCTTTCATCTTTCTGAGAACCCTGGGAAGCATCGGGAATGGCAGAAATGCGTACGCAAAGATGTTGCGCCATGCGATGGAAAATGCATTCCCTAGGGACTCTGACTGGGGATGCCAGCTTGCGAAGTTTGGGCATTTTGCTTTCTTTCTGGTCGCAAATAGATCGATTTGCGGCGATCACCACTTGGAAAATATCTGGACGATGATTGCCTGGTCCAGTTCCCATTTGTGCGACAATGTCCTCTGCCTGCTCAACGCGCCTGCAATTACCTTGTCCTTGCCTGGGACATACTCCGCCCTTAGCGTTACATTGTGGAGAATGAGCCAATTCCAGATCTTTTGCGATTCGTGAGAGAGTGTCTGCGAACGCGTCCCTCCCTGTTTGTTTAGATAGTGCATCGTTGTAGTGTTGTCGGTCCTGACGAGCAGTAGGGAGTTCTTGATCCTTGGCAAGAATGACTGTAGGACCAGGAACACTGCCCTCAGTTTGAGTAGGTGGATGTGGAGATGTTTTTCCAGCTCTGACCATTTGCCACTTATCTGCAGTTCTTGAAGGAGCGCTCCCCAACCCTCCAAGGAAGCGTCCGTTGTGATTATATGAGGAGCTGCGGAAAGTAGGAATGGTAGTCCCCGCGAGAGGTTTTTTGATGTCATCCACCATTGCAATGCCTTGATGATCCGCACTGTAATAGTTATGCGGTCGTCGAACGACCCTGCGCATTGTGTCCATTGTCTGGACAAAGCCTCTTGCAGGGGACGCATCCGTAGCCGGCAATGTGGTATGAGTAGGATGCACGATGACATCATCCCCAAAAGGGATTTGAAGATATGACCAGGTGCTATTCGTACTGGAGGAGTATAGCCAGACTTTGAAGGAGACAGATCGAGTCGTTCCAGCCGTTCTCCACAGAGGAAAGTTTCTACTTATACTTTAGAACGCCGATCAGAGTTATATAATTGGAGACCAGGATTAATTGGCACATCTTACCGATGGTGCTCTACTGGTTTTGACATAAGCTTTACGTTTTTTTGGGACTTATAAGGTTCAAGCCTCAGTCTTGTTTCCACTGTACCCTGATTAGGGTTCCCTTCTCCTTCTAAGACAATGTGAATAGGAAGCCTTCACCACAACTTCACAAAACATACACTTGTGCAGTGCATTAAGCAGCAGTTATCAAAACGTTTGCCTACTCCTACATAACCTGCCGAATCGTCTATGAGGTCGTATTACATCTCGCCCTGAAGAAGTCCCATCCGGGACGAAACGCGTCGGCTGTTCTTTTTTACAAATGGAACAATAAAGAGGAACTTTTCTAAAAAATTGGACATGACTCTCATTGTTTTTGTGATAATTTTGTGACTTCGTTTTCACAATTCTGACATGTGGTGCACCTGTGCTTATAAAACAAAATACGAACTGTCAATGTTTTCTTTGAGGCTACTGTTGAGGCTAGAGAAAGGAGCCTGCGTTTTCGTTCCTGGGATGGAAACGCCTTTGCAGAAACTGTGTTCAGAGTTGCTCCAAGAAAGGTGATGATGCGAGAAGGTTGAAAAGTGGACTTTTCTTGGTTGATTGTAAGACCCAAGTGACTGAAGAGATTGAGACAGGCGTTGGAGGATTTGGAGGCGCCTGCAAAGGATGATGCCTTCACCAGCCAGTCGTCCAAATATGGGAAGACTTGGTGACCATGCTGCCTGAGGAAAGCTGCCACCGGGGAGAGACACCTGGTGAAGATGCGGGGTGCAGATTTGAGGCCAAAAGGTAGGACACGGAATTGGAAGTGCCTGCCCGCAACTGTAAATCTCAGGTACTTTTTGTGATTTTTGTGGACTGGAACATGAAAGTATGCGTCCTGTAAGTCCAGCGACGTCATGAAATCCCCTTCCTCTAGGAGGTTCAAGATCTCCTGTATGGTGACCATGCGGAACGATTGCTTCTTTAAGAACTTGTTCAATGCCCTGAGGTCTAGAATGGGCCTCGATTTCTTTTCCTTCTTCTGAATGAGAAAGAAGCGGGAGTAAAATCCCTTCCCCTTCTGAGACGATGGTACTCTCTCTATCGCTCCTTTCCTGAGCATAATTAAGAGTTGTTGCAGAAGCAATCATAGGTTTTTGTGTTGCATTGGGCGGGGAGGAGTTGTCGGAGGGATACTTTCGAATTCCATGGAATGGCCAAATTGAATCAATTGAAGGACCCACCGATCCGTGGTTATTCTTTTCCAATTCCTGAGAAAATGTGTTAATTTTCCTCCAATCTTTAAAGGAGTAGATGGGGTTTGGACTGGCTGGGTGAATAGGTCATTGGCGTCCGCCATTGTTCTTTCTTTGATTCTTGCCCCTAAAGGCTGTCTTGCCGTATGATGATTGTCGGCTCTGTTGGTGCGGGCGATTCTGATATTGGGTTCTACCCTGGTTGGAAGAATATGATGATCTGCTCTGAAAACCACCTCTGTATGAGGGTTGCCCTCGTCCTCTGTTCCTTCGAAAGGACTGGTTCTTATATTGGAGCGTACCCAGCGCTCTTGCCGTGTCCGTATCTTTCTTAATAGTTTGTAGAGCTTCGTCGATCTTAGCTCCAAACAGATGTTAGCCATCATAAGGCATATCTAGGACCTTAGACTGTACCTCCTGTCTAAATGAGGTTGCCTTGAGCCATCCTTGCCTCCGTAAAACGGCTGCCCCAGCCAGCTGCCGGAATCCAGTCATCGCTACGTCCATAGCGCAGTCTAATATTTCAGACGCTGACGTCTGACCCTCCAAAAGGATAGATTGTACTTCCTCTTTTGAGGCGTCTGGTAACTCAGATAAATACGGTGCAATATCCGCCCATAGCTGCCTATTGTATCGTCCTAGAGGCGCCAATGTATTTGCTGCCTTCACCGTCATTGCGAACATTGTAGAAAAACGCTTTCCTATATTGTCTAGCTTTCTCCCCTCCTTGTCCGGCGGCGCTGTCAAAGGGGATGAGGGATTTCTTGAATTGTTTTGAGCCGCCTGAGTGACCACCGAATCAGGTTTAGGGTGTCCTGTGAGGCAGGCCGCTGCGGACGGTGGGGCCTTGTATTTCTTATCCAGTCTTGGAACTACTGGCGAGACTGAGGCTGGAGTTTGCATCAACTGCAGACCCTGTTCCCATACATAATCAATTATTGGAATTGATCTCGTCGCTTTTTTAAGCGGTTCTTTAAAGTCATATAGGAAACAGTCATGTTCCTGAGCTTCCATTGTCAGGTGGAAGCGCTTTGCCGCTCTCTCAACCAAATTGTGGAAACCACCGATGTCCACCGCTGGCGAGTCTGAAGTAGCGGGCACAGGAGACGCTGGAGAATCGATGACATATTCGTCATAGTCGCCATGATTGGATTGGTCATCTCGTAGTTCGCCCTCCTCTAGTTGATATTCTTCTCCTTCTTCATCAGATGATGGAGGACAAGACACGTGTACCCTTTCATGCTGGAGAACCAAGGGCGGCGGTCGAGGCCGTGGCAATGGCACTGTCGCCGCTGGTTGAGGTGCTGGTGATTCTGGGAATCTTTGTTTATAGTCCTCAATCAGAAACCTTAAATCAGTCACTAGAGATGCTGGCAGACACACCATGGGTGTAATGTGCGTCTCCACTGTATGCTGCTGGACTACTTCCTCGTCCGAGCTTTGACATTTCACCACCAGCTCCGAAGGGCTGTTTGCCTGGAGCAAATCCTCCTCTTCAGATTCTTCATCTTGTAGGAGATGGGCTTGCGGTAGACTTTGCAGCCGGCTTGGAGATGTTAAGTCCGGCGTGATTGCCCTTTTCGAGATTCTGACCTGAGAAGTGGAAAGGAAGCCAGAATCAGCCATCAATACCTGGCTCGTCGACGATGTATTGCAGACAGTCTTTTCATTCAGGACATTTGCCGTCAACGGGATTATCGTCGTCGACTGCTCCAACAGGGTTGTCGACGATGGCTTCATAGTCATCGACGTCTTCGTCGACGGTGTTGCTGTGGACGGTATCTTCATCATCGACGACGTCTTCGTCGACGGTGCCGCCTTCATCGTCGTCGACGCCTTCGTCGACGGTGTGCCCGTCGACGATGATGTTTTCGTCAATGATTTCTTCGTCGGATTGGCCTTCGTCGTCGGAGTTGACTTTGTCGTCGATACTGTCGTCGGCGCTGCAGCCGTCAACGGCATTTTGGGCGTCGACGATGACCTTTTAATCACAATGGTCGACGACAAGGGCTTACCCACCGTCGACGATTGGTTAATCATCGTTGAAGAAGTTAACGTCGACGATGCCGTCGTCGCCGAGACTATCGTCGTCGACGTCGAGACGCAGACAAGAGACACAGTCTTACTGAGCGCCAATGATGATGTCGACGAGGTCGTCGTCAACGACGGCGCAGGTTTCTGAAGGTGTGAACCTCCTTGTCAGACGCTGATGCTGACAGGACCTCTGAAGACTTTTTAGCTGTCTTCTTTGGAGGAGTGTCTTGAGGACTAGGGGAAGTTACCCTCGGCCTTTTGAGAGACAGTTTAGAGGAAACTGCAGAGCTCTCACCTTCTTCAGAAGATTCCAGATTGTCTCTGTCCTTGAGCCTTTGGAGCCATATCAGAAGGCGTCCTTCTTGGTTCTTTAGAGTTTTTGTGGAAAATGTTCTACATATTTTGCAATCCTTAGATGAATGATCCGGGTATAGGCAATATAAGCACTTCTTGTGCTGGTCATCGATGTGGAGCCTTTTTTTACCACAACAACTACAGGCTCTAAAAAGACCCTTCTTATGAGTATCAGCCATAATAAATCGCTTTTACCTAGAAAGAATCCAATTTTTGAAGAAATAAAGCTTCAGAACCAAACCTGAGTAGAACTGAGGTGGAGACTCCCGTAGCACAACGTGCGGTAGAAAATCTGAGGGACTGAGGCACCTACCAGGAAGGTTCTATAGGGAGGTGATAGCTGATTGGCTCTTGTCTAGAGTTTAGTCCTTTTTACAAAAGGACATGGAGATGTTACTAAGGTGAGCCCTTTAGGCCTACTAATCTCTATGTATGTCTATAGGACATTACTTTTCTATGTACCGGAGACTCCCATCTCGACGACGGGGAATGATTCAGGCATGTGAATCTATGAAAGACACCCATAATACTGGATAAGAGGGCATGTTTACTGTGAAGGGTAATGGACAAAGATGCGCATATGCAGAGCCTGGTAAAGCCCTAAGTGCTACGATGCAAATCAAGAGTTGGAGATGTGATACAGCTGCGCTGTTCTCCTCCTATACTGCGAAGCAATAAAGCTAGGAAATTGTTCTGTGTTCTTCTTTAACAGGAGGGTTGTGAGTCAAGGAGGCACTAGCAGGTCTATAACCTCACATTTGAATGCAGATTTAAGGCTGTCAGGATTACAGAAACATTTCCAGATCTTTGTCCCGAATCCTGATACAGTCACAGTTTCCAGGAATATCCCTAGCAAACCCTTGTGCATTACATATTCGCATAAGCAAAAACACATATATAAAGCCTCACAGGAAATTCTACCAAACAAGTGCACTTGCAAATGTTATCTTTCCTTTTTTTCTCTCCACAAGGAAACATTACACCTGTGGAGCACCATCTTCCCCTGCACCCTCACCCTTTTCGGAGATATTCTCATTCTTTTCTAGAAAATATTTCACACCGCCTTGTGAGAAGTGACATCTATGAATATTCATAAACATTTACGTTTCAGGGCATGCTGAAAATCAAGTAGCATTCCAGACCTGGAACACCCACTTCCTGCAGTAGGTTTACTCATTTCAACTTATTTGAATCAGTTAATACTTTTACAAATCCAACTGTCCAGCTAATGACATTCACAAGACACTTCCTATGAAGATAATATAAGAAAGAGAGCAGGGCTCTGCTGTAATTCAAAATCTTGCATAATGAAAACGCTGGCATCTTTAAACCTCTATTGAGATCAAAAAGCTGAATGAAACAGAACCAAAACGTAAGAATAGCCTCTTCATACACAAAGAATGCCAAGATTCGAAGAGCTGACATAGCAGAGCCCTTGGAGTCTGGTGTATCAGAGAAGTGGCATAATCAGCGCCTTGATAAAATCACATGCATGATTTGACACCCCATGGCTTTGTACCAAATGGACCAAGTAGATTTCTGCAGCATCTTGTGCCATGGACAAGAAGATAATAAAAAAAAATAGGGATATAGTATTTAGGGATCTGATTTAGAGTTAAGTGGGTGGAAGTACCGCTGCCCACCAAATTTAGAGTTGTCCAATAGCTCTACTGACTACTCTAAACATTGGCAGGAACGGGCCTCCCATCAAACGTTTAACATGCTTTTTTCAAAATCAAAATTCTAAAGCAGGATTTAGTTTTTCAAAAACTAATGAACACCCCACATCATGGGTTGCGGGGCATTCAAATGTTTTTACTGTCCCTAGCTGCCACAATTTCCTGGCAGTGTGGCAGAGTAAAAACTGCCCATACGATTACCCACTCTAAATCGGGCAGGTGGTCGAAAGGCCAAACCTCCAACAGCCCCTACTCAGTCAAGCCATCGGAGGAGTAGTTAAGCGGCGGAGATGGAGTAGTCGGCAACGCTCACATACTTAAGGTCCATCTGCCTGTAAATCAGATGGGTGAACCTTCTCCTTATAGAGAGGGCTTTATATTTTTATTATTTATTTATATATTATTATATATTTATATACTTCTCCATCACCCTCAAAATAAACCCTTTTGTTTGTTCATCTTTTTTACTTACTTTTTTTTTTTTAGATGTGATTTCTTTTTACCTTAGATAACAATGTTATAATCAACCCAGATGTGCAATTCCTTGTGTTACATACATTTGGCAAATGCAGTGAGATTTGGTAACAGATGTTCAAGAAAAGGAGACAAAAACACAGTTTCAGGCTTACCAGTAAGAATACACATTTATTTTTAGAAAGGAGGAGGTGAAATGCTGTCCTTAATTTTTGAAAATGGTTGGAGGGGATAAGGTAGATAAAATAACCTGACAAATATATTCTACAATTCAAAGGATATATAACTTGAAACTTTGTATTAGATGAACAGCATAGATAGGGGATCTTTAGGGATGAGAGGAAATACCAAAACAGGAAATGTGGACAAGAGCAGCAGTTCATAAACCTTTGACTTCTGTGGAACCCCAGTGAATTATTACTGGATTCCGGGGAGCCCCACTGAGCCATTACTGGAAGCCTGGGACACCTGGCATAGCAATTTCTATGATTTGAACCTCAAAACAATACATAAAAATACAAAAACAAATATACAATAAACAAATGCTCAAATATTGAAATATTGGGTTTAATTCAAAATCAAACATAGACAAAGTTTTGAAATTCTCAATTTTGCTTCTTTAAGTCTATATACTTTATTAATTGTATTTTATTTATGTTAAAATTATTTAATTTTGTAAAACAGTCACAGACCTCCTGAGTGGGCCTCGCAGACCCGCATTGGTCTTAAGACCACAGCATGAGAACCACTGGACTAGAGAAAAGTGGCGAGGCTGGACATATTGCCAGATTTAAATACTCAGAAGAAATGGTGAATACAGAGAAGGAGGCGTGAAGGCACATAATAAGTATGGAAAGAAGGGTACAGAAGATACGGGAAACGTTTTCAAAAGGTGTGGACAGAGGCAGAGAGCGATATGTGGAGTACCAACTTGCAGAATTCCTAAGGATGCCAATAAAGGACTTTACAGAACGTGACCACCAAAACGGATATCTGTAGTACTGCATTTGAACCAGTGAAAGAACTAGGAGATGCTTCCATTTTTAATCTGCTGATAATGATTAGTGAAGCATGGGAGAACACGTTGAAGACTACCTCATAAATTCCCATAAGTTCTTTGAAGAAAGAAATACATAAGGTATGACTGATCCGATGAAATGTTGTTGACAGTTTAAGGAATAAGTGTCACATATACAAAAGGTGATATATAAAACCTCTGGCAAGGCAGCCTCGTACTGCAACCTAGTCTGAAATCTGATTGAAATTCATCAAAGAGATAATTGTTATAGATGTGTTGTCTCAATTGTAAGGCTACACAGTGTTTGACTGCCTGCACTAAAAAGGGGTGGCTCAGAGCTTTTCTAAATACATTTGATTTCTCTGCACCAACCGAGAGTTTCTTCGAAAGTGGTCAGACTTCACTACAGGAAATATGCCAGATAATGTGCCTTGATCAAGATGTGTATTTACCAGCTCATTCCAAAAAGAGATTAGATGCAAGATGATAAGTCAGATCTTTTGCTATAGTTGCCAAAATAAAGTCAGTGAAATTAATAGAGGCTTTGCATTTAGGGAAATGTCCCTGAATTCGCAGTAGGTATTCTTTGAATTCCTATTCACTGGGGTGTAGGCAGAAATTTGAAGGGATGAGGTAGTGAAAATTCAATGGCTTTAAATGTATCAAAGAGCATATTCTTCTTACATTGCATGGGGGTATTTAAAGGGGATGAAGATTAATTGCAAGCATTATAACTGGACAGCTGTTTGGTCCGGTATTTGCTGTGTCAATATGAATTTTGATGAGAAAAGTCTAGCCAGAAAATGTTTGGTATTTGCAGAGTTTTTAAAAACTGAGTAATAGCATTAATTAACCCTTCAGCAGGATTGTGCTAGTTATTCAAACAGAAAGAAAAATATTGGAGTTAAAAATACAAACAAATATTGGCAAAATACCTTCTTTTCTGGAGAGATGTCTTCTGGTTCATGAAGACGACTTTCTTTTTCTTCCCAATCCCGTCTCAATTTTGGCCCTTGAGGGTGAGGCGATCCTTTGAACTGATGGTGATATTCAGTTTCACGAGGAATTATATCAGAATTGAATGGTTGGATAGAGGTATTTTTATTATAGATCATCTGAGGAGGGAAATACACCAGGAAAAGGTTCAGAGGAGTCAATTAAGTTTTGTAGAAGCAGTGCCTCCACTCATCGGACAAATGTCAGTGCAGCAAGAAACTGAGATGATCTTGCATGGAATAATTTCCAAGAAGAACTCCATGGCACCTATCCCAAATCATTATCTATGTTATGTTTAAATGTTGCCTTTCTCAGACTCTAAATAAATCGTATCATTCAGAGGACTGAACAAATAAGCAGATGCAAATGAAACCATTCATTCAGGCTGTGGCTTGAGTTATTTCATACATTGTATATGCTGGAGAAATAGTTAATTGAATCGAAAAAAATGCACCTTCTGACTGCTTGTATTTAATGTTGGATGCATAGTGCTACAGTATCAGTACTGCAAGTATTGCAATAGTATGAATATTATATGGTAATGAGGTCAAATGTAGGCCCAGGAGGGCTGTTTCTATGTGCTTTTCTAAATGGCCACATATGAGACATTTACATACAAATATTGCTAACAGTACTCACACAGTTTATGGATACCCTAGCAATCTGGCATTGATCGAACTATGGAGATAAGGCCTCAGATATGTTCACAAGAATGTTACGCTAGTAAGTAAATTATTGGGTTACGAAACAGCAATAAAAAGACATCAAGCGATTTGCCTATAGATAGGTGTAAGATCCTATGATTTCTGGGGCACTGAATACTATGTTCAGAAAGGTGTGCATGAGGAGAGGTAGCAGTACTAGAACAGTACAGGGTGTAGCTATACAGAAATTAAAGTGCACTAGTAGAACAGTGTGCACTTTACATTAATGGAAGGAAGAGCATATTATCAACACATCACGAATAAGGTAAACTGGCAGACCTGGGAATTGGTCACACCCCTTGCTTAGCTAAGAGGGGTGCAGCAGGGTTCAAAGTGCATAGGCAGAAATGTGAGTTGATAGTACATGTTCTGTTCCAAAAGAGGTAAGATCTTGCAGAAATCTAAATCACCAATGAGCATAATAATATCTCCAGAAGTTAATTCTACTACTACTTTAGACCCAATAATGGGATCACATGAAATTGCATCATATGACGCTGGAAGAAATAACAGTACTTTAGATCTAGACCACATCCTATGAAATAAATGGCATCACATGCACGTGAGGTGTTCAAGCACAATGGACATCTTGAACTTCGGTAATGAATATTATCACCAGACAATTGCTGTACACCATAGTTTTGGAGTGCACATGTGTAACTTCAGTTGCCCAATACTGCCTCACATTTCACAAACATGGCTTCAAATGACTAGTGCCACTGTAGAATGCACAGGTTTAAAAGCACATGACAGCTTCACAATGATCCACATTGCAGCATTAAATTATGCCTCGGTTCCTGTCGTTGAATCAGGGAGCTAAGATGGGGCAGTAAGGCTTGTTCCCATGAACCCCACCACATTCTTCAAACGTAGATTAGAACTTATACCAATCAAATGCATCAAGTCTCAACTGTTTTTAATAATTATTGTTATACACTATATCGTTTTATCACTAAAACTGCATGTTAATGGGAAAGTGTTTGGCCATTTCAATAGGAACGTTACTGTCTGTAAATAACAGTGCGCAAACACTTCAGACTTCAGTAATATATTTATTAATAGTGAGTTTTTAAAAATGAGCTGAGAAACACTCCTGCCCTGATGGCAATGCTATTAGTGAACTGAGAGGCAAGTCAGAGATCACGTGTACCCGACATATGGGTAGATTCTTATTATACATGGAGCAAACGTCTACTCTATTTATTCAAACAAAAGAGGTTTTTTTGTACAGCAGAAATGCTGACCTCACATATTTGGAGGTGCTCTCATATGTGATGAAGAAGAAAAAGAGGGCTCTGTAAAATCAAATATTTGCCTGGGATCACACAATTTGAAAGCCGTTTACGGGTTAAGTACATCACAGTTAGGTGAAGTATATTATTCATGTTACTAAACCTGCAGGTCTAGTAACATTTTTGTGATTTTTTGAGGCCGGACTCCTAGCAGTGAGGAGACCTGGGTTATGTTCGAGAGGGCGGGCTGCGAACCCAAAAACAAAGGATGGAATTCAGATGGTTAGGACGTCAGGTTGGTGATGGGCCTCTCCCATGCAAGGAGTTAAGTATAACAAGCAACAATTGCATCTGGACGTTGTGAAAACTGGGGACCTGGCAGGCCAATTCCTCAGTAAGAAGAATGTACGAGGAGGCAGTGTCAAACGAAAAAGAAGACTTAATTTGACTCCCATCTACATGCTAGTCAGCCACTGAACAGGCTTGTCAGGGTAGATCCACTATCCAAAGGAAGTTTATAGGTCCACTGCAGGCTATATAGTGGTGTCAAATTCCTACATATGATTCTGCTGGACATATTATTTGAGTTCAAGGACAACAAATCTTCATGGCTAGACAAAGCACAAGCCCACGGGGAGCGAGTTTAACATGTCACTTAATAGTCAGGTAAAAATGGAATCCTCTGCTGCTACAGCAAGACATGCATTCAAACATACAAAATGTTCTACTTAGAATATATCATTCTTTAATGCAAACCTTTTACTGTTAGGTTGAGAGCTATAAGGCAATATAGTAAACTGCAAGCTCAGCTTGGACTGCCGACAATGTTTACAAAATAATAAGATGTACACATTTGTAAAATGTAACAATTTGGGCGATATTGCCACTCTCCTAGAATGCTCCTTGATTATATGAAAGCAACTTATTTGTTGGTAGAGATACAAACATAGCATCCCAAATGTTTTTTCAGCAATTTCCTGGCAAGAAACCCTTTTCAGTAACATACAAAACATTTACAGGAGTCCCAACCCGCTACCCAATCTGAAAAGGGGTTTACTTCAGCCCTTGACCTGTCTACATCACAGATGGCGTCTAGGCTGGGAAAGGTTAGGAGATGTTTGTGAATGGCCAAAAATGGATGTGCTTGATGGAGTTTACACTGTCAAGGCTGAAAATACCTTGAACTGCCTAGTCTCCACACGTTAGTTGCTGATTACTCCCCCTTGATTATAATGCAATGGGTATTATTATGTGGGATCAAATGTTTTTTTTGTCGCAAGGTCATCTTTTTCTTAAAGCCTAGTAGTGGTCTGTCCCAGCGTTTTACATGCAAATGTCTTTGTTAATCAGGCCCTCTTTTTTGCTTGAAGCTACATTTACTCCACTCGAATTAGTTTTACAGCTGGCATTCTGCAATCACCAAGTCTCCCATAGTGTCAATGTTCCTGAGCTTTGACAACAGACCAAATGCCCTAATTAGCCTTTAGCACTGAATTGACTCACAATCTTCCTGAAATTTCTGTGTTTTACCATCCCCCAAGATTTGCATGCAGCCGTTTGGGTAGATGTTGCAGAGTAGTCAGGCTCAGCCCTGAAAAATCTTTTTCTTTATCTCTGTCTTTTGTCTCACTGTATGATTACCTCCCTTCAATGAGTATGAATGCTGCAAAATCTTTAACTTCCCTAGGCTGTGCTTTTTGAGTGGGTCACTGATTTATCATTGCTGCCTACATACTCTTCTTGGACTCCCATGCTGCATTTTATCTCAAGCTAGGATTGCTTTGCTATGGTAAGTTCATACGGCAGCAGTCTGTGAGAAACCTCAGCCTCTTTTGTGCAAATGTTGCAGAGCTTTAACAATACAAAATTGTTTCTTTCTGTCACACGTTTGAATGTTGTGGACTCTTAGCTTCACAGATTTCAACTTGTGTGGTGCAGTGCACCAGGTCAACTAAACTATAGCAACGTAGTCGCCACACTCTTTCTTCGCTCTTCTTGTGATAGTTTGTATATTCTGGGATCCCTTAAATGTGAAGCCACACATGTTGTCAAGGACCTTTAGTCCAGAATTCTATCTTTTTTGAGATGTATAATAACCCTTTGCGAGGATGCTGATACAATCTCCAACCCTATCTTTGTTCTCCTTCTATAACTACCATGAAATTAGTTTCATGGTATGTACTTTCTTGAAATCCCCAGGCATTCCTTTTTTTTCTTTTTTTTTTCTTTTTTATTGAGAATTCATAAGACACAATGTAAAGCACTATACAGATTATCCCCAAAAAAATTATACATTATAAATACGATCTTCCAGCAGTATATAAAACAGGAGAAATGCTAAAACAATTTGGCGAATCCCATTAATTAAAATCTAATTAAATTGATTCCATTAATTGGTTAATAAGCCAGCTGCCTTAAAACCGATAGGACTACAGGTAAAAAATGGTGCTTAAGATATCTAAAATAAAATAAGATATATCAGGTTAAGGAGATCAAGAGAAAACTACAATTATATACAATATCATATACCCTAAGGCATTTTTAGCACCAGAATAAACCTATTACAGTCTAGTGGCCCGCCAAGGGGCCACTTGGTGCCCAGATCTTCAATCCATTTCTCTTGGTTTTTTACCCTTAAATTCATACAGGGCCGCCTCAACATTATGCATACCTAAGAATCTAGACATCCACATTTGAAAGGTTGGGGCCTCCGTATCTTTCCAGGCAGCTGAGATTAGTATACGGAGTACGGCTGTAGAGATAAAAATTAAGGCTTCAGTCTCAATATTTAGATTTAGTTTGCTTTCACATCCTATGATCATCAGTGTTGGGGATAGATTAATTTTAGCATCTAGCAGCCCCTCCCAGAATGCCTCGATCTCCGTTTTAATTGATTCGAGTTTCTCACACTGATAAAACATGTGGGTGATATCAGCTGGGCCTTTAGAGCATCTAGGACAGTTGTTATCCATCCTCTTGCCCCAATCATATAGCTTGGAGGGGGTATAGTATAGATGAAATAATGTTTTAAAATGTTGAGCTCTTAGATTAGAAGAACGTAAAAATCTTTTATCCATTAAAAGGGCTCTATCAAGGTCGATATCCGGATCCTCCAATTTGGAAGCCCAGGCTGCTTCGGTTTTACCCATATCATCCTGAGATCCCTCCATAAATAGCCTGTATACTCCCTTGATTCTTCGGCCTCCCCCTTCCGATAATCCAAGATGCTGCACCTCTTATCTAGAGTGATAAGAGTTCTCTTTGATTTGATTGTATTGACCACCTGAGCGTATTTGTAATCTTGGCTACCCTGGAGGGAGTACCTCAGTTTCAGGTCTTCAAGAGATCTGCACTCGTCCCTCACCATGATTTGCCCCAGTGTCAGGATACCCTGTCGCTCCCAGAGTCTCTAACACCCATCATTACACAAATAATTAGGGAAGAGTCCAGAATGCCAAAGTGGAGTATGGGGGTTGTATCTAGGGATTCCCAGAGCTTTCTGGACTATCACCCAGACCCCCCATATCCCTTCCAATATTTTATATCTTGACTTTTTATAATACCTTCTTTCCGTTCTCCTTAATAATACCCCGATTGCCTCACTACCTAAGGCCAACTCGAAAATAGATGGGATAACATCTTGTCTGTTGGAGGTGTTTGTGCGGTTTCCCACAGGAACGAATAATATAGCCATCTGCGTGAGAAGACAAGACCAATGATAATATCTGAGGTTCGGCATTCCCAGGCCTCCCCTTTCCTGTGGCAAGGACATGTATTTATTAGATCTTCTAACCTTTCCATATTGCCACAGGAAATTCATGAAAATGGCTTCTATTTCTTTAATAAGTTTTTCCTCTATTTTGAAGGGGATCGCCCGGAATTTATATAGAATCTTGGGAAACATGGTCATTTTGATAACATTAGCACGCCCTATTATTGAGAGGTGCAATGTCTCCATTCTTTTCAGATCCACCTCCATTGATTTCATAAGAGGGATAATATTATCTCTAATAATATGCTCCGGCTGTGCATTAATCGTTATCCCCAAATACACCACCGAGTCAACGAATCTGGGGTCTGATTTAGTTATATTCTTAGAGCACAGCACCTGGGTCTTTCCCTCATTTAGGCAATACCCTGACTGTCTCCCGAATAAACTCTTAATACCCACCACTTCCCGCATAGCCTCGTCGGGTTCAATGGTAATGACAGCCAATTCGTCGGCATATGCCAAGATTTTTGTTTGAAATCCCTTCGTGACTACCGGTTTGATTACGGTGTTGTTCATTATCTGGCGTATTAAAGGATCTATATATAGTGCAAATAAGATGGGTGAACACGGGCACCCCTGCCTCGTCCCTCTTGTAATATAAATCTTCTCCGAGCTCTCACCCATCATTTGGATCTTATCAACTGGGGTGGAATACATTGCCTGAATAGCCTTCCGGAATCTTGGCCTGAACCCCCTTTCCTCAAGCACACTCCACAGAAAATCCCACCTGACGCGGTCGAAAGCTTTCTCCGCATCGAGGAGGACCATTACGACCCCCTCCTCCCCGGCAGAATGGATGTCAAACAGCGTGATAACCCGTCTGATATGATCAGTAGTTCCCCTACTAGGGATGAATCCATTCTGCCAGGGAGAAACCAAGGCCCCAATAATCCGCCCCAAGCGGGTAGCTAAGATCTTGGCATATAATTTATTATCCGCGTTTATCAGGGATATGGGCCTGTATGAGCCTGGATTTTCCTTGGGCTTGCCCTTTTTGTGAAACACCACTATGTTGGTACTCATCCATGATTCTGGAATTACGCCAGTGTTTATGATCCCATTGAACAGGTCCAAAAGGAGTAGGGATATTTCTTCAGATACCCATTTATAAAGCTCAAGGGGTAAGCCGTCGGGGCCCGCAGCCTTCCCTGCCGCTAGGTCTTGTAAGGCCTCCGACAATTTGTCTAGGGTAGTGGCTTGTTCGAGGATTTCTCTATCACCCTGAGCCACTTTAGTTCCCATTCCCGTCCACTCTATCTTTGGATCCTCTGTAATCGGTTCCTCCTGATACAATGCTTGGTAATATCTTTTAAAGACATTTAAAATTTCCATCGGCTCCTCATAGCTCCGACCCTGCTTTTCTATGTGTGTGATGATATTTTTAGAGGCAACTTGTCTAATGCGGAGTGCAAGTGCCCTCCCTGCTTGTTCCCCTGTTTCATACAGCCTGCTTCTCTGTGCTTGATATTCCGCAGCTGCTTTTTTGGCTGGTTGCTTCTGTATCTCTGCTTTGATGGAACTCACTCTTTCTAGACTTTCTGTACCCTGCCTCCCCTGGGATATATCCTTTCTATGCTGCTCCTCAGCATCCGTCAGTTTATTCATTAGTTGTTCTCTCTCTAAATTAAGCCTTTTCCAATTTCGAGCGGTATAGCTGGTGGTTTCTCCCCTTAAAGCAGCTTTATAACTATCCCAGACAGAGTTTCGTGATGCACTGTATCTATTTGCATCAAAGAAAGCCTGTGACCATTTCTTAATATACGCCACATAAGTACTATCTGTTAGGAGCTTCCTATCGAAAGTCCAGGGTCTTGATTTTTTAACCGGCCTAATAATGTCCATTGTTAGCATCAAAGGGTTGTGGTCTGATAATATCATGGGTAGCTTGCAAATTTTAACCGAACTCAGCTCTGTGGCGGATATCATAAAATAATCTAGCTTAGAGTATTTCTGGAATGGATGTGAAAAATATGTGAACCCGGAATTCCCTGGTTCGATACCCAGACGTCCCTCAACCCATGTGATTGCATCATCGAGCATACTGCCCGATATACCCGGGGTTTACGTCCGGTGTATATGGTTCCCCCCACGAAGTCTGCTGAGATATTCAAATCCCCACAAACCACTATGGGGGCTGGCCAACTCGTCAGTTCCTTCTCCATACGGTCAAAAGTATCAGGATCGTCGCTATTGGCCCCATAGATACAACAGATGGTGATGCCCATATTCATTTCACATAACGCCCACCTCCCCATAGTGTCCGCCTTAAATCATTTGGCTCCCCCCAAACCCACCTTGCTTATGATAGCCACCCCCCTGATAGAAGACGTTTGGGAGGAACAAGAGAGAGTTTCATATCCCTTTAAATTTAACCAATGCTTTTTCCTCCAGGGCAGGTGGGTCTCCTGTATACACAAGATATCCATCCGTAATGATTTAACAAATTCCTCCAGTCTTCCTCTTTTTTTCCAGTCATTTAGGCCCCCTATATTCAAAGAGAAAATCCTGAGCTTAGACATGCTTCTGTCTTAAATGCTTCCTTCTCTTCAACCGGGCAATTATCATGCTGGAAACATATTTGAAATATAGATCTTGTTTCAACTTTATGAATGAGATTATGTTTACATTAGTGTCATAAATTCTCTTTTTTACATTTGCACTCCCCACCCGCCTACCCCTCGCCCCCTACGCCCTACCACCCCCCACCCCTAGTCCCCTGACCTCCCCGGAACCATGCACCCTCCCTTGTGAAGCGCACAGACAAAGTCTGTGCATATGATGGGTGCAGTACAGCAGTGAGGACTTCCTTATTTGCTACTTAATTCCAGAACCTCATGATCCCAATAACATTATAATGGAGCAATTAGCAATACTTCTAGGGCTTCTAAGGCTTCCAGACTCATGCACTATACTCATACTATATACTATACAATCTTAGAAATAGCACAAGGCTGGATGAAGCAAGCTAGGAAAAAGAAAGAGAAAAAAAGGAGAAAGAGCATAAGAGGGGAACACATAAGAAAACAGATTATCTGTTTATAGTGTCCAAGTACTCCTGCGCCTTAATTTCTGACGCGAAGTATTGTGTCCGCCCTTCATGAATTATTTTGAGCTGTGCTGGATTTATAAGGTATGCATGCATTTTCTTGTCTTGGAAGGGTTTATTCAGTTGGCGTAGTCTCCAGCGCCTCTCGACCGTAGTATGGCAGTAATCCGGTCGGACAAAGAATGACACCCCTTCACTTGTTCTTTTAGCGTCAGATCTTGCATTTTCGGCGATAGATTGTCTCAGGACAAAATTACCCCCAAAAATTAGGATTGCCCTGGGTTTATCTCCTTCCTTCGCATTGCGGCGTATCTTGAAGGGGGTGCGATGTGCTCTCTGGATTTCACCGGCCCAGCTCCAGCTGGCTAGCTCGGGAAAAGCTTGCTCAAAGAGTTTGATGACGTAGGCTCTTACATCGGACCCCTCTGAGCCCTCGGGTATGCCCAAGACCCTTAAGTTGTTCCTCCTGAGCCTATTTTCCAAATCTTCGAGCTTCCATTGTATGTCCATTGCCTGGGCACCATAAGACCCGACCTTACTGGTAGCAGCGGCGGCCTCCGATTCTGTTGAGACCACCCTTTCCTCCAGATTCAACACTCTGTCCCCCACATTAACACAAGCCTTAGATAGTTTCCTTACTACGCCCTTCATTTTCTTCATTGCCGCTTGGGCCTTGCAATTGTCCTGCCTGGTCTCCTCCCTATGTGCTATGATCTCCTGGTGAATTACTTCCAGCATTGACAATTGAGTTGATTCGAGGTTAGGGTTCCCCTGTAGTGGTGTTGTGGATGAGTAGTCCCACCTCAGACCCCCTTGGGGCTGTTCCTGACCTTTCAGAGGCGCGGCGGATTTTACTGCCGTTGACGGATGACCCTGCTCCGGATCGCTTTCTCATTCTGCATTGCTCTCATCTATGTCAGAGCTATGCTCCTCATCCTCTTCAGACCAGTCAGCCTCCTCTGACACTGAGAAAAAACACTCACTGGGGGCCTTCTCCCTATCTATCTCAGGAGCCAGGGTGCCTGGGGGTCAGAGTTTTCAATAGCAACTTCGGAAGTATTGACCAAGTCCTGGATCTTATAGTTCTTGTTTGGCTTTGCAATTGACCTCGGGCGGCATTTGCTCGAGTAACACCCTCCTCTACATCGCCCATATCCCCCAGGCCTACGTTCTGGGGCGCAGAGGCCGAGCTTGAGGCATCCCCCAGCGAGTTAACGACCATTCCGTGAGAAGTGTTTTTAGATACTGGGGTGAGGGTACCTTCATCGTCCTGGAGGGTTCGACTGTCTATGCTGGCTTTTATACTGCTGACACCTGCCAAACCCGCAGAAATACCGTTGCCAGCGCCCTCCGTTTGGTAAACAACCTCACACTCCCCAGTTATTGCAGCCTCAGCCTCAGTTACTTTAAC
This sequence comes from Lissotriton helveticus, assembly GCF_964261635.1. NCBI lineage: Eukaryota > Metazoa > Chordata > Amphibia > Caudata > Salamandridae > Lissotriton > Lissotriton helveticus. Next base: position 926,669,663 of record NC_136057.1, read on the forward strand.
CCCCTTCTCCTTACCGCTACGGGTAAACATCTCTGCGATGGCTGTGGTTGCGGTTGTCTGTCGGGTCCTGACAGTGGGCTGCTTACTTTTTTTCTCAGGCTCCTGAGAGGATGTTTGTGCTTTCGCTTTCGCCGGTGTTTCAGTCTCCACTCCTGCGCTAGTTATTCCGCCGGTTGCTCCTGAAGCGCCTGTGGGATCATTACCAGCCTTCTTCTTTAGGGATGCTTTTCCCCCCGTATTCACTTTTGGGGCCATTGCTCTCGCTCGCTGTTGCTCGGACTGCGAGCTCGAAACACTCCTGGGGCTCCGCGACCTCCGTTTGCTCCGCTTCGCACAAATCCCCAGGCATTCCAATGCATGGTTGTAGGAGAGTAGGGTATGCAATCCTATGTTCACCCCAGATTTTTGTTTTTTGCTTCACTGGTTTACGACTTTCCCTGGCTGTGGGCCTGCTAATCAGACCCACAGCCTAGCTGTTCCCTCTCTCTAAATTGACACACATGTACTTCAGGTGCATTTACCAACTGGTATTGGGTCACTCTTATAAGTCCTTGTACAGTGTACCATAGGTACCCAGGGCATAAGTGCACCCCAGGCCTACCAGGGGCTGAAGCATGTATTATGCCACCCCTGGCTGGCCATCTAAACAGACACAACTGGCTGCTAAGACAGCTGGGGCAAGGTAGTGTAATCACCCTTTGCTGTAGATATAGTATACCTATATCTAACCCCAAAATGGACACATATATTTCTATAAGTCACTCCTATGGCAGGCCTTATCAATCCTGAAGGCAGAGTGCTTGGAATTATGTGAGATGGTGCTCTAGCATGAGCTAAGCCTGTCTGCAGCTTTCAGAACCAAGTCCTTTAGCTGTTTCCATGATAACGCTATACCATATACTCTTAAGTGCATTATAATCCTCGCGGTTATTGCAAACTTTGGTATAGCATTATGCAAACATGTTGAGTAAGGTGTCATACGAATTGGAATACTACCCCCTCGCCAGTTCTGGCGACGGGGATAGCATTCCACCCTTTTAGAGGGACACGACATGTATGTAACTGTGAACCCCGGTTAAAGTTAAACAGAGACTCAGCATCACAAAATGGATGCTGCCACCACAGACACAAGTCTGACCTCCTGCTGCTGGGAGTCCTTCCAGCGAGGGAGGCCTGGACAAAGGGTTCCTGCCTTGGGAGGTGCTAGCACCACCCCAGACAGGATTTTGTGTATTAGGTAGGACAGGCCTGAAAGGAATGAGACATGCCTGGGGCACACAAGGTGCCCTGTGCATACCCCGGTTCAAACCAGTTGCTGGGGCACTCCAGCCCCAGCTCTGGCACGAAACCGGACAAAGGATAGGGGGTGTAATCACCCCCCTTCCTGGTCTCACCCATGGGAGGGACCTAGTCACTAATACAGCCCCCTTTAGGAGAATAAAGGTAGGAGCTGGTCCCATTCCAAGTTAGATTATCCTGAACAACTTTCACAAGAAGAAACTCTGGACTTCGACGTTCTGCTCCACACGAGACTGAAGAATCTCCCTTGTGGGCAAGGAGTGTCCACCCTGCAACTGCAGGCACCATCAAGCGTCCTAGCGGTTCACTTTGTCGTCCTTCCTGCCGGATCAAGACTTCAGAGCCCGACGAGACCCGGACTCCCAGACCTCTCCGACCTCTACCTACATCTGCAGCACAGCTGAGATCCGTGGGTGCGACGAGACACGTGGGACCGGCCATCTTGAAGAAACTGCACTTCGCTTCCAGCACGACTTCAGAGGCATCCTCGAGTAAGTGCTTTGGGGATTGAGAAGCCCCCGCCCCGAGCAGCCCCTGCACCGAAGACCAGCCCTCCAGCATCCACAAGATCTGCGTGGGGCCCTTTTGCTTGGTTACTGCTCGACGCGTTGTCTGGTCACTTGCCGGCTGGCTAGTGACCTCCTAGACGACGATCCACGAAATTTACACTGCTGGTCTGGTTGCTCCAGACTGGCCCTTGATCCCTTCCAAAAGAGGAGAACCCCGGACCCTCCTGGTCTGCACCAGACGCCTTTTCCACTCACCGCGTGGGTTGCCTTTGCCAAGGCCTGTTGACGCCGAATCCGGACCACACACCGCCGACAGCGAGAGCCTGCTTGGGACAGCTCGTGCCTCCATCCTGGTTGTCGAAGACACCTCCTGGTCCACGTGGCTGCAGAGTCAAGCGTCCATTCTTCACCTGATCGCGACAACAGCATCTGGTTCCCTCCTGGTTCCACACCGGTCACTGGCTAGTGACTTTGAACACTGTCCCCCCTGCTTTCAGGTCCTCTTCTTCCTCGATCCACCCGTGGATCGCACCGGACATCTTCCTCCTGGTCGCCTGCAGCATCTTTCTTAAAGGCTCCATTGACTTCGACGTGGAAACCCGACACACTTTGACACCTATGCACCCGCAGCCGTGGGTGAGGTAACAAGAGCATTTCGGTGCTCAAGGGTAGATTGACTCTCCTAGTGTTCAGGTATTCTGTCGTTTTAGTCGTAACTAGTAGGAACTGTCTTTTACTTACCTTTTCGTAATTTGTTCTGCCCATTGACGTTGTTCCGCATCTCGAGTGTGAGTTCACACTCTGCACACGCGTCCCGTGGGCCTCCTGCTACTTACCTAAGGTTAGGGTAGTGTAGTCCCAGCGATCCTACAGCCTCTGGGCATCCTCATTTCCTAAATCGATTTCCTTAACCCATTTACTTAGTATATGGTTTGTCGTGCCCCTAGGGCACCTTTGTAATTTGTGCGATTTACTGTATTTTTCTTAAAGAGTATTGTTATGTGCTTAGCCCTCTGATCTCATAAAGAGTTCAGAGGTGTTTGTTATTAATAAATATATTGTTTATTTTCATAACAACCTGTGTGGTGTCCTTTCAGCTGGTATTCAAGGGGTTATATGTGGTAAAACAGCTGGCTTCACATGCCAAAAGAGTTTAGCCTAAGACTGCTTTGTCCATGCTACCATTAGGAAAGCTGGTCTATAAGGTTGACTTACAACCAATCACCATAAGGGTTGTTTGGACTGATACAAGGTGATCACTAGAACTAGTGAGCATCATATATCATGCCAACTTCTCACAATGGCTACTGCTTATTGTGACAGTGGAGGTTACACACAATTTAGTCTCCAGCTCTGACTTGCTCTTATGCTGAGATTAGTTCCTGTTATGAGTTTTATGTTGGGCGATCATGACATCCCAGATTTTGTTGTGTGCTCGGCCCAGTTAGCTGGCCTCTGTCACTGTTTAACCTTCAACTCTGTCTTGGCTCGCATGCTTTGATTCCTCCCTTGTGAAGTGCTATGTGTTCTTGGAGATATACTATCCACAACTTTTGTGAACCTTGCTGGTGTTTGGCAATTGACACATTGTTTATTCTCCAGATCTGTCTTTGTGGTCATGCTGCGATTACTCTTGTGTGGTTTCAAATTGTATGCTTGCTGAGGTCTTCAGACCTCTCTCTATGTGACATTGGTTGGATCTGGCATTTCTATGGCTCCATTGTACTTCTTCCAGGATTACCTGGGCCTTAGGCCTCCTTTTCCTCAATTTCAGCTGTCTACTTCAAGCTGCTCATGATTTGCATTACTGTACCACTCTTTCTGTCCTCCAGCTGGGTACCATGAAGACAGAGGCCCAAAAAAAATGACTGGTAATTTAACTTAATGTTACCCTAGGTTACGGTAACTTGGGAATACAAAGGATGAATGTTATGGGGAATAACATGCAGCAATCAGTGTTTCCATTCAAATTCTTTCATTTTCCCACACAGTTTCACACAGAGATTTGAAGCAGCCAAAATCTCCAGGTGAAAAAACAAAACTCATAATTCTGATGGGGCTGATAGCTCCTCTTAGTTATTACTATTGAAATGTACTTGTAATCAATGGCAGAGGTCTTGTCCATTGCCAGCTAAGTAAGGATCATCACACTGAATTCAGGCCTAGCCTCTGGCTCTAACTTTCCAGCTAAGAGAATGAATTATAAACAGATGCTCACCTGTGGTGCTGCAAAACATTCTCTCTGCTGCTATTGGGTGGTGCACACACCCCACAGGACGCAGTATGTTTCTGGCGGGACATAAGGGAGGATTCAGAGAAACACACTGGCAAGCATGGTGGTTCAGGTATTGGGATGAAGGTGACAGGTGGAGAGCGTATTAGAGGACATGTGTACTCTGAAGGGAAATGGACAAAGGCGAGCATATGCAGAGCCTGATAAAGCCCTAGGTGCTACGATGCAACTCAAGAGCTGTAGATGTGATGCAGCTGCGCTGCTCTCCTCCTATAATGCTAAGCAACAAAGCTAGAAAATTGTTCTGTGCTCTTCTTTAACAGGAGGGATGGGAGACAAGGAGGCAGTAGCAGGTCTATGACCTCACATATGAGTGCAGAGTTAAGGCTTTCAGGAATACAAAAAAGTTTCGAGATATATATGCCTCATGCCACAGTCGCATTTTCCAAGCGTAACCTAGCAAACTCTTGAGCATTGGATACTCGCATAAGCAAATACACATATATAGAGCTTCACAGGAAACTCTACCAAACAATAGCACTCGCAGATTTTATATTTCCCTTTTTTCTTAACTCAGCAGGCAAATATTCTAGCTTTCGAGAAGAAGCTTCCCCTGCACCCCCACCATTTTCAGAGGTATTCTCTTTAAGTCTGGAAAATATTTTACATTTGTCTTGTGAGAAGTGATATATATGAATATCCATAAACAATTAAATTTCAGGGCATGCTAGAACTCAAGCAGCATTCAAGCCCTGGAACACCCACTTCCTGCTGTAGATTTACTCATTTCAAATTCTTTGAATGAGTAAATACTTTTACAAGATCAAAACAACCTTTTGAACATGTAATCCAACTTACTCTAGAAAATAATTGAGCACATAACATTAGGACTCTGGCAAGAACTTGCAAGTATGATCTAGGTGTGAAGTGTAACTGTCCAGCTATTGACATTCACAAGACGCTTCCTCTGAAGCTAATGTAACAAGCATTTGCAATGCAATATGTCTCGCATTTGCGAGAATTTGAGTTATTGGCATTTACAATGCCAATAGTTCAAACTCTCGCAAATGCGAGACCTATTGCATTGCAAATATGTTTTGTGTCAAAGCGCCCCATTCTGCGCTTTCACTTTAACTGAGGACACGCCCCTTTTTTTAAACAAGCCGCGTCTAAAGAAAGAGGCATGGCCGACATTAAAGTGAAAACATTGCATGAGGGCTTTGAGAAAAAAAAAAGCATCTGTTTGTCAAGTTGACAAACATATTCTTTTTTTTATAAAAGCGCCCCATGCCACGCTTTCACTTTAATAGCGGCATGCACCTTTTTTTATACGCGGCTTGTCTAAAGAAAGGGGCGCAGCCTCCATTACTGTGAAAGTGCCGCATGGGCACTAGTCAACAAAAATAAATAAACAAGTGTGGCTGCTATACTTAAAGCGGACCGTGCTGCTACGATAAATACATAAAGAATTGCGGCCGCTACAGTTAAAGTGGACCACCATTAGTAATTGAAATAAAACTGGGTGGCATGCTGCGACGTAGTGGGTGGAATAGGGGCAAATCATTGAACAACATAGTGCTCACAGCCAAAATAAAGCAGACAAGTAAAATGTCCAGTCGTTACGGGAGGTTAAAAATGCAGACCAGGCGGTACCAAGGAGGGACTAACAAGCCTATTCAGGAATGAAAAGCAACGATTTCGCAAGGATGGTAACAGGAGCCAGTTGAAAAGATGGGTGGGACTTGGGCGGAACTTCAAGTCCATCCCTCACTACAGCATGCTTCGCTGAGCAGCGCATGCGCTGTCCAGGCTCGACATACAAAGGGATAGAGTTTGGGAAACAATTGAGGGTGAAATACATAGGCAGAGAGCAGGTGGGAAGAGAAAATAGAAGGGAGAAAGAGGGAGGGGAGAATATGGCTTACAGACCAGAGCTGCGTGCAGGAGAAAGAGTGCGTGGGATTTGGAGATCGGAGTGCACATAGGGAATTAAGCAAGAGTACAATATGGGGCCATAGGAGGAAAGGGGAAGACAGAAGGGTGGTGTACTTGAACTAGAAGACACCTGGAGAGGAAAACAGAAGGGTGATAACAGAGATCATGAGGAAGGTGGTGGGAGCAGTGCATGAGCACCAGAGGCCACATGGGGTGGACAGGCGCGTAGGGTACGTGGAGAAGTGACACAGAACTAAGGGAACATAGGTTCTAAGTAGCCAAGGGCACTCGAGGACGAAACAGGACTAAAGGAACATGAGTGCCTCATTCTTAATGCCCCTATGGCAATAGAAAGTCCATACCAGAACAGAAAGCACATACCAGATGAGCAATATTTTGCTATTATCTGTCGGAGTGCATGGCATGTCTCTTCCACATTCTAGCGGAAGACATGCTTCTTCTCCTTTTCTTGACTGCCCAATTCATCCTTCCATGATCCTTTGTACCCACATTCCCAAGATCCCACTGATGGAACACTTGGGTCAGGGACCTAAAGAGTGCTACAGACTGGAGATTTCTGTTAACAATATTCTGCATTCTGGGAATTGTAGTCCTGGTTCACCTCTACTCAAGCAAGCGTTATCAATAAAGTGGTTTCTAGAAGGAAGGCACAGGATATTATGTGTCTCAAGCCATTGGGTTATCTGGATAAACATATGCAGAAAGGACTTGCATGTTTTGAGCTGAGATGGAGCTAGAGGAACACAGACCTCACTTAATTGTAAGAGGCACTCATACATTTGGAGGTCAGTTTGAGCTCTCACTCAAGAAGGCTAGATGGCATTCTTGCTGGGAATTACTCGAGCATGAGCTCTGCATGCATCTTTAGTCAGAGCTCTGCTCTGTGCCGAGTGAATCCCCAGAGCTCCAGAAGTTTCTGGAAACAAAGCCACCTTTAGGGGAGCCCCTCAAAAGTCCATCATCAAACGGGGAGAGCTGCTTTGATACATCAGCATGCTGCTCCACAAACTCTGCCAGCACTGTCTACCTTGTTATTCTAATAATTCGACATTTAAATGTTATCATTTAAATGATGTCACTTCCTCGCCATAGGGGTTAAAGGTTGTGTGACATCACTTCCTGAGTTGTAAAATGCTAATTCGTTCTTACCCCTAAGAACTTTGAAAACGTAAAAACAAAAGGGTGCCTGATAGAGAATATGAAGAGGGGAGGCTGAAACACAGCAGCAAGCCTGGTCTGAGAGAGAGAAGGGAGGGAATGCAGGCATGAAAGAGACAGGGAAACAATGGAGGAGGAGCGGGAGCCCCTGATTCAAGGCTGGGTCTAGAGGGCACCAGGGCATGAACCTACTGGAGGCCATAAAGCAGGGTTCAGGCTTGGGTTTGGGGCACTTTCAGGAGGTGTGAGAGCTGGGAGTCCTTCATGGGTAATGCGACAGGAGCTCTAGTGGGTGCATGATACGCACACAATGCAACGTATTTCTTCTGAAAACGCTCTTCAAAAGAAAATAATTCTGGGAGGAGCCGCTATGGGTAATATGAAGCTGAGCTAAGGCAGAATAATGTAAATTGTTGTTTTTTTAGTGGAGGCTAATAGTAAGGTATGAAGATTGGGGAGAAGGACTATATGTAAAATATGAATCTAATGCAGGCTGATAATTAAATAAGCCCATATTTTTGTGGAGTGCATAATGGAGTAGAGCGATACATCGACAAAACAAATCAATCTGCCATGAAACATTCGATTTGTATTTTTTTAAAAACACTATTTAAGAGTCATGGGTGAAAACCGTCATGACGACACAGTGAGTATTCAGTGCCTGGGTGGTGGTGGGCCGCGAAGGTGCAAACAGTAAGTGAAGTAGGTAACCTTACCCAGCAACGTGTGAGGACGCAGAGGTCTTTCGTGCAACACAAAGGCTTTTGCTAGCTTGGTGTCTAGAATGGCTCCCAAGAACAGTCTGTTTTGAGCAGGGAGGAATTGAGACTTTTCCATGTTGAATGTGAGGCCCAGGGACTGAAAGAGGGTCTTGCAGATTTGAGTGTGATTGGAAGCCTGCTCGAATGACCGTGCCTTTAGCAGGCAGTCGTCCAGGTATGGAAAGATTTGTACTCCTTGCAGGCGAAGGTAAGCTGCCACCGGTGCGAGGACCTTGGTGAACACACAGGGAAATTAACAAAGTCCTAAAGGAAGAACTTTGAACTGGAAGTCCTTCCAGCCTACTCTGAATCTGTGCCTTCGCAGAATAAGTAGATGAAAATAAGCATCCTGGAGATCCAAAGTTGTCATATATTCTCCTTGAGAAAGTAAAGGAAGTACCTCCTGAAGGGACAACATGCAAAACGTTTGTTTTTTGATGCATTTGTTTAAGGCCCGTAGATCCAGAATAGGATGCCATTCTCCCGACTTTTTCTGTTTGAGGAAGAACCTCGAATATAAACCCCTGCCCCTTTGGAGTTTTGGCACCACTTCGATCGCACCCTTACTTATTAGAATTGTGAGTTGGTTTAAAAGTTCCTTCAGATGGGCAGGAGGTGGACCACTTGGTGGAGAATTGGGAGGAATTTTTAGGAATTCTAATGCATGACCCCTGCGTACAATGTCCAGGACCCACTGATCTGTAGTAATTAGTAACCATTTTGAGTAAAAGTGTGAGATTCGACCTCCAACCCGTGAACAATCGGGCGGGGCTAGAAATGGTTTGTGATGAAAGTCATTGTTTCTTAGAATGGTCCTTTCCTCTGTAAGAGGATTTACCTCTGTACTGTCTGTAGGATGAAGAGTGTTGCTGCCTGTACGATAGCTGACTCTGGGAGGAATATCGTTGTTGCCCTTGTTTATATTGACTGAAAGTACCTCGAAAGGAGGAAGAGGACCGACGACCTCTTGCGCCTCGAAAAGTTTGCCTTTTAAATTGGAGAGTTCCAAGAGCCCGGCCGTGTCAGTGTCTTTCTTTATTGTCTGAAGGGAATTATCTGTATGTTGGCCAAACAAAGATTCCCCATCATAAGGCATGTCTAATATTTTTGTTTGTACCTTTTGACGAAAAGACGTGGCCTTTAGCCAGCCTTGTCTTCTGAGAACCGCAGCCCCAGCCAAAAGGTGGAAACCAGTGGAAGAGACGTCGATGCAACGGTCAATCATCTCAGAAGAAACGTTTCTCCCTGATGAAGAATTTTCCATGCCTTTTCCTTTGAAGATTCTGGAATTAATTGAACTAGAGCGGAAATGTCCGACCACATTTACCGGTCGTAGCTGGCAAGAATGGCCATTGAATTGGCTGCACGGACTGTTGTTGCTGCCATTGTTGAAAATTTCTTGCCTATAGCATCAAGGCGCCTACCTTCACGGTCAGGTGGTGAGGATATTGGAGATGAAGGATTTCTTGATCAGCGCCGTGCCGCCTGAGTAATGATGGAATCAGGCTTTGTCTGAGAAATCAAACAAGCAGGTGTATTTGCGGGTGCCTTGTACTTTTTGTCCAGCCTCTGTAGAATGGCTGGAATAGAATTAGGATTTTGCATGATTTTAAGTCCTTCTTGCCAAATGAAATCAATGATGGGAATAGAGCGCGCTTGTTTTTGAGGCTGCTCTTTAAAATCATATAAGAAGCAATCTTCTTTGGTTATCGTCATGGGAAGTTGGAATCTCTTCTCTGCTCTTTCCATGAGCGCATGAAAACGGCCAATGTCTACTGGTGGGGAATCTAGAGGAGCTGGGCTGGGGGATGGCGTCTGCATTTGGTAGTTGTCCTATTCTGACAGTATGGATCTATCATCCAGCTCACCCTCACCATCATCATCATCATTGTCATCATCATTGCCCTCCTCTAAAACGTGAGGGGTCTGTTGTTGTGTCCTGGTAGTCGACCCAGAAGGTGTCACCAATGGGTCTTTAGTGGCTTGACTAGGTGGTTGAGGTGCTGGAGAGGTCTGTACTGACCTCGGAAAACAGTGATTATAATCATCCAGCATATACTGTAGATTAGAGATAAGCGTCAAAGGCATCTGTGCCATGAGAGGTTCAGGATCAGGTTGCGTCCCGCATGTAGAATATTCTTCCTCTTCTAAGTCTTCCTCCTCATCAGAGTACTGACATTTTATGAGCAGTTCCGGAGGATTTCGAGCCGCCCTGAATCTACCATCAACATCAGAAGAAAATAATTCTGCTGGAGGCTGAGAAGGGGTTTGAATCGGCATTAGAGTTTCTAAAGATGAATGGCGTTGTTGAAGAAGATAACTTAAAGACTTCAGTGGAACTAAAGCCATCGTTGACGAAGCCACCGTCGACTAAGCCACCGCCGACAAAGCCACCGCCGACAAAGCCACCGCCGACAAAGCCACCGCCGACAAAGACACCACCGACAAAGCCACCATCGACAAAGCCACCATCGACAAAGCCACCGCCTACAAAGCCACCGTCGACGAAGTCACTGCCGACAGAGCCACTGCCGATGACGATGAAGCCATCGCCGACAGAGCCACCGTCGATAAAGCCACCGTCGACGAGGCTGCCGTCGACGACAATTCAAGCGTCAATGAAGCCTTTCTCTTCTTCTGCTTGGATGATATCGTCGACGATCTCAAAGGTATAGTCGACGAGATAGGTCTCACCTTCACAGATACAATCTTCGACGGTGAAGATGCCGATGACAGGATCATAGCCGTCTTCATAGATGATGATGCCGAAGTCGTCGAGGTAGACTGGGCGACGGCAGCTTTCATCAACGGAGGAAGAGATGATGGAGTCGTCGACGAGATGAGCAGTTTTTGAGGTAAAAACTGCGTAGATGGATTCTTAGACGCCTGAGAGTCAGATCTCGAAGGCGTAACAGGTGCAGGAAGACTCTGAGGGGGAGAACTCACCCCTTTTGAAGTGGAAGGTTGATCCTTGTGATGTTTCTTCATCACTTTATGTTTAGGAGAGGTCTTCTGATGTTCACTGGTTCTCTTCATAGATGAAGAAGGAGTAGTTTCTGTCCTGTAACTCCAGTTCTGTAGTAGGGGTATCTCTGTTATAGTCATGATCTAGTGAATAGTCCCGCGCATGTGCGTGGACCCCGGAGCAATCAAAAATAATCTCTTAAGTTGTCAAAAAATGCAGATCTGCACAGACACTTAAGAGAGAATTTAAAGACAGATAATGCAGCCTATATCCACAGGCTACACTGTCCAGTACTTCAACTAGAAATTCCCCCAAAAATCCACAAACAGCAAAGCCTGTCCAGTTTTTCCCCACAGAGAAAAACTTTCCTATACCAGCAAAAGCCTCTGGAATGATAGAGAGGAAGGAATGGACAGACATGTCCATAGGCTGCCATTATGTGGCTCAGAACAGGATACTGTGCCTTTAAGAGAAGTTTCCAGAACTCTCTCAGTATCCCAGAATGCACAGCAGGTCCCTTTTACTTTCAGTTCTTTTTGAAGGCGTAACACGCCAGACCTGTAGCATTCCTTACATGAATATCTTTCTCCACCGGGGAGGAGGGCGGGCGCTTATGACTATAACAGAGATACCCCTACTACAGAACTGGAGTTACAGGACAGAAACTACTCCTTCTGTAGTAGGGGATCTCTGTGTATAGTCATAATCTAGTGAATAGAAGGGCAAGCCCATCCCCACACCAAAGCAGAGGTGGAGAATAAGAAAAATAACACCACTACTGTGCGAACAGATTTCGCAGCGAAGCCTGCCAAACCTCAGCGTCTGTCCTGGCATCAGTGTCCAGACAGTAATGCTTCGCAAAGGTATGGACCGACTTCCAAGTGGCCGCCTTGCAGATTTCCGCAATTGGCATATTACGTAGCAAAGCAGTCGTGGCAGCTTTGCCCCTGGTGGAATGAGCCTTAGGTTTACCCCCTAAGGTCTTATTAGCCTTTTGGTAACACAATTGTATACAGGACACAATCCACCTTGAAATGGACTGTTTGGAGGTAGCGAGACTGGTCATGACTGATCAATAATTGATAAACAATTGGTCTGACCTAAGAATATCTTTGGTTTTATCCAGATAAAATTTCAACACCCACCTAACATCCAGGGAATGTAGAGACCTTTCCGCTGGAGATGAAGGATTCTGAAAAAACCTAGGTAAAAGTTATGGTCTGGTTAACATGGAAATCAGAGATAACCTTTGGAAGCAATTTAGGGTGAGTACGCATAACAACCTAAGCAGCATGAAATACAGTATAAGGTTCTTGGCAACACAACGCCTGGATTTCACTCACCCTGCGGGCCGATGTGATGGCCATGAGGAACGCCACCTTCCAGGACAGGTGCTGCAACGAAGCCTTATGAATAGGTTCAAAAGGCTCCTTCATCAATCTGGACAGCACCACATTCAATTCCCATGAAGGTCGAAGGAAGCCGGACAGGAGGGAACACTTTCTTCAAGCCTTCCAAAAAATCCTTGATCACAGGGATCTGGAAGAAAGAAGTCAGTGAAGGGCATTTCCTGTAGGCAGTCAGCGCAGCGAGATGAACCTTAATGGAATGGAAATTAGGGCCAGACTGCGCCAAATGTAAAAGATACGGAAGGATGACATCTTCCTTACATGTCGTTGGATCATAGTTCTTGGACTTGCACCAGATGCAGAATCTCTTCCACTTGTAAGCATAGGAAGTTCTAGTGGAAGGTCGCTTAGCCTCCTTCAGTATGTCCATACAATCGTCTGGTAGATTCAAATGGCCATATTGCACTATCTCAGAAGCCATGCCGCCAAACTCAAAGACGAGAGGTTGGGGGGCACCATCTGTCCCGCGAACTTCATGAGAAGGTCCGGCCGGCACAGCAGCCGGATGTGAGGAAGGATAGACCGGTGAAGCAGGTCCGTGAACCACCACTGCCTGGGCCATTCCGGGGCAATCAGGATCATCCGCGCCCTGGACTGGGACAGCTTGATGAGCACCGCCGGAATCAGGGGAATGGGCGGAAAAGTGTACAGAAAGCTGTTCAACCAGTCGATCCATAGCGCATTCCCCAGTGTCCCCTGCTGGTAGTACCTGGATGCGAAGTCTCGGCCTTTGCTGTTTTCGGCGGTGGCGAACAGATCTACGTCTGGAGTCCCCCACCTTGCGAAGACTTCTCCTAGTACTTCGTCGTTTATGACCCATTCGTGGTTTTCCTGAATCAGTCTGCTCAGTGCGTCCGCCTGAACATTCTGGACACCGGGTAGATGGGTAGCCGTTACCGTCAGTCCTCAGGAGCCAGTGCCAGATCGCCTGCGCCTCCTGCGACAGAGTGCGTGATCTCGAGCCCCCCTGATTTTTGAGGTAATACATCGTGGTCGTATTGTCCGTCTGTACAAGCAGAGAGTTGGTCTGGAAGGACGGATGAAAGGCCTTCAGTGCCAAGTGAACAGCTCTGAGTTCCAGGAAGTTGATGTGATACGTGGACTCCGTCAGGGACCACGTTCCTTGTATCTGTAAGTCTCCGGAGTGCGCCCCCCAGCCGTGGAGAGACGCATCCATCACGATAGTCCGTGTGGGAATTGCCTTGTGGAAGGGAACCCCTCTGAGGAGATTCTCCGCTGAACACCACCCCTTCAGAGACTGAAGAGCATGCAGAGACCGTCGTATCTTGTCGTCTCAAGACCCTTTCCTCTGATCCCACTGATCCTCCAAGCACTCCTGCAGTGGTCTCATGTGCAGCCGTGCGTGTGGCGTGAGGAAGATACAAGAGGCCAACGATCCCAGTAGAGAAGACACCGTCCTCACTGTCGTAGATGGAGTGGTCATAAGAGCCTGAGCCTTCCGAAGGAGTGATAATCGTCTCTCCTCCGAAGGAGACACGCTTGCTGACAGCGTATTGATGGAGGCTCCCAAGTACTGTATGGACTGGACCGGAGTCGGGACAGACTTGGACATGTTGATGTGCAACCCCAGTTTGTTCAACAGAACGCACGTCTTCTGGAAGTGCGCTTGAGCTTCCGAGAAGGAGGAGGCCTTGATCAACCAATCGTCCAGGTACGGGTAGACAAACACCTTGTTCTTCCTCAGGTGTGCAGCTACCACTGCCATGCACTTCAAGAACGTCCTGGGCGCAGACTTCAGCCCGAATTGCAGTACTGTGTACTGATAATGATTGGCGCCGACTTGGAATCGCAGGAACTTCCTGTGTTTTTGTGCAATGGGCACATGGAAGTACGCATCCTGTAGGTCTATAGCATATAGCCAGTCTCCCTGTTGCAGCTGAGGATAAATCTGATGCAACGACAGCATGCAAAATTTCTCTCTGCGAATCCATTCGTTTGCTTGTCGCAAATCCAGAATGGGCCTGAACTCGTTCTTGTCCTTCTTGCGAACCAGAAAGAACCGGGAGTACAGACCTGTTCCCCTTTGAGACAGAGGTACGTCTTCTATCGCCCTTTTCCTTAACAGGGTATCGGCCTCCGCCTGGAGCTCGCGCAGCTGAAACTGCGAGCTGACCAGTGGAATTGCTGGAGGCGGGCTGGTGAACCGAAGGCTGTATCCATTGCAAACAATATTCAGCACCCACTTGTCCTGAGTAATTTTTCTCCACTCTGCCATAAAAAATTGAACGCTTCCCCCCACCGGAGTGGGTAACGGATGACTGGGAAGTAACCGCTCAGGGCCGAGACCCGGCCGGGCCTTTGGACGCGGTGGCAGATTGCTGCCCACCCCTGCCCTTCTGACGCTTCTGGAAGGGCTTTCTCTGGAACTGCTGATGTTGTTGCTGTCCAGACTGCTGTCCTCGCCCTCTACCTTGCGCCCCGTACCGTCTTTGGAACGGGCGGTAGCTCTTCTTTTGGTCCTTGGGCTTCTCCAAGCCCACTGCTGTCAGAGTCTGGGCCTCCGCCTTCATGCGGGCCATCTCGTCGTCCGCGTGCTTCCCGAAGAGGGTCTCTCCCGAGAAGGGCAGAATGGCCACCCTCTGCTGAGCTTCAGGTTTTAAAGATGTTAATTTAAGCCAAGCGTGGCGCCTTTGGTTGATACCATGGCAGTAACCATGTGCTGCCAGGAGCGAAGAGTCCGCAGCTGCACTGATAAGCTGGTTCGACACCAGCAAACCCTCGTTCAGGATTTCTATAAAATCCTCTTTCTTCTCTCGAGGGAGGAGCTCCGCGAACTGTTGGAGGGACTCCCACAGAGCCCGATTATAGCGCCCCAACAGTGCCGATGCACTGGCAGCCTTCATGGACGTAGCGGACGTCCCGCATACCTTCCTGCCCGCCGAGTCCAACCAGCGACTCTCCTTGTCCGGAGCCACATTAGACGATGGAGTGGTGGCGTGTTGCTTTCTCACCGCTGTCACTATTACGGAGTCCGGAATGGGATCCGCCCGGAGGAAAGCCGGGTCCGTATCAGGTGCCTTGTACTTTTTCTGCAGCCTTGAGGGGGCTGCCTTTGTCACTGCCGGAGTGAGGACAACCTCCATCGCGGGTTCCACTAACCCTGGAACCAAAGGCAATAGGGGCTGAGATAGGTGCTTTTTGTGAAGCGTCTCAAAGATGACAGAGGTCCTGGGCGTGGGCACCTTCAATGTGATGCCCAGCTTGTTCGCGCCCCTCAGCAAGACCTCCTGAAAGGACACCACATCATCCACTGGAGATACCCTTGATCTAGGGGATTCATCTAAGGTGGGAGAGTAGTCCCTCTCACTGGACGACCCTGTGCTGTCTCAAGACCGACCCCTCCTATGGCGTCTTCTCGACCTCGCCGATGACCGACGGCGACTCCTGGATCTCCCTCTCCTGGAGCAAGATCTGGGTCTTCTAGGCCTTGGGCGTTCCGCGGATGCCTGAGGAGCAGCCGGTTCCGGAGCGTGCGGCGCCGGCCTGACCGGAGACCTCGGCCGAGGAGCCCCCTTAGGCGCCGTTGGAAGGTGCGGCAATGAAGTTGACCTCGGAGGCATGTGGCGGCACAGGAGGAAGCAACGTTGGCGGTGTACGTGGAGGCACCGGTGGTAACTGTGGTGGTACACGTGGAGGAGCCGGAAGAGGAGGAGGAGAAGGAGTGCGCGGCGGCGGCTCCTTTGGCAGTGGAGGAGGAGGAGTAGGCGACCTTGGCTTAGGAGGTGAGTAAACCTGAGAGTACACTGAGCCCGGTGACTCTGTCGTCTTCTTCCTGGGTGTGGGCGACCGAGAGGCAGCGCCCCCTGTCGGAGACCGACGTCGCCGTCTTTCCCCAGATGACCCGGAAGAACTCCTGGCTCCAGAATGCCTCCTGGAGGCTGATCTATTCCTCTTAGGCGCAGAGCGCCTCTTCGGAGTCGATGAATGCCTCTTCGGCGTCGAAGAACGCCTCCTCGACCTCGGCGAAGGTCGTCTCGACATCGACGACCTACGCCTCGACGACAGGCTCCACCGTCTCGACGCTGATCTCCTCGACGTCGAACGTCTTCTCCGCTTCGACGTCGGTGACCTCCTTCTCGACGCTGACCTTCGAGTCGACGGCGAACGGCGGTGTCGCCACGACGGCGACCGCCGACGCCGGCTGGAATCTCTTCGGCGACGATGACGTCGAAGATGACAACGTCGAAGATGGCGAAGATGGCGTCGGCGGCGACCTCGACGGCGGTCTCGTCAGGCTCCTTGTCGTCGAGCGTCGACGTCGTCTCGACCCAGAGCCCTGGGGAGAAGGGGAACAGACCACCGTCATGCCTCTCAACGCCGTCGTCGATGCTATCGACGTCGATGGAGAACGGCGACGCTTTCTGGCCTTCTTGACGCTGGGGAGACCCCCAGAGGCCTTAGCACGTGCAGAGGAGGCAGATCCAGACCCACCTTGGCTCTGCAGCCTTCTTTCCTCCAGTCCTTGGAGCCTGATCTTCCTCCTGTCTCTTAGGGTCCTGGTGGAGAAAGTTTGGCAGATCTCACACTTCTCTGGTAGATGAGAAGCAGGGAGACACAGGATACACAGGTCATGTGGATCCGACTTGGCCTTCTTCCTGGAGCACTCCGAGCATTTATCAAATAAGGCAGGCATATTTGATAAAAATAGAGTGCTCAGATGATAGAAAAAGGAAGAGGGCACCAACACTTAAACACTTTAAAAGTGCAAAAATTCTTATCACAAACACAAAAAAGGGAGAGCTCTATGCTCTAGGGTCCTGCTAGCAGGAGCCGGAAAAAAGAACTGAAAGTAAAAGGGACCGGCTGTGCATTCAGGGATACTGAGAGAGTTCTGGAAAGTTCTCTTAAAGGCACAGTATCCTGTTCTGAGCCACATAATGGCAGCCTATGGGCTTGTCTGTCCATTCCTTCCTCTCTATCATTCCAGAGGCTTTTGCTGGTATAGGAAAGTTTTTCTCTGTGGGGAAAAACTGGACAGGTTTTGCTGTTTGTGGATTTTTGGTGGAATTTCTAGTTGAAGTACTGGACTGTGTAGCCTTTGGATATAGGCTGCATTATCTGTCTTTAAATTCTCTCTTAAGTGTCTGTGCAGGTCTGCATTTTTTGACAAATTAAGAGATTATTTTTGATTGCTCCGGGGTCCACGCACATGGGCGGGACTATTCACTAGATTATGACTATACACAGAGATCTCCTACTACAGAAGTTTTGATGGAAGACACACTCTCCACATCAGAGACAGAGTTCTCTTAAGTCTTCAACTTCTGTAGCCACAGAAGGAAACGGCCTTCTCTGTCTTTCAAGGTCTTCTGAGAGAAGGTTCTACATATCTTGCAATCCTGAACTTGATGTTCAGGATACAGGCAATATATACACTTTTTATGAGGTTCTTCCGAATGAAGTCTCTGCTTTCCACAGGAACCACAAGGTCTGAAGAGGGACTTCTTGGTGGTAGACATTCCAAAAACTGAATTCCTGAGAGAAAAAGAGAAGAAAACTGAGCAGAGCACAGGGAGACTCACTTCACACGACGTGTGGTAGAAAATCTGAGGGCCTGAGCCTCTGAGGAGAACATTCTAATAGGGTGCTGATGCCTGATTGGCCGGAATTTGAACCAAAACATAATGACTAAGATATATCATAGAAGTGATATTTTGTCTATCTAGGAAAAATTCTATGGTTTTGTTTTCTCTATGTATATATGCTACATTACTATGTTATTTACCGTAGGACTCCCACTTCGACAACGGGGAATATTCAAGCATGTGAATCTATGAAAGACACCCCAATCCTGGAGAATTATTGTATCCACTTGCGGCCAGGAAGGGTTCCAAGAACAGAGTTTTTATTTCCATGTTGGTTCCTCCATCTGCTTTTAAGCTCTACTAAAGTGAGACGTGTAGTTTTTCACCTCAGGCCGCCAGTTCAGCACAGTTTCCCCTTTGAGGCCACTTTGAAGGTTAACCGAGCCTGAAAGAATAACACACACAGCCAGCGTTAGTACCATCAGATGGGTATGGTCAGCACGTGCTTTGTGCAGGTGTTGGAGTGCGCGGAGTTAGCAATTTGGAGAACAAGCAGCAGCTGAAATCGTCGGACACAAAACGTGCACATCCCCTGTCCGGGTGCAGAAGCCCGCTCACTTGAAGGCAGAGTGAAGTGACTCACGCACCTCACTTGCGGGACACTGAAACTAACTAGGAGGACGGGGGAGGGAGGGAGTGAAAGTGAAAGCATGCCATGTGCGCGCTGGTTCAAATGCCAGCCCTACGCAGGGACAGGAGATGTGCACGCATACGGAGTGCACATCTCCTGTCATACGCTTGCACATCTCCTGTCCTGTCCCCCTTCAGCAATGAAACCGACGACTATAAGTCTCGCCAAGGCAAGCAGCGCATGTGCTGCGTCGCTAGGCAAGACCTAAAAAATAGAGTAGGGCTCTGTTGTAATCCAAAATCTTGCATAATGAAAATGATGGCATCTTTAAACACCTATTGTGATCAGAAACCTTGATGAAACAGAACCAAAATGTAAGAATAGCATCTCCATACACCGAGAATGCCAAGATTCGAAGAGTTGACATAGGCAGAGCCCTGGCATATTCATAATCTGGTGTATCAGAGAGGTGGCATAATTGGTGCCTTTATAAAATCACATGCATAATTTGACACCCCCCCTTGCTTTACATCAAATGGGACAAGTAGATTTCTGCAGCATCTTGTGCCATGGCCAAGAAGATAATTTTTAAAAAATCACACCCCTACTATTTTTACTGTTGGTAAATAGATGCAACGGCACATGGGAATCCTTGTGGCACATACATCAGGTTAGCCGCGTTGGGCATAGGAGGATATGCAAATGGGTTATAGTATTTAGGGGCTGATTTAGAGTTTGGAGGTAAATCCGTCAGTATGGCAGATTACTTTACTTCCGCCATACCGACGGTCCTCTGCCCACCAAATTTAAATTTGTCCAACAGCTCTACTGATTACTGTAAATGTCGGAAGGAACAGGCCACTCGTCAAACTATTAATGCTTTTTATTTTTTGCAAAATCTAAATTCCTAAGCAGGATTTTGTTTTTGAAAAAATAAAAACTAATGACCCTCCCACATCATGATGTGGGGGTCATTTAAATGTTTTTACTGTCCCTAACCACAATTTCCTGGTAGTGAGGGATACTATAAAGTGGACAGGTGATTGCCCACTCTAAATAGGGCAGATGGTCGAAAGCCAAACGTCCAACTGTCCCTACTCAGTCAAGCCATCGTAGGAGTATGTCAGAGATGAAGATACATCTGTCTGCGTCACTGACATACTTAAAGTCTGTCTGTCTGTAAATTAGATGGGTGGAGCTTCTATTTGGAGTGAGGATAACCGCTCCATCAACCTCAAAATCAGCCCCTTTGTTTGTTCATTTTTAAACATACTTTTTTTTTTTAAGTGTGATTACTTTTTACCTTATATAACTATGTTATAATCCACTCATGTGTACAATTTCTTGTGTTACATATATGTTGCAAATGCAGTTGTGAGATTTGGTAATAGATGTTCAAGAAAATGAGATGAAATAACAATTTCAAGGTTGTCCTTAAGAATACACATTAATTTTTAAAAAGGATGGGGTGAGATGCAGCCCTCCATTTTCGAGAATGGATGTAGGGGATAAGGTAGATAAGATACCCTGACATATATCTTCTACAAGTCAAGGGATATAACTGGAGAGTTTGAACTAGATGAACAGCATATAAGAGGATCTTTAGGGATGAGAGGAAATACCAAAAGAGGAAATGCGGATTAGAGCAGCAGTTCATAACCTTTTGACTTCTATGGAACCCCACTGAATCATTACTGGAATCTGGGGAGCCCCACTGAGCCATTATGGTAAGCCTGGAACATCTGGCATAGCAATTTCTATGATTTGAATCTCAAAACAATACATAAACTCAAAGCAAATATACAAAACAAAATGCTCAAATATTGAAACATTGTGTTTAATTCAAATTCAAACATAGCCAAAGTTTTCAAATGTTCAATTTGGCTTCTTTAATTGTATATACTTTATTCGTTTTAATGTATTAATTTTAAAATTATTTAATTTTGTAAAACAGTCAAAGACCTCCTGAGTAGGCCTGACAGACCCCCAGTTGTTCTTAGACAACAGCTTGAGAACCACTGGACTAGAGAAAAGGGGCGAGGCTGGACATATTGCCAGATTTAAAAACTCAGAAGATATGGTGACTACAGAGAAGGAGGTGTGAAGGTACATAGTAAATAGGACAAGAAGGGTACAGAAGAATATGGAAACATTTTTAAGAGGTGGGCTAGAGGCAGGGAGTGATATGTGGAGTACAAAATGCCTGAATTCCTAAGGATGTCAATAAGGGATTTTACAGAAAGTGACCACCAAAATGGATATCTGTGGTACTGCATGTGAACCAGCAGTCTTCCATTTTTAATCTGTTGAGAATGATTAGATTTGGTTCCTGTGCACCAACCAAGGGTTTCTTCGAAAGTGGACAGCCTTTACTGCAGGAAATATGTCGGAAAATGTGCCTAGAACAAGAAGCATACTCGCCAGCTCATTCCAATAAGATATTAGATGCAAGGTGATGAACCAGATCTTTAGCTATAGCTGCCAAAATCTTGTCAGTGAAATGAATAGAGGCTTTATGTTTACGGGAATTTCCCTGAATTCTCTCTAGGTATACTTTGATTTCCTAATCACTGGGGAGTAGGCAGAAATGTAAAGGGTTGAGGCAGTGAAAATTCAATGGCTTTACATTTAACAAAAAGCGTATTCTTCGTACATTGCATGGGGGTCTTTAAAGGGGATGAAGAATAATTGAAAGCATTATACCTTGACAGCTTTTTTGTCAGATATTCGCTGTGTCAATTTGAACTTTGATGCGAAAGGTCGTGCTAGGATATGTTTGGTATTTGTAGAGTTTTTCAAAACGGGGTAATAACCTTAAATAGCCCTTCAGCAGTGATTCAAACAGAAAGAAAAATAATTGAGTAAAAATGTCAACCAACTATTGCCAAAATACCTTCTTTTCTGGAGAGGTCTCTTCTGGTTTATAAAGATGACTTTCTTTTTCTTCCCAATCCCGTCTCAATTTTGGCCCTTGAGGTTGAGGCGATCCTTTGAACTGAAGATTATATTCAGTTTCACGAGGAATTATATCAGAACTGAACGGTTGGATAGAGGTGTTTTTATTATAGATCATCTGAGGAGGGAAATACACCAGGAAAAGGTTCATATGAGTCAATGGAGTTCTGTAGAAGCAGTTCCTTCACTCATCAGACTAAATGTCAGTGCAGCAAAAAAAACGAGATGATCTTGCATGGATTCATTTCCAAGAAGAGCTCCATGGCAGCTAATCAAAATCATAATCTAGGTTATGCTGAAAATTTGTCTATATCTGACTCCAAATAAAGCTTATTGTTCAGAGGACTGAACAAACAAGCAGATAAAAATGAAACCATTCATTCAGGTTGTGAGTCAAGTTACTTTATAGATTGTATATGCTGGAGAAACAGTTAATCGAATTGAAACAAATGCACCTTCTGGCTGCCTATATTTAAAGTTTGATGCATAGTACTGCAGTATCAGTGCTGCAAGTATTGCAATAGTATGGACATTATATGATAATGAGGTCAAATGTAGCCCCAGGAACGTTCTATATGATTTTTATGATGGCCACATTAGAGACATTTACATACAAATATTGCAAATAGAAGTCACATAGTTTGCGGATACCCTACAAATCTGGCATTGAACCACCATCCACCTCTTCCTGACCGATCTATGGAGATAAGGCCTCAGATATGTTCACAAAACTGTTACTCTGGTGAGTCAGTATCGATCCAGTAATAAAAAGACGTCAACAAACGTGCATGTTGACAGGTGCAAGAACCTATGATTACTGCGGCACTAAAAACTATGTTCAGAAAGGTGTGCGTGAGGAGAACTAGCAGTACTAGAACAGTACAGGGTGTAGCAATGCAAAAATGAAAGTGCACTAGTAGAACACTGTGCGGGTTACAGTAATGGAAGGAAGAGCATATTAGCAGCACATCATGAATAAGGTAACCTGGCAGAGCTGCGCATTGGTCACAGTACTTGTTAGCTTATGGGGGTGCAGCAGGGTTCAAAGTGCATAGGCAGAAATATAAGTTGTTAGGACATGTTGTGAACCAAAAGAGGTAAGATTGTGCCGGTTTCTAAATCACCAATGAACATAATGATATCTCCAGAAGTTACTTCATATGACTTTAGACCCAATATGGGATCACATGAAATTGTATCACATGACGTTGGAGGAAATTACAGCACTTTAGATCTAGGCAACATCCTGTGAAATGAATGACATCACATGCACGTGTGGTGATCCAGCACAATGGACATATTGAACTGCAGTAATGCACATAATTACAAGAAAACTGTTGTGCATCACAGTGTTGGAGTGCACACCATGCAGTTGCTGATGCTATTTGTATCCTAACTGTTTTTACCGTTTTAACATAGTGTGTTCCTCTAAACATGTGGGGAGTCTTAAAAGTTTTATTGGGTTCTGCAGTTTCTGCACTTTACTTGAGCTCCTCGCTCCTTCCTACCTCTCGGGGGATCTGCTTCCCTCTCAGGGCCTACTTTGCTTTCGCCAGCGCCCCGGTCCACCACAGGTTTTCCTGTTTGCTGTGGAGGGTGCTGGCGTACACTTAGGCTCCTTCCGGTGTTCAGGGGGCAGAGCCAGGGGAATTTAGCGCTCTAGTCATTTTAGACTATTTAAGCAGCATAGCCGGCACGTCGCCCAGCGGAAGCGCGCAGACACCATGCAATTGCTGACGCTATTTGTATTTTAACTGTTTTTACCGTTTTAACATTGTTGTTTCTCTTAAAATTTGTGGAGTCTTAAAAGTTTTATTGGGTTCTGCTGTTTCTGCACTTTTTTGCACTTTACTTGATCTCCTTGCTCCCTCTTACCTCTCATGGGATCTGCTTCCCTCTCAGTGCCTCCTTCGCTTTCGCCAGCACCCGGTCCATCGCAGATTTTCCCGTTTGTTGTGGAGGGCGCCGGCGTACACTTAGGCTCTTTCCGGTGTTCAGGGGGTGGAGCCAGGGGAATTTAGCGCTCTAGTCATTTTACACTATTTAAGCAGCATGGCCGGCTCGTCGCACAGCGGACGTGCCGGAGATGCTGCCCTGTCTACCTCTGACCAGCTGGGACGGGTTCATTATTCCAGAAAGGTACTGTTAGATCAGAACAGGCTCCCTGTTATCACTCCTTTGACCCGGAGATCTTAGCTAAGAAGCAGCACTTAGTATGCATAGGATGTAACATCTCTTTTAAGCAGGTTCCTAACATCTCCATTGACAAAAATACTATCAGGCCCCCTCCCATAGAACAGATTGTGCACGGTTATCTCATTAATGCAAGATCCCTGATTAAAAATAAGGTTGCCTTCTGACACTTTTTCTCAGTAAGGAAGCCAACCTGGTCTTTATAACCAAAACTTGGACCACGGACGCCTCTGGGCCTGACCTGGTAGATGCTATCCCCACTGGGTACACCCTTGCTAGTACGGACAGGGCAGGTCGATGGGGAGGGGATGTGGCCATTCTTTATAGAGAAACCTTGATTTGCCACACTCCGGCTTTGTCCGCTCCTCCTGATCTCTACCAGGCCTGTTATTTTTCTATTAACCTACACCCTACTGAAAGCTTCTCTGGCATCTTATGTAATAGGCAACCGGGCTCCAGGGTTTCCTTCAGTCAGGATTTTAGGAGACTTCTAGAAACCTACTGTGAAAGATCCAATTTTACCCTTTTAGGGAATTTTAATTTCCACTTAGACAATATTCATGGAAGGATACCCAAAGTCTTTTAGAAACCCTGAGTTGCTGTGGCTTTTCACAGCTGGTCAGAAAGCCCACCCATATAGCGGGACACATACTTGACGGTGTCTTCTCTAATGACCCTCGTATAAGGGTGGGGGAACCTATCCCCCTAGTCTGGTCTGACTATTTTGCCATTCCTTTTGATATACACTTCATGGTATCAGCGACGGCTCTCTCTGGCAATAGGACTTCGGTAGAAAGGAGGAATTTTAGCCTCATAAGTAAGGAGTCACTTTCCATTCTCTTTAATAATTTCGAGCTCACTAAGCTTCACGATGCTAATTTGGCAGCGGCCGAGCTATCGCAGCAATTGTCAGCAACAATGCACACCCTTGCACCCTTTAGTAAGCACTACTCAGCAAGGAAAAAACCCTCTGCTCACTGGTTTACGGATAGACATAGAAAGTTGAGACAGAGCTGTCGCAAACAGGAGAGGCTCTTGCAAATAGCTCTTGATCTGTTGAGGAGGGAATTGCATAAACAGGGTCTAAAGGAGTATAAAGCAGCCATCATGGAGGAAAAGAGAGTATACTTTTCTAAGACTACTGAATCTATGAAACCCTCTAGGGATCTTTTTAAGGTAATAAACTCTCTTACCTCTCCCCATGCCACTGACCCCTCAGAATTTTCCCAGGAGCGTTGGGATAAAATATCTGACTTTTTCCTTACAAAGATCTCAGACATTTACTCCTTGCTTGAAGCTTCCAACGCCATTGTGGGGTCGTCCGTTCAACCCACTCTCCTTCCTAATGAGGCCTCACTCACGGAGGTCTCCCAGTCTTCTCACTTTTCCCTGCATGTCCTCTGAGGTGACTGACCGGTAGTTAGAACGGGAGAAATCGGGCTCCCTCTGGATCCTTGTCCCCTCAAAGTGTTAAAAACTGGCCATGAAATCTTTATTCCCCGTCTGACTGATGTTCTTAATGTTACCATCTCAGCGGGGCAATATCCCACCCTGTGGAAAACTGCTGTAGTGAAGCCACTTTTGAAGAAGCTCTCTCTGGATCCGGGTGAACTGAAGAAGTATTGGCCGATTTCCTTACTTCCGGTTCCAGCTAAGATTCTGGAATCCTACCTAAACTCTCATCTTAGCACCTACCTAAAAGATCACCACCAACTTAACGGTTTCAGAAGCCACCATAGTACAGAAACAGCATTGACGGCCGTTTTTAACAACATCCGGACTCAAGTGGACTCAGGGAACACTACCCTGCTTGTTCACTTGACCTCACCGCGGCCTTTGATACCCTGTCTACTCGCAGGCAGATTGATCACCTCAGAGAGATAGGTATCGGGGGCTCGGCTTTGGGGCTTCTTGCTTCCTTTCTTAGTGAGCGGGCTCAGATGGTGAAGCTTGGTCAATTCTGCTCAGCCCCCAAACCTTTGTTGTGCGGTGTTCCTTAGGGATCCTCCCGGAGTCCAACTCTTTTTAATATCTATGTCACTCCTCTTGCGAAGGTTGTGAGATCTTATGGGCTAGAGGTGCTGTCCTATGTGGACGACACCCAAATAATGGTGTCTAGTTCGCATAGTTTAAAGGATGCAGCCCTTAACTTTAGGAACTGTATGCAGGCAGTCTCCTCCTGGATGGTGAAAACATTTCTGAAATTAAACAGAGATTCTGATTTTTGTGAGTAAACAGGCGATCTGGTCCAGCAACTGGTGGCCGGACGCGCTCGGCGTCTTTCCCCGCACGGTTTCCCACTGGAAAAACCTTGTGGTCATTGTGGACAATTCACTGTCCCTAAGCATGCAGGTTGGCAGGACAGTCTCTACTTGTTTCGGGATCATTAAGATCCTAAGAAAAATCTCCCATTTCTTCTCTTTTGAGGCACGTAAACAGGCCGTCATTGCCCTGGTGACGTCCAGATTGGACTATTGTAATGCCCTCTATTTGGGCATCAATAAGGGCCTAGTGCGACGCGTGCAGATGGTACAGAATGCTGCAGCCAGGTTGGTGATGAATTTACCAAAATATCTTTCAGTCTCAGCCTCCATTAGGTTGCTGCACTGGCTGCCTAAGGACCATAGGATCGTCTTTAAGACTTTGTGCATGACTCACAATGCCTACCACGGTTCAGGTCCTGAGGCGATTAAGGCTATTGTCCACAGCTATGTTCCTAGCAGGCCGCTCTGGTCTGCAGATAAGAACCTGCTACTAGTACCGAGATTTAAGAAGGTTAAATGGGGAGGAAGAGCTTTTTCCTCTGCTGCTGCTAAACTGTAGAACTCCCGGAAGAGCTTTCGAGTCAGGCATCCCATTCTCTTCCGTAAAGCCTTAAAGACCTGGCTTTTTTCACAAACGTCGGTATGAGCATGTCTCTGTCTGCACCCTCATGCTCCGCATATAGCGCCTTGACGCCCTTGGGCTAAGTTTCGCGCTCTATAAGTCCAATATTAATTAATTAATTCATTCATTCATTCACTTCAGTAGTCTTGGACTGCTTCACATTCCACAGATATGGCTTCAAATGACTAGTGCCATTGCACAATGCACAGGTTTAGACTTAAAAGCACATGACAGTTTCACATTGATGCACATTGCAGCATCAAATTATGCCTCAGTTCCTTCTGGTGAATCAAGCAGCAAAGGTAGGGCAGTAGGACGTATTCCCATGAACCTCACCACATTCTTCAACCTGGATTAGCACACATATTTGAAAAATTACCATCTCCCTCAAATGCCTCAAGTCTCAACTTGTTTTTGACAGGCTGCACATTATATCTCAGCTGTTCATATCTTATCCCGGTCTGGACAAAATGCTAGATAAACAGTCCGTCTTGGATACTGTAAGCCCAGCCAAGATAAGGCAGTAAAAAAGATGCTGCAATCTTACGATTTGAAGCTCTTCCTACTCTCCTCTTCTTTCTCCTTTCACCCCCTACCCTCTTGGTCACCTCTAACCCTCTCCTTCCACTCACTCCCTCAGCATTCTCACGTGTTCCGTCTCTCAATGTCTTGCTTCATCTGGGTTTCTTTTCTCACTTCATTGTGTTTCTGTGTGGTTACGGATGCGCTCCTGTGAACCTCCGACTTCGTTTCAGCTTCCGGGTCAGTTTCGGTGTCGTTGGCGTTGTGGTAGCGGCTACATCCGCTCTCATTTTACCGCTTTGAGCGTTCGGGAAATAGGAAAAATCTGTGGACTGCGGCCTGGAGACTTCATCTGTGAGCGCCGCAGTGGACTGCGAGCCCAGTGGGCAGCGCGGGAGGCATGGGCTCCAATTAACAAGATGACCCGCAGTGGTGGCAGTGTGGGGATAGAGTCCCCCATAGCCCAAAACGGCGAGAGCAAACAATGGGCATAATCACTAAGGAGGCTGCTAGGATCAAAAGCGGCAAGGGGAAAATTACACCCTTGAAGACGAGGAAGCATAAAAGCCACAGTAAGCCCATGGTGGTGATTTTCTGAGTGGTTGCAGACAGATTGGTGCTTGGAAAAGTGCTTGGAAAAGTGAGTTCTTAATGGAGAAGTGGTGGAGAAAGAGTGCGGGCCCACAGAACAGAGGTAAGTGAAAAAGTCAATTTTCCCTCCTTAATAATTGTAATTAGGGGAGCCATATTAAGTGTATATGACACAGGGCACCTAGGAACTGTGGTAAACTAAAGAAAGTGAAGGAGAAAACCGCCCTAAAAACTTTGTACCTCTGGAAGTAAGGCGTTAAGGGGAACAAAAATCAGTGGCCCTGGGGAAAAATAAACCATGTAAAGCCCCGAAGAATCCCAGGAAATCAGGAAATAGAAGCCCCGGGACAGAGGACTTAACGGAATTACCCAAAGACTGGAATAATGTATTACGTGTTACGGCGACACCCACCGGAAATAAAACACCAGTGATGGGGGTCTACCCAGCCTTCAAGTACAATCAAACAGAGGTTGCTGTTGACCTCTAAGACAGCAGGCGCAAAAGGCGGATCAGAAGTCTCAAAATGTATTAATGAATTTTTGGACAAGCATTTTAAAGTGAAGGAGACACCAGAAAGGGAGATGAATGTGGTGGAGTCTCCGCAAATCACAGAGAACCTTGCAATAAACACCAAATCCTTGAATCAGACAAACTTTGATATCGCCGAGATCCCGATGGAACCACGTTTGTCTTACTCCCCTCGGTTAACTCAGTCATTAATTATTCAGGACATAGAAGTAGAGGTGGAGGAGGATGAAAGTGAAATCCAGAGTAAATCCTTGCGGGAGGAAGACTTTGCCCAAGGGGAATTTAGTCCCAATGTGAAAGAAAGACTGGTAAATGCCAATGCTGTCCATACGGATTTATCAGGTCTACCCCTGCATAGTCTGGAGGTGACGGGTTCCTTGAGTTTATCAATGCTCGAGGTTATGTTGATGCTCTAGAAAACCTTGCAGGGTATCCTAGAGGGTTCAGTTTTAAAAAATGAAATTTTAAAAACACAAAGTAACCAGTTTAAGAACATAATTGGGGAGCTGACTCAGATTAAAGGCCAAATGCCTTCCCTAGTAAGACCTGTAGAGATTAAAGCAGATGAGGTTGAAGAAGTGACAAGGGGGAGTAGACCCAAAGAGGATGATCCAACAGTATATATTTCCCGTTGCCCCATGATTATAAAGAGATATGGTGAAAGGAGGTGTTTCCCAAAGAGAAGGAAGGAAAAAGGGTCCCATGTATAAGTCATGTAGCAAAACAACAGGAGAATGGGAAGGAGATAACCCCCGACCTTAGGCCTAGGGACAAGGTACTGATGCCAGAAACAAAAAAGCTAACCTCTGCAGACATAGGAGCAAGTACCCTTAGACCCGAGGAAAAATTTAGGTGGGAATCAGGGAAAAGCCTGGTAAAGAGTGCGAAGGTTCCCTTGAAGAAGTACCCGGGGGGAAAGGAGGAGGTAGCACCTGAATGGGGGATGGAGACGTCCGCAGGTGCAGGGCCCAGTAACCCAACCCCAGGGAAAGGCTGTAGGAATAGGGGTAGAATAGAAGTTAATATGAAGAGAAGGGATGAAAGGCCAGATGAAAGTCTAAAAATCCTACAGACAAATAGGACCGTGGCTACCTGGCTATTTGTAGAACCTATTGGACAGGGAAAGGGGGGGGGGGAAAGGGTTAAGAAATTAAAGCCTCTAAATCGGTCTCAGCTACTCTCGTCATTTGCAAAATGCCCCAGCTTAAAATATGTTAGTGCAGATGATTTAAAAGAAGTGGGGTTGTTGGTTAATACCAAAGGGGAAGAAATAACAAAGGTCCTTCTTCACTCAGCACTAATAAAAGTTGCAATGGAGGGGCGTGGCTTGCACGGCGATGTGAGCAGACGCGCTTAGTCGGAGCTCCCGCTGTTGACAGCCTTCATAAGCTATTAAAGCGGAATCGAGGGGCCTTAAACTCACCCCCGGAGCTTTTGGAGGGGGCTGCGGGCTTGTGAGCGGGGTCCTGTCTGGTGAATTGGCAGAAGAATGGTGGCGTAGGGCTCCTTGACGGCGCCGGTTGGAGGTCCGGAGTGGTGACCCGCCATTTTAGAGCCCCTGGCCGATATCGATATCGCTCCTGACGACCGGGAGGAGAGCGCAGGACAGAGAGCGCTGCTGGTGTATTCCTGGAGGGCCCTCGCGGACAGACTTTGCTTGATAGCTGCAGCTGTCCCTATTCCTCCCCCGGTGAGCAGCTGAGGGGCGGTGGTGATGGGGTTCCCGACGCGGATCGGGAGAAGGAGACCCGCCATTTTGCTGTGCCTGGAGGGCCGAGATTGAGGTCCGGGTGCTTTCACGATCGCAGCCCTGAGGTGTGGAGCGGAGGAGTCCTGCGGGCGGCTCCCCTGAGCAGCGGGAGCAGCGGAGTGACGACGGGAGACCTCTAAGCCACCGCGACCCGCCATCTTGTGATTTGCGGGAGAGGCCCGAGTGTGCTGTGGGACTCTGAAGCCCTCGGAGTGCTGCGGGGAAGGTATGTGGCGCCGCCTCTGTGAGTGGCGGCGAGGGCTCTTGGCGGGCGACGAGGACCTGGGCCCCGGACAGCGCCGGCCCTGGACGTGCTGTGAGGTGGTGCCGGCCTGCCCCCCCCCCCAAACCCCCCGTGGGGCCTGTGCCGTTCTGCCTTTGCCGGCTGCTGTGGAGGAGTGGAGGCCTCTGGGGATCGATCTGACGGTGAGCGAGGCCTGGGAGCATTAAGGTGAGCGATATCATCCCGGCGGGTGTGGCGGAGGAGGACGGAGCAGTCCGCCATCTTCGGACTACTAGGGGCTCTGCCTTAGGAGGCCTGCTGTCCTGAGTGGTGATCTCGGGGGAGAGGCGGGAGTGATCTGTTTCCTGCCCTGCATCGGGCCCCTAGCTGTGGAGCGCCCCGGTCCGGGGGTTTTTTGGAGTGGCATAGGGGCGAGTTGTGGGGTTACGATCTCGCCCCTCGTTGAAGTCACCGGCTGCGGAGCCCTGGGCCTGAGCGGACCGGACCCTACGCTGAACGCTTGAAGTACTCTTCCCTGCCTGGTGTTGTGCGGGGCAGTCAGTTGTGGTGCAGCTGTGTTTTAAAAAACCGGGACTGTGGCGCGGCTGGCTGATCACCTTCCGGGGCCCGACTGGCGGGTGAAGAGTGCCCTCCTAGAAGGCCGGACCTTTGTTTTGCGGGTGGAGGGTCCTGCCTGGGTGCGAGGCCAGACTCCTTGGTGATAGGTGGGGGGCCTTGTTTTATCTCTAGTCTAACCTACGGAGAGCTACTTCCTCCCATAGTCAGTGGGGGAGTTGCCTGTATTACCGGCTCTGACGAACAATCAGCGATGACACGCTCCAATAAAGGCTGCAAGGCCGATTCAGCTGCAACCCCCAAGGACAATACGGTTGTGGCCATGTGGGGTAAAGCGGGGGCGCCTGCGGCTGGTGAAGGCCCATCCAGGGGTGCAGAAGACTCTCCGCCGGTCACTCAAGCGTTCATGTCATCCTTCATGGTTGAGTTGCAAGCGGAGATAGGGTCACTGAGGTCCGTTCACAGCTGTGTGAAGGAGCTTCGGAAGGAGGTGACGGACCTTGGAGACCGGGTTGATGGGCTAGAACGGAGGATGGACACCAGCACGGAGGACCAAGAGCAATTGTGGCAGCGCCTGGCGGCCCTGGAGGAGCAGAACATCAAGCTCCAGGTGAAGCAGGAGGACTTGGAGAATAGAAGTCGGCGCAACAATTTCCGCATTCGGAGCATTCCGTTGGGAGAGGAAGGGGAGGACATCATGGACTACGTGGCGCAGCTTCTGCACGAGGTCTGGGGGGACGAGAACGCCTCACCCCCAACATTGGATCGGGCGCATCGTGTGGCTGCCCCGGCGGGGAGATCGGGACTCCTGCCGGATATCCTGACCAGGGTCCACTTTTTCACTGAAAAGGAGGCTATCTGGAAAAATGCCCGCGAAAACCCGGATCTGAGATACAACGGCCACAAGATTCAAATTTTTCAGGACTTGGCGCCCAACACCCTTAAGCGGAGACGCGCATTCCGACCGGTGACTGAGAAGCTGAGAAGTATGGGCATCGCTTATCAATGGGGCCACCCATTCGC
The DNA here is from genome assembly GCF_964261635.1 of Lissotriton helveticus. Classification (NCBI taxonomy): domain Eukaryota; kingdom Metazoa; phylum Chordata; class Amphibia; order Caudata; family Salamandridae; genus Lissotriton; species Lissotriton helveticus. The sequence goes on from NC_136057.1 coordinate 926,701,378, forward strand.
ACTTATTTTTCAGTGGGAGTCGAAGCGCAGAACTGTGAGATCCTACACGGAGGCGGTGCAGCTCCTTCGCCTGGCAACGACCCCTCCACCGAGCCCGTCACAGCCCCGCAGACAGAAGAGGGCGCCGGCTGGACCAGACTGGACCACGGTGCATCGGCATCGTCGTACCCCCCTGCAGAAGGGATCTCTCCTACTCAGGCCAAGCAAGACATCATAGCCCACATACGGTCCCTGGAGGGGGATAAGGCAGAGTTGGACGAGGGCCCCCTTACATTTTGACCTATGGGCTGTCTCTTTCTCTGCCCCCGACCTGGGGGGGGGGGGTGCCCCTGAGCCCGCTGGGCTCTGAGTGGGGAGGAACGGGGCGATTCCATACTTCCACCCCTGACTCCAACTTTGTGGGCTGCTGAGACGGCGGGAGCTCACTAGCGGTGTACCCCTTAAGACCTTCACACCCCCCTCTGTGTTCTTGATCTGCACCTTAGGGAGTGACATCCCGGAGAGCGTCCGAACCTGTGGGTGTAGGATGCCCTGTAAAGTGGTCAGTGTTCTACGGCCCGGTTGGCCGCGACTGTTTTATCCTGATGGAAGGCCCTTGTGGCTCCTAGTTACCTCTCTATCTCTTTCTACCTTCCTTGGTTTCTTGCTGCTCTTTCTTTCCATTTTCCTTTCTTCTTGTGGGGGCCTGGGAGGGGAGGTGGGCTACGGGTGGGGGGTGGTGGTATATGGCCCCGGACTGGGGGTGAATGTGCTGAGAGTGGTCTGACTGCTGTGGGGGTCAGGATAGCCTCTGTGACACCGTGGCATGGCTGTGAATGTGGCTAGTCCTATGAAGGTCATGACCCTCAACGTGAAGGGTCTTAACTCGCCCAACAAGCGCAAACAGGTTTGGCACTATCTCCTGCGTCACAATCCAGATATCATATTCTTGCAGGAGACCCACCTCCAACAGGCTGACACCGGGCGCATGGCACACCCTAGGTACCCTCTTCAGTTCTGGGCAGCGGCAGACACGAAGACAGCAGGAGTAACGATTTTGTGCAGGGCTGGCATCAGGCGGGGGGAAGATAGGCCCTTTCGGGGTGGTGATGGCCACTTTCTCAGGGTGAGTGTCGAGGTGGGACGTCGTCGTTTTACATTGTGCAACGTATACGCCCCAAATCAGGCGCAGGATCGGTACCTCCGAGACCTCTTGCGGGATCATGTACTCCAGGGCAGCCCCTCGCTAATTCTAGGAGGGGATCTGAACATGGTGTGGTGCCCGAAGATGGACCAGAGCGAGGGCTCCTTCAGTGGTGCTGGAGCAATGTCTTTAGCGCTACGCAAGCAGATCGTTGATTTAGGGCTGTTCGATGCGTGGCTGTATTTCTCTCCGGATAAACGTAAGTACTCATTCTACTCGAGTGCTCATCGCTCCTACTCTCGCATCGATCATCTGTTTATGTCCCACAACCTTGCCCGGGATGTCTTAGGAGTAGAGATGTCCGATATTTCGATCTTGGACCACGCTCATGTGGAACTGCTCCTGCAGGATCCGGGTGCGTGCCCCCCTCGAGAGCGGAGATGGTGCTTGCCGCCAAGTATCCTCCAGGATGCAGTGAATGTTGAGGACATACGTGAGGCCATTACCTCCTACTTTGAGAGCAATGACTTAACTGAGATGCCTTTCCCAGTGGTCTGGGACGCCTTTAAGGCCACGATCCGGGGCCATATTACATCTCTTGTGATTGCGAGAACGCGTGAGGCGCGAGCGGTAGAGGATGGCCTGGTGGAGGACCTAAAGAAGGCGGAGGCGCAAGATCAAGGCGGCTCTACTCTGCAGACGAGGCGCCACCTGGTGAATCTTCGAGGCCAACTGCGGATGTTGCGAACGAATAGGGCGGAAGGATCCCTTTTGGCTTTAAAACAGACACATTTTGAGGGGGGAGATAAGGTTGGGAGACTCTTAGCGAGGAGACTGCGGGCCAGGGCCGCTAAGTCTCACATAGCGAATGTTCAACTACCGAATGGGTCCAGGGTCGCAGCGGCTAAGGATAAAAGCCAGGCTTTCCGGGATTACTATGCCTCACTTTACACTGCGGAGAAGCCGCCTCCTGAGATGGTGGAGGAAGTCTTGGAGCAGTATAGTGGGGCAACATTGCACCCCTACTTCGCGGGGCTCCTGGAGGAGTCGATAACACAGGAGGAGGTGACCTCGGATCTTCGAGAGCTCCACCTGGGGAAAACACCAGGACCTGACGGGCTCCCGCTCTCCTTCTATCGCATGTTCCAGGCTCAGCTGGGGCCCTACCTTCTCCGGCTCTTCAACTCTTTCACTGACGAACAGGGCCCTTCTCCGGATATGGGAACGGCCGAAATTGCCTTAGTCTTGAAGGCTGGGAAGGACCCCACATTGTGTTCGTCATACCGCCCGATAGCTCTACTGAACACCGATTTTAAAATATACACCAAGTTGCTGGCGAGGCGGTTAGACCCCCATATGCCTGACCTGATTGACCCAGATCAGGTAGGGTTCATACGCGGCCGTCAAGGGGCTGACAACGTGCGAACCGTGGCTCATCTGGTGGGGAAGGCTCACCACTGGCAGATCCCGGCCTGCCTCCTCTCGCTAGACGCTGAAAAGGCGTTTGACCGGGTGGACTGGTCTTTCCTCCGGGCGGTCCTCTGCAAGATTGGACTTGGCCCGAAGATGGTCGCTAGAATAATGGCGCCTTACGTTGCGCCGAGGGCCAGGGTTCGCGTGAATGGGCAGCTCACGGAGCCGTTTAGTATAGAGAGAGGAACCAGGCAGGGCTGCCAACTCTCGCCTTTACTGTTCGCCTTGGCGATTGAGCCTCTGGCGGACGTGATCCGTCGTGCTCTGGACATTCATGGCATCCCCTTAGGAGTGGCGCTCTACGCGGACGATCTCATTCTCACCCTCAGTAAGCCCAGAGAGTCCTTACCAGCGGTACATTCTACGCTCTGCCTCTTTGAGCGTGTCTTCGGCCTGAAAATTAACCACAGCAAGTCCTGGGCACTCAACCTTACCATCCCCAAAACCGAAATTTCCTCCCTAGAACAGATGTGCCCTTATCGCTGGACGGAACACCACATTCGTTATCTCGGCTTGCAGCTGACCCCTTCATTAGATGGTTGGTCGCATGTTAATTGGAGGGACTGCCGCAGGTCGGTCCTTGAGGACCTGCGGAGATGGAAATCACTGATACCATCGTGGCTGGGTAGACTCAACGCGATAAAGATGTCCATCCTACCCAAACTTCTTTACTTGTTTCAGTGCCTACCTACCCCCATCCCCTTACATAGTATTCGGAGTCTTCAGAGAAATTTAACCAACTTCATCTGGGGGGGGGAAGAGGCCACGATTCTCCCAGGCACTCCTTATGGCGCCGCGAGACCGTGGAGGGCTGGCATGTCCTAATTTGGTGGACTATTATTGGGCTGCCCATTTACGCTTCGTGATCGAATGGGGCACCAGAGAGAGTGAGAAGGGGTGGCTCCACATGGATAGGGCTGTGACAGGTCATACCATCTGGGACTTGGCGTGGAACCATAAGGCAGGGCGTTCCCCGAGCGCTTACTTGGCGGTGCCCACGAAAAAAATATTGGAAATATGGGACAGGGTAGCGGTGCGTAGAGGTTTCACGACTTTTCCTTCCACGCACACCCCTATTGAGGGGAACCCATGGTTTCCGCCGGCTTACCGTACTAGAGCCTTCCGAAGGTGGTCTCAGGGTGATTGTAGGGTCCTTACAGACCTCTTTGATGGGGGCACCCTTAAGTCTTTTGCTCACTGCAGGGAGGAATTTCGACTCCCGCCTGAGGCTGAGATGCAATATATCCAGCTGCGGCACTGGGTACTGACGGATGCGACGTACCCAGGGGCTACCCGGGATTTTACCCCGTTCGAGCGACTAGCCCGTTCTTGTACCGAAACGAAGGGCTTGATCTCCAAGATATATCAGATTCTGCAAGACCCTCACGTGCCGCCTTTACAGGCCTATCAACGACGGTGGCACGCTATGTTAGGGGCCGATATCACATCAGCGCAGTGACTCCGTTTGTGGCAAGATATACCTAAAGTATATCGTAGTATACCGCAACAAGAAAACGCATATAAAATGATGACCCAGTGGTACTACACGCCTCAGCGACTACATAAAATGTTCCCAACCTCTTCTCCTGACTGCTGGAGGTGTCGGGCTGCGCCTGGGGACTTTCTGCATATCTGGTGGACCTGCCCCTTGATAACTGTCTTCTGGAAGGAGGTCCTGAGTCACATTAAGGGGGTCCTGGGGTTTCCTCTGCCTGATGCCGCTAGTACAATGTTGCTGGGAGTCAAACCTGCGAATCTGTTGGCGCTGACCCAGGGTGATTGGACAATAGCGCTACAAATGCTGGGTGCTGCCAGACAACTCATTGCCCTGTACTGGAAGAAGACGGAGGCGCCCCCCCATTGCGGCGTGGTTTGTGAGACTCTGGCATGTCATTACCATGGAGTTACTCTCAGCTAGATTGCAGTCTCGTAATACACGCTTTAAGGCGGTGTGGCAACCTCTAGTGACCTATTTGTGCAAAATAGAACATGCGCGAAACATGCCCCCTAAGCTTAGGGCGTTGCGTTTAGTGGACGATGCTGTGCTTCCTCCTACTTCACACAGGCCTGTGATAGAACAGCCCTCGAGTCCGAACTATAGAGTATGGCAAACGCTCCTGATCTTTGCGAGACCTGTGGGGACTCTCCCCCCCCTGCCCCCTTCACTGTTCTCTAGGCCATTTCTCTCCTCTTTCCTGATTCTTCCTTTTATTCTCTTCTGCTGCCCTTTCTGTTCTGTTGCCTCTCTTCTAGGCACCTGGTTGTAGTTTGGACCGCTTTGGTCCGGTAGTTCTATTAGTTCTAGTTCCTGGTCTTCATTCGGCCCTAGAGGCCAGGCTATTGTTGGCAGTGACTTTCCGGCATGACGGAGGGATTTCTTTTTACCTTTCAGATGCGGCCGGCCCTATTGGGTTGTAGGCGGAACGCTGTGTATAATGATAAGAAGTAAGCACAATTTCCATGTTATATTACTGCATTTCCTCTGACGCGGCCGGCCCTTATGGGGTTGTAGGCTTATCGCCGTGTATATGTCACTTTTTTGCGTACTCCCTACTTTGGGGTGAAATAAAAACAGACTTAAAATTAAAAAGTTGCAATGGAAAAAGCAGAAGCTGAGATGTTAAGGGTAGGAATTAGAATACTAAAGAGAGAGGATGTGACAATGGATAATCAAGGGAAACAATTCCTTAGAAACCATGCGGGGTAGGGAGAACAGCAAATAAAAATGATCACCCCGGGACAGGGTGATAAGGAAGCCCTGGAAATCACTATAATCCCTAAAAGGTTAGGGTGGGGGAGGAAGATGCCCTGGTCTGAAATAGGGACAGAGAATTGGCTTATATGGATTGTGAGGAAGAGGGGAACTTGAGTAACATTGATTAGGAAATTGGGTTGTTGCGCAGCCTTTTCATCTTGTCCTGGAATGTTAATGGTTACAAAAGAATACGGTTTCAGGAAGGCTTTAAAAATATCCTTCGGAAGACCGATATTGTTTGCTTACAAGAGACCTGAATGTGCGACGAAACCCCTGTCACTGAAGGCTTTACTCACCATGTAAAACCTGCAAGAAAGAACCAAGTAGGTAGGGCATCAGGTGGCTAGATGACCTTGGTTTACACAAGGATAGAGGGAGATATACATCTCCTTGAACTAAAGTGTAATTGGGCATTAGGTAGCAGAGTGCTGACTCTAAATAACAACGTAGGTGGGGGAGGCATATACATTATAAATGTGTACATACAGAAAGGGGAACAAATGAGTATAAAGCGGAGCTGGAACGTTTAAAAAAGGATTTAGAGGATTTATACGAAATTTACCCAAGAGATGTACTCCTAATACTGGGTGATTTTAACCATAGACTAAATCCCCAAAAAACTGACGCCTGGCATATAATATAGACTTTGCAATGTTCACCAGCAGTGACATCTCAAACCAAGACGTGGAGCTTGGCCAGCTGCTAGGGGCTATGGGTTTGGTCTGTGTTAATGGTAGAAAAGAAAAGGATCGGCCTCCAAAGCGGACCTTTAAGATAGGGCAGCAAATGTGCCCTATAGACTATGTTTTACCCAGGCATGGTGCTTCCACTCAGTACAACACTTTGAAATACTCAGGGTAGACGGTAGTGATCACTTCCCACTATCGATGGAACTGCAGGTAAACAGGGACCCACAGAGACAGAAAGTGTTACAAGTAGATGATGAATATCCAAAGCGACCTACAACCCGGATTAGTGAAGAATATATAAAGAAACTGAGTGCATTCCAGAAAATAGCCGATTTAGAAAATCTACCACTAGGGGAGGATATATCCTGGTATGAGGATATAATAAGGCAACTGGTAGAATGCCTCAGGATAAAAATCAAACGGGGAAACCAAGGTTTAGTAAGTAAAGCTAAAATACATCCAAATAATAAACCATGGTTTGACGAAGACTGCCGGAAAGTAAAGGCCGCTATTAGGTAATATGAGAGATGCCTTAGGCGTAGGTACAATGATGCAGCATCACTAGCACTTAAGAAGCTGAGGATAAAATACAAGGCAACTATTAGAGAAAAAAAAAGATCCTTTAAAGAGAAATGCTGGATGAACTTACTTGAGGCAATTTAAGAAAAAAAATTCAAAGGCTTTTGGAAAATGATACAGGAATGTACGGGGAAAGCGGTAGGGGCCCTGCAATGCTCTGTTCCAGAGGATAAGTGGGTAACCTACCTTGAGGAAATCTATGGCAAATGTCCAAGGAGGGGGGAAATATTATCTACCAGCTGGCCAGGAGTCAGGGAAGAAGTAATAGTGCAGTTCTCCCCAGGCCATATTAAGACCATATTAGCTGGATTAAATGTAACACGTGCTGCCGGCCCAGATAATCTACCTGCAGTCATTATAAAAACTAATCCAGACTGGTGGGCAGATTTCTTCTCAAAGATGTTTTTTTTTAGAATATTAAATACAGGAATTATGCCAGATAGTTGGAAAGGGGCTATCATTATACCGATACATAATAAAGGCGATGTAAATTCCCCTACAAATTATCGCCTAATAAATCTCCTGGATATTGGGGAAAAAGTATTCTCCAAAGCAATCCTAGGTCTGCTGAAAGATTGGGCAGAAGATAACTTGATAGTATCCCCAGAACAGGGTGGATTTAAAGAAGGGCATTCAACGGTGGACCACTGTTTTGCTCTCTGGGCGGTCGCGCAGAAGTCGATAGAGCAGAGGGGTAATCTATTTTGCTACTTTGTGGACTTCCGCGCGGCATTTGACCTTGTGGGTAGGGAGCAGCTATGGTCAACCATGGTAGGTTACAAAATACACAATGATCTGGTAGCCCTTATACAGGCCTTACACACAGATAACTGGGTCCAGGTAATCTTGGGTGAGGAGGGAGGATTGTCTGGGAGGATCCAGATTGGAAATGGCCTTAGGCAGGGGTGCGTATAAGCCCCTTTGCTTTTTTCCCTGTTCATAGCCGACTTACCCCTGAAATTAAGAGAGGTCATAGGGGCTAGCCCAAAAGTAGGAGGTAATCATATATCCTGCCTGCTATATGCAGATGACTTGGTGAGTGTGGACCAGACAGAAATAGGTCTTCAGAGAAAATTAAACATGTTTAATGAATACTGCTTAAATAAAAAATTAGTAGTGAACATGGAGAAGACCAAAATATTATGTTTCAGTTGAAGCAAGACTAGGTTCCCTTGGTGTCTTGGCACAGAATTACTTGAAAGGGTAACAGAGTATAGATACCTGGGAATATGGTTTACGAGCAACCTGAAATGGTCTACCCATCTGGAAGCTTTAAAAATGAGGGCAACAGCTTCTGTGAAGGGTCTAAAAAGATTCAATAGCGTTTATGGTGAAATGTCAGATGGGCCAGTTATAAAGGCCTACCTAGCAATGGTCCCTGCACAATTTTTATACGGGGCAGAAGTACTTTTTCTAAGTGGAAAAACATGTTGGGATAAAGAGGAGGGAAATATCCTGAAAGCTTGTTCTCGTTGCCAAAATCATCAATTGTACAAGCTGCAAGATTAGAGGTGAGATTTACCTCTTGGGCAGTAACCGCCAGTAAGGCCCTAATACGTTTTTGGCAACGCCTAGGGTCAGGGGAGCCACAAAAAATGTCCCAGTGGTGTAGAGGTGAAATTGCCATTAGTGAGCTGTCCTGGGCGAAAGAAACAAGAGCCTCATTAAGAGAAGTGTATGAAGTGTTGAGATTAAAGCTATGCCCGCAGCTAGGACAGGCAATAATAGGCAAAAAAGAACTAAGGACACTGGGAGTCGACATGTCCCGTATATGTGACCGAGAGTATCTCTTGCAGAAAACATCGGTGTCCCATATGACCCAGGCTTGGGAATCAGAAGAAAAACAGTATCCCTATTTAGACAGGTTACCGAATTACCGTCTAAGACGTGAGGTACTAAAAGTGAGAATGGGAATAAACCCCTGTTATGCGAATAATGGGGTAAAAAATGTCATGATAAATAGTGATGGTAACTGTACTTGTACGTTAGGTACCCCCTATGATATTGTACATATTTTATTAGACTGTATGATGGTTTTAGATATACAAAAGGAGATGTTATGCCCGATGTTAAAGAAATATAGGATTATGAATAGGATGCAAGCTGCTAACCTTCTAGTGGAAATGACAAACTTAGATATAGCCTGTGCTTTGGGGAAATTTATGAGCAAAGTTAGGGTGTTTCTCCAGTGTACAGAGTAACAGGTGCAAGCAGTTCCCTTAGTATAAAATGAGATTGCATTTTTAAAGGTTAATAGTAATGTATGTATTTTATTGGAAGGATTGGATATATATGTATGAACTATTGTGATTTTAATAATTTTAGGAAGATATTTGATTAGTACCTAAAGGAGCTGCGTTATCCTTCGTGCAATGATTGTGTGTTGCATTTTTTATGATTGTATTATGTTATATGCTTTTACAAAGGTTTACAAAACGTAAAGTGTATACTTTTATGGTTGTAACAAACCAAATAAAGTTTTTATTGATTGGCATTGTGTACCCTATGTGCTCTTTGCCCTACCAATGTCTTTCCTTGATTCCCCTATTCTTGTCTTTCCTCATTTCATTGATTCCTGTCGTGTTCTTCATTTTTGCAGTTACCACAACAAGAGTCATATTTGCAACTATTGCTCTACATATGTTCTGCACTCAGGTGACTTACAATAAAAGCTTCTCATAACATTAGCCCAGGTGTCTTCTGTGTGCTGATTTGGGTGAATGGGAAAGAGCTCATCTATAACCTACCTGTCTGTCTCTGGAAGGATTGTTTACAGTCCCCATATGGGTCCCTTTCCAAGTAAGCTATGGGAGAGTGTTAATCGGACACCTCTCCATTTTCTCCGCTGAGCACGGTAGGCTGGAATGCATTTAGTACAATGGGACCAGAAGAAATGAACAGAGTGTGAAAAAATGACTCAATAAATACTTTAAATAAATCTTTGGAAAAACGGATTCTATGGCAGCCAAAGTGTCGTGCAACTTCCGGGTACGTCTTGCGTTTTAAGTCTAGCACTAAACATGTGCAGTTTGTCTTTGAAACACGGCTATATCTCTTTCATAAATAGTCCTTTTACCTTGAGAAACTTGCTCTAATTTCCTGACCCATCTTCAAATAATCGGCAAATCACGTTGACATGAGTGTTGAGTTGCGGAGGCAATAGTTGCAATATTTGCTAACCTGTAATGGAATATTATAGTGATTCCTTTGCTTTACCACTTATTAGATCTTTACTACACAGGTTTCTCATCTTACCTGCTCTGCTGCAAGCATTGGCGAGTTCTTCATTGGATTCTTCCATACAAATTGTCTATGGTATTCGGAGGTCCTGTTAGGTTTGTTTACAGGTAAAACATTCATACCTGCTTTCTTCTGCAGTGCTCTGTGGAACTAATAACACAAAGATTGAATATAGGAACGAAAAGATATTTTTCATTTGCACCTAATTATCTACAGTATTTAGCAAAAAAAGCCTTTTTTTACCCCATTAGTTTCTGGATGAGCTACGGATGGAGTTGCCTCTTTTGTTTGCTTCTCCAGTACTTGAGTTTGTAATATGTTATTGGCATCTACATTGTTTTCTTTAACATGCTGTGCACTTCGTAATTTGCTATCTGCTGAGCTGTTGGTTTCTCTCCTATTGTGCGTCCTGTGTGATTTGTTCACCGTCTCTGTTTTGTTTTCTTTCGCATACTTCATTTTTGAATCTGCAGAGTGAGATCGAGATTTTTTATGGGGCAGCCTGGGAGCCTTTGGTGTCTCCACATTTTCTTGGCCATGGATGTCTTTGCGATGTGCAGGATGTGAGCGAAGGTGCTCTGGAACTTTCAGATCTGAAGGTGCTTCTAGATTCCTTTCAGAATCAAGCTCTCCATTCCACTCCAATGACTTTGAAATTTGTGGATTGTAGTAAGGAACTCTTTTCTTTGAAATAAAGCTTGGTTCTTTAGTAATTCCTAGGACAAAGAAGATATTAGTATGAACTGTTATTCTCCTTTTATAAAAGTAAATACTCTTGTGATAAGGCACCACTAGAATCAAACATAACTAAAAGGATTTGGCAAAAAACAACAAGTTAATGACCTACGGTAACACCTTTTCTGGTAGAGACTTAACCAAAGATTCCGCACCCTTTGAATACCATCCGACTAGATCTTGAAACTTTTGTAGGGCAATATTCTCCAGCATCTACAGGAGTTGCAGTATGAAGTCTGTTTGGCAGGCACCAGACGGCTGGCCAAAGCGTCATTGGTAATTCAGTGTGCCCACCACTCCTCCCCTGCCTTGAGCTGTGAGTAGAGAAGCCCCGGCCAGCCCCCATGCTACCACAGCAGGAACAAATTAAATGATAATACCATCAAGCTATTATCATTTTATTTTTCCTTTCTTTCACTGCTTCAAAGCAGTGGGGTTCCGCTCCTCCGCCTTAGTGGAGGAGCCACCACTGAATAGATGTGGGGTTTTAAGAAACTATCATTCAAACAATTTTGTGTGCTGTCTTTTAGTATTTGAACCTTATCTACAGATTGTCATGAGACCCCTCAACAGAACGGGAAAGGGGGAGGGCAGATGAAGAAACTTCACTTACTCCCCTAGCCGATGTAATGGCTATTAGAAACACTGTCTTCAGAGTCGGCAACTGTGCTTAGGCTCAAAGGGCAAGCACATTAGATTGGTTAAAACTAAATTCACTGTGGCATTAATATGGGGCAGGAAGAAACATATGGATCAATCCAGTTCAATTATTTTATTCGATTGATACATTATTAATCATAAAAGTTCATATAAACGCCACAAATATACATACTAAGAAAAATTGTTAGACTACAGTTAAGAACAATAAAAAATCGAAGCAGCTAATTAAAATGCAATTCATCTTAACAAATGTGCAATTTCCTAGTTTTCAGAGATAGACACAAGAAAGAGGCGACACAGAAACAGGTTAAGGGGTCTGGCAACATTCAGAGGAAGTAAAAAGCTGGGCAGCATTGCCTAAAATTAAATTTGTGCGTAAATGGGATAACAAAATTCTAACGATGATTACGATAAAATTTACAGTAAAAGAGAATGTGAAAGTCATTTTGAGGTGATGCATCATGGGCAACATGGGAGATCGTTAAGAGTATGTGCCTGCAGGAAAGCCCAAAATACATGTAATAAGGTTGAGGCAAAACTTTTTTTTTAAAAATCTTTCGCTAGGATTTGTGACAAATTGCAAGAAGTGCATCACAGCAGGTGATTTAAAAAGAGATGCTCGATCCGATAAATGTAAAAAGGCCGAAAGGGCAGCTAAATAACCCTTAACGGTGGTCACAGCAAGGCCTTGCCGGGTTAATGCCAAACAGAACATGAGAATATCAGAAAGGGGGTTGGATAAGACTAGATATGCACCACACCACAATCTTCTCCCAGTGCCTACCATAAATAATTTTTGTGAAACGAAGTCTGGCCTCTAGGATTACACCAACCACTTCAGAGGAAGATAGTATGGTACAGGATCTGCCGCTCGATCTCCATGGATGGAGGTGTTGGTAGCGTAAGTTCCGATGCAAGACTTGGCCTTGCTACTGCAACAGGAGATCCTCCCGAAGGGGCAACCGGATTGGAGGTTCTATGCTCATGGGTAGAAGTGCCTGGTACCACACTCTCCTCAACACGAGAATGACTTGGGCCCAGTCTCTCTTGATCTACTTGAGGACCCTGGGCAAAAGAGGTAGAGGCATATAGGCATACAGGAGTCCCAAGCCTCAATATAGGTGTGTGTGATGTGATGTGATGATCATTTATATAGTGCACTACCACTCCAAGGAGCATCTTGGCGCTTTGACTCGTATAGCTGAAAGATGGTCACAGCTTAACTGTCCTCAAACAGCAGGCAGAAGTTAAACACGTGTTTTACAGACTGAGTCCGCCAGGCTATAGATCCAAGTTTTAAGAGATTTCCTAAACTTCTGTTCAGAAGTGATTGCACGGAGTTGCTGGGGCAGTTTATTCCATGCCTTTGCACCTATTACTGCCAGGGTTTTTCCTCCCTTTGTTGCCAGTCTGAATTTAAGGACAATCATCAGATTGGCTGTTGTGGATCTGAGTTCTCGAATGGGATTGTATCGCCTGAAGTTTTTATACAGGTACCATGGACCATGCTTGTGAAAGGCCCTAAAAGCAATCATCAGAACCTTAAATAAGATGCGCTTCTGAATAGGAAGCCAATGAAGAGCATCCAGCGCAGCATAGGCCGAGGATTTTCTTGGCCATCTCAGAACCAGTCTTGCTGCCGCATGCTGGACCATCTGCAGTCTGTGCAGGGCAGATTTATTTGCCCCCACATACAGACTATTGCAATAATCCAATCTAGATGGCATCAGCGCCACTGCGACAGTGCGTCTGGCTGACAGGGGCAGGAGATCAAAAAATTTCCTAAGGCCCTTTATGATGTTATGTGTGGAAGAAAAGGGGCCCCTGCCAAGGTAGCTATATTTTTAGAAGGAAGAAAAGTTAGCACCAGGTTCTGTGCATATTTTCCCTGTGTCTACCTTTTCCCTGCACAATCTAGAGCCTTCAAAAGACATATCGACAAAAATTGCTGAACAGTCGTAGAAAATCCAACTTAGCAGATCCATGCATATTGTCTCATAACTACACTTGTTCCCAATGCTCTACTTAAATAACCTGCTGTATCTATTCCTGACTTAATAGAGAGGTTTGTCACATCCTGTCTATCAGCAACTAAATATAGTAATATTTTGTAAGTATCCTATGGGCCACAGGTAACACATCTGATAGCCTAACCTATAAAGCATGGGACTATCTACCTAAAGGACAGAAAGTATTGACTGATGTTAGAGTAAAACTAGTGGAAGAGAATGCTTTCTTAGAGTAAGTCGCCATCTTTTTAGATTCCGTATCGGGAGAAGTAGTAGGGAAAGCATTGGCAGCAGTAAGACTAGTTGAAGCCTGTACTTGGTTTAGAAAATCCAGAGGTCTCCGGGAGCCGAACAATGTCTTTTTTGAGGATTTATTGAAAGGCAAGTTCCTGGTTTAGTCCAGGTGCCCATTAAAATATCTGTCAAAGCCTCCTTAAAGGGCAATAAAAGGCTCTTGTAAAGTGCAAGCCGAGTAGCAATGCAGTTTTTACCTCTTATGTAAGCCCTAGGTATACTTGTGGAAAAAGATGGTGCCTCTTCATTAGCTATATCTGGAGTAGGAGAAGATAAACCTACATCCAGAGACTTATTAAGACCACTTGCATCTTGCAAATACTGCAAGATATCATCAAGAGCAAATTGAACATTAAAATAATATTCTTCGAGGGGGCGTGGCCAAGACGGCTGACATGGCGGACGCAGCTTAGAGTAGCTCCGTCCCGCCGATCAATTCTTCCGACATTTATCCTGCCTCCCCCCTCACCTGTGCCCGTCCCGCGGCAGAGAGGAGTAGCGGAAGGTGCCCGGCGGGTGTGGCGTGACTCTTGGCCGCACCGGCGACGCAGATCGGGCGCAATCGGCCCTGGAGGCGGAGCGGCCTACACTGGGGATTGGCGCCGGGACCTCGATTTCGAGGGCACCCGGGGAGAAAGACGACGGACGGCGGAGCGGGGCTGCGCGGCGGCCAGGCCCTCACCGGGACACAGATACTAGCGAGCAGCCACAGGCAGGATACTTCCTTGGGCCCAACGCTGCACCGGGGGGGGCAAACAGCTGCTGAGAGGCTGCGGCCAGCGCGACATCGACCAACTGGCCGGAGGTGGTAGCGGAGACCCCGAGAGAGGCCTGGGGCCGGCGACCCCGGTTGTGAGTGTGCACTGGGGCGTGCGGTGGCAGTCTAGAGGAGCGGAGGAGTGAAGGGGAGGATGCGGAGGACCCGGCGGTCAGATCGGATCGCGGTGGACCAGGTCCCTGGGACGCGAGTAGGCCGCACTTGAGACGGGTTGTGCAAGTTGGCGCCAATTTTCAATTGCGGTGGCCTACAATTCGGCGGCCAAACCGGGCCGCGGCGTGGCCCCCCCCCTGGGGAGCCCCTTGGTAGCAACACAGCGATCCTGGGTACTGGTACGCAGGGCGGTGCGCAATTCACGCCGTGGGGGTCCCCCACCGGGCCGTTTCATCGGCCATAGACTGACTACACTGAGCGGCCAGGAGCAGAGCGGGGCCTGGTGGCTGCACGGACTTGTCCCGAACACGAGGTGGTGGAGCTGCGTGGAGGCTTGGGGTGCTTTGTAGAGACATCCGGGGCCCATGCTTTAGCGGCGGGGGAAGGCTGCTTGATCCCCCAGGGCCGAGAGACAGGGGACACGAGAGACGCAGAAAGTGACCCGACGGCGGCTCTCTTATACACAGACCATGACCAGAGGAGGGAGCGGTGGTGGAGCCTCGAAGCAGGGGACAATAGATAAATTCACTGGCCCGAGTGGTCAACCTGGTGCCTCGGGCGGCGGCCAGGCTTCGGGGCCAGACAATGCAGCTATCCTGGCGGCTATCAACCAATCTAGAGACATGTTGGATGCAAAAATAGGTGCGGTTGGAGCTGATGTCACCTTGCTGCGCCAGGACTTACGGAACGCGGTGACCCGCATTACTGAGGCGGAAGCCCGGATTTCGGGAGTGGAGGATGATGTGGCGACGGGGTTAGCATTCCACCCTTCTAGAGGGACACGACATGTATGTAACCTGTAACCCCGGTTAAAGTCAGACAGAGCCTTAGCATCCACAAAATGGATGCTGCCACCGAGACACAAGTCTGCCCTCCTGCTGCTGGGAGTCCTCCCAGAGCAGGAGGCAAGGACAAAGGGTTTCCTGCCAGGGGCGGTGCCAGCACCGTCCCAGACAGGGTTTTGTGTATTCCAGGTAGGCAGGGCTACAGAGGAAGGTGACTGCAAGTGGCACCCCGGTGCTCACTGTGCATAGGCCGGCTGAAACCAGTTCCAGGGGCACTCCAGCCCCTGGCCTGGGGAAAGCCCGCCAAAGGAGAGGGGTGTAACCACCCCCCTCCTGGTCCCACCCATAGGGCAGGACTTAGTCGCGTGCCAGCCCCCTTTTCCCAGATAAAGGTAGGAGCAGGCCCCCTTCCAAATTAGATCATCTTTGGAATCAAGACACGACTTTCTACGAAAGGACATCAAGATTTCTTCTTCAACATTCTCCCTTGTGGCTAAGGAGTAGTCACCCTGCATCCGCAGGCACCATCTTAAGAACACTGCGGTCTGCTGTAAGTCCTTCCTCCGGAATCCGACTGCCCAGCTCGACGAGAACCGGCTTCCCTGGCACCTCTGACCTCTACCCACCTCTACAGCCAAGCTGAGAACCGTGGGTGCGACGAGACCTCGAGGGACCGGCCATCTTCAAGACTGCACAACTTCTTTCCAGCACGACCGCCGAGGGATCCTCTGGTGAGTGCTTTGGGGACAGAGAAGCCCCGACCCTGAGCAGCTCCAGCACCGAAGTCCAGCCTCCCAGCATCTCCACGATCTGCGTGGGGCCCTTCTGCTTTTTGCTGCTCACCGCGTTGTTTGGCTACTAGCCCGCTGGCTTGTGGCCTTCCTGACGACGCCCGACGACATCACTGCTGCTGGTCTGGTTGCTCCAGACTGGCCCTTGCTCCCTTCCAAAAGAGGAGCACCCCGGACCCTCCTGGTCCTCTCCAGACGCCATTTTAGGTCCACCGCGTGGGCTTGAATTTGCCAAGACTTGTTGCCCCAATCCTGGGTCCAGCGACGTCGAGAGCATCATCCATCGTGGGACAGCTCGTACCTCCATCCTGGTCGCCGACAACGCCTCCTGGTCCGTGAGACTACAGAGCCCAGCAGCGCCCACTCACCTGACTGCGGTGACTTCGCCCGGTGCCATCCTGGTGCCCACTTAATCACTGGCTAGTGATTCAAGAACTTGGTCCCCTCTGCTTTCAGGTTTCTTCTTCCCTGATCCAGGCTTGGATCTCTTCGAACTTTTCTTCACTGGCCGCCTGCCAGCAACTTCTTCTTCAGGCTCCTGGTTCGTCAACGAGGAATCCCGACGTCTTTTCAGACCTATGCAGCCGCAGCCCCTGGGCTAGGTAACTTCGGCATTTCGGTGCCCCAGCATAGCCTCACTATCCAAGGGTCCAGATCCACTGTCGTTTTCGACCTACCTAGTCGGGTTCGCCCGAGAACAGTAACTTTGTGAGTTCTAGCTTCCATAGGCTTTTTCCCGCCTTACGCGTGAGAGTTCCCACTCTGCACGTGGTGTCCCTAGGCCTCCTGCTCCTAACCTGAGTGTTTAGTATTGTAGGCCTAGCGTTTCTAAAGCCTCTGAGAATTGTTACTTACCTGCTAGTAATTCGCATTCCACTTTTAGAGTATATGGTTTTTCGTGCCCCTCGGGCATTTGTGTAAATTGTGCGACTTACAGTATTTTTATAA
Organism: Lissotriton helveticus; assembly: GCF_964261635.1. NCBI lineage: Eukaryota > Metazoa > Chordata > Amphibia > Caudata > Salamandridae > Lissotriton > Lissotriton helveticus. The sequence goes on from NC_136057.1 coordinate 926,718,390, forward strand.
GAGTTTTGTTGTGTGCTTAGCTCCCTGTCTCATAAAGAGCCAGGGTAGTCTTGTTATAAATAAATACACTGTTTATTTTCATAACAACTTGTGTGGTGTCCTTTCACTGGGTGTTCAAGGGGTAATGTGATGGTAAAACAGCTGGCTTAACACGCCCTCTAGAGTCTTAGCCTTAGACTGCTCGTATCCATGCTACTAGGATAGCTGGTCTATAAGGTTGACTTACAACCAATCATCAATAAGGGTTGTTTGGACTGATATATAGTGATCACTAGAATAGTGAGCACTGCACATCAGGCCAACTTCTCACATTGGTGAGCAGCGGTTGGGATTTGAGCTTGCTGTTGTTTTACCACACATATCCTAAGAATATCTTGTGAAAGATCACATAAGTACTAAAGGTACATATAACTTAGCTTAGAATACTCTGAGTTCTACTGAACCAGCTGTTGTAGCTCCTAGGGCCTAGCACACCCTAAACTACAACTCTAGCAAGGGATCAGTAGGCAAACATATAGGGTAGGTAAGTGCACCACTTACACCTCACTAGAAAAGCATGTCTACCCATGGAGAGTCTTCAGAGACTCCCCTTGTGGTTATTGACCCTCCACAGGTCACTTCAAGATATGCATCTCTCAGTTTCCAGGAGATGAGACAAGTGTGTACCTCCAGGAAACTGAAACAGGGGTCTAACCCCACCATTCCCTTTCTAATAGGCCTCTTAGAGACCTATGATGCGAGAAAGCTTTCTCAGCTAGATGGGAATATGCCAGCCTTAGAGGGTACCACTGGGGATCCAGACCTCCACAACACTGTAAATGCAGTTGGGGAGGAGGATCCTGAGGAACTCTCTGGGGATGAGGTAGACAAAGGTCTTGAGGTAGTCAGAGGGCTAACTAGGGCCAACATAGACTTACTTGGGCTAGGATCTGGGGGACCCCCAGTACTGACCCTAAGTAGGCCTAACCTTGGAGTTAGGAGAGATAGATCTCTTTCTAGGGACTCCAATAGATCTCTGCACTCTAATGCCTCTTCTCAGAGGAGAAGGAACTCTCCCCAGAGGAGATTGACTTCCCCTCAGAGAATGGAGCATGAAGCTAGGATGAGACAGGCTACTCTTAGGATTGAAAGGGAAGAAATTGCCCCGGCCAAAGAGAAGCTTGCCTTGGCTAGAGAACAGCAGATGAGTGGGTTAGCTCCCACTGGTGGCAGCAATCTCCCAAGAGATAGAGAGAAGGGTTTAGATACTAAACACCTGACTAAGATAGTGCCCCCCTTTAAGCAAGGGGATGACATCCAGAAATGGATGGCTGCTTTGGAGAGGGCCTGCACTGTGCAGTGCATTCCCCAAAGTCAGTGGGCAGCTATACTGTGGCTCTCCTTTGATGGTAAAGGTAGAGATAAGCTCCTCACTACTAGAGTTGAGGAGGCTAACAATTACCAGGTCCTGAAAAATGCACTGGTTGATGGGTTTGGCTTAACCACTGAGCAGTACAGGTTGCTGTTCAGAGACACCCAGAAAACTCAGTCTCAGGACTGGTCTGACTTTGTTGATTGTGCCACTAAGGCTTTGGAAGGCTGGCTACTGGGTAGCAAGGTTACTGACTTCACAGGATTGTATAATCTTATTATGAGAGAGCAAGTCTTAAATAATTGTCAGAACCAGTTATTACACCAGCACCTGGTAGACTCTGATCTGACCTCTCCACAAGAATTGGGTAAGAGGGCAGACAAATGGGTCAGAACCAGGATTAGGCCCAAGAACCAAGGTGGTGACCAGAAAAAGGAATCAACCAAGCCTCAAGAGAAGGGTGGGAATAAATCTCCAGATCAAACCACATCAGGGCCCCAAAAATCCTCTGAGGGGGGTGGGTCCCAGAATCCTTCTAATAACCAGAAGAAACCTTATTGTTATCCCTGTAAACAGGTGGGTCATTTGAAAACTGACAGCAGTTGCCCAAAGAATAACAATAAGGAGAACATACCCCCAAGTAACATTCCCAAACCTCCTGTTACTACTAGTAGTAATCCCCCAGGTGGTGGGAGTGCCCCCAAGAATTTGGGTGCATTTACTTTGGGAGTTCCTGGGGACTCTGGCCTAACCAGGTCCCCAAACTTAGATACTCTTGTCTGTGAGACTGGCATGGGGTTTGCCAACTTCACAACTTGTCCCAACACTTTGGGCAAGTACAGACAGGAGCCCCTCATCAATGGTATAAAAGTTGAGGCCTATAGAGATACAGGGGCTAGCATCACTATGGTGACTGAGAGTCTAGTCCCCTCAAGGCAACTTTTACCTGGTGCCACATACCAGGTGACCAATATTGATGGAGTACAGAGAGATCATCCCATGGCAGTGGTCAATCTCAGCTGGGGAGGTGTCACTGGCCACAAGAGAGTGGCAGTGTCGCCAAACTTGCCTGTAGATTGCCTACTGGGGAATGATTTAGAGCTCTCAGCCTGGGCTGAAGTAGAGCAAGAAACCAATTTTAAAATGGTAAACATCCATGGTAAGGTTAGTGGGGCAGTGATAGCCACAGCCCCAGTCCAAGATGTCCTCCCTGAACAGGTTGTCAAGGCTGTGATGGTCACAGCCCACACCCAAACTGAGCCCCCTCCTGAAAAGGTTGGGAGAGTTGTGATGGCCACAGCTCAAACTCAGACAGATGATAGTGTTGTGAAGCCTGAAACTATGGATCACTCCACTCAGACAGAGAGCATTGAGGAGGAAGAGAAATCTCCCTCCCTCCAGACTTTAGGAAAGGGTCAGCCTCCTCAGGGAACTGATCTGACCCCTTGTGAAGAAACTGCCACAGAGGTAGTCAGGCCTAGCCTGGCAGAACCCCTGATGTCAGTGGACCCTTCCAAGGTGGGACCCAGTCTGGAGCAGGTAACCTGCCCCTCTCTACCCTGCCTCAGTCAGCCCAGGCCTGTTGAGGTCAGGGAGGCCAGTGTTGGACCCCAAAGGGCCCCCTGTCCAAAAGAATTCCCCAATCAGCAGATTAAGGGCACTGAAGCTAGTAGTCCTAGCCAAGTGAAAATAAAATCAACTCCTGAGGGATCCCCCTTAAATTTAGTTAGGGACCTCCCACAGATGGACACTGTTGGGCACAGCCAAACCTGGGACCTGAGGGCCCCAAACCTGACCTGTCCCTCCAGTAAGCCAAACAGAGGGACCCAACCTCCAGCTGTAGGTAGCCAGAGGTTGACCCTGAGAGCCCAAAACAACTCAGTCTTGGAAAGAAAGGCCTCTATGGTGGAAAATGATTGGAGGAAGCTGAGCCCAAAATTAGTGGAGCCTCACTTCAGTACTCCATTTCAGCACCAGCCTTTTCCTTTGCCAAAACACACCACAGGTAGAGATTCCCTATGGTGGAGACCCTCAGATACCCTTAGGGTGAGGGATTGCTTAGTGGACCATGAGATAGGGGGTAACCATGCCAGTGCTGGTACTTCCTTATATGGCCACTCAGGCAATATAGGCTTACCTGGCAAGGATAGCCTTATCTCCTTTCGTTTGGGGGGGGGTTATGTAGGAAGGTAGATCCCTGACTATGGTTGCCCCCAACTTTTTGCCTGGTGTTTTGCTGGTTTTCTGACTTAGTTGACCTGGGGCCCTGCTAATCAGGACCACAGGCCTACTGCTCTCTCTGTAAAATGGATTCCATGTACCTTAGGTACATATCTAAATTGGATACTGAGTCACCTTATCAGTCCCTGTACAGTGTACCTTAGGTACCCAGGGCATAGGTGTACACAGGGCCTACCAGGGGCTGCAGCATGTATTATGCCACCCCTGGCTGGCCATCCAAATCTGACACAACTGGCTGCTTGACAGCTGGGGCAAGGTGGTGTAATCACCCTTTGCTTTAGATATAGTATACCTATATCTAACCTTAAAAATGGACACACAGATCTCCTATCAGTCACTCCTATGGCAGGCCTTGACAATCCTGAAGGCAGAGTGCTTGGAATCGTGTGAGATGGTGCTCTGGCATGAGCTGAGCCTGTCTGCGGCTTTCGGGATCCATCCCTTAGCCGTTTCCATGATATCGCATACCATATACTCTTAAGTGCATTATAATCCTCGCGGTTATATGCCAACTCTGGTATCGCTTTATCAACACATGTCGAGTAAGGTGTCATACGAATTGGAATACTAACCCCTCGCCAATTCTGGCGACGGGGTTAGCATTCCACCCTTCTAGAGGGACACGACATGTATGTAACCTGTAACCCCGGTTAAAGTCAGACAGAGCCTTAGCATCCACAAAATGGATGCTGCCACCGAGACACAAGTCTGCCCTCCTGCTGCTGGGAGTCCTCCCAGAGCAGGAGGCAAGGACAAAGGGTTTCCTGCCAGGGGCGGTGCCAGCACCGTCCCAGACAGGGTTTTGTGTATTCCAGGTAGGCAGGGCTACAGAGGAAGGTGACTGCAAGTGGCACCCCGGTGCTCACTGTGCATAGGCCGGCTGAAACCAGTTCCAGGGGCACTCCAGCCCCTGGCCTGGGGAAAGCCCGCCAAAGGAGAGGGGTGTAACCACCCCCCTCCTGGTCCCACCCATAGGGCAGGACTTAGTCGCGTGCCAGCCCCCTTTTCCCAGATAAAGGTAGGAGCAGGCCCCCTTCCAAATTAGATCATCTTTGGAATCAAGACACGACTTTCTACGAAAGGACATCAAGATTTCTTCTTCAAGATTCTCCCTTGTGGCTAAGGAGTAGTCACCCTGCATCCGCAGGCACCATCTTAAGAACACTGCGGTCTGCTGTAAGTCCTTCCTCCGGAATCCGACTGCCCAGCTCGACGAGAACCGGCTTCCCTGGCACCTCTGACCTCTACCCACCTCTACAGCCAAGCTGAGAACCGTGGGTGCGACGAGACCTCGAGGGACCGGCCATCTTCAAGACTGCACGACTTCTTTCCAGCACGACCGCCGAGGGATCCTCTGGTGAGTGCTTTGGGGACCGAGAAGCCCGACCCTGAGCAGCTCCAGCACCGAAGTCCAGCCTCCCAGCATCTCCACGATCTGCGCGGGGCCCTTCTGCTTTTTGCTGCTCACCGCGTTGTTTGGCTACTAGCCCGCTGGCTTGTGGCCTTCCTGACGACGTCCGACGACATCACTGCTGCTGGTCTGGTTGCTCCAGACTGGCCTTTGCTCCCTTCCAAAAGAGGAGCACCCCGGACCCTCCTGGTCCACTCCAGACGCCATTTTAGGTCCACCGCGTGGGCTTGAATTTGCCAAGACTTGTTGCCCCAATCCTGGGTCCAGCGACGTCGAGAGCATCATCCATCGTGGGACAGCTCGTACCTCCATCATGGTCGCCGACAACGCCTCCTGGTCCGTGAGACTACAGAGCCCAGCAGCGCCCACTCACCTGACTGCGGTGACTTCGCCCGGTGCCATCCTGGTGCCCACTTAATCACTGGCTAGTGATTCAAGAACTTGGTCCCCTCTGCTTTCAGGTTTCTTCTTCCCTGATCCAGGCTTGGATCTCTTCGAACTTTTCTTCACTGGCCGCCTGCCACCAACTTCTTCTTCAGGCTCCTGGTTCGTCAACGAGGAATCCCGACGTCTTTTCAGACCTATGCAGCCGCAGCCCCTGGGCTAGGTAACTTCGGCATTTCGGTGCCCCAGCATAGCCTCACTATCCAAGGGTCCAGATCCACTGTCGTTTTCGACCTACCTAGTCGGGTTCGCCCGAGAACAGTAACTTTGTGAGTTCTAGCTTCCATAGGCTTTTTCCCGCCTTACGCGTGAGAGTTCCCACTCTGCACGTGGTGTCCCTAGGCCTCCTGCTCCTAACCTGAGTGTTTAGTATTGTAGGCCTAGCGTTTCTAAAGCCTCTGAGAATTGTTACTTACCTGCTAGTAATTCGCATTCCACTTTTAGAGTATATGGTTTTTCGTGCCCCTCGGGCATTTGTGTAAATTGTGCGACTTACAGTATTTTTATAAGAGTTTTGTTGTGTGCTTAGCTCCCTGTCTCATAAAGAGCCAGGGTAGTCTTGTTATAAATAAATACACTGTTTATTTTCATAACAACTTGTGTGGTGTCCTTTCACTGGGTGTTCAAGGGGTAATGTGATGGTAAAACAGCTGGCTTAACACGCCCTCTAGAGTCTTAGCCTTAGACTGCTCGTATCCATGCTACTAGGATAGCTGGTCTATAAGGTTGACTTACAACCAATCATCAATAAGGGTTGTTTGGACTGATATATAGTGATCACTAGAATAGTGAGCACTGCACATCAGGCCAACTTCTCACAAACGGGCCCACAGAGCTCTAACTCAGAAGCCGCCGGTTGGTGAGCGCCCATGACCGGTCATAGCCAAGCTGCTCAATTATCACGACAGGGATGTGATCCTGAAACAAGCCCGTTTGAAAGGGCCTCTTATGTGGGACAATCAGCGGATCTTGATATTCACGGACTATACTAGACTGGTGCAGCGGCAGCGACAGTCCTTTACGGCAGCTAAGGCCCGCCTGCGCAGCCTCAAGATCGAATATGCACTACTCTACCCTGCTCGTCTACGGGTGGTCTATCAGTCCCGCACTCTCTTTTTCAACTCTCCGGATGAGGCGTTCACCTGGACAGATGAGACCGTAAGAATTAGAACGCATACTCCACCGGCTCGGGACTCGGATTCATCCTCCTCAACAGAGCCGCGACAAACGCCCCGACGCTCAAGAAGCAGAAGCAACTAGAGATCCCGCTCGTCGAAACGCTCCCCAGCAAAAAAGGGACACACGGGGAGGCTGACCCTCCAGACTCTCAGGCAGTGGACCCGTGAAAAGCGAAGGGGCACAAGTTCTATGCTCGAACGGTGTACCACACCACAAGCTAAGTAGCAGGTATTGTCGGCCTGCTAGCAAACATATATCCACACAGTAGCATTGAAACTGGCGGACAATTGTGGATCTGCTGACGCGGGGTATGGGTTGGGTGGGGAGGGACGGACTACAAGGCGGACACATGCCTTGGCTAGGGGGGTAGTTGCTCTTTCAAGAGAGCAGCTGGTAAGTTCTGGGGTGGTTGGTGGGGATCCATTGGCGTAGACGGTCTCAAGTCTCCCGTTGGGGGCTGGAGATGTCTAATGCCGCGACAGGTACTTCAAGGTTACTGAGGTATGGGGAGGGGGGAGTTGGGGTTGATTTGGGGACTGTTGGCTGACGTTGGGGATGGGGGGTAGGGGGAGTTGGGGGCGGAGGGAGGGGGGGAGGAGGTTGTTTTGCACATGGTTGTCTCGAAAGATGCTGCTGAGGTGTCCAAACTTACTGTGCCCATTGCGACCTACACATTTACACCTACGCTTAGATGGGGGCTGAAGACACTGAGCAGAAACCTGCTGGAGCCTTGATGAAAGTGATGAGCTGGAATGTACGAGGTATGCTTGACAAGGTTAAACGAGGGGCTGTATTAAGGCTGGGGAAAAGGGAGAAAGTGGATGTCCTACTGTTGCAGGAAACACACTTACTGGGCAACAAAGCGCTGAGCCTGCAGAGATACGGCTATGACCAAGTCTTTCACGCTGGTTTTGTGAGAGGGTCCCGAGGGGTGGCAATCGTGATACACCGCAGATTATCTTACACTCATAAGAGACAGTGGATAGACCCTCAGGGCCGATATGCTTTTGTACAGGGAACGGTGGGTACGGATTCAATCATAATAGGGAGTGTATACGCCCCGCCCCCGTTACAGTGGGCCCTGATTGAAAAATTATTTGCACTGTGGGCTGAAATTCCGGAGGGACTGGCTATAATTGGCGGGGACTGGAATGAAGTCATGCACTGCCGTCTTGATCGTTTCAGACTCAGGGGCGACCCTATAGCAGATACCCCCACTAAATTGAATGATATGGTGCGTAGCATGGACTGGGTAGATACATGGCGATACCTCCACACTCATGAACGAGAATATTCCTATGTCTCGGCAGTCCATCACAAGTTTTCGAGACTTGATTATATCTTTGTCCCTACCACCGCTGTGCACAGAGTTGTCTCAGCGGCTATCCTGCCTCGTGGACTATCTGATCATTCCCCGGTGGTGATAGAAATTACCCTAGACAAGGGGAGACAGCCATTTCGATGGCGCCTCTCCGCCTGGAATCTGAAACAGGAAGCCTAGCAACGTCATATAGAAGTAGCCATCGCTCGGTACTGGGAGGAGAATCTGGGCACTGTATCCGACATACGAACGGTCTGGGAAGCCATGAAGCCCACGCTTCGTGGGGTAGATGTAGCCTGGTGTGCAGCAGCGCGTCGCAAACGGAAGGATGACCTAGTAAAGGCTGCAGCGACAGTGGAACGGCTGGAGTCTCAATGTAAGGTAGCAAGCCATCAGGAGGGAGTAGGCCAGCTGTTGTTGGCACAGCAATCATATGCTTCCCTACTGTTAGACGAAGCCCGGCAAGTCTGGCTGGCGACGAGAAGCAGGATATATCAATGGGGTGACAAGTCCAGCACGATGCTCCATAGGCTCTGTCAGAAAGCGTTTCAGGCGCAGGTACTACCGGGTCTCAGAGATGCTTCTGGAACCTCCATTTTGCCCCGAGGGAGCTGGTGGATAGCTTTGCGCGCTACCTTGAGGCCCAGTTTGCCCCACAGGATCTCCTCTCGGAACTAGATGTAGACAAATTTATACTGGATCTCCCGCCCCATGCGCTCCCAGACGATGTGCGAGAGCGCCTTGAGGCTCCACTGTCGGCTGAGGAACTCGGTACAGCTCTGGGGGAACTTAATACTGGTAAGGCCCCAGGGCCCAACGGGTTCCCGAGTAGATGCGCAACTGAAGGGTTTCGAATTAGAGGCAGGACCCTCGGATAGAATCGCATTATATGCGGACGACGTCCTGTTCTTTCTTACAGATGTGAATCGATCCGGGCCACGGATCCTAGAAATAATGAAAATCTTTGGTGAAGTCTCGGGACTGCACCTCGATCCACGGAAGTCTACAATTTGGATGCTGGGTGACCAGGTTGTGCTCGAGCCGTGGGCCTCGACATTACAAAGGGCGGCCGGGGGTCTTAACTACCTGGGGGTGTTCTTGACGACCTCACCAGCGATTGCTTGGGAGCGCAATGTAATCCCGGTATGGGATAAAGTGCAACAAGAAATTAAATGCTGGTCCCGTATGCCCCTCAATTTATATGGCAGGTCCGCTATATTTAAGATGGTTGCCCTCCCCCGCCTGCTCTACCAATTACAGAACCACCCGTACCCCATCCCACCGCATTGGTTTCGGCAAGTCAATTCTGCTCTAGGTCAGTTTTTATGGGCGGGGGGAGCGTCGCGAGTAGCCCTGCGGACATGCTTCCTGTCCACATACTGTGGGGGATTGGCAACGTCTGATATATTGTCCTATTACCAAGCATCACATCTCATTGTCCTGAATGAATGGTGGTATAGTGATAGGGGGGACCCGGCATATGCCCTCGAAAGGTACCTGATAGATCCAGACATCCTACACACCATTCTCTACTCGGCGCGGCTGAGAAAGAGACTGCCTCTGGCAACACAAGTAGTCTTCCAGATTTGGCGTCAATCGCTTCGTCGTATGGGATGGTGGGGGAAATTAACGAGGGAGACCCCACTCTGGCATAATGGGCAGCTACCGGCATTGATGCCACTGCAAGGCTTCATTCTAGAAAACAAAGGTCCTTAGGATACTTTAATGACACATACGATGAGATTCATAGACTTGAATCAGTACTATATCTGGTTATTCCAGTACCCAGCCGGGTCAGGAAAAGTCCTGATGATGATCCCGGTTCATTAGGAGCCAGGGGATCGAAACGTCGTCGACCTTTAAACAATTCTGCAATATATCCATTGTGACTATTTTTATTGCAGATATTGTATGTCTAAACTTGCTCTACTAATTACTCAATTGCAAGGGGCAGTTGGCTCCCACGTCTTTCTTGCCAGATATTGTTTGTTTTCTCTGTTTCTATCCTTCTCCTTAACTGTTTGTCAGCTTACTCTTGGATAGGTACAGGCTTGTACCCTATCAAATGTTGAATCTGACCCTCTTCGTGGTCTCTTAATTTTTGTTATATATATTGAATAAAATTTCCTGACCCGGCTGGGTACTGGAATAACCAGATATAGTACTGATTCAAGTCTATAAATCTCATCGTATGTGTCATTAAAGTATCCTAAGGACCTTTGTTTTCTAGAATAGATTGTCTGCCCATGGTCCGAAGGTATCCATTGGGTTCCCTTGTTATAGTTTAAAAGACTGCAAGGCTTCAGACACTGGGACTCGATTGGAATCTCTGCACTAGGCCACGTCCTAAGAGGCACCATGCTTAAATCTTTTCAGGAACTCAGCAAAGAATTTGATATGCCCCGCACACAGTTTTTTAGATATCTACAGTTAAGACACGCCCTTACACCCACACTTGCGGGTTTAGACACTGTGCCCGAATTTAGCCCGATAGAGGCGAAGGTGTTTATGGGAGACCTAGAAGACAAGGAAATATCTCGCATCTATCAGACACTGGTCACACATTGCTCTTCAGATTTGCAGCCACTCAGGAATCGCTGGGTGAGGGATGTGGGAGAGCTAGAGGAGGAGGATTGGAGGGAGGCTCTTGAATCCCCCAGGGGAGCAGCTATAGCTGTACGTCTACGCCTAATACAATATAAATATTTACATCGCGCCTATTATACAAGAGAGCGATTGTGGAAGGCAGGCCTGATAGCATCCCCAGCGTGCTTGCGTTGTGGTCACGAAATGGGTGATCTCCTACACACGGTATGGGACTGTGGTGGTCTGGTGAGATTTTGGTCTGGTGTGTGGGAATGTTTGTCGGAAGTGCTGGGATGGGACCTTCCCAGGATCCCAAAATTGGGCTTACTTCATGTATTGGAAGGGGTGGGCGGTAATATCTACAAAGGACACCTGCTCCTACTAGGCCTTACACTAGCAAAAAGAGATGTGGCACAAGCCTGGAAAGACCCCAGGGCCCCCAAGGTAACTGGATGGAACAAGCATTTGCAATGCAATAGGTCTCGCATTTACGAGATTTTAAGCTATTGGCAATGTGAACGACAATGCGTATTATTTTTGTTTTTTAAAACATAAATAAAAGGCATTGTTAATTACAATGCCAATAGCTTAAACTCGCGTAAATGCAAGACCTATTGCATTGCAAATGCTTGTTAATGCTGGAGCTTGGAACAGTGCAGCCTGTGGGCAGCTGTCTTCCCCTCCCTCCGCCCCTACGCCTCCGCTCCTAGGAGCATTGGAAATGGGTGACGGCGATGCGGAATTGGCAGTGCTAAATTAGCTACCTAATCTGCATTTATTACTGGGAACACATCACCAGGGCCCATTCTTAATGTTCAAGGCATAGAGCGGTGTCGAACAGATGTATCGAATGGGAGAGGATGTGGAATGATTTAATATAAATCCCCACATGCATGAGGTTTCTGATTTTCCTCACCTACAAGTATTAATACATTTAATGTTTTTAATCCATTTCGTTTTACATGTACACCTCCTCCCCCATGGCTTAATCACTCTCTGTGCATTCAAGGTTATAATGAAACCATTCTGTCTGGACAAACATTTACCCGTTCTTCCCATCATTTCTTTCCAGCCTACAGCGATTACAAACACTTATCCAACTGTGGATTATACTCATCCATTCCAAGAATTTCATATAAGCGAGCAGTGCATCTATGGTGTTACAACGGGCAATGGAGAAACAGTACATTCCTCTGCTCTAGTGGAAGCTGGGGGAGCCAATAGGAGGCATGAGACTATCCACCTGCTCCACACTGTTAACAGTTAAGACCTCTCACAATCCTCTCCCTACTACTTCTATTTTACTACATACCTATAGCTGAAGAGTAAACAGTAGCAAGGGAGGACAGCTGGGCTTCTGTGAAGATGTGTTTCAAGTCTTTTAGATTGGCACAAGGAGGTATGCATACAATGGTAGGTGGGAGGGGGAGAGGTTATTAGGAGGGCAGTGTTAGAACTGGACAATTGTAAGTACAGACATTCATTAAAATTTGCAGTCATCTATCTCTGAAAGGAAAATACTGTCGGGATTAGAACTGCAGAGCCATTCAATTGTGCCCACTTCTATGCTTGTGGCACCATAATAGAACCTAGAATGGTAGCAATTCAGTCTTGTCCTCACAATGTTAACTCCTGTTTGTCTATAGCCTTTTTTAATGGTGTGATATTTAGCCACACCACTCGTCACGGGCCATTTTTCAACATTTAAATATTCTTTCTACAAGAACGTTGATTTGCTACTGACGAGAATTCTCAATTAATGATCCAGTTGTTTTGCGCTAGAATCATTCTGAAATACTCACCATGCAATCTTTAAAAAAAATTGTAAAGCATTCTATAGGCTTAAGTCGTACTTAGTGCACTGCTAACAGACATTTTCACCAGAGATATTAATATTATACATGTTGAACTTACACACTGTCTATGGGTAGTTTGCATGTTTGGGTAACAGTTCTTTGTTGAAGGAACACGATGAATGCTCATACTTTGTGCTTGGTTTCTGTGCACATTTCTGCTGATACCTTTTCAAACGTTGTGTTGCATTATTTAAGGTAAACAAGCACATAAATATATTAAAAATAATCCCATTCCATGCGAGATGCAACTAAGAGTTGCATAGTTAACATAGTGTTACAGAATACAAAATCAGGATTCTGTGTGTTTAAAAGCCTAACCAGGAGGCGTTCTCCCCGTGATTGCAAGAGAGTTGTTTAAGATAAGAGTGTACTTAATGCATTTTGAAAATATAGCAACTCTATTGCATGCTGGTAAAGGAAGTATGAATAGAGCATTAATTAAAAGAACTGTCTACAAACTACACCACTAGATGCTGATTTTCAACACCACCCCAGGGGGCTCGTGGAGTTAGAGCAGATCTTATAAACGTTTTTACGTCACATTGGGCAAAAGCCAATTTAACAGCACAAGAGTGAGTGTTCAAACATGCTACCTGTTAAACGGTACAAAAACAAGAATGAAACTAACCGGACTCCGGAGGTGTGGGGGGAGGTGGGGCCTTGCTGCTCCGGGGGTTTTCACTGCTCAGTGCCCAGCAGCCGGCCTGGTTCCTCCTCTGCGGCGATGCCTCGCTCCTACCTCAGACGCAGCTTCCCCCTGACGGTCTCGGACCTGTCCCCAGTGGCCGGCTGTGGAATTGCAGCCCCTGCGCCAGCAGCAGCATGCGTTCGGAGCCAGGAAGGGAGCACGCGCACGCTGACAATCTGCGCGTTCACAGACCACAATCTGCGCGTGGCCCGGTCTGTACTCCCTTGCAAGCCGTCACGGTGACAATACATTTTGCTGGCGGGAGCGCTTCGCGCTCCAACACCAGCGAGCCCTAAAAAAGGGATGGACTTTTGCATGGGACTGGAACGGCAGGTGTTCGAGGCCAGAGGCTGCCCCAAAAAACATTACAAGATATGGAAACAGAGGGCAGATTACAGGGGCCTGTGGCTAGAGCCACCAACATCAACGGGAGGCGCGGAGGAACAGGTGTGATGGGCATGAAGTGATAGTGATATGGACACAAATACTCATATGGTTAACATCCACAGTATCGAAGAGACGTTGTGCATGGAGAGGGAGGGGGAGGGACGGGATGAGGGAGTTGGGGAGAGGGGTTGGGGGTTGTAGAGACAATTTTCTTTAAGTCAATTGAGTCGCTGATTCTGATGTACCGTAATTGCTACAGCTCCTCCGGGGCACGGAGTGCTGTGTCTTCTGTGCGATTTCTCAAATAAAATAAAAAGAGTTTTGAAAAAAATATATATATATTCTTCCCTAGTCAGATCTAGTTCAGACCAACAGTAAACCATGATATGTACATTGAGTATTCGAAATAATGATCTGATCTGCAATCAACGTCGGTGATGTTGGAACATGAATCAGTAACAGGGCCAGCAGAATCGGCCAAGTAAGCTGTGGCATCAGACGTGGTGCTGAAGGGGTCATAGACATTAAAAAATCAGTGTTCAACTAACTTGAAGCGATCATGGACTTCAACGCTAGTCCAAGAGGCACAGCTGGTGTTGAGGGTGGATCTATCAACTCTTGAACAGCTAGAAGCCTCCTCTGATCCTTGGATCCTGAAGGTGTACCGAATGAATCCAGAATAGAACCAAAGACTAAGTCCATAGCTTTTTTGAGCTGTTGCAGTTGATCTGGCTTTGCAACCTTATCCGTTGGGAGTCAGAACAGAAACGATCTTGAAAATCAAGGAGAGGGGCTCATATGATCCAAGGAGGGTCAGAGCACCAGTTACAGTAATAGTAAAAATATTGTACCCTCTGGACTACAGGATGAGTCACTTACTTATTCCATACACTCATCATTCATACTCTGGAACAACTCCAAAATTATATTCTATGTGGATTGTACAAAAGTTTATTTCTTAAAAAATCATATTTGATAAAAACATAAATTCATGTTAAAACAATCATATATTAAAAAGACATCAAACAATGTCTACACATAATAAAAAGTAACAAATTCCTAAAATACGAGATCTGGATGGAAGGGAAAACTATTACCAGGCAGTAACCATATGCCTTTTATGAGTTAACCTGTAACTGATTAATGACATAACATGTAACACCAATTTGTTCCTATGTTGATTGTCCTGTCCCAGGTTTAACAATTTGTGTTTGCGTCGACGCGTTTCGGCGCGGCTAAATGTTCACTCCCACCATCTTCAGGACAGATCATAAGTTCCTTCCACTCTGTCTTCAATGTTCGTTCTGTTGCGACGATAGCCTGTCAGTCAATCCTACTTTTAGACCTTTTCTTCTGCAGTACAAATTCAACTCACTGCCTTCTACGAAGAAAATTTCCGAACGCAAGGGGGATATTCACAAGGTGAGGAATCCACACGGCAGATGTATCTATCAGAAAATCTCCACAACAGTTTTTAGAGACGTTCTTATTCTCCACACTCGTTCGTTTTATTATTATTATCTTCTTTATATAGTTGATGTGATCCTCTTGAGATTGTCTTATCCTATATAAGGTTGTTAGCGGGATTCATTTGCTTGGAGATCTCATATTGGCTAAATCCTGGACTTCTTATACTGTGTCCTCTTCACACTAGTTTTATTAAAATGATAACCACAGGGCTGTATGGCTCCCGTTAATAGCCCCTCACGCGGTCCCTGCCGGTTCGCCTTTCGCGTCCGTATATCCGGGTTTGGAAAAAAGGAGAAGAGGAACGATGCCAACGATGGACCAGTAAACGGGGCAACAGCTTCATCTAGAAGTGCTCTGCTCTCCGGGAAACGGCCTGAATAACGATTTTTAAACAACGAGTGGCCTTAAAAACGACTCATATACAACGACCTGGGACTGAACCACGACCTCCTTAACAACTACTTTATTAAACAACGAGTGGCCTTAACGACTCCAACCTTTAAAAATGAAAAAAAAAAATTATTTACAGTACACTTCAAACGTATACTAATTTTAATAAACATCTAATGATAGTCCGTTTTAATTTACCTGGGTTTAATTGGCCAGTAGATGGCACTGTAGGATTGTTTTCAGGCAGGAGGACCCTGGGTACGGAACACGAGGATCTGTGTTTCACTGTCTTAAAGCAGATGAAAATTCTGATTTGAGATCACAGACCTGCATTGTCATGTTGTTTTTCAGCGGGGGTCTGTGGCACACCACAAGGCTCATCTTTTTCTCGGCATCCCCTCCGCCCTGGGACACTTTGACTTGTGCACTTAGGTTGGGGGCGTGGAGCTGTGGTGCAGTGTGCAAATGCACCCCTTGAGAGGGTGAGGCACAGTACACCGTGCTGCCAGGACGAAGACTGCAGAGGAGCAGTGTGGCACAGCAACCCCTGCTGGATGCAGTTGGGGCCAAGAGAGAGGTGCTGGTGCACCCCTTGATGTAGAAACATTTCGGAGTGAAGTCAGCCGCTGGGACCATGGTGCCTTCCGCACCATGAATGAATGAAACTAATGAATGGAAGAATTTGGAGCGCCAATCCTTTCCTTGCTTTCTGCTTAGGTAGTATCATTCAGAGGGTTTTTCTGAGGAATTTACTTAAAATGTTAAGGTTGGCAACCTCATGGCAGGTCTTTCTAATGATGGGTGATTTGTCCCGGAGTATGCCCTTTCCTCTGACCCTGTGGGAAAAAAAAACAAGACTGACATTTAAGGGAAGAGCCCTGGCATCAGAAAATGTTGCTGATGTTGGTAACCGGGCAGGGTGGCACAGAAAACACTCTCGCAGCAGAACCAGCACCTGTTAATAGTGTTAGTCCATAAATTGTTTTTATAGCGTTTATGTAGCCCTAATCAGACCCGAAGCACTGACAACGAAACTGATGAGATATAGTAGTAGATTTGGTTTATATGTAAATGGAATTTATTTCGTGGTTCTGTGAGTCATGGTTAAAAACATAGTGGTGGGATTAGGTCGTTGTTTAGCCTTCGTGGTGTAGGCACTCGTGATTCCAGAGGTAGTTGTTAAATCATACAAGACTGCTCTCCATGTGCTCAGAATGGTGCAAGCAGGAGATCCATGGTTAGAGTACTCATGTTTCCTATTGCTCTTTTTTGGATTTACTTGACTTTGATGAATTCCTACCTCGGATCAACCTCCAGAAGGAGAGTAATACCTCCTTCTGCATCTCGATCAGGATCGTTGTGCCATTGACATCGAACAGGAACCAGTCTCTAACGTCTTCAAGTCTGCCGCTGTCAGTTTCATTTCACGGTCTCTAATGGGTTTCTCATTTATGTTGGCACATGACAAATAGGACTTTGAATCAGGTACGGAGCCAAGACACCATAAACAGAAATCGTGAGGATCTGTAACCGACATTTCGGTTACAAGTCATATGGGGTTTTGGTGGCATTCGGCACATAAAAAAGTCGAATGAAATTGGAAAGCATCAAAAGAAAGGAACTGACGTCAGCGCAAACAGGTGAAGGATATATATGGATTCAGATGTCTGCCCTTACAAGGTAACATGACGTTGCACAATGACTCCTGCCGATGCTGGAGGATATTGCTATGCAAATTGCAAGTTGTTTAAATAAGCTGCCTCAGGTCCAGGTGTCTGATCTTGTCTTGATCCTGTGTGAGAAGGTCCGGTTTGCTGGGGACCTTCTCGTGAGGTACAACAGACATATAGAGAAGGGTCAAGAACCACGGTTGTCTGGCCCAAGAGTGAGGGAGGTATGCTGAAACTTAGCAACCACATACAGAAGGATTGGGAAAGGTGAAAAAGCATAGGCAAATATCCCTGACCACTTCATCCATGGAGCATTACATATGGACAGAGATGTGGAAACCTGGAGGAGAAGTCTTGGCATTTTATGTTGTGCGCAGTGTCCCCCCACACCCACAACAGAAGTACGGGAGTAGGACTGGTGGAGTTCCAACTTGTGAACTTGTTGTGGCATCATGCTGAGTAGGACTGCTAAGTCAGTGATCACTTCCTGAAGGCACTTCACCAGGAGGTGTATCCGACGGTGTATCATGCAATGCCAAATACTATGCTCTAGAGCTGACAACTGCAGGAAGTGTGCCGCCCTGCTTCTGTAGGTAATACACTGGAGTCATATTGTATGTGTTCTAGGAAGGTTACTTAGTGTCAGATGACCTGAAGAAAGGCCTTAAGAGCAGCTTGCTGGCTAAAAGATCCAGGTGATTGATGTGTAGGCCTTGTAGGTGCAGTGACCACATGATCTTGGAGATGCGCTCCCCAATTGGAAAGTGAAACATCAATGGTGGTGGTCATCTCTGAACAGAGTTCATGAAGGGCCAGCGTTGCAACAGGTTGTTGCTGGTGCACCACTGTAGATAGTGATAGGTGCTGGCCCGTATCAACACTAACTCTTCCCAGTGACCCTCTGCCTGTGGCCATTGTGCCGATAGTTTAGGAAGCTGGCTCTGTATATACTATACCAAAATAAGGTATAGTGCGCACATAGGCCAGTGGTTCCCAAAAAGGTGGGCAGAGGTTAAAGTAGATATTACCTTATTCTATATTTGTGGTAGTGTGGGTGAGCAGTAAGGCTTTGTCAGAGGGTAGTGCTAAACATTTGTTGTACTAACTCAGGTGAGAAACGATTACACACAATCAGGGACTGAACTCTGACCAATTTGTTTTGTATAAAACAATATTGTTTAGGTATATTTATTTTCTAGAACCAAGCCAGGCCTGGTACAGGGAAGTATAAAAATACTTTGCAAGCATATCCAGTTTTAAATACAGTTTGAATACAGTGCATTAGTTACAGGATAATTACTTCGTATCCGCAAATAGTCAGAATTACTTTTCAGTTACTTTTCTTACACAGCCAGGTATCTCTAGATACTAGGCTGGTGCATTTCCTGAGGGAAGGAAAAAGGAGATAATGTGTTTTGCAAACTCAGTACAGGTTTACAGTATTACTCACAAGCCACATTTAGTCCTGAGAATACTGAACTGGATTTATGGGTCCATGGGTAGGATTTGCTCAAATGGGCACTCGAGTCGCACCGCCAGCGGCACAGAGGCAGCCAGTAGCAGAGTGCAGCGACCACACGTTAGCCAACAGGCTAAGCATTGGTGTGGTGACTGCGGCAAGCAGGCCACCAGGTTGGGAAACAAAAGTTCCTGGGTTCGAGGTCAGCACTGTACGGCCCAATGGCCAATACAAGAACTACTCCATCAGCGGCACAGAGACGGCCGGGTGTAGGATGCGATCTTGGCTAATGCTGCAGATTCGGTCTTGGTTCTCTCGGAGTTGGTCAGCGGCTGAGGAGGTGAATGGGGTCTATGGGAGTCGTCGATCTATGACTGCAAGCGTTCAGAGACGAAGTCGATCAGACAGCTGCGGGTGGTTTTTCTGGACCGCTTTAGTTAAGGAGTCGGTCAGGGTGTCACCTTCGGCCACACTTGAGGGTACCTTTCAGTTGATGGCTGCAGATTTGTTTTCAGAGCTTGAAGAGGTTCAGGGGTCACTGAGGTCCAGGAATGGATTGTCGGGGGGACCTACCTAGAGTATTCCTCCCGCAGCTAGAGTACTCAGGCTTAGGGCGCCGTGGGCAGAGTGGTGGAGATTCACGGACTCTGCCACAGTCAGAGTCAGTTGGTTTCTGAGCAAGTCCTGGGCTCACAGGAGGCAGAGTCTTTTTGCCTGGGAAGGCAGTGCAGATCCTCCAGGCTTTTGAGGGCTGCTTGCTGCAGGGCACACCGAGGTTCTGTTGGAGAAGTCTAAGATCAGGACATGCCGGTAGTGCTGGGGCCAAGTCAGTTGGTGTCTGTCTCTTCTTCTTTCAGTGCGGATGTTCGGTCCTTCTTCTTCTGGCTTCGTCTTGTCAGCTCTGGTCTGAGGAGGCAAGGTTTAGGGGTTGCCCCTAAATACTACATTTAGGGGCATTACACATAGGTACAGGTCAGACCAATGGCTCCCTTCCTTGGGGTGGGTTCACCCCCTACTATGCCACTCTCCAGTGGGAGGGGAGCATAAGCCTCACTCTGGTTGGCTGGCTGGGTCCCCCATCTGCAAGATGGCGGGGACTGAGAGTTGGGCTTCACCTCGTCTCCCCCATCTGAGGGGTGGGGTTGGCAAAGGTGGGTACACCTATCCTCCTAACTTTGGTTTTCCCACCGATTCTCCCGCCCAAAGTGGAGCCCAGAACCGGTGGGGGCCAGTTACTGGGAGCAGCAAATGTCTAGGGACCCTCACAAAGGCGGAAAGCCTTTGAAGCTTCCCCTTCGTGGAGCCTGCCCAACCTGAGGGAGGAGGCTTGGCAATTTCTCCCATGATGTGCTGTATTTTAAGACCCAGAGAGCGGCAGGCTCTCGACCCAGGGGTCCAGAAACATGTCTGGACACTAGATTTAGGTCTTTTTTCAGGGGGCACCTGTGAATGAAGTTTTCATTAAATCCCATACTGGCATCAGTGTGGGTTTAATGTGCTGAAAAGTTTGATACCTTCCCAGTTTTCAGTAAGGCTATAATTACAAACTCCCATACCTTTATGGCATTACTGCACTTACAATGTCTAAGAATGGACTTAGACACTGCAGGGGTATAGGCCTCATGCCCCTGTGCCCTCACCACTGGTATAGTGCACCCAGCTAGAGGGGTGGCTTACCTATGCCAGGGCAGTGTGTGTGTGTGTTCTGCACCAAGACACAAAACCTGCAAAGGGGGGTGGGGGTGAGTTTTGTGTGTGTGTGTGTGGGTGTGCGTGCATGCATGTGTGTGTGTGTTTTTTTGTTTTTTTTTAAGGCTGGCACAATAAGAGTTACAGCCCTTAGAGGACTCATTGGTCACAGTGCCCTTGGTAGTCAGGGTTCCTTTTATAAGGGACTTGCATGTGGCCAGAGACTTGCAGATTGGGTTTTACAACAGTACAAGTTTAGGGAAAGAACATAGGCCATGGGTACCAGGTTTGCAGGAACCCAGGGCACACTCAATCAAAGTACATTAACATTAGGCAAAAGATGGGGGCAACCATGCAAAAAGGGGCACTTTCGTACAGATGGGCACTGCTGGAGAGGATGCATGTGTAGTCTGGCATGAGGAACTATGGCTATGCACAATGCCATTATACCTAAGAGACGTATTACTGTTCTGACTGTTAAGTGATGATGTGGCTGAAAAAGAGACAATAAGTGTTGGAAAGCCTGTACCCCTGGTTAGCTGGGGTAGGTTGTGCCCCTGACTGAGTTGCAAGTGGGCCCTAATAAGGGCTGAATGAGATTTGGCGGCCTTTATGGTAAATGCCAACCTGTGGAGAATGCAGATGGTGGTCTGAGTTTGTCAGCTAAGGGTGTGTTTGCAGAGTGGCATGTTTGATGGGGTTGAGGTCAACTTGAAAAAATATACATTCGCTATGATAGAAAGAACCTACGGATCAGAGGTGATCCCATTCCAGTAGGCAAGAAACCCCTGGAATTTCCGTCTCCACCTTACCCCCCACAGATGATGTGGGCAGGGAGATGACGGGCAAGTCACTGTTTAGAGGTAGAGGTACTTTTGGAGTGAGTGCCTCTACCTCTGAAGTTGTTACCCCAGAAGGAACCCAGTGGGTAATCTCTGAGCCCACACTGGTGGTAAGCCTGCTGATGGCACTGACACGGCTGGGAGTGGTCGGGGGAGGTGGCCTTGCAGTGCTTTTATCCTTCTGCCTCCGAACGGTGACCTTGGCTGATGGTGTCCGAAGGGCACCAATGGCTTTAGGCGTGTCTGAACCCGTCTTCATTTTCCCTAGCATCTCATCAACTTGTGCCCCGAAAAGGTGTTCTCCATCGAAGGGCAAGTTTATGAGATGCTGGTGGACTTGTGGATCGAATCCACAGATGCACAGCCAAGAGTGACGGCATACAATAAAAGAGGTATTAACAACTCTAGCTGAAGTATCAGTTGCAGCCATGGCACAATGGATAGTGGCATCAGAGATGAGTTTCTCCTTTGCCACCATCTCATTCCCTCTTCTCCCTGTTTCTGGTGGAGGTGCTGGAGTAGATCCTCCAGCTCATCCCAATGTGCTCTGTCATAACGAGAGAGAAGGCCAACTGAATTGGCAATGCACCAGTAGGTTTCTGCACTTACCGCAACCCTCGCGCCTGCAGCGTTAACTTACTTACTCTCCTTATCCAGAGGGGGAGCATCACTGTGGCTTGTGCTGCTGCTTGCTTGCATGTGGTTTCAACTACGAGGGAGTCTGGGGGGAAGGACATGCCCTCTAATGTACATGGGGTTGGAGACAGACAGAAGGTTTATATTCCTTCTCTATCCTTGGTGTGACAACCTGGCATTTCACTGGCTCTTTGAAAGTCTCCAGGCCAGCCTTGAACATTCCTTTTAAGATGGGAAGGAACTGGAGTGAAAGCTTCATCCTAGACAGTGTTTCTACAAAGACATTATAATCCTCGGAAGTGGTGTGCAGGCTACCTTGTGCTGCTGCTTGCTTGTGGGCAGTGACAAATATGAGGGAGTCCAGTGGACATGCCTTGTAATGTACAAGGGGTAGGAGGGAGAAGGTTTATGTTTCCTCTCTATACTTTGTGCGAAAACCCAGGATTTTACTGGCTCCTTGAATATCTTCGGGACATACTTGAGTATTCCCTTTGACATGGGAAGGAACTGGATTCCTAGAAAGAGTCTCTATAAAGAAATTCTCCTCTCCAGAAAGGGTGTTCATGTCTACCTTCTTGTAGGCAGCAACACATTGAATGCCCCTGTGGTAGGTAGGAGTGTTGTCAGGTGGAGAAGTCCTGACTCAGATATGCTCACGGGCAAGGTTCCCTGGGGGCTCTATGTCGTAGTCTTCACAGGGGTCATTAGCGAAATGTGGTTTGAGAGGGGCATCGAAGTCCTCTATAGAGGAATAGGGACTGAGACGGCCTGTGCCCAAAAAGGAATGTGGTGACTCCTGCAGGGAGCTAGGGGAAAGGGTTGTTATTGGTGGTGGTGGTAGTGGCTGGAGGTGGCCTTGTCGATGAGCACCTTCCTGGCAACAGGGGAAGGTTCTGATGAAGGATCTGGCCCATGAGTATCTTCGATGGCAAGCCCGCATTTCTTGTGAACTGGGGCCAGTATGGATGATTATCTTTTGCAGCTCGTCAAGATTTTGCAAGAGTTTGACGGGAATAGGCCTGAGTGAGAATGTAAGAAGCTTGAGGAAACCTGTTTACAAATACTTTATTAATTAGTAAAGATTGAAAAATGTCCTAGCTATCGAAAAGGAAAGTTTTTGTTCTATTAAGGACTCGGAAGTGAGGTTTGTGCTATACTTTCTTTGTTTGCTAATACAGCAGCTATATCAACGTGTAAACAGAAACTTCATTTCCCATAAACCAAGGGAAAAAATGAAGTTACAAATAAATAAGTTCCTAATCAATCATGCACTGTGAGTCTCTGCAAAAGGTGCTGTCCCTCTTCTATTGCATTCGTTCAAGCCAACTGTGGAAGATTTCGCTCCTGTTTAGAGGCCTCTGTTCCTGAAATTTAGAGCCTAAACAACAAGAGGTAACCCGTAAACCCAGTTGAGACCTGGGTGACAAGCATATGCAACACATAACAATGTCTCAACAGGTATCAATTAAAGTCAAGTTAAATATGCACACATTAGTTGTAGAGAAACAGAAGGGGGATAAGAAAATAGGGAGACATCAATGGTTATGCAAGAATTGCTGAGAGCGGTTTTATGTTCGGAATTAGATGAAATCAAGGACAAAAGCACTGTATTACAATTAATGGCATGTAACCTGTACCACTTGTGCAAGTTTGTGCTCGTGAAAACTGTGAACGGCGCAAAGTGACAAGTGGGAACCAGCAAGGAACGGCACAAAAATACAGTGATATAAAATATACAAAAAACATTAGTAATGGTCCAATTCACATGGTTGAAAAGACCAAAACACAGATGTGCCTGATACAATGCGCTAGGGAGTCAACAACGTTTTGACCTGATGTCAATACAGGTCATCATCAGGAACAGTTTACAGTTTAATCGAAGAACTGCATGAGGCCCACCAAGAGGGCACAAGGATGGAAATCAGTAGGTAGAAAAGCGCAGGAATCGACATCATGGTCAGTATCGGACTGAAGGGGTAATGAATTCCTCAAGGAGGTTCCACCAGGATTGGCTGGAGACTCAAGATGAACATATTCATGCTCGGTCATCAAGGGGTGCAGTAATCGGAGCAACCAACGTCCTGGAATTAGGGAGTCCCCTGGAGGCGTGTGTACGAAATATCACAGGGCCCAAAAATTATGTCAGAAGTATAATTAATTAATGAAGGCTGTTGACAAAACCCAAGGCTGGTGTCTAGGGTATCAGACGTCCGCCAGCATCCGCAGTAGCAGGACGAAAGAGAGTTCCGCCGACAGCAGCTGGAACAAGGGTCAAGAGCAGCAGCGGTGTGAGTCCATGCTGCTCCGTACCATTCGGAGAATCCCTCAGGGAAATTTAAAGTGCACCAGAGACAACACCGAGAGCATAAAACTAGGACAAGCAAATTATGAACACCTGCAGTATAATAAATCATCCTGTAACATTACCAACTGAAATGGAAAAAACATCCATAAAGAGATACAATAACCTGGGTAGGTCATGACTCATCAGAGGGTGGGTTAACCCTCGCCTCTGAGTCTTTAATAGAATTGAAAATTATTTTACGATAGCTAGGGCATTTTTCATTCTATGGCAGGACCCGGAGGTGAGGATTATGCTAGTTTAAAGCTTATCCACCACCACAGCCGCAATGGAGGAGACTGCTTTGAAATAAAAAACTCTTAAAGGTTGAATCAGAGGAACAGTCCACTGCATTCAGAATATCCTCCAAGCAAGCTCCAAGAGAAAAAGGATGTTGAGGCCATCGCCCCTCGAGCAGAGTGTGCCCCAAAAATGTTGGTATCAATACCCGCTTCCTGCATTATCCACCGCACCCATCTCACAATGATCGGTAAGGAGACCGCCTTGAAAGACTTTCTTAGAGCAATCAACAGTTGCTTCTCCCCCATGAGCTCCTCTGTCATGGTCTCATAGACTTTGATGTATCTTGCAACACACAACTTGGGCAACTTAGGGAAAGCGTGGTATGAAATCAAACAGGAATGACATTTAGACCGTCGAGCAACAAATGTGACTGGCAACTTAGGGAAAGTGGGGTATGAAATCAAACAGGAATGACATTTAGAACGTCAAGCGACAAGAAATGTGACCCCGACTGGAGTAAAGGCCCTTCCCTTAATGTTGAGGGCTCTGACATCCGATACCCCTCTGCAGTGGATCAAGGACAAGAATATGGCCAGTTAGGTTGACAACTGTTTGTGAGAGAAGTACCTGTTACTTGGCAACGATGAAAGAAGGTTTAAGACTTTTTGAAAAACCCAAATGACAGAGTACCTGGGCTCTGGCTGGAGAGACAATATAATACTGTGCAGCAATTTCTTTACCAGGGGATGTTCCCAAACTGGCAGACCCACAATCACGGCATAGCCCACAGACATTGGTGATCTAAACGTACTGACTGATCTATATGCCAGTCCATCTGAAGCTAAGGAGGCAAGGAAATTCAGGATATGGACTAGGTCCACCCCCAGGGGATCCAAACTCTATTGCAGACACCAACCCATCCATCAAGCACAAGATATCAATACCTCTTGACAGTATCGTCTACCCATGCTCGTGAGAGGGGGTCCGTTGCATCTTGCGAAAGGCCAGGCACTTGCCATCGAGACCTGTAATCCCCCGAGCCTTAACCCCTTCGGGGCTGATGACGAGCTCAGCTCGTAATGAGCGTAACCTGCCGTGCGCTGATGACGAGCTGAGCTCGTCATGTAACGCGGTATTTTGCAAAACGCAGCGCGCAGCGGGAAAACCGCTAGCGCGCATGCGGTTAAGCTTGAGGTTGCCATTCATCACCAGAAGATGGGAATTACTGGAGGGATCATTAGTAGATTAAGATGTTTGTGTAGACAGATTGGAGAAGCCCAGTAAAGTTCCATCAGAACTGGAAACCATACTTGTGACTTCCACACCAGGGTGATCACTACCAAATATGCTCTCTGCCTACGCACCTGAGCCATCAGCCGCATGATCATGATGAAGGGGGGAAAGGCTTAATCCTGTTACGTTGACCAAACCTGCAGAAAGGGCATTGGTCGCTACAGCTCCCGGGTACGGTCTCCAACTGAAGTACCGGGGCAGATGATGGTCGAGTCTGGACGCACATAAGTCGTTCGTGAATGGGCTCAAACCGGCAGACAGGGCCTGAAACATTGGTGAAAGCATTCATCACAGGCTTGAATCCCGGAGATGTAGAGATTGCCAATCCGCCACCTGGTTGGCTAACCCTGTCCCGCCATCATCAAAACATGGTGTTTCAGGCAGTACTCCCAAATGTTTTTGGCCAGATCCAAGAGGGCTCTGTACCGCATACCCCCTAGGTGGATGACAGAGCAGACAGCTGCCACATTGTCCATCTTTAGAAGAACACAAGGTTGCACCCGTTCTCCGGTCCAACATTTGACTGCGTAGGAACCTGCAATCAGTCCCAAGCAGTTTATACGTAGCGACTGTTCTGCTGCAGTCAATCCTCTGCCGGTGGTGAACCCTTCACAAAGAGCCACCCCAACCTGAACCGCTGGCATCGGACTCGATCACAAGATCCAGTTGTGAACCCAAAATGGCACGCCCATTACACACCTCAATGTGAGAAAGCCACCACTCGAGTTCCTCTTTGGCCTGAAAGGGGAAGGTAGTGGGAGTATGTGAAACAGGGCGAAGGGGAGACGCTTTCAGTAGCTGAGGGCCCAGAAGTGTAGGGGGCCCTAGAAAATATCCTGAATGGAGGATGGCAATAGGCCTACCACCCTGGCGATCTGGCAGAAGGAGGTTTGTGGTTTCGCCAACTTTCTCCTCACCTCTTGCCATATTTTGGCCATCACCTTGAGGGAAGGTTTGGAGTGGTCTCTACCGAATTGATCATGAGCACCAGGAATGTGTTAGATCAAGAAGGGGAGAAACTTGACTTCTTTTGGCTGACAACAAACCCCAGAGTCTAAAGTAGATTTACTGCCATCTCCAGATGACATGACAGCATGTGTGGGCATTGCTCCATGAGATGCATATCGTTCAGATACACTAGCATGCATACCCCGGACGCCCTCAAGCATTTTCTCACTGGCTTTCTAACCTTATTGAAACACCAGGGAGCCAAAGACAGGCTGAAAGGTAAAGAGGTAAATTCAAAGTTTGCCCTTGCCATTGGAAAAGAAGAAATCGGCGATGCGGCAGGAAGATCAGGACCGTGA
The DNA here is from genome assembly GCF_964261635.1 of Lissotriton helveticus. NCBI lineage: Eukaryota > Metazoa > Chordata > Amphibia > Caudata > Salamandridae > Lissotriton > Lissotriton helveticus. The sequence goes on from NC_136057.1 coordinate 926,745,194, forward strand.
GATAAACGTCCTTGAGGTCCAGCCAGATCATCCAGTCGTTGGGGACCGAGAAGGTCCGGAAGGAGGTCGATGCCCTCCATCTTGAAGTAGCTGCAAATCAACCAATCATTGAATTCCCCAACATTGCTCACCAGATGATGACCCCGGCCTGCTTCTGGACCAGAAACAGATTGCAGAGGAACCCGGAGGGGTGTGGGTTGGAAGAACAAATTGCCCCTTTGGCTAGGAGTTCTTGAACCTACTGTTGAATAAGTGTGGCCTCCTATCAGCACAAAAGGAGAGGACGGAGAGGCAAAGATTAGAACGGGGATCCAAAGATTTGTATGTGGAACACTTGTACTGTTTGAAGAACCCAAGCGTTGGACGTGAGAGCCTGCCATCTGTCTATTAAATCTGCCAGTCGACCACGGCCGGCCCCGGTGAAAACATGCTCATTGAAAATGTGCTTGATCGTTGACTGGGCTTTATTAAGGGAGTTAAAGGTTGATGCAAAATTTCCGAGCTCCTTTACGAGTACGTCTTCAAAGAGCTATCCCTGTGCCACCTGCCTTGCCGCTGATGTTGCCAAATTCCCTTAACTTGGGGTCAATCTTGATGAGCAGTGACCTTCGCCTCTCCGTAGAGATGGTGCAGTTGAAACTGCCAAGGAACTTCATCGCCCGCTGGGCTCAACTGGAAAGCACCTTTGGGGAAATCAGGGCTCTGGACGCCTTGGCGTCCTCTGGCATGGTAAAAATGTTCACTAACGGGCCAGTTACGTCATGGAGCTTATCCAGGCACAACAGCCAGGAGCAGTCAATACCCTTCTTTGGATCCCTGATAATTTGGGCCAGAAAAGTGTCCATACACGTGCCGATCTCTTGCGCGACGGGTGGGGGCAATCCGCCCGAAGGCGATTCCTGACCTCTTGGTCAAGGAACTTGCAGAGTCTATTAGCCATATACTTGGCTAACTTGTCACCTGGGGCCCACTCGGATGAGCAGGGATGAATAAGCTCCTCAGGCTCAAACAGATATGAATCCGAGCTGCCAGGGACCTGATCCGGCATGGGGGATTGGAGGCCCATTTACAGGACCGGTTGTAGTCGGAATCACCACCTGAGCCCATGAAAGAACCATCCGAAGCCTGGGGGGGGGGGGGTCAGGAATTTGGCACTGTCTCGCTCGGGTTCATGGAGTCAAATGGAGCAGTCAGGTCCCAAGAACGCCTTTTTTAACCTGGCAAAAGCAAACAGGTTCACCCCGAGGATTGTGGGCACCTGTGCAGGTTCTCAGATGGAGGGAGTGGGCAGGGTAGGGGGCGATGACCAAGGAAGGTCGTACCTTGGTGGGAGGGGTTGTTGAGACCATTGCACCATGTCCATGAGTTTCTTCTTAAGGGGGTGTATTGTATCCAAGACCGCTTTAATTATGGAGGCATCCACCGGATGTATGAGACATCCTCCTCCTCATAATAGTCCCCATTATTCTCCATAAGGCCTGTGAGGTAAGGCTATGTGAATATGAGTTAGACGGTGGCCACTCACTCACTTGGTGTGAATCAGCTGAATCCACCTCAGAGTGTTATAAAAACTTTCAAAACCTTTTCATTCCACCAGAAGCTGAAGCTCCATGAATCCATCAGAGCTACATCTCCTCCTTGATCTGATTCTCAGTGAAAACATACATCATGGACATGGATGGTGGTAGTGGCTGGAGGTGGCCTTGTCGATGAGCACCTTCTTGGCAACAGGGGAAGGTTCTGATGAAGGATCTGGCCCATGAGTATCTTCGATGGCAAGCCCGCATTTCTTGTGAACTGGGGCCAGTATGGATGATTATCTTTTGCAGCTCGTCAAGATTTTGCAAGAGTTTGTCGGGAATAGGCCTGAGTGAGAATGTAAGAAGCTTGAGGAAACCTGTTTACAAATACTTTATTAATTAGTAAAGATTGAAAAATGTCCTAGCTATCGAAAAGGAAAGTTTTTGTTCTATTAAGGACTCGGAAGTGAGGTTTGTGCTATACTTTCTTTGTTTGCTAATACAGCAGCTATATCAACGTGTAAACAGAAACTTCATTTCCCATAAACCAAGGGAAAAAATGAAGTTACAAATAAATAAGTTCCTAATCAATCATGCACTGTGAGTCTCTGCAAAAGGTGCTGTCCCTCTTCTATTGCATTCGTTCAAGCCAACTGTGGAAGATTTCGCTCCTGTTTAGAGGCCTCTGTTCCTGAAATTTAGAGCCTAAACAACAAGAGGTAACCCGTAAACCCAGTTGAGACCTGGGTGACAAGCATATGCAACACATAACAATGTCTCAACAGGTATCAATTAAAGTCAAGTTAAATATGCACACATTAGTTGTAGAGAAACAGAAGGGGGATAAGAAAATAGGGAGACATCAATGGTTATGCAAGAATTGCTGAGAGCGGTTTTATGTTCGGAATTAGATGAAATCAAGGACAAAAGCACTGTATTACAATTAATGGCATGTAACCTGTACCACTTGTGCAAGTTTGTGCTCGTGAAAACTGTGAACGGCGCAAAGTGACAAGTGGGAACCAGCAAGGAACGGCACAAAAATACAGTGATATAAAATATACAAAAAACATTAGTAATGGTCCAATTCACAGGGTTGAAAAGACCAAAACACAGATGTGCCTGATACAATGCGCTAGGGAGTCAACAACGTTTTGACCTGATGTCAATACAGGTCATCATCAGGAACAGTTTACAGTTTAATCGAAGAACTGCATGAGGCCCACCAAGAGGGCACAAGGATGGAAATCAGTAGGTAGAAAGGCCCAACAATTATGTCAGAAGTATAATTAATTAATGAAGGCTGTTGACAAAACCCAAGGCTGGTGTCTAGGGTATCAGGCGTCCGCCAGCATCCGCAGTAGCAGGACGAAAGAGAGTTCCTCCGACAGCAGCTGGAACAAGGGTCAAGAGCAGCAGCGGTGTGAGTCCATGCTGCTCCGTACCATTCGGAGAATCCCTCAGGGAAATTTAAAGTGCACCAGAGACAACACCGAGAGCATAAAACTAGGACAAGCAAATTATGAACACTTGCAGTATAATAAATCATCCTGTAACATTACCAACTGAAATGGAAAAAACATCCATAAAGAGATACAATAACCTGGGTAGGTCATGACTCATCAGAGGGTGGGTTAACCCTCGCCTCTGAGTCTTTAATAGAATTGAAAATTATTTTACGATAGCTAGGGCATTTTTCATTCTATGGCAGGACCCGGAGGTGAGGATTATGCTAGTTTAAAGCTTATCCACCACCACAGCCGCAATGGAGGAGACTGCTTTGAAATAAAAAACTCTTAAAGGTTGAATCAGAGGAACAGTCCACTGCATTCAGAATATCCTCCAAGCAAGCTCCAAGAGAAAAAGGATGTTGAGGCCATCGCCCCTCGAGCAGAGTGTGCCCCAAAAATGTTGGTATCAATACCCGCTTCCTGCATTATCCACCGCACCCATCTCACAATGATCGGTAAGGAGACCGCCTTGAAAGACTTTCTTAGAGCAATCAACAGTTGCTTCTCCCCCATGAGCTCCTCTGTCATGGTCTCATAGACTTTGATGTATCTTGCAACACACAACTTGGGCAACTTAGGGAAAGCGTGGTATGAAATCAAACAGGAATGACATTTAGACCGTCGAGCAACAAATGTGACTGGCAACTTAGGGAAAGTGGGGTATGAAATCAAACAGGAATGACATTTAGAACGTCAAGCGACAAGAAATGTGACCCCGACTGGAGTAAAGGCCCTTCCCTTAATGTTGAGGGCTCTGACATCCGATACCCCTCTGCAGTGGATCAAGGACAAGAATATGGCCAGTTAGGTTGACAACTGTTTGTGAGAGAAGTACCTGTTACTTGGCAACGATGAAAGAAGGTTTAAGACTTTTTGAAAAACCCAAATGACAGAGTACCTGGGCTCTGGCTGGAGAGACAATATAATACTGTGCAGCAATTTCTTTACCAGGGGATGTTCCCAAACTGGCAGACCCACAATCACGGCATAGCCCACAGACATTGGTGATCTAAACGTACTGACTGATCTATATGCCAGTCCATCTGAAGCTAAGGAGGCAAGGAAATTCAGGATATGGACTAGGTCCACCCCCAGGGGATCCAAACTCTATTGCAGACACCAACCCATCTATCAAGCACAAGATATCAATACCTCTTGACAGTATCGTCTACCCATGCTCGTGAGAGGGGGTCCGTTGCATCTTGCGAAAGGCCAGGCACTTGCCATCGAGACCTGTAATCCCCCGAGCCTTAACCCCTTCGGGGCTGATGACGAGCTCAGCTCGTAATGAGCGTAACCTGCCGTGCGCTGATGACGAGCTGAGCTCGTCATATAACGTGGTATTTTGCAAAACGCAGCGCGCAGCGGGAAAACCGCTAGCGCGCATGCGGTTAAGCTTGAGGTTGCCATTCATCACCAGAAGATGGGAATTACTGGAGGGATCATTAGTAGATGAAGATGTTTGTGTAGACAGATTGGAGAAGCCCAGTAAAGTTCCATCAGAACTGGAAACCATACTTGTGACTTCCACACCAGGGTGATCACTACCAAATATGCTCTCTGCCTACGCACCTGAGCCATCAGCCGCATGATCATGATGAAGGGGGGAAAGGCTTAATCCTGTTACGTTGACCAAACCTGCAGAAAGGGCATTGGTCGCTACAGCTCCCGGGTACGGTCTCCAACTGAAGTACCGGGGCAGATGATGGTCGAGTCTGGACGCACATAAGTCGTTCGTGAATGGGCTCAAACCGGCAGACAGGGCCTGAAACATTGGTGAAAGCATTCATCACAGGCTTGAATCCCGGAGATGTAGAGATTGCCAATCCGCCACCTGGTTGGCTAACCCTGTCCCGCCATCATCAAAACATGGTGTTTCAGGCAGTACTCCCAAATGTTTTTGGCCAGATCCAAGAGGGCTCTGTACCGCATACCCCCTAGGTGGATGACAGAGCAGACAGCTGCCACATTGTCCATCTTTAGAAGAACACAAGGTTGCACCCGTTCTCCGGTCCAACATTTGACTGCGTAGGAACCTGCAATCAGTCCCAAGCAGTTTATACGTAGCGACTGTTCTGCTGCAGTCAATCCTCTGCCGGTGGTGAACCCTTCACAAAGAGCCACCCCAACCTGAACCGCTGGCATCGGACTCGATCACAAGATCCAGTTGTGAACCCAAAATGGCACGCCCATTACACACCTCAATGTGAGAAAGCCACCACTCGAGTTCCTCTTTGGCCTGAAAGGGGAAGGTAGTGGGAGTATGTGAAACAGGGCGAAGGGGAGACGCTTTCAGTAGCTGAGGGCCCAGAAGTGTAGGGGGCCCTAGAAAATATCCTGAATGGAGGATGTCAATAGGCCTACCACCCTGGCGATCTGGCAGAAGGAGGTTTGTGGTTTCGCCAACTTTCTCCTCACCTCTTGCCATATTTTGGCCATCACCTTGAGGGAAGGTTTGGAGTGGTCTCTACCGAATTGATCATGAGCACCAGGAATGTGTTAGATCAAGAAGGGGAGAAACTTGACTTCTTTTGGCTGACAACAAACCCCAGAGTCTAAAGTAGATTTACTGCCATCTCCAGATGACATGACAGCATGTGTGGGCATTGCTCCATGAGATGCATATCGTTCAGATACACTAGCATGCATACCCCGGACGCCCTCAAGCATTTTCTCACTGGCTTTCTAACCTTATTGAAACACCAGGGAGCCAAAGACAGGCTGAAAGGTAAAGAGGTAAATTCAAAGTTTGCCCTTGCCATTGGAAAAGAAGAAATCGGCGATGCGGCAGGAAGATCAGGACCGTGAGATAAACGTCCTTGAGGTCCAGCCAGATCATCCAGTCGTTGGGGACCGAGAAGGTCGATGCCCTCCATCTTGAAGTAGCTGCAAATCAACCAATCGTTGAATTCCCCAACATTGCTCACCAGATGATGACCCCGGCCTGCTTCTGGACCAGAAACAGATTGCAGAGGAACCCGGAGGGGTGTGGGTTGGAAGAACAAATTGCCCCTTTGGCTAGGAGTTCTTGAACCTACCGTTGAATAAGTGTGGCCTCCTATCAGCACAAAAGGAGAGGACGGAGAGGCAAAGATTAGAACGGGGATCCAAAGATTTGTATGTGGAACACTTGTACTGTTTGAAGAACCCAAGCGTTGGACGTGAGAGCCTGCCATCTGTCTATTAAATCTGCCAGTCGACCACGGCCGGCCCCGGTGAAAACATGCTCATTGAAAATGTGCTTGATCGTTGACTGGGCTTTATTAAGGGAGTTAAAGGTTGATGCAAAATTTCCGAGCTCCTTTACGAGTACGTCTTCAAAGAGCTATCCCTGTGCCACCTGCCTTGCCGCTGATGTTGCCAAATTCCCTTAACTTGGGGTCAATCTTGATGAGCAGTGACCTTCGCCTCTCCGTAGAGATGGTGCAGTTGAAACTGCCAAGGAACTTCATCGCCCGCTGGGCTCAACTGGAAAGCACCTTTGGGGAAATCAGGGCTCTGGACGCCTTGGCGTCCTCTGGCATGGTAAAAATGTTCACTAACGGGCCAGTTACGTCATGGAGCTTATCCAGGCACAACAGCCAGGAGCAGTCAATACCCTTCTTTGGATCCCTGATAATTTGGGCCAGAAAAGTGTCCATACACGTGCCGATCTCTTGCGCGACGGGTGGGGGCAATCCGCCCGAAGGCGATTCCTGACCTCTTGGTCAAGGAACTTGCAGAGTCTATTAGCCATATACTTGGCTAACTTGTCACCTGGGGCCCACTCGGATGAGCAGGGATGAATAAGCTCCTCAGGCTCAAACAGATATGAATCCGAGCTGCCAGGGACCTGATCCGGCATGGGGGATTGGAGGCCCATTTACAGGACCGGTTGTAGTCGGAATCACCACCTGAGCCCATGAAAGAACCATCCGAAGCCTGGGGGGGGGGTCGGGAATTTGGCACTGTCTCGCTCGGGTTCATGGAGTCAAATGGAGCAGTCAGGTCCCAAGAACGCCTTATTTAACCTGGCAAAAGCAAACAGGTTCACCCCGAGGATTGTGGGCACCTGTGCAGGTTCTCAGATGGAGGGAGTGGGCAGGGTAGGGGGCGATGACCAAGGAAGGTCGTACCTTGGTGGGAGGGGTTGTTGAGACCATTGCACCATGTCCATGAGTTTCTTCTTAAGGGGGTGTATTGTATCCAAGACCGCTTTAATTATGGAGGCATCCACCGGATGTATGAGACATCCTCCTCCTCATAATAGTCCCCATTATTCTCCATAAGGCCTGTGAGGTAAGGCTATGTGAATATGAGTTAGACGGTGGCCACTCACTCACTTGGTGTGAATCAGCTGAATCCACCTCAGAGTGTTATAAAAACTTTCAAAACCTTTTCATTCCACCAGAAGCTGAAGCTCCATGAATCCATCAGAGCTACATCTCCTCCTTGATCTGATTCTCAGTGAAAACATACATCATGGACAAAACTATGTGTTATCTTTGAAATTCCACATGTACCAACATTAGGAATAGCAATCACCTAATATCGATTTTCTGCAAATCGCAATTAGTTAATCGCTATTACTAATGTATTGAAACCCCAGGAGTTTCATTTAGCAATTCATAGGGGGTCGTAAATCTACCTACCTCATTAATATTAATGAGGTACGTCACAATTTGTGACTCACTAGGAATCGCTAAAATCACAGCGATGGTGCCTTCTAGGGTCAGCGAACCACCATGTCCGTGATTGCTTTTCAAAAAAGCAATCAATTTTTTTTTAAATACAGCCATTTTTTCCATAAAGGAAAACAGGTTGCGTTTATAAAAAGAAAGAAAGTTTTCTGTTCATTATTTAAGAGTGGCCCATAGGACCACTTCCGGCTCTTAAAAAAAACAATTTCTCACCATTCCTGAAAATGGTGTGATGGTGTCAAGGGCAAAAACTTTTAAGTTCAGGTAGGCAGAGAGAAGAGAGAAGCTATTATAAGTGAACATCATGTAAGGTGTACTGTAGTGTACTGTTTAGACAACACTACCTCAAAAATCCAGATAAGTATGTCTTTATCAACGCTGGGTTTTAGAATAGAGACAGTCTTCAAGGCAAAATATATTGTGGTTGTAAATGCATGCTATTGTATATTAGTTTCATTTCATATAAAAGATTACGGGCCAGATGTAGGAACCCTAATACCGGTCGTTAACGGACGAAATTACCGGATTTCGGCCGTTACCGACTGGTATTAGGCATTTGGGATGTAGGTGGCTACATTTTAGGGGCCAGATGTAGGTAGCCCTTTACCGGTCGGTAACGGCCGAAAATACCGATTTTCGGCCGTTTCCGATTTTCGGCGCCTGCTACTCCTCCGTGTCTCCACAACAGCGCTTGCTATGCTGCTCCGGCTACTAGTGTCATCAGCCTCTGCCACATCCAGGACAGGATTCTGTGCTGTGTGGGAAATCAGCATTGCCTCTGTGTACTCGTAATTCTGGCCAAGCCCCTGGTGACCTCAGCTGTATTCTGTGTCAAAGCCTCCTGCATATGTATGCCCCCCCTGCATAGCAGGGATGTGGCTGTGGTCAAGCGATTGATAGCCGTATTGTGGGCACGGGCCTTCCCTGCGCCTTGTGTGTGACAGACTGTCAAGTTTGGAGCATAGCTGCGTAATTGAGTTGCTCATCTGCTGCATCCCTGTTGCAATGTCCGTATTTGTTTTGGCAACCTCTTTATTCGCCTCCACAATGTCTCTCATGCCCTTCCCCATGTCTCCTATTTGCACATTCAGGGCTATGAGTTGGCGTTGGCAGGCTTGGATGGATTTGCCCTGCATCCTTTGAATGCGCACCATGCTCCTCTCCAGCTCACGGAACACAGTGCCCTCACCACGTCCACCTGCACTGCTGGGTCTGCGTTGTCTTCTGCGAGCAGTGACTGTCTCATTGGTGGACTGCAGTGCTGCTGAACTCACATCTACGGTGACTTGTGCCTCACCCTCACCCTCTGCTGCCTCCATTATTGGTAGTGGGGCCACGACACGCCTCCTGGCTGGTGGGGTTGCAGGAGTGGACTGGAGCAGTGATGGTGAAGTTTCTGGTGAGAATACCAAGGGAGGGGATTGGGACAGCTGTGGGGAGTGCAGCAACTCTGGGGTCTGTACAGTGTCATCTTCATGGGAGATGCCAGTCGTGTCACCTTCCTCCTGCGAGGCTTGCACTTGGCTTGGACCTGCTTCCTCACTGTCCTCCCTCGCTGGTGCAGTCCCTACTGTGTTAGTGGGTCGACTGCCTGATTTGGCCCCTAGGTATAAATAAGCGTATATCAACGGAGTGCTACTGTGTCACAGTCACTACAATAAATGCTTTACACATTTCACTTTCATTTATCTGCATTCATTTCACTAACTTGCTGATGTCTGCGCTGTTACACATGGTCTTACATTTGCTGACTACATTTCCCATAATGCATTGCTCCTGTATAGTGATAGCCGTACTGGACTGGGGTTTGCTTGTCCACAAAGAGTAAAGGGAAGCAGGTTGGTATGGGGTGTAATGCAGCGCATGCGTCTTACCTTTTTTTGTTGCAGCTCTGGCTGAGCTGTCCACATCCCCCAGTCCGCAGACGCTGTCTGCCTCAATGGTTGAGGCCTCCAACTCCTCCAGGTCAGTCAGGGGGGGCGCTGTGTTCTTGCCTCCACCGGTTAGGCCTGCCTGCTTGTGGATTTCAGCCATTTTTTTCTTGGTGAGGCTCCTTAGGTCATAGAATCTTTTTTTGAGATCCTCAGTATTCCTGGTTGTGACTCCCACAGCATTCACTTTTTCAACAATTGCCTGCCAGATTTTCCTTTTGGCAGACTCGGGAACAGTGAGGGTGTGCCTGCCAAAACGTTTGTTGTGCACCCTCACTACCTCCTCCACTAGTACCTGCAGCTCCATGCTGCTGAACTTTATTTTCCTCTTTCTTTCTGCCTTCTGGCTTTCACTGCTGCTTGCCATTTTTCAGTTGGTAAAGTTTCAGAAAAACTCTCCCTGCTGCTCTGTGCCTCTGCTCAGCTCTGACTGCCTCTCCAGAACCTTCTAATTAGTTGCAGCTGCCTGGGTTGCCACTTCCTGGTAGGGAGGGGGAGGGTGGTAGCACCTGATTGGCTGTTTTCTTAAGTTTCACTTTTGCTTGCTTTCCGATTCGGAATTTACCGATTCGGTATTTACCGATTCGGTATTTACCGAATCGGTATTTCCCATTCATTCCTATAGGCCAAAAGGCCCATAGGAATGAATGGGAAATACCGATTCGGTAAATACCGAGTCGGTAAATTCCGAAAGTCCGATACCGAATTTTACCGATTCAGTAAAAAATAGCGATTTTTTATCTACATCTCATTTACCGATTCATGAATACCGAATCGGTATAATTCGGTATTTAAGAATCGGTAAATGAGATTTACCTACATCTGGCCCCAGATTGGGTAATTTACCGAATCGGTATTTAAGAATTCGGTAAATTACCAAATTCTTAAATACCGATTCAGTAAATTATCGAATCTGAAATGTAGCAAGCACTCATGTGAGTGCTTTTCACCTGTAAGGATTCGTTATTTACCACCAACTAAAAGTTGGTGGTAAATAACGAAAACCGTTAAAAAAGCAATTTTGTGCTTTTTTAACAGTGCCATGTGGCAGACATACATGCCCTTAGGGCATGTATGTGTGCCATATGTGCACCCATGCACTATTCAGGGGTGCAACAGGGTGTCAATGGTATTCCCCATTCATTCCTATGGGCCTGGAGATTCGGTAAAAATTACCAAATTAATACCTACATACCATTTTACCCATTCTAAAATACCGAATTGGTAAAATTCGGTATTTTAGAATCATTAAATGGTATTTACCTACATCTGGCCCCTGGTGTGCCAGCTAAAGAGCTCTTATATGCAAGACATAACACTTGCATAGGAAAGGGTATTAATACTGGTTATGAGTGTTACGCTCCACAATTCTATTTAACCACTAATTCAGGAGCAAAAACAATGCAAGCATGTGCCAGGGTATCTTGGGTCCAAATGACCAATCTGGTCTCAATGAATCTTGTACGCATCCATTTGATGATGCTATTAGTATTTAAATGGGCCCTTTAATGAAAAGAAAAAAACATTTTTGTTTAACCATTCCTGCATAACCAACAATAAGAATTCAAGTATGACCCTTTATATGATAATGTCTGGTTGGGATTTAAGAACCACTGTGATGCCATTCGCTGAATGGTCCCTTTAATTAAGCGTTTTAGATCTATGGGGCCTTTAATTAAGTGTTTTAGATATAATAAACATATTCTGATCTAGAAAATAGTGGTGAGAGGAATTAAGAAAATTCTCCTTGAAACGTTTGAGCAATCTAACCACTCTATTATACCCTAAGTGATGGACATGGTGATGGTGGAGCCGCCTGACTCTGCCAGTTGCTTGGCCAGGGATCAGACCTAACAATGCCAGACATTATGGTGCATAAGTCACCCAACATAAGATAACTGGTCGACCACTGTGTCAGGTCAAGTTAACTCCTTGAAAGATTACCATGGATAAGGTGGCAGGCTTTCATGAAAAGGTTAAGTATGCTATTCTTAACATTCTAGAAAAAACAATGTTTGAGAGATCAGACATGCGGGCAACCATAATGTACCTTTATTTTTGGATCACATTTTCAGTGCCTATATTTATTAAGGTACATATGTGGATTTTTTCGGGCTGAAAATTCTCTCCCACATCGGCTTTATTAGGGCAAATACAGTCACTTTGGTGGAGAAACCTCTGCCGACCTGAAATAACACTATATAATGCAGATTTTCAACAGCTCCCATGGCTTGGGTAGAACTGCCACACTGGCAGATCGGAAATTGCCTGCCATATTCTAATTCAGATCTAATAATTTTTTTTAAAGCTGCCCATCTACATTTAGTTTTCATGTTCTCTATATTACATAGCCAATGTGCCTGAAGATGACAGGCAATAACAAAGGAACATCCAAGTTCCTTAGACCACTAGTTAGCTGTTTTCAGGCATTAGAGGAATGTATGACAGTGAGAACAGCACATGCTCATGCACTAATACATACATGTATTAGGAAGCTAGGCACTTTCTAGACTCATTTCAGTTCACTCAAGAAATGGATCTTATAAATAAAAGAATCTTGTAAATTCTTCAATACTGAGGACACATGAAATTGATGGGAGAACAAGATATATGTATACATAGATTGATTACCTAGTTGATCAGATCGCAGTCCAGCCCATGCTTGCTTTTGCTCTGGGGATAGTTCGCCATACTGTAATCCAGGAGTTTTCCATTTGAAGTTCCTTTCATATTCACTCTTGCCCTGAAACATGCATAAAGATACCTTTTAAAAAGCTTGTCACATATTCTTGAGCAGGAAACACTGAAATCTTACCATCACATAGCGGGAGTATTTAAAGGCCCATAATGCATCACTCCCAACACGTTATAAATTACACCAAATGACTGCATAGGGTCTACTGAAAGCAAACCAACATTTAGAAGAGATCTACAATTACAGGTCTCTCAATTAGAAAACCTTGTGTTTTTAGAACAAGAACCCTAACTCTCCCTTAGGTGGCATGCTTCATTACCAAGTACATCTTCATATCAAATGTGAGCTATTTGGTATATGTGAGTGTCAGCAGAGTGTATAGTGAGGGAAAGTGACACGGCTAAAAATACCTCTTGGTGGACTGAATCACAACTTTATTTGTCCCAGAAGGGTATAATAAAAAGAAACATTGGATATGACCTCAACCCGTTAGTGATATTGGAGTCTGGTTCAGATTCTACATGCAAAAATCCATTGAAATCCAGCAGTTCTACTTACCTAAGCCCACTATAACTTACGCCCCCTCAATGCACTGCTTATGACCTCACATTGCTCATAACATGGTCAGTGATATCAATGATGTCATCATTGATGACATCTCAAATGAAATCACAGATGACATCATCCAGCAAAGTAAATTCTAAAATACTTCATAAAATATCAGTTATATTTTTTAAAAGTAAGAAGAACACACAGATTAGAGACATCCAGCACAGAGGCCACTGTAACCTTAACTACTACACTGCCTTATCAAGTAAAAGACAGTTCTCAGAAGATATGTCTTCTACACCACTACTGTAAACACTAATGACCAAAGTAAAATATCGTTCTGATTGGGCTAGTCTACTGCAAACCAAAACAACAACATTTGTGAACCTGGAAACAGGTTTTAGTGCAAGTGTCATATTTTCAGAAACTACTACAACATACAACCAATAGGGGTTGTTAGCAGAGAGGCCACTGTGTGACAAACCACTAGTAAAATGATTCTTTATCCTGAACAAATGTATAAGCAGAAAGGTGAGTCTGGTGTAAATGTTTACTACACCAAGCCATCACCCTAGAGAAAGGTCTAAGTGATCAGATGAATTTATTGCAATCTCCTACTACATTCATTAATCACAAAAGGCATTGCTCTAAGGAAACAGGTCAGTACGTCATAAGACAGAAGTATATTCAGTCATCACTCTGGAGTGAAGTTTCAATCAACAGCTTAGATTGTCGCAAAGCACTATCATACATATACATCAGCATGGGACATGTGTCAGTGTAAAGGCGTGTTTACCGATAAATAGTATATCCAGTTTAAAAACGGGATTAGACATCTGATCACGTTAGGAATAGTATTACTCATTATTACTCAGAGAGAATAGTAATCCAAGTTATGCAGTAGCTAAGCATGTACCTTTACCACTGAGAAACTTTTTACAAAACACTTACACTCACACGATGATTTCATCAGTGATGTTATTTGAGATGTTATCAGTGATGTGACTGTCCAGGTCATGAGTAAGGCTCCCTGTTTTCCGTTTTTACTTATTTTTACAGATAAATACAGACAGAAAATATTAATTAAACAATAATTTGCCTGTATTTATTTTTAAATGTGGATAAAAACGAAATTGGGTTGCTTTATGAGTAATTCTAAATACTGTCTGCCATGACTACCTGGCCAATAGCTGTGTGAGTTGATAGGTAAGGGGATTAAACAAGAAAGGAGTTTTAATAAAGAGGCTTTAACACCAGTAGATATGTACAAGGTTGATTCTGAAATATGCATATTTTCATAAAAGTGCATTGATTTATCTTCTGCGGGTGTTCACAGCATTGAAACCTGAAAGGGATTCAAGCATAAGTGCATATTTATTGGTTAAATAAATGTGAAAATATACAAATGTCTGCTTAATTATTCAACCAAACCCAAAATAAATATGGATAAATACAGATAAAATTAACAAAAATAAATATGGATAAATACAGACGGAAATGTAAAAAAAAAAAACAGAAAACCGGGAGGCCTAGTCATGAGTGATGTAATATCTGAGGTCATAAGCAGTAGATTGAAGGGGCATAAGTCATGGTTAGTTTAGCTATTTATACCTGCTGTATTTCTATGGTTTTGTGCCCAAATTTTAACCTAACTAAACGACCCTGTAACCTTTATTTTATTCAGTGAGTTTTTTAGTGCTGTTTCCTAACTATTATGTTCCTGTAACCTTTTGTTTTAAGGGAATTTCACCAGTTTTTTAAATATGAACTGCACTACCATATGAACCAGCAGTTCAATTAACGAACATACATTTTACAAGTTTATAAATGCATGTTATTCACACATTCAATAATAATATATATTTTTTAACAGAAAATGTTAAAAATTAAGGTAACATAACACGTGTAGTCTTTCTATAAATGCAATGCACCAAGTCTTTCTTTTCTTAAATTCATTTTATGGATCTGCGAATCCGTTGCGAATCCTTGGACAAATATGGGGTCTACCGCTTATATGCACACATTCAATACTAAAACAACAACACATTTAATACAAACATATGCTTTCCAATTTCTAGTAGTGTAACACTGCTGGTGTGTGATTGACTGTGTGACAGTGTGAGCGGCTATATGTGTGTGTGAATGGGTGTGTAGGTGAGTGGGTACGGCTGTGAGGGTGTGTGAGTGGCTGTGTGGGAGTGTGAATAGCTGTGTGGGTATGAGTGGCTGTGTGGGTATGAGTGGGTATGTAAGTGTCTGCAGGCTCTGTAAGTCGGTGTGTGAGTGGTTGCATGTGTCTGTGATTGATTGTGTGGGTCTGTGCAAGTGTGCAAGTGATTTTGTGGGTATGTTGTCAGGTGGGTAGACTAGGCCCAGTTATCATAAGCCATTTTTGCATGCTCACGTTCTTAAGTTGCCTTCTCTCTATAACCACAATGACATTGGACACATATTAATTTGCGAGCACGTACAGGATAATATTCTTTGAACTCAGTTCTGCTTGCACTACCACTTCGTAGGCACTCTATCAGAACACCTTGAACATTCCGTACAAGGAATACGTTTATCAAGCTGTTGTTATTTGTTTAGCCCGCTCGTTGAGAGAACTATCACAATAGAATAAACAGTAGCGGCCTGCCTGGGCCTCCGGCCTGGTTATATGGAGGAGGTTATTATATATCTGACATCAAGCATTTGTTTAGACAGAGGAGCATTTCACTGCCACTGAGAGGTTAATCCATGCCGGTATTCCAGTTCAGCTGATTCCTGTTTACCTCATGCGAGTGATGCTGTCCAGCTCTACACCAAGACAGGCAGCTTCATGAAACTAACCCACAGGTAACAGGGAGTTCGATCACCCTACTGGGATTTGGCAAATTCACTCACCCTAGACATGATAGGTTAGGATGCGCAAAGGTAAGAGTACACTGTATCAGAGTACTTGTATGCAAGTATATATTCTCTGAAGTAAACAAAATTGTTGAACTGTTTATTTTTTTCACCATTCTTGTAATGCTAATCACATTATACTGTGTCCTTTTGTTGCTTACTGCAGCACAGGTATTTTACTGAAGAATCACAATGCTTCAATAAATATTGAAATGCTTTACAGTGTATTTTTTGTGTATCTCTTTGGGTATGCATAAGTAACTAAGCGAAAGTGTTCTATCTGTTACCACGATTTCCTTGGCAGTCAGGGTTGCCATGTTCTGAGGTTGCACATCGATATGCATGGGGCACATATGGTGTACTGTGAGCTAGCAGGACATCGGCCAACATATCCGGAAAGTGAGCAGGGAATTAGTCTTGCACAGTTCTGATGGTTATGTTGTCCAACAAATGCACAGTTTTACTTGAGAAAGTATAAGTCGCGCTACAGTGTGACTGGGTGTGTCAGTGACTGGAGGGGTGTGAAAGTGGGTATGCCAGTGGCTAGATGGGTATGCATTATATTTTATAGCCTGTCTTACGATTGTAGCAGTTCACTTTACTTGCATGAGAAAGAAGACTGTTCAATAAATCCTTTTATTGGAAACGCCCGTCTCTCTATTTCTCTGCACCTCTGATGAAACAAAGCATGCACGATTGACTGAGTAAAATATCTATCTATTGTTTCCACAACTCTGAAGATACGTTTATTTTTGGGGAAGTCCTCTTTTTTCATGGTCGCGAATCGTTGGAAACACGCTCCGGTGAGAAGTGGCTTTACCTGTTAGTACAATGAATGTGTTTAGGGAGGTAATTCATTGTCGTATTTCTTTATATAAAAAGGCTGTTTTGCTTTAGACTTACTTGGGAGAGCCGAGTGTTAGATTAATCTTTGGTCACACAACTTCCCGTATGTTTATAAAGCGGAACACTTCAACGCTTATGCCTTGCCCGCTTTTCTCATCTGTTCGGACAAAAGGAACAGCGTGTTGCCAAATTCGGTTTCACTCTGCCGAACGCGTGAATATTACAAATGACTTTACACACGCTCACCTTCTGGATAATTTGATGAGCGCTGTTAATGCCGGTTACACTTTCCTTGTCCCTCTTCATTATCCATCATGATCCCCTTATCTGAGGACGCCCCGGAGGGGATCCAGTGGTGGCTGGATCACATGGAGGCCTGGAATTGCCAAGCAATCTTCAGCTCTCTTCAGTCCGACTACAGTGGCACGGGCTGGGGAGCAAGTTTTGGGGAATTCTCCATCAGCAGAAGGTGGTCCGCACAGGAAAAATCCATGCATACCAACTGCCTGGAACTCTTAGAGGATCCTTTTGCGGTTCGCTGCTGGACCAAAGACCAAGCGCAGCGCTGCGTACTCCTTAAGATGGAAAAAGTGGCGGCAGTAGGATACACAAGTCACCTGGGGGTAGGGAACTCGCTCCAAGAATCTCACTGCATGTCTTGTTGACAGTAGAGCATCTCCTGGGGGGCGCCAACCAAGTAGCCAACTGCCATTCCTGTCATCTCCGAAACGTGAGCCTCTGGCAACTACATCTGCCAATTTTCCAAGCTCTAAGCGTTCGGTGGGGCCCGTTCTCTGTGGATCTCTTTGTGACCCGCCTGGACAACCAGCGCCCAAGATACTTCAGGTGCCACCCGGACCCAGAGGTAGCGGCCACGGATGCTTTTTCTCCAGGATTGGCAACCGAAACAAGGTTATGGATTCACTGCATTAGTGATGACCATATGCCTCTCAGCCCAGATTAGGGCGTGGTATCTGATTCTCCAGGAACTTTCTTAGGATTCTCCAATACCTCTACCCATATTTCCAGGTCTCCTTAGAGATCCAGATGAGAATCCCGATCCTCTAGTCCTGGCCGGGTCTCCGTCTCTTATGGCATGGAAGATTACAGGGAATGCTGGAAAGTCAAAGGCCTATTGAGACACGTTGCCTCCCTCCTCTCCAAGGCATTGGCAGAGAGCATGGTCAAACTGTGTATATCAGCATGGACTAGATGAATAGGCTGGTGTCATATGCAGTGTCTGGATTCCATGGAAGTAAAAGTTGTCCACATTAAAAAATGTTGTCGTCTCCTTGGCTTCAGAGGGCATGACCTGTAGAACCATAAACACTTTCAGATTAGCAATTGTGGCCAACTATTCGCAGGTGGTCGAACACCCCCTAAGCTCTGGAGAGGAATTCACCTTTTCCTCCCTCCGTAGCCCAGGTACTCTGTTCCGGTCTTGGTCGTAAAACAGATACCTATTGCGGTAGGAAATTTCGGCTAAATTAGCCACTCTGCTTACTGCTTACTATCTTGCAGACCCGTCTCGGATGTCAGAGCTTCGGACATAACTGTTAAAGTATTTACCCCATTAGGGGTCTCTTTCTATATTTCAAGATGTAAAAAATGTAACTCTCGCTTGGTTATTTACCCTGCTCCAGATTCCCTAAAATTATGTGTGGTGAAATGTATAAAGGCCTACCATGCCATGACAGCAGACATCCGCCCCCATGGAAAACGACAACTGTTAATACCGCCACGCAAAGCATTCGGAGGGGTCTCTTCTATAATGCCAGATGGGTCTGATGGGCCATGCAGGAAGCCAGCATTTACACCAGTATGTTTTGGACACACTCTGCCAGAGAGGCGATGGCTTCCAATTTGTTCTCCCTTGGGGCTCGCCTAGAGGATATTCTCAATGGCATGGACTGGTCGCCCGATTCCACCTTTAAAAGTTCTACTTTAAACCAGTCCTCACTGTTGCTTCACTGGTTGTAGATAGGCTTTAAACTTTGCCTCCAGTCCTGACATAGAAAGAGAAATGTCCTAGCTATCGTAACAGAAAGTTTAAAATCTATTAAGGACACGGAGGCAAGGATTAACCCACCAGCATGGCTTCCCTCCCTCGAGTGGGATGTGCTCTCTTTAGGGGGGTGGGGGGAGTATGAAAATTCTGTTTCACATGTTTGTGGTGAATTATTAAAGTGTCTTGTGCACGCTTGTTGATTTGTGTTGGTCAGGTTTTCAGTCTTCAAGTTTCATATACACTTGTTCAATTTTTTGTTCCGAGGAGTCAAAACAGGATTAAGGAGGTTAATCTCAGTCTGCAGTCGCAGGAAGAGGAGGCAGCAACACCATCGTAGGTCTTCACAGGGGTCCTGGCAGCTTCTGATTGGATGTTTATTCTTGTTGAACTCTGACTTCTTCCCTTGGGTTTATGGAAAATGAAGTCTGTTAAAGTTTAACTGATTGCTCCTGTTAATAAAACCGAGGGAAACAAAGCATAATCCTCACCTCCATCTCCTTAATAGAATTGAAACTTTTTGTTACGATAGCTAGGACATTTGTAATTCTTGGGCCTCTAACTGACCCTTGAGACCCGTCAAGACTGCCTCTCATATTGAGGGACAAGTCTCCACTGCCAAGATCCTTTTTTCAATCTCAAAGCATACTTAAGAAATGTTTCTCATTGCTTCCTGAAGCTTCTTTGTTGTGATCCCTGCTTTATGCCCATAACAGCAAATTTCTTCCTGGTGTTGTCTGAAAGACCAATATATGAGCTCAATTGTCGGCTCTCCTGCTGGGCCCAACAGGTTTGCAGACAATGTGGGGCTCTGTTGCAAATTAGGCAGGTCATCATACAATTGGTGAGCCGCTGAGAAATCACATCTTAGTACAGGGTCATTAGAACTCCCCATTTCCTCTCCTCCATCTGTCCGATGGGTTTTAGAACTCATGTGCAGCTTTACATACTTAGATGCTGCAGCTGCGCTCAGCTCTTCCGATGAGTCACTCATTGGTGATGCCGAGTTCACTTCTTCAGGACAAGAAGAAACCTGATGGCCTGCTCTGGAGGTTCATCTAGTGTCTTATATTTGCCAACGCTGTCCGCTGTTCCTGCCATGCCCTTGCCAAACATTTTGACACGCCCAGGGGATCTTTGCTACCCTCATAATTTTTGCAGCTCCTGCCAACTTCGAGTAGCTCAAACGTGGGTGCTTTAAACAGCTTCTGCCACTGAGGTTATAGAGATTATGGATGTTGTGAAGGGCCCGCTGCTGCTACAGGGAACAGTCTCAAACATGTTTACATTAACCAGCATATTGGAGGAGGGGGGTATATCAGAAGGATAGACCCCACCCCCCTTTAAGGAGACCGTCTCCTTAGTCTGTTCCAACGTTATCATTGCCACCCCCCATTACATGCTGAGAGACTTCACTGACCTAGGCCATGGGATCCAGAAGAAAGCGGCTGAGCGGATGAGGCAGTAGGCTCTCTGGGCATATGGTGAATCCACTAGAGAGATCGAGCCTGGGCGACTTAGTCTACACAAAGTAGTCAGAGTCCCCCCCCCTGTAAACAGCAAAGGGCATGGTCATCGCCTGCCCCGATGACCAGCCTTGTTCAAGAATTGGTCACTTCTTTGCCCCTCTGAGACTCCTGTACTGCAGAGGTCTACCTTGCCCCCCCCCCGCTGCCATGAAGATGTCCGCTATGGAGGCCTGTGACCCAGAGACCGAAGCCACTGCATCTTTAGCCATTATGGAATCTTTACCTGACTGCCCGGGCTCACCACATTTCGGCAGCAGCCGCTTCCATACTCTAGTGCTGCCACCCCTTCCTTCCACTTTTGATCAAGGAAATTCAGACACTCATGCAGCCACTGATCTCCCAGCTCGCTCCCGCGTCCACTGATGCTTCGGCGGCATGTTCATGGGAAGCCGGGTATAGTGAGGCTGAGAGCGGCTGCTGAGGCCACTCCAGAGATGCGTCTCCACACGGCTACAGCTACAGCAGCCGCTGCTCATGCCTGGTTCAAGGCACCGCCTCTTTGCAACTGCTGTCAGACAAAACTCGCTTTGAGGGAGCAAAGTGCTCTGCCTTCTCACATGATCGCCATCTTGCCTCAATATGTCCGATTTCAAGTGTATTTCACTTAATACAGCTTCAGGCCTTCCACGCTGGATGATTTTGAGCATCATAAAAAAGCGTACATCCGAAGGTACAGATCTTAACCAGGAAAAGGGGCTCAATATTTGCCTGACGAGAGAACTTTGGCCTACGCAAAGTTTCAATTTATTCCGGTCTGAACTTTTCCTGTAAAAATAAGCAGCATCAGTGGGACATCATCCAATAGCTAACCAACTTCGAAAAGACTTCATGCGAGACAGCCCAAAAACTTGCACCACTTGAGATTCCGATTTCCATTTGTTACTGCTTTGTTGCTTGCTAAATACTTTACATATTTCCCAAGTTAAACCTGTATGCTCAGTGCCACAGCTACCAAGTTCAAATGATTGAAATTCTCTTTTACTCTGACAATTAATAACCACTTTCTTACAATTTAATATTTCATATAACAGCTGACATTTGTTTTGTCAACATATAATTTACTCAAGGCTACAAAAAATAATTTACAACATATCTTTTTCCTTACCAAACGATATTTAAGAAGCATTAATGTTTGTAACTGTTTAGCTTTGCAATATACAACTATAGATAAGGGTGTGCTACCCTAAAACCCTTGTCCAATATCAAGCCTATACTGTACCTTAGCAACTGGCATAGTGAGGAGTACTAATGGGGTGTAATGAGGCTCACAAATAAGCTTTATTTACTGGTTCAAACAACATACTTGGCACTTGACTCAATGATCTCCAATTCAGTTTGTTCTTATGTCTTGAGCTCATTCTACTGTTCTTTGCAAGCAGGATCAACTTCAAATGTATGGTTGCCAGCCATACATTTGAAATTGGTGTGGGTGGTTGTATGGGCCCTGGAACCCCTGCATTATCAGGGGATTCGGAATTGGCCAGTTGCCTTGTGGTCTTGTTCAACCATGTAGTCAATTTGTCTTTGAAGGCTATTGCCCCATGGGCTACTGACAGTAGAATTGTTGCCCCCATTACTCGGATCAAGGGGGTTAGATCTGGTGAGCTTATGGCTATCCTTGCTCTACAAAAGGCATACTCTAAAGATTGAGCTGTTCCTTGCATCACAGAGATGTGAGCAGTAGGCCGTCCATTGTGATCGATCCAAACTCCTAAATACTTGGTGACGATCTTGATAGGTTTACCATCAATGTGCCATACACCTTTCCTTTTAATTTGTCGGGAAATTGTCATGGCCTTTGTTGTTGTCGTATTTAATTTTAGGTTGTTTTCTTGGCAAAATAAAGACAATGCGGTTAGCAGCCGCTGTAGTCCGATCGAAGTTTGGTCGAGCAAGATTGTGTGATCCGCATATTGGAGTGATTGGATTTTGGTTCTGGCTAATTTGTCAGGGAAAGCTCGAGCTTCAGCCAGACAATCAGGTAAGTCGGCCAGGTACAGATTAAAGAGCATTGGGGCCAGTAAGCATCCTTGCTTCAAACCTTTATTGGTTTGTATATTTTGGGTGGTAGACCAGGTTGTACTAACTCTAATCTTGACCCAAGTTTATGAGTATAGAGCAACCAATGCTTTTAAGAGAGTTTTGTCAATGCCCGTTCTTTAATTTCGTCCACAACCTCGGGCGAGACACACTGTTGAAATAACTTTGAAAATCAATGTATGCACAGTACAAAGCTCTACCTGTTTTTACAAGTGTTGTCTTAATAAGGTGGAACATGCAGATAAGGTTGTCTTTGATATGCTATCCCTTTTGGAACCCTGTTTGCGTGTGAGGGATCAATTTATGCGCTTCTGACCAAGCAGTTAGTTCTTGTGCAGTATTCTGGCATAGCACTGCTCATCTACATCTAGGAGAATTGTGTATTGAGACAAGAAGGGATCCCTGCCATGACTCAGGGATGCTTCTTCCCAGCCTATACTCCCAGAATAAAGGCGCAATAATTATTGCCCATTTCCGTGCCATCCCTTTGTACACCATGGGTGGGATGCCATTTCGGCCAGGCGCCCATACAGAACACATTTTTTAATGAGGTACATAACTCCGTTGGGAGTTATTGCTTTTCGGTCATGGGGGAGATTTTGTGACTCTGTGATCCTATGCATGTTGTTAGGATTCCTCATGATAGAGATGGTGTTATTATTACTGGATGTCTACACATAGAGGTCTTCTATGTGGTTTTCCCATGTTGTAGGCTAGATATTTGTAGTTGTAGGTCAGTGGCTGGATCTGAAGCACCTATTCATCTAATTCCAAAATCGCTATTGGCCTCGTGATTTTATTATTTCATGTGCTTTAACCCAATGGTCTTCTTCAATCATTCTCATGCAGGAGAATCTTACTTTCCTATATTCCCAGCGGATAGCTGTAAGCTTTGCCTTTAAGGGATATTCTTGGTGGATGTGCTCATGATATTATTTAATTTGTGTTTTATTGTCACTATTAGTTGTTTTTGTTTCGTGAGGTGATCATTTTTTGGAGGAAATTGGTTTGGTATTTGCTTTGTCACAGTAGTTAATTTTTCTCTAGTTACTTCTAATAGGAGTTCCCATGATAATATGGACAAGTCGCCATTAACCTGAGTTACTTTATTCAAGAGAGATTCCCCTTCTGAATGATTTTTTTCTTGATGTTTTATCGCCCCCCTTATTTTGTTTATTGGTTCCAGTTTTTCCACCTCACTGATCAATTTGATTCTTGGCCGGTGGCATTGCGGGGGTTTAATATCACAAGCGATGACTGTGTGATCGCTTTCCACAGTTGGTGTTACCGCATAGTCTTCAGATGCCTGAAAATGGGCAATCGAGATCCAGATGTAGTCCACTGTGGCCAATCTAAACTTTGAGGAATGGGTATTATCTGCTGGCGAATTAGTGGCTGATCTACCGTTTAGGATTCAGAGGCCCAGATGATTAAAAAAGCTGACAATTTGAGACAATGGTTGTCTTTTCGTTGGTACTGACAGCTTATTTCTGGAATGGACCAGGTGGAGTCATCCAGGGCTACCAGAGGTGAGTGTAGGTCTGAAGTCATTAGGTTGGCATTAAAATCACCCATTATTATCCATAGATCTCCTGGACACTGGGAATGGAGGTCACTTATTGTTGGTAACATTCTACTTAGAGTTTCTTCTCATTTGGATTTAGATGGATGGAGATAAATGCAAACTAGGGTCATGGATTGTTCAGCCCGAGTTGACATGTCTGGTTTTAGCCACTTTGCTTTGACAAAAATATAAT
Organism: Lissotriton helveticus; assembly: GCF_964261635.1. Classification (NCBI taxonomy): domain Eukaryota; kingdom Metazoa; phylum Chordata; class Amphibia; order Caudata; family Salamandridae; genus Lissotriton; species Lissotriton helveticus. The sequence goes on from NC_136057.1 coordinate 926,769,145, forward strand.
CCCCACTTCCCTCACTTAGAAGGGTTACCTGAGCTGCGAGGTTGTTTTTATCGTAAATTGCCAACCCCACTGAGGCGTGGCCACCCACCAGTGAGGCTGTGGTGTGTGATTCATAGACTGTGTAGTCCTGCCATGGTGTTGAGTGCAGAGCCCAAGTTTCTTGTACAGCCATGATATCATAACTCGGGAAGTGTTGCATTGTGCTCCTTTTGTCTTAGCTGGCCGTTAGACACCTAATATTCCTAGAACAGATTTTTTAGCTTGGAAGCAGGCTTGTGCTCGTTAGGAAGGAATGTAGCGGTGTTAGGGACGGTGATTTAAGGCCCGTGGAAGCCAAGCCCCAATCTTTGCTGTTCTTTCCCTTAGTCAGGCATAGGCGATTGCCCCCTTCTGAATCCATTGTAATTTCTACTAACCCTTCACTCCACAATTGTATTCTCGGGCTATCTTTAATGCCATGCAAGATGGAGCCTGTTAGGGGTTTTATTGTGTCCTTACTGTTCTCTCTTTCTTGATATATACGTTTTTGTTTAGCCTGGAGTGCTGTAGACGCGCCTCCTGTTTTCAGGATCGCTAGATATTTTATTGGTGCCGGGTTTCTGATCTGAATCCCCCAGTCATCCAATCGATTTTTATTTTCCCAGAGGGCATTTACCATGGCCAGTTTAGAGAAAGTAACCTCTGTTGTCTCAGTTGTTTAGCTGAGCTCAGGAGCGAGAAAAGCAATGTTGTCGATGTCTGTAGTTTTTATCTTTTCTAAACCCGGGATATTTGAGCAAAGCTTCAAGATGTTCCCTCTGTTGAGGGTGTCCCACCTTCCCTGCAAGATATATTCGGGATATAGCCTTATCTTTAGATTTTCTGGGTTTTCATGTTTTGTACGGGGCTTGCTCCCAAAGCGTCAAACTCCTTCCTATCATTTGAGGTTTGATTCCTCCCGTTGTCCGATTCTTCCCAAGGTTGACTAGAACTCACAGCCTGTAGATGTACATCACTCCTAGTCTTGTGGTGAGGCAGTGGTAGGTTGCTGGTTTTCATTTGGATCGATTTTGTTTCCCTGCTATTTGTGTTTGAAATTGACAGAACTCCTTGGTTTTCTTGAGATAAAGGTTTCTTAGCGACTATTTTTTGTTTAAGGTCGAGTCTATCTATTTCGCTCGATTTACAATTTCCTTGATAGCTACTATTTTGATTTATGTTGTCAGCTTCCATCTCTGACGACAGGAAGATTGTTGGATTTCCTGTTGACTTTTTGGCAATCCTTTCTAATTTGGAAGTCAACCCCTTCCTGAATCTGATTTGGTGGTGGTCATCAACATTGATTTCGGAGAGTTTATAAAGTTTATACCATATGCCTTCGACTGGTGAGCATTGTACACTGGCATCCTTTAATTGCCAAGGCTCTAGTTCTTTCATGACCTGCTTTGTGGCCAGATTTCCTATGTTTAGTTCAGGATCACATGGGCTTGCAATTTCACTTTGGATTCTGCCATCTGGATGTGTTCCAGGAGCTCTATCATTTGGCTGTAGTTTTTGAGGTGGATTAACATCCACCATGCCTGCCTTTTTTCAGTCTGAAGCCAGTGCATTAGAGGTTCTTCCTTGCTACGTTTCTCCTTGTTCGATTTATTTAATTTCTTTAATTTTTTCTTGGTTTTTTCTAGATAAATGCTGGACACAGTTATTGTTTTCTGACAAATAATTGCTTCAGTGGTAAAGGTTTGATGGAAGGGGATACTTCTTTCAGGTGTGAGGTCTGATTTGTGCACGTCATCAGTGTTATTTCATGAGTTTTGTTTAGAGTCGCTCTCCTCGTTCAGACTGATTTCCTGTGGTTTCTCCGGCCTCTCCTTGTTGTCATCAGACCTTATTTCTAGGGTAATGGGAGCTATTAATGTTTCTCTTTCCTTAGTTCTATTTGTTTGTTCACCCATGTTCCCGGAGAGCTCAAGGATTTCTTTTTTCAAGTTTGGTTGTGAGGCATGAATTGAGTTTGGATTTAAATTTAGATTTTGCTGAGGAGTGAGATTTGTTTTATGCGGCCATCTATTTACTTCTCTCTTGCGATCTAGTCCCTTGACAAAGGTGATCATTATTTCATCAAACATTTCCAAGTTTTGTAGTATAGGGCTACATCTACATCCCTCCTGTTTTGTACTTAGCTCTACACTTGTCTGGGCTCTATGGATCAGGGAGTTTAGTCATTCGAACTTCAAATCCAGGCCTCTGATTAACCCAGCGACTGTCTGAAGTACATTTATTTGGGTATCAAGTTTATCGGCATGCATAAGAGCCGCATTTGCCATTGAAATCCAAGTGTTATTGATCAGTGTGAGGTAATTCTCAATTTTTTGTGTCGGTGCCCAGATTTCGCTTCAATTGGAGGGGATCCTAATTACCTTGATGCATTTGCATACGAGAAGAAGCTTGAATTTGAAAGATTTAGGCTCCAGTTGGGTAGAGAGCATTGTTTAGTGGGCTTGATGGGCTCGGTGGTAGATGCCTGGAGTTGAAACTTAGTGAGATCACTATTTACACTGATACTGTTTACAGGCAATACAAGGATGTCTTCTCTTGTTGCTGGGTTTTGTACTGCTGGGCTGTTGGTTGGACTGATCCCCACAGTTTCCAACCTTGTTGTTGCTATGGACGGATTCATAATAAGCGTGCTTTGGAGACAATGCTGAAGAGGTATTCATGTTTGGCTGGTAATTTAGACTAGACGTCACTAGGTTAGAGCTTGTTAAAATTGCTGCCTTGATTGCCTTTTTACCGGTCTTAGGGCTCGTTGGCTTACATTTTAGGCTAAGCGGTGAGGCAATATTTGGCATTGATTGGGTTGGCTGCCGGTATAATTTCTGCCGCCATTGCTCTGGAGCCGTCAGTGATTACAAATTTGGGCGCGACTGGTTGATGGCTCATCCTACTTCCTTCTTGTTGGGGAAACTATTTCCCTCTTTAAAGTGTACTGCATTTATGGGGGTCGGCAGATCGATTTTCTAGACCACTGAGCTGGGACAGGCCTTGATCAGACGTGGTTGAATTAGTTCTTTTCTTTGTGATGATAATTATTTCAGGGGACAACGGGACGTTTGGGTGTGATCCTTTTCCAGCTTCCCCATGTTTGTTAGGATTTGGGTCTGTGCTGTTGCCGCACGGATCGTTTACTTTCTTACCTTTCTAGTTTGTTGGGCATAGGTAAGCTCTTATGTCACAGCTGCTATTTGAGACTTTATTGTTAACATTATTAAATTCATTATTTTTGCTCAAATTTATAATTGCTATAGGCGCCACTTCTTCTTTTTGCTGTCCCATCCTGGTGGTCCACCCTTGTTTTGCGCACCCTTTCACTTGTGGTTTAAGCATTTTGTTTTTTTGCCACTTTGCAGTTTTATGTGGACGGTAATGATTTTGGTGCTGAACCAGGCCGGAGTTTCTTGTCCGAATAGTTTCTATGGTCTGTGGAGTAGAGGCAGAGGTAATCAAATCTGGTACTGTAGTGGAAATAACAATTTGAACTTAGTTAGAGCCTAGTAGTCAGTACTACACGGGCAGGTTCACCGCTTTGGGTGGGGTTTGGGCTGTTACTTGACTTGATTAGCAGAGAAAAGTCCCCCCCCCTTACTACTATTGGGGGGCAGTTGTGGCAGCGCAATTGAGGCTGTTAAGGCTGGTGGCTGAGGTTGAGGCATGCACAAATGCCGGCACTAGAATGCCGCAGCACGCCCCTCAAACCCCCAAGCCCCCCCTCTTTTAGGAGGAAGCCCAATAGAGCGTGGCTTGAGAGATCGGCGGCGGCCGGTGGGCAGCAGGAAAACGGATTAGGTGCAACAGATTGAGCGCAGCAGGCTACTGGCCCATTGGTCATAGGCTTGCTCGGGCTTACTCGGATTACCTCCCCCCTGGGCAATCTGACTGTTGAGGCTGAGGTAGGGGATAAAGGGGTGGTGGAAGCAGTGGCAAAAGGTCCGGAAGTAGCAGGGGATCCGGGGGGGAGGGGGGTGGGCCTAGCGGGTGCCAGCCGACCCGCAAGATGCAGCCAGTCCTTGCTCGGCCACTTCCGTATCGGGCTGGACTCTCTCTCAATGAGACTCGCTAAAGGTCTCATGCTCGGCTCAGCTCTGATTCTTCTGACCCACCTCCAAGTCGATCCATTCTAGTTGTGCTTGCTGCCTGCTGCTGCACCACGTCTTCTTCTCTGCCCGGACCCAAACTGGCTCAGTAACAGCTCCACCGCCCCCACGGTGGGTTACAACGTATTTTCAGCTGGGTCACGAGGGACCCTGCAGGCTCGATCCTGGTCCTGCTGCCTGGTCCCGCTGCAGCAGCAGCAAAGTTTCGCTGTGCCCCCGGAAAATTAGCCTGTCCCACAAGCATACATGCCAATAGACCCGATTCAGGAGGGTGACTACCGATTTTTCAAGCCAAAATTGGCTTTATTTTAGCAGTATCCCACAAAGAAATGGCATTTTCTACAATAGAAGTCAACGGGGAACTTTCATTCTTTCGATTTTTTTATTTTAAATCTCCCATGTCCCTGTCCTAAAACGTTGGCATCGATGCACAAGTTAACTGATCTCACAGGACCCGCAAAGGGCCCGCAAGCCTGCAAGGCTCAGTCCTGGGGGTCGGAGCCGCGGGATCGAACCGCAGGTCCTCACCCTCACGTACTCACTTCCGTTTCCTGTTCAGTCCGGCTGTATACCACCAAGTTCAGTAATTCCCCTACTGGCGACAACGTTGGTTCATCCAGTTGTTTCTGTAATGTTGATGTTATTTGTAATTGATAAATGTATTTTTTATTGCTGTTCTGCAGAATGGTTGGTGCTTAGGTAAACAGAATGATGCAGTTGGGAGTTGATGGCTGAGTAAGAAGAAGTAGGGGAAGAAGCAAAGAAGTTGTGTAGGCCAGGACCCCTTTTTTTTGTAGATAATTCCGACAGAAGCTTTTATACCATCAGCCGTTGCAGTCATTTATAATTAAAGAGTTACCTGGAACCCCATTTATGCTTATCCGGGGAAAGGTCACAAGTTCTTGGAACTCCAGATCTGCTTCAGTGAACTATCCTTCCTTACTTAGTAGGATTGCTGCAGATGAGAGGGACACTCTTTGGTAAATAGTATTTCCTTTGACCTGCCAGGGTTTCACCCACTAAGCAGCATGGAGGTGATGGAGCCAATGCCTTGCTTGCCTAAAGTAAGAACAGAGTACTGCCTGGTGTGCCGGAAAAAATGGTGCGGGCAGATTATGATAACCTTAAGTGAAGGACATCTGGTGGGGACAACCCGCTGCACATTTATCTGTTAGTCAAGTCAAGTCAAAATAAGCTTTATTCGAGTTCACAAAGTGAATCATAAAAGCTACAAAATACATCACTACAATGGTTTAAGAATGACCAAAAATTCAAGTTAAAAACATTTATACAAAATTCATCCTTATTTAAAATGAAAACTTAAAATATTAATAAGACTAACATAGTATCACAACGATATAGTTACGATTTACAGCTGTTTCCTACGACTTATAACAGTCAACAAAAAGCGTGACATTACAAAGCACGTAAAAATGTGTGGTAGCATTTGCAAGTATGTATACGCCGGACGACAGTATCTGAAGCCCAGCTTTACCTGAGAAGTGTTTACAAAAGAATACGGTGTGCATAGTATTCTGGGGTAAAATATCGTCACACGTACAATACCCCAGATCGGCTGACCAATTAATAACAATGGGAAAACTGATTAAATGATTAAAAATATCCAGCGGAAAACGTGTGAGCACAAACCGATGACGAAAGTTGTAGATGTTAATTAAATATGGTTGCATGTAAACACTAGTCAAAATCAATTGGTACCTCAACACCGTGGGTTTGCAGATTTCAGATGCTAATCTAATTTCTTCCAAGAAAGAGATGCATTTAGCTTCAAGGTTTTCCTCTGCAGTGGTCAAGCTTTCTGGGAGAGTAAAATAATCAGGATGACCAAGGTTTACCAAAAAATTCTGAACATACTTTAGCCATGGGATTTTGAAAACCTATGGAGATTTTAGGCAGTCGGCGATTATTGCTCGATTTAAAACAGTGTGTTGAGATGACCATATTTTGTGCCATAGTAGCACAGGTTGGATCCTGATTAAGTCTGCTAAGTGGGGGGCACCCAGTTCAGAATGGCATACAAACGTTGAGCTACTTTTCAGGAGTACAAGGAGAGAACTGAAAAAAACATTTTCTTCAAGCTGTAGTATGTCTATTTTTTCATGACCCCAAAGCTCAGCTCCATACATGGCTGACGATCTGCACTTTGCGTTATAAATAGTCATCATCTCCTTTGGGTGTTTAAAACCACACTGACTAGCGAAACTCAGTAGGGCCATTTTGTTCTCATAAAATGTTCTCGCCTTGATCTAATAGCGCCTTGCCATTGCCCTGATTTATTAAAAACAATGCCCAGATAAGAAAAAGAATCTATGAACTGAATGGTTGAGCCCTCGATAATAATGTCACAACAGCGGGTAGCCTTCGTCCCAATTTTCATAGCGAAGGTTTTACTTATGTTCATTTTTAACCCCAAATTAGACATATACTTAGCAAATTCATTCACCAGGCGCTGCAGAGCAATGGGAGTACAGGCCATTAGCACCGCATCATCAGCATAAAATAGTGCTGGAATAGGCCTTTGTCCCACCTGCGGAAGGTCTACGCATTTATTTGCCAGTATATCTCCTATGCTGTTTATGTAGAGGTTAAATAGGAAGGGGGCCTTTACGCAGCCCTGTCGCACCCCTCTTCCTATATTGAATGACTCGGTACAGGTACCGTCAAGGCCGTACCGAACTCTGCCTCTACCTTGGGCGGACAGATCTCGTAGGAAGTTCACAATTTTAACATCCACGCCCATATCGGTAATTATCGCCCATAACTTATCGTGAGCTACCAAATCAAAAGCTGAGGACAAATCAATAAAAACCAGAAAAAGATTTCCTCCTTTCATATGTACATACTTGCTAATTAACAAGTCTAAGTTAACAGCCTGCTCTATAGTGCCCAGCCCTCCCCTGAACCCATACTGTAGATCTGAAAGGATGTTATTAGATTCTGCCCACTCCTGTAAACGTCCCAGAAGCATGCGACCAGCAACCTTAGCCAGGCAATCCAAAAAGGAAATTGGCCTGTATTGAGCTGGGTTGTTACGGTCGCCCTCTTAAAAATTGGGATGATAAGTGACTCCGGCCAGGTGGGTAAGAAACCCTGACTTTGACAGGCTTGAAAAAGCAAAGTGAGGATAGGACCCCAGAGCTTGATGTTAGATTTAAAAAGGTCGATAGGAATCATCCTGTTGGGCCCTGGGGTCTTCCCCCCCCCCCTTGCTTTCCTTCAGCGCCAATCTTACTTCGTCCAGGGAAAAGTCTGGATAATTACACTCATTTAAAGGGACAATATTTTAGCAAAAGTGTTAGCAAAAGATAAAACTCCATTATGTGGCAAAGTACTAGCAATGGGGACAACCAGATCTTCCTTAGGGGAATATAGTTGAGAAAAATGAGCTATTCAAACGTCCTCAGAGATTGCTATCTTTGCGCGTGGAGAATCTAAAGAGTAATGGGAATGTAAATTAATGACACGCCAAAAAGAGGTATTATCTTTAGATAGACTGGCATCCAATAGCTTGATCCAGGTCTCCTCTTTCAAAGCTCTTTTCCGATGTTTAATGGCCACTTTATAGGCCAATCTACATTCCCGGACTTTCCCTGCAGATCTAGGTTGTTCAGCTAATGCCAATTTCAAATTTTTATCGGCTTTAGTACATGTAGAATCAGATCACCCACACACTCTCGCCTTTCGTATTTTCTGTTTTGCTAAAAGGCCCTCAACCACCCCCTTTTTTATTTGATAAATGCCAGGATGAAGTTATGCGCCTCCGATGATTCATCTAGGCATACTTTAAAAGCCTCCCTCTCCTTTTGTACCAGTTTTTCGAGGAAATTTGAAGGATCCACAAGGGTCCACTTTAACGAGTACCCATTGCGGCGAGAGATCACAGTTTCCTCTTGTACAAGGGCTTTAGATTTACCACAAACTTGCCTAGTAAAATCAAGCTTCAATGTGGCACTTTGGGGATAATGATCACTAAGTGCAATATCATGGACAATGAACTCCAGGATCAATGATGAATGACGCTGGGGAAACAGTAAAAAATCTATCACACTATTATCACCCCTGCCACTGTATGTACACCTCACTGTAGTTGGCAAAACAGCCAATTCGTTACAAAACCCTAAGTTAAATTTAAAAATTAGCTCGTTCAAAAAGTCACCATACAGTGAATGAATAAAATGGGTTGTATTGCCAAAATCAGGGGATGTCATACCACATGCCTTACTTTTGGTCACAGTACATTTATGTATATTAAAGTCACCACCCCATAAAATGATAGGATCACGAGAATTACTGTCGATAACCCTCTCTAAGTCTTGATCTAATGATTGGAGGACTGTTGTGATTTCTGAGAAACATGCATTATTATAGAAATTAACAATATTTAAAATAACATGAGCAGAAGTCTCCAGAGAGAGGATTTGGTAAAAAGTTCAAGTAACAATCACTTCAGAGTTTGAGGGGGAAAGCATATTAGAAACATAGATACACAACCCTCCTTTAGAACGCCCATGAATGGACTCTATGGCTGGGCTGTGGAAAGTTTTAAAACCATTTATATTCATCTGTTAATTCACCACAGTCGTTGGGAAGAAATATGCATTCAAGGTGAAGTAAGGTCAGTTTCCAAAATCTGGTGGATGAAGTATAATTTATTTCCAAACAGTGTGATAGACAAATACTCAAAACAAAGCCTCAAACATGAATTTAGAAAAAGCGTAATGAAAAGTGTTACCTTTATCTATATAACAAAAAGAAGAAGAAAAGGGGTTTTCTAATTAAGTTTTGCCTGAGAAGAGTCTGTGACTTATATGTTCAGTAGCCTGTGGAAGTTAAATAAAATAACGTTTTACACCTATAAGAGCTGGCCTGTTTAATTCTTACAGAACACTGTGCACCATATGTTCATCAATTATTATTTGTCAGATTTGTATTAGGTTGAACATGTAGTCTAACCTTCCAAGTGAGAACTAAGCAAAGTAAAGGCAAGTTAATTATTTGTTTTGAATAGAAAGGAAATCATTTCAAATAAGGTTGAAATTTATATTTCCTATAAGTAACCCATATATCCTTTAGGCGTTTCCTAAAAGTCCAGGTGGGCGTAGCCTCAGTCATACTGCTGAACATCACAGTGCCAATATGTAAAACAAGCACTGGTAAAGCCAATAGGTATCGCCTATGCAAGAGCTATTGGCTATGCCAATATGTTTTTAGGTTGTACACCACAGTGGCTGCTGTTCAGCATGGTTAAAGGTTGGTAGGGTTAAGGAGAGAGGCATGGAGTGGAGTGTCAAGGAGTGGCGTGAAGTGGCATACTGTAGAGTTGAGTGGAGTGTTCTGGAGCGCTTGGAGGGAATAGTGTGTTGTAGAGTGGAGTGGCACAGAGTGTCGTGGAGTGGAGTAGACGGTGTTGCGTAGAGTGGTGTACAGCAGAGTAGATTGTCAGAGTGGAGTGGCATACAGTGAAGTAGTGTGTCATAGAATAGAGTGGAGGGAGTTGCGTAGACTGTCGCAGAGAATACTAGTGTTGTCAAATGGCACAGAGTGGAGGAGAGTGTCAGTTGAGCAGAGTTTAATGGAGTAGAGCAACATAGAGTGGAGTATTGTAGAGTGGAGTGTCGTAGAGTGTCGTCGAGTGACCTAGAGTGAAGTTGCGTAAAGTACAGCGGTGCAGAGTAGATTAGCGTAGAGTGCAGTCGCGTACAGTGCATTGGTTTTGAGTAAAGTGGTGTAGAGTGCATTGGCATACAGTACAGTGACAGAGTAGCATACAGTACATTGCCATAGAGTAGAGCGGTGCAGAGTAGATTGCAGTGGTGTAGAGTGCAAAGGTGTAGAGTGGCACAGAGTGCAGTGGCGTATTGAGTGTAGTAGTGTATAGTGCAGTGTGAAGTGGTGAAGAGTGCAGTGGGGTAGGAGTGCAGCCTTGCAGAGAAGAGTGTCAGAGTGCAGGGTTGTAGAGTGCAGGGTCGTAGGGTGTTGCAGAGTAGAGTGGTACAGGCTAGAGTGGTGAAGAGAGCAGTGACATAGTCTACATCAGTGCAGAGTAGAATAGAGTGACGTAGAGTGCAGCGATGTAGAATGACGTAGCGTGCAGTTGCGTAGACTGCTGTGGAATAGAGTAGAATGTTGCAGAGTAAAGTGCTGTAAAGTGCAGTGGTACAAAGTAGTTGGTGTAGATGCAGTGGCGTAAGGTGCATTGTTTTTGAGTAAAGAGGTGTAGAGTGCACTGGCGTAGAGTGCTGTGGTTTATAGTAGAGTGGCATAGCATAGACTGCAGTGGCATATAGTGGAGTGCTGTAGAGTAAGAGTAGCAATGCATTGATTGCAGTGGTGCAGAGTGGAGTAGAGTGGTATAGATTGAGTTGCGTAGAGTAGATTATTTTAGAGTAGAGTGAAGTGGTGTCAAGTGGAGTGATGCAGGGTAGAGTGGACTGGTGCATGGTGAGTGGAGCGGCATAGAGTAGTGGCGTAGAGTGCACTGGCATAGAGTGCAGTGTTGCAGACTGGCGTGGTGTGGCCTAGACTGGAGTGGTGTAGGGTGCAGTGTGATAGAGTGCAGCGGTGCAAAGCAGATTGGAGAGGGGCTGGAGTGCATTGGCTTAGAGTGGAGAAGAGTGCAGTAGAGTGGTGCAGAGTACAGTACAGTGCCATAAAGTAAAGTGGCACAGAGTAGAGTGGATATAGTAGAGTCGCACAGAATGCAGTGCTGCGGAGCATAGTGTTGTAGAGTGCAGTGGTGTAGACTAGAGTGGCATAGAGTGCACTGGTGTAGATTGCAGTGCCGTAAAGTGGTGCAGAGTGAAGTAACAGAGTGCAACGGCATAGAGTGGCATAGAGTGTAGTGCAGTGCTGTAGAGTATAGTAGCATACAGTGCAGTGGTGTAGAATAGATTTGTATAGAGTGTAGTGGCATAGAGTGCAGCAGCATACAATTGAGTGGCATAGAGCGAAGTGGCATAGAGTGGAATAGAGTGACGCAGACAGCAATGGCAAAGAGTAGATTTTTTCAGAGTAGAGTGCAGTGTACAGTGGAGTGGTGCCGAGGAGAGTGGTATAGAGTAGTGGCGTAGAGTGCAGTGCTGCAGAGTGGTGTACACTGGGTAGAGTGCACTGGCAGAGTAGAGTGATGCAGAGAATTGTAGAGATGCATAGAGTGCAGTGTCAGAGTGCAGTGGTGCACTGTAGATTAGAGTGGCACAGAGTGCATTGACTTATAGTGCAGAAGAGTGGCATAGAGCGGTGCAGAGTAGAGTGCAGTGGCATAGAGTAGAGTGGTGCAGAGTAGAGAGCCCCAAAGTACAGTGGTAGAGAGTGCAGTGCTGCAGAGTAGGGTGTCATAGAGTGCAGTTGTGTAGAGTGGCATAGAGTCCATTGGTGTAGAATGCAGTAGTGTACAATGGTGCACACTAAAGTGACGTAGAGTGCAATGGTGTAGAGTAGAGTGGCATAGAGTGAAATGGCGTAGAGAACAGTGGTGTACAGTACAGTGGTGGAGAGTAGATTGGCATAGAGTGCAGTAGCATAGAGTGTATTGGATTTGAGTAAAGTGGTGTAGAGTGCATTAGGGTAGAGTGCAGTGGAGTAGTGTGGAGCGGCGTGGAGCTGAGCAGAGTGCAGTCGAGTGGCAAAGCTTGCAGTGGCAGAGTAGATTGTTTCAGAATACAGTGAAGTGGCATAGAGTTCAGTGGTATAGAGTGGAATATTATAGAGTGCAGTGGTGCAGAGTAGATTAGAGTGACTTGGAGTGGATTGCCATAGAATGCAGTGGTGTAGAGTAGCAGAGAGTAGAGCGTAGTGGTGTATAGTAAAGTGGCGTGAAGTGCATTGCTGCAGTGGCGCAGAGTAGATTGGCATAGAGTGGCGTAGAGTGCAGTGATGCAGAGTAGAAATGAGAGGCGTACCGTGCTGTGCAGCAAGAGTACAATAAAATGGTGTAGAGTGCAGTGCCGCAGAATAGAATAGAGTGGCTTAGAGTGCAGTGATGCAGAGTAGAATAGAGTGGCGTAGAGTATAGTGGCGTAGAGTGATTTGGTGTAGAGTGCATTGGTTTCGAGTAAAGTGGTAGAGCGCAGAGTGCAGTGGCATAGAGTACAGTGTTGCAGAGTAGGGTGCCACAGAGTTGAGTGGTGTAAAGTAGAGAGGCGTAAGGGTACAGAGAAAGAGTCCAGTGACGAAGGGTGGAGTGGCTAGTGCGGAGTGGTGCAGAGTAGAGTGCAGTGGCATGGTGCACTGTAGAGTGGAGAGGGGTACAGTGGAGTAAGCATGGTAAGGTGAAATACTGACATTACAGTCAAAGCATCTTCAATTGAAAAGGCCATTACATTTGAACTCACGTAAAATGTTACTGATAAAAGTATACAGCGCACAAATGGTAATGTGTGGCAATGTCATCCCCCAATGTACTGATTTGATCGTCAACAGTTCATTTACAGAAATTCAAATTTAATTCTGTGCTACAAAAATAAAAACATCTATACAGCCTTCCTCAAGTAGCCCCCACAAACCAGCACGATTGTCACAGCAAATGTGACAAGATAATAACAGGATTTAAAGGAGGCCAGTTTACAGAAAGTGAGTTTGTGGAAGAATATAGTAAACAAGATTTGGACAACGGGAGAGAGGAAATCGAGCAGGACAACTTAAAGCAAATAAAGCTAGCAATTAGAAAGCTAGAAAATGTTACAAACCACGAAGCGAATGGTAAGCAGAGTGCATTCCTACATCAACTTTCTGAATGTCCCCAAGAGTTCTTTAGCTGTGCTGTCTGGTAGGCTGTGACCTTAAAAAGGGGAAGGGCTATGTTCATACACAAAACAAAAAAAAGTGCTAGGGTAGAGCTGTGTCAGCTGTGAATTAAAGAGTTTAAGAACCCTGTTTGATTAATGTGATAATATTATCCAAATTGGTGTACTCATTTAACTGACCTCAGAAGAATGAAAGGCTAAATTGACTTGCTGCAATTCACCCACCAGACGTGCAGATCATCACACATCTAATTTGTGGGCATCTAACTAAGCTACCCTGCCAGCAATGAGAGGCCCTGGTGGCACAAATTAAAGCCACTGGCTGAATGAAAACTATTGGTACAAATGAGAAGCACAACCCAGGGTCAGTGATGGACTTAAGATTGTTGTAACAGATCATGGGTGCATAAATGGAAAAGGATTGTTGTCTAGTTTTTTTTCTCACACTTCTTTGGCACCTGTCAGTAAACAGTAAGTAATGCACATCAAACGCATCAAGCTGCAAAAATGAGGCACACTTGGGACAGATGCTAAAGTCACTGAGGATTTTTAGTAGTGGACATTTCATGGACCAACATGGGAACATATAGGCCACAAATAAGGGGCAGAGAGGGCAAACATAAAAGCAGCCGAATGGCACACTAAAGTTTAGTGACTAAACTCACCCACGAGTGCACCTGAGGGGTACTAAAGTTGGGCACTCGAAGAGGGACTAGTTGCTGAGGTTTGTGGACACCGCAGTAAATTAAGAACACAGCTGGCAACAAATGAGGTACAATGAGTGTTCAAATGAGTTGCACTGCGGAACACGTTGTCACGAGTACACCTGAGGGACACAAACATCGAACACTTGAGGGTATAAATGAGTGGCATATGAAGAACACACATGGGAAACTGCACAATTTAGTTACACTGAGCCACAGAAGCAAGATTCACAGATGCATACAAAGGAAGGAGGTTCGAAAGGGTGTAATTCAGAGACACTGATGGGAAAAAATTGATGAAGAAATAATGTAGAAGACACAAAAAACCTTTGAGGGGGCGAAGAGAACGCGCAGGTCACAAATAGTGAACATTCGAACCACTTTAAAGTACACATTTCACGATCATTAAATAACGAAATGCTGGTCGCCGAGGAAACCAGATAAATAGCAAGGGGCAAGAAGGACGATCGCGTAAAGCCAATCGAGAAGCATTGACCGAAGAGAGATATATATATATTATATATATTATATGCACTGAGGGTTCTGAATGCAGAAAAAATCAGACAGATGTCCCATTCAATCGTGCCTTTCGGCACTTCCAGCCCGTCACTATGCCTCCTCTTAACGTTAGCCTCTTTCTATCCCTTCTCCTCCTAAGTGCACAATCATACCACAATGTCGCCATCTCCTACCTTAAAGTGGCCAGGCATCCTGTATCCTACACTCGAAGGGTTGGCCCTAGGACAGCCCCACTATCAGACCCTGGTACCGCGGACAGCAGCAGACAGATGGTAAAAGCCATCGAGGGGCGGGCTTGGTATCTAACTGTAAACATCGCTGTTTCCGTGGAAATGTCTTGGCGTCCTGTAGTCCGCGCCTGCGCGCTGGAGTGTCAACGGTCGTGCAAGAAAAGAAAAGACAGACTAAAGTAGCACAATATTGTTGCGTTTATTTAAAAGCAAACACAATGACGGGCCAACAAAAACCAGTCCAAGATAGGCAAAACATGCAGAAACAGATGTTGTCAAAAAGCTGTACGACGTTTACTGCTCTTGTTATTTTCCGCGTGAAACACCCTGGCCCCGTTTAGGCAGAACGCCATGCTTGTAAACATCGGTTTTACGTTCTCAGCTCTTCCTAAGCTTTCCCCTTAACTTTATCACAAGTGGAGCAGAGAAGGGGTATTTAATGAAAACACTGCCATATTTGCGTTTAAATTTTGAAAAGTTGGCACACCTTTAATGCTAAGACACGTTTCTAAAAGAGGTCCTGTACGTTTTATTTTCCAACCCATATTTTAGAAAAGGCAAATATGTTTTTATGGACCCTTGTGCATCTCTCTACCTCGTATGCACATGTATATTCTTATCAAGTCTTGGTTTTATCATTTGCAGCTTTTTGTACTTTTAGCATTGTTTTTCCTTTTTATAGATAAGGGACTACATGTCCCAGAGTGCAAACAGACCAGCTACTCACGAGTCAGCTTGATGTCTCTGTAATGTCTTCCCTTGGTTTAGGTAAAGCTTAGCGAAATGGCACACGCTCTAAAACGCAGATTTTGTTTGTCTAACATGTAATCTATCTCGTAGAATTGTGGGAAATGCCAGTGTAAACCGTCTATGGCAGTTAAGTGTAGTCCTTATAAGTTTGTGACCTGGCTTTGCTGGTACAGTTCTGTTCTCTTGCCAAATTCCTCAGCAAGTTTCAGCAGGTCCTGGTTTTCAGAAAGGGTAGCCTCAGTACAGGAGGAGGCAAGTTTTCAAGTATTTTTGGTTTCTGTAATGATGGGTACAAGACTCCGATAAATATAATTAAAGTTTCTTTAATTCCAATAATAACTGCACCAACGACCGGAAGCTCATGCCGCATACCAGGATCTCCGACAACTGACTAACGTTGTTGGAATCCTGGCCTGCTGCATTCAGCACTGGATCATGGAGCATGGTACAAAAGATGCTAAGTGTTGGTGGGCATCCTCGTGCAAGGTTTACAGCATGAGGATGCTAACTTTCAGAATATTACAACTTCTCCCTCCTTACAATAAAGTAAATACAAATTGCAATAAGTAAATCGAATAAAAAATAAAACAAAATGAAGAATGACGTAAAAAATGGAAAACACTTTTACAGAAAGAAAATGTTCCATATGTTAAGACATAACATAGTAATTATATTTTGAAGGTAACTTTCTACAGCGAGTTTTCAATTCAGATGATGAAACAACTACATCATTATTTGTTGACACAGAATTTGTGTCAGAGACACTTTCCGGACTGGAATGTAAATTGCGAACCAATGTAGGAGATGAATTTCCAAAATCAGCAATAGAATCATGAATAAAATTAACCCTATCAGAATCATATAAATCCTGACTGTAAAGCTTAATCAAAGAATCAGCTTGGGAGTCAGAAAGGTGAACAAGCGATCTTTAATTCCACCGCCTCTTTTTACCAAGGATAGCTGAACCTTTGCTGACACCAGTAACCTGAACAGGTGGAGAAAATTTTGAAGACTCCTCTGGTATTTTTGGGGGATTTTTTATGAGAACCTAACTATCAACCTTGACCTGTGTCGAGTTAAAGTGCTTACCTGCATTATGAAGAGATTTCATAAGAGTTATTTTTACTAACAACTCTAGATGCTACTTCCTTGTTGCATTGATGATTATTAACATGCTTGTTAATTAACCAATTTGGAAACAAATTGGTGTGAGCAGTTCTACCTCTTAAAAGAGAAAATGGGGAAACACCTGTGGTACAATGGGGAGAGATATTGTAAGACCATAGTTTCGAGTACAGAAAATCCTGGACATCATGTTAAGAGGAAATAGCAGTTTGAATAGCATCTTTATCTAATCTATTGGCTCTCAACCAGACCGTTAGAGGTTGGCGAGTAAAGAGCAACTTTAAAGTTTTTCACATCGCAATCATTGAGAAATGAAGTAAACTTTTGAGAAATGAAATGGGTTCCATTATCTGAAACCAACACAGAAGGAGATCCTTCCAGAGAAAAACATTTTTTCAAAATTCTTATGGCATTAGTAGAATTGGGAGCATCACAAAACATGTGATAAATCCACTTAGAATGATAATCAATAATCCAAAATGTATACCTAATGTCATAAGGTAACAGTTCAGAGGGTCCAGAGAAATACAGACCAACTTTGTCCCAAGGTTTTGTAGGAAAAGGAACAGGATGTAAAGGGGTGTTGATGACTTTCCATTTTTTGTCTGATAATAAGCATTCAGGACAAGAGTCAATAATTAAATTTTACCTGGGATTCTAAGGATGGCCACCAATAGTAAGACTTAATGAGTTGAGAAGTTTTGGATATTCCTAAATGGCCTTGATGAGCAAATTTAATGATATCATTCCTGATATCAGAAGGTGGCACAAACAAATCATGTCTCATAACCATATCATTGACCAGAGATAACTCGGAAGCAACCATGACAAATGCTTTCAACTCATTAGAAAGTTTCCTATTTTCTGGTCAACCTTTAACAATATAATCCAAGACCAGTTTAAGATTCTCATCTTTTTCTCGTGCTTTTAACCAGGATTCTTCAGTGATGCTAGAAAAGGATTCAATAGCATCAAGAGTTGCAATTACGCTTTCTGTGTCTTCCGAACTTTCAATTTCTGAAAGATCATGTA
This sequence comes from Lissotriton helveticus, assembly GCF_964261635.1. NCBI lineage: Eukaryota > Metazoa > Chordata > Amphibia > Caudata > Salamandridae > Lissotriton > Lissotriton helveticus. The sequence goes on from NC_136057.1 coordinate 926,786,403, forward strand.
AAGCCATTCGAGAAAGGCAATCAGCCCTGAAATTTCTTCCTCCAGAAATATGTTTTATTATGAAAATGAAATTCTTGAAGCTTAGACAGAAGCCTAACCAACCTAGATGATGCTTTTTCAAGACCATTACCAGCTAATAGCTGTGTAAGAGGTTTATGATCTGTGAAAAGTTCAAATTCACGTCCCCAAATGTAATTTTTGAACTTTTCTATGGCCCAAACACAGGCAAGAGCCTCACGCTCAATAGTGCTGTAGTGAGTTTCAGAAGGTTTTAACATTCTTGTGGAAAAAGGTATGGTGTGTTCTTTGCCTGAAACCCATTGGCCAAGAGCTGCACCTAATCCAGTGAGACTGGCATCCACCATAATGAAACATTTCGAGGAGTCATGAAAAGGGTGAAGAGCAGGGGCATCAACAATTAATTTCTTTACTTGAGAAAAAGAAGAAGAAACTTCCTCAGACCAGTCAAATTTTGCACCTTTACGTAAAAGAGCACGCAATGGCTCAACTGTCTGTGCATACCCTTTCACAAAACGTGCATAGTATTCTGCAATCCCTAGGAAAGATCGAAGAGCATCTTTGTCTTTCGGAGGAGTGGCATGGCTAATGGCTTTAATGAGGGAAGTTTTTGGCTTGATACCCTCGAAAGAAAGTGTATGACCCAAATATTCTAGTTGTGTGGCAAATTTGCATTTCTCAACCCTGATTGTCATTCCTGCCTCATCTAGTTTTCTTAGGACAGAAATTAAGTTGCTTAAATGTGTCTCCCAATCATCAGCTTACACCAAGATATCGTCTTGGTAGGCCTGAACTCCTGGAATGTTTTTGAAAAGATTGTCCATGATTTTCTGAAAAATGCTGGCTGCTGAAGCCAGGCCAAAGGGTAATTTAAGATACTTAAAGACACCAAAAGGTGTAACAAAAGTAGTAAACTCCTGAGAATCAAGCATCAGAGGCACCTGATGGTAAGCTGACTGAAGGTCAATGAGTGAAAAAATGTTCCCCCTCCCAAATTGGCTAGACATTCGTGGATTTTAGGAAGGGGTTTGCAGTCAACAAGTATGTTTTTATTTAACGTGCACAAATCCGCACATAATCTGACCTCACCAGATTTTTTCGGACAATAACAATGGGAGAAACACACTCAGAGGAATCACATGGAGCAATTACATAACGTTGTTGGAATCCTGGCATGCCGCGTTCAGCACTGGATCATGGAACACGGTACAAAAGATGCTAAGTGTTGGTGAGCATCCTCGTGCAAGGTTTACAGCACGAGGATGCTAACTTTCAGAATATTACAGTTTCAAAATTAATAATTAGCCCTTATATGAAAGCAATTTAGTTAACACAGCTAATGCTATGAATAAAAGTTGCATTTAATTCACCCTTGTGCCATATTGTCTGTCTTTCCTATGTTGGTTAGCGCTGTCAATTAAGTCTTTCCATACCACTCAATCAAAACAAAATTATAGCTCAACTTCTATGTTTGTGGCCTGTCCCTGTTTTTTGTTTACAAAATCTGGTCACCTTATGATTAAATAGTTCTTGAGAAACTTCATTTCACATTAATGTTGAAATTCTGAGCGGGTGAGAGAACACAGAGTTCAGGAGAGTTTGAAAGTGCACAGGGTGTTTACTCATAGGGGGCAGAGTAGGTATAGGCTGGTAGATGCCAAAAGCTGTGCTGTAATTGGCTGACCTTTGACTTTGCTGTGCTGTGATTGGAGGGCGAGCTGAAAATCCAGTGAGTGAGAGGGAAGCGAGTGAAAGGCGAGGAGAAGTCCTAGTTAACATTTAAAGGCGAAAATCTTGGGGATTCAGTTCTAAAAAGAGCAAAAAGAGTTAAAGAAAGAGGAGAAATTCTCTCCGAAAGCACAAAGCACTCAATCTAGGGAAATAGCAGACAAGAAAGGGTTACACACGTATGTATGGCTCAAAGATTGGTATCAATAGACTGAGAAGGATAGAAAATGATACTTCCTTCTTTGTGGCACATTCCACATAAAAAAGCCAGAGAATTTGAGGAGGCGAGTCTATGGCTAAAAGCCTCAACCTAGTCCTTCACAATTCGATGCCTTAAACCTCTGGGAGAAAATGGCAAATGAGAAACATAGAAATAGATTTGCACTTAAAACCTGCACTAAGTTCTATTCATGGTTAAACATTCAGGACGATAAGAAGCAGAGAAGGTGGCGAGTGGATGTCATCAAGTCAGTAGGCACGTATTCTGTGATAAACTGTGAGACACTGGTAAAAGAAAATTCCACTTGCCAAGAGAGATGAGTCGGTAAAGTGGCGAGCAGGATGCCTTTATTGATGAACTCCTAAAGTTCAAACGACCCTCTTACAGTACAACCCCCCATCAGCAGGAAATACAACCCAAATCTCTGCAGAGAATAAAACTACAGCACCCAACTCCACAGAGGCGAGTGCACCCCGAGTTACCCAGAGGCAGTTGGTTCACAGACTCCACCAATACAGACTATCCATTCAACCCAAACTCTAACCAACGTGAGCCCTCTAGCTATGAATACCCACCCAAGTTCAATAGACCCGAGCATTCAGTTGGCTGTAGGGACAATTATTTTCCCAGACCCCGGAATCAGATAGGAGGAACGACTGGAACACCCATACAGTTTACAGTACCTGTAGCAACCTCATTCCCCAATGGACGAGAACCCACACAGTGTAAATATCATCCAGTTCAAAACTGAACTCAAGGATATTGTTAAGGATAATGTGGGATTAGATGTTTTGAGACACTACACTGAGAGCAAATTGATCTACTTAAGCAAAGAAGCTACTAGGGTGGCACCGGAAGCTTATGCTAAAATGGCGACATTAGTGGATGAGTTTGGGTACGATGTTATTCAGAGAAAGAAGCTACAAAGGAATCCTACCTGGGAATTTTCTTAACTACTAGCGGTTCTTGCTCTAAACACATACAAAATAACAGACTAAAGATGGTGCAATCTTGTGAGGTTGTCTTCAGGTTTGCCTCCAAATTAGTTTGTTGACCAATCAGGGAAAAGGTGGCTCTTGTACATCTCTTTAGAGTTGGCTCAGTTTGACAATACCCTGTCCCTAGATTCTCCAGACTGTATATTGTGCTTCAGCACAAGCGATTTGAAGCCTCTGCTTCTTAACAAAAAATCTGCTGTCACTTGTGCTAATGTCCTCCTGAGGCCTTCTGTTGCCTTATATCTTTCCATGACAAAAAATGAGGCACTACAGCAGTATTTCGTGTGTAAAATCCACACCCAATACCGCTTTGTCCTAACTCAAATATGTTTGGGCATAGCCCATGTCCTGGTGGCTTTCCTGACAATGAAGCAATAGATCACCCGGGAAAGACAGTAAATTGCCCGGGTGATGGTAGACAGTGGCACAGCTGGAAACAACCCCCTTCATAAACCAGCCGAGAGACCCAGACGAACAAGCTCCGCAATGTCCCTAAGAGAGCAGACTTATCTTGCCAACTCGTATGACTCAGATACAACTATCAACTCCAGCTCCAAGATCCAGGTAATCACTGGATTTGGGAGAGACTGCTTCACACCTAGAACGACGAGGCCATGAGCCTTACACATAAATATCTTCATGGCACCCCCGACAAAACACCACAACAACTAGGTAACGACTAACTAGATGCTTATAAACTGCAGATCTGCAACCAAACATGCAACAGAACTGGCAGAAACCATCCTAACTCATGACATTGATATCACACTCATCACTGAAACTTGGTTGAATGAGTCCTCCTCCTCAATCATGGACATGCTTGTGCCCTCTGGGTTCGCTATCATCAATAAAGACAGACAGAACCATCGTGGTGGGGATATTACAATCATCTACAAGAGCAACATCTCCATAACCGAAGCTGACTCATTCACCTATAACACATTTGAATATCTGACCGCCACCATTAAGATGAATGAAAACAAATCGCTATTCTGCCATCTCCTCTACCATCTGCCAGGCAACACTCCTACTTTCGGAGAACACCTTTCCGACCTGATAATACACTGCTCACTCGTGGACTCCAAAAACATAATACTAGGTGACCTCAACCTCCATTGGAACGGTGAAAATAATACTCTGATCCAATCCTTAAACAGACTTCTCAATAATAATCTTATCCAACACTGCACAGAGAAAACCCATAACAGAAGTTCAATCCTCAACGCCATTATTGCTCACGAAGATGCAGTTACTATCAACCACATCCTTTCTGTCGACTGGTCAAAGCACCTTATCATTCTATTTCACATTAACCAAATGAGCCATAGCCTACCCCGTACACAGGAAACCATTAATTGGGCAAGAAATCTAAGACAGAATTCCCTTGCCGACCTGGAAGAAAGGGTAAGATCACTACTTCCTCCATAACAAGTTACCTCTCTACAGCTGAACTTACTACACACTACAAAGCAACAATGGCAACTATACTAGATCAAGTAGCTCCCTTGAAGTAACAATGAGTCAGAACATTCCATCAAGAGCCTGGTTCAAGACAGACCTAAACTCTGCAAGAAGACATCTCAGAGCTGCAGAAAGACTCTGAGGGAACACGCCATCCACAATCCACCTTGACCAACTCAAAACCGAACGCAGGAAATATAAAAAACACATCAAGAATGAAAAAACCACCTTCTTCCGTGGTGCATTAGACAATGCCAAAAATCGTCCCAAAGAACTCTTCAATCACATTAGACAACAAACATCCAAGCCTCCCTCAACAACAGTGCAGCCCTCCAAAGACTTATGTGATAACTTTGCCAAAATCTTCAAAGAGAAAATCACTAAGATTGAGCGCTCCCTTGATGACCACATCATTTCATCCACCCGCCCCCTGCAAAGAAGACAATACCCCCCTCATGCACTCCCCTAACAGTTGGAAGTCTTTCAACCCCATCACCGAAGCAGAAATTGTCAAAATCATCAGATCCAAAGACTCCTCACACACACCGGACCCCATTCCTGCCCAACTTGCTGAAATGCTCAACCTCGCGATAGCCCCACTATGGACCAAGATCATAAATAGCTCCCTGAGAACCAGGGTCATACGAGAATGTCTTAAAATCGGCCAAGTCACACCACTACTAAAAAAAACGGGCTCTGACCCAAACAATCCCAATAACTTCAGGCCTGTTTCCAATATCCCATTCTTATCCAAAATCCTGGAAAGATGTGTTCTCCTCCAACTGAAGCAACACATTGACAGAAGCAACCTTCTGGATACTCACCAATCGGGCTTACAAAAAGGATGCAACACAGAGACCGCGATCCTGAATATCATAGATGATGTCTACATATCACTCAACACAGACCGGTGCTGCCTACTCATACTCATGAACTACCAGCAGCCTTCGACACGGTCAACCACAAACTGCTCATTAACGCATTCCGAGAAAGGATTGGAGCAGACAAGGTGATCTTACTATGGTTTACCTCCTTCTTTGGGGAATTTTTGGGATACTTTTTCCATTGGTAACAATGTTGTAATTGCGGGTGACCTTAACCGAACTTATGAGCCCTTGGTCACTTCTGAGGACTCCCTTGAAGCAGATGAGGATCAACAATGGGGCATACCTGCGTTAGACTTAAAGCCAGTCACGAGGTGGACTGAGGACATTATAGACTTGAATGCTATGTGCCTAGAAAAAGGTCTAAGAGCCCGTACAATGTCGGATAAAACGGATCTATGACCTTTGATAATGGGAGATTCAGAAGCAGGATAGATTATGTTATCTGCAGCTTGGCATTGTGGCCATCTGTTTGTGATATGGAGGTAACCATGAGACCTGAGAGTGATCATAACCCCCTATGTGTAGAACATAAATGGTGGCCCGCTGGGACAAGCTTATCTTGCCAGAACACCCTAGCTCCACCGTTGATTATCCCAGAAAATAGTATGCGTAGGTTGAAATGGGCTAGTGTTGTGATCAACCAACAGGCAATTGAGAACATTAATTGGGAAACTGACAAGGCTATAGCAGCTCTGGGTACAATTAGCGGTTCACCATCTGAACTGGGGGACGTGGTAAACATCCACAATACCCTTTTTGCTGGGATCAAACAACATTTTCTGAAACTTGTTAGGCGAAATGGGATAAGTAACAGAAAAGAGGCAAAATGGTATAACGCTGAATGTAGGGCAGCACGACTTGCACTGGGCCAGGCCATTAAAAAGAGGGTGGTTGAATCTACTCGCCTAGCCAGAAAGAGTTATAAAATGTGCATAGCGAAAGCCAAAAGAGACTGGGACGAGCTGCATTGGTGCAAATTGAAGAAAGCGAGCGATAGAAAGGACTCCAGAGCATTTTGGAATATTGTTAAATGGGGTAGTGAGAGAGTTGATGAACCCCCCAATAACAACGTTCCTCAGGAGGCTTGGATAACATTTTTTAGCTCACAGTATGCTCTTAATACTCAGATTACAGGTGAAGACAGTATTAACGTGTCCTTCTCTCAAGGTAATCTTTTTACTGAAAAAGAGATTATGATTGCTTTAGATGCTGCAAATAAAGGACGTGCTCCTGGTTCTGATGGCGTTCCTGCAGACATCTTTTTAAACGATAAAGAGCGGTGGTGTAAATACATTCATTTACTGATCAATCTCATTGCCAATGGTGCGGAGGTCCCAGCTGCGTGGAAAGGAGCAGTGATAATTCCTGTGTTTAAAAAGGGTGACCGTGCTCAACCGGGTAACTACAGGCCAATAAGCCTTATCGACACTGTACAAAAAGTAGTTGGTCGAGTGGTTGTTAATAGCCTCCTGGATTGGGCAGAGGACAATAATATTATTTCACCCTATCAAGCAGGTTTTCGTAGGGCAACAAGTACGGTGGACCAAGTATTTCGATTCCAATTGCTTCAATGGAAGTCTGTGGTGCTGGGAGGTGGCAGCCTTTACGCGGCTTTTGTCGATTTGAGGGCTGCTTTCGACCTGGTGCCACGGGCCAAACTGTGGCAAGTTTTACAGGGTCTGGGGGTCCCTGCGGAACTGTTGACCCTGGTAATGCGCTTGCATGAGTTTACTTTTGCTAAAATCCAATGGGGTTGCTATGATATGACAACAGCAGAATTTCCTGTAGAAAGAGGGGTTCGACAAGGGTGTTCAATGGCTCCAACATTGTTCACTTTGTACATAAATGTTGTCGTCTCCCGTATGATAACAGCTCCTGTCGATGCTCCTTCACTTGCAGGGCTAAAAATCCCTATACTTATGTTTGCGGACGACACTCTTATATTGTCTAAAACCCCTAGTGGTCTGCAGCATGCCTGTTTATTTTTGAGAATTTTTGTGGAGAACACGGCTTGGAGGTGAACGCCACTAAAACTAAACTCATGACTTTTAAACCACATCGTAGCTTTAAGTCCAAAATAGTAATGAGTGGGCGGCCTCTTGAGGTGGTAAATTCATTCACATATTTGGGCATCCTTATTGCAGATAACAACAGGTGGAATCAGCATATTAACATTGCAACCTTGCGACATAAGCAATTATCGGGTGTCATTAACTCGGAACATAGGAAGTCTATGACCAAACCAGTCAAGCCAGCTTTGCTGGTTTATGAAGCAAAGGCTATCGGGTCCGCACTCTATGGTGCAGAGATGTGGGGTTTTGAAAATTTGAACTCCCTACAAGGGTCAGAGAACAAATTTATAAGGCTACTTACAGGTACCCCGAAAAGCACTCCTCTCCTGCCTTTAAGATATGAGCTTGGTAGGAATCAGATTAAGGATTTAGCCCGATTACGCCCAATTTTATATTGGCGAAGACTCTGGACTACTCCCGAACTAGCTCACTATGCCGAATGTTTTATTGATATTATAAAGGCGGACTGCTTCCATAAAATCAGTTGGCTCAATACACTCAAGGCAATGTTGTTTGAGTTTGGGTTAAGTCCCTTATGGCTTGATCCAGCTGGTGAATCATTTCCTTCCAAATCTGTCCTAAAAAATTTATTTTGGGAACACGTTGATAGCAGGAGTCTGAGTAGCTGTAGCAACGGGTCTATGTCTGCGGGTTTTCTTGAGGTAAAACTATACCCGGCTCTGGAGATGTATTGGGATATTATCTCAAAACCAAGGGATAGGAAGTTGTTATTCCAATTGAGAGCTGGAGCCCTCCCCATAAGATCATTGACAGCCAAATGGGGCTTAGGGGGGTGTGACATTTGCCCCGTTTGTGGAACGGGGAAGGAAACCCTTGGTCATTTTTTGTTCTCCTGCAAAGCATACTGTGCCCTTAGGCGGGCTTGGTTGGCACCAATGTGTAGGAATCTGGGGACTACTTGTAGTTCTGTTGCTCTGCGAATTATATGTTCAAGCCCACTTACATGGATATCAATAGCAACAGCGAAATATATGGGCTGGGCATGGGCGATCAGGCAGAGATTGCTAGTTAATTAACTATTCTCTGTCTGTAATGTCCTGTTTTTAGAATAACAATGAAATTGGTCTTTTACAGGGATTGCTAGTTAATTGTCTATTCTCTGTATTTATATTATTGCAGAGACTGCTAGTTGGTTAACTATTCTCTGTTTGTAAAATTTGATTATATTAACTTACTTACACTATCGCTTTTTTAAAAACCGTACATGTTTTTATAATATTGCATTAATCAAATCTCTTTTTAATTATTTAACAATTACTGTGAGAATCTTTTTAACCAAATGTATTTTATGGACCCTATAGTGCTTTGTAAATGTATTTGAGTGTAAATTTAATCCTATTTTATATTGTTAATATTCTGTGTATGTTTTGCTTTTATGAGTAATTACTCGAATAAAGCACTATTTGAATTTGAATTTGACCTCAAACTGGCCACACAATCCCTGGTTCTGTTCAGACTGAACTACGGGAATGCAACCCTCACAGGCACGACAAAATCCCACTTAGCTCCCCTCATATCTACTCTAAATGCAGCTGCCAGGATGATCACAGGAGTAAAGAAATACAACCACATCACTCCCTCTCTAAGAGAGCTAAAATGGCTCCCAATTGAAATGTGCCCAAACTTCAGAATTGCTTGTCTCACACACAAAGCTCTTCACACTGGTAAACCTGCCTACTTGGCTTCCAAACTTAATAAGGCAGGCCAGACAAGGAGTCTCAGGAGTACTAATACTCTACTTCTCATTCCCCTGAAAACCCGCAAACAAAAAACCTTGTCACGGTCCTTCTCTGGAAATGCGCAAAAAATTTGGAACTCTATCCCATTCCACATCAGGACAACCCCTCCTTCATAAACTTCAAGAGTCAGCTCAAAGACCTCTTCCTCAACCGAACCCATTCGAATAGATAGCTGCCGCCTAAAGAGACAGAATCCCTCTGTCACAGGAATCTTGCCCAGCACAGAATATAGAAGCTTTGATTAGAAGGCATCTACATCACACGCCTTTTGATTCATTCCTTGCCCCCCCCACCCTGAAAAGGATTCAACACGAGACAATGCTGTTTATTGATATACTTTGTGTTCATTTGCATCATGATAAATGTTGTAAAGCACTCCGATACATTCGGGTCTGCCAGCGCTATACAAAACTCTTAAATAAGAAATAATAATAATATATAGACCATCTGCGCCCGTCCGCGGCCGATTGCGGCCCAGGGCCAGAACCCCTGGCCCTCCCACTGCCCATATCTGTTGGAGTCGAGATGATCTACTCCTCCTTCGCCAGGAGAATGTGGGTTCTTGCTTACATAGCATGGAGGTAGGAAATAACGTGGCCTGCAACTACTGTGGCTTTGCATTCTATACAGGGGCAGCGAAAGTCAGTGGACAACACTCCCTGATATGCGGCTTACTGAACGTACGCTCCCTACGTAAGCACTGCCTCGATATTCATGATCTACTCAGCGGCCGACAATGGGATCTACTTTTCCTCACGGAAACGTGGTTAGATCAAGATTCCATGCCAGAAATTATTGAGGCGATTCCAGAGGGCTACTGCCTTCAAAGATTGGATAGAATAAAAGGGAGAGGGGGGGGCATAGCCATAGTCGCTAAAACTGATTACCAATGTCAGCTGGAACGCACTAACATTGAGGGCAGTGAAACCGGTGCCTTCTCTATTTCAATAAATGGCAACCTTACTGTAAAAGGCCTTTTGATCTATCGCCCCCCGGGCCCCTCTTCAGCCTTTATTGACAAGTTAGTGGAGGACGTTACAGAAGCTGCACTTAGCACCGACAAATATCTAGTCCTAGGCGATTTAAATCTACACCTAGACACTCCTACAGACAAGGCAGCTAATGATCTCTGTCTGACCATGGCAAGTCTTCAGTTTGAACAGAAGGTACAACATCCTACCCACAAGATGGGCCACCTTCTAGATCCACTCTTTGCTAACTGGAACCAGGTGGACGCTCAGACCCCTATCCCTATCCCATGGTCCGACCATCATCTTATTCCTTTTACCATCGGGATACAGGGACCTTGTCAGGCCGACCCTCCTGCCGACAAACATCCTAGGCGGAGATGGGCGGCGTTCTCTCAAGCTCTCTTTAACCAGGCGCTAATTGCGAAGGATCATCCTGGTGGTGTGGGTGTGGAAGAAATCAACTCCAGCCTAGACCAGCGCATCACGGAGGCCCTGGACCTGGTGGCTCCACTTGGTGCGGCCAAAATGGGGGGTAGAGCTATGAGATCAGCTCCCTGGTTTAATGAGGACATGCGGGTGGCCAAAGCTGCTTGCAAACGGGCAGAGAGGCAATGGAGGATCGCCTATTCTACTCCCGCCAAAGCAGAATACATTGATTGCAGGCGGAACTATCATAAGCTACTCAAGAAGGGTAAATCAATGTACTTCTGCACTAAGATTGCTAAAGCTGAACAGTCCACTAAAGAACTCTTCTCCATTTACAAATCTATCGCAATAGGGAAGCCCGCTGTGATACCCACGAAATTTTGCACTGTTGAGGGCTGCGATCGTATTGCAGATTTCTTTGCCAATAAGGTTATAAATATCTATAACTCCTTCCCTCAGCAGGCAAATTCCAACAGCCCCCCACACTGGCAGGACACCAATCCTATAGGAGAACGACAGCTTACCACCTTCACCACTCCCACGACTGAAGAATTGATCCGCATTTGCGGGTCAATAAAATCAGGTTCCCCTAGAGACCCGACGACTCCGAGTCGACTCAGGGGTAGCCTGCAAATACTTGAACCCCATATCCGCCTCTTACTTGACACCTCCTTTAAAACTCAGAGTGTCCCTAAAGCCTGGAAGCAAGCAATTGTTCTACCCCTACAGAAAAAACCGAATGTAAATTTTGATAAACTTGATAACCTCCGCCCCATCTCCCTCCTGCCTTACATGGCTAAAGTGGCGGAAAAAATAGCCAATGTCCAACTTATGCAGCACGTGGAGGAGGCATCGCTACTCCACGACTCGCAATTTGGCTTCCGCCCCCGTCATTCGACGGAATCGGCACTTCTTGTGGCGGTGGAGGCACTGCGACAGGGCGTGGATGAGGGCCACACTATGGCTCTGATCCTGCTTGACTTAAGCGCAGCATTCGACACTGTAGCACATTCCATCTTGCTACAGTGTCTGAGTGGAGGAGGGGTTACAGGTGCTGCGCTGGGCTGGATCAGGTCTTTCCTGTCTGACAGGTGTTTCCAGGTCAGGCTGGGCGAGTGCTACTCGAGGGAGATCAAGTTGGGCCAGGGCGTGCCTCAGGGCTCGTCCCTGAGCCCAACCCTATTCAATATCTATGTCTCCCCCTTAGCGGCCATAGTGGAGGGTCACGGCCTCCGCCTGGTGTCGTATGCCGACGACACGCAGCTGGTCGTCTCCCTATCGCGTGCACCTGGTCTTGAAGCGGACATCTTCAGGAATTGCTTGCAAGATCTTGCAACGTGGATGTCCGCTAACTGTTTAAAATTGAACGGTAGCAAGACCGAGGTGCTCGTGGTGGGGGGAGGGCCCTCTGCGTGGTCGTCGGCATGGTGGCCGCCCTGTCTGGGTGAGGTCCCGGCTCCCTGTCAGGAGGCCAAGAACCTCGGCGTGTGGCTGGACAAAGACCTGGCTTTTGGTCCCCAGGTGAGCTGGGTGACGGGGATGTGCTTTGGGGTCCTAAGAGCCTTAAGGAAAGTTTTAGATCTGCTTCCCATTTCCGCTCGAAGGACGCTGGTGCACGCCCTGGTCACCTCACGACTTGACTATGGTAACCTGCTCTATCTGGGGGCCACGAAAAAGGTCATGGGCCGCCTTCAAGTCCTTCAAAACGCCGCAGCACGGCTTGTACTCAGGCTCCCCAGGAGATCACCATCAATTCCTGCTCTTCAAGCCCTCCACTGGCTTCCTATGGAGGAGAGGATTGAGTTTAAAACCCTTTCCACATGTCATCGGATCTTGAATGGTAAAGCCCCTGTACCGCTTCAGAATCTGGTGTCCCACTACGAGCCTACCCGTAAGTTACGGTCGTCTCAGACCAGACTGCTGACGGTTCCCAGGGTTAGGAAGGCTCGTATGGGAGGGAGATCTTTTAGATTTCTCGCTCCCAAATGCTGGAATATCCTGCCTCCAGAACTACGTCTTGAACCTTCTGAAACCCTTTTCAGAAAAAAGCTCAAAACTCACCTTTTCAGCAGGTAACTTCTTATGGGCGGGAGGGCGGTCATTTCTCACTTACTACAGCGCGGGGACACGCCAGTGGCGTCACCAGGCGCTTTACAAATGCCCAAAATAGAAATAGAAATCTCAATCCACTTAGCATTTTATTCTGTTTGGAGTATTAATCCTGGAATTTGGAAATGTTACTTAAAACCTTTATTTATAGCACATAACACCAGGAGGCTCCAGGATTCCTTCTCATTTTTATGTTCTTTGTGGGACTTAAATACGTGTCTCCGAGTTGCTTCCTTCATCTGGAGAGCAACCCACATTAGGAAACACATCAGCCCTATGTGATAATTTTTTTTGCCATGGAATACCTATGGATTCTTACAGCTTTAGTGTTCACCTTTGGTTATTGTAATTGCAGGCTAATCCCCATCTTCCACACCAACATAGCACACCCGAGTTAGAGGATTTTGTTGTGGCAATTTGAAGGTGCTGGCATGGAAATACTTTGTATTTAAATCAGTTCAACCAGTGACTTAAAAAGGTGGTCTCCAACTCACGCCTTGTTCTTCATCAGGTTGACTGGATCTTTGCCACCATTTTAGAATGGAGCATAAGTCAACAATATCTCAATACATACTATTAATTATATTCAGTCAAGAATTAGAGTTTAATTTAGCTTGAAAACCTTTATTTGTCATTAAGAGTTTAGTGTTCAGTTTTTGGTCTCTTTATTCAAATTAGAAATTAGACAAATCAGTTTACAGAAATATCAATGTGGGAGGGCTTGGCGGATAAACAGGCACAGAGGCTGAATATATTTCTTAATGATGATGTTTTTAATGGAGTGTTGATAAACAGGAATGGATGGTCAGGAGGGTGATGTTCTTTTTTCCTTTTCTTCCAGGTTCCACCTCTCACGAATGGCACCACCCGGAGGCTCGGAGAGGGAAAGACAAACTGTGTTAAGTATAATGGTTTATTTCGCGGGGTTTTAATCTACCCGTCACCACACCTTTGGCCAGGGTAGTTGTTCCGGTGTCGAGGTTTATGGGGGTGGGGGATGTGCAAGGCAACATATAACTAGTGCTCCAAATAAAAGTACAAGTTTTGCTTCCTCTTAACAAAAAGAATTCCAATCTCATGAAAATTGTAGGTATAGCAACATTCCTGCATTCTAGTGTTCTCTAGGTTCTTCTCACAGAGAGAGAACTCAATAATCTTATTTCCTTCTGGAAACCCAACTTTGATGTTTTCTCTCACAATCGCTCCTCTCCCTAGAGAGATGTCCTCAAAAGGGTTAATGTGCCTACGTCTCACATACAGTGTTTTTTATGATTCAACATGATCCAAACTCCCTGTCCTTCACCGTGCCCCTGCCTCCCTTCCACCCCCATAGATTGCCCGTCCGCCCCTCACTGACTCACCCACTCTTCCACAACTCTCCAGAATTCACGGCCTCACGTCAGCGTCCTCCGTTGAGCTCCACCATTCCTTGCTCCACCTCACAGAAGCTTCCTCCATCTCAGTGTCTTCTTCCGCCTTCTTCGGCATCCTCCCGTTGCTCTGGGTTCACTGAGTTCCTCCTTCCTTCCTTCTTCATCGTCCTTCTTCTCTCTCTGTTCCTCCTGACTTCTGTAGTAATCTAATTAATCTTAATACATCATCTCAGACAGCTGCTCAGCAAGGATGAATGAGTTATGTGTAGAATGTTAGAATGCCTGATGACTGCATGTTTGGAATGTGTGAGAGTGCTTGCTTGTATGAGAGAATGACAGTTGGAGAGAGTGGGCTGAGCAGCAGTCATGCAGCTCCTGGTGGGATTCCCTTTTCCAACTAAGTTACCTTCTTAAGATCTCCTGTGGAACAACTATGGACTACAAATAAACCTCTACATGATTATACCACTTGGCTACACCTTATCATCTATCCAGATTAACTACAACAACTTCCTTCTTTCTGTCCTCTTCTTTCGGGTCTCTGCCTCCTAGTTACAGCATGGGATGGGGGAGTTATTGTGGGAGCTGTAGTAAGTGTCTCGTTTCTGTTTATTTTACAGTTGGAATCTGGGTTCCGGTTGTCACAAAGCAGATCCGTCCGCGCCATTTCAGGTAAGTGCATTGTTTCGGGCCGTCTACATAGTGCATCAGAACCTGACTTGGTACTAACCCTGCCCCCAGGATTCACTATTAAGCGATACGATCGCGGCATAATGAAAGGAGGAGGTATAGCTATAATCCATAAAAACACTATTAAATGTAAAGCCAAACCCAATATCCTCCTTGACTGTGAAAGTCTCACATTCAATATGGCTCTCTCTGTAAACCAATCAATTGGTGGAGTTCTTATTTATCGCAGCCCTGGAGGATACGGTCGCTTTATTAAATCTGCCACATTATTAGCCACTCCCCCTCCTCATTTGTTAGGAGACTTTAACATTCACTTTGATGAACCCAATAAGGTGGAATCGACTGAGCTTAGTCAAGATCTCTTGGTGATCCAACTTGCCCAAAAAGTAGTAGATCCCACGCACGTGAAAGGCCATACTTTAGACCCCATCTTCAGTAATCACCCTGGAATGCTGGTGAGTGAGCCTAGGAGTACTCCTTGGTCGGACCACTTTTTGATTCCATTTAATTTATCAGTGCCTCTGCATAGCCCCCCCCCCCCCCACTAAAGCTAGCGAGAAGAAAACACATCACTGGGCTAAATTGCGGGTAGACTCCTGGATCACAGCAATAAACCTGCGCCTAATTCAAATCTTACCAAAGCCTCTGCAAATTTTACTAGTTGGATCGAGTTCACACTTGACACGGCTGCACCCAGTAAACTCCACTACAAATGTAGGGACAAAAAGACTCATTGGTATTCCCCTGAGCTGCAAAGACTTAAGCAGACATACAAAAGACTCAAGAGGGAATGGAGGAAAGACTATCGCGATCTAGGGAAACTAAAATACAGAGAAGCTATAAAAGTTTATCAAAAAGAAATAAAAGTAGTGCAGGTCGCCTACTATGAAGGCATTATCACCTCGACCACTAACACTCCCAGAGAAGTTTTTCAGGTAGCTTAGAATCTCATAGCACTCTCAAAATATGAGCTAGCCCTAGAAGCCTCTTCAAAACTCTGTAACGCACTTGCAGAGTTTTTCCAGGGGACAATTAAAAAACTTTATACCACATTCCCCCAACCCTCCTGCCCGAGTGATCTGGCAGATACCAAACTGGTCGCAAGCTATCCAGAGTTCGTGCTCAAAGAATTCCCAGTCATGAAACTCAATAAACTGACAGAAATTTTTGCTCAAATACAATCAGGCTCCCCTTTATAGCCAGCTCCTCCTTATATCCTACACAAAGTGAGAAATGCGATCCTTCCCAGTATCCTGGGAATGGTAAATTTGTCCTTGTCCTCAGGATTTGTTCCAGGTTCGTGGAAACACGCAATGGTCAAGGCTCTATTAAAAAAGCTGAGCCTCGACCCAGCAGATTTGGGCAATTATCACCCAATCTTGCTGCTGCCTGAAATTCCAAAAACTCTGGAAAAATATGTGAACTCCACTCTAATTTCCTGGAGAATTGTGATCTCCTGCATGCAATTCAGGCGGGGTTCTGTCCTAATCACGGAACTGAGACCACCCTTCTGGCTGTGGTTGAGGACTCCAAGCAGATCTTGGATCAAGGAGGAGCAGTTGCCATCATCCACCTGGATCTAAGCTCGGCCTTCGACATAGTCAACTTTTCCATCTTGGTGGAGAGACTTAAGAGGCTGGGGCTCCAAGATAAGGCGATCTCTTGGATACAATCTTACCTTGATAAGAGAACTTTTCAAGTTTTTTCCGGGGACGTCTCTTCTGAGAAATTGTAACTCAACTGTGGAGTCCCGCAGGGCTCTTCACTTAGCCCCACACTTTTTAATGTTTACATGTGGCCAGTGGCCGACATTGTACTACCTCACAACATCAAAATTGTGACCTATGCTGATGATACACAGCTGGTCATAACTCTTAATGGGGCACGCAACTTCCCCATGGACTTTTAGATTTGCCTAGATGCCGCCTGGATGGAGCACTCCTGTCTTCGACGCCATCCACAATCCACCTTGACCAACTCAAAACCGAACGCAGGAAATATAAAAAACACATCAAGAATGAAAAAACCACCTTCTTCCGTGGTGCATTAGACAATGCCCAAAATCATCCCAAAGAACTCTTCAATCTCATTAGACAACAAACATCCAAGCCTCCCTCAACAACAGTGCAGTCCTCCAAAGACTTATGTGATAACTTTGCCAAAATCTTCAAAGAGAAAATCACTAAGATTGAGCGCTCCCTTGATGACCACATCATTTCATCCACCAAAAGCCCGCCCCCTGCAAAGAAGACAATACCCCCCTCATGCACTCCCCTAACAGTTGGAAGTCTTTCAACCCCATCACCGAAGCAGAAATTGTCAAAATCATCAGATCCAAAGCCTCCTCACACATACCGGACCCCATTCCTGCCCAACTTGCTGAAATGCTCAACCTCGCGATAGCCCCACTATGGACCAAGATCATAAATAGCTCCCTGAGAACCAGGGTCATACGAGAATGTCTTAAAATCGGCTAAGTCACACCACTACTAAAAAAAACGGGCTCTGACCCAAACAATCCCAATAACCTCAGACCTGTTTCCAATATCCCATTCTTATCCAAAATCCTGGAAAGATGTGTTCTCCTCCAACTGAAGCAACACATTGACAGAAGCAACCTTCTGGATACTCACCAATCGGGCTTACAAAAAGGATGCAACACAGAGACCGCGATCCTGAATATCATAGATGATGTCTACATATCACTCAACACAGACCGGTGCTGCCTACTCATACTCATGAACTACCAGCAGCCTTCGACACGGTCAACCACAAACTGCTCATTAACGCATTCCGAGAAAGGATTGGAGCAGACAAGGTGATCTTACTATGGTTTACCTCCTTCCTTGGGAAATTTTTTGGATACTTTTTCCATTGGTAACATTGTTGTAATTGCGGGTGACCTTAACCGAACTTATGAGCCCTTGGTCACTTCTGAGGCCTCCCTTGAAGCAGATGAGGATCAACAATGGGGCATACCTGCGTTAGACTTAAAGCCAGTCACGAGGTGGACTGAGGACATTATAGACTTGAATGCTATGTGCCTAGAAAAAGGTCTAAGAGCCCTGAATGGCCGTACAATGTCGGATAAAACGGATCTATGACCTTTGATAATGGGAGATTCAGAAGCAGGATAGATTATGTTATCTGCAGCTTGGCATTGTGGCCATCTGTTTGTGATATGGAGGTAACCATGAGACCTGAGAGTGATCATAACCCCCTATGTGTAGAACATAAATGGTGGCCCGCTGGGACAAGCTTATCTTGCCAGAACACCCTAGCTCCACCGTTGATTATCCCAGAAAATAGTATGCGTAGGTTGAAATGGGCTAGTGTTGTGATCAACCAACAGGCAATTGAGAACATTAATTGGGAAACTGACAAGGCTATAGCAGCTCTGGGTACACTTAGCGGTTCACCATCTGAACTGGGGGACGTGGTAAACATCCACAATACCCTTTTTGCTGGGATCAAACAACATTTTCTGAAACTTGTTAGGCGAAATGGGATAAGTAACAGAAAAGAGGCAAAATGGTATAACGCTGAATGTAGGGCAGCACGACTTGCACTGGGCCAGGCCATTAAAAAGAGGGTGGTTGAATCTACTCGCCTAGCCAGAAAGAGTTATAAAATGTGCATAGCGAAAGCCAAAAGAGACTGGGACGAGCTGCATTGGTGCAAATTGAAGAAAGCGAGCGATAGAAAGGACTCCAGAGCATTTTGGAATATTGTTAAATGGGGTAGTGAGAGAGTTGATGAACCCCCCAATAACAGCATTCCTTAGGAGGCTTGGATAACATTTTTTAGCTCACAGTATGCTCTTAATACTCAGATTACAGGTGAAGACAGTATTAACGTGTCCTTCTCTCAAGGTAATCTTTTTTACTGAAAAAGAGATTATGATTGCTTTAGATGCTGCAAATAAAGGACGTGCTCCTGGTTCTGATGGCATTCCTGCAGACATCTTTTTAAACGATAAAGAGCGGTGGTGTAAATACATTCATTTACTGATCAATCTCATTGCCAATGGTGCGGAGGTCCCGGCTTCGTGGAAAGGAGCAGTGATAATTCCTGTGTTTAAAAAGGGTGACCGTGCTCAACCGGGTAACTACAGGCCAATAAGCCTTATCGACACTGTACAAAAAGTAGTTGGTCGAGTGGTTGTTAATAGCCTCCTGGATTGGGCAGAGGACAATAATATTATTTCACCCTATCAAGCAGGTTTTCGTAGGGCAACAAGTACGGTGGACCAAGTATTTCGATTCCAATTGCTTCAATGGAAGTCTGTGGTGCTGGGAGGTGGCAGCCTTTACGCGGCTTTTGTCGATTTGAGGGCTGCTTTCGACCTGGTGCCACGGGCCAAACTGTGGCAAGTTTTACAGGGTCTGGGGGTCCCTGCGGAACTGTTGACCCTGGTAATGCGCTTGCATGAGTTTACTTTTGCTAAAATCCAATGGGGTTGCTATGATATGACAACAGCAGAATTTCCTGTAGAAAGAGGGGTTCGACAAGGGTGTTCAATGGCTCCAACATTGTTCACTTTGTACATAAATGGTGTCGTCTCCCGTATGATAACAGCTCCTGTCGATGCTCCTTCACTTGCAGGGCTAAAAATCCCTGTACTTATGTTTGCGGACCACACTCTTATATTGTCTAAAACCCCTAGTGGTCTGCAGCATGCCTGTTTATTTTTGAGAATTTTTGT
The DNA here is from genome assembly GCF_964261635.1 of Lissotriton helveticus. NCBI lineage: Eukaryota > Metazoa > Chordata > Amphibia > Caudata > Salamandridae > Lissotriton > Lissotriton helveticus. The sequence goes on from NC_136057.1 coordinate 926,805,821, forward strand.
GGAGAACACGGCTTGGAGGTGAACGCCACTAAAACTAAACTCATGACTTTTAAACCACATCGTAGCTTTAAGTCCAAAATAGTAATGAGTGGGCGGCCTCTTGAGGTGGTAAATTCATTCACATATTTGGGCATCCTTATTGCAGATAACAACAGGTGGAATCAGCATATTAACATTGCAACCTTGCGACATAAGCAATTATCGGGTGTCATTAACTCGGAACATAGGAAGTCTATGACCAAACCAGTCAAGCCAGCTTTGCTGGTTTATGAAGCAAAGGCTATCGGGTCCGCACTCTATGGTGCAGAGATGTGGGGTTTTGAAAATTTGAACTCCCTACAAGGGTCAGAGAACAAATTTTTAAGGCTACTTACAGGTACCCCCAAAAGCACTCCTCTCCTGCCTTTAAGATATGAGCTTGGTAGGAATCAGATTAAGGATTTAGCCCGATTACGCCCAATTTTATATTGGCGAAGACTCTGGACTAATCCCGAACTAGCTCACTATGCCGAATGTTTTATTGATATTATAAAGGCGGACTGCTTCCATAAAATCAGTTGGCTCAATACACTCAAGGCAATGTTGTTTGAGCTTGGGTTAAGTCCCTTATGGCTTGATCCAGCTGGTGAATCATTTCCTTCCAAATCTGTCCTAAAAAATATATTTTGAGAACACGTTGATAGCAGGAGTCTGAGTAGCTGTAGCAACGGGTCTATGTCTGCGGGTTTTCTTGAGGTAAAACTATACCCGGCTCTGGAGATGTATTGGGATATTATCTCAAAACCAAGTGATAGGAAGTTGTTATTCCAATTGAGAGCTGGAGCCCTCTCCATAAGATCATTGACAGCCAAATGGGGCTTAGGGGGGTGTGACATTTGCCCCGTTTGTGGAACGGGGAAGGAAACCCTTGGTCATTTTTTGTTCTCCTGCAAAGCATACTGTGCCCTTAGGCGGGCTTGGTTGGCACCAATGTGTAGGAATCTGGGGACTACTTGTAGTTCTGTTGCTCTGCGAATTATATGTTCAAGCCCACTTACATGGATATCAATAGCAACAGCGAAATATATGGGCTGGGCATGGGCGATCAGGCAGAGATTGCTAGTTAATTAACTATTCTCTGTCTGTAATACCCTGTTTTTAGAATAACAATGAAATTGGTCTTTTACAGGGATTGCTAGTTAATTGTCTATTCTCTGTATTTATATTATTGCATAGACTGCTAGTTGGTTAACTATTCTCTGTTTGTAAAATTTAATTATATTAACTTACTTACACTATCGCTTTTTTAAAAACCGTACATGTTTTTATAATATTGCATTAATCAAATCTCTTTTTAATTATTTAACAATTACTGTGAGAATCTTTTTAACCAAATGTATTTTATGGACCCTATAGTGCTTTGTAAATGTATTTGAGTGTACATTTAATCCTATTTTATATTGTTAATATTCTGTGTATGTTTTGCTTTTATGAGTAATTACTCGAATAAAGCACTATTTGAATTTGAATTTGACCTCAAACTGGCCACACAATCCCTGGTTCTGTTCAGACTGAACTACGGGAATGCAACCCTCACAGGCACGACAAAATCCCACTTAGCTCCCCTCATATCTACTCTAAATGCAGCTGCCAGGATGATCACAGGAGTAAAGAAATACAACCACATCGCTCCCTCTATAGGAGAGCTAAAATGGCTCCCAATTGAAATGCGCCCAAACTTCAGAATTGCTTGTCTCACACACAAAGCTCTTCACACTGGTAAACCTGCCTACTTGGCTTCCAAACTTAATAAGGCAGGCCAGACAAGGAGTCTCAGGAGTACTAATACTCTACTTCTCATTCCCCTGAAAACCCGCAAACAAAAAACCTTGTCACGGTCCTTCTCTGGAAATGCGCAAAAAATTTGGAACTCTATCCCATTCCACATCAGGACAACCCCTCCTTCATAAACTTCAAGAGTCAGCTCAAAGACCTCTTCCTCAACCGAACCCATTCGAATAGATAGCTGCCGCCTAAAGAGACAGAATCCCTCTGTCACAGGAATCTTGCCCAGCACAGAATATAGAAGCTTTGATAAGAAGGCATCTACATCACACGCCTTTTGATTCATTCCTTGCCCCCCCACCCTGAAAAGGATTCAACACAAGACAATGCTGTTTATTGATATACTTTGTGTTCATTTGCATCATGATAAATGTTGTAAAGCACTCCGATACATTCGGGTCTGCCAGCGCTATACAAAACTCTTAAATAAGAAATAATAATAATATATAGACCATCTCAATCCACTTAGCATTTTATTCTGTTTGGAGTATTAATCCTGGAATTTGGAAATGTTACTTAAAACCTTTATTTATAGCACATAACACCAGGAGGCTCCAGGATTCCTTCTCATTTTTATGTTCTTTGTGGGACTTAAATACGTGTCTCCGAGTTGCTTCCTTCATCTGGAGAGCAACCCACATTAGGAAACACATCAGCCCTATGTGATAATTTTTTTTGCCATGGAATACCTATGGATTCTTACAGCTTTAGTGTTCACCTTTGGTTATTGTAATTGCAGGCTAATCCCCATCTTCCACACCAACATAGCACACCCGAGTTAGAGGATTTTGTTGTGGCAATTTGAAGGTGCTGGCATGGAAATACTTTGTATTTAAATCAGTTCAACCAGTGACTTAAAAAGGTGGTCTCCAACTCACGCCTTGTTCTTCATCAGGTTGACTGGATCTTTGCCACCATTTTAGAATGGAGCATAAGTCAACAATATCTCAATACATACTATTAATTATATTCAGTCAAGAACATAAGTCAACAATATCTCAATACATACTATTAATTATATTCAGTCAAGAATTAGAGTTTAATTTAGCTTGAAAACCTTTATTTTTCATTAAGAGTTTAGTGTTCAGTTTTTGGTCTCTTTATTCAAATTAGAAATTAGACAAATCAGTTTACAGAAATATCAATGTGGGAGGGCTTGGCGGATAAACAGGCACAGAGGCTGAATATATTTCTTAATGATGATGTTTTTAATGGAGTATTGATAAACAGGAATGGATGGTCAGGAGGGTGATGTTCTTTTTTCCCTTTTCTTCCAGGTTCCACCTCTCACGAATGGCACCACCCGGAGGCTCGGAGAGGGAAAGACAAACTGTGTTAAGTATAATGGTTTATTTCGAGGGGTTTTAATCTACCCGTCACCACACCTTTGGCCAGGGTAGTTGTTCCGGTGTCGAGGTTTATGGGGGTGGGGGATGTGCAAGGCAACATATTGTTGCAGGGTTTCTGTACTCACACAGAACTGTGCACAGAGGAGTGGAACCTCGGCAAATTAGGATGTCCCAAAACTTACCTTAGCAACCAACTCACCCCTTACCGAGCTAGCTACAGTGTCTCATTGGACATATCAAACACCCAATGTTTAGACAAACCAGAACATGAACTTACAGTACCTCAGGGTACGTGGGACTCATGAACACTCTTTCGTTATATTATCATTACAAACCAGAACATGGAGTAAAGAAGACACATGTGCATTTGAAATGTTTATTTACTAATGCCGTCTTCTCAGGCGCAGTATCTTTGATAATACAAGTATACTTATTATCAGTAGCAAAATTATCAGCATAGTTACTAAGACATAAAAAGCGAATGGTGACAGCATGTTAACATGCTGTAATGAATAAGAGTTAACAACACTTATATCTCACCCTCCCTAACACATATATTATATTATTATCTAAGAAGGTCTCTTTGGGTTGTTTTAGGGCGGGCCCATACCTTAGTGTCCTAGCATGAAGGAATCACATCAGCATACACCAGCTCTCTCTGCATGTGCACCGCATCAAGTGTGTTAACAATTCTCGTGCAAAGCAATATCAATCCCGCCTCAAGCCCAAGTTGGCAAAGGCTGCACTTGTGTTATGACTATGAAGGCGTGGAGATCAGACCTCATAACAATTCCATATCGTGTTGCTCCTGAAACTTCAGCACTCTCCGTGCAGACATGGTTTATTAAACAAAACTGATATCAGAGCAATAACATATTATTCTCACATACACCACGGCAAACCACTAGGTTGAAAGCTAAGTCAACAATTAAGGGTCGTGTGCAGAAGTTGCAATAAAGGAAAAATGGCGTTTAAATCCGAAATGTACCTATGCTAACTTAACACGATATAAGGATATATAGGAGCTATACAACACCCCCCCATGATCCGAGAACGGACTAAATAAGGTAACAGAAGTGCCATCACATGAGAGCAGAATCCATTTATAAACGAGCATGAATAAAAATTCAATTATAAAAACTAATGCTAAAAAATAGCCCACAAATATAATGTGGCTCAAGCCAATAGGCAAGCAAAAATAAAATGTCTTGACCAAAAGTCAATAAAATCAAGGAAATGCTATCAATCAGCATGCCAATCTGAGGCAGTGTCTATGATAAGACCGTATATGAAAAGTAAGCTGCAACAGCCTCAAGGAGGAAGTCACTGTCCTCATCCGAAAACAGTTCAGCCATCCAGTTTAAAAGATGAAAGGAACATACGTGATCTTCCAGCACCGGATCCTCTATAACCATCAGAGGACAGCTCGGTGGGTTTTCAAGAAAACTTTGTTCCAAGAAATTCCGCGCCGCCGACAACACATCCCAGGGACCCATTAGTCCATGTGTCACCGCCAAGGCCATAATTCTTTCGTCAGAACAAACCAACTCGTGAGCAATGATAGGACTCATCAGTTGATCAAAATCGACGTCAGAAGATGCTGGTCCGCAGAGACACAAATCAATGGCCCAAAGGAAATCACAGGTCAGGCAGCGAAATACAGGCTGGACACAGGTGAAATAGGAGAACCGAAAAGATAATCCAAACGCCGTGCTTAGAGTCGCCAACGGCAGTGTGCCATAAAAATCAAGCATGCGGTTGCGAAACCGCGTCAGTAGTAGCTGTGCGTGGTCTTGCACAGGAAGGGCATCCATATTTAAAAAGGCAGAAAACCACCAATGCGCCTGCCGCTAAAGCAAGTAAAAACGGGAACCCTCCAAATAAGGAAGAAAAAATAGAATGGAAGAAAGCAGGGATGACTCCAAAAATCTTCTCAAAGGAAGTCACGAGACCACCGCTAACAACTTTAAAAAAATGTGCTAGGCCCGTTGTGGAGGATGCGTTAAAGATAGAACGGACCATGGCTCCGAAATGCAAGGGCAAATCAGTGTTTAAAAGAGCCTGAACCTCCGTGCGGGTGTTAGCAATGTGAAGCACGAAAGTTTCACGGGCCGAGCTCAAGGCCACCTCTTTCTGGGACAATAGAGCTCTTATTCTAGCCATGCCGCTGAATTCTGCTCCCAAGGTCGGTATCTGTGGCCAAATGGAAGACTCCCTATGTTCACGTGTGGGAGGATAAAGAACATTTCTGCAGCAAATAACTCGCTCACTAACCGTTACTATGAAAGCTATACCTTTAATTAAACCACAGCAGTTTTCATTATTGAGCATTAAATAACTACCATTCTCTAACAATTTAAACGTGGGGATGATAGCAGGAACTGGCGTGCCCTGTAAAACGCAAGCCATATTCGGTCGGTCCTTGTTACATGAACCGTGTAACTGTATGTGTCTGCACATTAAAGAATGATCTGGCGTCTCAGTGCACTCATCCCCTGTTAGATAAACCTCTTGGTCATCCTTGAAACATCTGTATGTGTATGGGAGTGACCAGACCTCATGAAGAAAACCGCTACCTAAGGGTTCAAAACGACCTATTGGCACATATTTCATACAATTTGAAAACTTATATAAAGCAAAAGGCAGCGTTATTAAACCGTGGATAAGCCACGTAGCAGCAGTGGTCTCTGCCACAGAAAAAGGTAAAGATTCCAATCTTTCAATATGGAGCATAGAAAAGGAAGCATCACGCATTGAAAGCAAGCGTTGTTTGTCTGTCAAATTAAATGGTGCAAATAAAGAGGAAACGTTCATGTATCCCCAGGGAACTTTACCCATTTTTAGAGTCTGTAATGTCCATGCAAACTGCATGATTGAACGTAATTGATTTTGACCATGGTATAATACAGACACTTCATCATGCACAATATCAACAACAGACGACACAATATTATCTAATGTGTAAATTCTAGAGGAAAGCACGTTAATGCTATTGTCAACCACTGCTAGCACTTTCTCAAGATTTGCCTGATCAATAGCCCTAAGGCGTGAAGCAGCCTCAATCTGTGAGAGTTTCCAAATTTCATTGTAAACACCATATAACCACCTTTTCGACCTGCCACTAGCTGGGCCCTTAATGAAATCATTCAAATCCACGTCTGCATTCAGTTTGGAAAGGTGATACTTAACCGCAGGTAAAGTTGAATGTTTCAGCCAAGCTTGACACAACTTGCCAACAGAGTAAGAGGTGACAGTATGACTCAAATCAAAACGGGGATCAGATCTAACAGTCTTAAACCCGTCAGTTATATTTAAAAATCTTTTTTGGCAAGAATCAGCACTACGGTGCCAAAGCAGCCAACCCTTGGGAGTCATACTGGAAATGTTAAAGGAGGAATTCAGAAGCAGAGCCTGTATACCTCTAATGGACAATTTAGTAAAATTACTCCAATTCTCATATTCCTCCAACTCCGGGAAAGACGGGGTGTTTAACCTTTTAGATGTAGCCAATCCAAAGCACGTGGTCTGGGAAATGGTTTCATTTAAAAACCACATATGATTCGGGATGAGACATGCACGGTGCAAAGCCTCAGTGCCTTGTACCTGCCATGCCCTTGAGCCCCAAACTGATTTAAGGTCTATGGTATCCTTCCATAACTCATACCCTCCAGTAACTAATTGATCCAGGAAGGCCTTTGAATATAACAATTTTGTATTTGTAAGTCGAACCTTGGACAGTGGCTGTTTTTGAAATTTAAAATAAAAGGACTCGGGATTGGACTGATTAAAGTCAGTGAAATAAGTATACTTTTTAAGAAACGTTTCTGAACTCCCTTGTGTTGGTGCTGGGCAATGTTCCCACTGAGTAAAATTAACCGCATCCCTTCGGGAAGATGTCTTGTGTAAGAAGTGATTGCCATAATGTTGGTAACAGAACAATTCACCATAATTAGCAGATTCTAAATATAAATCCTCAGCATCAAAAGCAGCATAATATTTCAAATCAGAAAACAAACTTTCCACAGCATTAACATCCCAATCATCAGAACGAATGTTTTGTTTCACCACATCCCCCATATTAACTCTTAGTACATTAGGGACATTAACGACTTCCGTTGGACCATGAATCTGAAAACGAACTGCATCCCACGCGATTCCATCCAGAACAGGCCACGCTGTGATGTTAACCAAAGTCAAGTCTCTTTTTAATCTGTGTGTAGAATGTGAAGAGGAAAGTGGGGCCAAAGTTCCATTCAAATGAGTAATGCAAGTTCTCTCCTCGACATAGTGTCCATTCATAATCCGAAAAAAATAAAACACAAAACCAATTGACATAAAAAGGTAAACTGAAAAAAGGACCAGCCAAATGTATATCCAAGGAGGTATCAAAAAATGTTTTTTAAACAGGCTAGCATATAATGCAATTTTAGAGGGTTTTTTCGAGGCAAGGGAAGCAGAGTCAAATGAAAATCTGGATTCCGTGGCTAAACGAGCTTGCAGGTCAGGTATGGACAAATCAGTGGGGTATGTATAGTCTGTCTCATCAAGGTTAGTTCCTGGTAAAGTATTCAATAATGGAGTGGAAACAGCAGGTAATTCGATGGCCACCTCAGGTTCATTATTATAAGCAGTGGGCATAATTGAATTTCTCACAATGGAAGGACAGGAAACAGCCGGTGTCATGCTAAGAAGAATCGGCCACTCTGTGTATCTTGACATTGTCAATAGAAATAAACCTGTTTTCCTTACGACCTGGAAGTGGTGGTAAAATGACTGTTCTTGTGCCCTTCACTCCAAGCACTGGGACCGGAGCTCGATAGGAGGGACCAAACTCTTTCTTGTTGTCGATCTTCTCTCGAACCAGTTCTCCAACTTGGGGTAGCCAGCCAACTACCGGGATCTGCAACGCATCATCCGATGTGGAGGGCAAATGTTCCTTTGCAAGAGTGTCTCTCGTCTTTTGTAGATTCTGTAAAACATTGCAATGTTCATCTGCGTCAAAGGAAGTGGCGCGAACCACCGAGTCTAGACCGTCAAGGTCAGGGACGAACATCTTGATGCCAAAGAGCATTTCGTATGGGGTCCGCCCACCCAGAGACCTTCTAGGGAGATTATTAAGAGCACGCTGCACGCCATAGAGGTGAGCCAGCCAATTTCTGCCAGTGCCTATAACTCGGGCTGTCAAAGATTGCTTTAAATCACGGTTCATTCGTTCAACTACACTATTACCCTCGGGTCTGTAGGGTGACGAAAACTTGACTTGGACCCCCATCGAAGTCATGGCATCCTTATACGCCTTAGAGGCGAAAGCCGGACCCTGATCCGAATGGAAGGTACCACAGGCAAAAATCCCTATAAAGATACGCAAATCTCTGATGACAGTCCGGGAATCAGCGCTGCGATGTGGCCATAACCACACAAAGCGTGTGCATGAGTCAACTGCTACTAAGATGTATTTATACGCAGTATCAGAAGAAAATGGACCGCAGTGATCTAAATAAACACAGCCTAGTGGTTTATTAGAAATGTACAACTGAGTCTGAGGCGGACGCGTAGCAGTTGAAGGTTTAATCTGCTGGCATATGTCACAAAGAAGGACATAATCACGCGTCTGTTTGTACAGTCCCCGCCACCAGAAACGTTGTTGTAGTTGCGTTACAGTGGCTGAGACGCCCGCATGCGCAGACGCCACACCTTCATGAGCCGCTGTAACCAAGTCTGTTCTGCGATCAGAGTTGGGAATCAGCCGTTCCCCAACATCAGGAATTGTCACAAAAGGAACCTTTTCGGGACTTAAGTGGTATTTATACTTCGAAGGGAATCCCGAAGGATGTTTACTTCCCTTCTCAGAGGCAGCAATCGCTGCCAAGATGTCGCTATCAATCTTGGTTTTCGACCTAGTAACTGCTGCAACTAAGTATGTAGATACTGCTGATTTCGCTGCTTCATCAGCAAGCGAGTTGCCAACAGCGTGAACTCCCACGCGCTGATGACCGAGAGTATGAATCACATAAACGAGTGGCAACATAGCCTTAAGCTCTGCCACTCGAACCCAGATCATTTTATGTTTTATTGTGCTACCCTTGGAATCATGAAAATCATTTTGAATCCAAAAGAACAAGTTTTCATTGTAAGACTGGACACAGTAGTAAGAATCACTTACAATCAGAGTAGTAACACTTGGATCTGCGTACTCCAAAGCTAGTAAGAGAGCACGAAGCTCTGCCAATTGTGCGGTGCAATCGCCCAGGGGCAACGTGTGTACCTCCCTGGAAATGAACTCATCATTCAACATAGCACCGACCACAATGGCGCATGCGGAAACGTAGGCATGTTTAGAGCCATGCGCAACCTGCGCCGACCCATCAGTGTAAATGATGCAATGGAAGTCCTCCAAAGGTCGCAACGCCAGAGGAGCAGGATGAACGAATTCATACTGCAAGTACTCCTGCGACCGTAAGGAAGCGTCAAAAATAAACATGACATCCGAGGACGACAATGACGCAGCCCACTGAATCCACCGAGGGTGCAAAGCTTTTGAATTTGGTACACTCGCTTTCGTGACTGCCTCCAAATGAGGACAGGGTGTTACCACTAGCATGCGTTTCCCCTGTGACAGAGCTCGTTCCTTTAGAATAGCCATCTGTACAGCAGTTAAAACCTTTTCTATGGTGGGAAACCGCATCTCAGCCGAGGTGTACAAGTGTGACTTGTAAGCAATAGGTACTGTGTCACCTTCATTAAAAGTGAGGTAAGTGAAACCCACCGTCCCAGGAATTATTCTTATGACCAGGTTGGTGTGGTTATCACGAGTCAGTAAATATTTAGAAGCGAGCAGATCAGCCTGCAAGGATTGCAAAATGGCTGAATGCTCAGGCAGCCAGCATGATTTTGAGAAAGTTGGTTGTATCAAAGCATACAAAGGCTTGATACGCTGGGCATATTCCGGAATGTAAGTTCGGCCGAAATTCAAAAAGCCCAGTAAGGATTGTAATTTTTTCAGAGTTGTTGGTGCGCGCAATTGTGCGCACTTCTCCAAGAAGTGAGGAGCCAAACCTCTACCTTCATTGTTGAGCTCATAGCCCAAAAACAACACTGTGTGTTCAGCAATGTGCGATTTTGCAAAGTTGAATTTGTAACCCATGTCTGCGAAGTTGCAAACAAGAGAATTTACTCGACACAGATGCTCCCAAATATCGTCGTCTGTGAGATATATGTCATCCACATACGAAAAAGCATCAGGGTCGAGTGCCTCCAGAATAGAGACAATTCGAGCGGTAAATACACCAGGACTATTCTTGTAGCCCATTGGAAGACGCCGGAATTGCTTTTGGACTCCAGCGCTTGTAAAACTGGTCCATTGGGAGCTAAAGCTGTCCAATCTGTGGGCATAAAAACCATTGGATATGTCAAGCGTTGTCTTGAAACGCTTACGCACGAGACTATCCACTAGGGCAGAGCCGTGGGTATTCTGTACTGCACAGTTACGGCAATGCGAGTTTAAATGCCGGTAATCCAAAACCAAACGATATGATCCGTCAGGTTTATTCACAGTAAAAAGGGGATTATTCATCGGTGACACACACGTTTCAATAACTCCCTGATATTCCAATTGGTCAAGGATTTCCGCGACGGAAGATTTTGCTTCACGCCGAATGGGATATTGAGGTTGAGGCTGCGGCTGAGACCGCAACGGAATTTCGTGGCAAGGCGACAATTTATCCCAACCACATTGGTTACGGTACAGAGCCGGCGCGAGAGCCCGAGCCCACTCTTCTGCAAAATGCTGCGCATGCTCTTTCGAGACAGTGTTCGCGAAACTGGGTAGGATTACCTCCTCCCCTCGCGGCGCCGCGAGCACAAAAGGTGGGGGCCAGTCAGCCTCCGAAAGTAAAATATCATATGTAGAAGACAGATTCTCCCAAAATACACCTTTAACGGTACGCTGTATGTCACCTTCAATTAACAGGACAATTTCATATAGTCTTTCAGGGGGAGCAAGTCTCGTATCCGCTGTTTCTATCACAACGTAGACATCAGTCGCTGTCACCCTCAGTAGTGGACGCAGCGCCTCTCTGACTATGGTTATCTCCGCCGCGCTGTCCAGCAAGGTCAGAGCCCACGTCAGATTCCGAAGCCGCGTTCTCACTATCTGTGGCATATCGATGCGCTGTTAAGGCTGCGACTTTCTTTTTCGCAAACTGCGGACGCCTAGGCGTAGAATCCTCCTGCTTCACTGCGCTGTCCGTCTGGCGGGACTGACCACGTCCTTGTTGGCCACCACGTCCACGTCCACCCCCTCCTCCTCCACCGGTCTTGGGAGCCGATGTGTCCTGAAAGGAACGAGGAGAGCGTTGATCAGAACCCTGAAAACGATCAGGCGATTTAATCATCGCGCGGTCGCGCAAATCATAAACTTTTTCGGGTGGCGCAGGAGCTTGTATTGCAGGAAAATTACCCTGAGTCTGCGTTGTCTGCTTCCCCTGTGTCTGTTTTTTAGGCCAATTTTGTTTCTTGGACTTGGGCTGGGCATCTGTCACTGCAGATTGTCCCTGTGGTTGTTTTTTCTCCTTTACTGGAAAATATTTTAGACCTCTACTTGTGCGGCCAATCGTTTTATAAGCGGCCACCACAATTTTTGCTAACTGGCGGGGTTTGTCGGCATCGGGCAGAGCAGCCAAAGCATTCGACACCTGAAAGTTAACTGCATCTCCTTTAACATTGGAGAGAATGAGATCACTTACAATCTCAAAAGAACCACACAGGCGCATACCCAATTCAACCGCTGCCTCTGGACCGTGATCATTCTGAACACGTCTAACGATTTCAGGCAGGGCAGTCATAGACGGGGTGCCGAAGCACCTTGTATAAACTGCCGCAAATGTTTTTCCCCAGCTGTCACAGTCAGCAAGTTCAGGAGTAATATCCTTCGGTAGAGTAATCGTCAACATTCTATGTTTATCAGCAGGAGTAGAATTCGGAAAAACCGCCTCCAGTTGATCAAACTTCTCTGCTAGCCAGAATGGGAAGTCATCGTTGTCAACCGGACGCGCACCAAAAACCGAATTTACCATCACTGGATTGAGACGCATTCCGCCTCGTTCCAGGGGAGCGGCCGCACCCCCCTGGGGACCACCAGGAAGATGTCGACCGATGTATTGCACTAAAGCACGAATCACGGAAATGGAAACTACATGCAGCCTGCGAATTTCTGCCAGGGTGCAAGCCCCGTGATTCGGGTGCGGGGTAAAGCCACCCAACGCAGGCCAATTAGTACCTGGAATTGAGAGTGGGCCTAACCTCGCAGGGGACATAGAGTGGGGGAGGGCGCCATCAAACCAAACTCGATGCTGCCAATGATCAATAGGTATTTCCAATGCCCTGTACGGCGTATATTCAGCCGGGACATCCGAGGCGGTGTAGGAGTGGAACAAACCAGAATTAGCGTCCACAGCCGGAAACGTAACCCAAGAGTAAAACAACTCGTAAGGAAACGCCGGATCTGCACATACCACGAAAATCACAGCCATCCCATCTACCGGGACTTGGTACGTTTGAAGATGGTTGCGTACCGCTACGCGACTATGCTGCGCAATAGCCACCGCTGCCGCCATTACAGAATTGGAAATAAGAAAACACAAAGAATACTTTGTAGCACAACTGGGTAGTAATTCAAAGAAACCGTTTAAGAAAGAATCAAGCTTGAATAAAGACCTATTTCAAAAAATAGGTAGGTTTCACCGACACCCCGTTTTCCGGAAACGGACGTGAAGGGGTTAAGGCATGAACGATAAACTACTCGAGTGTCATGATATAAGACCACCGAAACCGTTGGGCGCCATGTTGCAGGGTTTCTGTACTCACACAGAACTGTGCACAGAGGAGTGGAACCTCGGCAAATTAGGATGTCCCAAAACTTACCTTAGCAACCAACTCACCCCTTACCGAGCTAGCTACAGTGTCTCATTGGACATATCAAACACCCAATGTTTAGACAAACCAGAACATGAACTTACAGTACCTCAGGGTACGTGGGACTCATGAACACTCTTTCGTTATATTATCATTACAAACCAGAACATGGAGTAAAGAAGACACATGTGCATTTGAAATGTTTATTTACTAATGCCGTCTTCTCAGGCGCAGTATCTTTGATAATACAAGTATACTTATTATCAGTAGCAAAATTATCAGCATAGTTACTAAGACATAAAAAGCGAATGGTGACAGCATGTTAACATGCTGTAATGAATAAGAGTTAACAACACTTATATCTCACCCTCCCTAACACATATATTATATTATTATCTAAGAAGGTCTCTTTGGGTTGTTTTAGGGCGGGCCCATACCTTAGTGTCCTAGCATGAAGGAATCACATCAGCATACACCAGCTCTCTCTGCATGTGCACCGCATCAAGTGTGTTAACAATTCTCGTGCAAAGCAATATCAATCCCGCCTCAAGCCCAAGTTGGCAAAGGCTGCACTTGTGTTATGACTATGAAGGCGTGGAGATCAGACCTCATAACAATTCCATATCGTGTTGCTCCTGAAACTTCAGCACTCTCCGTGCAGACATGGTTTATTAAACAAAACTGATATCAGAGCAATAACATATTATTCTCACATACACCACGGCAAACCACTAGGTTGAAAGCTAAGTCAACAATTAAGGGTCGTGTGCAGAAGTTGCAATAAAGGAAAAATGGCGTTTAAATCCGAAATGTACCTATGCTAACTTAACACGATATAAGGATATATAGGAGCTATACAACAATATAACTAGTGCTCCAAATAAAAGTACAAGTTTTGCTTCCTCTTAACAAAAAGAATTCCAATCTCATGAAAATTGTAGGTATAGCAACATTCCTGCATTCTAGTGTTCTCTAGGTTCTTCTCACAGAGAGAGAACTCAATAATCTTATTTCCTTCTGGAAACCCAACTTTGATGTTTTCTCTCACAATCGCTCCTCTCCCTAGAGAGATGTCCTCAAAAGGGTTAATGTGCCTACGTCTCACATACAGTGTTTTTTATGATTCAACATGATCCGAGCTCCCTGTCCTTCACCGTGCCCCTGCCTCCCTTCCACCCCCATAGATTGCCCGTCCGCCCCTCACTGACTCACCCACTCTTCCACAACTCTCCAGAATTCACGGCCTCACGTCAGCGTCCTCCGTTGAGCTCCACCATTCCTTGCTCCACCTCACAGAAGCTTCCTCCATCTCAGTGTCTTCTTCCGCCTTCTTCGGCATCCTCCCGTTGCTCTGGGTTCACTGAGTTCCTCCTTCCTTCCTTCTTCATCGTCCTTCTTCTCTCTCTGTTCCTCCTGACTTCCTTCTTTCTGTCCTCTTCTTTCGGGTCTCTGCCTCCTAGTTACAGCATGGGATGGGGGAGTTATTGTGGGAGCTGTAGTAAGTGTCTCGTTTCTGTTTATTTTACAGTTGGAATCTGGGTTCCGGTTGTCACAAAGTAGATCCGACCGCGCCATTTCAGGTAAGTGCATTGTTTCGGGCCGTCTACATAGTGCATCAGAACTTGACTTGGTACTAACCCTGCCCCCAGGATTCACTATTAAGCGATACGATCGCGGCATAATGAAAGGAGGAGGTATAGCTATAATCCATAAAAACACTATTAAATGTAAAGCCAAACCCAATATCATCCTTGACTGTGAAAGTCTCACATTCAATATGGCTCTCTCTGTAAACCAATCAATTGGTGGAGTTCTTATTTATCGCAGCCCCGGAGGATACGGTCGCTTTATTAAATCTGCCACATTAGTAGCCACTCCCCCTCCTCATTTGTTAGGAGACTTTAACATTCACTTTGATGAACCCAATAAGGTGGAATCGACTGAGCTTAGTCAAGATCTCTTGGTGATCCAACTTGCCCAAAAAGTAGTAGATCCCACGCACGTGAAAGGCCATACTTTAGACCCCATCTTCAGTAATCACCCTGGAATGCTGGTGAGTGAGCCTAGGAGTACTCCTTGGTCGGACCACTTTTTGATTCCATTTAATTTATCAGTGCCTCTGCATAGCCCCCCCCCCCACTAAAGCTAGCGAGAAGAAAACACATCACTGGGCTAAATTGCGGGTAGACTCCTGGATCACAGCAATAAACCTGCGCCTAATTCAAATCTTACCAAAGCCTCTGCAAATTTTACTAGTTGGATCGAGTTCACACTTGACACGGCTGCACCCAGTAAACTCCACTACAAATGTAGGGACAAAAAGACTCATTGGTATTCCCCTGAGCTGCAAAGACTTAAGCAGACATACAAAAGACTCAAGAGGGAATGGAGGAAAGACTATTGCGATCTAGGGAAACTAAAATACAGAGAAGCTATAAAAGTTTATCAAAAAGAAATAAAAGTAGTGCAGGTCGCCTACTATGAAGGCATTATCACCTCGGCCACTAACACTCCCAGAGAAGTTTTTCAGGTAGCTTAGAATCTCATAGCACTCTCAAAATATGAGCTAGCCCTAGAAGCCTCTTCAAAACTCTGTAACGCACTTGCAGAGTTTTTCCAGGGGACAATTAAAAAACTTTATACCACATTCCCCCAACCCTCCTGCCCGAGTGATCTGGCAGATACCAAACTGGTCGCAAGCTATCCAGAGTTCGTGCTCAAAGAAGTCCCAGTCATGAAACTCAATAAACTGACAGAAATTTTTGCTCAAATAAAATCAGGCTCCCCTTTATAGCCAGCTCCTCCTTATATCCTACACAAAGTGGGAAATGCGATCCTTCCCAGTATCCTGGGAATGGTAAATTTGTCCTTGTCCTCAGGATTTGTTCCAGGTTCGTGGAAACACGCAATGGTCAAGGCTCTATTAAAAAAGCTGAGCCTCGACCCAGCAGATTTGGGCAATTATCACCCAATCTCGCTGCTGCCTGAAATTCCAAAAACTCTGGAAAAATATGTGAACTCCACTCTAATTTCCTGGAGAATTGTGATCTCCTGCATGCAATTTAGGCGGGGTTCTGTCCTAATCACGGAACTGTGACCACCCTTCTGGCTGTGGTTGAGGACTCCAAGCAGATCTTGGATCAAGGAGGAGCAGTTGCCATCATCCACCTGGATCTAAGCTCGGCCTTCGACATAGTCAACTTTTCCATCTTGGTGGAGAGACTTAAGAGACTGGGGCTCCAAGATAAGGCGATCTCTTGGATACAATCTTACCTTGATAAGAGAACTTTTCAAGTTTTTTCCGGGGACGTCTCTTCTGAGAAATTGTAACTCAACTGTGGAGTCCCGCAGGGCTCTTCACTTAGCCCCACACTTTTTAATGTTTACATGTGGCCAGTGGCCGACATTGTACTACCTCACAACATCAAAATTGTGACCTATGCTGATGATACACAGCTGGTCATAACTCTTATTGGGGCACGCAACTTCCCCATGGACTTTTAGATTTGCCTAGATGCCGCCTGGATGGAGCACTCCTGTCTTCGACTCAACGGAGGTAAAACCGAACTCATGCTCCTAGGTAACCACTCTAACTTCGACCTTGGCCAGATTTGGCCAAAGTGCCATGGCCCCCCTCCAATGCCCAAAACTAAGATAAAGAGCCTGGGTGTTTGGTTAGACAATGCTCTCAAGTTTGACCACCAATCAGTGAAGGGTACAGGGGTTTGCTTTGGGATACTTAGATCCCTTCGGAAAATTCTTCCGCTGCTGCCAATGAACGCTAACCAAATCATGGTCCAAGCATTAGTTTTATCACGTCTGGATTATCCTAACTCCCTTTATTCGGGTGCTCCCAAGGCAACATTAAGAAAACTCCAAGTGCAGAATTATGCTGCCAGGATGCTTCTTGGCATACCTAAATCCCAGTCAACCAAGCCAGCTTTAAAAGCCTTGCACTGGCTACCTTTTCCGGAAAGAATACAATTTAAGGCCCTATGTCTTGCCCATAAGAGTGTATGGGGAACGGGCCCGGAAATCAACATATCCCTCATCACACCCTATCGGCCCTCGACGGAGCTTCGCTCTGTTATCCTCAATCTGGTAGTTGTCCCCAAAATTAGAAGGACAAGACGTGGAAGAAGATCCTTTGCTTATAATTTGTCAAAGCTCTGGAATTCCTTGCCTCTACATATTCGCGCTGAAGCCTTTATCTTGCCTTTTTGTAAACTCTTAAAACTTGGCTCTTCCAACAAATAGCCCCATAATTCCTAATGGTTGTCTGCCTGATTGGTAGCGCTGAGAGGCCCGAGGGTAGCTATGCGCTATATAAATGCGTAATAAATAAATAAAATAAAGTTACAGCTGTTCAAAGTTAAGCTAGGAATGTAGTCACAGCAGTAGCCATAACAGCAAAGAATTGTAGACACCCATAAAGGAGTAGGTGACGGGAAATTACAGTCAGCAGTAACTTACAGCGAATGGGATAAGGGGCAAGGAAAAAGATAGTCGCTGAACAAATATCCTGGACCAGTCTGGACAGCGTAAAGCTCTCAGAGTGTGCTATAAAAACGCAAGTGTGTCGAGGAAAAATTAACATCTAATTAGGAACACATATATTATAAACAAAAAACACATGTATCAATCCAAGCTGATGTTAAGTCATCTCAAGCCAATGAAATTAGACCGTTTAGTGGTCTGCTGCTTCTTTCTCTATTCCCTCGGTAAACGTACAAAGTTGGCAAGGTGCTAGTCAAAAGGCATCTACTTAGTTGCTAAAATTGATGTGCATTAGATTCATTCTGAGTTCCTAGGAGCACCCGGCAGTCTAAACTATTAGCTATTCAAAACTCCTCTGTGTGACAGTGAATTATTCTAAAGCGGAAACATTCTAGCTGTAACTTCACTAAATGATGTCATGGGATTCATATTTTTATGTAGGCACCATTGTTTTAGTATACTGTTTAGCTTTCATTATTGTGAATATTTGGTAGCTAAAATCTGACTATATATGATGAGAACATGTAGCTTAGGAAGGAAAGAAATATATTTTTAAAGTCAACACATTCTACCAAGATGACATGTCTAATGAAGTCAAAACGTGAATTATTTTTTTAATACAACATAGTTCAGCATCTGCTAAAATCGGTTATTTATTTAAAAAGGAAATTTAAAGTAAAGAAAAAGAAAAGGTAGAGGAATTAAAGGAGGCCTAGTCTGACCTGGCAATGTAATTACAATAGAAATGAGTGCTTACTACAAAACGTTCTGCAACACCTTATTTTGAACGTTTTAGAAAAGGCATGTTTTCTTATATTTTATTCTCTTAAGCATTCTCAGGTTAATATATTGTGCAAATTAGGACACTTATGTTATGCAAAATGTTCCTGCTCTATCAATCCCTCCATCTAATGGTTATCTTCACCATTACACAAGTTTGTTTCCCATGTGAGTTCATTTCAGGAGACACTCTCATAATCAGTTGAATCTTGTCTCTTTCTTTTCAGACCTCTAAATTTCAGTGATTTCATGTAATCATCATTCATTATTCCCCTTAATCCTAAATCCTTTTCATATAACTTTCTTTGTATTCTTTCCTGTTTTGCATAAAATACATCTACAACTCGTAATGAAATATTAAGCTAAGCCCTATTATTATTATCGCATTAGTATAGCCTTCAAAATCCCATTCCCTGCTGTTGAAAACCAGTTTCCATTTGTTTGCACTCCCTTCACAAAACTTTCAAAAACACTTCATGTAGTTCAGGTTCTAAACCTAAAATGTTCTTTGCATACCCTTCTATTTCCCTACTTCCATCAGGTATGTATGTGCAACAGTGGGTTAGCTTCAACATTCTACAGACGCCACCCTTCTTGGCAAGCAAGATATCTAGTGTAAGCCAGTCTTGGAGTACTATAGACCTTATAGCAATTAGCTCACTGTTTATAAGCAACGCTCCAGATGTACTTGTTGTCATTTTATCAACAACGGTGGCTAACTTTCTAATCTTTTCGCCATTTAAAATTACACCTGCTGTTGATGTATGTTTTTTACATTATGACAAAAACGAAATAAAAAAATATTAAAATAAAAAAATGACACCTGCAGGTGGAACTATTGCTCCAAATATGTCTCCTACTAGACCTGTTGCAGTTTCAGCATTTCGTTTTTGTGTGTGTGTTGGAGTCATTGTTAATGCGTCTAAGCTTTTCACATGATACATCTTAGGAATTAGTATGCCTAAATAACAAATACCTTCCCAATCAGCTGGCAACAAGAAATAAGCATTTAGTCCATAAATATGATAGACCCCCAGGAATTGCGTTCTCTTCCCCCTGTAAGATTTGCCAATTTCTCCCTGTTAGTTCAAATGTGTGTTTGCAACTACTGATCGCTGCCGTCTAGTTAGCTTGGTTGTCCTGCTTCTGTAAAGGCAAATGTTCCCTTTGTGCCAGCTTTCGAATCTCAAATTAGGGTAGACCATCATTTTTCCAAAGGCATTTTCTTCTTTCTACCAAGCAGTTTCTAAAACGTCACTACTTTTATCACTAGTTCATGTTATGTTTGTATATCTTTCCTCTAAAGCCATTATGTATGTTTTCTCCACAGGCCGCATTAATCATGTTAAATCATTTTGATGAGCTTGAACACTATCTATAGCCTGTGCGAGAAGAAATAATACCAGGCTGTCTCCATTTTTTTGTTATGGGTGTAAATTCATGCTTTCTACCAAAGGAAAGCTAGAGAGTATCAAATCATAGAATACAAATACGTGAAATGTCCTCTTCTTTAAACTAAGGAAAGTAGAATGCTACATGAAACAGCATAAGACAAAGGCATGTGGTAGTATGTTACTTCTGCACAAACATAACAGTCTTTGGCATCCATAGAATTAGTGCATTCCTGAACTAACCTAGAGAAAACATTAGTAGAGAAATCATCTTTCTTATTGCTCACAAAGGAATATTTAAAGTGATCTTCTAAGCTTAGGTATGTATGCAGCTTAGGAGAGTTCTTTGTTTTGTTCTCTGTCTCAGGGTGTTAAGTAAATTTGTATTAGCACTATGAAAATCATTACTACTTTTATTCTAAAAATTTAACACATGATATATTTACACTTATTTCTAATGCAACATATTTCTCATTGTGTCAGTTTCACGCTTCTTGAGTTTAACAGCTTGTTTCTCTTTTATTTCTTTTTATTTCCTCTTTCTCTGGTTTAGTCCTTTTAAATTTCAAGTGTTAGACTTGGCTTTTTCAGCGGGTTTACCCCAAGACTTTTTGCTTTTTGGCCTCCTGTCTTTGACCCTGTGTTTGTCGGTTTTAGGACCCTGGGCACTTTACCACTGCTATTCATTGCTAAAGTCCATATGCTCTCCAGCTAAATTATGTTATGGATTGCTGATTCCATGGTTGGCATATTTGATTTGCTGGTAAATCCCTAGTACAGTGCACCATGTGTGCCCAGGGCCTGCAAATCAAATGCTGCTTGTGGGCCTGCAGCACTGCTTGTGCCACCTACATAAGCAGCCTGTAAATGTAACTCAGACCTGCCACTGCAGTGTCTGTGCAAAGTTTGGTACTGCCATGTCGACCTGGCAAGTGCACCCACTTGCCAGGTTCTAAGCTACCCTTTTCCTACATATACGTCACCCCTAGAGTAGGCCCAAGGTACCCTTGTGGGCAGGACACTGTGTAAGTTAAAGGTAGGACATGTACTGGTGTGTGTGACATGTCCTGGTAGTGAATTACAGTGTTTAGTTTTTCACTATGGAAAGGCTATCTGTCCCATAGGATAGAATGGGAGGTTACTTATAACATCTTATAAGCATAACTTCCCATTGGGACAAGTTATGAAAATGGAGTTTAGTTTGCCTGGACTCAGAACATAAAAATGCACCTTTTAGTAATCATGATTTTTATGTTCCGATTTTGAAAACACCACTTTTAGTAAGTAGGTATTTTCTTGCTTAGCCATGCTGTGTGCCTCTGTGGGGTTTGTGGATTGACTGTCTGGCTTTGGAGTGAAAGGGGCTGGGGATGTGCATTCTCCTCAGACAGCCACTGGGGGGCTATCAAGGTGTGCCTGGATGAGTCAGGGCTGGGCTGAATAGACCTGGGCTGCATTTAGAGTAGTGGGAGGAGATTTCCTTGCACCTGAATGGGCCTGGTTGACCCTTGACAATGCTTTGTCCACCTCCTGCTGGGAAGCTGGACCAGAGAGGACAGAACTGGTTTGGGCTAAGCACAGACACTCTCTGCTCAAAAGAACAAAGAGAAACAGAGTATAAACATTGGGTGACAAATGCAAAAAGAAAAATTGATGGGCAGAATGAAGAACAATGTCATACATTCACCCCAGTACAGAGATCTGGGCCTAAAGCCATAGTTTTTTTGCACACCATGCCATTCCAGTTTGGACCCAGCCATATGCAAATCAGTCTTAGCCCTGCGCCCAATGGGAAGAGTCCAGCCCGAACTGCCAGGCCAGGTCCTCCCTGGAATGGAAACAAGCATCCGAGGAACGGTTTCGGGCTTTCAGCCCTCATCAGCCAAGTAAAGCTTGCCTCCTGTTGGAAGTCTCAGGGTCATAGAAGACTTCAGAGAACTTGCTGGAATCAAGGAACCCGCCAAGAAGAACTGCTGGAAGAGCTGCCAGGAGGATTACTACCCCTTTGCTGTGTTGTCACTTTGTTGGGTTGGCCTGCAGTGGCTGCTTCTGCCTTGGGCAGTGAAAGGACTGGACTGAACTGTCTCTAACTTGTTGCTGATTATCTCCAAGGGCTTGTAACTGAGCTTGCCTCCTGTTCATGAAGTCTCAGAGACAGCAAAGAACTCACTCACCTCTGGACACCGTGGATTTCAGTTGTCGCAAAGGGCAAAAAGCAGCCGACTCCGTCTCTGGCTCCATGTCCTGTAGGCACTGTAGAGGGCACCGCTGCATCTCGCACAGCAACGTTGGTCTCACTGACGCCGTTGTCATTGAGCCACTCCTTGCACCATGTCGGCACCGCACTCCGCACCCCCTCCTTCACCTTGCCACCCTGGCCTCACCAACACTATTGCTGCTCTTCAACCGGCTCCATCACCTGCACCGTGATCTGTCAGCCCCGCATCGAGCCCTAACCCATTTCGCACCACAGCCCTGGTCTCACCGACCCCGCTGGACCACCGTCACCGAGCCACACCTGAGGACATCACATGGTGCACCGCTACACATCGCAAGCGTAACGGTTGCCACATCCGACCGCAATGAAATAGTTACTGTTTACGAGTCTGTCGACCCTACCACTGACCCACTCCGACGTGGTCAGCAGAAACTGTTGGATTCTGTTCTTTTCAGTATCGCGGTAGCATCGAACGGAGCTACCAACTTCAAGGAGCTGCGTTTTTAAAGTTATTCTTGCAAAGTTCATATTTTTAAGTACTGTATGTTGGATATTTGTCTTTTTGGTCTTGTTTGGATATATAAAAATATTGGATATTTTTCTAAACTGGTGTGGTGTCCTTTTGTAATGTTTTCACTATATTACTGTTGGCTATGTTCAAATGCTTTACGCACTGCCTTTGAGATAAGCCTGACTGCTCGTGCCAAGCTATCAAGGGGGTGAGCTATCAAGGGGTTATTTTTGCAGTGTAACTCCCTTACCCTGACTAGGAATAAGGGTCCATACTTGGACAAGCTGCCTACTTCTGCCAACTAGAGACCCCCATTTCTAACATTCAGTTACTAATTAGACAATCCTTAACTTTACTCCGTTTTCTTTTAAAATGTTATCTCTACTATTCTACTGCTCACTGGGGACTAGCTTGATCTGCTGTAAAATAAAAGATTTAAATAATAGAGGATTATCAGTACAATTCATTTGATCAATGAGTTCTAAAAGGTCTCTCCTTTTTGCTCTTTCAATTTGTTTCCCCTCGCATTTTTCAGATTGTCTTCAAGGGGGCTCTAGCAGTTCAGGGTTCACTTGTTCTCGCTAATTGTGCTCTTGTTTTTATAGCTCATATCTGTTCAAACTACAGCTAGGTGTTTCTTGGCTGATCCTAGTGGGGTGGTTGCATATCGGTACCACCCTGTCCCCAAGTTACCATTTCCTCCCCAATGCCACTAAACTCACTAGATAGGCTGCTACAGAGGGCTATAGGTGTGGTAACCACTGAAATAGAGGTGACCCAGAGGCGCTTGTCACTAACTCCAGATATTTTACGCCCGGTGTCTGAGGCATCCACTTCTCAAGTTTTCGCCCCTGTGTCTACATCTACGGCAATTGAGTCCTTCCCATCCCCACGCCAAGAAGTTCCACCAAATCCAGTAACTCACAAAGGCGGAACTGTCACCAGTATCCCAAAGAATGGGAAGCGCAAACAAGCAAGTGGGGCAGGGGGGACCAAAAGAAAGAAAATCATTGTGCCAAGACCTAGTGTTGAGGATCTAGTTAACCCAGCGGGAACAGTAGGACACCTCACCAACACTCGAACAGACACAGACTGTCCATCTTGGGTGTGGAATCTGTTAGCGGACCTACAGAGCCAATTGAGAGCCATTGTGAAGGAAGAACTTGCCCCTCTAATAGATAGCATGGATAAAGTGGTAACAATGGGGCACAACAGGCAAACAAACACTAGTGTAAACAACACCCAAGTTCTAGTGAGGGGGAAAGATTTATAGTTGTCAAACAGAAAGTGCAGGTCCGACTTCCTCAGATAAGCCTGGTGCACAGAGGGATGTAGTCCCTAACAGCTTGAAGAAAACCAACTTAATGGTAGCACAGGGTCTAGACCTCAATAGAGGGATGCCTAGTGTGTGTAGACTAAAAGCGAAATCCTTCACTGGGTACTCTCATTGTTCAAGAGGTTTCCCATCAGAATTCCAACCTGTACCGCCCTACATCATTTGGGAATCTGGTAAAGGGCACACAGAGAGTGACCCAATATATGATTTAGCGAGATCATACCTTTCGTTTTCTATGTCCCAATGTATTTGGATATGAGTTGGGTATCAGGTTGTATCTGACCAGCAGTGCTAAATAGTGAATACAAAGTGTAACACAAGGAATGAAAAAGTGTGGATAAAATTGGGTATAGGAAGGAAAAATGAAGTTTAATTAAGGCCTTCCATTCCCAACATTAAAACCAGTGCTAAAGGTAGTGTCAACAAATAACTACCTTGACAGGTGTAATGGTCATGGTCGACATGTTTCTGCAGTTTTACCTTGGGCCCATAGGTCACCTACTGCTTCATCAGGACCTTCTCTGCTACTGCTTCATTCAGTGAACAAACATAAATGGGAAGTGCAATAATACTTATCACTATAAATCTCCTATTGGCGAGATCCCAGGAAATCACAGTATACCACACACCAATATAAAAGAAAAGAAAGAAAAAGAACTAATTAGCTCATTTTTCTCATGCAGCAAAGGGTCAAAATTTATATCATACTTTGGCTGCTCATTTATTCATGACAATCACAAGGTTGTGAGACCGTACATCATGTTCTCTGAGTCTAAGTAACATGAGAGCGAAGACATCTTTTATGTGAAATACACTCACCCATTGATCTGGAGAATGTTGCCCCACCTCACCCGGCATCAGCGCAGGTATAATGGAGCCCCGCTCTAAGTGGGCAAAACATAAACATAATTGAAGGTCAGGGGAAGCACTAGAAGGCTGAGTAGAGCCAAAGTATTATGCTTTTGCTGTTATAAACGAGAACGAAATATCAGAAAAATTAAAAAATTAAGAAATCAATCAGTCACCATCGTTTGAATGCGTTATTGTATAACCATCTCTCTCATTCAAAACTATTTTCTTTCAATCTACAAGCGCTAGAATGGCCGACAGTCAATCCTGCTGATGCCTCTACCGTGTTAGATACATCTAGTGCCTTATGCATTATGGAAGTCAGGTAGGCAAAATACAATGTATGGAAATCACGAGCGTATGCCTCTAGCTCGTGTCTATGGTAAACTGATATGCACTAAAGACAGGTTGTGGCCCCATTTCTTAAAAGGCTTGATGTATACTCTTATCAAGTCAAGCCCGCTAATGGGAGCACAGGGCGTATTATGCTGACGGTCCCCGCAAATAATTAAAAGATGCGTGCACGCCTTCATAGCGGCGCATATGGCGTATGAGGCTGACGGTCCCGCAAATAATTAAATAGATGCACGCATTCAAGGCGGCGCATTTCTGAGACGCCGCGTTCGAAAATCTGCAAAAGCCTAGCGCAGCATGACTCACCTGGCCGTCGGTACTCCGGACGTCCCTCTGGGCTGTCTGTGGGAGGTACCGACGGCACACGAATGCTTGCTTTTACCATTTCCGACTGCACTCGAATGCAGTCGGCGCTGCTCATTGACGTCATGGCGCCATAGCGTGCTTATGGGAAATGTAGTTGTATGGCTATTAGGGTCTCGCTCGGTGAGCGGAAAGTAAATGACTTATTACAAAAGTGAAGAAGACCTTTAATAGGATTGTTATTAAAAACATCTTCCAGTACATTTCAGAAATTTTTCAGTACATTTCAGATATTATATTTATTTAACAATTCGTTAGAAAAAGTCTGGGAGGTGCGGTGTGATCACGCTAGATTATTTGTCATGATTCCACTATTGCGCCACCTTACTTGGTCCCGAGATTTCAACAGTATTTAGCTGTTGTTCTTAGATGGCCACAGTGACATATCTAGTATAATAACAGAGTGTATTATGATGGATACATAAAACGGCAAAAGGACCTCCTCGGTAGCATCATAGAGACATCCATGGAATGTCTTCATTCAGCCCCTGTTTGTCCGTTTGAAGTCTATACACCCATTTCTGTTCGCGTTTGAACAGAAAAGTTTTGGTGTCAGTTATATGCGAAGGTATGAGTGGCTGCTCTAGTACCGTCCAGTGTACATCTATGGGTGTGTGTTTGGCTTCCAGAAAATGGTTGGTGAGTCTAGTGGACTGTCTTGAGCACCGAATGGAGCTCTTGTGTTCGCTGATGCGTGTCTTCACCTTACGGGTAGTCATACCCACGTACCTTTTGTTGCATGGGCACGTGATAAGATAAATAAGGTTGGAGCTGTTGCAATTGGTGAATCTGCGTTGCTCCCAGGGACGGTCAGTGCCGATATCTATCGTGTGTGATCTTATGGTGTTAGGACAGGCAGTACAATTGCCACAGGGATGGTGTCCGGTGGCTGCTGGCATATCCCACAACGTCCCTAGGGCACGTGGTAACTCGCCTTTAGGCCGAGTGTGGACCAATTTGTCTTTCAGGTTGAGTCCCCTTTTAAAAGCAAATAATGGAGCTGGTATGGAATCAGATCCTGTATTCAGGATGCTCCAGTGTTTTTTCACTATTTTTTTAATCTGGTTGGACTGCGTAGTGAATGTGCTCACAAAAGTTAACCAATGGGTGAGTGTATTTCACATAAAAGATGTCTTCGCTCTCATGTTACTTAGACTCAGAGAACATGATGTACGGTCTCACAACCTTGTGATTGTCATGAATAAATGAGCAGCCAAAGTATGATATAAATTTTGACCCTTTGCTGCATGAGAAAAATGAGCTAATTAGTTCTTTTTCTTTCTTTTCTTTTATATTGGTGTGTGATATACTGTGATTTCCTGGGATCTCGCCAATAGGAGATTTATAGTGATAAGTATTATTGCACTTCCCATTTATGTTTGTTCACTGAATGAAGCAGTAGCAGAGAAGGTCCTGATGAAGCAGTAGGTGACCTATGGGCCCAAGGTAAAACTTCAGAAACATGTCGACCATGACCATTACACCTGTCAAGGTAGTTATTTGTTGACACTACCTTTAGCACTGGTTTTAATGTTGGGAATGGAAGGCCTTAATTAAACTTCATTTTTCCTTCCTATACCCAATTTTATCCACACTTTTTCATTCCTTTTGTTACACTTTGGATTCACTATTTAGCACTGCTGGTCAGATACAACCTGATACCCAACTCAAATCCAAATACATTGGGACATAGAAAACGAAAGGTATGATCTCGCTAAATCATACATTGGGTCACTCTCTGTGTGCCCTTTACCAGATTCCCAAATGATGTAGGGCGGTACAGGTTGGAATTCTGATGGGTAACCTCTTGAACACTGAGAGTACCCAGTGAAGGATTTCGCTTTTAGTCTACACACACTAGGCATCCCTCTGTTGAGGTCTAGACCCTATGCTACCATTAAGTTGGTTTTCTGTATGTTTTGGGGCTGTAGCACTGTTGGTCGTTAAATAACCCCAGACCCCCTTTTGTATGATTATCGTCCCTAACAGCTTACCAGGTTCCAGCTGGGTAGATGGCCATAGTAACCAGATAGTTAAACCAATTGTGACCTGTATAGAAAGGCCAGGTACCCAGCAGGCCCAAGATTACAGTATTGTCACTGGCCCCAGGAGCTCTAATAATGGGAAAAACAACACAGCATTCCACAAGAGGGGTTCTAACAAAAATAGCTCCACTCAAACAGGGTCTATGGAAAGCAGAGAAGGGTTGCGTGTCAAGGAGGGTACAGCAAGAAGGCCTGAAGCAGGGATTCTGCCCACTATAAATTTACCCCCAGCTTCACTTCTGTATGTCATTATATTGACAGGAGTACCAGAAATTAAAAATGGTCGGAGGGAAACACAACTGGACCTCGGGAAAAAATGCCTTTTCTGTTTGGCAAGGTACAGGCAGTTCCCTTATGACAGGGCAGGGGAGATCTTAATGGCTCGTAGAGTTGGCTGGGTGGGAAAGAGACAAAAAACAATGCAAGGGGATTGTGTAGTTATTAATTTTATAAATCCCCTGACCGTTCACACCCTAGTATGCAGGAATCCTTGCCCCCCGGAACCACCTACAGGGGCTAGGGTCTATCCATTGGACTACTTTTACTCCCACTGTCATATTCAACCTAGGGTCCACAATACTAGCAATGTTGGTGGGTGGCCACAGGAACATCAAGAAGTGGGCCCACCCCCTAGACCCTTGCTATTCAATATGCCAGTAACAAATAGATTCAGGGCTCTGAGAAGTGTGGCTCACTGGTTAGAGGAGGCAGACCCGGACGCTGAGATCAGACCCGGGACCAGGGTTTAATTCCCGACGCGGCGGGGTCTTGAGCCCAAAATGTCCACTGACTCGGTAATTCTCGCTTCGGTGCCTACTCGAATCACAGGTTCACACTCTGCAACTCTGGGCAATAGCTTGCTTAATCTCCACTACGGCCCCCCGCGGCGGGATGCCTGGCTTTCACCTTGGGGATACCCAGTAGGGGCTATCTCACAGGGAAAAACCAGGACGGGTTCCCAATGCAAAGCGCTTTGAGACCTGGCGGTGATATTGCGCTATATAAAAACCCATCCATCCATCCATCCAGGGCTCTAGAAGAGGTGGAGTGACACGCAATGACAGGGGAGCCAACCCCTGGATCCAGGTGTTCGGGTCTGGGAGGCAGATCTAATGCTCCTGAAAACTGTAACACAACAGATGGTCACTGGTGCAATTGGGACACAGGTAGAGTTGCTTGCAATACCAGCTGGCCCAGCCCCTGCCCCGCCAACCATTAGTTTACTCAGGGAAGGTGTTCCCATTGATGTAGCAGAAGTTTTTCCCCTGGCCAAGCTTGGGGATACCCAACTTCCTAACACTTATATGCTTGATGCCCCTTTTGACAACTGTAACCCAGGCAACAAGCTGAGGGTTCTATCCTGGAACATTTCCGGCCTAAAAGCAAATTGCACTGCCCAGATTGGGGGCTTTTTGTGGAACAATATGAATTGTGCATGTTTCAGGAAACTTGGGCAAGGGAAGAAATTGTAAGGGCGGGGCTTGCAACATTCAATGTGCACACCATTTCAGGGGGAAGAGGCAGACCATCTGGGAGCTTATGTATTTGGGTCGCCACGCACCTGCGCTGTACAGTGGAACAGTTGAATCCCCTGTCTAACGACATCCAGTGTGTCGTACTTACTTTCTCTCCCAAATTGAAAATAGCCTTTATCAATCTCTATTCTGGACCCGTAAACCTCAGTCACAAAGCTCCAACCTTCGTCCAATTGAACACCTTCATCGCTACAGTACCCACAAATATGTGGTTGATTATAGGGGGTGATTTTAACTGTCAATTTGAGCCCTTTGCTGATCCCACTGATACAGTCCCCAGAAAGGAGGATCCTTTCCTGACTAATTCCTGACCTTCAAATTCCACAGATTAAGGATTGGACCCCGCTGGCACTCCAGATCAACTCAGTCACACTGACCCATTCCCTGAGAGCGTGTAATGGCCGTACCAAATCAGACATACCAGGGAAGTTATTTTTCAATAGAATAGGCCAAACCTCCCTGATGGACTATATTTTAGTGGAGACCAGATTATGGCAAAGGGTTGTTGATTTTGCTGTCCTGCCGCGACATGACTGCGATCACAATGCCTTGACCATTGAGTTGGAGTTGCCAGACCTTGAAAATGCCATGGTTAGCGGTACCTCCTTAGATAGTAGATTAACGCTTTCAAGCAATAGAATAAGAATAAGGTGGGGGTAATCGAGCAGTCATCTGAAAAGCTGGCCACACTATACTCATGAATTATCCCGTCAGAAATGGGGGAGGCTGCTACCACAATGGGCACTTTTCCAAACACTGATCGAATAGTGGCATTGCATGCATAATTGACATCCAATTTGACCAATATATTTTATCCCAAGGTATCCTCCAAGGCGAAAAAAGCGTCCAAACAATCCTGGTTCAATGACACTTGCCGAAAGGCTAAGCGAGCTCTGCTAGATGCCATCAAAGAAAGGATAGGTCCTTAACTAAAGACATGAGGGTACTTTACAGAGACAACATCCAACAAGCAAAGAAGATCTGGGAATTAAATAGATGGGATGCCCTCAAAACTGTCCCATCTAACAGGCACATGAAGGCGTTCTAGTCAATAGTTGGTACAGGTAGTAGTAAAGGGAAGCCAGCTAAAGAGCCAAACATTGCAGTGGTTGTATTGAAGACACACTTCCAAGCTCTATATACCACATAGGAAGCTGCTGGCCCAAATGGTGAAACATCCACAATATCCTTAGGGATCATTCAAGAAGAGGCCCCCGGGATCACTCTGACAGAAGTTTTAAGCCCTATAAGAAAGCTTCCTCTCGGCAAAGCTCCTGGATTGGACAATCTACCGGGGAACCTCGTTTGGGCAGAACCAAAAATATGGGGACCCTACCTATAGGCAATATTTAATGCTATTATGAGAGGTATGGCTATCCCTGAAACCTGGGCTGGGGCAGAAATGTTCCCAGTTTTTAAAAAGGGCTCACCCCTTTTGCCTACAAACTATAGGCCGATCAGTTTGATCGATGTTACCCAGAAATTGTTTGCAATGGTACTCCTCGATCGCCTTCACATGTGGATGGAGGAGCATAAAATCCTGAGCCCATATCAAGCCGGATTAAAAAAAAGAAATTCCACCATCGACCAAATATTTAGACTACAACTCCTATATTGGAAAACGGTGTCAATAGAGGGTGGCAGTCTCTACTTAATATTTGTAGATCTGAAGACAACCTTTGATTTGGTCACCAGAGCTAAATTGTGGTATGTACTTAGAGACCTGGTGATCCCTCTCTACCTCTTGATATGCTTATGAGACTGCATGAGAGCAACTTTGCCCAAATGAGGTATGGGAAATGTGGTGAACTAACGTCAAGTTTCCCAGTCAATAGAGGAGTAAGGTAGGGGTGCGAGCTCGCACCTACCCTGTTCTGCCTATTTATTAACGCCCTGGTTGCCCAACTTATTGAGGTAAAGGATAATGATGTCCCAAACTTAGCACGTAGTAAGGTGCGAGCCGTGATGCTAGCGCACGACACACTGTTATTATCAAAGTCGCCCACGGGCATCCAAAGGGTCCTTGATAGCTTTGTTATTTTTTGTAAAAACAGGAGTCTGGAGATTAACACACAGAAGACCAAATTTATGGTCTTCAACCCAGCTAACACATCCCGTCCTAATCCCCTCCTAAATGGTACCTTGCTTGAGAGGGTGTCAGTTTTTGACTATTTAGGTGTTACTGTGACAGAAACTTTTGAGTGGGGCCCGCAATTGGCCAAAGGAAGTCTTAAGCTAGCACAGACTGCGCGGGGAATTGCAAAATTGTATAAAAACTCCTCCCACAAACCAGCTGGGCCTATAGTGGAGATCTATAAAGCGCAGGCAAGGGGCATGACAATGTATGGGGCTAAACTATGGGGCCATTGTCCCTCTTGTAGACTGCGCAAAATAGATAACAATTTTATGAGACAGATGTTAGGCCTTCCCCTTAGTGCCCCCTCACCCTTCTACGCCTGGATCTAGGAATTAGACCAATTGCAGATGAGATTGGATTTAGGCCACTAACCTTTTGGTGCCAACTGTGGGTGACCCCGGAACTAGCAGTCTACCAGTCAGAGTTAAAGGAGTTATTAAGTCTCCCGAGCCTGGGTAAAATACCATGGATTCTGTATATAAAGGACGTATGTTGTAGGCTGGGCAAACCTAGTTTATGGAGCAACCCTGAGGAAATGTGCCCGATAATCTCACGTCCAGATTTAGTAAGAATCTGTAGGTTGCATAAATTAGCAGATATCCAGGGGAACTCAGCCCAAGGACACTTGGCAGCCGATTTCTTGAGAATCAAAGACGAGTATCTAATCAAGCCCTTTCTGGATGATATCCAACTAACCTTGGCAAGGAAATTATAATTCCAGTTTAGAATAGGGACCTTGCCGCTCTGTGCTTTTTCTAATAAATGGTCAAAAGTCACACCCCTTGGGTGCCCTGCCTGCAGTTGTGTGGACAAGTCTGAGCTTCATGTTTTTTTTCTGTCCTGGCTATAAATTAGGCAGACAACGTTGGTTCATCCCACTCTGCAGGAATTTAGGGTTTATACATTGTGTGGCGTCATTTAGAGTCCTGAAGTACGACACTCATTCACCCATCGTCTTTGCTGTATCTCGATTTTTAAACTCAATGTGGCGTAGTCGTTGGTTGTTGTTAAATTCGCCACTGCGTCGATAAAAGCCCATAGTGTATGCATTCTTTTTTTAATCTTTTAACTAATTTTTAACCCTTTCCAATGTTTTAATAACTAAGCTTACTGATGAATTGAGATTTTATCTGAATAAAATTGTATGTGCACCCGTTTATGGCCCTTGTGGCTTTACACAGGGAAACAGATATGGTAGCTGGTTGAGGATGGGCTGAAGGTATGAACTCCCCGGATCTACCACCCTGTGATCTCTGTGATGTATCTTAATGCTGCTAAATTTGTAATCTGTATACCTTTTTATGTGTAAACTGTTTTATGTTATGTGTTTTTACCTGTGTAAACTGTTTTTTACGTATGCACTTTTTATGGTCTACATTGACCGAAATAAAGTTTGTTGGAATATAATGGTAATATAATTTATTGTGCATACTGTATATGCTGCTTTGTTACCTCTTAGACATGAACGTCTACAAAGAGTAGATGTTTGGGCTCAATTAGGGGTTTATCCTTAAATATTGGGACTTGGTTTGGTGCATAAATCCTTGACATCTAGACAAGAATCTAGACAAGAAATCTAGACAACTGTGCTCAATTTCATCAAAATCAACATAATTTATAAGCAACAAAGTTGAAGGGTTAAGCACGCTGCACCTTTTTAGAACCACATTATCACAGGACAAAATTGTCTGTTCTTACACAGTCAACCGATTATGAGTTAAATACTGTACTTTTTGTTATTATCAACAGTAGCTCCACAGAGTGAGGGACCATAACAGTTAAAGGGTATCCCAACACCATGGTCCCACTCTTTTCTAGACTAGTGATCACTGCGTCTACTGCTTTTAGGCAACTGGGAAGACCCGCAGATATAGGATCATGTGCTGTAGAAAAATATGCCACTGGTTGCCACACATCTCCATGCATTATTGTCAACACTAGGAGGGTGCACCCATATCTCTCACTGCAAAATAGTGTACATTCTTTTGAATAACCAGGCATTCCTAGTGTTGGGGCGCAGCACAATTTGTCTTTCAACTCTAGGAAAGCTTTTTAACAGTTGTTGTCCCATGGGGTCAGATCTGACACGTCCCAACGTGTCAACCTCAGTAAAGGTTTTGCCATTATGGAAAAGTTTGGTATCCACTGCCTGCAGTATCCAACCATTCCCCAAACCATCCTGACTTCTTTTTGAGTTCATGGTGGATTCATCTGTAAGATGGCTTCCACTCTCTCTGGTGACATCTTTCTAGCTCTCTTCTCAATAATGTGTCCCAGATATTGAACTTCTTTTTGACAGTACTGCAGCTTTTCTAGAGACACTTTGTGTACATTCTCATCCAAGTAATTCAATAGTGCATGGGGTCTTTTTACAAGCTTCTCACATTTCTGGTGCAGCAAACAAATCATCAATGTGTTGTACAAGTGTTGACTTAATGTGTAGAGTCTCTAGATATATTTTCAGAATCACGTTAAAAATCAATGGCCCCTCCGTATACACGAAGGAAAAAAAGGTATTGGTTTTCTTCGTGCAATGGCACTGAGAAGAAAGCTTAACACAAGTCAATGACGGTTAACCATTCTGCGGTACATGGGATTTGAAAGAACATGGTGGCTGGAATTGGGAACACAGGACAACAAGGAACAACAATCTTATTCATCTTTCTTAAATGCTGCACTATTCTATGGTTCTCATTGGGTTTCTGTAAACCCATAATTAGAGAGTTGTATGTACTCTGAATTAAGTATCTCAGTATTTCTTTACATGTCTTCTATTCCTGGCGTTTTTCCTGCAATGGCTTCTGATATCATATGGTAAGAGGGTGTTCCAGGAATCACTGTGCTTGGTTTTATTGTAATTCAGACTGGTTCTACACCTTTTATGAGTCTGATATCTTTCCCTGTGAGATCCCAAACTTCAGCATTCACTGTCTCCTTCAAATAGTCAGGTAATTCTTCAATTGTAAACAAAGGAAATACTCCTATATCGTTTTTCTGTCTAATCAATTTGAAGTCTACGTCGTCATCATGGGTCTGAAAAGCAACATCATCCTGCGTACAGTAAATGGTGCAATATAACTTTCACAGCAAATTTCTCCCCAATAGGTTTACAGGGCTAGCATCACGAACAACAAACTAATGATTTTCTTCAAACTAACCTGTTTTTACTGGGACTTTTTCTGAAACTGGATTTTTGCATTGTTTATTTGTAACTCCCGAGAGAGGTAGATCTGGAACTTCTACTGTTCTTACTGCGGATCTAGAATCACCAATCAAAAATTATATGGGTGACCATATACTTCAGCATCCACACATGGACCGCTTTGGTCTACCTCTTAGACTACGCCAGGTTCGCAGTCTTCCTTCTCTCTCAGGAACCTTCATTTGGAGTCATCAGAAGTGAAAATCAATTTCGAAAAAGGGATATTTTTGGTAAGCATTCAGGTTTTGGATTTGGAATTGTGTCATGGAATTTTGGAAAGAGTTTGTATTCATTATTTGGCAACTGGTTTAAATCTAATATAGGGTTTCCCATATTTTGACCACACTTTGCACCTGTGGGGCAGGCATAATTGGAATCTGACTTTTCATAGACATTTGAATCTGTTTTGTTGGCACATTTTACGTTTGCATTCCTTTTGGCATCTGCACATGTGGTAATCGTGTTCACAGTAGCAACATCAGTTTGAGAACCTGTACCACAGGAACACCTCTACCTCTACCTGGAGACATGTTGAACCCTCCTTGATTTCCCTGAAAACCAAACTGTGGAACAGCAACTCCTTGCTTATTCAATTGATGTCCTGCAAAAGAAGGATTCTGAAAACCTTTCTTAGCCAACTTCAATTGTGGCAACATAAACTTCTCTATAATCTTCTTCTGCTTCATATCTAACTTGTGGCTACAATACTTTTATTTTAAACATCTTTTTATTGTTCTATACAAGTGTACATTTTTAATTCGGCATCTTACAGTCATACTTATCTTAGATCGGTTACAGTGCAATGTTGCCTATCTTGTGCAGTTAACTATTCAAATCTCCCACTTGGCACAACATTGGCTTCATGTAGAGGTAAAGCAGTCCGCAATTACACATATCCAACATCACGTTTTAGAGATCTACATACATTAGTGCATTATCACAGCTGTAAAAAAGGAGACTGTACTGTTTTTCTTTTTTTGTACCAAATTTCCACCAACTCCCGCCCTCTTTCCAACCAATGCAGTTGTCTGTCTACAGTTCACAACACATTTAAGGACCGCTCGTTAAACACTCCTCCCTTCTCAGTTCTATTACATCCTATTATTCCTCACCTCTTGGATGAGCTAGCAAATAGCACTGCAATGAGGCCCATATATCCTTGGGCCTGGAGGCTGCTGGTCGTAGCTCCGCATAAGACAAGAGTCTCTCCTGACACATCACTAAGTCAGCTATCCATCCTTGAACTTGGGCGCCCGTCCCCTGCCCCATCTACACGCTACCCTTCTCTTGGCCATAAGGAGTACCAACGCCGTGAATTTACGGTGTTCAGGTCGGAGTGGTTTAACATTACCCAACAATGCTATCAATGGTGTGGCTTCTACAGGTGTGTCAATCATTTTGCGAAGTGCCTGAAAAACCTGTTACCAGTACTCTTGTACCTCTGGGCATCCCCATGCTAGGTGTAGAAAGTCCGCCCCTGCTGCGCGACATCTATCGCATCTATCATCCTCTCGTAACTTAAACCTGCACATCCTGGCCGGCGTATAATACAATCTGTGTAAAAATGTATAATGAATTATCCGAAGTCGGCTGCTTGCTGAAACACGCTCTGTGTGTCGGCAACTCTCTTCCCACTGCTCATCAGTAAGGACCAGCCCTAGTTCCTCATTCCATTTCCTCCGCGAAGGTGCTGGTGTCTCTGCTACAAGTGCGTGTATCGTGTGATACAACAGCGACACCGCACTTTTGGGAGCGTCTTTCTCCAGTATGACCTGTAGTGGAATCAATACTGGCGGTTCCATTGGGAACTCAGGAGTAATCGATCTAACCCCATTTTTCAGTCTGACATATATAAATACATCAAGCGGCGTCTTCTGTGTTGTTTGAAACATGTGGTCAATACTACAAAATTGGCCTTCGTGGTATAGGTCGCCCCAATTATATACCTGAGTCCGCTGCTGGAATTTCCTAAAGACACCTTCCTGTAGCAATGGCATGGCGGGGTGGTAAACAAGGGGCAAGAGGGGGGAGTACACCATGGGCACGTCCAGCATACGCTGTATGCGCTGCCATGCTGCTATCGTGCCCGTGAGAGCATTGGCTGTCCTGTCTCTATCTTTCAATACTACATATAATGCTCCTTCTATCGGTGTAGGGTACGACAGCCAATGTTCAGCTGCTACTTGTGGCATATATGTCGGTCGCTTCACCCAGTACCAGGCGTAATGGGCCTTCGCACACAGGAAGTAGAGTTCAAAATTGGGTATACCAAACCCACCCTTCTCATAAGGTCTCGTCATCACCTCCCACTGTAGTCTAGGATGCTTTCCTCCGTATCATCTCCGATTTAAGTGTTTTTAAAAAAAAACACCTGGATAAAAGGGGATATTCAAGAAAAGATATAACAATTGTGGGAGCACCACCATCTTAATCAGGGACGCACGGCCCGCCATGGAGAGGGGCAGCGCCACCCAACACGTGACACAGTCTGTTATTTTAATTATGGCCGTGCCGTAATTCAGTCTCATAAGCTCTTCCTTATTTCCAGTGATTCTTATCCCAAAGTACTTCAGTTCCTCTTCGCACCACTCCAAGGGAAAGTCTGGGGAGAAGCGCGTCGTGGCTGCGGTCAGTGGAAAAATGCATGATTTCCCCCAGTTGATTTGAACACCCGAGAGCTGCCCAAATACTATAAATTCCCTTAATATCGGGTTAAGATTTTGCTGAGGGTCACAAACGTAAAGAGTGATATCGTCGGCGTATAATGAGACCAGACCTGGCGCAGATTACAACGGAGGGCCTTATCATTATGATGTTGTCTTAATTTTGCCGCAAGCGGCTCTGTCGCTATTGCAAAAAGCAATGGGGAAAGGGGGCCTCCCTGCCTCGTCCCTCTAGTGATACTGAAAGTCTGAGATGTTTGTCCGTTAACGGCCACCGGCATGCAATATAACAATTTAATCCATGACAGGAACAGCGGGGCGGAGCCCATATGATCCATGACTGAAGATATAATCCCCTTCGATGGAGTCGAACGCTTTGGTGGCATCCAAAAAAATAGCCGAAATTGGCAAGTAGCCCTGCCCGGCACAAAGCCCGACTGGTCGGGTAGTATCAAGTTTTCCATGAAAAGGCTCAGACGTGTCGCAATTAATTTGGCCAGAATTTTCGCATCACAATTAAGGAGCGATGGCGGTCTATAAGAGTCACACTGCGCTGGCTATTTCCTCGGCTTAAGTAAAGACAATACAAGCGCCTCCCTCATAGAGGCTGGTAGATGTCCTACCTCCAGTGCATCCTCGTAGACTCCTCTAAGAATAGGGGCCATAAGGTCTATGTACGTTTTGTAAAATTCTGCCGGAATGCCGTCTGTGCCCGTGGCCTTTCCAGGTTGTAGACTCATGATAGCTTCCCTTACCTCATCGAGCACAAACGGTGCACACAGAAAAGCCCTCTGCCCGTCGCTGAGCCAACCCAGCGCCACATCCCCCAGAAAACCATCCAAATCATCCAAATCAAGTGCCTGTACTCTGGTAGTGATGTAGAGTTTTTCATAATGTCTCATAAAGGCAGTAAGTATATTAGGTGTCCCTTGGCAGATCCCACCTTCCGGGTCTCCCACTTCCATTACATAGTTATTACATCGAGGTTGCCTTACCTTCTGTGCTAGTACCTTGCCAGGCCTATCCCCTTCCCCATACTACCGGGCAACTCAATGTTTCCCTCGAAATTGTACCTCCCTCCGTGCCTCTTCCATGTATTCTGTGAGCTTCTTTCTGAATGCCGCTTGTGTGGTGCACCTTGGGTCTTCTGCAAGTTCGCTTTCCAGTGTTTTTAGGTCTGTCTCTAATGTCTGCAGGGTATGTAATATATCCTTAAGGACTCCAGCCCCCTTAGCTATACAATATCCCCTAAGTGTCACCTTAAAGGCTTCCCAGACCATCTCAACACTATCGACTGAATCCCTATTGCGTTCAAAGAAATCACTGATCTCCTCGCGCAGCTTCTCCTGGAACACTGTGTCAAGCAATATAGGGGCATGTAGTCGCCAGGGACTATGAGGCATGCTAAAATTGTCAGTGGAGAGTCCCAACACCACCAGTGCATGATCCGAATAGGTCCTGGCTAGGTGTTGTACTGTGATTACTGCGGGGACCCACCCTCTGAATACTAAAAAATAGTCTAAACGGGCCCATGATTGCGCCTGCGCTGTAAGGTGCGTGCCTTCCTTCCCACTGGGATATTTATGTCTCCAGGCAGCGGTCAACAGGTAAGCAGCAATGATATCTTTTAGTACTGTCTGCGCTTTGATGTAATGGTGTGGGGCGGGGTGCGATCTATCTAAACTAGGACCACACCTCACATTGTAGTCGCCTCCCCATATGACATGAGTGGAGTCTATCTCAAAGATCTTGGCCCATAAAGTGTCGAAGAACCCAGGGTCATCTGTGTTTGGTCCATAACAACATGCAAGCGTGACTGACATTGTACCCACCCGGCCCCACGCGAGGCAGTACCTTCCCTCCGAATTCCCTGCTGTGCCCTCCATCCGGAAGGGGACCTGTTTCTTTATCAGTATCGCTGTTCCTCGCGCATAAGTGAAGTAAGAGGAGAAGATTTTGTGTTGCGCCCATCTGTTGGCATAAGTATGTTGTTTCTTTCGGGCAAAATGAGTCTCCTGCAGCATAGCGATATGCACATTATGTCTGTCCAGGTATGACAGTATATGTCTCCTCTTTCTGGGATCACCCATCCCTCTCACATTCCATGTAAGAATGTTCAATGTACCTACAGATGGTTTAGCCATAGTGCCTAACTGCTGTCTGTATTATCAATGTTGTCCATGCAACCCTTTCCCGATCTTGTACCTGCTCACAAACAGTTATCATGTCTCTTTGCTGATGCTGTATTCTGTCCAACCCATCTATCCAGTCTCCCCAGAAATAGGAATTTTTATGCACACCTTCCTCAACAAACCAAACCCCCCAACTTCCCCCCTCCACCCCTCACCCACTGAAGCAACCCAACGTTGCCAGAATATGATTCCCAACCCCTCCCCCATCCCTCAAATACACCAAACACCAAACTACACCCCTCCTAGTTAGCGTGGCATTGTCTGTCGTGGGGGAATACCCAAGGGGGGACATGTCTAGATAACTACATAGTTTCTCCGCTCCTCTCGAACCCCTCCCCTGTATCTGTTCCTGCACCGCAGGGGAGGGGGAAGCGGAGCCTGGAACGTCAATAATATAATTGCAAATAAGTCTATTAAGGATATCTCACCGCCCTCAGTCCATCTGTTCGCCAGCGCGCTGCAGCCTGCCAATCAATATCTTGTGGGCGAGAGAAAAACCAAAAAGAACACCAATATTGCCAACTTATTTCGACAGGGGGCTGTTTTTGCCTCACAACTGACTGAACTAAACAGTAAGTCACCGGACAAATTTTTTAGTCCTGAATAAATCAATTATTTAAATTTTTTGTTTCAACAAAACATTTTAAGAAGATTCACATAATTATGAACATTGCTTACTTCACTCCACATTTACTCATAATCCCAAGTTTGACATACACTTCAATCATTCATTCAAGCATACACACCAATACAACACATAGAATACATTTTCATCAGTTATTACAATATATTATTTACAAACATCATTTCAGAAAAACAGCATTGGGAAAAGTTTCAGTTTCAAGCCGTTTTTGTTTTCACAATAGTACTCCTAACGCTGTAAGAAACAGGGTCTACGCGTTTCGAAATCCCTTTGTTGAAGGGAGATCTCATCAGGACCACGTAGCTGTGAATGGAAAGACAGGCTTGTGTCAGTCTATTAGAAGACCACACCTGTGTCACTTAAAAGTAAAGAAAGGGAAACCTAGTCCTACCTCAACCAGGGTGCTCAGATTCTTTCGATGTCGGCTCTGAAACAGACAGTACAACTTGGTGTCAAAACCTCAACTAATTCCACTAATAGCAGACGAGCCAAACAACCATTAACCAAATCAAGTATACTCCCATTCGCCGCTTTCAAACAGCAATTTGTTTCGTAAGAGAAAGGGAAGTGTAAAGTCTGTATGGGAGAAGACCATGTATAAATATCCGATTCAGATGAAAAAATTAATACATGTTTTCGTCAGTAAGCAAGGGCGTTTATGAAAAAGCCTTACTTTAGGGGTGGCGTGTATGATCCTCCAACTAGCAATGTAGGAAAAGCAGGGGAAGTTGAATTCCTGCGGAGGGCAAGTGAGAACGCGTAAGCTGTCCGTTCGGTCTAACACTAATCTCTTATGTAAACATGGGCAAGAAGGTACGTTAGCCAATTCATGCTCTTACCCGCGTTTCTCAATCGATGAGGTCCTTCATACTCTCACGCCGTCTTTCTCCGTGTAGGATTACGGAAGACTGGCGCCTACAACAGCGCGGCTGTGTTTAGTACGTAGCGCGTAGCGTTGCTTCCTGGTCCTGGGGATTCTGGGAGATGTAGTTTCCCACACTGAGATGTCCTTTCAATCTATCTTAAACTGTTAGTGAACTGGCGAATTGGACTCAATAAGGGTTGGGAAAAAGTTTATTTTGACAAAGTGTCACGAAGTTGAGTTTTCCTAACTCCAAAATGCTACACACTCCATATTCCGAGTGCACTCGTGTTGGAAAGGCTGGGGGACTGGGTGTTGTTGAACTGAGTGACAGACCCTCGGGAGGCTGCGCAGTCATAATCCTAGTTTGCGGATGAATGGCCCTTGTGACAGTTCAAAGTACATGAGTCACAGGAAAGAGCATCTAGATGGTCCAAGTTCGCCCTACACCCGGTATATTTCTGAAATTTCGTTCAGGCCATCTAGGGCTGTATTGAATTTGTTGATTAACATCGCTTCGCTGCGGGAAAGTTTCTCATCAATATCTCCGCCTCTTGGGTCCCTCTCAATTTTAGCAATTACAGTCCATTTGAGATCATTCAAATTATGGTTACTGGTCCTCCAGTGATTAACCAGCGGTGCAGAGATGACATTATTTTTTATTCGCGATTTATGTTGAATAATTCGGCATCTAACCTCTTGGTTGGTTTTCTCGATGTATAGTTTCTCACAAGGACATTTTATGCCATAGATCACATAGCGTGATTTACAATTTGAAAACTTTTTATGTTTCCAAAACACCTGTTTATGTTGGAAAAGTGAGCCTTCTTCTGTACTCGAGCAACATACACAAGAAAACTTGTGGTGCCCCTGTATTGGTGGTAACCCCAAAAGTGAGCAAACGTTTGGCTGTTTTTTCTTTAATGCTGCTCGTACTAGATGGTTTGAAACGCTTTGATCTTTCTTAAAAGCGAAAAGCGTTTTTTCTTTGAGGGATACATCCACATTTTCGACCAGATGCCAATTCTGCAGTATTGTCTTTTTTAACTGGTTGGAATTTGGACAGAATGTTGATACGCAAACCACTCTGTTGAGTGCTGGTTTTTCTCTTTTTTCAAGGAGTGTGTCTCTGGGGACCGACCAGGCTCTCTTCATTGTCCTCTTTAGGAGTTTTTTAGGGTAGCCTCTAGCTAGTAAATTCTCAGTGAGATTGTTTGCATGAAAGAAATACTCGTCTTTGAAATGGCAGTTTCTTTTTATCCGGAGATATTGGTCAAACGGCAGGTTTTCTCTTAAGTTGCGTGGATGATTGCTCCGGAAATGGAGGGCTTTATTCCGATCCGTCTTTTTCTTATAGAGGGTAGTAACTAAACCTTCTTCCGTTGGATAGATATCTACGTCCAAAAATGCCATTTTTGTTTTTGAATAGTTCAAACTGAATTTTATCTCTTGGGTTCTAGCATTAAGCTAAACGTGGAATTTTTTAAGAGACTCCTCATTTCCCTTCCAAGTCATAAAAACGTCGTCGATATATCGACTCCAACTTGAAATTTGCTCTAAAAAGGGGTTATTTTGGTAAATGAATCTCTCCTCGTAGAGGGACATATAAAGTACCGCCAACTCCGGGGCAAAAGGGCAGCCCATCGCTACTCCACTTGTTTGGAAAAAGAAATCGCCGTTAAAATTGAAATATTTTTTCTTCAGAGCAAATGATGCTAACTCCATTATAAATTCTGTAGGGACTCTAGTTGGTTTTTCTCTTTCTTAATTAAAATATATAATTGCTTCAAGTCCGTCACTTTGTGGGATTTGTGTATATAGCGCCGTCATATCTAAGGTGACTAAAAGATCTTGGTTATCCTCAAAGGGGATTGTTGGAAGCTTATTAATAAAGTCTGTCGTGTCTCTTAAGAATGATTTCACTTTCGGGAGAAATGGCTTTAAAAAGAAGTCAACAAATTTTTATATTGGTTCTAGTAACAACCCACAGCATGAGACTATTGGTCTCCCGGGCGGTGTATTTGTGTCCTTATGAATTTTAGGAAGGACATAAAATAGTGGACTCCTCGGATTTTTGCATTTCACATACTCATGTTCTTTTTTGCCAATCACTCCATCTTCTAGTCCTTGGTCCAGGATCAGGCTCAATTGCTGTTGTAACTCAATGGTAGGGTCTTTTGTGATTTTTCTGTAGCATCTTGTGTTGTTTAGTTGGCTCATCACTTCTGTAGTATATTTTTTTGTGTCCCAAATCACAATTGAGCCGCCCTTGTCGGCCTGTTTTATTGTCACTGACATATCTTTTTTAAGATCCTCCAATGCAGACCTTTCTGATTGTCATATGTTAAATTTTGTCCATTTTCTTTCTTTCTCCATGTGGGAAATTGCTGATAAAATGGTTTTCTCAAATGTGAGAATTTCTTTTGCTACTTTATTAGCTGGTGGGCAGAATACTGATTTTTTCTTTAGGCCAGTTACTTCAATCGGTGGATTATATACAGTTTGGGAGAAGAATGATTTTAATTTTAGTTTCCTACAGAATTCAAGTGCCTCCGTCTTAAGTCTGACAAAGTTGGTATGTCTCACGGGAACAAATGTGAGCTCTTTTTCCAGAATGCTAATTTCAGCCGGGGTAAGAATTTTGTTTGATAGGTTAAAGATTGGCGACACTACCAATTCTTGTAATTCTGCCTCCGCGTAGACATTTCCCATGGTTGATTGTAATGGGGGAGTCCTCGAGTCTGTTGCTGGCTTCTCCCTAAAAAAGGCGAGGAGGATGGACCAGGTTGCTGTTGGAATGATCCTCTCTTGTTTGTATTTCTTCTCCTGTCACTCCCCTCACTTTCACTGCCACTTGAAGATGACGAGGTGTCGGAGAAGGTAATGAACTTATTACTAGTTCTACCTTGGTATTCCACTAGATGTTTTCTAGAGTCAGGTCGTGAGTAAAACTCTGGTTGTAGATATGGATATACTTTCTCCAGATTAAAGTTCTTTTTATCTTTTTCGAACTGATTTTCTTTTTGGTTTATGGTAAAATCCTTGAATTCCAAGATGTCTTTTTCAACTTTTTCCAGTAGTGACTTTGCATCCGTAATTAATTGATTTTGTTGAATTTCCAGTTCCAATGTTTTAATTTCCTCTAGTTGTTGTAGCGAAATCCTTTGGGCTGTTTCCACCGTTAAGACCATTAGGTCTCGGCTGCACTTGGTCTCTATGTAACTATATCCCTTTTTGTAGATGGGATCCTCCGTAAAGATGACGGGTACGTTTTTGATTTGCAGTCCTCCTGGGATAGTACCAGCTCTTAAGTGCTGGAGTAAGAAGTGACCGTGTAGATCCGTTCGGATTTGTTTTTTCTTTAGTCTTAATAGTTTGTCTGTTTCATTTTGATTTCTTGCTGACACACTTAAGGTGGTAGAAGTGAACAAAGGTGGTGCCTCTAACAGCTTTTTTATGTGTTCCTCACTGTAAGCGAATGTTTGGTTCTCTGACATACTGTACACAACTTCACACTCAAAACAACAAGTCTATTTCTTCTATCAACCGAACTGACTTCACACGACAATCAATATCTTGTGGCACCTTCTAGTGCTCCCGGGGACTGGTTATTCCATGGCATCATCGTCTCCGTTACAGTCAAGATGTTGTGAGGCCCCTTGGCCCCCTCCACCCCGAGCCGCTCGCCTTACCGACCGGAGGAAATCCTCTACTTGTTGTGGGTTTGTGAAAAATCTTTGTTTCCCCTGATGCGTCACCCTGAGTTTCACCGGGGACAGTAGGGCATAATCAAATTGCGCCGCTCTCAGCTTCTTCATGACCTCTATGAACTTGCGTTTCTCCTCTTGCACCATTGGAGTGAAATCGGGTATATCGAGAAGGTGACGCCTTCATACGTCAGCGTCTGCTTGGTTCGTGCTGCACGGAGAGCCACGTCACTATCCCTGTAATTTAATAATCTAGCAATGATAGGTCGCGGGGGGTTGCCGGGTGTCGGCCGAGGACCAAGTGATCTGTGTGCCCACTCTACTATACACTGCGATGAGAATGCGATGAGAATGCCTCCTTCCCAATGGCCGC
Source organism: Lissotriton helveticus (assembly GCF_964261635.1). Lineage (NCBI taxonomy): Eukaryota > Metazoa > Chordata > Amphibia > Caudata > Salamandridae > Lissotriton > Lissotriton helveticus. The sequence goes on from NC_136057.1 coordinate 926,850,564, forward strand.
CTGCAGTAAGTTCTCAATATATTCCTCCATTCTTCCAGTATTGGTTGATTCTGGCACACCAATGACGCGGATGTTATTACGTCTACTGCGGGCTTCTAACTCCTCATTTTTAGCCGCTATCATTCGTAAGATCTTGTTCATTCTCGTTAGTTGCGTGGAATGGCTGGCAGTGACGTCCTCAGCATCTGAGATGCGTCGCTCCGCCTCCTTGATATGTTCTTCATGACCGCCAAGTTTGTGGGCTATAGCATCCATTCTGGACGACATCCGATCTACCTTGTCCGCTACCGTTGCAAACCCCTGCTGTATCTCTTGTAAAATATTGTTCATATCGGATGCTTGTGATGTGGCTCCTTCGTTGGAATGTGACATGGCTTTCGAATGTTGATCTTCTTGCGTGGGCCTGTTCCCCTTTTTTGCCACATCAAAATTCAGTTTTGGTTGTCCCGTATCAGGTTTCCCCATGTTCAACACTGTGCACCAGCCCTGGCTAACGCCCCTGGTGTTTTAGTATCAGGGCCAGGAACCAGCGTGCGCGAGATCTGTGATAGCGTAGCCCCCCCCCGGCACAAAGTTTGCGTGTATGTCTGTGCCTGCACGCCCGTCTCACCGTCTGGTGCAATTTGGAACTCTATGGTCTTGGACCTCTGTCTCTGCCACACAGGAGGTCCCACTCCTCCTTAGCAAGGCCTTGCTCATTGATCGTAGGCGGCAGTAGCTGGGCTATCTGCGGCAACAAGGCCCGTCTGATGTACACTCCCAAGTCTGTCCCGGCGTCACCCCACTCACCATAGTCCCTCTGGGCCCATCCACAGTGGGGCAACGAGCCGGGGTCCTGTAGGACCAGGACACACAAGTACTGCTAGACAGGGGGGGAGAAGGTCCTCTTCAAGCTACTCAGCTCTCCTCAACAGTTCCCCATTAAGCAGGGGAGGTGTCACACCGTCGCTTCTACCCCCACACAGCGCCACACAAATTATACTAGCAGGCCTCAGGGGGACCCTGCCCGGCCCTGCATAATCCGTCACTGGCAGCTCAGTCACTTGCTGCTAACAGTTTCTTTTTGTTGTTTATTAGTATTGAACACGCTACCCGCCGGTCTGCAGTGTCCTGGGCCCTTCTTCTCTTCGCCTCAGGGTGGGGGGGAAGGTGGTCCTCCGCGATCCCAGGTCCCCGCCGGGCGCCCTGGTCTCTGCCTCGCTCACGCCGCTGCTGAGCCTGTGCCTATGTTTATGTTTATGTTTATGTTCGTGCAATTTTTAAAGCGCGCAAATACCCGGGGGTGTCTCGGCGCTCAGAATACAGAACCATGGCAGCGGTGATAAATTATGATGAGAAGAGCCATGTTTTTAGTAGTTTTCTGAAAGAGAGGAGCGTAGGGGCAGTTTTGATGTGGAGAGGCAGTGTGTTCCAAAGTATGGCTGAAGAGATGGTGAAACACCTGTCACCCCAGTTGGCCCTTTTTGTTCGCGGGACTTTGAGCAGGTGTGCAGAGGAGGAGCAAAGTATTCTTGAGTGCTCGAGCGGACAGAGAGCCGTTCTAAGGAACTGTGGACCTACGTTATTGACTGCTTTGTAAGTAATGCACAGTGCCTTAAATATTGTCCGGTTCCTGACAGGGAGCCAGTGAAGTTGTCGGATATATGGAGAAATGGATGTAAACTTGGGAACGTCCAACAGGACTCTAGTCGAGGCGTTCTGTACTAATTGCAGTCTGTTGATGACTTTTTTTCTGGGCGTTCAAGAGAAGGGCGTTGCAATAATCAGTTTTGGAAAAGACCAAAGTGCTGATTAGAGTTTTACCGGCTGAAGAAGGAAGGTAAGGCAGGAGTTTTTTTATTCTTTTCAGGATATAGAAAGATGAGGAGACCACTGAGTTGACGTGATGATGAAAAGTCATTTTGTCATCGAATATGACTCCAAGGTTGCGAACCTTGGTGACTGGTTGAGGGGGGGGCTCCCATCTCCGATGGCCACCATTGAGGGGACCAAATAGGGTCAAGCTTCCCGAATGTCATCACCTCTGTTTTATCAGAATTTAATTTGAGACAGTTTGATGACATCCAGGAACTGATAGACCGCATTCCGTCTTGGAAGTTTGCCGCCACTGATGTACCATTGCTGTGTACGGAAAGCACCAGTTGTGTATCATTAGCGTAGGTTGTTAGGGCAATTCTGTAGGATTTTATTACCCTCGCTAAGTCCGAAACATAAATGTTGAATAGTGTCGGTCTTAGGGAGGAGCCCTGTGGGACGCCACAAGGGAGAGTGAAAGTGTGGGAAGTGAATTGGCCCATTTTTACTGTTTGTGGACGGTCAGCCAGGAAGGATGCGAGAAGTTGTTTCACTTTATTTTGAACTCCTATGGCTGAGACACGGTCGATCAAGATGACATGATCGACCGTGCCAAAGGCTGCAGGCCCACGCACAGCTCCTACGGCCGCCGCACATTCAGTTAGCGCTGGCAGTCCCTGCAAGTTCTGGCCGATTTCAGAGGGGCCGCACATCAACTCCTCCCAGTCCCGCTCCGTGTGTGAATCTCCACATGCTTCTCTACAATCGCTCCGGCTCAGCCCTGTCACTCTCGCCGCAGCCCCCACCGCCATGTGCCTGGTCCGCCTTGCGGTAAGAACCTCTGTCCGCAATCCGTCCTCCGCTATAATTAGCACTCGCCTATTGTTGCTGCCCGCCAGTCACACGGCCCAGTAGCCGTGTGTGACGCCACGGCCTGTCCTGAGTGCTGCAGCCGCCCCGTCGCTCCTCCCTGCTCCAAACAGCGGTCCGTTGCAACTTTCAAGGTTCGTCTCTCTGGCTGCCAGTCGCCAATTCCCGTGCTACTAGCACCGAGTGAAGAGGGAGGTGGGCTCCGCTGTTTAAGCTCACTTTCAGCAAGTTTGATTTATATTTGCACAGAATAAATGCAGGATAGGAGTTCCAGGAAGCAGGAGCAAGTGCGGCCATTCTGCTCACACGCCCTCTAGCGCCCCCAACTTGTGGCTACAATACTTGGCACATCTCAAAATCTCATTGAACAATTTGTTCTGCCTACAAATCACGCTTTGGCTAATGCCTGTACAGATCTTTGGCTTTAATCCTAAAATAAATTATGATACAAAAATCCCCATATCCTTTTCCTCAGGATACTCTCATCCACTGTGTTGTTAAAACAACTGTAACAGAAGTTCATAATATTCATGCACTGTTTCTTTCGGCTTGTGTGTAGTTCTTTTAATTTTAAGCAACACTAAGGGGGTCATTAGGATGTCGGGCGGATTGCCTCCGCCAGGCTGACGGTAGCCACCGCCGGCCTGGCGGAGGCAATCCGCCCGACATCCATTGCCCAATTCCCCCCCACCATATTAGGATGGCGGGGGGACCGCGGCAGTGAGGAACACCGCCCGCCTGTTTTCCGCCCCGGTCGCCTTGCGGCCGGGGCGGAAATGATTAATATGATGGCGGTGTCTGTTAGACACCGCCAGCCATATTACTATGGGCATTTTGGCAAGCCTTTCCATGGCGGCAATGCCGCCACGGAAAGGCAGGCGGTCTTCACTCTAGGGGCCCCCTGCAGGCCCCCAGAGTGAAGATGGGTAGGGTCATGCGCACGGGGGGTACCTGTGGTGCCCCCCCACATTTGCATTCACAAAGTGGCAGGCACCGCGCGGTGCCTGCCGCTTTGTTGATGCAAATGCTGCAATGCAATTTTTGTATTGTGGCGGGCGGAGCAGAGAGCTCCGCCCGCCACAATGCTGAAAATACAGGATGTGCCCGCCACTGTGGCGGGCACATCCTAATGCCCCCCACGGGACCCCCGACCTTATGGCGGGCGGTGCCGTTTACCGATACGATGGCGAGCGGGCAAAGTCCGCCCGCCATCCTAATGACCCCCTAAGTCTCTTGGTGGCACTCTGCCTTTCAGGAAAGTAATCACTGTCTCATACTTTTTCATCACTACAGGAGACATTGTGTTTGTTCCAGTCTTCCTCACAGGTTTTTCTTTTGGCCATTGTACCACAGTCTTATATTCAGCCCATAAATCAGCAGGTACTACTATGTCGAAAAAAAATTCAAATCTGTCCACAGCGCCTTCAAACCTTAATGAATCGTTCAACTTGTGCATACCATTGCCCCGGTTTGTCTCTTCATTTGGGGAAATTGCTCGTAAATGCAGCCAAATCACCTCTACTCCAAGGAACATGTACATTCATTCCTTCTACTATTTCTCTCAGTGGGAATGCTTTCTTTTCTCCCTTACTTTCCTTATCTTTTTTCTTTACTATAACTTCCTCTCTCTTTTTCTGTTCATGCTTCTTTGCCCATTTTGTTTCTAATTTCTGAGTCTTATTACATTTGTAAATGCATTTGACCAGTTCTATAATATGCAAATGCAATCCTGAAATTCTCATGTTTTCTAATGCTGGATCATCCAATTGAACCCTATAGCTCAATCTCGTATTTCTGAGATAATTCTATCAGTCTGTGACAAAGTAATGCTGCTGTTCATGTGATCTCTTTACAAATATAAATTAATTCCTTTCTTTGGTCTTGCTCAATATGTTCGAATTCTAAGCATCCACTTATTACCTCTTCTAATTCCATCTTTAATTGAGCTACATTTAAAGGTTTTTGCCTCTCCGTGTCTGGTTTTTCTACCACCTCTGTGCTGTCTGCCTTTCTATTCCCTGCTGCTTCTTCTAACCAGGCTGGTACATACCTCTCTGAAGTAGCATAAATCCAGGGGCAACAGGAGTTTTGAAGACTAAGGTTCCTCCATTTTGTACTGTCTGGGGGAGTCTCCACACTATAATCTGAGAATTTTGTTAGCTCGGAACAACACTGTGGTAGGTACACCTCCAGGGGTTTGTGGAACTCTGGCCACTATTGGGACATTCACCGGTGTTATTTGGGCTGCAGTACTCATTCCACTCGTATTAGTCACAGTCAAAGCGGCAACCTGTAGTAAACCCACAGCTGGTGGGATAATTTGGAGTATCTGTACTGGTCTTTCAAATTGGTCTAAATCTGTCTCTACAGGAGCAGTTGCCATTGTAGCAATTGCATAGTCACTAGAGTCTCGGTGATTAGTAGGACTTGTATATGGTGGAGGTCTCAAAGCTAACAACTGCTCTAAAATCTAATCTCCAGAGTCAGTATCTGTCTCATCCTCATCTTTCTTTTGGTTGTTGCCCTCTATGATAGCTTTTCCCCAACCTACGCTGTTATTCATCCCATCAAGCATCCTCATAACTTTGCACCACTTGTTTGTCCTACTCTGGTATTTTGCACTCTCCTTTTCCTTCACAACCATTTCCCATTGCATTGAAAGCTTCATATTGATTAGGTCTAGGTGGTGACCTCATATCGTGCAATTTTCCTTTCAAATTATCAAGAAGATTGGTATTAAATGTCCCGTATCTAGGAAAGCTAAATGCGCCTTCTATCTCAGGGAGTCTGCTCCATTGGGAAGCCAAGAGCAGGTGTGTAACTCTTGCCCAATTGTCATAAAATGTGCAGGCGTACCCTCAGGAGGTGCCTTTTACTGTGCCGTACCAGAATAGTAACATCACCTCTTACTAAACTCTTAAATTATTTAAAACATTTCATTTTTGCAATACAATGATATTCATGTAAATGTTATTGTTTGTTCCATATATATCAATTCTCAATAAATCAATCCGATTTAGGCTAATAGTTTACCAATTTTCATTGTCAAATCCAGATGCATTATTCACTTTTAATAATCCAATCCCAGTACATCAATCTGACGTCATCAACCAATCACAGCACGAAAGTACATCAACTGACCAATCTCAGCACAAAACAATATGGTATACGATCTCACTTCTTACAACAGTTCACCCTTTACATTTTTCTCTCATTCATGCGACTTCAATAGTAAGCCTTTAATTTCCTTCTTGTTTGCTTCTACTAAAGAAATAACAGTATTAACTCACTCAAGACTATTTTCCACAACCGCAAGTGATATCTCGACCAGCTCAAAATCACCCAAATAAATGCAGTTTCACTGGTTTGAGCAACTAGGATCCACGAACACCGATCAATGTTAATCACAAGAATGATTAATCTCTCCATGTCAATGGTATAGGCGATGGTACCTCACACACTACACCTTTTCCAGCAAACAAGTCTACTATTCAATTTATGTATGTATTTCCCAGGATATGTCAACTAATACGAGCCTTAATTCTTCAATCTCTTATCTTCAATAACTTTCTAATACTTTTCTTCACTTGCTCACTCATACCCACAACATCACTGTCTAAATCTAAATACAACTACCATAAACAACACATAGCCCTATTAATGCTCACACCTTCATACCACAATCGCCTTCTAGTACCGCCTTGTCATATCTTCAAGTTCTGGACAGTGGATTCGGGAATCAGAAATTTTATTCTGACTTGGGAAATTATTTTATAGCTCCATTAAGGGCTGAACCATATCTCGTCTACCAGAAACTACTGGTATGAAAATACTTTTTATTTAAGTCAGTTCAACCCGTGACTGACAAAGGTGGTCTCCAAATCTGCGCCTTGATCTTCAGGTTGACTGAATCTTTTGCCACTGTTTTAGAATAGAGCATAAGTCAACACTATCTCAATAAACACTATTATTATATTCAGTCAATAATGAGAGTTTCATTTAGTTAAAAAATCTTTATTCGCCGTAATAATTTAGTGTTCAGTGTTTGGTTGCTTTATTCAAATTAGAAATTAGATAAATCAGTTTACAGAAATATCAAGAAAATCATGGTTAGAGTCAATCAAGAAAATTACAGCGTGTTCCATAAGGGAAATATTATCTTACTCCCTATTCTACGTTAGCAGATCTTAATCTACCAGAACCCATAAAGAGTCCTTTCAGAAAAGAGCTAGATTTAAAGAAGCAGTGTAATATAATCAGATTGATTGTAGTTGAACTTCTCATGAAGAGTAGTTCTGGAAACTCATCTTCCAAATAGCATCACTTTTCAAAGTTAAGCTGTAATAGTCGTGGCAGTATTCATAACCGTTAAAGACATTTTGACACCCACAGAGTAGTAGGTGACAGGAAATCACAGTCAGCAGTAACTCACAGTCAATGGGGTAAGGGACCAAGTAAAAAGATGGTGGCAGAACAAATAGCCTGGACCAGGCTGGACTGAAGACAGTGGTCCCTAGAACATTGGAAAATAAACGATTAGAATCGACATAACCTAAATAGCCAGTATGTACTTTGTCCAGCCGGACAGAGAGTGTGGACTCACGGGACACGCAATATGGAAAGTGGAGCCGTTGCGGATGGCGAATTTCGGCAATCTTCGAGTGAATACTCAATTGGTGTGCCGGTCGGCGTGGGTGTCTGCGGGAACCGGCGCGCCAATGGAGTATTCACTCGAAGATTGCCGAAATTCGCCATCCGCGACGGCTCCACTTTCCATATTGCGTGTCCCGTGAGTCCACGCTCTCTGTAGGAAACAATATGATTGCAAGACAAACATGTTCTATAATACTGTCCTGAAGATGATGCCATGTATTTAGAGTTTGAGCATCGAAACGTCGACAACTTTTGTACCATATGTCCACTAAATAAGTTGATTACATTGTACAATGGTACTTTGATTGAATCAAGTCTGTTAACTGAATACTAGGATGCAGGCCGCCTCGTTCGCCTTTTGCCTGTAATTGTGATTTTGTCTTGTTGCATGTGGGTCACAGGCTGTGCCCCCTTGACATTACCTTCAATTTTGTGTTATACTTTATATATTTGCAAAATAAATCACTGTCCAGCTGGACAAAGAACATACTGGCTATTTAGCTTATGTTGATTCTAATCGTTTATGTTCCAATGTTCTAGGGACCACTGTCTTTCATAACAAATTAGCGCCCAAGGTCCCTAGTATATTACCTTTGGGTTCTCTTGTTTTTTCAAAAAAATGGACCAGACTGGACAGCATAAAGCTCTTGGAGTGTGCTATAAAAATACAAGTGGGTAGAGGAAGAATTAACGTTTAACTAGGAATATTATAAACAGAAAAACACATGTATCAATCCACACTGATGTTAGGTCATCTCAAGGCAATAAAAAAGGATCATTCGATGGTTGCTGCTTCTTTCTCCGTTCCCACGGTAAACATACCAAGCCAGCAAGGTGCTAGCTACAAGTCGCCTACTTAGTTGCTAACATTCATGTGAATTAGATTCATTCTGAGTTCCCATGAGAACCCTGCAGTTTAAACTATTAGCTATTCCGAACTCCACTGCGTGACAGTGAACTATTCTAAAGTAGAAACAATCTAGTTGTAAGTTTACTAAATTAAGTCATAAGATTCACTTTTTCATGTAGGCACCATTGTTTTAATATACTGCTTAGCATTCATTATTGTGAATATGTGGCAGCTAAAATCTGACTAAATACTATGAGAACATGTAGCTTAGGAAGGAAAGAAATATATTTTTATAAAGTCAACACATACTACCAAGATGACATGTTATTTATTTAATACATCACAGTTCAGCATCTTCTAAAGTAGTTATTTATTTAAGAAGGAAATATAAATAAAAGCCAACGAAAAGGGTGAGGAAATAAATGAGGCCTAGTCTGACCTGACAGTGTAATTACTATAGAAATTAGTGCTTACTACAAAGATTTATGCAACACGTTGTTTTGCATGTTTAAGTAAAGGTTTCTTTTCCTACATTTTATGCTTTTAAGCATTCTCAAGTTGATATATTGCGCAAATTAGGAAACTTATTTTACCCAACATTTTCCCGTTCTATCAAAGGTTATGCTGCCGTTTCTCAGGAAGCTAATTAGCATTTCATCTGCCACACATGTTTTTAAGCACTTTGAAGCTTTTGGTGTCCCTTACTGACTAAGCCTGGAACGCAATTAGCTGTGCTGTGTACCTATGAGTCAACCTGTTGTACATTGTATTCTGCATTTAAGTCACTTCATATAATATTTTTAGGTACTAGTCCTATCATTCTATTATTATCTTCATGGTAAGCAATTTGTTTTAATTGACATTCGCTAGTCATGCTGCCTATTTCATAGTTCTTAGCCAATGCATGTTTATTAGGGACTACCATTGCTGGTAATTACACACTGGCTTGTATTGTCATTAAAAAAATCCTCGGCTTGTTTGTTTATTCTGCTGAATATTACTGTTCTTTTTATGGTGCCTTAATTTGTTTTATTATTATTATTATTTTAATTTTCTTTTTTGTGAATATATTGTATGTATTTATTGCTTGCTTGCTTATATGCAGTTGCTTGAATGACCTTTTGGCTGAATAAAGTTGTTTTGACTGATTGATTCATTCATTGATTAATTGACTATGAGTGACAGGGATTTAAGAGCACTGAAACCGAAGGGTTTTAAAATCGCATGTGAAGGAATTGAACAAATGCATCAGAGAATGGAGTAACTTGGAAAAATTCAGAGAGCAATCGTCAAAGAAAGAGAAGTTGAAGGTGAGATTGAAAAGAGAGACAATAGAAAAGGGATACACAGAGGAGACACTAAAGGAATACTAGTTGAAGGAAATTCAGGGAGGAGCTTATGTGCATGTTCCTTGGTCTCAGTCATATTTGTTCCACTTGTGATGTGTGATGTGATGTGAAAAGCATTTATAGAGCGCAGCATACACTATACAGTTTCTTGGCGCTATAGCGAAAGGACAGGAGGCAGCTTCCTGGGCAGTGCGAGGAAGTTGATAGCAGTAGCGAGAGTGATAAAGAAAGAGGAAAAGTGAAGGGACCGGGGAAGAGGAGAATATTTTTAATATTAATTGTACGCGGAGCGAAATAAGTCGGTCTTAAGGAGGATCTCCCTTAGATAAGGGAACATCCTGACAAGTGGTATAAAAAAAGGGATCAGATCATAACCATTGCAAAGGTATCGTGGGGGGACTTGGATATATTGTTTGAAGTGGTAGTCCTAAAGAACTTATGGTGTGGCAAACATAAATGCCTTGTCCCACGTAGTGAAGGCCAAATACAATGCCGTTTTTGTCCACCTTAGAACAAAAGTCTCCTGAAGGGAAATGGATTGGTCTAAGACTTTCAGAACCCAACAAAATCCCAAGGAACCAGTTCACAGCTCATTTTAAGCAGCTGATGCCGGTATACATGGAACAGAGGGCCATGAATGATCACCTTTATGAAAAATTAGAGGTTTCCTTATATCCTTTGTGTATGGACTTAGACCAGCGATCAGCTCACAGATAATACCAGGTGTGCCTTGCTGGCAGTAAAAGCCATTGCATGAGATTATGCACTGTGACAAATATTGTAGTGACACTTTAGTGGGCCAGGCGAAAGGGATTGAAAGAAAGATTCATGATTGCGCAGACCGAGCTGGTACAAAGTGGAGTACGAAGTGTGAATATGTCTGAGAAAGGATTCAGTTTAGATATAGGAAATGAATTAAACATGCAAGGAGTAGCCATTCCTTATGGAGACTGTGTGCCAGGACAGGGAAGAGGACGAGAGACTATGAATAATACGAACATTGGCGTTTTGAAGTAGGTTACTCCATGTCACATTTGTAACAAGGGGGTTCACTGCAAGAGGGAGTGTTTATTCGACCAGTGGCAGATGGTAATCTTACCAGGGAGGCCAGGGGCACACACACACATACACCTCACTCAAGCCCATTCATTCATTCATACATGCACACACATCCCTTGACAACATCCACTAACAAATGCACATAATTCATACATAAACGCAGACACAAAAGACTTACCTCAACTTCAGCTCTCCGACAGGGATGCCTCTGGCGTCAGAAGAGGATTGACACTGCTGATTTCCCTCATTGGCTGACTTTAGGTCTGAGGAAAGGCAGCAGTCCCATGCCTCGTAGGTCCCAGGAGGGTTAGGACTGCTTATTTCCCTCATTTCCCACAGTCCCAATCTCGTTACAGAGTGGGTTGGGGTCAGTGAGACTGACGAGATGTCCCTGAGTGACACTCAGCCCTGAGCACTTCAGGAGTTAAAACGGAAGCGCACAGGTCCGAAGCAATTGGAGATGCTATTTTTTGTCACAAGGGGGTGGCCCTGGAGGCACCTTTGCCTGACTGAGGAGTCAAGCCCACAGGTCTGTGAAATCCTGAGCCTGGCAAAGTGTGGCTCAGGCAGCCACGAACCTGTGCCTTTAGCGCATTTCTAGCTCCTGGCTACCTGACCTGAACCATAAGTCTGTCAGGTTGATATTTGTTCATCCTGCAGGCTCTCTTGTTGCCTGGAGAAGGGTGGGCGGCATGACATCTCAGCCCGTACGGTGGGTACAGATCAATGCTTACATACAAACCCTCATGGTTTAGGAGAAGCTCCCTCAGTTTTCAAGTCCCCAACTAACCAAAAAATCCCAAAGCCAGGGTTGTCCCAAGCCTCTTTACACCCATGCTGATGGCAATTGGAAATCCCCATTTTCAGCCAAACCTCAGAAAGTCCTTTTTCTATTTCAGGTTTGGAGGTTCCCTTTATGTTTGAAAATTCCTTTGCACTAGAACAGGCCCAATGACTGTGCTTGAAGAGGGAAGAGGATTGTGTTCTTGGCGCAGCTTTGGAAGTAGATCATAGTGGTCCGTTTGTGAAGGAAGAAGTTAACGTTTACCCTGTGCTCTGTTTGATCGACACATGGGCTACTCGTTAGACAGTGTGGATATCCGAGGTAATGAACCTACACATCTTGGGAAAAATTATCCAAGTGGTAGGTATTTTAGATCAGCAATATACAAACCTGTTCCAGTAAAGATAGGAACTGTTAAGGATCAACATCAATTTCTCATTTGTGACTGGGAGTTGAGGTAGAGACCTATGCGGCAGACACTGATTTCAAATTAAATCCACTGGAGTCTGAACTTCAAATGTACCCTGTTTTTACCAAAGAGAATTTGGCCAAAAGAAACAGTCAGATAAAAAGTCTGGGACTACACAGGGAAAGAAATCGACCTAATCAAAGACCCTGCCTCTCTAAAGATTACTCTTAGATCTGACTCGTTTTCCCCCCAAATACATACTTGGGGCAACTGGCTCATCTCGATCATTGAGAGTAAGCTAGAACAGGGCATTTTGAAGGAGAACATTGGAAATCCATGTAACTCTCCGATCATGTTCTTGAATAAAGCAAATCAAAAATGACAAACAGTGCAGGCCCATAGAAAAATAAGCCAAATACTCATTCCATGCTATCCTGTGATACTGAACCCAGCTGTGATCCTGTTTCTAATCCTCCCAGAAGCCAAGTGGTTCTAAATCATTGACTTATGTTAGGCATTCTTTTCATTTACCTTCACAAAGTGACCCAGTATCTCTTTGCATTCCAGTTCAGAGATAAGACTCCTGTGTGGTGTCACGCTACTCATGGGGAAACAGAGAGCCCCTTATACGTCCACAAGGTCTCTTAAGAAAAATATAAAGATGCTGCAACTACCATGCCGTTCTACCCTGGTGCAGTTCATTTTTGGCAAGCTCGTGGCATTGAGAACAAAAAGAAGTTTGTAGACAAGATGCTACAGTCCTACTCAACCATCTTGCTGAAAAAGGGCATAAAGTTTCTCCAGAGAAATTGCAGTGACTTCAAAGGAAGATTAAATATATAGGATACCAGATTGAGAAGGGAGCAAGGAGGGTGTACCCAGAGTACATTGAGCTAGTCCTTAAGATGAAATACCTGACTACACAAAGAGAGGTGCGTTTGTTTTTGAGCATGGATGGCTTAGGGCGAATCCCAATGTTTCCCATGTGGGGAAGCTCCTACAGTGGCTTACGCACACTGATGTCAGTGACCCGATACTAAAAGATGAGAGCATGAAAACACGGCAAGATTTCAAACTTTTTCTGCAGTGCACCTCTTCTTGGAATGCCAGACTACACCAAAGCCTTCGGATGCAATTCACAAAGAGCCTCTGCACTCGTGGCGGAATCTATGCAGTCATGGCGGGACCTCCACACTCGTGGTAGGGTCTCCGCAATGAGAAACTACAGTGCGGAGATCCTGTCATGAGTGTGGAGATCCTGCCATGACTCTGTATCTTTCGCTACGAGTGTGGAGGCTATTTGTGAATTGTGCCCTTCATTTTGTTCTGCCAAAAAGGAGAAAAGTGTCCATTGTCTGTATTTACACAGACCCATGGTGATTTAAAAAAACTTGTGACCACTTGACAGCGACTCTTGACCCTGTAACTGCAGCATTACCTGGTTGTCTCAAAGCTGTTGCAGTGGTTAGCTTGCGTATACAGAAACTCAAAGGCATTGTGATGGGTCACCCATTAATTGTTGTGGTGCCCCATTCCATCGAGATCCTAATGACACATACAGCATCTTACCAATAGACACATAACCCACTCTGAGAAAATCATTCTAGCTGTAGAAAATAGCTGTAATGTCCTCACCTAGCAACTTTGTTACCTGCTCCTGATGACAGCGATGAATGGGAGCTTGATCATATTTGCATGAATGTAACGGAATTGTGCAAAAAAACGAGCCCAGACATACTGGATGTGCTCCTTTCTGAATCAGATCATATGTTGTTTGCTGATGGCTCTTGGTTGAGAGAGAGACACAGTATCTTAAGAGCAGCTTACGCTGTTTGTACCTCGAGCTGAATTGTTGAAGCCTACTACCTGTGTCATGTGACTTCTAGACAAGAAGCCAAATTGATTGCTCTCACAAGAGCCTGCTGTATCACTGCCTAATTAAGAGTCACCATTTACGCTAACAGCTAGTTTGGCTTTGGGGATGTGTACGATGGGACCTGCTCGACAACACCAGCCCAGACGTGCCTTCCTGACCGAGACCTGGTGGAACGATTCCTCTGCACCTGACATCGCCATAGCCATCCCGGACGGCTACAAGATCTCCCGCAGAGACCGCACCAATGGAATGGGAGGAGGAATAGCCATCGTCCACAAGTCCACCCTCCAGGCCCACACCCTCGCAGACGACTCTCTCAACTCCGCCGAACACCTTCACTTCCGGATCCGCACTGACCCCAACACCACCCTCAGAGGAACACTCATCTACAGACCTCCTGGACCACGGACCCTCTTCAGCGACTCCATCGCCGACCTCGCCAGCACCCACGCACTCACCTCCACGGACTACATCCTCCTCGGGGACCTGAACTTCCACCTTGAGAACAACAACGACGCCAACTCCACCACCCTGATCGACAACCTCGACAACCTCGGCCTCCGACAACTCATCACGCCGCCAGCCACACGCTCGACCCCGTCTTCTCCACAAGTACCCACGTCGCCTTCAACCACACCACCGAACTCCACTGGACCGATCACCGATGCATCCACTTCACCTTCAAGGAACCAACCATGCGCCACCGCACTCAACAACTGCCCCGCCGCTGCTGGAGCAAAGTCACTGAAGACCAGCTGACCTCCTCCCTCGCCCAGAACCCACCCACCGACGCAGACATCGCCGCCCAAATTCTCAGACAGTAGATCAAAGACTGCGCCGAGAACCTCGCCCCGATCAAGAAACCCTCCATCAACCACCCCAGCAAGAAAGCCACCTGGTTTACCAAAGAACTCCAGACCTCCAAACGTACATGTCGGAAGCTGGAGAAGAAATGGCTCCACGACCGCACACCAGACAGCCGCGGAGCCCACAAGGACGCCATCCGCAGACATCACCACCTCATCAGAACAACCAAGAGAACATCCTTCAAAGCCCGGCTGGACAACAACGCACACAACAGCAAAGAACTTTTCAACATAGTGAAGGAACTCTCCAACCCCAGCGGCAACACCAATGACATCCCGCCCTCGCAAGATCTGTGCGACTCACTGGCCACCTTCTTCCTTCGCAAGATCGCCGACATCCACGACAGCTTCAACTCCTCATCCGCCCTGACCGCAACAGACCCCAACCCGAACGTCACCTGCACCAACCAGCTGACCTCCTGGTCTCGCATCAACGACTAAGAGACACACAAGGTCATGAACTGCATCCACTCAGGTTCTCCGTCAGACCCCTGCCCACACCACATCTTCAACAAAGCCGACGCAACCATCGCACCCCAACTACGGAAGATCATCAACATCTCCTTCGACACAGCGACATTCCCGGAAAGCTGGAAACACGCCGAAATAACGCCCTCCTCAAGAAGCCCAAGGCGGACCCCAAAGACCTTAGGAACTTCCGTCCCATGCAGCTGACCCGCCACCTCGAGGACAACAACATCCTAGACCCATCCCAGTTCGGATTCAGACGCAACCACAACCCTGAGACTGCCCTCATCGCCGCCACAGAAGACATCAGGCACCAGCTAGACAACGACAAAACATCAGCCCTCATCCTCCTGGACCTGTCAGCCACCTTCGACACGGTCTGCCACCGCACACTAAGAACACTCCTCCAAGAAGCTGGAATCCACGAGAAGGCTCTGGACTGGACCACGTCCTTCCTCCTCTCTGGCAGAACCCAGAGAGTCCGCCTCCCGCCTTTCCGTTCCGAAGCCACCGACATCATCTGCGGCGTACCCCAGGGCTCATCCCTTAGCCCGAGCCTGTTCAACGTCTACATGGCCCCCCTCGCACAAGTAGCCTGCCAGCACGACCTGAACATCATCTCCTACGCCGACAACACCCAGCTCATCCTCTCCCTCACCTAGGACCTGCACACCGTCAAAACCAACCTCCACGAAGGCATGAAGGCCGTCGCAGAGTGGATGAGGAGCAGCCGCCTGAGACTGAACTCAGACAAGCAGGAGGTCCTCATCCTAGGACACACCCCCTCTGTGTGGGACGACTCCTGGTGGGCGACCACACTGGGAACAGCCCCTATACCCACGGACCACGCACGCAACCTAGGATTCATCCTCGACTCCTCCCTCTCCATGTCCAGGCAGGTCAGCGCCATCTCCTCCTCCTGCTACAACACCCTCCGCATGCTTCGAAGGATCTACAAGTGGATACCGACCGAAACAAGAGCGGTGATCCAAGCTCTCGTCAGCAGCAGGCTGAACCACGGCAACGCATTCTACGTAGGAATCCCGACCAAACACCTGCAATGACTTCAACGCATCCAAAACGCATCTGCCCGACTGATCCTCAACATCCCCAGCTGCAGCCACATCACCCCCCACCTAAGAGACCTGCACTTGCTCCCCGTCAACAAGAGGATCACCTTCAAGCTCCTCACCCATGCACACAAAGCACTCCCCGACACCGAACCAGCCTACCTGAACAACGTCCCACGCATCCAACGAACAACCTCCGGTGGCAGATCCTTCTCCTTCCTCGCCGCCAAAACCTGGAACACCTTCCCCACCCATCTGCGGCAAACCCAAGACCTGCTCACTTTCAGAAGACTCCTCAAGACCTGGCTCTTCAAGCAGTAGCAGCCCCCCCCCCCAGTGCCTTGAGACCCTCACGGGTAAGTAGCGCGCTTTAGAAGTTCACTGATTGACTGAGTGACATTTGGGTGTCAGGTGATGGCTGCCTCGATCTTGCCTGCCATGGTAAGACACCTGCATGGCCCAACTCATGTAGGTTGACTTCAAACGTTATTGGGAGAATCAGAATCCTCTGTTTCAAAACACAGCAGAAAGCCTATGCCAAAGATGTGAATCTTTGACAGAAGCTAAATGTTGGTAAAAAGATCATAGTAACCATGAGTCACATGAGTCAGTCGTCTCCAGAGTGACTTCTTGGAGATTCCCCAATGTAAACAGCTTAGGTACATATTAGTCATTATTTGCTTATTCTCTTGTTAGGGTGAGGCGTATCTTACCAAGAGATGTGACAGTTTTACAGTGGCCAAGCTACCATTGCGGGAACTGATTACTTGTTTCTGTATGCCAATTCACCTCAAGTGTGACCAGGAAGCCATTTTAACCCCTTCTGTGCTCATGATGGCCGGGAGCCGTCATGAGACACAGTGGGCGTGTGCTCATGACGGTTCCCAGCCGTCATGGCACATGGCCCCAGAAATCCCTCTGGTGCAGGCACCAGAGGGATTTCTATGTCGCCCCTGTAACCTCGGGAGCTC
Organism: Lissotriton helveticus; assembly: GCF_964261635.1. Lineage (NCBI taxonomy): Eukaryota > Metazoa > Chordata > Amphibia > Caudata > Salamandridae > Lissotriton > Lissotriton helveticus. Next base: position 926,867,583 of record NC_136057.1, read on the forward strand.
CGGAAGAGCTTCCCCAGGTCCCGAGACCCCCCCCCCTGTTTCAGTGAAATGACGATCAGCGCGCACGTCATTTCACTGAAACCGAAACTGAAATGAGCCTTAAGGCTCATTTCAGTTTCACTTTCTACGTGCTCAGGGGTTATCTCAGCCCACTGACCACGTAGAAAGATGGGAGAGGTTTCATTGGAAAGTGGAGTATCCTCTTTCCAATGGTACCCCTCCCCAGTTGATCCCTGCTTGGGGATCATCCCAGGGGGGTGATCCCCACGGCAGGTATCCACCACTAGACACCAGGGAGAAGAGAGCAGCCCCTTGAGCGAGGGCCTTTGCTCCCCCCAAATTTTTGGGTCGATATTCAGTCTTTCAGCCCCCCTGGGGGGGGGGGGCAGAAAACCCACTAGACGCCAGGGATTTTTTGTATGAAATTAAAATGAGTGTGGGGGCTGCCCAAAATGGGCACGCCAATGCCCCCACCCCCGCCACCATTACAGACTTTCTGCCCCCCGGGGGGGCAGAAAGCCCACTAAACACCAGGGATCTTTTTAGGTGCATTTATTTTAGGGTGGGGGCTGCCCGAAACGGGCACCCCAATTCCCCCACCCCTGCCACCATTACAGCCTTTCTGCCCCCCTGGGGGGCAGAAGGCCAACTAAACGCCAGGGATTCTTTTGGGCAAATTTGTTTTTAGGGTGGGGGCTACCCGAAACAGGCACCCCAATGCCCCCACCCCTCCACCAGCCTTTCTTCCCCACCTGGGGGGCAGATGGGGCCAGTAGCCCTCAATCTGCCCCCCACCGAGGCAGAAAGCCCACTTGACGACAGAGATTTTTTTTTTATTTGTGTAGGGGCTGCCCAAAATGGGCATGACAGTACCCCCTCCAGAAAAATTCCAGTCTTATTGCCCCCCAGAGGGCAGATGGGGCAGTGGCCCCCAATCTGCCCCTGTGGGGGGGGGGCAGAAAGCCCACTAGGCGCCAGCGATTATGCTGGCTTTTTTTATGCATGGGGGCTGCCCACAATGGGTATACCAATGCCCCCACCCCCACCAAAAAATAGTCACAGTATTTCTGCCCCCTTGGGGTCATATGGGGGAGAACCCCCGTCGCCTGATTCCCCCCAAAAGCGGCAAAAAGCCCACTAGACACCGACTTTTTTTTGGGCAATGCGTCTACATGTGGATTTTGGGCCCTAGCGCAGCTGGCACGTAGGGAAACCTAGCAAACCTGTAAATTTTTTAAAACTAGACAGCAAGGGGAATCCAGGATAGGGTGACTTTACTGGTCTCTCACCAGGTTCTGTTAACCAGAATCCTTGCAAACCTAAACAATTGGCAAAAAACACATTTTCCTCACATTTCTGTGGTGGAAAGTTCTGGAATCTGTGTAGATCCACAAAATTCCACCCCCTCCCCCACATTCCCCAAAGTCTTCCGAGAAACATGGTACCTCACTTCTGTGGGTAGGCCTATTGCCGCAACAGGAAACGGCGCAAAACGCAAACTTGATTTTGTAAAGTTCCTAGCTGTAGTTTTTGAACCCCCAGCTCTGTCGGCACCTAGGGAAACCTAGCAAACCGATACATTTTTGAAAACTAGACCCAAGGGGAATCCAGGATGGGGTGACTTGACTGGCTCTCACTAGGTTCTGTTACCCAGAATCCCTTGCAAACCTAAACAATTGACAAAAAAACACATTTTCATCACATTTCTGTGGTGGGAAGTTCTGGAATCTGCGTGGATCCACAACATTCCACTCACCCCACATTCTCCAAAGTCTTCTGAGAAAAATCTTACATCACTTGTGTGGGAAGGCCTAGTGCCCATGCCAGGAAACGGCCCAAAACGCAACGTGGACACACCACATTTTCACAGTGAAAACTGACCCTTTTTTTGCAAAGTGCCTAGCTGTAGACTTTGAATCCTAGTTCTGTCGGCACCTAGGGAAACCTAGCAAACCTATACATTTTTAAAAACTAGACACCCAGTGAAATTCAGGATGTGGTGACTTGTCTGGCTCTCACCAGGTTCTGTTACCTAAAATCCCTTGGAAACCTCAAAATCTGCTTTAAAAAAAACATTTTCCTCACATTTCAGTGGTGGAAAGTTCTGGGATCTGTGTGGATCCACAAAATCCCACACACCCCGCATTTCCCAAGGTCTTCCAAGAAAAATGGTACATCACTTGTGTTGGTAGGCCTAGTGCCCGCGACAGGAAATTGCCCACAACGCAACATGGACACCACATTTTCACAGTGAAAATTGACCCTTTTTTTGCAAAGTGCCTAGCTGTAGATTTTGAACCCTAACTCTGCCGGCACCTATGGATACCTAGCAAACCTATACATTTTTGAAAACTAGACACCCAGGGGAATACAGGACGGGGTGACGTGTCTGGCTCTCAACAGGTTCTGTTACCGAGAATCCCTTGCAAACCTAAAAATTTGTCAAAACACATTTTCCTCAAATTTCTGTGGTGGAAAGTTCTGGAATCTGAGTGGATCCACAAACATCCACCCACCCCGTATTCCCCAAAGTCTTCCGAGAAAAATGATACCTCACTTGTGTGGGTGGATTAAGTACCCGTGACAGGCAAGCGCCCAAAACCTATTGAGGCGACATCAAAATTCCCTATCACAAAACAACCTGGTTTTGCAAGGGGGTCCTATGAGTTTTTGGCCCCGGGGTCGGCGGCTATCTAGGGAAACCTACCAAACCCACATATTTCTGAAAACCATACACTCAGGGGAGTCTAGCAAGGTATGGCTTGCGTGGGTCCCCCAATGTTTCCCTACCCAGAATTCCCTGCAAACCTCAAATTTAGGTAAACAAATCACTTTTTTCTCAAATTTCTGTGTGGGAAAGTTCTGGAATCTTCGTGGATCCACAAATTTCCTACCACCCAGCGTTCCACCAGGTCTCCTGATAAAAATGATACCTCACTCGTGTGGGTGGGTCAAGTATCCGCGACAGGCAAGGTAAACCTTGCATGGGTCCCCCAACATTTTCCTACCCAGAATCCCCTACAAACCTCAAATTTTGATACAAAAATCTATTTTTTTCACATTGCTAGGTTTCTCTATGTGCCAGCTGCTCTAGGGCCCAAAATTCACTGGTAGGCACATTGCAAAAAAAAAGTCTGTGCTAAGTGGGCTTTCTGCCTCCCTGGGGGGGACTCTAGGGAGGGCGGTTCGCCACGATATGCCCCCAAGGGGGGCAGAAAGACTATGGCTATTTTTTGTGGGGGTGGGGGCATTGGTATGCCCATTTTGGGCAGCCCCCACCCCACGCATAAAAAAGCCAGCATAATCGCTGGCGCCTAGTGGGCTTTCTGCTGGGGGGGCAGAAAGACTGGAATTTCTCTGGGGGGTTGGGGGTATAGTCATGCCCATTTTGGGCAGCCCCTACCCCTACACAAATATTTTAAAAATCCCCGGTTTCTAGTAGGCGTTCTACCCCCGGGGGCAGATTGGTTGGGGGCCACAGCTCCCATCTGCCTCCCAGGGGGGCAGAAAGACTGTTATTTTTATGGGGGGGGCATTGGCATGCCCGTTTTGGGCAGCCACCACCCTAATTCAAATTGCCCAAAGAAAAATCCCTGGCATCTAGTGTACTTTTTGCCCCCCGGAGGGCAGATTGGGGGTTACTGCCCCATCTGCCCTCTAGGGGGGCAGAAAGGCTGTACTTTTGGCAGGGGGTGGGGGTATTGGCATGCCTGTTTATGGCAGCAACTACCCTAATTAAAATTGCCCCCCAAAAAAATCCCTGGTGTCTAGTGGCTTTCTGCCCCGAGGGTGTAGATTGAGGGCTACTGCCCCCATATGCCCCCCAGGGGGGGCAGAAAGGCTGACATTGTGGCCGGGGTGGGGGCATTGGCATGCCCATTTTGGGCAACCCCCACCCTAATTACATATGGCAAGAAAAAAAATCCTGGCATCAAGTGGGCTTTCTTCCCCCGGGGGGCAGCAAGGCTGTAATGGTGGCGGGAGTGGGGGCATTGGTGTGCCCGTTTTGGGCATCCCCCACCCTAATTACATATTTTATTCCAGGTTGGTTTGCTAATCTATATGCCTTCCCTTTTCCTCCATCTATCCCTAATCTTTTCATATAACAGAAGAGATTTGTTATCGTCAAAAATTTTAATCCAGATACTGATCTTCCATTGTATGGGGCTGTTCAGGGCTTCACTAATGATCGATTTATAGCGTAGTTTGTCTATATCTAACTTTTTCAGTATAGAATTTAATTTAATAAAAGACCATTTTAAAATTATATTAGAATGATGAAGCCCTGTCTGGATCTCTTCCCATGTTTTCCAATAATTCCCCTTAATAAAATACTGGATCAGGGCCGGACTGGGAACCGAAATCGGCCCTGGCAAAGTGCTCAGCCGGCCCCCCCTCTACCCTGGGTGTGCGACCGCACTCTTTGCCAGGGCCGGTTTTTGGCCGATTTTGTTACAGGGCCGTTTTTGCAGCTATGTTGCAAAAAACGACCCTGTAACAAAAACGGCCCCCTGGCGCCCAAAACCGGCCCCCACCCATGCGGCCGACCGGGGGATTGCCCGGTGCCTACAACGGCCAGTCCGGGCCTGTACTGGATCCTATTATACCTGTTTTCTTTCCACAATCTCAGTATATTTCTATCAAAAATGCCCACTTCTCCTGTATATATATGTTCGCAAGTCTGGTTGAATTGTTGATTCTTAAAATATCATAATATGACAGAAGCTGGGCTTTTTGTGTAAATAACCATTGTAAGGTCTTATAACATACTTTCTTATGGTACTTGGTCACTCTTCAGGAATCAATGATGTTATATTCCTTGAACTTCAATGCTTTCTGTGATATCTCAACTGTCCCATGTTTACTCATTGATAGCACTCAGTTTTGTAAACGTGTCTATCTTTTGGTCAAAATATCTGTTAAATTTCTGACACTGTTTCCATGAGTTCACGTATATACCAGTAGGAAGTGGTGTTTTCATTTTTGTTGTTATTTCAGCTTTATTCCACGCACCTTTTTCTGCATTCATGCTTGTTAGTCTATTTTGTAATTAGTGGCACTCCGGGTACAGCCAGGGGATCTTGAAGAGAATGTGGTGAGGTTCCAGTCATGGCGGTCGTCTTTTGTAAAGTGACCTTACATAAATATAAACTCCGGTTTCTGACATACTGTTCACAGTGATGCTTCATTTTGGCCAGCGTTACATGTTGTAATGATGCAGGCACACACTAAAGATGACTCAGGAGCCTGGTTGTATTAACTTCTTATTTATTATAGGTTTTCCAAAGAGCGCCGAGCCTCTGCTCCTGCGCTGTCTCTCTCCTCGCTCTTTCGCGCCTCTCGCGCTCCTGGCACGCCTACTGCGTGCGCAGCCAATCCTGGCCGCCCGCACGTCACGTCGCCGACGTGCCGTGCATAAACTAGACTGTCTCTACATATCTCCCTTTTTTCCACACAAACACAATCAACTTACTGTCCGTCGCTCAAATCAAAGTCTCTGAACCTCGATGGCCTCACCACCACTCTACCACTCCGAGTCTGTCTTACCGGGGTGGTGTTGTTCTCCTCCTCGCCATGTCTATTCCTGTTGTCGCCGGTCTCATTGGCTCTCATCTCCTGCTCAGTGTTCCTTGCTTCTCCTTGTCGTTGTTCTCCTTCTCTGAGTGTGACTTCGGTTCCCTGATGTTCCTGTCTTTCACTCTCACTCTCTTCTGTTTCTCCACCTGCTCTTCCACAGTCCCAAGCGAGTATCTTATTGCACCTGGCCATGCGGTCTTGTGACCATATGTTACCGTCACTCAGTCTGGCCGCTCTGCCTTTGATTTCCCTCACTTGCATGGGCTTGCTGTATTTGCTCTCTCCCTTTCTTTGTATGGTGGGCAACTTCACTCTCACCCATTCTCCTTCTTTGAGTTCTGTGTCTCGCACGTTTCTCCTTGCATTGTAGTGTCTTGTGTATACTGCCTGAGCTTTCTCTATGTTGGCTCGCACCACCGCAGGGGACCATTCACTCACTATAGTCTTTTCCTTCCATACCCGGTTGTCCAGGGTGAATGGTTCTCGACCACGCAACAGCTGGAAGGGGCTATATCCTGTGCTTGTGGGAGTGATCCTGTATGCCCATAACATGTGCCATATGTCCTTCTCCCAGTCTTTGTTATCCGAGATGGCTGCTTGAATCGACCCCATCACCACCCTGTTGAAGCGTTCAACTTGGCCGTTTCCTGCCGGGTGGTAAATGGATGTGTGCTTCGCCAGGATGCCGTTCCTTTTCAGGAAGTGGTCCCATTTTTCCGATCGGAATTGGGGCCCATTATCACTGAGGATGGACTTGGGTATGCCCTCCCTTACAAAAGTGTCTGCCAGAAACTTCACTATTGTTTCCGTGTCCATGGCTTCCTCAATCATGACTTCTGGCCATTTCGAGAATTTATCAACGAGGACACACACATACTTCTGGACTCCTTGGTTGTCTAGGATGGGGCCTAAGATGTCAACGGACAGCTCTTCCCATGGGTTCCTGGGTGTTTCAAATGTTCCCAACGCTGGACGCAGGGGTTTGAGTGTCTTGTCTGCACCTTGACACCTCGCACATTCCCTTACGTGCCGTTCTGCCCTTATGTCCATTCCTGGCCACCAATAGTCTTGCTTGGATCTCAGTTTAAGTTTCCCGATGCCCAAGTGCCCTTCATGTAGCATGTCCAGCAGTCTGGGTATGATGCTCGTGGGGGGAATGACTTTCTCACCTCTGTATACGAATGTCCCTTGATTGTCCAGGGAGAGTTCCTCCCTCACTTCGAAATATGGATTGAGTTCTCTCTGGACGTGCCTCTTTTCCGGCCAACCTTGGGTAATGTGTTTTTTCACCTCCTTCAGTGTCTGGTCCTCCTCATACGCCTGTGTCCATTCTTGGAGGCTGATGACTCTTTCGTGATCCTCCATTAGCGCCACCCATTCTTCCGTGCCGGCCTTGTCTTCCTCACTCAGTTCCATAGCTGCCGCTCGGCTCAGGTAATCTGCAACCTTGTTCTTGCTGCCTGGTATGTGTTCCACGTCATACCTAAATTCTAGAAGTTTTAGCGACATCTTCGATATCCGGGGCGTTGCATCTGCATGGCCGCTCGACGTCAGCACTCTCAGTAGCGGCTTGTGGTCGGTCCGCAATTGGAATCTGGTGCCCCACAGGAACTGTCGGAAGCGCGTGGTGGCCCACACCACCGCCAGCATCTCCTTCTCTATCACACTGTATTTTCTTTCTGTATCACTCAGTGTGCGCGAGGCAAAGCTGATCGTTTCCAACTGTCCGTGTCCTCGGTCTTGCATGAGGACAGCACCCAGCCCCTTGTCGCTGGCGTCGGTGGTCAGGACAGTTTTGCATTGGGGGTCGAATCCTTGTAGGGGTATAGCCCCAGCCACTTCCCTCTTGATGATCTCAAATTCCTGTTGTGTGTCCTCTGACCACTTGAATTCTGTGTTTTCTTTCGTGAGCTGCCTCATGTGATGGGTCTTTGAGGCGAAGTGCTGCACGAATTTTCCGTAATACTCTGCCATCCCCAGGAACGATCTGACTTCTTCCTTGGTGACGGAGGATGGTGCTTCACAGATTGCTCTGACGTTTTCTGCTTTAGGAGTTACGCCTTGCACTCCTATCTCGTGGCCCAGATAGGTTACCGAGTTCATTCCTATTCGGCATTTGGACCATTCGGCCGTGAGTCCCTTGCTTTCCAGGATCTTCAACACTCTTCCCAACTTCACGTCGTGGTCTGGAATGTCTCTTCCCATCACCAAAATGTCATCCTGGAAGTATTGGACGTCAGTGAGGTCCCTGAATAGTTGGTGCATCATCTTCTGGAACACCGCCGCTGCTGAAGCTAGGCCGAATGGCATCCGGCGGAATTGGTAGCACCCAAATGGGGTGATGAAGGATGTTAGTCTGCGGCTTTCTGGATGGAGGACAATTTGGTGGTACGCGGAAGTCAAGTCTATGGTTGAGTACCACTTAATCCCCCTGGTGCTGGCCAACATCTCTTCTATCCTGGGCAAGGGGAATCTTTCCACCACTATGCATTTATTCAGTTCTCTCAGGTCAACGCACAACCGGACCTTTCCGTTGGGCTTCTTAACCACTACCAGGGGCGCCAGCCACTCCGCGCACGTGATGGGTTCTATTATCCCCTTCCTTTCCAAGTCTTGGAGTTCTTCCCTTACCGCATCTCTTACCGCCAACGGGATGTTCCTCGCTTTGTGGGCTACCGGGACGGCGTCCGCCTTTAGGATGATTTTGTGGGCGAATTTCTCCAGCTTCCCTACAGTGCCTCCAAACACTTTGGGGTATTCGCTCCTCCATTTATCCAGTTTTGGCTCTGTTTCTTGGTCCGTCAGGAGTATTTGCTCCTTGCCTCCTGGATCTAGCTTGATGCCCAGGTCACCTTGATCCAGCCATCCTAGGACCGACGGGCCCCTCTCCGATACATAGAGCTTGCATCGTGCCGACCGTCCCCGAAATTCGAAGGTCAGGGGCCTAAACCCCGCCATTGGAATTCGGTCTCCGTTGTACGTGACTGGGCGGATATCTAGTCTCTCTAGCTCCGGGCCAAGGCGTGGTGCAAATTTCTCCTCCCACACCGCTCTCTGGATGATGGTGAAGGGTGACCCTGTGTCTCCCACCACGTTGATCTTGACACCGCCTATGGCCATTTCCAAGACCGGTTTCATCGTGCGTCTTCCTTTCCTGTCCAGGACTTTACCCTCTGTGCACAGAACTTGGTCCTCAATGTAGATTACCGTGACCTCTTCTGCTTCGGTGTCGTCGTCCTGATCCTCATTGCTCTGATCTACACACCTCACCATACTCTTGGAGGCCTTCTTCCTGCAAACCTTCTCATAGTGGCCAATTATTCCGCAATACGCGCATTTGGCGCGAAATGCGGGGCACTTCCGATCATGTGCTTCGTGCGACCAGCTTCCGCACCTGTAGCATGACTTTCTGTTGCTCCCCGCTTGTTTTCCTGTCGTGTTTGCGTTGCTTTGCCACTTGTTGGGCCCCCTTTCCGTTGGTTTTCGGTTCTGATACTCTCTGCGAGGCCCTTCCTCATCCACCTTGTTCACCATCGTGCTAGGCGCCATATCTTTCTTCGTCGCTTCTGCGCACCGACGAGCTAGCTCCGCTCTCTTCACGATGACTAGCACCTCTTTTAGTGTGGTGTCTCCGCTCGCCCATAGCTTGTCCTGCACCGTTGTGCATGTGGTGTGCATCACCACCTGGTCCTTGATGAACTCATCTTCCCAGTTGGCGTATTTGCACGTGGCTGCCAGTCGTTTCAGTGCCGCCACGTACTCCTCCACTGTCTCTCCTTGCTTCTGCTTCCTCTGTTGGAAGTTAAACCTGTCCACCGACACGCACACTGCTGGTCTAAAGTGTTCATTGAGGTCCTCGAGCGCCTGTGCGTACACATCATCGTCGGTGGATGTTCTTTGTTTCGGAACTAAGCTTTTGTATATCCGGAGACCTTCCGGGCCTAGGTTCAGTAGCAAAATGCGCTTCTTCCTCTGGGGTTTGAACTCCTCCTCGTTCTCATCTTCCAGGACACCTATGAAATTGTCTATGTACTCCCTCCAGTCCTCCCATTTCATCAGAGGTTCTCCTGGCCTGGGTAAGAACTGCACCGGTGCCGTCGCATAACCTGCTTGCGCGCTCATCTTCTCTCTCTTTACTGCCGTTAGCGTTCCTCCTTGGCTGCGGGGACTCCCTGGTGCGTCGTCTCGTTCTTCTTCACTCGTTGGGGCTCGGGGACTGTCTATGTCGGCCCCCTCCAGTCCCTGTGAGTTCTCCAGCGCGTGTTCCCTGGTCTGCTGTTCGCCCCGTGGGTCTGTGTCCTTTATCCTGCCCTGTTTCTTGGTGCCTGGGTCTGTCCCCCTCTTTCGCTCCTATGCGCCACACCCTCCGGTGTGTAGGGCTCTGCCGCGCTCTTTGGGGTACCTGTTGTCCTGTACCAGGGTCGTCCTGCTCCTTTATCCCTTGTGTGGTGGTCCTGGAGTCTCTGGTACTTTCCTTGTCGCCTTGGGTCGAGTCGGTGGTCCTGCCTTGTTGGGGGGTCTTCATCCCACCCTCGTCGCCATTGTAATGATGCAGGCACACACTAAAGATGACTCAGGAGCCTGGTTGTATTAACTTCTTATTTATTATAGGTTTTCCAAAGAGCGCCGAGCCTCTGCTCCTGCGCTGTCTCTCTCCTCGCTCTTTCGCGCCTCTCGCGCTCCTGGCACGCCTACTGCGTGCGCAGCCAATCCTGGCCGCCCGCACGTCACGTCGCCGACGTGCCGTGCATAAACTAGACTGTCTCTACATATGTGACAATTATAAAGTCTTCTACTTATCTTGGAACATTACATTTATTCTGGTTTATATGTTTTCAACATTATGCACTCATAAAGGGTTCAAGCTTTGACATTTACAGAGATGTGCCCTTCATCTTTAATCACATGAGATACCTCGAGTCTTTTTTTCCCGAGTTTTAGCTTTTACGAAGATCAGCTGGATGCTTTAACTGTCAGTTCCCCCCGGGATCCGAGCTTAGACTAGACCGATTTTTTCAATGGAGCTTTTCACCACTATAAGATGGCTGAACCTTTTTAGTCCCTTTTCCATGTTTACCCGGTGGGCGTTCGAGCATTAACCGAGGCTGCTGGTGGCTTGCAGCGTGTTATTCGTAACATGCGGGATAGTGAATTCAATCGGTGAACTTGTTTTATGGTGAGTGACAAATGGCATTAGAGAGAAGAATTGGGAGTAAGAGTTACTTGTGAGCGTGAGGAGTGTGGAATTCGTCTAAGGAGTTTCCCTTTTTGTTTCAGATCGTGCGGTAATTCATTACAGCACACTTAAACTTGTTGGCGCCATATACAGACACAGGTTTAAGCCGGGTGAACACGTTTATGGTGAGTGTTATGATGCAATTTCATGCAAAAACATAGTATTAATAAAGATGACCAGCGTGAGAAGGTTGGCCTTAGACTAAGGGTTTTCACTTTTTGTTGTAGATCGTGTGGCATTTCAACATCATTTATGTGCACAAGTTGGCGTCACTAACCGATACAGGTACTGCTGCGGTCATGTTCATTTTTCCAATTTAAGCAGCTTGGAGTATATTGCAGTACGTTAGCACACACGTGTAGTGCTCAAACTCAAATGTTTATTTTTCACAGAGAGCCTATTTTGGCCACACCATCCTTGAGGCGGACAACGTCATTTCACCCCAGTAAGTAGAATCTTCTTGGGTCTCGCAATAGTAAGGTGGTGGTTGTTTGAGGATTTAGCAAACTTGTGAATTAGACAATTCATAGGTATTTCTCTGCATTTACATAGAGGGACGTCATGAAAACTGCATCGATGTTCCCATCCAGATACATTCCACACATCTAAAATACAGTGAGTGAGTCTATATTAGTTTATTATGTTTGGAGGTATGGCAGTTAAGGAGGACTACATTTTAACATGTACAGTGAATGGGTGTATACCTGTTCGGATTAATAGGATGATTGTCTTCTTTCAGAACTATTTATATGCACTTGGTCGCAGCTTTTCTTTGGTGTACTATCCATTTCTTTTTGACCATGAGTAGATGCATGAGGTATTTTCATCTTTACGTAACTACAGGAATCATTGGCCATTGTTGATGTAAGCATCTTCTGAAAAATGGAGCTTGGTGATATTAGGATTGGAATGGTCAAAAGAATTTCATTATAAAATGTTTACTGTTTTCATTTCCTTTTTTCTTACAGCGCCCCTGAAGAAGGGAATCCTCCCGAAATGCATTGGGCTTAATTTATTTTTGTTTGTGTGGTACATACAGTGTTTTTTACGATTTACTGTTCTATACTTAGACAATGGTGTCAATACTGTTTATTTGACAACAATATTGTCAGGATCGTTTAGAAGTGATTTAAATTCCACATGTAATTCATGAAAATTACAATGAATACATTTGCTCAACGATGTGAATTTGAGAATGATTCTTTCATTGATTAATGTGATTTAAGTTTGTTGGATTCAAATTATTTCATTGCAATACTGTAAATCTAGCTGTGCGTTTGGCATACCAGTGGTTTTCCACTAGCTGTTGATTCCTTTAAGATCTTTTCCATAAAAAAAATTATCTGATTCTTGTGTGTCTAAGAAGAAAAACCTGAAACTGTGATGTGCAAATGTCGCATAATAATAATCTCTAATATTCGGAAGAGATAATCCTCCTTCTGCGACCAAACAATTTAAAGTGCTAAGTGCAAATCTTGGTACCTTATTTGCCCATAGAAAAGAAGAGAGCATACTATCTATCTGCTTAAAAAAGGAAGTGTAATTAGGGTCCTTTTTTAAGCACCCTAATTAGATATGCCAATAAAAAATCCCTGGCGTCAAGTGGGCTTTCTGCCCTGCAGGGGGGGGCAGAAAGGCTGTAATGGTGGCAAAGGGATGGGGGCATTGGCATGCTCATTTTGGGCAGCCCCCACCCTAATTACATATGGGAACAAAGAAATCCCTGGCGTCAAGTGGGCTTTCTGCCCCCCGGGGGGGCAGATTGGGGTTAGTGCCCCTAACTGTCCCTCAGCGGGGGCAGAAAGGCTGTAATGGTGGCGGGGTGGGGGTGGGGGCATTGGCGGGCCCGTTTTTGGCAGCCCCCACCCTAATTACATGTGCAAATAAAAAAATCCCTGGCGTGAAGTGGGCTTTTTGCCCCTACTCCGGGGGGCAGATTGGGGGCTACTGCCCCCATCAGAAAGACTGAATATTGCCAATATGTTTGGGGGAGCAAAGGCCCTTGCCCAAGGGGCTGCTCCCCCCTCCCTGGTGTCTAGTGGGTGGAGCCCTGCTTAGGGATCGCCCTGCGATCCCCAAGCAGGGAACCACTGGGGAGATTCTCCCCTTTCCAATGATACCCCTCCCGTCTTTCTATGTGCTCAGGGGGCTGAGATATCCCCCGGAGCACGTAGAAAGTGAAACTGAAATGAGCCTATAGGCTCATCTCAGTTTCATGTCAGTGAAATGACATCAACGCGACGTGCGCGCTGATTGTCATTTCACTGAAACCGGGTGGGCGGGGGCCTCAGGAGCTGGGGAAGCTCTTCCCTAGCTCCAGAGGCTATAGGGGAGAAATAGAAATCCCTCTGGTGCCTGCACCAGAGGGATTTCCAGTGCCATGTTCCAGGACGGCTGGGAGCCTTCCTGTGCACACGAGCCCCGTGGTCCAGGACGGCTCCCTGCCGTCCTGCGCACCAAAGGGGTTAATATATAGTTTGTTAATGTAATTGTTGTTGTTCTAGTCTTGTAATGTTATTAAATTGTTTCATGTAATAAAAAAGTGTAAAGTTACTTCTAATTTCTTTGCTTAATAGTTTTGATAGATTCGAATCTTATTACAATTATCTTATTGTAATATTAATTAAAATTGGCAATTCCATCTTCCGGGGGTGAAGAAGTGCTCCTGCATGTATATATCTATATGGTACGATGCTTATCTTTTATGCTACCGAGACTTGTTAAAGAAGAAGCCAATTATTTGAATACCCAACTATGGTGACTTGTCATGCAACAAAGTGTTATATTACTGTGTTAGGCTCATGTAGTGAAGCAGCTTATATTATAAATTATCCTCACAAATAACATCTCCAGCTGTGACATTTTGCACACATTTGCATGAACGACAACTTTGGATTAGTTTCCCTGAAACTAAAATTTTTTTACATCTCGCTTCACACAACATTATCACAACGCCCTGAACATCATGTACACGGTATACATACCATGACTAATCTATGCGCACTTCAGAAGGCTGCTTTCTATTATAAAAGATTAGCATCCAATAGATTAGTAGAGGAGGCACTTCCGCTGACACCGAAGGTCCTTGCATGCTGAGAAATCATCACGCAGCAGTCTGGCATCTCTTGAGGGGTGTCCAGTTCATGACCAAGACATGGTCCTTCACACTATCCAATCAGGTAATGGGGTTGGATCATCTGATGGAGCAGATTTCATCTGGAGTCAGGCATTTATTTTTGTGCTTCAGACAGACTGCATTTAAATTGCCACCCACATTTTGGTGCAAGTTTAAACACATGGCCCATGAAAAATATAAAAAAGTGAGGCCTAGTCAGTCTGAAATGCTTGTGCTGAATTAACATGTGTTTATGCAGTGTAGAGAAAGGTGGCCTTTTTAGCTTTGAAGATTAATAGAATGTGTTTCTCTCTTCCCAGCTCATCCCTTGTAATCTAAATTCACTATTTCTGTCTTAAGAGACTTTGGCTTGCTGCATATTTTAATAAACATGTTTAGTTTAAAACACCTCTTTTTATAATGTGTGTGAATTAACAAATGCACTAAACACTACACATGGGGCTACATGATTTTTTTTTGCATGAAAAGCTATTTAAAACATTAAATCATGTTGCTGTGTGCGCTGTATTAACTGTGTGCGCTGTATTACCTGTGTGCGCTTTTAAAATTTACACTAAAGCATAATAATGTTATGTTATACATTGCACATTTTTGCATGTTGTACATAACCAATCGGAAAAAGCTGCTTTAAACTAATAGCTTGGCTAGCTAAACATTTATAAGGGGTATTAGTATGAGGGAGGGAAACATAATGGGTTGATTTACATGAAATTAATATTCTCTTTTGTGTCTGTTTTGTTTTTGGGCCTTCCATTAAATGGCTGCCTGTGAATCCAGCAAGGCTATGACTTGCATTAAAGAGAAGAGAGCATGTGCATACACCAGCTTGACTCAAACCGCGGAAGGAGTCAAGGCCACTTTGAACTTTGAACATTCTAGTGATTGTGCCAATGTACCAGTTAGCTAAAGTATCCTTCTAGGCTGTACTGTGACAGGAAGGAGGAAATTAGAATGAAACATTTTTCCTAGCAAATGTTGAAAACTTATAAAAATGTATTTACTCATTTATGCTTCTTTTGTTAAAACTGGTATAGTCAGGGTTTTAGAATGAGTCAGGATAGTGAGACCTCAGGCAATCATGGCTGACCAATCACGTACAAGTTTTCTTGTAATGCAACATTTTTGTGTAGTCTGCCAAGAATTAGAGTATAAATAATTACCTCTTTGGAGGCATGGTTGGCTTTTTTGCTTATTTTGGCTTTTGGCTTAGGATCTGCTTCATTCATATGGGTTAGGTACGAGAACGTCGCGGAAAGGGATTGCGGAGGGTAAAGATTGTTTTTTTTCAGAGAGTCCTAGCACGTCATATTTTGGCACCAGGCCACATTCCTTTAAGGTCTGGTGAAGGAGGGGTGTTTTCAAGGAGCAGCTCCTATCAGAGTGGCAGAGATGCAGAGGAGCAGCAACAGATAGAAAGGTTTTTTAGATTTAGATGCTAAACTTTAAGTTTATGTTTTGACTAATTATTTAGGTTTAAAAAGATTTTTTTTACTTATGCATTTATTTCTCTTAATGGGAGATTTTTGCAAACTATTTAATTATTGATTAGCCTTGCAAGACTATTTTTCTTAGAAACTCTTTAAGAGTTTTGACTGATATTTTGTGCCACATTTTCCTTTCTACATGTGAAGCCTATATACAGACGGTAATATGTTCTGTATTAATGCTATTTATCCTGTTTTCCAAATTCTGTAACCTGATTGATATTTTACATGTGAATAAATGGTCAGAGAAAAACTTAACTTTTGACTAGAAAATAAAACCCTTTAAAATACTCAACAACTCTCTTCATTGGCTTAAATAATAATTGCATTTTTGACTGTTCATGTTTAGTTAAGTCTCCTGAAGGTAATACATGGTGTCAAGGCCCCAACACCTTTTCAGCACTAAAACAGAGGTAGCATGAGGGTTTTGCATTGAGAAATTATCACATGAAAATACCGCTCTATCACATCCCTTGGGTGGATTATTGGCTCTACACCTACACACACTTTAGGTAAACTTAGAGTAGGGTTTGCATAGTAGGAGTGCACTTGATTACTGCCTTGTTTTATATGCCTGCATATAAACATTGTTTAAGCACCATGGTAGAACTATATCTACTATTCATGCTTTTTAGGTCTCGCTGAGCGAAAGCGCATGCGTTCTCAGCGAGACTTAAGTAAGGGCTCTCAAAAATGCACCCAAAGGCGGATTGCCTACAGTGCATGTGTGCGGGCGCGTGCACATCTCACACAATTTGCCTCTCTCCTCACTCATGCTCGTTTGCTTGCAGCCGGCATCAGACTTCAAAGGAATCCGCTCCCCCGTCCATTGCCTTTTCTGGCTTTGCTCGCTGAAGGCTGTCATGCCCAAGATCACACCCGGTTAAACACCCGAGGTAATGCACCCATAAATTATATTGTTGCTTCAAGCTACTTTGGTGGCACCTCCACTTTCATCATTGGATCTCAGTCTTTTGCTATCTAGATGTTGTAAAATAGACATGAAAGGTTTAGTTATGTCCTGATTAGGGTCACTTTCGGAAAGTCCTACAGAAACTACACTGTACGCATTCCTAACCGTTCTGGTCTCGTTTCATAGAGGTTTATGGTGCTGTTTATTCACACTTGCCAGAGATGCCGAAAGAGCACTTTTGAGCTTCTTATATAATTATGTGCTAAGAAATGTTTTTATTGAGTACTATACTGTGATGCCAAATTCTGTGTAAAGTCCATGCATTGCAACAAACGCCTAGAGGCGCTGCTGAATTTTGGACAGCCTGCTGGCAGACTCCTGACGGATTACCACCACACCCACCCCCCCACCACCACGTCCATCACCCACCACTCCCACACTATGTCCAACACTACTACCACCACCACCACATCCACCACCACCACGTCCACCACATCCACAATCACCACCTCGACCATCACCTCCACCACATCCACCACCACTACATCCACCACCACTATGTCCACCACCACCACCACGTCCACCACCACCACATCCACTACCACACCCACCACCACCACCACATCCACTACCACATCCACCACCACCATGTACACAATCACCACCTCCACCACCACCATGGCCACCACCACTACCACCACCACCACATCCACCACCACGTCCACCACCACCACGTCTACCACCACCAGCTCCACAATCACCACCACATCCACCACTACTACATCCACCACCACTACGTCCACCACCATGTCCACCACCACCATGTCCACCACCACCACACCCACTTCCACCACAACCACCACCATGTCCACCACCACCACAGCCACCACCACCACATCCACCACCACCACATCCACCACCACCATGTCCACAACCACCACGTTCACCACCATCACATCCACTACCACTATGTCCACCACCCACCACCACCATGTCCACCACCACCACCACATCCACCACCACCACATCCACCCCCACATGCACCACATCCACGACCACCACTACCACGTCCACCACCACCACATCCACCACCACTACTACATCCACCACCACCATGTCCACCACCACCACGTCCACCACCACCACACCCAGCAGCACCACATCCACCACTACCACATCCACCACCACCACATCCACCACCACCACGTCCACCACCACCATGTGCATCACATCCACCAACACATCCACCATACCCAGCACTACCACCACCACATCCACCACCACCACATCCACCACCATGTCCACTATATCCACCACCACCACGTCCACCACGTCTATCACCACCATGTCCATCACCCCATGTCCACAACCACCACGTCCAACACGTCTACCACCACCACGTCCACCACCACCACCGCATCCATCACCACCACATTCATCACCACCATGTCCACAACCACCATGTCCACCATGCCCACCACCACGTCCACCACCACCACCATGTCCACCACCACACCCACCACCACCATACCCACCACCACCATGTCCACCACCACCACGTCCACCACACCCACCACCACCACAACATCCACAACCACATCCACCACCACCACGTCCACAATAACCACCTCCACCACATCCACCACCACTACATCCACCACAACCATGTCCACCACCACCACGTCCACCACCACACCCACCTTCACCACCACCACGTCCACCACACCACATCCACCACCACTACCACACCACCACATCTACCAACACCACGTCCATCACTACCATGTCCACAACCACCACGTCCACCACCACCACACCCACTGCCACCACCACCACATCCACCACCACAACGTCCACCACCACCATGTCCACCACCACCACAAAATCCACCACCACATCCACCACCATGTCCACCACCACCACCATGTCCACAATCACCACCTCCACCACCACCACATTCACCACCACTACATCAACCACCACTAAGTTCACCATCACCATGTTCACCACCAACACGTCCACCACCACACCCACCTTCACCACCACGTCCACCACCCACCACCACCAGATCCCCCACCACCACATCCACGACCACCATGTCCACCACCACCACATCCACCACCACCACCACATCCACCACCACCAGATCAACCACCACTATGTCCACCACCACCATGTCCACCACCACTATGTCCACTACCACCATGTCCAGCACCACCACGTCCGCCACCACCATGCCCACCTCCACCACCACCACATCCACCACCACCACACCCACCCCCACCAAGTCCACCAGCACATCCACCACCACCACATCCACCACCACCACATACACCACCACCATGTCCACCACATCCACCACCACGTCCACAACCACCATGTCCACCACCACCATTTCCACCACCAACAATGTCCATCACCACCACGTCCATCACCACCAGGTCCATCCCCACCATGTCCACATCCACCATGTCCACCCCACCACACCCACCACCACCACGTTCACCACCACATTCACCACCACCACATCTACCACCACTATGTCCACCACCACCATGTCCACCACCACCACGTCTACCACCACCACACCCACCACCACCACCACCACATTCTCCACCACCACGTCCACCACCACCGCATCCACAATCACCACCTCTACCCCATTACCACATCCACCACATCCACCACCACCACATCCACCACCACATCCATCACCACCACATCCACCACCACCACATCCACCACCACCACATCCACCACCACCACATCCACCACCACCACATCCACCACCACTATGTCCACCCCCACCAAGTCCACCACCACATCCACCACCACCACATCCACCACCACTACGTCCACCACCATCATGTCCACCCCAACTACGTCCACTATCACCACCACATCCACCACCACCACGTCCACTACCACCACGTCCACTACCACCATGTCCACCACATCCACCACCACCATGTCTACCACCACCATGTCCACCACCACCAACAATGTCCATCACCACCACTTCCATCACCACCATGTCCACAACCACCATGTCCACCACCACCACCTCCCCTACCACCACATCCATCACCACAACATCCACCACCACCATTTCCACGACCACCACCACCTCGTCCACCACCACCACCATCACCACCATGTCCACCACCACCACCTCCTCCACCACCACCACGTCCATCACAACCATGTCCACAACCACCACATCCACCACGTCCACCACCACCACATCCAACACTACAATGTCCACCACTACCACGTCCACCACATCACGTCCACCACCATCACGTCCACCACCACCATGTCCACCACCACCACCATGTCCACCACCAACACCACCACATCCACCACCTCCACGTCCACCACCACCACATCCACAACCACCACGTCCACAACCACCACCTCCACCACCACCACCTCCACCACCACCACATCCACCACCACTACGTCCACCCCCACCATGTCCACCCCCACCAAGTCCACCACCACATCCACCACCACCACATACACCACCACCATGTCCACCACATCCACCACCACGTCCACAACCACCATGTCCATCACCACCATGTCCACCACCAACAATGTCCATCACCACCACGTCCATCACCACCACATCCACCACACCCACCACCACCACCTCCACCACCACCACATCCACCACCACATTCACCACCACCACATTCACCACCACTATGTCCCCCACCACCATGTCCACCACCACCATATCCACCACCACCACACCCACCACCACCACCACATTCTCCACCAACACGTCCACCACCACCACATCCTCCACCCCACCACCACATCCACCACATCTACCACCACTATATCCACCACCACTACATCCACCACCACCACGTCCACCACCACACCCACCTCCACCACAGCACATCCACCACCACCACATCCACCACCACTACGTCCACCACTACCATGTCCACCCCAACTACGTCCACTACCACCATGTCCAGCACCACCACGTCCACTACCACCACGTCCACTACCACCACGTCCACCACCACCACGTCCACCACCACCACGTCCACCACCACCATGTCCACCACATTCACCACCACCATGTCCACCACCACCAACAATGTCCATCACCACCACGTCCATCACCACCACGTCCATCACCACCATGTCCACAACCACCACGTCCACAACCACCACGCCCACCACCACCACACCCACCACCACGTCCACCACCACCACGTCCACCACCACCATGTCCACCACCACCAGGTCCTCCACCACCACCACCACGTCCATCACAACCATGTCCACAACCACCACATCCACCACGTCCACAACCACCATGTCCACCACCATCACGTCCACGACATACACCACAACCATGTCCACCACCAACTCCACCACCTCCACGTCCACCACCACCACATCCACAACCACCACGTCCACAACCACCACCTCCACCAACACCACCTCCACCACCACCACATCCACCACGACTACGTCCACCACCACCATGTCCACCATCACCACGTCCACCACCACACCCACCTCCACCATCACCACGTCCACTACCACCACCACATTCACCCCCACTACCACCACCACCATGTCCACCACCACATCCACCACCACCACGTCTACAACCACCGCCATCCCAACAACCACAAACACATCCACCACATCCACCACCACTACGTTCACCATCACCATGTTCACCACCAACACGTCCACCACCACACCCACCTCCACCACCACGTCCACCACCCACCACCACCACCACCAGATCCACCACATCCACGACCACGACCACCATGTCCACCACCACCACATCCACCACCACCACATCGACCACCGCCCCATCCACCACCACATCCACCACCACCAGATCAACCACCACTATGTCCACCACCACCATGTCCACCACCACTATGTCCACTACCACCATGTCCAGCACCACCATGTCCGCCACCACCATGCCCACCTCCACCACCACCACATCCACCACTACCACACCCCCCCACCAAGTCCACCAGCACATCCACCACCACCACATCCACCACCACCACATACACCACCACCATGTCCACCACATCCACCACCATGTCCACAACCACCATGTCCACCACCACCAACAATGGCCATCACCACCACGTCCATCACCACCAGGTCCATCCCCACCATGTCCACATCCACCACGTCCACCGCACCCACCACCACCACCATGTCCACCACCACACCCACCACCACATCCACCACCACATTCACCACCACCACATCCACCACCACTATGTCCACCACCACCATGTCCACCACCACCACGTCCACCACCACCACACCCACCACCACCACATTCTCCACCACCATGTCCACCACATCCACAATCACCACCTCTACTCCATTACCACATCCACCACATCCACCACATCCATATCCACCACCACCACATCCACCACCACCACATCCACCACCACCGCATCCACCACCACCGCATCCACCACCACTACGTCCACCACCACCATGTCCACCCCCACCAAGTCCACCACCACATCCACCACCACATACACCACCACCACATACACCACCACCATGTACACCCCAACTACGTCCACTACCACCATGTCCACCACCACCATGTCCACCACCACCACGTCCACTACCACCATGTCCACCACCACCATGTCTACCACCACCATGTCCACCACCACCAACAATGTCCATCACCACCACGTCCATCACCACCATGTCCACAACCACCATGTCCACCACCACCACCTCCACCACCACCACACCCACCACCACATCCATCACCACCACATACACCACCACCATGTCCACCACCAACTCCACCACCTCCACGTCCACCACCACCACATCCACAACCACCACGTCCACAACCACCACCTCCACCAACACCACCTCCACCACCACCACATCCACCACGACTACGTCCACCACCACCATGTCCACCATCACCACGTCCACCACCACACCCACCTCCACCATCACCACGTCCACTACCACCACCACATTCACCCCCACTACCACCACCACCATGTCCACCACCACTTCCACCACCACCACGTCTACAACCACCGCCATCCCAACAACCACAAACACATCCACCACATCCACCACCACTACGTTCACCATCACCATGTTCACCACCAACACGTCCACCACCACACCCACCTCCACCACCACGTCCACCACCCACCACCACCACCACCAGATCCACCACATCCACGACCACGACCACCATGTCCACCACCACCACATCCACCACCACCACATCGACCACCACCCCATCCACCACCACATCCACCACCACCAGATCAACCACCACTATGTCCACCACCACCATGTCCACCACCACTATGTCCACTACCACCATGTCCAGCACCACCATGTCCGCCACCACCATGCCCACCTCCACCACTACCACATCCACCACTACCACACCCCCCCACCAAGTCCACCAGCACATCCACCACCACCACATCCACCACCACCACATACACCACCACCATGTCCACCACATCCACCACCATGTCCACAACCACCATGTCCACCACCACCATGTCCACCACCAACAATGGCCATCACCACCACGTCCATCACCACCAGGTCCATCCCCACCATGTCCACATCCACCACGTCCACCGCACCCACCACCACCACCATGTCCACCACCACATTCACCACCACCACATCCACCACCACTATGTCCACCACCACCATGTCCACCACCACCACGTCCACCACCACCACACCCACCACCACCACATTCTCCACCACCATGTCCACCACATCCACAATCACCACCTCTACCCCATTACCACATCCACCACATCCACCACCACCACATCCATATCCACCACCAACACATCCACCACCACCACATCCACCACCACCGCATCCACCACCACCGCATCCACCACCACCGCATCCACCACCACTACGTCCACCACCACCATGTCGACCCCCACCAAGTCCACCACCACATCCACCACCACATACACCACCACCACATCCACCACCACCATGTCCACCCCAACTACGTCCACTACCACCATGTCCACCACCACCATGTCCACCACCACCACGTCCACTACCACCATGTCCACCACCACCATGTCCACCACCACCATGTCCACCACCAACAATGGCCATCACCACCACGTCCATCACCACCAGGTCCATCCCCACCATGTCCACATCCACCACGTCCACCGCACCCACCACCACCACCATGTCCACCACCACATTCACCACCACCACATCCACCACCACTATGTCCACCACCACCATGTCCACCACCACCACGTCCACCACCACCACACCCACCACCACCACATTCTCCACCACCATGTCCACCACATCCACAATTACCACCTCTACCCCATTACCACATCCACCACATCCACCACCACCACATCCATATCCACCACCAACACATCCACCACCACCACCTCCACCACCACCACACCCACCACCACATCCATCACCACCACATCCACCACCACCATTTCCACGACCACCACCACCTCGTCCACCACCACCACCATGTCCACCACGTCCACCACCACCATGTCCACCACCACCACCACCACATCCTCCACCACCACCACGTCCATCACAACCATGTCCACAACCACCACATCCACCACCACCACGTCCAACACTACAATGTCCACCACTACCACGTCCACCACCATCACGTCCACCACCACCATGTCCACCACCATCACGTCCACCACCACCACATCCACCACCACCATGACCACCACCACCATGTCCACCACCAACACCACCACATCCACCACCTCCACGTCCACCACCACCACATCCACAACCACCACGTCCACAACCACCACCACCACATCCACCACCACTACGTCCACCCCCACCATGTCCACCCCCACCAAGTCCACCACCACATCCACCACCACCACATACACCACCACCATGTCCACCACATCCACCACCACGTCCACAACCACCATGTCCATCACCACCATGTCCACCACCAACAATGTCCATCACCACCACGTCCATCACCACCACGTCCATCCCCACCATGTCCACAACCACCACATCCACCGCACCCACCACCACCACCACCACGTCCACCACCACATTCACCACCACCACATTCACCACCACTATGTCCCCTACCACCATGTCCACCACCACCACATCCACCACCACCACACCCACCACCACCACCACATTCTCCACCAACACGTCCACCACCACACAAACCACAATCACCACCTCCACCCCACCACCACATCCACCACATCCACCACCACTACACTCACCACCACTACATCCACCACCACCACATCCACCACCACACCCACCTCCACCACAGCACATCCACCACCACATCCACCACCACCACATCCACCACCACTACGTCCACCACTACCATGTCCACCCCAACTACGTCCACTACCACCATGTCCAGCACCACCACGTCCACTACCGCCACACCCACTCCACCACCACATCCACCACGACCACGTCCACCACCACCATGTCCACCACATCCACCACCACGTCCACCACCACCAACAATGTCCATCACCACCACGTCCATCACCACCACGTCCACTACCACCATGTCCACCACCACCATGTCTACCACCACCATGTCCACCACCACCAACAATGTCCATCACCACCACGTCCATCACCACCATGTCCACAACCACCATGTCCACCACCACCACCACACCCACCACCACATCCATCACCACCACATCCACCACCACCATTTCCATGACCACCACCACCTCGTCCACCACCACCACCATGTCCACCACGTCCACCACCACCATGTCCACCACCACCACATCCTCCACCACCACCACGTCCATCACAACCATGTCCACAACCACCACATCCACCACATCCACCACCACCACGTCCAACACTACAATGTCCACCACTACCACGTCCACCACCATCACATCCACCACCACCATGTCCACCACCATCACGTCCACCACCACCACATCCACCACCACCATGACCACCACCACCATGTCCACCACCAACACCACCACATCCACCACCTCCACGTCCACCACCACCACCACATCCACAACCACCACGTCCACAACCACCACATCCACCACCACTACGTCCACCCCCACCATGTCCACCCCCACCAAGTCCACCACCACATCCACCACCACCACATACACCACCACCATGTCCACCACATCCACCACCACGTCCACAACCACCATGTCCATCACCACCATGTCCACCACCAACAATGTCCATCACCACCACGTCCATCACCACCACGTCCATCCCCACCATGTCCACAACCACCACATCCACCGCACCCACCACCACCACCACCACGTCCACCACCACATTCACCACCACCACATTCACCACCACTATGTCCCCCACCACCATGTCCACCACCACCACATCCACCACCACCACACCCACCACCACCACCACATTCTCCACCAACATGTCCACCACCACACAAACCACAATCACCACCTCCACCCCACCACCACATCCACCACATCCACCACCACTACACTCACCACCACTACATCCACCACCACCACATCCACCACCACACCCACCTCCACCACAGCACATCCACCACCACATCCACCACCACTACGTCCACCACTACCATGTCCACCCCAACTACGTCCACTACCACCATGTCCAGCACCACCACGTCCACTACCACCACACCCACTCCACCACCACATCCACCATGACCACGTCCACCACCACATCCACCACCACCATGTCCACCACCACCAACAATGTCCATCACCACCACGTCCATCACCACCATGTCCACAACCACCACGTCCACAACTACCACGCCCACCACCACCACATCCACCACCACCACATCCACCACCACCATTTCCATGACCACAATGTCCACCACCACCACACCCACCATCACCACGTCCACCACCACCACCACCACCACCATGTCCACCACGTCCACCACCACCATGTCCACCACCACCAGGTCCTCCACCACCACCACGTCCATCACAACCATGTCCACAACCACCACATCCACCACGTCCACAACCACCATGTCCACCACCATCACGTCCACCACCACCACATCCACCACCACCATGAACACCACCACCAGTCCACCACCAACACCTCCACATCCACCACCACCACATCCACAACCACCACGTCCACAACCACCACCACGTCCACCACCACTACGTCCACCACCAACATGTCCACCATCACCACGTCCACCACCACACCCACCTCCACCATCACCGCGTCCACTACCACCACCACGTTCACCCCCACTACCACCACCACCATGTCCACCACCACATCCACCACCACCATGTCTACAACCACCGCCACCCCAACAACCACAAGCACATCCACCACATCCACCACCACTACATCCACCACCACCATGTCCACCACCACCATATCCACAACCACCACGTCCACAACCACCACCACCACCACGTCCACCTCCACTACGTCCACCACCACCATGTCACCACCACCATGTCCACCATCACCACGTCCACCACCACACCCCCCTCCACCACCACCACCACCACCATGTCCACCACCACCATGTCCACCACCACCACATCCACCACCACCACCACATCCACCACCACCATGTACACCACCACCATGTCCACCACCACCACATCCACCAGCCACCACGTCCACAAAAACCACGTCCACAACCACAACCACCACAAACACATCCACCACCACTACATCCACCAACATGTCCACAATCACCACGTCCACAACCACCACCACCACATCCACCACCACTACGCCCACCACCACCACATCCACCACCACCATGTCCACCACCACCATGTCCACCACATCCACCACCAAGTCCACCACCACCATGTCTACCATGATGCCACTAGCACGTCCACCACCACCACGTCTACCTCCACCACCACCATATCCACTACCACCACCACGTCCACCACCAAGTCCACCACCACATTCACCACCACATTCACCACTACATCCACCACATCCACCACCACCACCAGATCCACCGACACCACCTCGTCCACCACCACCACATTCACCACCACCATGTCCACCACCACTACCACCACATACACCACCACCACATCCACCACCACCACGTCCACCACCACAACGTCCACCATATCCACAACCACCACGTTCACAACCACCACCACCACATCCACCACCAGTACATCCAATACCACTACGTCCACCAACACCATGTCCACCACCATACCCACCTCCACCACGTCCACCCCACCATGTCCACCACATCCACCACCACGTCAACCACCACCATGTCCACCACCACCACGGCCCACCACATCCACCATGAGGCCACTACCATGTCCACCACCACCATGTCTACCTCCACCACCACATGCACCACTACATCCACCACCACCACGTCCACCACCACCACCACGTCCACCACCACTACCACATCCACCACCACATCCACCACCACCACATCCACCACCACCATATCCACCACCATGTCCACCATCACCACATCCACCACATCCACAACCACCACGTCCACAACCACCACCACCACATCCATCATATCCACCACCAGTACATTCACCACCACTACATCCACCAACACCATGTCCACCACCACCACATCCACTACCACCATGTCCACCACCACCACCACATCCACCACCACGTCCACCACCACATCCACCACCACCACGTCTACCACCATGTACACCACCACCACGTCCACCACCACATCCATCACCACCACGTCCACCACCATCATGTCCATATCAACCACCATTACCTCCACCACGTCCACCACCACCACATCCACCACCACCATGTCCACCACATCCACCACCATGTCCACCACCACCATGTCCATCACCAACACCACCACATCCACTACCACCACATCCCCCACCACGTCCACCACCACCACGTCCACCACCACCACGTCTACCACCACCACGTCCACAACCACCACCTCCACCACCACATCCACCACCACCACATCCACCACCACTACGTCCAAAACCACCATGTCCACCACCACCACATCCACCACCACCACACCCACCTCCACCACCACCATGTTCACCACCACCATGTCCACCACATCCACCACCATGTCCACCACCACCACCATGTCCACCACCACCACCACGGCTCCCACCGCGTCCACCACGAGGCCACTACCACGTCAACCACCACCACTTCTACCTCCACCACCAGCACATCCACTACCACCACCACGCCCACCTCCAAGTCCACCACCACTACATCCACCACGTCCACCACCACCACGTCCACCACCACGCCCACCACCACCACATCCACCACCACCACCACCACCATGTCCACCACTACCACATCCACCACCACGTCCACCACTACCATGTCCACCACGTCCACCACCACCACGTCCACCACCACCACGTCCACCACCACCATGTCCACCACCACCGCATCCACCACCACATCCACCACCATCACCACATCCACCACCACCAAATCCACCACCACCACGTCCACCACCACGTCGTCCACCACCACATCCACAACCACCACCTCCACCACCATCACATCCACCACATCCACTACGTCCACCACCTCCATGTCAACCACCACCACATCCACCACCACCACCACACCCACCTCCACCACTACCATGTCCACCACGTCCACCACCACCACGTCCACCACCACCACGTCCACCACCACGTCGTCCACCACCACATCCACCACCACGTCGTCCACCACCATGTCCACAACCTCCACCACCATCGCATCCACCACCACTACATCCACCACCACCATGTCAACCACCACCACGTCTACCACCACACCCACCACCACCTGTCCACCCACCACCACTATCACCACACCCACCACCACATCCACCGCGAGGCTACTACGACGTCCACCACCACCACGTCTACCTCCACCACTACCACATCCACTACCACCACTACGTCCACCACCAAGTCCACCACCACATCCACCACCTACATCCACCACCTACATCCACCACCACCACATCCACAACCACCATGTCCACCACCACAACATCCACCACCACCACGTCCACCACGTTCACCACTACCATGTCTACCACTACCACATCCACCACATCCACCACCACCACGTCCACAACCACCACCACATCCACCACCACCGCATCCACCACCACCGCATCCACCACCACCGCGTCAACCCCCACCGTGTCCACCACATCCACCACCACCTCCAGCACGACGTCCACCACCACCACATCCACCACCACCACATCCACCTCCACCACGACCACGTCCACCACCACATCCACCACCACCACATCCACCACCACCACGTCCACCACCACCATGTCCACCACCACCTTGTCCACTACATCCACCACCACATCCCCCACCACCACCATGGCCACCACAATGTCCACCACGAGGCCACCTCACTCTATCTATCGCCCTCACTCTGTCTATCGCCCTCACTCTATCGATCTGTCGCACTCACTCTGTCACCCTCACTCTATCTATCTATCGCCCTCACTCTATCTATCTATCGCCCTCCCTCTATCTATCTATCGCACTCACTCTATCTATCGCATCACCACAGTATCATTCAGCAGCACCTCAGCATCACTCAGGGGCACCACAACATCACTATGCGCTACCACAGCATCACTGAACGCTACAGCATCACTCGTCGCCACCACAACATCACTCAGCGCCACCACAGCTTCAATCTGTGCAACCAATTAACAACAACTAGTTCAAATATGTTCTCTCAATATTTCAAGCATTATTACAAATGTCACAAAAAGATGTTTTTATTTCACTTCTGTTCTTGGATTTCCGTCACAATGAAATACACTGAACATAATCTTCACAAAAGTTATTTACAAAAGTTTAAGCTATTGCCATCATAAATTACAATAGCTTTTATTTAAGTATTAATTATTTTAAAAAAATTTAAAAGCCATTGTTATTTGTAATATCAATACATCTAAGTCACGTAAATACAACACATATTGCATTACAAATGCTATAGGTGTCACATTTGCGAAAGTTAAAACTATTGGCATAGTAAATGACAAAGCTATTAATTTCTCTATTTTCAATACCAAAACATCAATAAAAAAATGTTATTTACAATACCAATAGCTCAAAGTTTCCTAATGTGAGACCTATTGCATTGCAAATGCT
This sequence comes from Lissotriton helveticus, assembly GCF_964261635.1. Classification (NCBI taxonomy): domain Eukaryota; kingdom Metazoa; phylum Chordata; class Amphibia; order Caudata; family Salamandridae; genus Lissotriton; species Lissotriton helveticus. Next base: position 926,898,166 of record NC_136057.1, read on the forward strand.
TGTTGTGCTTGTAATCACATTTATCTGCTTCTATCTACTAATCATTGCAGCACACATATTTTATACAAGAATAACATTGATTCAATAAATATTATTGAAAACGTCCACTGTGTGTTCGCTGTATATTTCTGTGAGAATAAGTGAGCACAAGTGACTTAGCGAAAGGTTCTGTACTGTTTCCACGATCCCTGAGGGTTCAGGGTTGTTATGTTCAGTGGTTGCCAGAAAACCATTCGCTCCCTGGTAGGTTAGGGGGGCTTATGGTGGCACTGTGATCTAGCTGGTCTATAGGCTAACAAATCCTTCAGGGGTGTCCGGAATCAGTCTTGACACCAAGCCCTTATTTTATGTTGTCCAAACAATGAGTAGGTCTTATGGATTGGTAGGAATTACATGTCAAAAGAGGTCTCAGTAGACAGATCAGCCCTTGTCCACACTGTAGTATACAGGCCTCTCATACAAGAAAGAGGTTTTGGCACAGAGCCAGTGCATCCTTATACTCTACTACACAGTGCTATCAGCTGGTGGAGATGTGATAGTGAGAGTGCTGTTCATTTGCACATGTTACTTTATCTGCTTGTTACTCTAAAGAGATGTTTAAGCGGAGAGGTCTGCCCTTCTGCACACCCTACTACACATGCCTGTCTCCATGAGGAAAGGTCTTAGGGAGAGGTGAGTGTCTCCCCACATTCAACTGTCCACACCAATCAAGCAACACCGTTCTCAGCAGAGAGTATATTCCAGTTGTATACCCTAATATGTACATTCATCACCAAAAAGAGATGTAGGAGAAGAAAGAGCAGCCTCTATTCACAGTGTACTACACACGTTACTCTGGGGAGGGGTCCGAGCAGACATGTATGCCCCTTTTCACACCCTACTACGCACACCCTTCATCCAAGAGAGAGGTCTCCGCATAGTAGGCAGTTTCTCCACACACCATACTATGCTTACTCACCATCCAAAAGCGGTACAAAAGGGGGTGGTGATGGACGGAGCATCTGAACCAATCAGACACTCACACCCAGTCAAAAGATCTTGGTTTAATCCATCACCGTTCTTTAGCCCACTCTGCCACCCCAGTTCAGACATGGCTATATGCAAATCAGTCTGACCCTGGATCACATGGGAACAGTCCAGCCCGAACTGCCAAGCCATGCCTTCCCTGGACCGGAAACAAGCTTTTGAGGACCGGTTTCTGGCATTACAGCGGTCTTCAGCCCGGCTTGCTTGAATCCAGTGGCAAAGTGAGCAAGGGACTCACGTCTGAGCATACCCTGCCACACTTATGGCGGCCAAAAGCGGACAGGGGTGTCAACAGAGAGGCCAGTTCATCCCCACACCCTACTATGCATACTGGTCACTGTGGGCAAAGGTACGAGCACAGATGTCAGTGTAGAGGCCAGTCACACCCCACACTGTACCATAAACATGAGTCATTCAAGAGAGGGGCCTCAGCAGAGAGGCTAGTCCCTCTATAACAGTCTCCAACCTTTTCTGTAATAAGAGCTACTTATATAAAAATGAAAATCATCCCCAGCTACTAATATTATTAGTGTTGTAACTTGAGATAAGATTATGTTAGGGTCACCAAATGTAAGATTGCTACAAGTGATCACCTGAGTTTATCAGGTTGTCAGCAGTAATGGAGTAATGGACAAAAGGCTTTGTTAATGTGGAATATCTGTAAGTAGGTAATACATGACTTCTCTATGTGCAGTGCCCCTGGCTGCCTGGTAATACTTGCTACTTACTAACTGTCTGTTATGCCGGCTGGCATGTAGGGCAGCAACAAAGGACCTCCACTTCTGTTTGTCTTGGGTAAGTTTCTAGACGGTGCCCCAGCTGTGGTTCTGGGTCTTACTTTCTTTTCTACAGTTAGCCTCCCGGCGTATTGGCCTGTCTCTCTTCCGTTTGCTTTCTGGGGTCCAGCAGAGAGTTGTACTTGCTCTCGTCTGATGGCGTGTCCTATTCGTCTCCCTCTTTTTCTCATTATGATGGAATCCATGCTCTCTTGCTTGCATCTGATGAGCATTTCTTGGTTGGAGATGAATTGCTGCCAGAAAAGGCACAAGATTCTTCTCAGGCTACTGGTGTGGATGCCAGGCAGAAACAATAGTAATATGTCCCTCCATCGCTGCATAATTTCTCTCTAAACTTTCAGCTTTTAAATATAGTTGGGAAATGCAACCATTTTCTCCAAACATCAGCCTATGAGATCAGAAAATACACACATTTACGTCTTAAATGCAATTTTTTCAATTTTGGTACACATATATTAATTTAGCCAAGCAAAAGCTTCTTATTGGGCCTTCTTATAGGCCTGACTGCACACAGGAAGGCTACTTCTAGGTAGCTGGAGAGCTACCAGTAGCTCACAAGCTACTCTTTGGAGAAACCTGCTCTATATAAACTATACTATGCTCACCTGTTATCTCTCCACACCCTCTACTGCGCACACTCATTATCCCAAAGAGAGGTCTTAGTGGAGAGGCTATCCACTCCTCACCTTACTACGCACTCCTGTTAGCCCAGTGAAAGATCTCAGTGGAGAGGTTAGTCTCTCACCTCACCCTATTGTGCACTCCCATTATTACAGAGAGAGGTCTTAACACAGAACCAGTCCCTTCACACACCCTAGTATGTACAGTTGTCATGTGACAGAGAGGTCTAAAAAGAGAGGCCAGTCTCTCCCACATGCTACTATACAGACCTGTCATTCAAGGGAGGGGTTTCAGCGGGGAAGACAGTCCCTTCACACACCCTTACAATGGTCACTGATCATCTGGGAGAGAAATCTCAAAAGAGACACCAGTCCTCCCACACCCTATTATGCATGCTGGTCACCCTGAGGAGAAGTGTCAGCGGAGAGCCCAGTCTCTCCTTACACTCTACTGTACACATTGGTCACCTTGGGGAGAGGTCCCAGCGGAGAGAAGTCACTCACCACACAATGCCATATACAGTTGTTGCTCTATGAGAAGTGTCAGTGAAGAGCCCAGTCTCTCCACACACCCTAGTATGCACTCCTGTCTAACAGTGAAAAGGTGTCAGTGGAGAGAATACTTATTCACCATACCCAACTAGTGTGGATGTCATTTGAGATGTCATCAGTGATGTCACTGACCATGTCACTCTCCGATACAAATACTCACTTAACTAATTAATAACTAATATAGACTTTCACATAATTAATAACTAATATAGACTTTCACATATCTAGTAACCAACTTATGCAGTAGTTTGCACAAGAGACAGAGTGGTACAGATATTCACACAGTTTAATTACTATCCCATATATTTAGTGAGGCACTTTAAATTAGTCACTTAAACAGTCAATCACAGTGCTAATAAATCCTCCATTCAGACAATTATACATCCACTCAGTCTTCAATGTAGATTGCTATATATATAATACTTATTTAAATATCTAACCAAACCACATTCACTGGATGATGTCATCAGTGATATCATTTGAGATGTCATCAGTGATGTCACTGACCATGTCATGAATGGTGTAATATGTGACATCATCAGCAGTGGATTGCGGGCGCGTGAGTTATAGTTAGTACAACTAACTATAACGGAGGAATTTCAATGGATTTGTACGAGTGAAATGTCCAGCTAACTATAACACCCCTGAAACCTATGGTTTGGTTTTTTTCAGTGAATATATATATATATATATATTCACTGAAAAAACCATAGGTTTCACACCAGTTATAGATAGCTGAACATTTTACTCCTTCAAAACCATTGAAATTCCCACGTTATAGTTAGTTGGACTCACTATAACTCGCGCGCCCACAATCCACTGCTGATTATGTCACATTTTACATCATTCATGACATGGTCAGTGACATCACTGATGACATCACTGATGACATCTCAAATGACATCACTGATGACATCACTGATGACATCACTGATGACATCTCAAATGACATCACTGATGACATCATCCAGTGAATGTGTGTTTCTGAAAAGTTAAAATATGTTTTATATATTGAAGAATGAGTGTATGTATGAGTGTCTGGATGAAGGATTTAGTAGGTGTGTGACTGACTGTATGAGTGAGTGATTAAATGTGTCTTACTCAATGCATTGGTTAGTAACTAAACTGTCTGAATGCGTGCATCAGTATGTCTGTTGTTGTGTAAGCTGCTGCATGTGTTGATCAGTAGCTATATGAGTGGTTATATGGGTTATTGACTGGTTGCCCAAATATTTGTATGTGAGAGTGAGTGTGTGTGTGTGGGTGGCTGGGAGGTGTGTGACTCTGTGCATATATGTGTGAGCAGTTGATTCACTTGGTATATGGGTTCAAGAGTGCATGTGGAAAGAGCTGTATGGGTGGTTGACTGTGTGCATGGGTGTGTTGGTGAGTGAATGGCTATCTCAGTGCTCCATGTCTAAGTAAGTACATATGTAAAACACAGTGCATGTGAGAGTTGGCATATATAAATGACTATACATGAGAGCCTGTGATGGCATAAGTGACTGTATGGATCAATGTGTACTTGTATCAGTGATTGTAAAAGAGAGTAAGTATGTGTTAGTATATGTTTGATTAAGTAAGGTTTAGTGAGTAAAACTGTGTAGTTGAAGAAATGAGAGTGTGATTGATTCTTTGCATAACTGACTAGGTGTGTGAGTAACTCTGTAGATGAGTGTCAGCGTGTGAGTGTCTGTATAAGTGTATGAGTGGATATGATAGTGTTCTATTGATGAGTGACTGTATGTATGAGTAATTGTATGGGTGAATGAGTGGATGTGTGTGTAGACCTAGAAATCAGTGTAGTTACTGGTATTGGTGTGTCAATAATTTCAGGAATGGTAGTTTGTATTTAACACTGGGTGTATCAAAGGTTAGATTAGAGTGTAAGGAGGTGTATCGTATTATCACATGGATGATGTCATCAGTGATGTCATTTGAGATGTCATCAGTGATGTCATCAGTGATGTCACTGACCATGTCATGAATGATGTAATATGTGACATCATCAGCAGTGGATTGCGGGCGCGCGAGTTATAGTGAGTCCAACTAACTATAACGTGGGAATTTCAATGGTTTTGTATGAGTAAAAAGTTCAGCTAACTATAACTGGTGTGAAACTGATGTTTTTTTCAGTGAATTTCAAAGGTTTTTTAAATGCTAATTCCTAACTATAACGAGTGTTAAACCTATGTTTTTTCAGTGAATTTCAAAGGTTTTTTAAATGCTAATTCCTAACTATAACGTTTGTGAAACCTATGGTTTTTTCAGTGAATTTCATAGTTTTTTTAAAAGCTAATTCCTTTGTATATCGACTTTGTAACCTACGTTTCTTTTTTTTTATTAGCTCTTTTTTACAAATAATAATTATATTTAAAAAAAAAAATATTTGTTCAATGTATATATATTTTTTTAATCATTTTTTCCTGGTGCGCTCAGGGTGCGCGCACCGGTAAGCTTACCCGAATCATTTTGACTTGGAGCGCTCAGGGTGTGCGCACCGGTAAGCTCTCCTGAGAGCGCAGTGAGAGCGCTATTTCTGCGTCCGTAAAAAAAAATATGTATGAAAACTAAATAATAATGCAAGACATTCTGTACCATACTTATAAAGCAGTATTTTTGATTTTCCGAATTAAAATGATTTTGCATTTCCGTAAAGCTACCAAAACGTCACTCAGGCGCGCCGCGTAAGCGCCCCAGGAAGCGCCTACGTTCGCGTCGCGTGAGAGCCCCCGGAGGCGCTCCGGTGCGTGTAGCGTAAGCGCGTCAAGTCATGTGACCTTAAAATAACAATTTTCATTGGTTGCTAACAGATTTTTTTCAAAAGAATGAAACCCCCACCTTTTTCCTTCACTTCTTCTTTCACTTTGGTGAGAGCAAGACCTCCTTTTTTTCTCTGCTTATAATCTGTGGATACAATGGCTGCCAGAGCATCCAGCAGCAGTGAGGAGTCCGATGGATTCATAGCTGAAGAGCCTCCTCAGCCGAAGGTGAAAGAACATTTCATATGGAAATGTTTTGATATTCCTCAGGGACATAAAAAAGTAAATGCTCCAAAGGTGGAGTGTAAGATCTGCCATACTGTACTTTCCTGAGGAGACCCCAGAAGGAAATACAGTTTTGGTAATTCTACCATGATTCGCCACGTGCAGAGAAGGCATCCCCAGAACTATGCCCGGGAGAGTGTCAGGGCTCTGGCACGAGAGGTTCCAAGAGATGGTGGCTCTACTTCAACTGGAGGAGCAACTGCATCGGTGAGGGGGCGACCAGAGCAGCTGATCCCAAACATTCAGCCTATTTTTAATGAGGCCTCCATCAAATGCAAACATTGTGATGCCCTACTTTGTTACGGGGAACAAAGTATTTTGATCATTGCTCGAGCATTAGAGAACCACCGCTGCCATCCCCAGCCCTAATTTTGATTTTTTTTTGCTCCTGTTGAGCAGTTTGCCATTCCCTGTTTTTTTTTTGTTGAAAAAAGAAGAAAAAAAATGTTCTTTTTAGAACTACCTCCAATTCTCAAAAAAGAGCTGTATTCTTAAAAAAATGAAAATGAATAACTGAAGTGGAGTGCAGTGAGAGAGGAGAGGAAAATCAGTGAGAAAGCAAAGAAAGGGACGAGAGGGGAAGGGAAGTGAAGTAGGGGGACTGAAAGAAGGTGAGTGTGGGAGGTGAGTGAGGAGAAGGAGAGTGAACATGGGGAATGAGGATAAGTGAAGAAAATGTAGTAAAGGAACGGGGGTGCGGAAGGGTAAGAAAAGAGCAGTGATGTTTAGGAAAGAGTGAAGATACAGACTGGATAAAGGCAAGTTAGTGTGAGACAAGGTGAGTAAGGGAGTAAAGAGACAGAGAAAGTGAAAGAAAAAGTGAGAGTAGAAGACTGAGGGCCTCATTTATGAGGCCATGCGTTACTTTTACGCCGCCGGTGCGTCACTTTTTGTGACGCACCAGTGGTGTAAAAAAAGGGCCTTGTTGAGTCATATTTACAAAGTGAGGCATCTAGGTAGCTGTGTCACTTTGTAAACCCCTGCGCCACATTATACCTGCGCCAGGTATAATGTATGCAAAGGGGGCGTATTGACACAAGGAAGGGTCGTAGAAGTGACGCAGTGAAATCTATGAGTTTTCACTGCGTCACTTTTAGGACGCTGTTGCGTCAAAATCTTGCGCCTGCCTTACAGCAGGCGTAAGACTGACGCAGGCCCTTTCACATGGGGCTTGCCCCATGTGAAAGGATGCATTGCTGGAAATTATTTTTTTACTATCATTTTTTACACTGTTTTGCCCTGTGGTGCGCTTGAGGGCCTCATTTATGAGGCCATGCGTCACTTTTACGCCACCGGTGCGTCACTTGTTGTGACGCACCAGTGGTGTAAAAATTGCACCTTGTTGAGTCATATTTACAAAGTGACGCATCTAGGTAGATGCGTCACTTTGTAAACCCCTGTGCCACATTATACCTGCGCCAGGTATAATGTATGCAAAGGGGGCGTATTGACGCATGGAAGGGTCGTAGAAGTGACGCAGTGAAATCTCATAGATTTCACTGCGTCACTTTTAGGACACCATTGCGTCAAAATCTTGCGCCTGCCTCACAGCAGGCGCAAGACTGACGCAGGCCCTTTTACATGGGGCTTGCCCCATGTGAAAGGATGCATTGCTGGAAATTATTTTTTTACTATAATTTTTTACACAGTTTTTCCCTGTGGTGCGCTTCAGGGCCTCATTTATGAGGCCATGCGTCACTTTTACGCCGCCGGTGCGTCACTATTTGTGACGCACCAGTGGTGTAAAAATTGCACCTTGTTGAGTCATATTTACAAAGTGACACATCTAGGGTAGGGAAGGGAAACCGTGAAAGAGCGAAGGATGGGAAGACAGAGGAAGGAAAGTAAAGGAAAAGATCTGAAAGAAGGAGAGTGTAGGAGTATGGCTGAGTTATAGGGAGTGAACGTGACAGAAGAGGAGTGAAGCGTGATAGAAAAGGAGTGAGAGACTAAAGAGATGGAGAGAATGAGGCTAACAGAGAGAGAATGAGGTAAGGGGAATGTAGAAGTAAGAGGACAGAGGGAGTAAGACAAGGAATTAGTGAAGTGGTGTAAGGAGAGTAAGGGAAGGGAAAACAGTGAAGGAGCGAAGGATGGAAAAACAGAGGAAGGAAAGTAAAGGAGAAGGTCTGAAAGAAGATGAGTGTGAGAGTATGGCTCACTAATAGGGAGTGAGCGTGATAGAAGAGGAGTGAGAGACTAAGAGGACGGAGAGAATGGGGGTAACACAGAGAGAGTAAGAAAAGAGGAGTGAGTAAGTTAGAGGACAGAGGGATTGACAGAAGCAGTTTCTGAAGTGCAGTAAGGGGAGTAAGGGAAGGGAAAAGAGTGAAGGAGTGAAGGATGGGAAAAGAGAGGAAGGAAAGTAAAGGAGAAGATCTGAAAGAAGGTGAGTGGAGGAGTATGGCTGAGTTATAGGGAGTGAGCATGATAGAAAAGGAGTGAGAGACTAAGAGGACAGAGAGAATGATGCTAACAGAGAGAGAATGAGGGAAGGGGAGTGTACAAGTAAGAGGACAGAAGGAGTAAGAGAAGGAGTTAGTACAGTACAGTGGAATAAGACAGTAAGGGAAGAGAAAAGAGTGAAGGAGCTAAGGAAGGAAAGATAGAGGAAGCAAACTAAAGAAGAAGGTCTGAAAGAAGGTGAGTGTGGGAGTATGGCTGAGTTATAGGCAGTGAGCGTGACAGAAGAGAATTGAGAGACTAAGGGGATGGAGAGAATGAGGCTAACAGAAAGAGATTGAGGGAAGGGGAGTGTAGAAGTAAGAGGACAGAGGGAGTAAGAGAAGGAGTTAATGAAGTGGAGTAAGGAGAGTAAAGGAAGGGAAAAAAATAAAACAATGAAGTAAGAGAAGAGAGAGGAAAGAAAGTAAAAGAGAAGGCCTGAAAGAAGGTGAGTGTAAGAGAAGAGTGTGAAAAAAGAGAGTAAATGTGGGGATTCAGAATAAGTGAGGCAAGCGCAATAAGGGAACAGAGGTGTGGGAGTATCAAAGAAGAGTAGTGAGGTTATGGAAAACAGTATAGAGAAAATAATTATTGTACATCAAACTTACCTCATATGTAATGTAAATTTAATATCATATTTCCATTAAAATTTATATCTGTGAAAGACAAAAAAAATTGAATATTTATAATATATATTTTACAATAAAAGCAAATGAGCTTGAGACAAAAAGGAAGTGAAAGAGTGAGAAAATTGAGGTAGTGAAGCAAACACTGGCAGAAAGAAACTGAGTAAGAGATCAAAGAAAGATAAGTAAGGGAGTGTGGGTGAGTTTTAGGGAGTAAGGATGACGGAAGAGGAGTGAGAGAGTAACAGGATCGAAAGACTGAAGCTAAGAGACAGGGAGTGAGGGAAAGGGAGTGAGGATGTGAGAGGACAGAGGAAGTGAGAGAAGGAGTGAGTGAAGTGTAATAAGGTGAGTGAGAGAAGGGGAATTATTGAGGAAACAAAAAAAGAAAACAAAGGGAAGGGTAGTGAAGTAGAGTGACTGACAGCTCGAAAGTAGTAAATGGGAGAGAGGGAAAAGGCAGTGAAGGAGTGGTTAATGAGAATAAGTGAGGAAAGTGGAATATGGGAAGAGAGGTGAGGGAGAGTGAAAAAAGGCCAGTGAGGGTGAGTTAAGAGGAGTGATAGAGGGTGGAAATAGGTGAGTGAGCATAAGAGAATGGGAAAATAATATATATTTAATAATAATTGAAAATACAAAATAATTTCAACATCATGTTAAATGGTTTATTTTTGCTGTTCTCAGAATATATTGAGTTTCACTTAAAACAGTGACTTCAATAGTACTCATCATATAACAGCGGGCAAAAAAACACAATCAAAATGATTGTGTTTAAAAAACTCATTGAATAATTTCTTAGATAATGTAAAGTTTTAAAAACCATATCTAAACTCATTTCTGATCCATCCACTTTTTCACGAGGCCAAATAGTATATGGAAAGTCCTTTTCTATGTAAATTAGTCCAGAGTATTCTTAATGTCTCATTTACCCGACTTTCTGTAAGAAAAGCTCCAACACCTTTTACATTATGAAACAAGAATTTTACTTCCACCTCTAGCTTACTTTTTTAAAATAATTTGTATAATACTCACAGCACACACTATATGATAAACATATACTATCTCTATGAGAACTACATATTTTTTATTATCTTCATCACTCTCATTCAGAAAGTAATTTTGAAGAGCAAACTAAGTTATATTAACTGCTGCAATCTTCATAGGCCAATTACCTTCCCTAAAATTTCGGTTGTAAGAACACTAGGTAAGAATTTAGTAAGTCAGAAGGCAAACGTTGTTTGAAAGTCAATTGAGTATCATTACAGAGGTTCCACCCTTTTTGACTTTTTAAATAACATGTGTAATGTCCTGATGTTGTTGAAGGACCATCATGGTAAATAATTGCTGCAGTTGTAAAGGTTCTTCCTGAAATTGATAATTGAGAAGCCACAACATTTTTAATTAATGTTGTCAATATAGTTCCATCAGGTCTACATCGTTGGAACATTAAAATAACATATTGTCCATATCTTCTTAAAAATGAACTTGATAGCATTGCAGATTTACATTGACTACCGACCATGTTTTGATTTGCTGCTCTAACTACATTATTAAAAGACACTGATTTGCAGTCTGGTAAAGTCAAATATATAAATCTTTCAGTGTCTACTGTAGTACTACTTGATAAGGAGCAATTGTCACAGTCATGTTGCCATTTATAAGAAAGGCCAAAAAGATTTTCTACATCTACACCTTCATCTTGCAAAACAACAAGCATATACATTAGAAATTCCAGACAATCTTGCTGAATATTCTGTGTAAATTGATTTAGACCAGAACATATGTCTAAAACCTTTCGAATTTCAGAAACACTTTGTATTTTTGTTCTATCACTGCTACATTTCTCTAATCCAGAATTTAATAAACAACAAAGTGTTTGATCAGGATTTTCAGCAATCTGTTCTTTTACAGTTTGGAGAAAAAAAAAACATTAACCACTACATTAGCATAGCAGTTGACCCCAGAAGTATTTTCAAACTGAAATCCAACAACATCTTTAACTGAATCCATTTCGTTTCTGCTTACAATTACTGTTTCATCTACTTTTTTTCTTTTTGCTACAACTTCACTACAATATTTCTAATTTCTTCTTTTTCGGCCTACCACACTCTTTTCAAACAGAGGATATTGAGGTAAATTTGGAGCATACTCTCTTCTTAACCTATTATATTCTTTTACACAATTTAGATCTGCATTAATCTTTGTCTCATCAAAATCAATCAAGTACAATCCAGATAAAGTTCTGACTCGAGATAAAGCAACATATGCCATACCCTCCTTGAACACAGTATTTCCAATATTCACCAAAGCACTATCAACACTTAAACCTTGAGATTTATGAATAGTTACTGCATATGCCAAAGAAACAGGAAACTGTTTTCTGCGGACAGGGGGCGCTAGAGGGCGCACAGCGGGATGGTTGACTCGTGAGTCAGCTCCGCCGGACGGGTGCCTGCACATCATCGCAAAACCCGTGTGCACCGCCGCCAGAACTACGAAAATGTAAACGTGGACGTTGGAAACTGACATCTGCAAGCTGGAGCGGCAAATACCGGAATAAACACACCGACAACGTAAATATTCCTGGAAAACTGCTCGAGGGAGTGAGGGGACTCAAGATGGCGGATGCGGGCGCTTCGAGCGCCTGACCCTCGCGGATGTCTGGGGTACACGTGTGTGATCGGACATACATCGCCGGCTGCTCCGAAGTGCTGAGACTGCGCTGGACAATCCCACGGACACATCAGTAACCCACGAACGCTGGGAAGGCGGCACACTCGCGTGCGTTCCAGCAAAGGCAAAATGGCGGCTGCAGTGGAACGCATAACTGGAAGCGCGGTCGGAGCCCTGAACCGGGACTAAACCGAGACGCGGAGGAGCAGTGCGCAACACAGGAGGTCGCATGAAATCATTGCTGATGTGCAGGTAGGAGAAGACTATGAGGAGGCAGTCTGCACGAGAACGTTCCTGATTGTAGAGCCAGTCTGAACACATTGCGAGGCTGTGAATGAACGAGAGACGGGGGAGGGGCGGCATTTGCTGACAAACGGAGCGGCTGGAGAAGCTGAACTACGAGGCACGCACATAGACCGGATGCGAGGGCCCCATAACGAACTGCAGGGTAAAACACGGTGCAAGGCTGGCCCCTAAATCACTCTGTAAATCAACGGGAGAATGCATATATTGAAGATTACAGCCTCATCCCATAACGCACATATGCAGAACTACTAGGGAGATTTGAGCACACGGCGGACCACCACGTAATCATACAGCCATGCCGACGACTCGCTCAACTTCTCCTGGTGTGCAGCAGATGAATAACGCAGGGCCTCAAAGGTCGAATACACCGAGAATCCGTCATTCCCAAACGTCAAACGAACTGACCAGTGTCATTACAGAAAAATCACGGCGAAACGCCCCACCTCGCTCCTGCGCCATGGGAAAGCCAGAGAAGCAGCAGTTGAAACTGCAATTTGAAGCAAAAAAGCAACCGCACAGCGCCACAAGAACGTCGGACACAGAGGGAGACAGCGAGGCCTGTGAGGGGACAAGTATGGAGAAGATCCTGCGGGCTATACAACAAAGTCTTCATGACATGAACAATAAGTTGGACAATGTGGTGCTGCGCGTCGACAACATGGCCGCCAAACTTGACAAACATGGCGAGAGACTGGTGGAAGCGGAACAACGCATATCGAGAGTAGAAGACGACACTGCTACCACAAAGAAAACCTGTAGGGGACTGGAAAAGACAGTGGAGATATTACGCGCAAAGGTGGAAGACCAAGAAGCCAGGTCCAGGCGAAACAACGTCCGGATAGCGGGCCTGCCAGAGTCCACACAAACACGGGGAAAATGGAGGACTACGTAGAGATGCTATTGAAGGAATTGTTCGGAGCGGACAGCTTATCGTCAGTCTTCCTGGTGGAAAGAGCGCATCGCTCATTGGCACCTACACCGAAACCGGGGGCGTCGCCCCATGTGATAATTGCCCGCATGCTCAACTACAGAGACAGGGACACAGTTCTTCGGCTGGCCAGGGAACGGGGTACCATCACACATCAGGGCAACACCTTGCAATTTTATCCTGATCACACCATGGCTGTCCAATTGGCGAGGAAGGAATTTGCACCGATAAAGAAGAAACTGAGGGACCTAGGCGTTGAATACGCAATGCTATATCCAGCACGACTCAAGATCACCATGGGAGGTAAACCCACTGTCCTCCTCACAGTCCAGGCTGCACAGGAATATGTCAAAAAACTGGGACGGCGACAAAAAACACAAGACCGGGAGGACCAAGGAAGTGACAACGATTGAAAAAACGGAGACGGCAAACCAACGTACTTGTCTAAAGCTGCACCGCATATACCCGACCACCCCCAAAAGCAACGATGTGAACGTGGGCTACTCGTTCCTGCTATGCAAAAGAGGACGGTGACGTGAGAGATAGGGTGAGAGACTTACATGGACTATGGCTTATGGGGCTCAGTGTGTGGGCCCAATCGGAGAGCTAGGAACGTCCACGCACCTGGAACAGTGAGTAACTCAACGACCTTCACAAGAAACAGGGGGATGGAGGGAGGAAATGTTTGATGCGATGCCCAAGACTGTGTACAATGGGACATACTGTGAGTGAAATGTAATGGAAGTCTCCATAAGTTTATTTTTGAGTAAAAGGAGATTGCAGAGGGAGGCGGGAAGTGGCAGCACGGGTTAAACACGCAAATAATCAAGAATGACGTGCACCTGTCCACATCCACCATGTGGATGGAGAAGTGTGTACCTGGCGACACCCCCAAGCGGGTGCGCCCCTGTTACAGTTCTACTGACTATTTCGTTTTATTAAAGGGATGGCTTTGGCAAAGTTTGGGCGCTAAAGTGGGAGGGGGGAGGTTCAGGGAATCCAGAGTTATTAGTAAGATGTCACTGTGTCTGAGAAGCATTGCGACCTCCGTTGTTACCAGGGGAAATGCAATGCACTGTACTACACATTCTAAAATTGTACGTTACCAAATGCCTACACCTGAAGTATTGTATATAACACAGCAAAAGGACACCTTCCCAACGCACTAACATGGCGCCATCCACCGCGCTGAAATGCATAACATGGAATGTTCGGGGATTGGGGAATCCAAAGAAGATAAGGCAGATCTTTACGTACTTCGATAGATTACACGTAGATATTGCGTTCCTTCAAGAGACGCACCAGGCTGCTACCGCAGGTGCTACTCTGGGAGCAAGGTGGGCGGAATCTGTCACCAGCTCGAATTACTCCACATACTCTCGTGGGGTCAGCATTCTCATACGCAAGGGGGTGCACTTTGAGATTTCAGCAGTACATAGGGACGCCGAGGGGCGAAGTATAATTGTCGTAGGGATGGTGAGACATCAACGAATGGCATTGGTAAACACGTATGGCCCCAACACGGATGACCCAGGGTTCTATGCAAAACTGGGGCAGGACATTGCACAACTTCAGGTTGAACACATATTATGGGGAGGAGACTTTAACATAGCGCTACAGGATGGACTGGATAGATCCCACAACACGTTAGAACCACATACGAGTGCGAGGCTGACGCTTAGTGATCCACTTGCTGACTTACAGATGTCTGACATATGGAGAGTTCAGAGCCCGGGAGAGGTGGCAGCGACACATATCACAGCGGCACACAATAGTTGGTCCAGACTGGATTACTGGTTGGGCACGCGTGAAGTAGTGGCATGGACAGTTTCGATAAGTCATTTACAGAGAACGTTATCAGATCATAGTCCTGTGCTCTTGGCGCTGCAAATACCAAACTACGTACCTCCGCCCTTCACATGGAGGTTTAGTGCGGGAGCTCTGAGAGATCCACTGTATACGGACACTATCCACAAGGCGATAGTGGAATACTTCGACATAAATTGCCCCACTTCAGACGATCCATGCCTACTATGGGAGGCATTAAAGGCCACAATTCGGGGAGTGTGCATCAGCACCACCACGGGCATACTGAGAGACATAAGACAGCAACTGACAACACGAGAGAAAGCTATACAGGCACTAGAACAGCAATACGCACAAACGAGGGACGTTACATTACTGGGAACTATCAAAACGCTACTGCAGGAACATCAACAATTCGCAACAGATGAACTAAATTACATAACCAAACGCAAAACGGCGAGAATATACGGAGAGGGAGGGAGGCCGAGCAAGACACTGGCTGAGAAAATATGCAAGGGTAGACCACAACACCATATCACAGCGATCAAAACACGAGAGGGTACAGTTACCAGAGACATCAGAGGGATCCTGGGTGAATTCATGGCCGCTTATGGTCAATTGTATGAAGCACGACCCACACCGACACAGGCAGACATGCTGACATACATGGCAGACGTAGAAATCGCGTGGCTATCAGATGCTCATAGGGAATATCTAGCCCGCCCAGTCACGGTGGAAGATGTGGTAGACACAATAAAACATTTGCCGAACGGCAAGGCACCAGGGCCTGATGGCTTCACGACAGAATTTTATAAGACTTTTGCAGATATATTGGCGCCGCATCTGGTCCGGTTATACGGGGCAGCACACGAAAAGCAAACTCTACCGGCATCTATGAGGGAAGCAATGCTTATAGCCTTGCTTAAACCAGGAAAGGACGAGGAGCATTGCGACTCTTACCGCCCATTGTCCCTCATAAACATAGACACGAAAATTATAGCAAGCCTTCTGGCTGCGAGACTTAAGCCGCTAATGCCATTATTGATCAGGCCGGACCAGTCCGGTTTTATACCGGACAGATCGACCGCACACAACACTAGGACGCTCTTTGCACTGGCGCACTATCTGTCACCGAATATCAAAGCAGTGGCGGTACTGTTGGACGCCGCAAAAGCGTTCGACACGATAGCCTGGACCTTTTTACACACGGTGATGGTACGGATGGGTTTCCCGCCCATATTCATGCAATGGATCTCCATGCTGTACACGAACTTATCTGCCCGTATTCGGGTAAACAGGTACGTTTCCGAACCGATTAACATATGTCGAGGAACGAGGCAAGGTTGCCCATTGTCTCCCATGCTCTTCGCATTAGTGCTGGAGCCGCTGGCTTGTAAAATTAGACAACATCACCACGCTTCTGCAATACAACTCCCAACACGCCCAATCCACATATCCTTATATGCGGACGACATGGTAGTATATGTAAAAAACCCAGAACAACACCTCAACCCACTACTACGGGAATACATTAAATACGGACAACATTCTGGTCTACAAATAAACTGGTCAAAGTCCCTCGTCTTGGCGCTGACTGACAGTACTACCCCGCTCAAAATGGATTACCCGCTAGAATGGCAAGAAGAACCCACTAAATATCTAGGGGTGTGGTTTCACAGGGACCCAGAACAAGTCATAAGAACTAACTACGGCAGGGTAATATCGTCGCTCGAAGATAAAATCAAAAGATGGAATAGGCTGCCACTGTCCTTAGCGGATAGGGCTGCGATTGTAAAGATGGTAATACTACCCAAGCTTCTGTACTTATTTACCAACATCCCCATTAGACCTCCGACAGAGGTATTCCGAAACATTACCAGGATAGTGCTGAGTTGCTCTGGGCGGGTAGACACGCTAGAATAGAATTACAAACAATGACACTGCCGTATGAGAAGGGAGGTTTTAAGGTCCCAAACATGTATCTGTACTAGCTCTGCGCTCAAGCGCAATTTGCACATCACTGGTTTCACGAGATACCCTTCCTGACTCACGTAGCGGTAGAAAAGGGTGATACTGACCCGATACCTCTAGTACACATATTACCACACAAGCGACCTAGAATACATGACAGAGACATCAATCCAGTGAACACCACAATTGAGGCTTGGAGACTGATGGGTAGGGCTTCCGGCAAGTTGCCGATTTATGCACCCAAACTCCCTCTGGCAAATCACCCAGCTCTGTCGGTCACACAGGAACCGGTAGGGATGGATTTACTGCGGAATGCTGGAATTGACACATTGGGAGATCTGTATGAAGAAGGGGTATTTCGAACACTAAACGAACTGCACTACATAAGTCATCCAACATTATTATTCAGCTTTAACTATTACAGACTGCAGAGAGCGGTGAGAGATCACTTTCCTGCATTCCCGGAGGAGCCTAAAACTCTAGACACACTGCAATTGCTCATTACGACCCCTGCAGCCACGCACCTAGTATCTAGACTGTACACCAGTTTGCAGAGAGACATAGGGGGAAACACAGAGAAGATGCGAGGTAAATGGAACGCACAACTAAATGAAGCACTAACTGAGAAAGACTGGGAGACAGCATGTTCTCTCACCGGTATGCTAACGCCCAATGGGAACCTTAGGATTATTCATTATAAATACATACACCAGGTGTACTATACGCCTGAACGACTCCACAGATATGGATTACGAGAAGATTCAAAATGTGTGAGATGCAGGCAAGACCACGCAGATTATATACATCTGGCCTGGCACTGCCCCTTGGTGGAAGAGTACTGGGAGAGGGTGGTGCAAGAGGTCGGTAAGATGCTTGGGGAGACGCTTGAATGCACGATTCTGGTCTGTCTATTAGGCCTTGTCCCGAAGCTCAGAGCGAAAAAGAGAAAGTTTTGCGTGATTGCTCTATTGATGGCTAAGAGAAGGGTGGCAATGCATTGGAATGTAAAGAAGGGGCCTAGAGTGAAAGACTGGCTAACAGACTTAACATACTGTCAGGATACACTAGCTACTTATGGAGAGGAATTGCCGACTGGATCTCGTCCCACGGACTTCTGGATGTATCTGAAGGATTACCTGCAGGCGCCAACGATGGCCGTAACCGAATGATATCAATGGAATAATTTGTGATTTTATTATCTTGGGAATGTGTATGTATTGACAACATTTCAATAAGGAGGGAGAATGCTGTGACAGTGATTGTAGTTAAAGGGTTTTATTGGTTTGGTTACTGTCCTTAAAGTTCTGACTAAGGATGAAAAGTAAAATGTAAGTGCACAACAAATGCAATAAGGAACGAAATGCACTATGTTAACGGTTCAATGCTAATTGCTAATGCGCCGCCGGTCCTGTGGATGTCGGCTAAATGGCTGTGTACGCCACATGGCACCCTGCAACTGCTACGTTGGTAAATGGCCGGCCCGTTGAGGTTGTAGGCATACCACCTGTGTATTCACTTGCTATATGTGCAATAAACGACTTACACAATAAAAAAAATAAAAAAACTGTTTTCTGCGGACATATAAATCTTTCACAAGCAAAAATTGGGCAGAACACGACTGATTTGTTGTACTTCTTCAATACCATCAAATTTAATTTTTATAAATTCAATTCCATCTCTATTTCGGCAAATCACAAAATCCACAACATGACCCATTGCTCCATTTACTAAACCTCTTTCCACATGTAAATTACGTCGTAAAATTATACGACAATTTAAAGATGCTTACAGAGTCTTTTCCATACCAGCAGTTTTAGATATTGTCTTCTCTAAAGAATCCAGTTTTGATTTCAACTTTTCAGACAAAACAATAGTTGCTCCTTCATGTTCTATTTTATCAATAGCTTCCAGTTTCACAATCTCTTGATTTTCCAACTTTTACATTTTGGTGTTGAAGATTGAACATTCTTGCAGTGTTGGCATCAAGCATATGACAGATTTGTTTTCAGGAATTTTCTTAAAAATATTCTCTGGGAGAAAATTTTCCTTTGGAAACAAATTTGAAATTAATCGTCCATGTAAAGCTTCTTTGCCATGCTCAGTTAGTTTTCCAATTCTTACATCTTGTAGAATATTTTTATAATCTTCATCCTTTGCCTGTCGCATATTTTGAAGTAGTTCTGCATATTTGAAATTTAACCATATGTTAACATTTCCAATGCTTCCTAAGCACTTCTTGGTATCTTCATGCATAAGCATTTTAAACACTGGCTATCCTTTCACTGGAGTTAGTTGCAGTAGATCTCCAAAAACAATGATGTGTTTGCCTCCAAATAAAACATCATAGTCTGTTTTAAGAATTTCTTGCATTCTCAAATGCACAAAAGCAAGCATTACATTTGATACCATGCTTACTTCATCAATGATAAGAAGTTTAATTTTCTTTAGGTCTCTTGAAACTTCACAGCAAGCTTCTCCAGATAGCTTGTGGTATTGCAATTTGTTATCATGCTCCACTGGCAGCATCAATAGGCGATGTAAAGTAATCCCTTTAATGTTGTGTGCTGCCAACCCAGTTGGAGCTGTAAAACACAAGAGAGCGATGACTCCGTTGTTTTCAGCAAATATGTTGCAATCGCTTTAATCAGGAAACTTTTCCCAGTTCCTGCTTCTCCACTCACATACAGTCGGATAGGTACAAATGATGTACATTAGCACTCTTTTTTTCTCATGAGATAAACCATGCTCAATTTGTTCTGTGACTTGGTCATATATTTGTCTCTGCTCAACGTTTAGTTCTTTTTCCAAATCTTCTAAGTCAACTCCATCCTCCTGAGCTTGTTCCATGGCTCTTTCAACTTCATCCATGGCAGTAGCAGCTTCATTTTGTATAATTGGTCCTCCTAGTGGATCCTGACTCAATGAAGCAGAACTCTGACTATCTTGAGAACTGTCTCTAGCAATCTCTACTGCAATTGTAGCTTCTTGCTGTATTTCCTCGTTCAACATTTGCAGATAATTTGAAAAAGCAGGACATTCTATCGTATCCTTGGTTGCATTGAACGAATCTTCATAAGTAAGAAAATCTCCAAGTAGTTCCTCTTCTCTACGCCAAGGCTTAAAGAGTTGTAAAAGAGCTAAGTAATAAAATTCCCTTTTGTCTGGAGAATCACAACTCAATTTTCGATGATTAATCAAAGGACCTTTTCTTTGTTTTACTATACAGCCTTCACATCCAATTACAGCATATACACCTTTATTGATGTCTTCTGTGACGTTCTTTTTAAAAATGTAGGTTTGCAGAACTTCATAGAGACAAGCGTTCTCAAGGTGAGTACTTCTATTTGGATAGTATGTATCCAACATGTTTGTCTTCAAAATATCTATACTGTCTGGTTCTTTCTGCGCCAAATACTCAATTTCTTGTACAGATTTCAAAACTCGGTTTCGTGTTGCAGCAAGACCTAGACTCACCAAATGATGGTTCTAGATTTGGCATATAAACTTGCTGATGACAGCCGATCAGAACATTCATATGCTCCAATTTCTCGATGCGACAACATCTTCAGACTGTAACTGTATAATTTCTTGCTTAGACTCTTTTCATGTGAACTTTCCTCCCACATTTCCTTCAGTTCCGTTTTTTCTGATTTTGTGATGTAAGACATCACATATCGAGCCACAGCAATAGAGTTGTCAGCCTCATATTGAATATCCATGTTAGCATTCCACATGGACAAAATGACTGGGTTGTAGTAATTTATGTATTTGGATTCCTCATTTCTTCTTAGGTTTATTGTATTTTTGGGTGATTTCCTTGTCACAGTATGTCGCAGAGAAGACATAAAATTGTTGACTCTTCCTTTCAATGTTACTGGACGTGGAAATGCAAAACGACATTTCGTGTAGAATTTGTCCTTGGATTTGTATTTTCGACGACAGTATGTCCCACAACGATGGGTTTGAAAGTGTAAAACTTGGTGTCTTAAATTGTTTTCTTCTGTACTTTTTGGAACAGCACATGTAGAATACTGCTCAATGAAACTCATCACTTTCTCATCTGAATCTGTTCCAAATTTAGGTGCATCTTTAATCCATAGCAGCATATGTATATGAGGAGCACCTCTTGCTTGATACTCCTTTCTCCAAAAGAAATCCAACACCTCTCCAAGCGGAGGATTTTTTTTGTTTGTAATAAAAGACATCATAGCTTCAAACCTATGATTGAAATACCTGCATACATTAACTGGATCCAAAGAGCACAGTTCTCCAGGTGTCTTGTATTCAATATTTTCAATGTTTTTATTTGCTTCTCGTAGAAATTCATGTAAGTCTTCCCAAGCATACTCAGCACAGCTAAGAGTGAGGAACCATGTAGGAGTTCCTACGTTTCTTAGAAAACATTTTAATTCCCCATGACAACGGTACCAATACTCGTTAGTACCACGCTTACATGCCATGAGATTAATTAGCTGAGATTCCAAAATACTGTCTTGCAGTTTGACTTTATCCATAAAGTCCCTTGCCGTAACATTTTGTAGATGTGGTCCACTTTTCAGTATATGGTTTACTGCATAAGAAAGTCCAGACAAGTCACTCTCAAACAGTAGATGGAACAAATATGGAATGCATTGACGAAACCTTGGATCTTCTGCATATAATCTTGAAGTCCGGTATTCAGATGCAGGAATTTGAACAGGTCGGTTGTCATGTTGTCCACCTTCACCTGTTGGAAATAACTGTGGAAAACAAAGAGCTTCCAAACTTTCTTCCCATACACTAATGGGACTTCCTTCGGCTTTTTTCATCTGAAACAAGTCAATAGCATTTCCCATTACTTCTTTGGAATGCAATGGATGAACACTATAATGTTCATAAATTTCTTCACTTCTAGAGAAATCAACTGTTTCTATTTGCCCAGCAGAGACATCAGTGTCCTCTTCTACAGTTGTTTCTTCTTCTCCCACATACACATTTCTATAGTACTGATTATTTTTTTACCAAATACAACGTTGCCTTCTTGACTTTCCTAACATCCACTAATTCTTGCCAGATTTTCTTACTTTTTGTCGGAACACCATTAACTAGCATAACCAGAGGTTCCTCTTCTACTTTTTCAACACCAATTGTATCAATATTTTTCTTAAAATCTAGAGGCAAATATACAACTCTTCCCTTTAATCCTCTCTGTAAATCTGAAGGAGGCAATTTCCCTGTCTTAGGCTCCAAGCGAACAATAGCCTGAAAAGGATACACACATTGAATCAGAATAGACTCATAGGTATTTAAATCCATCAATTCAGAAGGAATGTCTACCAACTCCATATTATTATGAACAGCTCTAGCAGGCATTTTGTTTTCACTTAATTTATTATAGCAATATGTACAAATACGTTGATCAGAGCCCAAATCAAAAAAAATTTCAACCAACAAAAAAGTTGCAAAATCCTTTCACTCATTATTATTTATCTTTTTGCTTTTTACATATAAATCAACTAATCTAGTCTGATGCTTATAATGAGTTCGTCGACAACAAACACAAGAAAAATTAGGCCTTTCACTTGAATTGACTTTAAACTTTATAATTTCATTTTCAAAATTTTCTGTACTTAAAATCTCTTCATTCTCTTCTACATTACCTTCTATTACTGTATCAATTTCTGCACTGACCTCTTTTTCACCAAAGTAACAAAACTCAATTTCATTATAAATGTTTTTGACATCTAATTCAGTTCCATGCAAAAGAGCACTGTTTAACTGTTTTAGTTTAAGTGCTGGACTTTTTGCATAGTACAACCTTCTCACTAATTTCCTCACTTTATTATGATGCACTGCTAACATCCTAAAATGGTGAAAAACACTCTGACATACTTTTCTTGAAAGACAAGCCAATGAATGCCCTCGTAAACCTGTTTTTTCTCTCACTCTACAAGGATCTAACTCTTGTAAAATTTTCATTTTTTGTTTCACACTTTTCTTAGTATATGTCAGTAAGAAATTGCGAAACAAATCAATTGATTCCTGTCGGACACTACAAATGCTACTACAATTCCATGTATACACTGGAGCCTTAGGACATCTCCCTAAAACTTCATTTGGTTACACCTCTTCTGTATTTCTAGGCACAATCTCTTCTTTTTCAACCGGACAACGGTCCTTCACCTCATATGCTCGACCACTGGTGTCAACTGCATGCACCAAATCATTATCGTGAAAGTAACTTTCTTCATTAAAAAATGGCTCAGAACTTGAACTATGCTTCCATTCTCCAGAAAAAAACATCACATAAATTAGTTCGATTAATTACTCTCCTCCACTTACATTTTGATTTGAACACATTGATTATCTTATCAAGTGTACGAATTCTATTCATTACTAAACAAAACAATTTATTTTTCACTTTAAATGCTTCATCCACGATCTTAACTATGTTTTTTTTTTCTTGTAAAAAGCAGTCTTTTTTTATACCTCTTTACATTGTTTAATAAATTTGTTACTATTCTGTTGTAAAACATTCATCTACGTATTTCAGAAAATAGCTTGCTTCTTCTTTTGGTATGCAAAGTATCATCTCCTTGTACAGGTCTAACATTTAGAAGGATATCCTGTTTTCTTTGAAATTACAGGTGTTTCATTTTTCTTTCTAAAAAACTTTTTTTTTCTTGACATTTCAATAAGTTCCTGAGAAATTTTTTAGATTGCTTACCAGGAGCATTTTTCTTTTTCTCTGAAGATTTTATTTTGGTTGGTTGTTGATTTTCTTTTTCCTTAGTCCTTAATTTTCTTTTATACATTTTTTCTCTTCTTGCTTTAGAAGGCATCTTTTAGTTTGTTTGTATAGATGATTATAATCTGTAGTAAAGAAAAAATAACATAATATAGACCACTACAAACATATTACACATCAATTGCAATAAGTAAACAATATAAACACTAGTATAAAACAAAAGCTCATTTACATTACATGTGCTTTGCTTTCTGTCAAAAACGATTAACTAATTAATGTTATGTCTTGTTTATGATTGATTGAATAGCTTTATTTCGAAATATTTTCATTTCATAAAAGCATTACAGTACAAAAACAGATAAAAATATAAAACAATTAGCAATTCAACCCTCTAAAACACTTTGTGCAATGAACAATGATATACAGTCATTGGTAGAATGATAAGGAAGGGGAAACAAAGCATCAGATGGTAAAAGCAAGTTGAGTCTATGGGAATAACCTTACTGGAGGAGCAATTTCCTCACAGATCTTATCCTCCATACCCAGCCCAAAAATGTTGCCAGGCAGCATGCAAACAGAGGACGGGCGTCCGATCTTAAGATCTGTAGGGCCTCCAGGTGTAACCGAGTGCCCAAACTCATACAAAGAGGTTTCAGCCATCTACGGCGAGGTGCTACATACGCTGGGCATTCAAACATTAGATGGGCAATAGACTCGACCCTGTTAACACAAAAAGGACAGGACGGTATGGTTTGCCAAGGTGGTTTCCAACTTGCTGTCCATTGTCCTAAAAGCAGAACTCCCACCCTGAATTTAATATACAATGATCGATCCATCGGGTTGGAGATCAAGTCCAGGTAAGGTTCTCTAAAGGGGAGATCTTTAATTAGCAAGAACTCAACGGCAGATCTGCATAGTTTGGAATTGCTCGCTCTCTCGTTTGCCACCCAAGACCAGAATATTTTCTTTACCAACTGTTTGGGTGGGGATGTTCTGTTGGCCCAAGCGTCTCCCAGGCCCAGTTCACAAAGGAGCCACTTTACTTCCATGAGCCAACCAACCTTGTGCCAGCCTGGGGTTGAGAGGAGTTCACGCAGGGCTTCTGCGTAGCTTGAGAGTTCAGGTACATTCCATATTCGAGCCCACAGTAAGAGAGGACGTAGCTTTGCTTGCTCGGATATGGGACGTGTACCTGCATCGAGTAAAAGAGGGAGCGTGGGAGTGCGGTGAGGTAGCCTCATTAGCTCTTTATGAAATTTATTCTCGAGGTGGGTCAGGGTATCAAATTTCTGCGTACCCCACAGTTCTGCCCCATACAGTGCCGCGCTCACCACCTTTGCCCTGTAAATATCTAGTATCACCCCAATGGGTTTAAGGGGTGAGGCGCGATGTTCTTTTAGCAATGCCCCTGTAACCCTCCTATGAGTCAGGATGATTTTTTGATGGTGAGCCTTCCAACTCATAGAGTCACAGAGTCGGATGCCTAGTTAGTCGAATTCCCTTACCCTTTCAAGTGGGACTGAGTCTAGGGTTGGAGGGTGGACTGACTTCCTAGGGGGATTCAGGACCAGGAATTTGGTTTTGCTTATGTTAATAACTAAACCCCTAGAGTCACAAAAGTCCTGGAACGTTTGCAGGCCTACCGGAGTTTTCGAAATCAGCAGGGTATCATCTGCAAATAGGAGAGTTGGTATCTTCCTGTTATGTCTTGTTTATATATAGGTTGTCTGTTTTTGGCCTGTAGATACTTTGAAATATAATCAGCAGAGACACACATACTGCTTGCAGAGAAAGAGATGGTAGATTACATGTAATATGGTGGACATGTGCCTAAGATCACACCAAATCTATTGTATTTTCAATGCTTGTTTACTTTGGTTCCATCAAGAAGGCATTCGGGTGAGTCACACATTTGCCATAAATTCTGAATGTTAGCACTCTAGTTGCTCATTATATCAAGCTTCACTCACAGTGTGATCTTAGGCAGATTAATAGGATTTTAGATATAATGTACCATGTCTGTCCCTGCCGACAGTATATGTGTCTCTGCCTAACATCACAGTAATGGGTGAATCAAGCTTCACTCACAGTGTGATCTTAGGCACATGATCAGAATGTTAAATATAATGTACCATGTGTGTCTCTGCCAACAGTATGTCTGACAACGAGGGCGAGATCTATTGCATTTTCAATGCTTGTTTACTTTGGTTCCATCAAGAAGGCATTCAGATGTGTCACACATTTGCCATTAATTCTGAATGTTAGCACTCTAGTTGCTCATTATATCAAGCTTCACTCACAGTGTGATCTTAGGCAGATTAATAGGATTTTAGAAATATGTGTGACACATCTGAATGCCTTCTTGATGAAACCAAAGTAAACAAGCATTGAAAATGCAATAGATCTCGCCATCGGTGTCACACATACTGTTGGCAGAGACAGACATGGTACATTATATCTAAAATCCTATTAATCTGCCTAAGATCACACTGTAAGTGAAGCTTGATTCACCCATCATTGTAATCTTAGGTAGAGTCACACATACTGTTGGCAGAGACAGACATGGTACATTATATCTAACATTCTGATCATGTGCCTAAGATCACACTGTGAGTGAAGCTTGATTCACCCATCACTGTGATCTTAGGCAGAGTCACACATACTGTTGGCAGAGACAGACATGGTACATTATATCTAACATTGCGCACACGGCTTGTAAATATGCCAATGAAACCATTACATTATCTCTGGACCAGCATTAATGTCAAACATTGCGCACGCAGCTTGTAAATATGTCAATGAAACCATTACACTATCTCTAGACCAGCATTAATGTCAAACATTGCGCTCGCGGCTTCTAAATATGCCAATGGAACCATTACACTATCTCTGGACCAGCATTAATGTCAAAGGTTGCGCACGAAGCTTGTAAATATGCCTCTCTTTTTTTGTATATTCTATCTCAATTTATGCCATTAAAAAAAGCTTTAAACATCTCTCACGGCATTTCATATTCTTGTCTGGGTGCCAATTTTATTATTCTGCATGCATTTTCTGCTTGCACCCATGTCAAACATTGCGCAAGAGTCTTGTAAATATGCCCCTCTTTATCTTATATTCTATCTCAATTGATACCATTACTGAAATACTTTATGCATCTCCCACACCATTTCATATGGTTTTCTATCTGCTATTCCTATCCCTCTCCATACATTCACTGCTTCCACCCATGCTAAAGGTTGCACAAGGTGCTTCAAAAAAGGAGCATATTTACAAGTCCAATGAAACCATTACACAATTTCTAAACCAGCATTGAATCCAAGCATAAAAAACAATTTATAAAGAAGTCTACCTTATAAACACACAGCTATGTCAAAGATTGCGCACGCAGCTTGTAAATATGCCTCTCTTTTTTTGTATATTCTATCTCAATTTATGCCATAAAAAAAAGCTTTAAACATCTCTCACGGCATTTCATATTCTTATCTGGTTACCAATTTTATTATTCTGCATGCATTTTCTGCTTGCACCCATGTCAAACATTGCGCAAGAGTCTTGTAAATATGCCCCTCTATCTTATATTCCATCTCAATTGATACCATTACTGAAATACTTTATGCATTTCCCACACCATTTCATATGGTTTTCTATCTGCTATTCCTATCCCTCTCCATACATTCACTGCTTCCACCTATGTTAAAGGTTGCACAAGGCGCATCAAAAAAAGGAGCATATTTACAAGTCCAATGAAACCATTACACAATTTCTAAACCAGCATTGAATCCAAGCATAAAAAACAAGTTATAAAGAAGTCTACCTTATAAACACACAGCTAACATTATGGAAAAAGGTAAAAATATAATTCCTTAATTCACACAGACACTCACTGTGATACTTGTCAAAAATCTTTAAGCTCTCTATCTTTTTTAAAAGAATCATTACTCACCTTTAAAAATGCTTTGGAAGATGTAAAACAGTGTCAGTCACAGTCAACAGATATTCTTAAGCAGAATCTCTGAACAATGCTTCCTTCACTGGAGCCTTTCAATAATGGCACAGATTCTTTCTCATTTCAGACCCATATTCTTGTACATAGCCAATAAAAATTGTTCCTACACAAATTCAAAACCAAACTGCACATTTTAATTGGTTATACATTTCAAGACTTTGAAACTCACATAACATTCACCCATCCCCCCAGTGCTCATTCACCAAGTAACCATGGTAACTCCCTCTTAAACCAGCACACATTTCACAAGTTCATCATTCTATGTTGCAAAAAAATCCATCAAGGCTGTTTGACCTCTCAATCTACTAGCTAATGAAATGCTATGTTTCTTTAAATGACTTTTTCTCAACCATTGAAATGACTTCTTACAAAAAAAAAAAAGCATGCACCCTAATTTTCAGTGGAGATTTTTAACAAAGCTCCAATCATTTCAGGTTATTCATCTGCACTGATTCTCAAACACTTTTTTTCATAATCCAACTGCCATTTCATTTTCACAACTCATCTGACTAGAAGCACATCTACCTTCAAAATGACAAAAGTCTGGTTTGTGGGTCATAGCTATGTCCACTGGAGTAAAAAATACACAGCTAACAGAGGTATTTACAATCTTGATTTCCCAAATGTGGACATTGTATGGATTGGACAGAGAGGATTGAGGAGTCACCAATTGATAACATTGGTAAAATCCTTTATGCATTTACCACACCCTGACCATATAATTGTGCAACTGTGGTGGAAATGACTTAGGCACTTTGACTGAGGTAGGTCTGGAAATGCTTTTAAAGGACATCTTTGGGCAATTGATGTCACTTTTTCCAAAAACTGCCATAGTATTTTCTAATATATGCCAAAGGCAAAAATGGAACTGATCCAACCAATTTTGTCCACAGATTGAGAAAGCAAGGAAACATGTAAATAAATCTGTTTCTGCTTACCTCAGAGACTATGGTATGGGTTCCATTTACCACAACAACTTGCGTTACAACATGCAAGACATCTATAGGAGAGATGGTGTGCATTTTACAGATGAGGGGAATAGAGTTTTCCTCTTGAATATAAGACTCTGCATTGGTACCTACTTGTAGGTACAAAAAACACCCACTTAACACAACATCTCTTTTCAGAGCTAACTTACCTCTAAACACTCTACATTATTTTTTTACTCTATTTTTTTACACTGTTTTTCCCCGTGGTGCGCTCAGGGTGCGCGTACCGGAGAGCGCACCTGGGAGCACTCCCAGCGCTTACCCCGCGAAAATTAAAAAAAAAAAAAGTTTTTTTGCCCTTAAGAATCCTTCTAGGCCCCCCTCAGAAAACCTAGGGGGTCAGGGGGTGTCTACTCTGCCCCCTTTTAATTATTTCCCCCTTTCTTTTTCACCTCTTGTGTCTCGATTCTACTGAGACACAAGATGGCGGACTCTCCGGACTGTTTAGAATGTTGACAGACACCCGACAGCCAATCAGCTTTCCACTCGCGCACTCCCGTAGCGCGCCGGGTGCGCTCCCCGGTACGCGTACAGGAGAGCGCTCGGAGCGCGCCTATAGATATATATGTGTTTTTGAAGTTAATTTTCCAAAAAACCACTGGAGCAATTTTCAGCAAATATAGCAAAGGCACATCTGCGTACCAGTCCCTACAATTTTGCCAAGTTTGGCGTAATTCCGTTCAGCGGTTCGGTCTGTAGACTTGTCAGACCTTCCTATGGAAATTAACATGGGGAAAACATGTTTTGGGACCCCCCTTTTTTCTCAGCCCCCACTTCATGAATCCCCCCGAAACTTTCAGGGAAGGAGCGCAGCGGAGCTGGCCAAAATTTTGGAAAATTACACACAAATTCCTCAAGCGGCGTTATTCCCAATAGAATGTTGCGGATTTCCTATGGTAGCCAATCCTAACTATAACTACCTACTGGCGACCGCCAGTAGGTAATATATATCCTACTGGTGGTCATCCATAGGTAGGTCTAGTTATGATATGGCCTCCTGGACGAAGCATTTTTTATTTTGCTAATAACTTTGGCCTCGTTTGACGAAGCATCATGAAATTCTCAAAACTAGTACGTCAAACATCACAGGGATTTTTAACACAACTGCAGCCCAAACCGCTGAATTGAATTACACCAAATTTGGCAGAAACTAGATCTTGGTCCAGAAAGAGTGCTTTTTGCAATTTAGTGTAAATTCATTCAGTAGTTTTTTTTCTTAAAGGAAAAAGAAATTTGTATATGTAGGGATGCAAATTCTCAGTGGTCCAGACAGATCTCATGCTGTAATCTGATTGGCTGTTGATACTTCAACCAGGAAGTGTTGGCAACTATCTTGGGACTTGGGAATCTACCTGAATCGAGAAAAAAATGCAAACTTAAACAAAAGGGGTTAGGGTAGGAATACCCTGACATCCTTGGCTTAGTGGTGGGGTACTGCAAACTTTTTTTTTCAATTTTACTGCGGATCTGCAACAACATTGGAGTAAAAACTCCAACGCTTTCTCCCCCACCCCCTACGTGGGCCAGGTCAAGGGGGAAACAACTATGGCCCTGTGGCAAATCCCACAAATGAAGCGAACCTGTGAGGTGGCATGCAGTCTTCTTCCCTGGGCCGGTTTTGGCCCCGGGGACCCCATCCCCTGAGGCACGCCACATTATTTTAGAGGTTTAGAGAAGCGGGTATGTGGCCTCCTTCCCCAGGCCAAATTTGGGCTCCAGAGAGCCCATTTCCCTATGCCCGGCCTAATTGTAAATCAGGAGGGGGACACAAAGCCCCCTTCCAGGGCCAATTTCTGCCCCAGGGACCCTATCTCTGAGGGCCCGCAATATTTATAAGGGGGAGGACATGCAGCCCCCCACACCGGGCCAATATGGCCCCAGTACTCCATCCCCTGGGACCTAATCGTTAATAATTGGGAACGGGGGCTACATGGCCATCCTCCCCGAGCCAATTTTGGCCCCAGAGACCCCATGGCTGGGGCCCGGCCATTGTCTGTAGGGGAAGGGGAGAACACCGCCCTCCTGCCTGGGTCAATATTTTCCCCGGATCTCCATCCCTTGTTCTCTTACCAGTGAATGGTTGGCACCCTGAAGCCCACCCAAGGCACCCACTGTATATTTAAAAAGGGGAGGAGCACACACAGGCCCCCTCCCTGGGACAAAATTGGCCCCAGGGACCCCATCCCTCATGGCCCTCCCAGTAATTCTTGGGTGCCCTGAAGCCCACCCAGGGCACCAACTAGATATTCAAAAGGAGGAGGGGGCAGGGAGCCCCTTACCAGGGTCAATTTCGGACCCAAGGACCCCATCTCACAGGGGCCGACCAGTAATGGATTAGTGCTCTGGAGCCCACACAGGGCACCCACTTCCTTTTTGTTGGAGGCCACGGAGGAGCCCCAATACCACCAATGAGACGGCATTTCTCCCAGCAGTAGGCAGCAGCAAAAAATGGTGCTCCCTTCAGATGGGAGCAATTTTTCCTCTGTTTTCCTGTTTCCCTGCCTGCTTCAGTGCAGGCATTGTAAGAAAAATGTTTTTTGACCCCACCACCAGGGCTAGGGGGTCAGGGTATTCCCACCATACCAACTTCTCTTTCTTTAATGTTTTTTTCTTGGGAGTCCGAGTCCCAAGATGGCTGCCAACATTTCTTGGTTTAAGCGTTGGCATCCAATCAGATTTCATTTTGAGATCTATTAGATCCACAGAGGATTCGCATCCCTGATATATGTAAATCTTTTTCTTTGATAACTCCTAAACTACTGAACAGATTTATACTGAATCACAAAAAGAGATATTTCTGGACCAAGATATAGCTGTCTGCCAAATTTGGTGAAATTCTGTGAAGCGGTTCAGGCTGTAGTTGTTTCTAAAATCCTTATGGGAAATTGCATTCTTTTTTCTTGGCCCCCGCTTGACAAATCACCATGTAACTTTCCAGACAGCAGCTTAAGTGATTGGCATACTAATTTTGAAAATGTCATGAAGATTCGTCAAACGGCACCAAAGGAATTAGCAAAACAAAAACTGCTTCATCTATAGAACCTAGGTCCGAACTATAACTACCTTCTGGAAAACCACAGCAGATAAAATACATACACATCAGGGTCGAGGGAGACCCATGCAAATAAATGAGCCATATCCTGACAGCTTCGTGTGCGTGCCTTCTTCTTTGGGAGCAGGATTGGGTGTTCATATATATATATATATATATACATATATATATATATATATATATATATATATATATATATATATAACATCACTGACATTTCATGAACACTGTTTTAAAATCATTTGTACAGCACTTTTATTTTATTTTAATTACAATGTGACCATTGTGTTGGGCAAATGGGGGGTCATGAAAAGGGCACTTGACCATAAAGTGAGAGGAAGGATGAATTATGTATAATTTGGATACATTTCAAGGGTAAATGTATTCATGCATCTCATTTGGGAGCCTTCCATGTCAATAAGTTCACATTTGCAGGACTTCACAGTAATGTGATATTTGCACAAGGCACAGGTCACTTTAGTCAATGATTTTTAATTGATTTTTTTAGGCACAGGACTTTGCACATTACACTTTAAAATGTTATATAGAGTGTTGGCCCGGCATCGGGTTTTGAAATATAGACAGTGTTGGGCACTTGCCCAGGAGTTGGTCAATTTTTTATTCATCAATTTTTGATGTACCATATAAAATTCAAAATGCATTTTAATCGATAATTTTAATGTATTTAAAAACAATTGTCACCGTTTTATACATTTTAACACACGTATATTTATATATTTTTATATAATTCCATATATATGTATATGCACAAGTGTTAAAGTAGCCATAGTATTAAGAACAACATGGCATTGAAAATCAAACGCTCATTTGCACAAAGCATAGGTCAATTTCTTCCTTTGTTTTAAGAGGCACATGTCACTTTAATTTCTTAATGGTGTACTGTCACTTTAATAATTTGTTGAAACTTTGTTGTAGGTATAAAACTCACAAAAAATGGCTGCAACTTTAGGTTTGACAAAGACCGCTTGCGCGTCAAAACGCGTTACCTGGTTGTGTGTGGTCGAATAAAAACTCTCAGCGAGCCCAAGAGTTCTGAAGTCTGTCTCTGATGTTCGGGCAGGCAGTTGAAACATATATTTATATATATATCAATCATTAATCACGTTCATGAGCGTATTACTTCTGTAGTTGCTCCAAACATACATTAAAACAATAAGGCTACATTTTAAAATGTTACTTTACTTACCATTGCTAGCTACTGTGACAATGCTCTGACCTTTCAATTCCATACACAGTATAATGCATGTAATATTCTATTCGCTATTCATGTTTTATTTACACACACTTCCCACCAGTTACAAAACAAACACACATTACTTTTATATACCTTTGTGCATGCCAATAAATGTATTTCCCACTTTAAAAACTGAGAAAAAGAGAAAATGTTTTTAGCCAACCATATACCTAAATATATCCTGACACTAACAGTCTCCCTTCAAGTTCAGGTGTTAAACGGCTGTTACCAATGTTAACAAAAGTTGTTGTTTACCTTTCTATTCCAGTCAATTTAGTTAGCAATTAAATACCACATCCTCATTCGTTGCCCTCACTTCACCATTGTTATGTAAAAGTCAGTTTGTCTTAATTTAAATTGCCAACTAACTGAACAAACACATTGACATTGTTTACTATACATAGTACCCTTGAGCTCTCGTACCTTCTACAACTTCTACAACCTTGCTTGCATTTTGATAATCTAGTAAGAGTGGGTGTACGTTTTCTTATTTTTATTAGTGTGCATGTCATTTTTGCCCATTATTGTACCTCCTAAATTCAGCAAATGCCATTTGAAAAAGAAGGAAAACAAAAACTGCAATTTCATGTCTCTAAGAATTTGTCATCAACAACTCCACATGCACTGATTGCATAATAGTTATTTGTAATGTGCATTAACAAAGATGATGGTGTCACGGACAACAGGTAAAGCACGCATGCTGTGGAAATGTATATGGTCAAAGTGTGATTTTGCTCATCTTAAAAATGTCACTTTTAAAAACGAAAAATGCATTGTTAGTTTAATTACTAAATACAATAATGTTTTTCATATAGCATGCTTGCTGATATAAAATTCAACGGCGGCTCCTCCGCAATGGTGGAGGCTCGTCCTCCCACTGGCTCAGAGACAGCAGCTGAAAAATAAAACAATATGTTACTATTGTCTTATTTTTCAGCTGCTTTCTCTGAGCCAGCGAATGCAGGAAGGTGTGGGGCCAAGCCATGGGAGTGGGGAGGGGGTGTGGTAAATTTGCATTTTTAAGTGTGCATGTCAGTTTGGCCAGCTGTATTAGACCAGCCAAACTGACATGCACACTTATGTTTCTCCAATTCGGCTGTTTGTACTGCCTGGTTTGAGAAACTGCACAGACTCCCTGTGTCTCAGTGAGCGTTTATCCAGCTCGCACATACCAATCCCCACGCTGCTCTCATGCTTCAGAGCAGCACCGGGATTGGATGGGGAGTCCGATACTGTCCCAGGGACTGCTGGGACCAGGAACAGAGGAGCACAAGGAAGGCGGCAGCACCAGGCAAGTCTTGGGTTATTTTTGTATTATATCAACAAGGGGTGGAACCTTGGGTGGGCTATATTTAACGGGGTCCAGTGTACATGTCCGAACGACTAGTAATACAAGAAGGGTACAAAGTTCCCCGATGGGACTGTGAAATTAGGAGTGTGCGTGTAGCGTAGAGAACAGTAAAAAGGGAGGGGGAATTCCCTTTTTGGAACTAAACCCCTCACACACCCAGCAAGCTAGGTGTCATGCTTCATCATATGGGTTCTGATCCTCGTCAGACTGGCGCTGCAATGTCTGACGGGCACCCGTAAAGGGGCTCTTTATCGGAGATCTTTTGTTCCAGCCATACGGTGCATGCGTGTGAGAGGGCAAGTGAAAGTGTAGTCGTGAAATGGTGGTGAGTTAAAAAAGGTGGGTCAGTCCACAGGGAACTTTATTAGCGTGGCTGACTCCCTTGGTTAAAACGGTGGGAGGGGAGATACGTGCTGGGAAGGTTCACAGCAAAATATCTACACCCTCTGATCAGGTCGACATGTTTCTTGCAATCATAGCAATTCTTCAGGACCTAAGTGCTCAGTACTACACAGTGAATATTAAATTACAACCTTATATCTTGACGTCAGTAAACAAGCAGGTCGGCTGGTCCTGCCTTTAGTGATGCAACCTAGAAGGGAAGGGAGAGCACACAACAGTGAAGGCAGTCAGTGTGGTACTTCATTATTAACTAGGTACATTGTTCTAGTTAATTGAAGACACACTAGTGACAAGAATTAAAAACAGTGGGTGTTGTTTAGACAAAGAACACCCGTACTGGTACTTAAAAATCTCAAGTGAAACTGCAAATGATAGGGGTAATACAGTGTATAGTGTAAAGCTTACCCAAAGAATTTCCCTAAGGTGCCCCGCAATCTGCTCCTGTGGGACCTGCACCTTTGAGTAAGGTACCTGAGGGAGGAAAGATAGAGGGGAGAGGGAACCTTAGTGGGAGCTAGTAGTCAGTCGTGGTTAAGACGTCACTTGGCTCGATGGGCGGGGCTCAGGGATGGAGCCGTCACTCTCATGTACACCTTTCTCCCTACTCGGAGCGATATGGCTGGCAGCCTGAGCATTTACACAGCGGCAGTAAGGGCAACTGACTCCCCCCTCGCAAGGAAGTCAAAGGCTAAATGCTTGGCAAACGATATCAGCCCCCTCCTCCCCACTCCACACACAGTAGCTAGCGGAGGGAGAGAGCCGGGGCCGACACGGTCGCCCCAGCCTGCCAGAGAGCAACCAGGTGGGGACCGATGTGCCCTACCTAGACTGCAAGTGCAAGGCGGCCCCCGCAGTCACTGGGAAGCAGGCGGCTAGGCTACACAATCGAGAACCGGCACATTGAGCCCGGAGCGGCACATTTAGCCCGGAGTGTCACAATGGCGAAATCGGACATGGCATCAAACACGGAGTTGGAGCATATGAACTTACCCAAGCGGTGTGCGGTCTCTGCCTGCAACACCTACCACCACACACGGTATCCTGTCGGTACCTGGAGCGACTGGTAGAGAGTCCGAACGAACAGCCTCCCTCTTGTAACCATCGCGTTCACGGCCAGTGGGATCTGCGGGGGGCGTGGTCACGCGGCTCGTTCCCGCGCATGGACATTGCTTTAAAAGGTATGCATTCACCGCCCCGGTGCGAGCCGAAGTCTCAACAGTGCCAATGCGGCGGCCATCTTAGGTATGGGGACGATCCCTATATAATGCTGAAGTCTATAGGGAGTGTGAAACTATTGGGGCCTAACAAATGGGTCCTGTCCTGTATTTGAACGCTATAGCTATAACCAATGTATAGTACAAGCTATAGGATAACTTGAGGTTTGGGAAAGGGGTTAGTTATTTACAAAACGCTTATATTGGCTCTTCACCTCCCCATAGCGGTGGTTTTAAACAGGTGCTGCGTTGTGGTCGCACAGTATTGTTATCAGCGGTATATGTGTCATGAACAACGCACATAGAGGGGAGTGAGTCCAATGTACGTGATGTTAGAGAGGCTAGTGGTGGCCATGTTAAAGCATGTTTGGTGCATTGTCATTATCCCTAGATCTTAGGGGAAAGTAAGTCAGGTATAATACCGACCATCTTGTTCCATGCCAGGTTCAGTGCCCGGGGGGGTTTTCTTGTTTCGTAGTTTTACTGCTATGTCACTCGCGATCTATAAATACTAATAGAAATGAGCCAGAATATGACGGTGGCTGAGAGTACGGTGAGAGCAGGCAATGAACTAAGTATTAAGACAACAGTCTCTGCACATACAAGTCAAGTGAATCAGTGCATGGAGGAAGGGGACTGGCTGACGTAGGTGCAACCCCCCTCCCTAGGTCTGGCGTGCTAGGGAGGACCAAGGGACAGAATCGTTCAGACCCACTATATCTAACCTCAACCGATGCACCCATCTTTGTTCGATCCTAAATAGGGCTAGGGAGGTAATGTTTGGATGGGCTTCCAGGACCATCCAGCGAACACTGTCTGCTGGGTGTCCTTGTTGTGTGTAGTGTTCGTATAGTCTTGTATGTGTCTTAAGGCATCTAATATTGCTTTTATGCTCCTGAATTCGCAGCTTGACTTGTCTCATTGTCATCCCAATGTAAAGTTTATCACAGGGGCAGGTGAGTAAGTAGATGCATTTTGCACTATTGCAATTAGTATGTCTTTTGAGGTGCCAAACAAATGTCTCAGTTAGCCTGATCTCTTTGTACTGATTCGTCTGTGGACAAACTGAGCATCCCCCACACGGGAAATGGCCCTCTACTGGAGGGAGCCGCCACAATGTGCTCTGGGTATTGGTATTCTGTTTCTTAGGCCTTGTGTGAATCAGTGCGTCCTTAAGATTTGACGTGCGTTTGAACGCAAACTTGGGGCGTGGGATATCTAAGCCACCTGAGTTGATAATGTTCCAGTGTTTCTTTATCGTTTTCTTAATGTAGGTTGAGTTCTTGGTAAAGCAAGTCACACAGGTAATCAAATCCTCGGGCACTTTCGGGTGTGTCTTTAGCAACGCTTCCCTGGGGTTACTTGAGGCCCGTTTGTAGGAGTTATGGATCAGCCTTGTTGGATATCCCCTATCCTGTAATTTATGCTGGAGAACACTAGCCTCCTGTTTGAAGTCAGCCTTGGAGGTACAATTCCTGCGTACCCTGAGGAACTGCCCAAAGGGGAGATTGTCCCTCAGGGCCTTGGGATGGTAGCTCTCATATAGTAGTAGGCTGTTTCTGTCGGTGTTCTTTCGGTACAGAGTAGTACTCAACCCCTCGGCATTAAGATTGATTCTCAGGTCTAGAAAGGGGATGGATGTCTCAGAGATGGTCCCTGTGAACTTTAAGAAAGGGTCTTGTGAGTTGATCCATGTACAGAACGCTTCACAGGTCACACGGTCTCCCCTCCACAGTATGAGGATATCGTCTATGAATTTGCGCCAAAGTGTTATGTTACCAAGGAAGGGGTTATGTGCAGCCCTCATTATGTTTTCCTCAAATGTGGCCATGTAGATGCAAGCTAGGCTGGGGCAAAGGTTGAACCCATAGAGGTCCCCCGTATTTGGTGGTAAAGCTGTGTTCCATATTGGAAATAATTTTCAGTCAAGGCAATAGTGGCGCAGGCCATTATAAAGGAGACTGATGTAGGTGAAGACCACTCTT
Source organism: Lissotriton helveticus (assembly GCF_964261635.1). Taxonomy (NCBI): domain Eukaryota; kingdom Metazoa; phylum Chordata; class Amphibia; order Caudata; family Salamandridae; genus Lissotriton; species Lissotriton helveticus. The sequence goes on from NC_136057.1 coordinate 926,935,947, forward strand.
CTTGGAGGAGGGTTGACTCAACGGCTTCAAGAGTTGCCTGCTGCGGGATGTTCGTATAAAGTGCCTCAACGTCCAATGTTAGGAGGAGGTCTACACCCTTCCTCCCTTCGATGTTTTCTATTAGACGGAGCACATCCCTAGTGTCTTGTAAGAATGAGGGTATCTTCCTAACCACTGGTTGTAGAAAGGAATCACAAAACTTAGAGAGTGGCTCAAGTAATGAGCCGATACCTGAGACAATTGGCCTCCCCAGGACAGGTGTTACTCCCTTATGGATCTTGGGGAGGGTATAGAAGTAGGGTGTTACTGGGTCCGTAGTTAGTAGAAATGCGGCCTCATTCTTGGTAATCCACTCATTAGTTTCACCCTCCAGAATTAAGCTGGTGATGGTCGTAGTGAGTCTTTTAGTGGGATCTGTAGCCAAAGGTCTGTAATGAGTGGCGTTGGCTAGTTGACGTTTGCACTCTGTGTCATAATCATTGCCACTTTGGATCACAGTAGCGCCCCCTTTGTCCGCCTGTTTGATTACAATGGAAGTGTCGTTTGCTAGAGACTGAACAGCCGGTCTTTCAGCTGTGCTCAAATTGTTAAAGCTGCTTGTATTTGGTTTATTTTCCAAACTCCTAAGGACTGCTCTCTCAAAGGCTAGCACCTCGGGAGGAACCATATTGTCTGTTGGTGTGAAAGTCGATGGGCTTCGTAACCCAGTGTCAGTTCTTTCACTGTCAGGTCTATCATGGAAGAAGGACTGCAGCCGTACCTTCCTAAACAGCTGTTTTATCTCGCACATCTCATTTAAGCTATCAGGGGTAGGGACAAAGCCCAAGCCTTTTTCAATAATCTTGGTTTCAGTGGGCGTTAATGTCCTATCATAGAGGTTGGCAATCAAACTCTCCTTCCCCGGGTCGTGCTCCTGGTCTCCACCGAGGATGATGTGGTTGGCTGGTCTTGCCACTGTACACCCTTTTGGGCCCCTCGCTTGCGCCCTCTTCCTCTGCCCCAACCTCTGTCTAAAAAAGGGGGGTTCATCGGGTAGAACTGTGGGGGTCCCTGTGGATACAAGGGGTATTGCCAAGGTGGCATCATTTGTGCAGGCCCATGGAACATCGGTCCATTATTGTATCCTTGGTTCCAATTGCCGCGCCGTTGATTGCGATTGTTTCTGGGAGGGTAGCTGCCACTCGAGTCACTGCCAGAGGATCCCCTCCGGCTCCCAGTGTCCGAGCTCTCATCAGAGGAGTAGCCATGCCTGTTGTTTGTGTACTCATCTTTAAGGTAAGGATAAACCTTTTCCTTTTCGAATCTGGCCACATCTTTCTGAAGTTTGGTCATTTTTTGTTTAAGGAGGAACTCTTGGTTCTCTGCGATCTCTTGGTTGATCTCTGCCAATTTAGTAAAAAAGGGAGTTTTATTTAGCGTCCCTCTAATAGCTGTCTCTATGGCTGTGATCTTCACCAGTAACGCATCTGCCAGTCTCTTCGTGGTTTTCACGATTAGGAAGAGTAAGTCTTTAGTGCATTTCCACAAGACTTGGCACCAATCCACCTTGAATTGGCCGTCCTCGAGAAAAAGTTTCGGCATGATGTTAACAGTAAGCCCCTGTGGAGCAATATTGGCTCTCAGATACTCGGTCATCATAGCCCCATGGGCAGTAATCCTGAGCCACTCTTTCTTCATTACGGTAAGTGTTGTCCAATCTTCATTTGCAGTGCCTGAGGCGGTGGCCCCTCCTACTCCGAAGAGTGAGGGAGCTGATCTTAAGGCCTCGGCTATGGCGTCTTCATCAAAGCTCAGACCTGGAACGTCCTCCATAGTTGGTATGCACGTTCGTGATCAAGTAAGAGGTAAGTTTTGGGAGGAAGAACAAGGTGGAAGTCCCTGGAGTGCCTGGGTGGCATCAGCAGGGACCCATTGGTCCTCTCGATAAAATATTACTGTAGGTAACCTCAATGGTTCCGCGGGAAAATTTCAGCGCGCAATCTATCAACAAGGGGTGGAACCTTGGGTGGACTATATTTAACGGGGTCCAGTGTACATGTCTGAACGACTAGTAACACAAGAAGGGTACAAAGTTCCCCGATGGGACTGTGAAATTAGGAGTGTGCGTGTAGCGTAGAGAACAGTAAAAAGGGAGGGGGAATTCCCTTTTTGGAACTAAAACCCTCACACACCCAGCAAGCTAAGTGTCATGCTTCATCATATGGGTTCTGCTCCTCGTCAGACTGGCGCTGCAATGTCTGACGGGCACCCGTAAAGGGGCTCTTTATCGGAGATCTTTTGTTCCAGCCATATGGTGCATGCCTGTGAGAGGGCAAGTGAAAGTGTAGTCGTGAAATGGTGGTGAGTTAAAAAAGGTGGGTCAGTCCACAGGGAACTTTATTAGCGTGGCTGACTCCCTTGGTTAAAACGGTGGGAGGGGAGATACGTGCTGGGATGGTTCACAGCAAAATATCTACAACCCTCTGATCAGGTCGACATGTTTCTTGCAATCATAGCAATTCTTCAGGACCTAAGTGCTCAGTACTACACAGTGAATATTAAATTACAACCTTATATCTTGTGGTCAGTAAACAAGCAGGCCGGCTGGTCCTGCCTTTAGTGATGCAACCTAGAAGGGAAGGGAGAGCACACAGCAGTGAAGGCAGTCAGTGTGGTACTCCATTATTAACTAGGTACATTGTTAACTACGCAATTGAAGACACACTAGTGACAAGAATTAAAAACAGTGGGTGTTGTTTAGACAAAGAACACCCGTACTGGTACTTAAAAATCTCAAGTGAGACTGCAAATGATAGGGGTAATACAGTGTATAGTGTAAAGCTTACCCAAAGAATTTCCCTGAGGTGCCCCGCAATCTGCTCCTGTGGGACCTGCACCTTTGAGTAAGGTACCTGAGGGAGGAAAGATAGAGGGGAGAGGGAACCTTAGTGGGAGCTAGTAGTCAGTCGTGGTTAAGACGTCACTTGGCTCGTTGGGCGGGGCTTGGGGATGGAGCCGTCACTCTCATGTACACCTTTCTCCCTACTCGGAGCGATATGGCTGGCAGCCTGAGCATTTACACAGCGGCGGTAAGGGCAACTGACTCCCCACTCACAAGGAAGTCAAAGGTTAAATGCTTGGCAAACGATATCAGCCCCCTCCTCCCCACTCCACACACAGTAGCTAGCGGAGGGAGAGAGCCGGGGCCGACACGGTCGCGCCAGCCTGCCAGAGAGCAACCAGGTGGGGACCGATGTGCCCTACCTAGACTGCAAGTGCAAGGCGGCCTCCGCAGCCACTGGGAAGCAGGCGGCTAGGCTACACAATCGAGAACCGGCACATTGAGTCCGGAGCGTCACATTTAGCCCGGAGCGTCACAATGGCGAAATCGGACATGGCATCAAACATGGAGTTGGAGCATATGAACTTACCCAAGCGGTGTGCGGTCTCTGCCTGCAACACCTACTAGTGAGGGGGGAGTCAGTTGCCCTTACCGCCGCTGTGTAAATGCTCAGGCTGCTAGCCATATCGCTCCGAGTAGGGAGAAAGGTGTACATGAGAGTGACGGCTCCATTCCCGAGCCCCGCCCATCGAGCCAAGTGACGTCTTAACCACGACTGACTACTAGCTCCCACTATGGTTCCCTCTCCCCTCTATCTTTCCTCCCTCAGGTACCTTACTCAAAGGTGCAGGTCCCACAGGAGCATATTGCGGGGCACCTTAGGGAAATTCTTAGGGTAAGCATTACACTATACACTGTATTACCCGTATCATTTGCAGTCTCACTTGAGATATTTAAGTACCAGTACGGGTGTTCTTTGTCTAAACAACACCCACTGTTTTTAATTCTTGTCACTAGTGTGTCTTCAATTGCGTAGAGAACAATGTACCTAGTTAATAATGGAGTACCACACTGACTGCCTTCACTGCTGTGTGCTCTCCCTTCCCTTCTAGGTTGCATCACTAAAGGCAGGACCAGTCGGCCTGCTTGTTTACTGACCTCAAGATATAAGGTTGTAATTTAATATTCACTGTGTAGTACTGAGCACTTAGGTCCTGAAGAATTGCTATGATTGCAAGAAACATGTCGACCTGATCAGAGGGTTGTAGATATTTTGCTGTGAACCTTTCCAGCACGTATCTCCCCTCCCACCGTTTTAACCAAGGGAGTCAGCCAGGCTAATAAAGTTCCCTGTGGACTGATCCACCTTTTTTAACTCACCACCATTTCACGACTACACTTTCACTTGTCCTCTCACTCGCATGCACCATATGCCTGGAACAAAAGATCTCCGATAAAGAACCCCTTTACGGGTGCCCGTCAGACATTGCAGCGCCAGTCTGACGAGGAGCAGAACCCATATGATAAAGCATGACACCTAGCTTGCTGGGTGTGTGAGGGTTTTAGTTCCAAAAAGGGAACTCCCCCTCCCTTTTTACTGTTCTCTACGCTACACGCACACTCCTAATTTCACAGTCCCATCGGGGAACTTTGTACCCTTCTTGTGTTATTTTTGTATTAACCCCGCTCTCCCACCATGTGTGTCCCGCCGACCCTCTCCCCCCCCCCCCCCACTTCTTCTCCGACCCCCCTCCGGTCTTTGTCTGTGTCAGTTGCCACTGAAAAAATTGCAAGGAATGCTAGTGGTGCACGTAACAGGGAAAGGTTCAGGTTCTGGTCGTGGGTAGGGACAAGCATACATTTCAGTCTTGAGTCAGAAATTGTTGCACACAAACTCATTCATAGTACATTCACTATATTTAGGCCTTCTTAACTGCATTATTTGATCCTCACTTCCTTTTACATACTGCTATTAATTGGGTTGCTGGTTGACAGGTGTGTGAGCCCTGGTCAAGAAGCAAGCATAATCCTAGTCAGGATAAGACACAAGCAAACCCCAAATTAACCTGTGCTCAACCCCCTGGTAGCTTGGCACAGAGCGGTCAGGTTTAACTTAGGGGCAATGTGTAAAGTATTTGTGCAACACCTCAAACAATAAAACAGTAAAAACACCACACAAAAAGAATCCCATACAATATTAGAAAAATAGAGCTTCATATAATAAATAAAACAAGACCAAAACGACAAAAATACAATTAATAGATCCGGAGTTATTGAAGATTAACATTTTAGGTCAAAATCGCACCAAAAAGCACAAAGCGCCAAGTTTGGCTATCTGGTCACACCGGTCGGGACAAGGTCACAAATTCAGGAGGACAGCGATGGAGAGTCGGCCAGCTAAAGACACCCATTTATACCTGCTGAATAAAGTACCTTAAATCCTGGTTTGCAGAGCGTTGCGAGGATCTGTGTCGATGATGCGTCACAGAGCTGAAGTGATTTGTCTGTTCAGAGAAACAGTGAGGCTGCGATGCAAGGGCCTGCATCACGGTCGAGGATCCTGTTGATGGGGCTTGCAATGCAAAGTCTGGTGTTGAGGATGTGGCGCTATGTTGGGGAAATGGGTTGGTTTTTGGAGAGCTGTGAGGCTGCAATGTGGACTCCAGCATCATCATCAAGGCTTCTTTCGATGCGGGATGCAAGGGCAAGCACAGAGGATGTGTCGCGCAGTGGTGGTTCCAAAGGCGTTGAGGGTTATGGTGGACATGCTGGTCTGTGCAACATCTCTAATCCACGAAACAGCAGAGATGTGTCGGTTTTGCTCAGGGATGTGCCACAGAGCAGAGGAGATCTGTCCGTTCTGCTGGATCCACAGAGGCTGGTAAGGCTCCTTAAGCCCATCCAAGTGTCCAGGACTAGGGTGGCACCACTTGAGCAGGGTATACTCACAGATGTCAGGGTCCAGATGTAGATGCATGGTTGCTGGAAGCCTGTTATATCCCTGATGCTTCAGATCAGGAGGCCTTCAAACTAGTTATTGGAGTTACTCTGGGATCAAGAGGTAAAAGTCCAGTCCTTCTCACCCTGGCAAGAGGGCAGCAGGTCAGCGAAGCCGGAGTCCAGCAGAGTGCAGTCCAGCAGAGTGGCAGACCTTCAGGAGCCCATCAGTCCTTCTTCTTGGCAGAGTATCCACAGGTCCAGAAGTGTACTAAAGTGGTGTTATCTGAGGTCCTCCTTTTATATACAGGTATATCTTTGAAGTGAGTAGAAGCTTTTGGAGGCATGCTTTTGAAGTGCACAGATGCCCTGCATTCCCTGCCCTGGCCCCAGACTAGCTACAGTGGGTATGCAGCCCATTGGTGTGTGGAGGCTGAACGCAGCCTAGTCAGGTGTCAGTGAGGCTGACCTTAGCTCCTCCCTCCCATCCTGCCAGTCATATCTAAGCACCCACTGTGTGTAGGTGTCTAGGAGGAATACATAAAGCCCAAATGCCAACTACACCCAGTCATGTGACTAGAAACAGGCTGCAGGCCCCAAATGGCTGGGGCAAGAAAACGCAAACTTTCTAAAAGTGGCATTTACAGAACTGTGATTTAAAATCCGTCTTCACCATAAGTTAGGATTTAAAATTTGGATTCCAGAGATGCCAACCAAGAACTAGTATTCTCTTCCCATTTGGAAATTACACTAAACTGTAATAAGGCAACTCCAATATTATTCAATGGGAGAGAAAGGCCTTGCAGTAGTGAAAAAAGAATGTAAGAGTTTTTCACTACCAGGACATGTAAAACCTATAAGTACATGTCCTACGTTTTAAATACATTGCACTTTGCCCTCTGAGCTGTTCAAGGCCTACCCTAGGGATGACATATATGTATTAAAAAGGAATGTTTGGGCCTGGCAAAAGGTTTATTTTGCCAGGTTGAAATGGCTGTTTAAACTACACATGCACACTCTCCAATGACAGGCCTGAGACATATTTAAATGGTGGTGCACAATCAGGGTTGCAGACCTACTAGTAGCATTTACTTTAATGATCCTGGGCACATGTAGTGCCACTTTACTAGGTACCTACAAGTACATTTAATATGCCAATTGGTTATAGGCCATTAGTACTCTGTTTTAAGGATAGAGCACAAGCACTTTAGCACTGGTTAACAGTGGTAAACTCCACAGAGACCTAAAGCCAACAAAACGAATTCAGCAAAAAGTGGAGGGTGAAAAGCAAAACGTTTGGTGATGACCCTGCAGAAAGGGCTAGGTCCAACACATACGATCCCACAGAAACAAAATGTCATATTCCTCCTTTCAGAAATGCTTTGCAGTGTTTCCCTTTAATTTTAATAATGCCCAAAGGATTTATTTGCACCACAACCTGGTTTTTCCACATCAATCTACCAAATTATTGAGCCTTTCCTCTCTCTTCCACAATCCTTTCTCTCCATGCTCACCTTTCGGTTCCTTCCACCATCCATCCTGTCCATAGCCACATTCTTCCTAGTTTTTACACCATCCATCCTCTACATGGTTAATTTATTATATCTAAATAGTTTATTAGCCTATACATTTTGTGAACTTAATTTATTCTGTTTCCACACCTTTACATTCACATGTTAACATACACATTCCTTCGCTTCATGCACCATTTTATTACACTTTAAACAACTAATAGAGTGATTACGTAAGTGATGGCAAAGGATTTTTATTTATTTTATTTTTTTATTTTAGGAGTTTTATATAGCGCTGGCCGGACCCAAGTGTATTAGAGGTATCACAGCAAGTGACTTATGTGCAACTGGGCAGTACAGAGAATATAGAGGAACATAGTGAATCAGACATATAAGTAGTAAATCTTACCAGAACATGCAAACAACAAATATAATATATGTTCCTTTACAGAGACATAGAACAATTGTCACCGTATAAAAAAAATTAAAAAATGGCTGCGCATGTTATAGTTCTGTCATATTACACAGGAAGATAAATGCAGAGTGCCATCTGAGGTGACTTAGTTATGTAACATGGTAATCCACACTCCTTGGGTCGAGTATCCAAAGAGTTTTCTTGTTCAAACAATACGAGTCTCTAAAAGGTTTTCTAGATCCGAATCAGTGACATTGGTCACCTAGTTAAAGTAGGAGGGAGTACCGGTTAAAGTACTTCCTTAGCTCCTATCTCTTCGTTTGAGAGCGATCCAGGAAGAGGACTTTGAGCAGGTTTTTGAATTTTTTAAATTAGAGGATCGTTCTGATGTGTGGGGGGGAGGATGGGGTTTGCACTGTGTAAACGTTAGTGCACATTTTTAGACCTCGGCAGTAATTAAAGGATGTGTTATGAAGGAATCCGAGACAGGTAAAAAGGTTCCAGTGCTATAATTTATTTTTCAGAAAAGAAGAACCAGTAAAAGGAGCGGTGCCAGCTAGCTTCCAGCTCATCCGTTGCCAGATCTCCAAATGCCCAAAACCGACTGCCCACACTGAATCCTCAAACATTCTCATTCCACACTAACATTCTCTACCCCTTACATTCCACCCTGACAAAGCCATGTCTCACACACCTTCCTCCCCAACAACAATCACAGCAAAATACGATTAAAAAACAAGACAAAGGAACTAATTACATACGATGTTTTCAATGTAAAGGCCAAACATCAATAAGGAAGCATCCCATCTGATATCCATTGAGATTTGCAAACATATCATTGCCTAGCATATAGACACTTCCACTTTCACCTTCATAACTCTTAAGTCCAACCATACTACAACGAATCACACTGTGTAAATTCCTAACCCTTCCATCCTCAGGTTAAACAGCACTTCGCAAGACTTTAAGAATCTTCAAAGATTCTGGCCTACAAGATGCACCCTTCTCCACAAAACCATTTTTTTCACTCGTACATAATGTCCTACACATATGTTGGGCATTTTTCTATAAGTGTATTGTTTACCCTTAGTCTGCTCTTGATACAATTCCACCTTTCTCCTAATTTCAAGATCCACTTCTGTTCCAAACATCATCTCATTCCTGTTTACTAACAACCAAGGAACCAATTCAGAGGAAAGCTTCCATCCCCTTAACAACTCAAATGGCATCCTACCCCTCACAGAATGGGAAGTAATCCTCTAAGACAACAACATGCTTTGAAAAGGCTACTTCAATGGTAACCCAGATTTTTAAGCCAATTGAATGGCTTCCTTTATAACCCTGATGAAGAGTTCAACCTGACCACTTTCGACTGTATAGTGCAAAGATGCTCTCACATGCATGGTGCCCCAACCCCTCAAAAAGACTGCATTGTTTCTGACATCAACTGCACTCCATTATACGAATCCAAAACTTACGGAATGCCTTCCCTCGAGAAAACATCCTCAAGAAAGTCGGTGACCACGTCGTACTTTCAGCCATTTAGAATAATAATCGATAAGAACTATAGCAAATGCTTCTTTAAAAGATAAGTAGGAATAGGCCCCATAAAATCTATGGCTAACTTGTGCCATGGTCTGTCTGGTTACTCCACAGTTGGAACACTCAAAGGTTTAACCACTTTGTTTCTAGCACTACACGCACCACAACTCCTAACCCATCATCAACCATGGCATCCAACTCTGGCCACCAAAAACTCTCTTTGATTTTCCTACTTGGGCTCGACATTCCTCCGTGTCCCTCATGACCCAGTTTGATAATACTTCCACGTTCTCCATTAAGTGGTACAGTTCTGTCTCCCCTCAAGACAATACCATTATACATGGACAAATCCTCCTTCACTTTCCAAAATGCACAGCACTCCCCACCCCCTCCCCCCCCCCCCCCGAAGTAGACGCTCTTTAGTTCAACCACTGGAAAAATACTCCATTATATTGTCCGAAATCTCCATTAGACTTCAGTTAAATTACAACTGGAGACAGCCAGTATGAACTCTCAACAGGTTCTATTATGTTTCTCACATAGATCCAAGAGTATTTCCTTTAATTTCACTCTATAGTTCAAAGGCACATTCCTCAATTTTTGCCTTACAAGTCAAGCACTTGCACGCAGAATGATGTTAAGTTTGAAACCCTTCCGTTCACTCACACGGTCACCAAAAACACAAGGAAATTCATCTTTCAATTCGATATATTCGCTGTCTGACACAGTTTTAGCTTGTACTCCATCATGAAAATAATTCACCGGTGGATTAGCGCAAGGATCCAGTTTAATACCCAGGCCAGTGATGTGAGGCCCATCCAATCTCATGGCACCTTTATCAACCACATAAACCTCACTATGGCACTTCCTGCATCCAAATGCCATATTTGCCAATTAAAAGTCCCACCATTGGAATTCTATGCACGAATACCTAACTGGGCATGCATCGGATTCACACAACTCTCTTCCAGGCCACAGTCTATCAAACATATCATTGTTTATAATAGTGTGGGCCAAGTGCACGAATCAACCATAGCTTCCACCTGAACTCCATCTATACTCAATGCACAACTGGGCAGTCTCACTGCCCTTTTTCTCATCACCAACCACATCATCCTGTAAACTCAACACCACTCCCTGCATACTCAATTCCTCCTCCATAACATTCTCTGAAACAGAATGAACTTGTCGCCCCATACTCTTCATACCCTGCTAAAATGCTCTTTCTTCTTGCACGTACTGCATATTTTGCTCACTACAGAACACGTTTTGGAATTGGCTAAGTGGCCACTCAACCCACTTCTATAACATGACAGTCCTTTTCAACCAGTTTGCATTGCTTTCTACAGTTTTCCTGTATCTTTAGTATCTTTAGAACTTCCAACCACACAGACAGGCCCAGTTCTCTCATTCTTTTTCCTCACAGCTTGTTTGCATTTCTCTGATACCTCTATACTTCCTGCAATATCCACTGCTGCCTTCAAGGACATTCCCCACATGACCTTAAATCCTCATGTGTTTTCTTAGATTTGATTTTCATTAACATCTGGTCTATCAATACTTGTTCATACGACATATGCTCAAAATCACATGTGATATCTAACCCTCCTAAGGTCGTGACAAATTGATCAATAGTTTCTTCCTCCTTTTGTGTCCTTGAATAAAATGTAAGCTGTTCCATAACTACAATGATTTTCTTGCCATATCTCTCCTGTATTTGTTAGATGGCATACTGATACACATCCAACCCTATCAGGAATCTCCCAAGGGGGGAACGTTCTTAAATGTCCTTAATTCTATGGCACCCTAACTATGCTTGTGTTGGAATAAACGTCTTTCAGAAGTACATTCACCATCTTCTAAAACTTCCACATAGGCTTCAAACAGATCAAGCCACAATTCCCATTGTACCGGAGATTCTCCGGGTTCAGCTTGTAAAAGTGGTGGGAGTTGTAGCTCGCCATGAATCCCTGTAGTATATAATTCTGAACACTATGTAAAACAGTTCTCAACCATGTACATATCACTGAACATCATATGAATGACCTCCCAGTGATAAATAAAATACCACTCAATTGAACACGTAACCACAACACATAAAACAAGCATTGGCGTAGCCAATAGGTCTTGCCTTTGGGACTTTGTAAGTGTTTAGCTAAGCAGCACATTCTGTGTAACTGTACTAAATTGATGTAGTGAACTCTCAGTATTAGAGGTTGCACCACAATTCATACTACCAAGTCTACTTTCACTCATGTTTGCCTTTGAAATGTACTTTTTTTTGTTTAGAAGAACTTTATTAGGCTCAAGCAAACACAGATATACTGACACTGATGCCATAAAGTTGATACAAACGTTGTAAATGAAGGTGGGGGAAATGTACAAGATCCAATTTGAGTAAAGTTATCACAATTTAAAATACATGCTCAAGAATAAATGAAACCCATTGAGCCTACAAAAATTTATGAAAAGACTTGGGTAACCGTTTACCACTTGGGGGAGTTGTCGCCTAACTTTAACACCGATGTCTGGGAATTCTAGATGAAAATAAAATATTACGTGTTCCAGTTGTCGTTTCGGGCCCTGTACATTGCAAGCTGGGGTCCTTGTTGAACCATCTGCAGACGGCTGAAATATTAGGTGCTGTCATGTTGGTTAAAACATCAGTTTTAAAAAAATTTAAAAAGCCTCAAATATAAAAATAGGATGTATGTGTAGTATTTATTTATTTATTTTGAAAGTTTTATAGAGCGTGAACAAGATCCTAGCGGATATCAGAGCGCTATACAAACAATAAATGTTACTTATACCGACATAAGAGCAGATCAAAACATATTAACAAAGCATATAGTCAAAACAGCATAGTTCGGTGTAACATCAAAAAGTGTCTTGTGGTTGGGAGCGCATGTACGTCTCGTCACAGGGTTTCAGTAGATCTTACTCATGTGAACTTGGCCATGAGGATGGATTTAACTTCCTTTTTAAAAAAGGTAGTGGACGGGTTAAGTCTGATTTCTGGGGGTAAGGCATTCCAAATTCTGGGTGCCATCTCAGAGAAGGATCTGTTATAAGTTTTTTTCTTATGGAATTTTTGTGGTTTCAGTAGTAGTTTTTCTGCACTTCTTGAGGATCTGGACCCACCCGAGATCGTCAGTTTCTGTGCCAAATAGCTGGGTGTCTTGTGATGCATGGCTCTGCGTGTCATGCAGGCAATTTTCAGCTGGATTCTTGCTTCCAGGGGTAGCCAGTTCAGGGATTGAAGGTCCGGGGAGATGTGGGAGCTACGTTTAGATCCAGTTATGAGTCTTGCTGAGGCGTTGATTGAGGCTCTAAGTGGTGCAGTTGATGCTTTGGATAGGCCACAGAGAGAGACACATCCGTATTCCACTCTAGGTATAACCAGAGCTTGTACTGCTTGCTTGAAGTCATTGTGTGGTAGGAAGGGTTTCATTTTCCGAAGTGTGTTTATCTGGAAGTTGGCTCCCTTTGGAGCATTGCTGATTAGGCATGGGCGGATTTCACGGATCCACGATCCGCGGATTTTGCGGATTTGCGTATTGTTGATCCGCAAAATCCGCGGATCTGCGGATTTTATTTTTTTTCCGCTTGCGCTCGTGAAAGTCAAGGATGCAAAGGCCTCTATCCAGCATCACAGCTGATTTTCGACGGTAGATTTGGGAAGAAAGCACACCTGCCCAGCCTCGACAATGCTCACGATTGTTTTTGGGCTGATGAATGCATCACTGAATTTGAGCTTCAACTGTCCATCATAGTGGGTAAATGGCGGTAAGACGGTTCACACCGCAAGTGTGTGGGCGGGGCCAAATGGGCGGGGATTCCATGCGAGCACACATGCCTCTGGTGTGTATAAAAGATCAGAGACCGATCAGAGCAGCAAATGAAGAGAAAGAAGCTCCTGGTCACAGGAACAGCCAGGGGATTGCGCTCGTGAAAGTCAAGGATGCAAAGGCCTCTATCCAGCATCACAGCTGATTTTCGATGGTAGATTTGGGAAGAAAGCACACCTGCCCAGCCTCGACAATGCTCATGATTGTTTTTGGGCTGATGAACGCGTCACTGAATTTGAGCTTCAACTAGGGCACATGCTTTATTGATATCTGTAAGTGCTTCCTGTTGAGGTTTAATTTTTGTGACAGGACCATCGTGCCAGAATGAACCCTGCCCTTCATATCCTTTAACTATTTTAGGATGGCGCCGGCAAGCTGCCAGCGCCATCCTGAAATAGTTACTAAGTTAGCTTCAACAGGAAGCACTAATAGATAAAATAAAGCAGGTGCTCGAGCACCTGCTTTATTTTATCTATTAGAGCTTCCTGTTGAAGCTAACTTAGTAACTATTTCAGGATGGCGCTGGCAGCTTGCCGGCGCCATCCTAAAATAGTTACAAACAACAGGCCAGGCTTCAACTTTTGCCCCCGGATCCGCCGCTCGCGGATTTGCGAATTCTCGGTAAATTCGCGGGAGTTCGCGGATCGCAAATTTAGCGGAAATTCGCAAAATCCGCGAGCGGAACGGATTTTGCGCTCACCCTTATTGCTGATATGTTTTTGCATGTTGAGGTTACTGTCTAAAGTGATTCCTAGGGATTTCGCTGAGTCTACGATGGTAGGTTCAATGTTGAACGCTGTAATATGTTTGATCCAATCTTGCATTTTGGGGATTTGGGCCGAAGGAGCTATTAGTAGGAATTCGGTCTTTAGGGCATTCAGTTTGAGATGATTTTCTGCCAGCCAAGTTTGGGTATTCCTAAGCGCTGTATTAAGTAGTTTGATGTCCTCTAGAGTGTGTATCTTGAGGTATAGTTGTGTGTCATCTGCGTACATATGATATTGTATGTTAGAGGCTTGTAGAATTTCAGTGAGAGGTTCCAGGAAGAGATTAAACAGTGTTGGGGATTGTGCGGATCCTTGCGGGACACCTAAAGATACTGGGATGAGCTTAGACAGGGTGTTATTGACTTTGAATTGTTGTGTCCGATTTTGGAGAAATGAAGTGAACCAGCTAAGCACTGCCCCAGACAGACCCATTCTGTGTTTCAGGAGGTCTAACAAGTATCAACTAGTATCTAGTAACTAGTATCAAGTAGAGAAACATAAGCGTTATTTTATGAGGGGCACAATTAAATAAAGCTCCCATAATAATAATACCCTGATGGGAACACGTAGAGCCAGGTCTTCAAAACACTTATTGCTGGTTTTGTATCGCTCTTAGTTCTCCGTTGTTTACTGCCTACTGGTACCAGTCCTCTCTAAATATAACAAGCAAGAGCGAAAGCATGCGCGTTGCATGTAAACTGACCCACCAGGAATGCTGCTGCCACACTGTGCGCCGCTGCTTGCTCCTGACAGCAAAACGCCGTGGAAGTGACCTTTACACAAAGAGGTGAGACATGCTCTCGCCTTTGGCCATTTGCGTGCTTTCATTATTGAAAGCCACACGCAAAGGCCAATAGAATGTATGGGAGTTGCCAAACAGACACAGAGAAGTTTGGAGTGCTCACAAGAAGCCTTCCATAGGGTAGCACATGGGCGCTGTGCTAGACTTGACCTAAAAATGTAGTTCAATAGTATTAGGTCTACCCATCACCGGAAGAATGACTGGCATTGTACATACATATTTCCCTTTTTTCTTTTCTTTTCCTTTTTTTTCAAAAGTCGAATAAATACTCAGCACGCCAGCTGCAAAGAGAGCATGCACACAGAGAACAAAATGATCTGTGAGTAACAACATTGCATGAAAGACCTCAGAATTCCTGTAACTGGAGACAAAATGGCAACTGAAGTGCAGGTGAAGGCATCAACCATTAAGATGACGCCTTCCTGACAAGAACGCTCGGAATCCAATGTGCACAAAGCGGCAACGCCACAAAAACAAGAGGTCACTAGGAAATGACCCCCATAGGTGATGTAACCAATAGGGTGACCAAACATCCATACATTTCACGGACCATCCGTAAAATGGACCTCACGTCCGTTGTCGTGAGGATCCCTTTTAAGGACACCTTTTGTCCGTAATTATGGCCTTGGAGGGAGCAGCACTGCTCTCCTGCGAGAAGCCTCAGCCCCCTGATGGGGCACCTCGCACTCCTTCTAGAGCACAAGAGTAGCCCCACCCCACCCATTGTCATTCTGTATGGGGCTGATGATTGCAACATTCAGAACGACAATGGGGCAGTGTGGGCTGTTGTGGTGGCCTACTCCTGCCTCAGCGTAGAGCAGGGCATTTTGTAAGATAGATAAAAGGTTAAACGCCCATTCTGCAAGGTGAGAATACAGTCAACAAAAAGAAGCCTGTGAAACAAGTAAAAATCAATATTATATTCAACAAAGGCATGGTTGCTGCTATTTTATTTTAAGCAACTAACAACCATTGACATAGCCAAAAGTCCTGGCTTGTTGTTGTTGTAACGATACTTGCTGTATTATATATCTGGATGCAATGACCAAAACAGCATAATACCAATCGGGTAGAACACTATGCTAAGCACAGATTTTTAGCCTAGGTGTTTTAAGTCAAGCCCTTAATTGCATCGAACACCCCCTTTGAAGAGACCCCCCAGTTTTTTTTACCCCCCTTAAAGTCCTGGAAACACCACCATGTCACAGTCACCTCACGTCCTGGCAGTTTGCATCATGCATGACTCATGACTTCTAAGTTTTCAGGTTACCTATGTGCAGGGGCATAGTAAACCCTCAACCACCGCACCCCTTGCTTTCGGAACTATAGCAAGGGTGAAGCTCTTAATGGGCCTCGTCAGCTCATAATGTGAAAAGGTGGGTAAGTAAATAAGTGAAGGAATGGGTGAATGGCTGGATGGATTAGATTAAGGATGAATGGATGAATGAAAGGGTGAATGGATAGATAATGAAAAAGGATGGATGGATGAGAGAAAAGGTGAATAGATGGCTGTATGGGTGGAAGGGTGGATGAGTGAGTGAAAGGATGGCTGGATGAGTGAAAGGGTAGATGGGTGAGTGAATGGGTGGATGGATAAGTGAAAGGATGGATGGATTGATGGATGAGTGAAAGGATGGATGGATTGATGAATTGATAAGTGAATTGATGGATGAGTGAAAGATTGGATGTACGGATTGATGAGTGAGTGAAAGGGGTAGACAGACAAAAGGATGGTTAGATGAGTGAAGAAGTGAAAGGGTGGATGGATGAGAGAACGGATAGATGGATGGATGAATGAAAGGATGGATGAGTAATAGGGTCAATGGATGGATTTATGAATGGATAAGTAGATGGAAGGGTGGGTGGAAGGATGGAAACTGAAAGGGGGATGGAGAGAGAAAGGGAGGATGAATGACTGAAAGGGTGAATGGGTGGAAGGACACGTGACTTGGTGGATGATTGAGTAAGTGAAAGAATGGCTGAATGGGTGAAAGGGTAAATGGGTGGATGAGTGAATAGATGGATGGGTGGAAGAGTGGATGGATGAGTGTAAGGATGGATGGGGTGAAAGGGTAGATGGATGAATACTGGACGGATGAGTGAAAGGGTGGATGAAGGGATGGATGAGTGAAATGATGGATGGAAGTATACATGGTGGATAGGTTTGCAAATGGTTGAATATGTTTGGGTATAGATGGGCACACAGATGGAAGGACAGAATGAATGGTGAAAGACTGAATGATAGATGAAAGAATTACACCTTGTGGCACCCACTATATTAAGTAACATTTCCTGTACATTGACTTTCACATTTATTTGATTCATTGTCTCTATATAATGTGTGTGGGTGTGTGTGCCTTACATACTTGGGGTGAGTAACACTATAAAAGAAATTAAATACACATGAGAGTCTATGTGAAGATGAGGGGCACCATTGGAGGGTGGTGGCAAGGCCGGACTGGCCGGATCGGGGATCGGGTGTTTCCCTTGGAGGCTCAAAAGGGGGGTGGGCGGTTTAGTTACTGGGGGCTGGCACTGCAATCATCAACAAAAGTGGTTTCACTTTTATTCAGGTGTGGTTCACCATTGTCTGGTGACTAATGTACCTGCTGGAGCGAGATGCGAGTTTTGAATCGTCTAGGGTAGCAAGCTGAGGGCATACTGAAAAACCGTGAAGAGCACGATTGACTCAACCTAATATACATTTATTTTGACTTGTACTTAAGTGGTTGTCTATTTACTTACTTATATACTATTGCGCATCCTCCTCTGATGTGTTTGTAAAACTTACCTTTTGTCCCAAAGTTTTGTCCTGAATTTTGACCTTCTGTCCTGAATTTTTGTCCTGAATGTTGACCCTTTGTCCTGAATTTTTACACTCACCCATGCCAATTGGTCACTCTAGTAACCAATCCAGTGAAGATAATATGATGTGCGCAACATGGCGCCAAGCGTTGCTATGGCAGCGCAGCCCCCACAAGAAGCCAATAGGAAATAGATTTTGTGATGACATAACCAATCCGGCGACACACAGGAACTTCCACACTACACTACATGGTAAGCAGTAATGGCTCCAAAAGCCAGAACCGGAATAGTCACCAGAATCACACAATTAAGAAGCCAGATTCAGTTGCACCACGTAAACACTCTGCTGGAAGTCAGAAAACATCAATATGGCATAGTCAGGAATATATCACCAGCACCTTTCTAGGATCCCATCGTCGTAGCCATTGTTATGGAGGAATTCAGGACAGGTAAGAAGGTTGCAGTACTATAGTTTATATTTTCAGAAAAGGAGAACCAGTAAAAAGAGCAGTACCAACCAGCTTCTAGCTCATCGCTGCCAGATCTCCAACTGCCCAACACCAACCTCCCGCACATAATCTCCCAAACATTCTCATTCCTCACTAACATTCTCTACCCTTTATATTTCACCCAGACAAAGCCATGGGCCACAGGATGGAACTTTGATTTGAGGTTGAACATCAATAGATCCATAAAATATCATTAACTCTAAGGCACATTTTACCCCACATGAATGACACAGATTGGCAGATTGATAATGCATGAAGGTTTATAAGCAAATTAGTAAAGTTGCACACTCAAATCTATCTAAATAGTCATGAATCCAGCCACGACCCGTGCAGGTAGGAGCAGTGGGGCGGGGTTGGGGGGGTTGTGACAGATTTCCACGAGGAAAAATGTAATAAATATTTAATTTTCCCTTGTAGTCCTATGTCAAAATTACCCCCACCCGGCCCCACCACTCTTACCTGCATGGGCCATGGCTGCATTAGACAATAATCACCAGGATAAAGAAGTATATTCCAGACAGGTCAAACAGTAAATGCAAAGACAGGATTTAAAGATATGATAGGTAAATTATGAAGGATTTGGTTACCCTGCAGGGAAACTACCTAATGCTAAACTAAAGTTTCCAGTAAAGTCCTGGAAAATTCTAAGCAGCAGGTATCAGTAAATATAGCCTCTAAGGTACAATCAAATCAAGAGATTAACTCTATGAGCAAAAATAAGGGAAGCATAGGGTGTCAAGAGTGGGAGATGACTATCTGCTTCCAAATGTGGAAGGGAGCAAGTCTAACTAAATCAGTAATATGCAAATAAAACATGAAACTCAACAGAATAGATGCTATTCACTGTTCCCACAGAGAATGAACCAATCAAAGTATTTGTGGAACTCTCAGTGTCGGCCTTCTTCTCATAACTCATACAATGGAAGATTTCAGTTCATGGCCTTCATAGATATCATGCAAGGGAAGATTTCTTCTCCACTGGTTCATCTCAGGCGCAGATGCTGAGAGCTACTGTCTAGGTCATTTAATAGATACATTTGGTAGCCTTCACACAGAATTTAACAATAACATTACAGTTTCACCAGTATACAGTTGATACTAGGATCATGAAACGAGAGAAAGATTACACAGCAAGTAGAAGCACAACATTTCATTTAATATTGAGCCTTTTAAAGCGAGACCACAGGGACTTTGGTTAACTAAATGTGAACACACTAACTATGGGTAAGTGTAAATGTAAAGATCACTCTTTATGGTCTAAAATTGTATGTAAATATATGTGTTATGCGTATTAGTATGTCAATAAAAACAAGTGAAAAAATTATGGCTCTGCGTCACCAGTTTCCCCACTCTGATGACTCACAGAGCCATTGCACAAAACATTCACAATTCACCATCATGAACTAAAAAATCACCCAAGCTTCAATAATCAATATCGGCCTAAATACAGCGACTAAAAGCTGACGATCAATTTCACTATGCCATTTACATATGGCAGAAAATCCTCTCCCAATTGCTACAAAGGTCCCTGTCTCTTCCACCTCCTTTAGGTAAACCTAGATAAGCCTGTTGTTTGAACTGGGGGTCTCTAGTGGCAGAGATAGGTACCTTTGACAAAATAGGGACCCTTGCTTCTAAGTCAGGGAAAGGGATTACACTACTGGATAACCCCTGCTCATCCCCTTGGTAGCTTGGCACGAGCAGACAGGCTTATCTCAGAGGCAGTGTGTTAAGCATTAGTGAACACATACAGTAATACAGTGACAACATTACAGATGGACACCACACAGGTTGTATTATAAAAATAAGTATTCTTTATATAGACTTATCACAAGACCATAAGTGACAAAAATCCACAATAATATACTCAATAAGAATTCTTCAAGATGGTAGAAATAGTTCAAAAATAGATTTTTCACTTAAAAACTGTTTTTAGCAACAGATAACCCCAACAGGAGTTATCACGACGTTGAGGTCAAAGAAATCCAAAAGTACGGCACTGACCACGAGGTGCGTGGCATCGGGCCCGGAGTTAAAACAGACCCACAAAGAACAGTACCTCGGAAAAGCGAAAATAAACACAGCACACTGGCAGGGGGCAGTCCAACTCCTACAGCTTCCTTGGTTCTTCTCCTTGGCAGAGGTTCATCTTGTTCCCAGAAGTGATCTAAAGTCTTGGGGTCTAGGTTCCCATATTTATACTGCTATTCTCTTTGTTCTCTGAAGGCAGAGAGGCCTTTGCCTAGTCCAAACCAGTTGTGGTCAGTCCTGGAACACTTTGTTGACAAGACTCCTTATTTCCTTTCACAGTGTAGGCCAGGGGCATCAGACGCACCACAGGAGGTGGAGCCAGCATTGTGGTAGGGAAGGCACAGCCCTATTAAGGTCCCAGGTGAAACTCCTCCCCCCCCATCTACATGCAGATCTCTCTATTCAGCCCTGTGCTGACACACACTGTCTCCTGGCATCCCCCAGCCCCTGTCACTCAAACTCCAGAAAGGCAATACACAACCTAGCAGAAGCACGCTTGGCTAGTTAGGCGAGAAAATACCTACTTTCTAAAAGTGGTATTTTCAAACACAGAATGTTAAAACGAACTTCACTAAGGGCCCGATGTAGGTAGGCATTTACCGGTCGGTAACGGCCAAATTTGTCCGTTACCGACCGGTAAATGCCTTTTCCAATGTAGGGGGCATGTATTTACAGATTCGGTATTTTTACCGAATCTGTATTTACCGAATCGGTAAAATTACCGAATTGGTAAATACAGACTCGGTAAAAATACCGAATCTGTAAATGCAGATGTATGTGGCGCTTTAAACAGTGCCTCTGGCCCCATAGAATTCGTTATTTACCATGTAATACTATTGCATGGTAAATAACGAATTCAGGTGTACATGCACATCTGTGCATGTACACCTGTGCCATGTGGCACACAGACATGCCAATTCGAGTTTGGTATGCCTGAACTCAGAATGATAAAATACCTCTTATAGGGCCCGATGTAGGTAATCTCGATTTACCTACTCTTAAATACCGAATCATACCGATTCGGTATTTAAGAGTAGGTAAATTGGAAGTAGGCAGATGTAGGTAATTTTTCTTTTTCAATTATTTTCAATTTTTCAATTGCCCTAAGGGCATGTCTGTGTGCCACATGGCACACAAGCCTGACATTGGGGTTCTACAGGGTGTCAAAGTGACACCCCGTTCCCCCTGGCAGGATTCGGTATTTACCGATTCGGTAATTACCAAATTGGTATTTGCCATTGATTCAATGGGCTTCAAGGCCCATAGGAATCAATGGCAAATACCGATTCGGTATTTACCGAATCGGTAACTACCGAATCTTACAGATTCGGTAATTGAAAAAGAAAAATTACCTACATCTGCCTACTTCCAATTTACCTACTCTTAAATACCGAATCGGTATGATTCGGTATTTAAGAGTAGGTAAATCGAGATTACCTACATCGGGCCCTATAAGAGGTATTTTATCATTCTGAGTTCAGGCATACCAAACTCGAATTCCTACCTAGTTCTCTGAGTCAGTTAGGATTTTAAGATGTTATAATCAAAACTGCCCATTCTGACCTATGGGGAACAGGTAGCCTTGTAATAGTGAAAAACGAAAATGGCTGTAATTCACTATTAGGACATGTAAATGTAAATGTATTGCGACTTATATAGCGCACGTATCACCCGAAGGCATCAAGGCGCTTGCTTAGGGAACCCGTCCTGGTATTCCCCTGTGAGATACCCCGGCAGGGTATTCACAGGGTGAAAGCCAGGCATCCCGCCGCGAGGGGCCGTAGTGGAGATTAAGCAAGCTATTGCCCAGAGTCGCAGAGTGTGACCCCGTGAGTCGAGTAGGCACCAGAGCGAGAATTGTCGAGTCGTGGAATTTTTGAGCCCGAGACCCGCCGAAGCGGGGAATCGAACCCTGGTCCACGGCCAATCTCAGCTTCCGGGTCTGCCGCCTCTAACCACTGAGCCACGCTTCTCCACATGCCACACACACCAGGGCAGGTCCTACCTTATACTTACAAAGCACCCTGCCCTTGGGCCTTTCTTAGGGGTGCCTGATATGAAGATAAGGGAAGGTTTAGGGACTGGCAAGTGGGTGCACTTGCCAAGTCGACATGGCAGTCAGAGACTGCACACAGGCACTGCAATGGCAGGCCTCAGACAAACTTTACAAGCTGCTTCTGTGGGTGGCACAACCCGTGCTGCAAGCCCACCAGCAGCGTTTGATTAACAAGCCCTGGGCACACATGGTGCACTCTACTAGGGTCTGACAAGTAAATCAAATAACCCAATCATGGAGTCATTAATCAATACATAAATTTAACAATGGAGAGGTGTGGTGTAGCGGCCAGGGCCGCTGACATCTGAGCACAGGGTTCACGGTTCGATCCCCGGCTCCGGCAGCAGCTCAGCTCAGCACCATGTGACTCTGGGCAATAGCTCACTTAATTTCCACAACGGCCCCCAGGGCCTTGAGACCTGTGAGGATGAGTAGTTTGCGCTTTACAAATACGGATTTACATTTTTTTATTTTATTTTTTTAACATAGGGAGTACTTGCACTGTGGCACTGAGCCCAAAGCATCTAAACCAGCAAAACATATCAAAAACAGAGGAGGCAATCAGAAAAAATGGAAGGGATACTCACGCCAATGGTACCAGGTCTAACACCTGTCATATTCTTTAGATGCTTGTTGATCTCCCTGCTCTTACCTGACACCCACATGCAACATTGTTGGACGCGTAGGATTTTACATACTCAGCCTTAATTCACAAGCACAATGTCTAAATCAAGCCTATTCTGCAAAACCATTGATCTTGTGGCTTCTAACTCTGTATTAATGGCTAAAAGCTCAATCATCATATTTTTTCCAACTCTATCAACTAATTTAGACAGCTTTCTGATCTTTAATCATTGAAAACGACTGTTACGGTGGAGATTATCGCCACAAAATTGTCACCTACTATTTGTGAATTAGCTCTTCAATGGAACCCAATTCCCTGGTCACCTATTTTATCTACATGATTGGTAGACCTGGCATCTTTTGGTGTGTTTCCCCTGTCTGTCTTTTTGCTTTCTGTTTTTGATGGTATGCTGGACTTTGTTTTTGATGGTTTAGTGTCTCTGTGTACTTTTTCACTGCTATTCAGTGCTAAAGTGCTTCAACTGTAAATTGTGTTATGATTGGTTTTCCATGATTGGTATATTTGATTTACTAGTAAATCCCTAGTACAGTGCACTGGGTGTGCCGAGGGCTTTTAAATTGAATGCTACTAGTGGGCCTACAGCACTGGTTGTGCCACCCACACAAGTAGCCTTTCAAAGGTGTCTCGGACCTGCCACTGCAGTGTCTGTGTGCAGTTGTTACTGCCATGTCAACCTGGCAAGTGTACCCACTTGCCAGGTCCTAACCTTCCCTCTTACTACATGTAAGGCACCTCTAAGGTAGGCCTAAAGTACCCTCATTGGCAGTGTGCAGTGTATGTGAAAGATAGGACATGTACTGGTGTGTTTTACATGTCAGGTCAGACGATGATGTGTAACTATACCAGTGACTCAGAAACAAGTTGAATGTATACGTGCATCAGCGCTGCTGGTGGTTATTGGCAACAAAAAGCTAGAAAAAGTCCCATCAGACCACCCTTTATGGTGGAGTTTACGTCACGTGGGACTCGCTGATCATACCATACCACGTCTGGCCATATAGTGCTATTGTGGAGATGGATGTCAGTCATCTAGCCATAGTGTTTGCCATCTTGTGGACAGAATGATGTGCAGTGCTCAGGTGATAAAGGTGAAGTAAAATTGACTACCCTAGGCTCTAACAAATGTACATACAGAAACCTGAGTGTCAAAAGTTAAAAACGCCTGGTAGGTAATCTACCCTGTGGCGCTGTGCAAGACGGTCGACATGTTTCAGCCTAAGGGACACTATCCCGGCTTTCTTCAGGACCATTGGTGTAACACAGCTACTGCAACTTTAACCACAAGTGATGTATTGGGTAAAAGACAATAAATTTACGAATAAACTGATACATATCTACCAGTAATTCAAGCGTTATAGGCGTCCACTGGTGGGAGAAGATTGTCTTCTTCCTGTCAATAAACAAAAATAATTGTACAGCAGCACTGAACTTCAGATACACAGCCACCTGAATACAGAGAGACCGTATACAAGGAACACATCTGCATGAATACTTTATATTCTGCATACATATACAGAAGCATAATAGCCTAATCACAACGAGGCATTTCCTCACCCAGCCTTGTGTGGGTGAAGACCTCACCTCACCCGGCAACCGCTCGGGAGTATGAGGCCCCGCTCTACGGTGTAGAAAAAGAACACAGTAAGTCCACAGCTTTACGGTGCCCACGCCAATCGCTCTACACACTAAACCTAACAAACGTGTGATAAGTACCCCTCTGCCAAACCAAAGTCCTCATAACCCATCTAATGGTCCTGGCTCTATGTGTGGTTGGGCAGTCTAAGGGGACTCTGAAGAAAGCCGGGATAGTGTCCCTTAGGCTGAAACATGTCGACCGTCTTGCACAGCGCCACAGGGTAGATTACCTACCAGGCGTTTTTAACTTTTGACACTCAGGTTTCTGTATGTACATTTGTTAGAGCCTAGGGTAGTCAATTTTACTTCACCTTTATCACCTGAGCACTGCACATCATTCTGTCCACAAGATGGCAAACACTATGGCTAGATGACTGACATCCATCTCCACAATAGCACTATATGGCCAGACGTGGTATGGTATGATCAGCGAGTCCCACATGACGTAAACTCCACCATAAAGGGTGGTCTGATGGGACTTTTTCTAGCTTTTTGTTGCCAATAACCACCAGCAGCGCTGATGCACGTATACATTCAACTTGTTTCTGAGTCACTGGTATAGTTACACATCATCGTCTGACCTGGTCTGCTTTGTTGTTTGTTGTATACTCTGGTAGTAGGGGAATTAGCAGACAGGTCGTTAAATATTCCCCTTGACCCTCCACACACCTTTTGTTTATTAGTGTTTTACATGTCTTCATATTGAAATACTGTGTACTTCATTTTTCACAGTTGAAAGGCTGTCTGTCCCATAGGCTATGATTTGAGCTGCACTGTAACATTTAACATGTGTAGCTTTCAATGGGACATGTTAGAGAAATGGAGTTTAGGCTCTCTGAACTCAGAATTTGATAACACATCTTTTAGTAAAGATGTTTTTTAATTTGTGCATTTGAAAATTACACTTTTAGAATGCGGGCATTTTCTTACTTAACCATCCTGTGTGCCTCTGCCTGTTTGTAGATTCTCGTCTGGTTTTGGAGTGATTGGGCTGGGGATGTGCATCCACACTAGACCATCACAATGTGGGTTAAGATGTATCCTGCCTTTCCTTGGTGACTTATAGCCAGGCTGAAAAGACCTTTCTACATTGAGAGTGGTGGGAAGAGCTTTCACTAGCACCTGAATAGGCTATGTCTGCTCTGCATAATGCTGTCTCCACTTCCTGTAGTGAAGCAGGGCTAGAAAGGACATACTTGTTTCCACGGGCCTCAGACACATTCTGCCTAAAACTTTTATTGTTTGGTCTTGTTTTACACAGATAAATATTTGCCTTTTTTCCTAAAATCGGTGTGGTGTCCTTTTGTAGTGGTATCACTGTATTACTGTGTGTTATGTTCCAATGCTTTACACATTACCTCTGCGATAAGCCTGACTGCTTGTGCCAAGCTACCAAGCATGTGAGAGGGGTTATTTTAGGAGTGTAATCCTCTTACCCTGACTAGAGGAAGGGTCCCATCTAACGAAAGCACCCCCCCTAGGAGTACTGAGCTCATTAGATCTGGGAGTAAGGGGGCAAAACAGGAACGCTCCTGGGTCAAACACATGATGAAATTTTGTGTCTCTTCCTTAGAATTAATTTTAGAATCCCCACGGTTCACCTGCAAATGAAAAAATAACTATAAAAAAAACAATATGATATGATATGATAAGAGTTATTTATAGAGCGCACGTTCACCAACGTTTTCTTGGCGCTTGGGTGGAGGACAGTGGCAGTGTGTGAGTTAGTTGTATGCTTGGGAGAAAAGCCAGGTTTTAAGCGACTTCCTGAATTGAGGATAGGAGGGAGTTTGACGGAGTTCTGGAGGGAGGGAGTTCCAGAGGAGCTGTGCTTGGGTGGAGAATCCCAGACCGCCACGTTTCTTAATGAAGATGGAGACCAAGTGTCATGTCCATTGAAACTTACGTCAACCTGAGAGTATGATGCCCCAGTCATCAGCATAGCATTTGAGGGTTGATGTTCTCGCCCCAAGTTGTTTTCATCTGTATATGTGACGCTGCACTGGGGGGTATGAGTATGTGTAGTATGTGTCAGTGATATGAGTGGTGAATAGTTGAATAAGGTGTCTGTGTGTGGCAGATAATGTTGTTTTGGTAAATCTATGCCAGTTATTGATAAAATGGATCTAAAAACTTTGTGTACAGATCATGAGTTTTTCTGCATAGATTGTGAACTTTATGAAAAATTTATTTTTGAAATCTGATGTTACACTGTAAAGAAATAACAGTGTTCGAAAATAATGTGACAACATAAGTTAGGAATGACATGTGATTGTTTTTTTTAAACAAGTGAATAATGAAATGAAATATTAAAAAATATATATGAAATTGATATTGTGGTATTGTGAAATCATGAGTGTATGACCCATTTCTATGCTATTTAGTAGCAAGTATTAAAGTGTTTATGGTAACGTGAGAGGTTGTTCTATATAAAATAGAGGAAGGGTCCCTACTTGGACAAGGTGCATACCCCTGCCAACTAGATGCCCCCATTTCTAACAATGATACATCTTGGGTAATACTGAACCTAAATAGCAGCTCCCAAACCAATTTACAGCACGCTTGAAATATGCATTCTTTCCACACGTAGTGAACTCCAGGAATGACTGGATCATTCCCTGCAAATATTTGATCTGTGTATCCTAAAAAGCTCAAATCTCAGCAAGCACTCACTCAAACCCATCATCTGGAAATTCCAAATAGTTAATTTTCTTCTCTTGAAACTAAATTTCCCTCGCTGTTTCCTATCTAAACTCAATTTTGGTTCTATTTTAGCTAATTTAAACTTCTCGTCTTCCTTTTCCCACACACCCTTAGATTCATCCTTGTTTAGGTCTCGCCAGAGAGACCTATTGTCGTTGTGATGCCTCCCAAGGGAGACAGGCCGGGGCACGAGCAGATCCTGGTCTGTGAACGCGCTTCCCAGAAACTGTGAACAGCAAGTCAGCCTCTCGCCTCTCAATCGCTCGCGCCCACACACACACAGCCACACTCACACACACACACACACACACGCAGGCACACACACACACACGCAGGCACACCCCCCCTACAACTAAGCCCCACCCGCCACACTCACCAGGCTCCAGGCTCCGTCACGCAGGGCTTCCCTCACTTGGTGAACGCGCTTCCCAGCAAGTCAGCCTCTCGCCTCTCAATCGGGCACACACACACGCACACACACGCATGCACACACACGCAGGCACACACACGCACACACACGCAGGCACGCACACACACGCAGGCACCCCCCCCCCCAACTAAGCCCCACCCGCCACACTCATCGAGCTACAGACTTTAAACTGCCTGCTAAGGGCCAGAAGGGTGGACTACCCTACAGTAATTTGTGCTGGCCCATTCTCGAGCGAGTAAGACTCGCCATGCTGAGACGCACAAAGAGGGTCTGCAGCGCCCCGCCTGCGACAGCTGCACTTCTGTCCCGGGGGCTTCGCGTCTTTTGTCTCTCTGAGGTGCTTCAGTGCCTCGGCTTGGGCCTGCGCTCCTTTTCATCCGTTCTTATGTTTTATGCCATAGCAGCAAGCAATGGTTGCTGCCTTTCTCGTGGATTACTGCCTTTAAAGTGAATTAAGAAATGGCGTTGTTTGTTTATAGGGACAATGGTGTGCTGTTAGCGGAAGAATGCGGCTAGTGCACCCCGCACCCCTGCCGAGTCCAGACTCGTGTGATGTTCACGCCAGCCGGCGCAGAACGAGAGCACTTTGTCCTGCACAACATAGGCCAAGAAAAGAAGTAAGCGCAAACGTGTAGGTCTGTCTGACTTACACAGGACCCGTCCTCTGCACCTGCCCACGGTGTCCAGATTCACAATTCCTCCGTTGACCCTTTTGCTTTCTGCTTGGCTTTCAACGATCAGATTGCTGAATTAATCTTTTACTCTGCACCGTGTTTATTTTTAAATCGGCATTGGCAATGCAAATGTTTTCAAGACATACCTTTACCAATTCTGTATACAAAGGGCAGATGTTGTCTGCACTCCGATGAGTGGATATCCCTCACCTCTTTCTATTGGTTGTTTCATGTAATGTTCCGCCTCCTATGGAATGCTTGCATTGCCATGCACGACGGTCTATTTTTCATTGCAAATGTATATTGAATCATCACATTTTAAACACGCATTTGCAATGCAGTAGGTCTCGCATTTACGCAAGTTTGAGCTATTGATTTGCAAATAACAATGCCTTTATTTTTGTTTTCGTTTTTAAAACATAAATAAAAAGCATTGTCATTTGCAATGCCAATAGCTTAAACTCGCGTAAATGCGAGACCCATTCCATTGCAAATGCTTGTTATTGTTTGCTTTCAGTGCAAGGTCTTCCCTTCTGTCTCCAAGATTATCTATATGTAGTGTGCCAGTTTTTACAGTTTTCTCATTGGTTCTGATCTGCAGCCTTCATCTGAGGATCTTAGCTCTTTGCTGTCTAGTTTCCTGTTTGCACAAAATAAAATCTATGTCTCCTGGGCTTGTGTATTCGGCTCTTTCTTAACCCCTTGGCCGTGCCGGTAATTCCGCCACGGCGCTGGAGGGAGGAGGGGTCGCGCGGCGCAGCCATGCTTGTGACGGAACCACTCCGTCACGAGCCACGGGCGCGCTTTGCTTAATACGGAGTGGTTCCGTCACGGCTCCGCTCACTCACTAATGCGCCCGCACAGGTGCGGAATCTGTGCCACGTGGGCGGAGCGGCCGCGGCGTGACGGAACCACTCCGTCATGAGCGCCCGTGGCTCGTGACGGAGTGGTTCCGTCACTAGCATGGACCGGGTTAATGGGCATCCTCTAAAGCAGGAATGTTCAACCATTTTAAGAGGAAGGGTAAGTTACAATTGTATTTGCTAGCAAAAACACTGCAAGAATTGATTTCACAAAAGTAAGTAAATCGGTTGTATGACATTACCACGCCTTCCTTCACCACGCACGTATTTACATCGCACATTTCACAACGCATACCACTACCACGCATTTACATTCATTCACATTACAAACACCTTCGCCACGCATTCTACTATCACGAATACTTTTCCCAGGCTTACTGCCTCCCAAAACATCGATCACAGTGTAACACTGCCACCTACTGTTGAAAATGTATACATTAGCTCTTAATAAAAAAAATGTAATTCCATTTGTCGTTTACACATTTGTTAGTAATTGAACATGTTATATTTTTGGGGTAAGTCCCCCCCAAACCCCCTTTTTTAATTACCCTCAAATGCGTGGTTGTGTGTAAGGATGTAAAGACTTGCGTTCCAACAGTCTTTACGATCTAAAGAATGCGTGGGAAATGTACTTCGAAGTAAAAACTTCGGAGTAAAGGCTGTTTCCCGTTTTGAAGTTAAGTATGCTATGCAGGCCATTACATGAAGTTACATGAAACTGGTGAAGACCCAACGCAAGTATCTTGCATATTTAAGTAATAATAGAATAAAAACACACTACAACTTGGCTAAAACAGACACACATAAGAGTTATTATTTTTATGAATGGAATCAAATGTAAAACCTTTGAATATATCTATCGACTGCCTCATCTCAATAACCTTCTGGTGCATATTAAAACAGAACAAAAAGGAGTGTACACCCTGGAATGAAAAGGGCTGTGGTTAAGTTGTTGGCAATGAATATAGAAGGGTCGGTTTCTAATCTTGAGTTCTCAGTTCGATCACATTGAGTGACAATGTGCAAAGTGCTCTCACTTCCTGAGCCAGAGCTCAATTACATACCAACACTGGCTGTCAACACATGTCATAACGAAAAGTGAGATTCACAGCTCTAAAAACATGTACCCAAAGCCACAATACCAACAACCATGAAATACATATATATCGACCCCTTCCCCCCTCATCATTATCAACCTAGTACTTTTCTTCTACCTCCTCCATTGTCTACTCGTCATTCTTCGTATCATTATCCTCCTGGTTCTCCTCCACTCATGGACCATGTATCCTCATGTTCTTCCTCATCATGGTCTTCCTCATCTCCCTTCTCCTACTCCTCTGAGTGGTTCTGTCCTCATCCCTTTTTTTGCTGTTGGCCCCACTGCTTCTGGTCCTGTACCTCCCCTACTCCTTCTCTTCCGCTTCTTCTGTTCCAGGTTCTCCTTGTTGGCCTGCTCCTTGTCCTTTTCTTCCCCCTGTTCCTCTTCCTGGTTTTGGTCCTACCCTCATCCTTCTGGCCCTCCTCTTCCTGCTTCTGTCCTGGTCTGGCTGCTGTGGTCCTCTTGTCGCACTCTGCATCGGCCTGCTTCTCCTCCTTCCCAACTCCTTTTCCTCCTCCAGTTGCTGGTCTTGTCCTGGGTGCTCACATTTCTGGTACTGGTCCGCCATATTTTGGCTCTCCCTGCCATCCCCCAGGCCTTTGGTCAGTTGGGTCTACTACTAATCTTTGTCTTCCTGGTCCGTCTTGTCCTCCCCTTCTTGGCCATGCGCCCCCTTCTCTCGTTCCTCCTCATCCTTCCACCTTGTTACTTGTTCTCCTCTTCCTTCCCACCTCCTCTTCCTTCCTATCTTGTTACTTGTTCTCCACCTCATCCTTCAAGCCGGTCTCTTGGCTCACCTCCTTGCTCTTGGTCCTCTCTTTCCAGTCCCTGGTTTACTCCTCCATCCTTCCATTCTTGGTCCCTTTGCCCCTCCTGGACCCACTCTTCACCCTCCTGGCGGTTCTTTTCCTGATCTAGTGCTTGCCCTCGCAGTAGATGTCCGCCTGCACTGGTCCGTTTGTAATTCTTGGTCCTGGTCCTCTTGTTCTTTCCAGCATTGTCCCTCCTCCATGTCATGGTCCTGTGGTGTTGCGCTGCACCCTGGTCCTCCTGGCCCTGGTCTAGCTGCCAACACAACATCAGGATTTCTCAGCACTCTGTTTAACATGCCTGCTGCTACGATCTAAGGCTATCTAGCAGGTTTCCACATATGATACTGTTAACTTAACTGGGGCGATTAGTGCGCTTGCTGTGGACAACTATGTGAGTTCATTTGTTTTAAGCATTTGAATCTAGCAGAGAGGTGGATGTGCCTGCTGCAGAGCATTCTTCAGTTCGCAGATTTGCATTTTCGTTGGGTTTATTAGGGCCATATGTATCAAGCAAATTCGCATTCGCAAAGGACGGAATTCGCAGAATTTCGGCCTTTGCGAATGCGAATTTGCTTAATGGCATGTATGAATGCAAAATGTATTTGATTTAAGGAATCGCAAAAAATGTGAATCCTTATCTTGCGAAATCTGCCAATCTGCGATTAATCTGCAATTTAGTACATGTGCGAATATTCAGTTTGCGAAAATCGCAAATGGGTAATCGCAAATGTAGGAAATCGCTTAAAATTCGCAGTATAGCAAATTTCGCAAAATAATGATTCGCAATGATATATAAGAAAAAATTGCAATTAGCGATTTTCAAAAATTCGCAAATGACAGAATCGCAATTACCACCAAGTAGGATCAGGTGGTAACCAGGTGCAAACTATTTAAGCAGCAACCAAATTCAAAAAACTGTTTACCACAATGGAGGGGCTTTACATCATAGCTAGGAGGATGCGTTTGAGAGCTGCTGCACAGAGGAGACTACGCCAGGAGAGGATATTCCGTTTGCGCATCACCATCTCCCAGCGCCTTGAGGAGGAGCTCTACACCCATTACAGGCTGGAGGAAGACAGCATTAATGATTTAATTGCAGAACTCAGACCCTACCTTGAACACCCCACACCCAGGACAAATGCCATCTCCACTGAAATATAGGTCCTGTGTTCATTACACCTGTTGGCCTCTGGAAGTTTTCAGGGGGTGATTGCTTCAGCAGGAGGGGTGTCACAAAGTGCCCTTTCGCGATTCTTCCGTGCCTTCCTAGATGCCATGGTTCAGAGGATGCAACATCACATTTACTTCCCCAGCACACCACAGGCAATAGCACAGACAAAGCAGGACTTTTATCAAATCTCGCATTTCCCACACGTGATAGGATGCATAGATGGCACACATGTTGCTATATCCCCCCCTTCAAGCAATGAATATATCTTTAGGAACCGGAAATGCTACCACTCCCTGAACATTCAGGTGGTGTGTGATGCCAAACACATCATTACTGACATTGTAGCACAGTACCCTGGCAGCACACATGACGCATTAATCTTCCGGCACAGTGGGATATAGCGTAGACTCTCAAGAGGGGAGTTTGGCGAGGGATACCTACTCGGTAAATACCTTCAGACATAGGGGTCATGAGTACCAACTACCCAGACCCCCCAGGATATAGCGGCATGAACTAGTAAATTTAGCGGCACAAATCAGGAAATTTAGCGGCACAAATCTGGGAATTTAGCGGCATTTAGCGGCATTTTATTTTGGGTTTTTTTCGACAACAAACACAGATATCTTACTGTTTGAGTTAATTTACAACAGCAGGCCCCCACAGTACATGTGCACACACAAAGAGGGGTGTAGAGTACACAACAAAAGCCACAAGTGCAGTTAATGGCCCCCACAGTACATGCACACTCAATAAATTAGGCCCCCCAGGGGCCGCAGCATGCCCGTGTGTGCAGCAGGCCCCCACAGTGCATTTGCATTCAATAAATTAGGCCCCCCAGGGCCCGCAGCGTGCCCCTGTGCGCAGCAGGCCCCCACAGTACATGCACACTCAAATAATTAGGGCCCCGGGGCCCGCCGCGTGCCCCATTTGCAGCGGGCCCCCACAGCAAAACATTAAAAAAAAGATTTATGGCCCCCGGGGCCCGCCGCGTGCCCCGTGTGCGGCGGGCCCCCACAGCAAAACATAAATAAAAGATTTATGGCCCCCGGGGCCCGCCGCGTGCCCCGTGTGCGGCGGGCCCCCACAGGAATACACAAAAAAAGATTTATGGCCCCCGGGGCCCGCCGCGTGCCCCGTGTGCGGCGGGCCCCCACAGCAAAACATAAATAAAAGATTTATGGCCCCCGGGGCCCGCCGCGTGCCCCGTGTGCGGCGGGCCCCCACAGCAAAACATTAAAAAAAAGATTTATGGCCCCCGGGGCCCGCCGGGTGCCCCATGTGCGGCGGGCCCCCACAGTGTGAAGGACTGTACCTGACCTGTTGCCGGCTGTCTCCTGCTTGCCGGTGCCGCTCCCTCCCCTGGTCTCTGAGTCGTCGCGCTGCCGTGTTCCTTCCCGGGCTGGGCTGGGAGCTTGAGAAGAGGCGTTCGTCGTGTCCGCTGGCTTCTCTCTCCCCTCCCCCTGGCTGGTCTCCTTGGTCTTCCTGCTGGGTGTCCGCTGCTCCGCTGCCGCTTCTCTTCTCCTGCTCTCCCGCGATCCTGGAATGGCTGGCAAAACGGCGGATTTCGCGGGCGTTTAAGCAAATATCGCAGGATTTGCGGCGTTTGGCCAATTTCGCGATTTTTTTGCAAATCGCGAAATCGCGATAAGCTGGAGGGTCTGACTACCATGTGCATTACACAGAATAACCTTTTTTTTCAAACCCACAGGTGACAGTGCTTATGCAGTACGGGATTTCATCTTGACTCCCTACCTCAATCCCAACAATGCCAGTGAACGCAGGTACAACAGGGTACACATTGCAACCAGAGGCACCATCGAACGGACATTTGGTATCCTCAAAAGCAGATTTCAGTGCCTCCATAAAAGTGGAGGTGCACTCCAATACAGCCCCAAAACGTGTTGCAAAATAGTGGTGGCTTGTGCCATGCTCCATAATATTGCCACAAGAAAAGGGACACCAGTGGAGCTGAGTGACTCAGGGTCCTCTGACGTTGAGGGGCCTGGACCAGGACGTATGGTAGCTGGTAGAGCTGTTGCAGCGGCTGGGCGGCAGAGGCGTGATGAGATTACGCGCAACTATTTTTATGTAAGAAAAAACGACACAATGCCAATTCATGTAAGTGTGAATGTGTTTTTTTTAATCCTTAATAGCATGATATATATTAACAGAAAACGTACAGTAGTCATACTACATATGTGTGGCACATGTTACAATCACAGTGCTCAGAAGAATAAAGGAGTGACTTTAGAGTGAGATGATGCACAGCCTAATGCTAATTTGAAGGTGTAGCCCTATTGGTCCTGCCACTACAGCGCCTCTCTAAGGTGGGTGGTGGGGTGGTGCTGCTCTGACCTGACTGCATATCTTCTTCACTTGGAGTCAGTACTCCCGGCCCTGTTGTGCATACTTGGCGCAACTCATCCACAACAGTGGTTACTTGCAAAAGTGCATTTGCAATGTCTTGTGCAGCATGTGTGAATTGGCGCTGCATCTAAATGCTGCGCCTGGCCTGGATGCTTGTTGTAGCCGCCAAGCGATTGATGGCCCGGGTATACCTATCTTGCCGTTGCAAAGCTCTGAGCCTAGCACCACCCTCTGTACGCAATTCCTCGCATACCGCCTGTAGCCCATCCCTCAGGTCATTCCTGAGTCCACGGAAGCCTTCCCTCACCTCCCTTTGTAATAGTTTAATGTTTTTAGCTCGCAGGCGCTGCACCTGCAACATATTGAGTTCTAGTCCTGCAAAAACTGAATCCTCGCCTCGCCCTTCAACATTGTTGGCCGCGCCTCGCCTCGCCTCGCCTGGCTGCACTTCGTGGGACATGCTGGTCTGTTGCAGGTCCCTCTTGCTGTGGCTGTGTGTCATCATTGGTAACAGTTTCAACACTTGCATCTGCATCATCCTGTATTGGCGCAAGTGGTCTTACAATCTGTCTCCTCTTTTGTCTGCGAGTGATCACGGGGCTGTCCTCCCCATCCATGTTCACATCTTGGCCGGCATCTCCGGAGTCAAAACTCTCACCGACTGTCCCACTGCCTGAGGGCTGTGTTGAAGATGGTGCTGTGGACAGAACAGCACACATTAATTGACTGCACTTACTTGCACTGTATAAATACATTGTTCACACCTATTTGATTTACATCGGTGTTTTGTTTCCCTGTCATGACCTGCAGAATATATGTTTGAGTATTTTAGCTGAATTTTTGCACTTTGATTAACATGTGACTACATCTCCCATGATGCTTTGCTATGTCTGCCTGTGTGCCTGCTCAGGACTACCTATCTTGTTTCCTGACCCTTGCTCACTGCTGGGGGGTGTTGGGGGTTGTAAGGGGTGTGAGGGCATGCTTCTTACCTTTTCCTGATGCTGGCTGGTCAGAGCTGTCAAGATCAGCCACTCCTCCCACACTCTCTGGTTGCAGGGTCCCCTCCACCAGTTCCTCAAGGGGTGTGGAGTCTGAAACAGATGAGGTCCCACCACCTGTTATCCTGGACTGCTCCAGCCTGGCAGCTAGTTGTTCTTTGGAGCGCAGGCGCAGGTCATACCAGCGCTTTCTGAGGTCCTCCACACTCCTGGGTGTCACACCCACAGCATTCACCTTATGCTGGATTTCTTCCCAGATTCTCCTTTTGCGGCGCTCTGGCACCTCCCTGTTTTTTTTTCCAAATAGTAATTCATGGTTTGACACCATTTCATGAATCAAAGCCTCCAGTTCTGCCTCAGAAAACTTTTGTTTTCTTTTCCTGGAGCTTTCACTCTCCTGCTGCTGGGATTCCTGCCTGGGCGTGTCTCCACTCTCAGCCATGTTTCTCCAGGAACACACTACACTCTCCCAAACACACCTTCACTCTGCCTCTGAATCAGGAACTCAGGTGCAGCATGGGTGGTCAATCACTTCCTGGTTGTGATGTCATCATGCTGCACCAGAGTCCCTGATTGGCTTATTTGCGAAATTCCCAAAATTGCGAATTTCGCAAAAAAATGCGATTTTACAGTGCGATTTTGCAATTTGGGCGAATCCTACAAGTTAGGGAATCGCACTTGGGTAAATCGCAAATAAATAGCGATTTCTAAGGAATCGCTAAATATTTGCGATTTCTTTCATACATACCGATTTGCGAATCTGAACGTGCGATTCGGTAAAAATCGCAAATTAAGATTCGCAAATCGGTACTTTCATACATATGGCCCTTGGACTCCTTCCGAGATCCTTGCGTTTCTTGCAGACTACAAGTTGAAATCCTGGGCAACTATCTCCTGAGTAACGCGCCCGCTTCAAATAACTCCATGCAACCTGCAAGACGTAAAAATGAATCCATGCAGGTTTGAACGCGGTAGTCTGTTATTCTAAGGTTGATTAATGGGTACTGTTGAGCATTGATGAGCACTTCATAGAGCATTGATGCATTGGTAAGCACTTCATAGAGCATTGATGCGCACTTCATAGAGCATTGAGAGCACTTCATAGAGCATTGATGAGCAGCTGCGGCACGTGGAGGGAGTTACGGTGGGGCAGGGAGGCGGGAAGGGGGAGGGGGAGGGGCAGGGTGGAGGGTGCTCAAAACTGGCATATGGATAATTGCAGGTACGTACACAATTTAATTAATAAAACGAAATTCGTAGCGCGCACAGCAGCGCATTTTGCGATGCAGTGCGCGCCTTGTATCCGCTCACAGCGCGGGTGGCAGCATAGTGAGTGTACCGGGGTTCTCTTTATGTGATGTGTGTGCTGGTTATCTGAAAGAAGCATTCATTTCAACGCTTGCCTCCGTTCCCATCTGGGCATGCAGACTCCCAGAGAAAGGGCAGCATGTGCCACCTGATCTCCGCTGGCAGAGCTGACAGTAAAAAATCCCAGGCACACACATACTCATTACTGCGGGCCGGGTAGATTGCATCGGAGGACCGCAAGGTGCCCCAAGTGCCATGTGTTAGTTAAGCCAATCCCAGCCATCCACTAGAAATGGGCATACAACGTCACTGCTTTAACAGCTGCAGAAGGCACGTTTACTACTGCTTAAATATTTTAAGCTTTGTTTTCGCATCTTCATAAGCGGTAGAGAGATAATTTACTGTTGATGGATTCTCAGGGTAAATTACTGTTCAACTGCAATTTACACTGGTTGTGTTTTCCGTGTTTTCTCGCTCCCTCGATCATATTTGCTGTTTACCCCTTCCAGTTTACCTCTTGAAATGCAAGTCATCTATTTTACACTGATAATCCCAAAGAGAGTGAATTTATATGTTCGAGGAACATCAACGTTTTTTTTTCGTCTTTTGGCGACAAAGTCCTGTTTAAAGTCGTATTCTGACACTATTCAGAGATGAAACTAGCTGCAAGGGAATGTATATTCTGTTTAGCCACTAGGTGGTAGTGTTGCTCCACCATAGCGTAGTATTAGTGACCAGTTAATCTGGTCAATTATATTACATTACATTGCGTTACATTATATTATATTACAGTGGCGGCGATAACACCTCTCTGTATGTTTTGGATAAATCCGACTTTTCAATGAAAAGGCATTGTGGTCTTTAATACAAAGTAAGACATTGTTATCATACAGAACTATAACCTCACTTTAACCCTTTATTTTTTTAGTTAAGTTTTAGTTTTTTTAAAATGTAACGTAATATTTTATCACCATACATAACGATAACCAAATGACATGCACCCTGTGTACAGGGCAGTCAACCCCAAGCTGCACGTGGCCTTTGGCCATGAAAAGCGTAGAGTTGTCATCAGGGCCTGGCCAATGCCACCATCCAATCCCTTGCGGACAGCTAACCCAATGCCGCTCATGGCCTTCAGCGTAGGGTTGGATGTAACCCTCTGCTGTTGCCCACCTCCACTGCTCACGAGCCACGCAAAGAAGAGAGTTGATTTTGATTTAATTTTTAATTTTATATAGTGCTCGAATGCCCTGGGGCGTCTTGGCACTGCTGCTGTCATGGATTGAAGTGGAGAAGAAAAAGAAAGAGAGCTACATTAGTGGCTAAAGAGCCAGGTTTTAAGAGATTTTCTAAAGATCAATAGGTCTGGGCAGTTCTTTAGATTCATGAGGAGAGAGTTTCATAATTTGGCTGTCCCCAGGAAGAAACTCCTGCCTCCCCATGATACTCGTTTGGCCCTGGACAGCACTAGTCACTTGGCATCTGAGGATCAGAGCTTCTGTGATGGGGTATACCAGATACATTTGTCCTAAAGATAGCCTGGGCTGATGTTAGTCTTAGATTCTATACTCTTAGCCGCTGGGAGCCAGTGTAGCTTAATCAAGGCCTGAGACACAAACTGATATTTTGGAACTCCCAATAGGAGTCGGCCTGATGCCTCTGCAATTTTTGGAGAGGTCTTTTC
This sequence comes from Lissotriton helveticus, assembly GCF_964261635.1. Lineage (NCBI taxonomy): Eukaryota > Metazoa > Chordata > Amphibia > Caudata > Salamandridae > Lissotriton > Lissotriton helveticus. The sequence continues at coordinate 926,974,384 of NC_136057.1, forward strand.
TGAATGCCCATAAATAAGTCATTACTATAGTCAAAGTTGGCAATAGTAGTGACCACTCATTTTTGGAGGTCTTAAGAAATGAAAGGGCAGATTTATCGTATAATTCTTAACGTAAAAAATACTGATGAAACCAGAGTAATAACCTGATCTTCACAATTAAGTTTGTTTTCAAAGACAATCCCCAGGTTCCTCACTTCCTGCACTGGTGACGAAAGTGCCCCATTTCCTGAGATCACCAACTTGGCGACCAACAAGAAGTGTTTTTGCCTAGGCGAAGGGCCTCCATTTTCCAGAATTAAGCTTTAAGCAGTTTAGCCTCATCCAGCTGCCTATGTGAAACATACAGGAGCTAAATCTTGAGGCATTTTCTTCCTGGTTGCTGGATACTGTTACCACTATTTGGGTATAATCGGCCTTTGACACCATCGAAAATCCAAAGGATTTGATGAGTCTTCCCAGTGGGGTGATGTAGTTATTGAAGAGAGTAGGGTTCAACAAGGAGCACTGTGGCACCCCACATGGCAGACAGAATTGGTCAGAAATTATTGCCCCCATGGCCACATGTTGCACTCTTTCCGATAAGAGAGACTTTATCAAGTTGAGAGCAAGATCACCTATTCCCAGCTCGGTGAGCCGGTTAATTAGTATCATATGATTGACCTATCAAAGGCCACCGAAAGGTCAAGTAATATCAGTGCAGCCTGGGGTTGAGCACATGTTGGGGACAGGCACAGCACCCAACCTCCCACTGCTGCGGGGTTTGGCAATGGGCCGAGTGCCCAAACCTCTGTGGATGCACAATATATGCAGGCTTTGTCAACAGGCCACAACAGCAAAATGTCAAAAGCGGGCTTGTTGGCTTTATGAATGCATCAGCTTATCAACATATATAAAGCACACCTACTCTCTTGTATTTTATTGATTTACTAAGTACAATGTATAATAAAAGTGACTATCCTAAAAAATGTGATAAAGTTGTATTAAAAAAATATTAAACATATCTTTGAGTCTTTTTTTAAACAGTTTTTAATCTACAATTGCAGCCGTAGAACCAACCACAAGGGGGCTCTGCACTCCAGCTGAAGAGCATAGAGCTCCAACTAAAAATGCCTAAAAAATATGGTAAGCTTTCCTGTAGTCATGGATTTAATGACCCAGGAGACTTACTGATTTTTTTTACTTTGTTTCTCGGGGGCTGCTGCACTCCCAGAAGCACATCAAAAAATTTTTTGGGTTTTGCACCTGCCACTTCTAGGGAAACCACCAGAAATAAAAAAGAATCTGTTAAAAAAAAGCCCTAGCACTATGTGATGCTCACATTCTGGAGCAGTGGATGTAAAATGAGTGGCTACTCCACTCATTTAACATTCACTTTGTTCTTTTCTTTTTTTACATTTTTTTTTTGTACTTGTATAGCGCACAGCTACTTGCAGTGGGTTTCCCGGCGCTTGTACGAATACCGCAAGGGAACCCTTCCTGGCTTTCCCAGTGAAGTGTCCACTCCTGGGCACCCCCATGGTGCAGACCAGGCATCCCTCGCGTTGTGGGGGCCGTTGGGGAGACTAAGCAAGCTATTGCCCAGAGTTGCAGCGTGGGACCCATGATCAGAATAGGCACTGAGGCGATAATATCCGGTCAGGGGAATTAATGAGCCCAAGACCCGCCGAGGCGGGAATTGAACCCTGGTCCCTGGCCAGAGCTCTGCATCAAGGTCTGCCAGCTCTAACCATTGAGCCCTCCTCTCCATGCCTTAAATAGGCCCCGGAGACTCGATATTCTGGGGCCAACATGACTTATGAGGGGAGGAGTGTGTAGGGTAACCCCCCCCCTTCCTGAGCCCCAGAGACCCCTTTGCCTAGGGCTAATCTTTAGTTTGTTTGAGAGGAGGGCATGCAGTCACCCCCTTAAAGAGCTCATCAAGGGACTTGAAAGTCCATCCCCAGGGCTGTTCTTTGGTTTTGGGGAGGGGGGTGTGGGCTTCCTCCCCGAGTCTCATACAGGCCCTGGGGACCCGATTTGAGGAACCTATTCATTTTTTGAGGAATGGGGCTGGGCCCCCCTCCCCTTGCCATCCAGTGGCCTTGGAGACCCAAAGAAGAGAACATGCATAACTTTGACATGCCAATGTGAAATCAGCATCACAGAGAATTCCCAGATTTCTTACTGTTTATATGGTGGAAGGGACGGTGAAGTTCTTAGGGCTTGTCTAAAGGTAGTGAGTCAGGCTCCATGACTCTGATTAATAGAACCACAGTCTTAGGTGGCAGAGCTGTCAAGGTGTATACGGACATTTTCTTGTCTTCTTCTTATGAGAGGAGGAGCTCTTTCTTAAATTGTCCAGTGCTATTTCTGAACATTTATGTATTTCTGCAGCAAAGGGCAGAAATCAGCATGATGGTTATTGAGGAGCTGTGTTAGTTCCATGTACTCTTGACTTGTTTTATCACCTTCCTTTTCATACTTTTGCTGGTACAAGGAAGGTTTGACATAGGCTAATAGTTGATCAGTATTTTTGGGCAGTAAATTTTTTCAGAGGGCTAGTTACAATACCATATATTTTAGCTACTGGCAGTCCTCAGTAAGTAGTTATAGTTAGGCCCTAGTTTCCTTAGGAAAAGCATTTTTTGTTTTGGCAATAATGTCAGCGCAGTTTGCAGAATCTTCATGAAAGTTTCAAAACTTGTTTGTCACTCCCTTCAGCTGCTGTATGCAAAGTTTAGGGGTGAATCGTCAAGCAGGTCAAAGAAAGAGGGGGGCCCAAAACACATTTTCCCCATGCAATTTCCCATAAGGATTTTGAACATGAGTGCAGCCCGAACCGCTGAACAGAATTACATACAATTTGACTGAAAGCTAGATAGTGGTCCAGAAAGAGTCCCTTTTGTAATTTGGTGTAAATCCATTCAGTAGCTTTGGAGTTATTAAAGATTGATGTATATCTAGGGACGCTGAGCTTCCGCAGATCCAACAGATCTGATTGACTGCCACCACTTTAACCAGGAAGTGGTGGCAACAATCTTGGGACCCGAGTCCCAAAAACACGCAAACAAATCCCAGAAGGGGCAGGGTACATTTTGCTACATGTTTCTGGAGGATACACAAAATCATGGAGCAAAGGTTTTTGCGGTCTCCAGTACTTGTGTTTTTTATGCCACTCCCCCCCCCCCCCCCCCCAATGGACCAGGTCTTAGGGGTATTATAATCATTATAATTGGGGGAAGAGGGTGTGCATGACCCCAAGTCGATTTTGCCCCTGGGACCCCAACCCATGGGGCCCAGCCGCATTGAACAAGGGGGGGCATACGGTCCCTCTCTTCTGGGTTAATTACTGCCCCGGGAAGCCCATCCAGAATCCCAGCCTTTACAATTATTTGGGAGGAGGGCACACAGCACCCCTCCTGGGCTGATTCCAGCCCCAGCGACCCCATCCCTGGGTAACGGTGGGTATTCTGAAGGGCAGGGCATCATGTGAGCCTCTCCCAGGGCCAGTTTTGGCCATGGGACCACCCAAAGATTTCGATCCTGGGAACCCCATCCCCCAGGGCCTGGCCACAATTTGGAAATGGAAGCCATTAATGGCCCTGGGGACCCCTTCCCCCAGGCCTGGCTCCTGCTATGTCCCAGGGTGCCTACCCCTGGAAAATAGTAGTTTCCCTGCCCACACGAGGACGGGCAGGATAACCTGTGTTTGCTCTTACTTGGCAGGAGCAATTTCAAAGCTCCTCCCAAGTGAAAGCAAATACAAAGTCCACTTCCAGCTGGCAGGAGCTTTAAAAATACTCCACTCAGCTGGTAGCAGACCGCAGGTCTGTTTGCCTGCCTGCAGTGATGTGGGCAGGCAAACAGATCTGACTATTGCTCCCACCTGCAGGGAGCAGCATTTTTAGCTGCTCCTTGTGGGCGGAAGCAATGCCGGCTCCTGCTGGATGATGGGAGCTGGCTGGTGCTGTGTGGGCTATGGGGCCACCCCATGGCCCGACCGAGGATATGGAGGATGCCCTGGGTGGGAAGCAGGTCACCCAGCCTTAGTTGGTCGAGCCCCGGGGAATGGGGTCCCAGGGGCCGATATTGACCCAGGGAGGGGGACTGTGTGCCCACTCCCCCATTAATCATTGACTCTGCCCCGGGAGATGGGGACCCCAGGCCTGATATCTCCCCTCTACCCATATACAAAAAATATGGGACCCCGGAGGGATGGAATCCTCAAGACAAAATTGGCCCAGGAGGGGGACTGGGTGCCCCTGTCCCTGTTTTAAAATGGCTGGGTCCCAGAAGATGGGGTCCCTGGTGCCAAAATTGTTCCGGAGAGGGGGGCTATGTGACCCCCATCTCCATAAATACAGTGGTGGTCACTGGGGCCACAAATGGCTCAAGGCGGGGCTACGTGCCACCTAGCCTAAAGAAAATACGCCAGGCCGCAGAGAGGGGAGGTACCTTTGAGGTGTTGGCCACAGGGTCTGGCTGTGCATGGTGTGGGGTTGGCCGCAGGTGGTTGGCTGGATGCAGGGGCTTGGCTGCTTGCACTGCTAATTACCACACATATTACATCACTCATGCCATCTTCTATGACATCATTGATAATATCACCGCAACATTTGCTGTAAAATTATTGATGAATAAGCTGTGCATGGTGGGGGCGCGAGTTATAGTTACTTTAGGACATGAGTTATAGTTACTTGACATAAATCTGTTGCTGAATTTCTATATTTTTGTGAGTGTAAAGTCTGAACCAAACTATAATCAGGGCTACCGGAACTATGTGATTGTGCAGCCCCGGCGATTTTTGTGTAGTTATAGATTTGCTGCATGTGCCACATAATCCATCATATGCCCTATATTCTGCAGATTTTAACAAAAAAATGTTTTTTCTGGCTCAAACTGATCAAAAGGCAGTGACATGTATTGACACACGGTGGAAGACCCTTTGCAAAACTGGGCTGGAATCCTTTCTGTTTCTTTTTGCTAAATTTGGGTCCTAAACTGATACTAATGAGGTGTAGCCGTTGCCCAGAAGGTGTTTGCAAATATAAAAATGCTGAAATAATAGTAATACTATTACCAAATGTGGCACGTAATGCTGCATAATTTTCCTTTTCAGGCCTCATCATTTATTCAACCCTGCCCCATAATTTGGCCCTTTGCTGCTGCATAGTTCCAGTGGCCCTGAAAATGACTTCTCAGTGACCTTTGTTTTTTGTTTGTGAACAAGCTTTTGCAAAATTTTCAAAACTAATGGCCCGCTACGGTCAGCTCCTGTCTTGAAAGTTTCAGGTTGAGCCGAGAAAAAAGGGGGGTCCCAAAACGCGTTTTCCCCATGTTAATTTCCATAGGAAAAATTGCTGAACGGAATTACACCAAATTTGGCAAAAAGGTAGCCCCTGGTTCAGAAAGCGACCTTTTTTTAAATGGTGTAAATCTGTTCAGTAGCTCCTGAGAAATTTAATAAAAGAGAAATATTGATATCTGAGCACCGAGGAGGGTTTGCGAGCCCTACCGGGCATGAGCTTGACTCTGATTGGCTGTCAACACTCCAAACCAGGAAGTGTTGGCAGCCATTTTGTGGCTCAGTAGAACCGAGTCACAAGAAAACAGTGAAAAAGAGGGGACTGCCTCCTGGGAGGGGGCCCCTCGCTGGCCCCCCACACTGCCCCGGGAACCACCACCTTCCTGGGGCACTTAATATTCAAATTGGGGGTCCCCAGGGACAACCACCTCCCCAGGGCTTTAAATACATTGGGAGGGGGGCCACAGGCATTGCTGTTTGTTATGGCAGGGCGGGAGCACAGCTTCTGCCCTGCCATTGCAAACACTGCTTTGCTTCATAGAAGCGAAGCAGGGAAACCTGCTCTCGCTTCAATGAAGCAAAGCAGGATTGATTTGAGCAAGGGGAGCTGCATGTCAGCAGCTCCCCGTGCTCAAAAGCAATGCCGGCTCCCAAAGGAGGCAGGGAGCTGGCGAACCGTATGGGCATTGGGGCTCCCCTCACGGTCCCCAATGGAGAGGCTAGGCCCCAGGGGTTGGGGTCCCTCGGGCCAGAAGTGCCCCAGGAAGGAGGCCACACGGCCCCCTACCACGGAAAAAAATATTTTTTTAAAACGCAGGCCGGCCCGGGGGATCTGGTCCCCGGGGCCAGAAGTGACCTGCGGTGGCCACGCCACCCCTTCACTTTAATTATTTATTAAACAAGGAGGGCATACCCCAGGTGATGGGGTCCCCGGGGCCTACATTGGCCCCAGGGGACCAAAAATAGTAAAAGAAAGGGGGCCACACAGCCCCCCTTCTAAAAAATCAAATAAAGAAAAAAAGCCTCGGACCACCTCTCTGCAATGCAGCTCTGTGGCGCCTACTGGAGGTAACTGGTGGTCTAGTTGGCCCCCAGGGTCCCTCAGTATTCTACTTAGAACATGCCAAGGGGCACATTTGCAGAGTGGTGAAGCAACGGGGCGTGGCCTTTTACAACCATTGAGCAATCCCACTGTGTGGGGCTTACTGGAGGTAAAAGGGTTGGTTAGTTGGCCCCTAAAGGATCCCAGAAGGGAAGGGGACTTCTATACCCATCCAAGAGCATGCCAGTGAGCTCATTTGTAGAGTGGTGGACAAAGGGGGCGTGGCCTGCTCTTCAAACTTAGCAATGCTGCTGTGTGGGACTTACTGGGGGTAATAGGAGGGGTAGTTGGCCCCCAAGGATGTCCTTGGGGGCCAACTACCCTTCTTGTTACCTCCAATAAGTCCTGCACAGTGGGATTGCTAAGACGTCTTCGGAGGCCTTGCCCCCCTTTCTCCACCATTATGCAAACACGCCTCCTGGAAGACTAGAGAATGGGGGATAAAGTCCAATTTACTCCTGAGGGACTTTGGGGGCCAAGAAGCCCTACTGGTACCTCCTGTAAGCCCTACGCACCAGAATTCCTGAGCGCTGGTCAGAGGCCCAGCACCCTATCTCTACCAGTCTGCAAACGCAACTACTTGTTAAAGAAGGGTTTGCAATGTAATAGGTTTCACATTTGCGAGAATTAGAACAATTGGCGTTGTAAATGCAAACGTTTTTTACTAATTTCTTTGGAGTGGAGTGGATGTACGAAGTGTGTAGTGGAATTATGTGGTATGTTGTGCAGTGAAATTATTTGGATAGAAAGTATGTGGTATGTAGTGTATAGGAATGATGTAGAGTGGGATTATGTATTATGAAGAGTAATTATGTGGTATGGTAGTCTGTGTTGTGGAGTGGTAACCTCAGGTTTAGTCTTCCTCGCTTCCATAGAAGCTCAACTATGAACACAGTGAGACAGTAAAATAGAATCACTGAGGAGCACTTGTGGACCTATTCAGAGGTATGAGCAGGGCCACTGGAATTATGTGACTGGCTGCAACGACTTTCGCACAATTATACATTTTCTGCATTAGCCACATAATTCATCATATGCACCCTAATCGGCAGAATTGAACAAAAAAGCCTTGTTTCTAGCTGAAACTGGTCAAACGTTATCAAAAATGCAGCAACAAGTGTTACAGCGTGGTGGAAGGCCCTTTGCAAACCTAGAATGGCCACCTGTTACTTATTGCTAAATGTGGGTGTTAAATTGGTACTAATGGTGTACAAGCCACTCTTGCTTCCCTCTGCTTCTTTTTGCACATTTCTTTCTTTCTCTGCACTTCTCTTGACCTCATTCTGCAAATCTCTTGTACTTTGTGCACCTCTCTTCCCTCTTTCTGCACGTCTGTTGACTCTTTCTGCACCTCATTTGCTTCTTTTTGCACCCCTGTTTTCTCTTTCTGCACTCGTCTTCCCTCTTTCTGTACAATTCCTGCCTGTTTTTGCATCTCACTTGCCTCTTTCTGTACTTTTCTTGCTTCTTTCTACACCTCTGTTGCTTCTTTCAGCAATTCTCTTGCCTCTTTTGTGTACTTCTCTTGCCTCTTTTTGCACCTATGTTGGCACTTTCTGCAACTCATTTGCTCCTTTCTACACTTCTATCTTCTCTTTCTGCACCCCTGTTGCTTCATTCTGCACTTTCCATGCTTCTTTCTGCACCTGTCTTGCTTCTCTCTGCACCTCTGTTGTCTCTTCATGTACCTCTTTTGCCTCTTTCTACACTTTTCTTGCCTTTTTCTGCACCTCTTTCCCCTCTTTCTGCACATCTGTTGCCTCTTTCTGCACCCCTGTTGTCACTTTCTGCACTAGTCTTCCCTCTTTCTGTACAATTCCTGCCTTTTTTTGCATCTCTCTTGCCTCTTCATGTACCTCTTTTGCCTCTTTCGTCACCACTGTTGCTTCTTTCTGCACTTCTCTTGCCTTCTTCTGCATCTCTTAGTTAGAGGTAGGTTTAATCCCCCTGCCCTAATATGCACTAGGGCCATATAGAGGAGGTCATGCTAATCACAAGGGTACCCCAACACATAGTGTACCCTATTGTATGTAGGTGTTTTCACTGTATTCTAAGTGTTTTTTAGCATAGCACTCGCTCCGTGTCTGGTTAGTCGCAGTCAGTTACACCCGGTACCCGTCAGCAAAAAGTTGGGGGCACAGGATGACTTTGCAGCCAGGGCTCTTTCTACTCCTCTGTTGGTTCTTTGTGCACATCTCTTGCTTCTTTCCGCACCTTTCTTCATACTCCTGGACTTCTGTTGCCTCTTTCTGCATTTCACTTGCTTCGCCTTTCTTCCTCTTTCTGCACATGTCCTACTTCTGTATGCATAGCTAGAAATTAGCATTTAAAAACCTTTAAAATTCACTGAAAAATCACAGGTTTCAGGGACGTTATAGTTAGAAATTAGCATTTAAAAAACCTTTGAAATTCACTGAAAAAACAATAGGTTTCAGGGACATTATAGTTCGAAATTAGTATTTAAAAAACCTTTGAAATTCACTTTAAAAAACCATAGGTTTCAGTAACGTTATAGTTAGTTGGACATTTCAGTCATACAAAACCTGTGAAATTAGGCTGTTATAGTTAATTTAGCTAACTATAATGCGCGCCCCCTCAATGCACTGCTGATGATGTCACTTATTACATCAATCATGACATGGTCAGTGACATCACTGATGACATCACGAATGACATCACAGATGACATCATTCATTCGATAATCTCCTCACACCCTAATATAACCTTTGATACACCCACTCTAATATACATACTACCATTTTCGAAACCATAGACACACCAATACCAGTTACTACATACCCACTCACTGTTTCCTAGGTCTACACACACATCCACTTATTCACCTATATAGTCACTCATACAAACTGTCACTCAATACAGCATTATCATATGCACTTATACACCTATAGAGACACTCACACACCACCACTCACCTATAGAGTTCCTCACACACCTAGTCAGTCATGCAAAAAATCAATCACACTCTCATTCACTCAGCTATACAGTTATACACACACCACCTCACCTATTAATACAGATACTAACACATACTTACTCTCATACACAATAACTTATACAAGCGCACACTCATCCATACAGCCACTCTCACAATCACTCACTCTCACATAGTCATTTATATACTCCAACACTCGCATATACTGCCTTTCACATATGTAGATACTCACACATGTCTGAATTACAGTTCAGGAATTGTTTGATGTTTCTTAGAGGCATAGGATCCCCCGTCTCCCTTTATATCTTATTACCTTATTGCTATATTTGCATGCCTTGCAATGCATGCATGGATAAAAACCTACTGCACCCTTGGTATCGCATCATAGTGGCTATGGCCTTGATTCTATTGCTTCCTGTTGGACCTGGGATCTCCAGATCACATAGGGTAGCTTGGCCCAGTGTAGGACAGTCAAACCTAGAGGCAAAAGTGTTAAGCTTGCGTCACACCCTTACAATAACTCAGCGTCCATCCACTCACAAATGACACTACACCGTAATTTTATAAAAGTAGAAAAGTTTGTCTTTTCCTTTTGAGGTTTATTCTCAAGTGCGTTTTTCCTCTTGATTCTAAACTACACAATCAATTTCTTTTAACTTCTTTTAACTTTTAACACAGCCTCAAATCATGTGTTATCAATGAGTCTTAGCTGTCATATCATTGTTCCATGAATGGATTATAGAACAGTTTCTGTCCCAGTTTCTATTTCATCCACATACAATTTTGATCAGAGTTAAGTCTTGAGTTAACTAGCAATAAGACACTTTGTGAAATAATCAAGCAGGGCATAAACCATACAATAGCTGATACCAAAATTCAAGTTAGGAGCTAATTCTCTTTTACAGAATACATTCTGATTTCAATTATACCTTACTTACTTAAGAGTTCCTAGGGTTAAGCTTGATAATAATAGTTCTGTAGATAACCTCTGGCTCGATGACTCTTTGTGCGGACGAATATAATCTCCACTGTTTGTCCTGCCAATCACAGTCTCTCTGTTGAGCTAAACCTTTTCTTAGCCTGGGCAAGAAGTCTCATAGCACCAGAATCAGCTGACGGAGATCGGATACCAGAAGCATATTTTACCACAGTTGAACAGAAGGGTTCTATCGTTGTATAATAAATTATCCTCCCTGTCCCCGTAGTCAAAATCCCTGCTTACTTGTCTTCCCAATCGCTGTTCAATTGAAATCAGCCGAAGCCAGCAGTCTACATGACCTCAGTGTCAAGCCGGGCAGGTTGGGGGGTTAATTCAAACCCGAGTCAGAAAATCAGCCACACCTACATCAGGAAGCTCTGAGGTACTGGAGCGCTTCAACGATTCTGCTCTCTTCCCTCTTTCCGCCCCTCGGAGGTTCAACTCCTCCCTTCCTGGTCTCTTTCACTCTTGCCCACCCCTTCCGGGTCTAATTTTTACTGTGCCGGGTCGACTTACCCGCTAAGATTTCCCCAGGCTTGCAGGTGTCGCACAGACGGCGAACAGGTCACGCCCGCTCCGCCTCTCACCCCGTCCTCAGTTACCTTGGCTATGGCTCTTGCTGGGTGGCGCTGCCATCCTTCAACTCCTCAGCGCAGCGCCCCCACCTCACAGGAGCCCAGTCGGTTCGGTCGTGAAATCTCACTCCGGTGCAGAGATACAGTCACCGCCGAGAACACAGTCTGGCTCTGGTGAGTTAACGCCTACGATGGGTAAAAAGGGGGGCAGACTTCAGCTGTGCTCGCAATCGCTGAGGGGAATCTCGGTGCCCAGCCAGTAGGATTCACCGGGAAGGGGGGGTTGATTTAACGGGCGTTCTCTTGTGATTACCTCAGTATAAGGTGACCCTAGCCACACTTAGTTGTTACTGTCACTTAGGTCTCGACTAGCGATCCTTGCTGGGGAAAGGACCCTCTTCCCAGGTACCTCAAGAAAATAGCGCAGGGAGACAGCCCCGCTGGGACAGATCTTCGGATGAGGGGGGGTTTCAGCCAGTGAAGAGGAAGCAGCCCCCAGAGGCTATCAGATCTTCTACTGCGTGCCCACCTCCTCACTCCTCAGCTTGGACTTCAGCTGGCTCTTGTCCTAAGTGACACCTTCTCAGCTCTTCCCACACGACACCTCCAACCACACAAAATGGCTGACCAACATTCCGCCTTATATAGGCTGACCCCAGAATGTCCAGAGGAGACGGAAGGTTCTGGAAACCCTCATACTGTCCTATGGACCTGAATCCTAAGGTAGCCAGAATGGTGGCAGTTGGAAGCCACCATTTTGTGGTTCCTGTGGTTTTAGTCAGAATAGGCACCTTTAGTCAGGGGAAAATCTATAGGGGCAAGGAGCACCTAACCCCTAGGTCAACACCTGAAAAATTCCAGTGGACGTAAAAAAAATGAAAGGCTAGGAGGCAAAAAGGGAACAAAAAATAAATAAATGACAGGAGGGGCCACCCCAAGGGCAGACAGGTCCAACACTTCCCCTTTCTTCATTTTCTACTCTGTCTATCCAGTAGAGCTTCAATAAATCTTGATTGCTTTTGTGGAACTTCTCAAAGTGGCACGCAACAGGGATGAAATGCACCTTCCATGCATGCTCTCATTGTAAAATGTAGGCATCCTAATGGGCCGGTTGGGACCGCCGACCAGGTGTCAGTCAGTCCTGTGATCGAGACGATGTCAGGCGGAGGCAACTCTGGCCAACATCGTAATCATCCCAGGTGCGGTCACATTGTAATTGCGGTGTCGGTACCGCCGACCGCAGGTCGGTCGGTCCCAAGACGCAACTGTGTTAAGCAGAAGTAAGTCCACCCAACATCATAATTAGGCCCTAAATATTAATCCATTTAAAGGAATTAACTTGCCACCCGTTACTCCTATAAACCACACAACCTGCACTAAGATTAAACTTGAAAAAAAATCTTTACACAAATAAAATAGTGAATTAACAATTAAATAATGAATATTATTTAAGAACGAATTATTAATTAATTGAAAATAATTCACTCTGTACCCTTTACTCCATAAACCCCACAACCCACACCTTAAAAGAATGTAATTAAACAATTAACATAATTAATGATCAATTAATTAATATTATTAACAAATAATTATTAATTAATTAAAAACAAATTACTTCCCACCCTTTACCCCCCCACAACCCACACCTAAAATTGCTCAATTGAAATAATTAATTATCAATTAATTAGTTAATATCAATAAACAATTAATCATTAATTAATTGAAAATAAATTACTTCCCACAACACGCACATAAAATGTACTAAAAAATAATACCACAATTAACAAAATTAAATATCAATAAAAAAATAATTTTAAATAAATAATCATACATTTATTATAATTAAATTACTTCCCACCCTATACCCCTATAAACTCACAACCTGCTACAGAACTAAAAAACACAAGATTTGACTAAATTACTTAAAATAGCCACAAAAAAATGTAATAAATATATTTAAAAAACATAAACAATAATTATACAAAAAAGTGTCATCGTATACATTTAAAATACGTGGTAAAATACATAACAATAATGAAAAAAACGAAATTTTAAAATGTTAAACTATATTTTTGCAAACGATATTAATGACCTCGATATGTTAGAAATCATCATTATCGATATTCTTGTTGTCGATATTTCCATATCACAATATTTTAGACTCAATATTCTGGTATCTCGGTAATTTTAGTCGATATTTTGTTGTGTGGTGAAATGGTCAAATGGGAAACATGACCTAACTGTGATATTTGATACAGAGAATATAACATTTTATTGTAAGAGCTGGTCTATCCTACCAGGTGAGACTGGTAAATAGTTCCTCCTAAAATCCTAAGGTGGTGTCACATCCATGGCGAGACTTTATCAGAGGTTGGGAACTTGGGATGCCTTAGAGGAAGACATTGCACTGACCGCTCAGTCAGGTGGTATTGAGCAGGTTTTCATGTTCAAGATGTTGCTGAGTGGCCACTCAGCGTGGCCCACAGGGCCGGACTGGCCGTAGCAGACACCGGGCAATCCCCGATTTTGGGCCCCTGGGGGGCATTTTTGTTACAGGGCCGTTTTTTCAGCATTGCTGCAAAATCGGCCCAGTAACAAAATCGGCCGAAAACCGCCCCCCGCAAAGGAATGGAATGGAATGGAATGGAATTGGATTTATAAAGCGTATGGCTGCCCTTGAGCGTCCCAGCGCTAAAACAGTTGATAACAGAGCAACTGAGGGAAAATAATTTTAGGGACCTTTGGGGCAAAGAGCTCGCCCAACCCGGAAGCGGGGGGCGAGCAGTTTGTCAGGGCCGGGTTTGGTTCCCAGTCCGGCCCTGCCCACGCTGGCACTTCTGCAGTTGTGATCACTTTGAGGAGTGTTCTGTAACTGACAGTGAGCTTCAGATGAGAAGGGAAGCAGTCATGTATTAGAGTTCTGCACTTGTCAAAAGATCACAAACACAGACTTCTTCAGGTACCAGCCGATGCTATGAAACGTAACAACCGAACTGACCCGACTCAGGAAAGATTTCATCCTCCTCCGTGCCAAAAATCCTCCCCCACCATAAAACCCCCTCCCACCCTCCCTCAAAAATCCCTCATATCACACACAACATTTGGAGATCAATCCCTCTCCACCGCGATGCACACAGACCTCGCCGCTCCTCTAACCATCTCTCCCCGTCTGACATTGCCGACCTATGCAACTCCTATCTTCCTAATGTGCCAACCACAAACCCCCCACTCTCTCACTCCCACATCCCGGTTCTTATAGGTACAAAACGAACCCCTTCCTCCCCCTCTTCCCCAGACTACCACCCCAACTCACGTTGATCCCCCATGCCCTCCCCCCTTATGCAACCACACACCTCTGAAGTGCATGCTCGTCAACTGCTGATCTGCTGCCTTACACGCCACGGAAATCTCGGAAACAATCCTGAGTGAATTCATTGATATCGCATTCTTCACAGAAACCTGGCTGAATGACCACGCAACGAGCATACTTGACCTACTCTCCCCTCCTGGATACTCTATTCTTAGAAAAGACAGACCAATCAGAGTGGGGGTGGTCTTGCCATTATCTTCAAAAATGATTTCCAGTTATCCCTTGTTACTAACCCAGGCTACTCCTCCTGCGAATACCTAGAAGCGGAACTATAAACACTAAACTCCCTCTCAATTCGCCTACACAGCTTTTATCGCCCCCACGTGCACCACAGCCCTTTATTGAGGACCTATCTGAGCACCTGACGAAATCTGCTTTATCCAAATAAAAAAATATCTTTCTTGGGGATTTTAACCTCCACTGGAACGATACCAATGACCCCGCTATCTCCCTCCTCACTACTCTCCTTGAGATCAGCAAACTCAAACAACTTTGCTTATCCCCAACACACTCCAAAGGTTCCATACTTGACGTCATTCTGTCCAATGACGATCTGACATCCGTGACCAATATCATCCCCACTGACTGGTCTGACCACCACCTTATACTGTTCACCATAGATACCTCCGCAAGCCTCCCCGTTAACAGACCTAAGAAATTAACTAGGAATCTGAAAGGTATCCCCCCAGACGCTCTCCAATCTAAAGTCCAAGCTCCACTCCTTCTCATTCCCGACTCACAAAATGCAAATGAGCTCACTGAACTCTTCAACAATACTGTCACTGGTATTCTTGACGAACTGGCCCCACCTAAACTCAAAACCCAAAGAAACATCCCCTCTAACTCTTGGTTTAATACTGAGTTAAATAATGAAAGACGGGCACTCAGACTAGCTGAAAGAATCTCGAGACACCAACCCTCTCCTGCCCATCTGGCTCAACTTAGACGTGCTAGGTCCACGTACAAAAAGCACATCTTCAAGCAAAAGGCATCCTTCTTCCGCACTTAACTAGATCGTGCCAAAAACAGACCCAGGGAACTCTTCAATATAATACGTATTCAAACTTCCCCAGCTCCTCCTAATATGACAGCCTCATCGGCCAGATGCGATGAAATTGCCTATTCTCTGAAAAAATTGCCAAAATTGATCAATCCTTCCCTCCCACAAAACCACCCTCCAACCCACTCCCTTATGACCCCTCTCACCCTCCCTCTTCTCTACACCCCCCAATCACTCCACTGACCTCACTCATACCACTACTCTGGCTACCAACTCCCCTGACTCACAACTAAAGAACAATGCATCCTTGCTCAACTTCCTCCCTGTCACAGAGCTAGAAGTCCTCAATATAATTGGCAATCTTAAACCGTCCTCCCACACAAATGATCCTGTACCCTCCAACCTTGTCCCCTCCCTTAAACACATCATCGCCCCATTCTGGACAAAAATTATCAACACCTCTCTCTCCACGGGCTGTGTCCCCACCTCACTTCAACTGGGTCAAATCTCACCCATATTTAAAAATCCAAACGCGGACCCAAATGACCTTAACAATCTCCGCCCTATCTCCAACCTCCCCCTTCTCTCAAAGGTCCTTGAAAAATGTGTCCTACTACAACTTGACAAACACATCGAAAACTTTAACCTAATCGACCCCCTTCAGTCTGGCTTCAGGAGAGGCTGTAGCACCGAAACGGCAATGCTCAATGTCATTGATGACATCCATCAATCACTTGATAATGGAGAGTCCTCCCTTCTTATCCTCCTGGATCTCTCCGCAGCATTCGATACAGTCAACCATTCAGCCTTACTCAATGTTCTTATGACCCGTTTCGCTCTTAACAACACTGCCCTCAAATGGTTCACCTCATACCTTCAAAACCGAACTCAGCAAATAAAAATTAAAAATTGTCTCTCTAACCCCTCTCCCATCTCCCTTGGAGTCCCCCAAGGTTCTATCCTCTCCCCTTCCCTCTTTAACCTCTTTATGGAACCTCTCACTCTCATTCTTAAACAAGCAAGCATCAACTACCACCTATACGCTGATGACACCCAAATCTATTACAAGATCAAAACTCACGCTGACATCTTACAACTCCCTTCACAAGATCCAATCCTGGTTCCAGTCAAACCATCTCAAACTAAACCCAAATGAAACTGAAATCATCCTCTTCACCCCTAAAAAGAACCGTCTCCAAATTCAATCATGGATCTTCGACCTTAATGCACTCAACTGCCCACTCACACTGTCCAACTCCGTCAAATCGCTTGCCATTACTATCGACAAAGCCCTCACCCTAAACGTTCACATCAAAATATCTGCCAAAGGAGCCCTCTTCGCTCTCCGCCACCTCAAGAAAATCAAACCATTCTTACCCATTGATGATTTTAACCTTGCAGTTCAATCACTGGTTCTCTCACGTATTTACTATGGCAACGCCATCCTCAACGGA
The DNA here is from genome assembly GCF_964261635.1 of Lissotriton helveticus. Taxonomy (NCBI): domain Eukaryota; kingdom Metazoa; phylum Chordata; class Amphibia; order Caudata; family Salamandridae; genus Lissotriton; species Lissotriton helveticus. The sequence continues at coordinate 926,991,101 of NC_136057.1, forward strand.
ATCCCCAAGGTCCACCTTGCTCCTATTAAAGCTGTGCTCAACCTTGCAGCCAGGCTCATCACAGATTTCAAACGCTTCGACCATATCTCCCCAGATCTAAAATCGCTTAAATGGCTCCCTATTGAAGGGAGATCAACCTACAAAACGGCCTGCATTACCCATAAGGCTCTCCACCAAAAGTCTCCGCAGTACCTATCCAACAAACTACTTATCGCTGGAAACACTCGTCCTCTGAGAAGCTCCAACGCCCTCCTCCTAATCCCTCCTCTGCACAAAAAGAAAGCAACACAATCACGCGCCTTCTCTGGAAATGCCCCTACTATATGGAACTCCCTCCCGAAAAACCTTCGCTGTGACCCCTCGTACGCCAGCTTCAAAAAAGGCCTCAAAACCCACCTCCTAAACTACTACTGAGAATCCCAATCTTGTGCCTGACTCCTGATCTCATCTCACTATACCATATCTGTCCCTGTAATATAGTGGCTTTCTTACTGCAATCCAATTTACCTATCTTACCAGTATTATACTGCTTCATCTCTTGCTTCATTCCTCCTTGATTTTGTAATATGGTTGTTTTTTACTTTGTTATTATGCTTTTTTTATCACTGTTGGCCTTATTCTATCATGATCATGTAAAGCGCTCTGATACCTCTGGGTCTAGCCAGCGCTATATAAAACTTTGAAAATAAATAAATAAAAGGCATGGTCAAGGCTCTTTTCAAGAGGGTGGTCTGATCAGAGTATCCTTTCAGAAGTTCCCAATCCAAGATGAAGTTGAGTAATTTCCTGAAATATCAGTTCCTGTTTGAATCATACAAAGAAGGCAGCAAAGAATGAAGGATGTGTTGCAACGCTTCTGTGCCCTTATTTTTAACTGCATGCATCGCTATGTTACTATTATTGTCCCTGATTTTTGCTCCTTTTTATCTGGATTTCCCTTTTGATTTTTTGTGGATTTGTTGCTTGACTCTTTTCTGATGTAAGCTTGTTGCCTAATTATATACTTTCAGTTTAGCCTTCATCTTCAATCGAGAACTATAGCCCTCTTATGAAGACACTTGGCACCTTTCACATGCACATTTAGGTGCAGGGTGGCACCATGGCTACTGGGAGGAGCTACCCTTTCCTCAGGTAATCTAAAAGGAAAGTTGACCGACTGCCAGGGTCCAGTCCTGAAGCAGCACCTAAAGTGGAAGAGTTTTTTGCCAGCACTCGCCTAAGCAATATTACCTTTGAACATAGGAGCATTCATACTATGCATAACTACCATACTTTATAAATGCATAACAACAAGATTCAGTTTCAGTAAATGTGTATTTATGTGCACTATGCTCCAAATCCCTTAAGCATTGATCAATGTGATTCATCTTTCACATGGTACCACATAAATGTCATGTTTTATTAATTTGACAAGGCTTTGTTCAAGATTCAAGAACAAAGCATGCAGGTGAATGAAGGATATGTACAGCTTTGATAGGAAATGTAACTGCACACTGGCACACCTGCATGGTTGACAGCAGAGCTCTGACAAATCATTCAAGACAGCCAATTAACTGAATGAACCGAGATAAGAATAACATATAGAAATGGTGGCTTTGATTGGATGACAGCCAGTGTATGGTATTACATGCCCAGTTTAATAAGGGAGTCACATTATTGTCTATTAAAGAAGGAAGTAAAACTTTGCACACTGCTTCTTCACCCTTGTTGCTTAAGTAGGAATGCTTCACAAAATATATTATATTTCAGTGCTTGAATGACCCATTGTGGTATAGACGGTAATTAATCCCCTCAGGTATTCGATAAGGAAAACCAGCTTATAACAATAAGAATCCTTTCTAAACAAGAACAATCAAGAAAGGTACACGAGTTATAGGTGCAATAACCAACAATTTGTGGTATACTTTTAAGATTAAAAAAAAAAGTGATTGATAATTGACTAGAGGATACTTAGGGCCTGATTTAGTGTTTGACTAGTGGGTTACTCAGTTACAACGTGACATATATGCCGTCCACCTTATTACTAATGGATTATATCAAATCAAATAAAATCAGGTACATTTGTATAGTGCAAACATATCACATGGCAAGTGTATTAAGGGGGACAAGATATCCATCATGTTGTGAGGGAGTAACCCTGTCTCCAAAATCTAAATCAGGCACCAAGTTACCTATATCTTGAGTATATCTGCTATCTTTAGCTTCAAAGTGCATACCTTCAGCGTGGGGCACCTCCCTGTAGCAGTGCACTTCCTCCATCATAGAATTGTACGCCGTTGCGCTAGTGTTCATCATTCTTACTTACCTGCCAGCTGCCTAGGGTTCCTTCTCGTTTGCAAGGCATTCTTCCTACTCCATGTCTGTCCTCCTCACAGCAGTTATTATCCTCTTCTTTAATGTCCCTCTGCCTACCATAGTGATTTCTCTCTGCAGTCTCGTGCTCTTTCTTTTTCACGTGCTCTTCCTTCTTACCACAGTGTTTCTCTGCACACATGTTCATGTTGCCTAGAACTGAATTTCACCCCATAGCAGTGCCCCTCTTCTTCGAGTCTCCCCCTGACAACCACAGGCATCCCCTCGCCTATTGCAAGATCCTCCCCCCTAACCTATCATCATGTTCCTCAGCCCTACTGCGGTATTACTCCTGGCTACAGTAGTGTTGAAGTGAACGAGTCTTTGAAAGACTTCAAATAATGGGTGCATCGAAACTCATGAGATATTGTGTATGAAACGTACAGCAGTAAACAGTTCTGTAATATTTTTTGATTCTCATTATAAAAAATATTGCAAAGAATTATTTCTACAACATAAACGCATCAAAAGGGAAACAATGAATGAATGGAACATTTTTAAAGCGCAGACTTAGCTCAAGGGCATCAAGGCGCTGAATACAGACCTATATGCAAGCAGACAGATGCCCACTCAAACACGCCTCACAGGGACCAGCCAGGTCTTAAACGTCTTTCGAAAGATTGTGTGTGATCGTTGCCCCGAAAGATCATCCGGGAGAGAGTTCCAAACGTTGGCCGCAGCAAATGAAAAAGCTCTCCCTCCCATCTCATCCTTTTGAACCTAGGAACCATAAGGAGATTCTTTTTTGATGACCTCAGGTTCCTCGAGGGCGCATACTGTTGGGATAAGGTCTTAATGCCCGAAGGGCCCAGGCCGTAGTAGGCATTGAGAGTGAGGCAGAGGGTCTTAAACATAATTCTGCGAACCACCAGGAGCCAGTGAAGCGAAAGAAGAGAAGACGAGACTGAGTGATGTTTGGGTAGATCCATCACCAACCTTGCAGCGGCATTCTGCACCAGGAGCAAGTGACGCAGCTGCCCTTTATTGATGCCTAAATAAAGGGTGTTGCAGTAATCCAATCTGGACAATATTAATGCAACCACCACTTTTTTTCAGGCATCAAATAAGCGGAACTGAGAAATGTTCCTTATGAGCCGGATGAGCCCAAAACAGGTGGCCACTGTGCTAGAGACCTGCAAGTTCAAAGAAAGGGAATCATCCACCACAACTCTCAAGTTTTTACCATGGGAAACAGGAGTTGGACAGGTGCCCAAGGAGTCAGGCCACCACTCACTAGACCAGATGTCTGTCCTGTCCCCAAAAATCAGGACCTCCGTCTTCTCGCCAGTCAGTTTTAGATAGTTTTGTACCATCCATGACGAGACTGCTTGCATGCAATTTTCAAAATTCTGCGCGGAGTCCGTGACATTTTGCGTGATCAACACCATTATTTGGGTGTCGTCCGCATAAGACAACACCTCCAGTCCAGACGATTTCACCACCCTTGCAAATGGGGCCACATAGATATTAAACAAAGTGGGGCTCAGGGAGGAGCTCTGAGGCACTCCGCAAACAAGGGGGGTAGAATCTGAATAAAAACTTCCCATTTTGACTGTTTGAGACCGCACACCCAGAAAGGAGGCAAGCAGGTCCAAGGCCGAGCCCCCAACACCTATCTTCCTGAGACGCTCCACCAATCTCAGGGGAGACAGTTTATCGAATGCTGTGGTAAGATCAAGTAAAATCAAAAGGGTGGGATGTCCTGCATCCACCTGAACTCGTATGTTATCAAAAACCGCAGTAAGGGCAGTCTCCGTGCTATGCGACCTTTTGAATCCATGTTCAGAGCCATCCAAAATATGATGCTCCCTCAGATAGGCACTCAGGTTAAAGTTCAAATGGGATTCTAAGATCTTCGCTGGGATCGGCAGCAGGGAGATGGGACGGAAATTTGTTAGATTTGACGGATCTAAAGAGGGCTTTTTTAACAGTGGCCTAACCACTGCCGCCTTCCAGGTCAGAAGATACTGGCCTAGTGAGATGACTAAATTTTAGACTGTGGTGAAATGCGGAATAAGTGCCGCTTTAGCCATTTTAAGATCCTTTAAAGGACAGAATCCATGGGTGATCCCGATTTAAGTCCTTCAAGTAGGTGCTCAACTGTTTCAAGAGTAAGCTTTGGAAAAGCACATAGACTAGGAGATGCCATGTTGCTGGGGCTATACATAGGATAGATTTCAGGTAGGGCATCAGATGTCTGATTCAGATTTAAAATCTCCAACTGAGCATAAATATCAGATATCTTAGATCAGAAAAAGGAAGAAAGACTGTCGCAAAGCTCCTGAGACGGCTCCACGGAGTCAGAGGCCGTAGGCGCAACAAGGGAGTTAAAGATGTTAAAAAGCTTCTTAGGCGATTTAAGTTCCTCTTAGATCTTTGAGTAATATCTTCCCTTTTCCTCAATAATAGCTGCTATATATGCCTTCAGGGATTGTTTGTGCAACTCTCTGCCCAAAGGGGCAAGATCCCTGCGCCAGAGTCTTTCCTTCCTTCTGCACTCCTGTTTCAACTTACGCAATCGGTCAGAGAACCAGGGTGCAGAAGGCTTTTTTCTAGCTGAATAGTAAGATTATTTGAGGGCTAGAGTGTCCATCACTGCTAATAACTTTTTAGAAAGCTTATCTGCAGCCGAGTCCGCACTTAGATATTCTGAGAGCTGAAAATCCGCAAAAGCATTGGGGACCGCTTCATTGCTGATCAGATTACGATTTTGTTTGTCAGCAGCTTTCAGATTTACAGATTGAGAGTTGTAAATTGTTGAAACCCTTATTTCAAAAGGAATAGCATAGTGGTCTGACCAAGCTAACGGAAGAGGCTCTCCCACCATGATCCGATGATCTTTAGAAAAAATCCCATCTAGGGTGTGGCCCGCCACATGTGTGGGAGATTTAACAAATTGTGGAAAGCCACAACCATTAATGCATTCCAAAAATGTTTGTGTATCATGACTTGTATTATTTTCTAAATTAAAATTAAAATCCCCAAGAAGACTAAAATGTATTCTTTCTAAATAGGGCTCTAACCGATTGCACAGGTCCTGGGTAAAAGCGGCCCTAGGGCCTGGTTGCCTATAACAAAGGACCCCATAAAAACTTTTAGAGGGGGCCGAATTTATGGAAAAATATAGGGCCTGGTATAGATCAGTCGACGAGGTAAGAGGTTCTGACCGACAGGTGAAAATGTCCTGACCAGGATGCCTAGACCCCCCCACGCCGGCCCACCTTGTTCAGTCTGGTGAGGCAGTAGCCAGATGGAATAGCCTCTACAAGCTCAGTACCAGAGAAATCACTAGCCCAAGTTTCAGTTAAAAATACCCAATCAGGTGTATGTTGAAGAACAAAATCTTTAAGTGATGTTATTTTTAATCAGGGACCTAGAGTTAATAGGAAATCCCCGAAGAGTCTTCCCCCTTCCTGTGGGGATAGCTCTAGTTTTAATAGTGGAAACACTCTTCACCTCCCGCCCATGAAACATAGGCCACACGACATGCATGAGGAGTGCCCTTTTCGAAAAAGGATTTCAGAGTTTCAAATATGGTCACAGAGCAGAGAATTTGTCATGCCCAGTTCTAAAAGACCCCCCTTGAATACCTTAACTCAGGATTGGGGCTTTGCAGCGGAGAGACAGCATCCCTGGCGTGAACTTGCGCGGATGGGTGCAGACGAGCTTGCCATTGGCGCGCCCGCTGCATGGGGAGCAGGGCATGCTGTTTATGTAGGAATGAAGGTTTGGGGCACTAGAGCGCTAATCCCCCTGTTCCTGCCCCTCGCCAGCCGGCAGAGGAGCAATGGAGCCACCAACACCCTCCACACAAACGGTAGAGACCGTGGTGAACCGGGGTGCGCGGCTTAAACTGAAGTCCCCGCTAATCAGGTTACAAAGTTGCAGCAAATGTGGAACGAATGATAGTTAAAAACACACAGAGCAAATCTGATTATTTTAAAAACAAAGTGTCCCCCGCAAAACTGTGCTCAAGCAGGAACAAAGTACCTACATACGTCTGTGGCACGGCAGGAGAAAACTAGCTGTATATGAAGGCTTGGTGCACTAGAAAACAAAGAGTTTGTGCTCAAATTTCACACACTGATACATATCTGGATGCTTTATTCCACTTTTACGAAAGAGGTTTCTCAACATATAAAATGCACTGGAGTAAACCTTAGTTGCTTTAATCTCCTCAATTTCAATCCGTGGGCTGTGCAGATAGAATTCCTTACGTGAAAGTATAGCAACACAATCTACTCCTCACAGATGAACAACTGATTCGTATTGTATCAAAAACTTTATTTCGGTTACAAACAGTAACTACAAAAGCACAAATCATTAGCATTACAAGAATTTATAAATAAAAATGATAAGCTAACAGCAATTCATAATTCAAAATACAATTATTTATTTATTTGCGTTTTATATAGCGCTGGTTAGACCTAAGGGTATCAGAGCTCTTTACAAGTGTTGAGAATAAGTTTACAAAATGTTCAAAACAAATAGGACAATAGAGCAGCTATGTTGTTAACCGTAAGGATACAGTAATATAAAACAATCAAGCAATTGGATAAAGAGAATGGAGCCAGATGCGATACTGTGTAGTCAATTAGTGTGGTCAATTAGTCAGGGGATCTCACCGACGGAAATTGTCAAAGAGGGTTTGATCTTTGGAAGATTTTTCCTGCTCTCAATAGTTTTGTTTCTAGATATTTGGTTTTTTGTATACAGGGTTTTATGGGTGATACAAGCTGTCTTGTAGATGCATCTTCCTTCAACGGGAAGCCAAGTGAGACTTTTAATTGTAGGTGTGATGTGATCAAACCATTTGATTTCTGTGACAAGCCTGCAGCCGCATTGTGAATTGTTTTTAGGGGCATGAGGTGACTTTTAGTGGCTCCTGTATGGATGGCATTGCCGTAGTGAAGTTCGGGAGGAGTAGGGTTTGTACTACCGTCTTAAGATTGTCAGGGGTATACACAGTTTGATTTTCTTGAGATGCTTTAGTGTGTAGAGTGCTCCTTTGGCTGTATATTAGATTTGTTCCTTCATTGACAAGTTTATGTCTAGTGTGGTACCCAAGGACTTTATGGAGTTGGACAGTGTGGTTGGGCAATTTAGGGATTCGACATTTTTTTGCCATTCTTGGATAGGTAGGGGTTTGGTTTTTGGAGAGAGGAATAGTAGTTCAGTTTTGTTGGGGTTCCGCTTAAGATGGTCGGTGTTTAGCCAAGTTTGTATCTTAATTAGTGTGGCTTTAAGATGTCAGATGTATCTGAGTGATTTTATTCTGTAGCAGAGTTGTGTGTCATCGACATATAGGTGATACTTGATCCCAGCTTAGTTCAGGATAACTGTGAGGGAAAAATGTCTCCTTCTATCACGTCTGAAGTCTGTCCATTTAGTATTTCTTTTCAGTTGAAGGAGTTTGTTACTTGCAATATATTGCTTTTTTGGGGCCCTTTCAGTCTTTAGTTAAGACTTGGGGGGAGTTTTGGTTTTTACTTGTGTGTCAGTGGTGCTGGCAGTTTGGGCTGTCAGACAATTGCCAAGGTTCAGGGATCTTTAAATTTTTGCAATTTAGTTAGAGAGGAAGTTAGCTATTTCTTCGCAGCGTTCATTGGTGGTTATTGTTTCCTGTTGTGAGGTAAGTGTAGTTTGTTGTTTTCTTATGTTAAAGAGCTCCCTCGATCGGTTCTTGGCATGGCCCGGGTTTTTATGAAAGAAAATGGCTTTTTACCTGAAAATATGTTTCTTGTAGTTGAGCCGCTCGGATCTTAAGAGTGAGAGGTGTGCCAGTCTCCATAACCTTTCGGTCTCCCTATGTTGTCTTCTTTTGTTGTTAAGGTCTACATTGAACCAGGATCTGGATTGATTTGTATTGCTCCCTTCAGTTTGAGTGGTGCTACTGGTCAAGAACATCTCATCAAAGAGCTATAGTGGGCAGTGAGGTCATCAGCGGTGTGAAGGAGGGGTTGCAAATGTAATTGGGCGCAGATCTTGGATTCTAGCTCTGTTAGTGGGATATGCTTGATGTTCCTAGCCCAGTCGTGAGTTTGTTGGATGGTGTTGGGAAGGATATGTGGTGTATTTTGAGATTGAACAGTATGTGATGGTGTTTCGACCAGTCGATAGGCAAGATGGAACGAAGTGAGACAAGCTCACTTTCAGCAATTATCGCATGTAGAGTTGATCCTTTATAGTGAATCTGTTCATTACAGAGTTGCTTGCAGTTCTTGAATTCCAGTAGGTTATTTGGGCTACAGATTGTGAAGTCTTATGTGTCATTCCAGTGCAGGTTGAGGTCACCCAGAAGTATGTTATTGGAGTCAGTTTGTAAGGATTTAGGTATTGAGTCGGTTAGTTCCTCGGTGAAGAGTGTGCGATCACCAGGTGGGTGATATATAGTGTGCAGTTTGGTGGGATTGGTGCCTTTAGTGCTGATTTATACTCCAAGAGATTCGAAGGTCAATTCATTTGTGGTATCTAGAAGGTAAAGTAGGGTTTCCTCTTTGTGGATGATTGCACGCCACTCTCTTTTCACCCTGGCCTATCCCTTCTGATGATGGAGCTGCCAGGAGGAGTGAGCAAGTCTAGTATCGGGGTTGCACTGTTGATTTCTTACCCAAATAAGGTCTGTGGTGTATTGAGCAGGTGGTCTGGGCATTACGTAAGGTCGAGGGATTCTCTTTGTGCCAACAATCACTGGAATTGTGGATGCAGGTTTGGTGTCCTCTTGAAGGGATTTAGAGTTGTATGATTCTCTGAGTAATTCAGTTTCTGTTGAGGATAGGGAGTTGAGCGCTTGGTCGCGTCTGTAGGACAGGCAGCTGATGGGGATGGAGCTCTGGCAGGTGAGACCGCCTGCTGCTAGAGATCCTTTTGTAGGAGTCAATTTCTGTATTCTCATGGTGGGATTGAGTGTTAACTTGGCTAGGATCAAAAGGTGAATTTTTTACGCTGGAGATGTCTTTAGCTAGAGAATCAAGTTTTTTTTCTATTAGACTCGCAAACAGGGTGAGAATGTTTGGGAGGTTGTGTATTCTGTGAGTAGGTTAACAAGCTGCAGGTCCTGAGTCTAAAGTGGGCAAGTGACATCAAGGCAGGAAATGTGAAGGTTTGTTTGGGCTGGTTGGGTTCTGCAATGGGAGTCCTGGATCCCTGACATAATATAGAATGACAAAATATAGACTTACCAAAATATAGTCACCAAAATATAGAATGCCAAAATATCGAATTCCTATCTACAAACAGGTAAGTACAAAAATATCGAATCCCAAATATAGTCTGTAAAAAATATAGTCAGTCAAAATATCGAATTTTTTTAAATGTCTTAAAAGTAATTTAAAATTAATGAAATAATAAATATAATTAACTAAAACATACTTAAAAATACTCAAATAACCTTAAAATTAAGATATAATTAATTTAAGTTATTAATAAAAAATGTACAATATTTTACCGTATGATAGCAGGAGGGTAACATTTTATATTACCACTCCAGTGAGTGCAACAGTAGGGAAAGCGTTGGATAGCGTAGGGGTAAAAAAAAACTATTCCCACTCCAGTGAGTGCAATAGTAGGGAAAGCGTTGGATAGCGTAGGGGTAAAAAATACTATTCGCACTCCAGAGAGTGCAACAGTAGGGAAAGCTTTGGATAGAGTAGGGGTAAAAATTACTATTCCCACTCCAGAGAGTGCAACAGTAGGGAAAGCGTTGGATAGCGTAGGGGTAAAAAATACTATTCCCACTCCAGTGAGTGCAACAGTAGGGAAAGTGCTGGATAGTGTAAGGGTAAAAATTACTATTCCCACTCCAGAGAGTGCAACAGTAGGGAAAGCGTTGGATAGCGGGAGGGTAAAAAATACTATTCCCACTCCAGTGAGTGCAACAGTAGGGAAAGCGTTGGATAGCGTAGGGGTAAAAAATACTATTCCCACTCCAGAGAGTGCAACAGTAGGGAAAGCGTTGGATAGCGTAGGGGTAAAAATTACTATTCCCACTCCAGAGAGTGCAACAGTAGGGAAAGTGTTGGATAGCGTAGGGGTAAAAAATACTATTCCCACTCCAGTGAGTGCAACAGAAGGGAAAGCGTTGGATAGCATAAGGGTAAAAATTACTATTCCCACTCCAAAGAGTGCAACAGTAGGGAAAGCGTTGGATAGCGGTAGGGTAAAAATTACTATTCCAACTCCAGAGCGTGCAACAGTAGGGAAAGCGTTGGATAGCGGTAGGGTAAAAATTACTATTCCAACTCCAGAGCGTGCAACAGTAGGGAAAGCGTTGGATAGCGGTAGGGTAAAAATTACTATTCCAACTCCAGAGCGTGCAACAGTAGGGAAAGTGTTGGATAGCGTAGGGGTAAAAAATACTATTCCCACTCCAGTGAGTGCAACAGAAGGGAAAGCGTTGGATAGCATAAGGGTAAAAATTACTATTCCCACTCCAAAGAGTGCAACAGTAGGGAAAGCGTTGGATAGCGGTAGGGTAAAAATTACTATTCCAACTCCAGAGCGTGCAACAGTAGGGAAAGCGTTGGATAGCGTGGGGGTAAAAATTACTATTCCCACTCCAGAGAGTGCAACAGTAGGGAAAGCGTTGGATATTGGAAGGGTAAAAATTACTATTTCCACTCCAGAGAGTACAACAGTAGGGAAAGCATTGGATAGCGTAGGGGTAAAAATTACTATTCCCACTCCAGAGAGTGCAACAGTAGGGAAAGCGTTGGATAGCGTAGGGGTAAAAAATACTATTCCCACTCCAGAGAGTGCAACAGTAGGGAAAGCGTTGGATAGCGGGAGTGTGAAAATTACTATTCCCACTCCAGATAGTGCAACAGTAGGGAAAGCTTTGGATAGCTAGGGGTAAAAATTACTATTCCCACTCCAGAGAGTGCAACAGTAGGGAAAGCGTTGGATAGCGTAGGGGTAAAAAAAATACTATTCCCACTCCAGAGAGTGCAACAGTAGGGAAAGCGTTGGATAGCGGGAGGGTGAAAATTACTATTCCCACTCCAGTGAGTTTAACAGTAGGGAAAGTAATGATTTAATATATTATTAAAAATAAATTAAATATCAATACCAATAAAACATTAATTGAAATTAATAACCAATTTAATATTATGTAATAATTAATTAGAAATACAACTACATATTAGTTATTAAAATTAATAACCTATCCATAATTATTTAACAACTAATTAATTTTCAATAACAAAAAGTAATTAATAACAAAAATTAATACCAATTAAAAATTAACAGTAAATTAATTATCAATACACAAAAAGTATTTTTAATATGTAATTAATTACAATTACATTACTTCCCACCCTATTCCCCTATAAACCCACATCCCACTACAGAAAATACATTAATACAATTATCATAATTATCAAATATTTAATTAATATAAAATAATTACCAATTAATAGAAATTAATTGCCAATTAATAGAAATTAATTACCAATTAAAAATTAATTACCAATAAATTTAAAATCAATACCAATAAATGAAAAAAATATTTACTTAATTACAATTAAATTACTTCCCACCCTAGTCCCCTATAAACCCACAACCCGCTACAGAAAATAAATTTAGAAAATTAACATAATTAACAATTAATCAATTAATACAAATTAATTGGCAATTAATAAAAGTTAATTACCAATTAAAAAATAACAATAAATTCAAAATGAATACCAATAAATAAATAAAAATATTTAATTAATTACAATTAAATTACTTCCCACCCTATTCCCCTATAAACCCACAACCCGCTACAGAACTAGAAAGCAAAATTTAATTAAAAAATTAATAATAATTGCAAAATTAATTTTTAATTTAATATAATTAAATTACTTCCCACCCTATTCCCCTATAAACCCACAACCCGCTACAGAATTAAATTACGCAAAAATTAAATAACATAAAATTCATTACTTAAAATACATTAAACATACATTACAAAAATTAATATACACTTTTCACACATATACTAACATACAAAACACTTTAAAAAAATTGATATTATTAAAAAATCGATATATTTAATGCCTATGTTGTATACTTCGATATTTTGACTTCTATATTTTGAAAATCGATATTACTTACCTTAAATTCGATATTTTTAACCACTATATTGTGTCCATTCGATATTTTGTCCATTCTATATTTTTACTTCGATATTATGTCCAATCTATATTTTGGAATCGATATTATGACTGTTTACCGGGAGTCCAGGGTGTGTTTGAGGGCACATGCTAGCAATCCATCTAGTAAATAAACTAACATGAACACATTATATAATGTTGAAAGGCCCCAGCTACACCAATCCTGAGCAGAAATATAATTGAAGAGGCTAAAAAAATATGAAGGGCACTTTAGTAAACAGGCAGAGCTCAAGAATGAGTAAAACCCTGCAAGTTAAACTTGGAAACCCTTGCCGAGGGAGAACATTACAAGACAAAGGTAGCTCTATGAACAGCTGTTCCTTAAAATAACATACATTTTCTCCTTGCGATGGCATATTTAAAAAAGTTGCAGATATTCACACTGAATGAGAAAGAGTTGATGTAAATAGACCAGGTCATCACATCCTTTTTTGATGCCACTCAGCCTTATGAGTGCCCAGAAATCCCATTACCTTCTGGTAAAAGAGGCTACAATGAAATTTACAAGCAAAGATTGATACGGCTCAAAATAAAGGGAAAGTAATCTTTAATATAGTGAAATCCTTCACCTCTCCTGGGGCAACAAAGAAAGAATTGCTGCACTCAACCGAATGGACCCAGCAGGTTGATCTGTCCCTCCACAATAAGATTACCCTAATTCAACAATCCTTCGTGGAAATTACAGAAGAGAACCTAGTGACAGACCAATCCCTGTCTCATAGGGTTGATTCTTTGCCGACTCCTACGTTAGTAGAGTTTCCTAAAATCTATTAGCTGACTCGCTTCACTATCTTAAAGGTCTTCGGTCCGGCTCTCCAAGTGAAGCCTGTCTGGCTAAATTACTTGCCTCCCTTGCACATACAATCAATGCCACAGTTATTAGGGTATTGAATACTCTATCTGCTGGTAAAGTGCCATTTAGCTGGAAACAGGCCAAAATCCTTCCACTCTTTAAAAAACCTTTGGCCGATCATACTGATCCAAACAACTATAGGCCGAGATCTCTCCTTCCAGCTCTTTCAAAAGTTCTGGGAAAAGATGTTCATAAAGATATCTCAAGCCACAATCTGTTGCACCCTTCTAAATCTGGCTTTAGGGCCAACTTAAGCACTGAGACTGCCCTATTGGAAGTAACTGAGTATATTAGAGGAATACTGGATCAGGGTGGAAGGGCTGTCCTGATATTGCTCGATCTGTTGGCAGCAGTTGATACTGTCCCGCACGAGAGACTAATTGACAGATTGAGGATTCGGGGTATCGGCGGGACAGTATTGACCTGGATGGATACTTTCCTGCAAGACAGAGCTCAGGAGGTATGGCTTCCCCCTTTTTCAGCCCCTATGCCAGGCATAGTGTTTGGAGTTCCTCAGGGCTCCATTCTTAGCCCTACTCTTTTTAATCTGTACTTGTCTCCCCTGGCATACGTAGCAGAGGCAAACGGTGCAAAGATCATATCCTACTCGGATGATACGCAATTGATTTTCACCTGCGAAAAAGGGTCAGATTTCAACTGTGATAGTATCAAGGCCTGTCTCTCTAAGGTTTTTCAGTGGCTTAAAACAAATCAGCTTAAATGCAACTCGGATAAATCAGAGATTGTCTTCTTTGGCCAACCTACCGTTAGTAACTGGACCGCTTGGTGGCCTGAAGAATATTTGGAACCATTCACTGAACAGTCAGCTGTAAGAAACCTTGGAGTTTTGCTGGATAATACCTTGTCCATGAAGACTCAGGTCCAAGTCTTGGTTGACCCTTGCTTCGGCATCCTACGTATGTTGAAAAAATGTCCTCCTCTTTTGACAATAGGGTCTAGGAAAATAGTGGTCCAGGTCTTGGTGACATCAAGACTGGACAACACAAATGTTTTGTATCTGGGCCTTTCCTGTTATCTTGTACAGCGCCTACAGGGAGTACAAAATGCTGCGGCCAGGGTGATCCTCCAACCGAAACCAAGGTCTTCAATGTCCTCCTTTCTTAAATCACTTCATTGACTGAGACTGAAAGAGAGGATCAAATTCAAAGCTCTTATTGTCTTTTTTAAGGCTTTCCATGGGAAAGGAGCCGGCTACCTTAGAAGACGACTGAATCGCTACATCCTGGCTTGATCTTTAAGATCCTCCTCCTCCGACCGCGCTTGTACTACTAAAGTACGCCTGGCCCAAATGGGTGGCAGATCTTTTGGATTCTTGGAGGCCCAGGCTTGGAACAGGCGCCCAGTCGCCTTACACTCCATGTCAGATATCTCAGTCTTTAAGAAACATCTGAAAATGTGGCTTTTCAAAACTTAGCAGTGTTTCCATGGTTCCCCTAACCACTTTCTGTCAGCGCCGGTGCACTCTTTGAGTAGCCGTTTGCGCTATATAAATGTGTTTTCATTCATTCAAAATTGAAATTAAATCTTTTTTTGTACAAACCTTATAAAATTGACAAAGACACATAAAATGCAGCAAACTCTGGGGGGAAGACTCGTCACAAGGGCATAGTAAACATTTAGCAGGATCAAACTGGCCAAGTGGAAAGCCAAGGTGCCACCTTATAAAACCTAATCTGAATCTGGTCAGAAGCAGTTTATCCCAAGAGCTGTCCATCCACTCTAAGTATGGTTCCAACACAAGGGAGATTTGAAGCTTTATGTAGTCCCTAAATGTACTTTTGCCATCTCTAATTCCTTTCTTGTGTGATGGCATCTGGCCTTGAAGGACTTCTTGACCCAAGCCAAGTCCAACTTAGTCATGCCGGTAGGGCTAGAAAATAAGTCAGGTCTCCCAGTTTGGTTAATTATGACTTAATATTTTCAAACCCAGGATTTTTTCTGGCCCTTACATTAGATAAGCAGTCAAGGATAACCTCTTTGTTAACATCAGTATTAAAAATGGGGGTCTCTAGTTGGCAAGGGTTTGCACCTTTTTCCAAGTAGGGATCCTTCTTCCTAGTCAGAGTAAGGGAGTTACACTCCTAAAACAACCCCTGTTCACCCCCTTGGTAGCTTGGCATGAGCAATCAGGCTTATCTGAGAGGCAGTGTGTAAAGCATTTGCACATAACCAACAGTGATATAGTGAAAACACTACAAAAGGACACCGGACCAGTTTAGAAAAATCTCCACTATTTTTATATATAACCAAACAATAAGAATCCAACATACAGTACTTTAAAATATATACTTTGCAGAAATATCTCAAAAACACAGCTCTTCCGAGTCGGTAGCTCCGTCTGGGGCTACAGCGATACTGAAAACAACAGAATCCATCAGTTCCATCTGACCGCGTCGGTGGGGGGTGTCGGTAGACTCCTAAACAGTACCTTTTGCATTGCGGCCGACATGTTGGTGCGAGCTGGTCATGGCAACAGTTGCGGTTGTGATGTGAAATGAAGCAGTGCAGCGTGCAGTGCCCTCAAGGTGCGATGCAGGCAGCAGCTTGGTGACGGTCGTCCAGTGGCGTCAGTGAGACCAGGGCTGCGGTGCAGAGTGAAGGCGGTGCTCGATGCAGTGCTGACAGATCACGGTGCAGGCGACATAGCGGGTTGAGGGAAGCTGGTGTCGGTCTGTCCGGATTGCAGTGTGGGACGGGGCGGTGCGTCATGTGACTTACGAGCAGTGCCCCCAAGCCACGATGTGGTCATGGAAGTCATGGTCAGCATGCAGCAATGGCGTCGGTGACACCAGGGCGACGAAGTTAAATGAGGCGGTGTGGAGTGTGGTGACCACAGGTCACGGTGCAAGCAGCAGCCCGGTGGCGGCGGTCATCAACATTGGTGAGACCAGGGTTGCAGTGTGAGATGCGGACCGTGCCCTCTGTGATGCCGTCAGGACACGGAGCTCTGTGAGGGAGTCGGTTGCTCCCCCACCCCTGGCGACTGAAATAGCAGTTCCAGAAGTGGTACCCAGAGATTGGTGAAGTCTTTGCAGTCCCTGAGACTTCAGAACAGGAGGCAAGCTCTACTTCAAGCCCTTGGAGATACTCAGCACAAGTAAAGAAAGTGCAGTCCAATCCTTTCACTGCCCCAGGGCAGAAGCAGCAACTGTAGGCCAACCCAACCGAGCAACAACACAGCAAAGGGGCAGTACTCCTCTTGGCAGTTCTTCCAGCTTCTTCTTGGCAGGTTCCTTGATTCCACCAAGTTCTCTGAAGTCTTTTATCTCCATGAGACTTCAAACAGGAGGCACGCTCTACTTCAATCCCTTGTAGAAAACTCTACCAGCAGGATGATGAAAGTCCAATCCAGTCCTTTCCCGGCCCAAGACAGAAGCAGCAAGCAGCAGGCCAACACAGCAGAGCATACAGAAAAGTGGCAGTTCCTGACAGCTTTTCCAGCTCTTCTTCCTGGCAGGTTCCTTAGTTCAGCAGTAATCTAATGTTCAGGGGTCTGGGCCCTACTTTTTATAGCACAAAATTCCTTTGTTCTCAGGTGGCAGAGAGGTCATTGCCCAGCCAAAACCAGTTCTGTCCTCACTGGTGCAGCTTACTGGCTGGAGGTGGAGACAGCATTGTCCAAGTCAGACAGTGCCTATTCAGGTGCAAGGGAAATCACCTCCCACCACTCTAAATGCAGACGAGGCCTATTCAGGTGCTAGTAAAAACTCCTCCCACTACTCTGAATGCAGCCCAGGTCTATTCAACCCTGCCCTGACTCATTAAGAAATGGCAGAGCACACATCAACCCACCACGCCCCATGGCCATCTGAGAGAATGCGCATCCCCAGCCCCTGTCACTCCAAAGTCAGACAGCCAATCCACAAACCAGCAGAGGCACACAGGATGGCTAAGCAAGAAAATACCCACTTGCTAAAAGTGGTATTTTCAAACACACAATATAAAAATCATCTTAACTAATAGATGCATTTTTATATTCTGAATTCAGGCATACTAAACTCCATCTTTCCATCATGTCCCAATGGGAAGTTATATTTATAAGATGTTATGAATAAACTCCCATTCTATCCTATGGGACAGGTAGCCTTTTGATAGTGAAAACCGAAATACATTGTATTTCACTATCAGGACATGCCACACACCTCAGTACATGTCCTACCTTTCACATAGACTGCACCCTGACCATGGGGCTACATTGGGCCTACCTTAGGGGAGTCTTACATGTACGAAATAGGAGGATTAGGGCCTAGCAAGTGGGTGGACTTGCCAGGTCAACATGACAGTTACAAACTGTGCACTGACTCTGCAGTAGCAGATCTGAGTGACATTTAGAGGCTGCTCATGAGGGTGGCACAATAAGTGCTGCAGGCCCAGTAGCAGCCTTTGATTTACATGCCCTGGGCACACACCGTGCATTGTACAAGGGACTTACAGGTAAATCAAATATGCCAATCATGGAATCACCAATCCATAAACACAATTTACATGGAGAGCATATGCACTTTAGCACTGAATAGCAGTGATAAAAGTGCCCAGAGTCCTCAAACCTACAAAAACAGGGTCAAAAACAGGAGGCCAAAAAGCAAAAAGTCTGGCGGTAAACCCGATGAAAAAGCCAAGTCTAACAATCGGCGTGCGGGTTCTCCCAGATAGCACACCACAGGACAATGGGGGCCAATTTGATGATATCCTCCACATTCTCTACCCCCAGCTCTTCATGAGCAATAAAATTTGAGCAGGAAGGAGATACGCCCAACAGATGCCTCGGCACCTTATTTTTCTCTCCCTGTTGGGAGCTAGTGTTTGAGTACCCCCAAAGTCCCAACCCATGCATCAGAATAGTAAGACATTTGCTTCTATGCACCTCCAACAGGACAGCCATTATTTTTCTCTCAATGCGTGAGACTAAACTGTATACAAACCCTGTCACGTTCACATATCTATGGGAGGCTTTAATTTTTCAGGGGTCCCAGTTCCCATTGGCGTCAAAAGGAACACCCAGGTAGGAACATTCTTGGGTAGAAGTGGAGGGTATTCTTGTAGATATACACTGCACTTCTTGTGGGGCTGGGTAAAAACAAATCATCTTAAATGTTTGAGACTGATTAGTGACAAAGCCAAGTGACCCATGAAACTGACAAAGTCCTTAAATAGGGTGCCCAAACTATTTAGAGTTCTTGCAAGAAAAACAGCCTTGTCTGCATAGTGTAAAATAGGAACCATTTTCTGCCCAATGAGAGAGACATCCTGGGTTTTATTTTTTATGGGCTGCTTGTAATCCAATTATGTGTAAAGGGAATAAAAATAGGGGCAATGACGCAGACCTGGCACACCCACTCCCCTAATTTAAAACTGTCTGTGCACTGCTCCGAAGGCCCAAATCTGAGTAATGCTGCAAGATCATGATGGTCGGCAGCCTCCACCCCAAGATTGGTGAGAGTCTCCCACAGCTTAGAACGAACTATGCTGACAAAATAACGTTTTTCTTTTCTATTGCCAGTTAATTCCCAATGCTATTTCTTGGACCTCCTATATTTTGGTATGGGTTTTGGCAGTATTCCTGTCAAACAGACCTATTGTAACAATAGTCTTCCCCTTTCAACCATTGGTTTTCTTTGACCAGCCTCTTTCAGTTGTTGGGTTGAGACTTAGTGAATCACATTTAGGCCTAGTCTAGAGGGGTATTCATCTCTCACCTGATACTATTGGCTGTTTGAGTGCACCCTTCGGCCTCCACACAAGTGTTTATATTAAACTGCTTTAGGGAAATCTTTACAATTATAGTCCTGCCATCACACACGATGGCAACATGTGTCACACAATATCAGCTCCTTTTACATGGTCACCCAGTGAAGAGCCGATATGACATATGTGGCAGACAATGTGAATTAGAAACCCCCGCCAACAGCGGGATTTCGGCTGATTGTTTGGAGACTGAGAAATGAGATGTCAGTTCGGGCTTTGCAACCTCCCCAGGACATCATAGGCAGTCTTGTAATCTTCTGTTTGTTTTTATGTCTCGCCTGCGCAGCGCGCATGCGCTGCTTAGGACAGAGACGTGTAGCCATCGCCACAGCTTTGGGGGCAAAAACCTGCACGCGTTGCAACGCATGCCCATCTTGGCGATTTCCTTGCGGGTGCGCGTGTCACACGCTCCTGCAAGGGAATCGCACAGGCCCCCGCCCCCTACTACCGCGCGAGGCGTGCGCTTTTGTTTTTTAATTTACATGATCGCTTTCACGGCCGCGAGGCTTCACGGCCGCGCAGCTTTACTGCCGCGAGGCAAATGCTTGTTCTACATACAGTTGCTTGTGGGTTGTGTTTGTGTGTTTTCAGAGAGAGAACAGTAGGCGATTCACATTTAAGTGCACAAGTGACCTAAATGTGGTTTTAGAACATTTGTTTTCAATTTTGTGTATACCTCGTCTGCGGTGCTGTGTCATTAGTTCTGTTTCTCTGGAGGAAGCTGGCAGTGAGTTGTAGTTCTGAAAATTCTGAACTCGTGAATAAAACTTTGTCGTGGCATGACGATTTTTATATCAAAAGACCGAGAATGGCTAGTACACTATGTACAAGCATTTTCGTCATATCCCAGTAACGATTTCACCTCAAAATCGTAATTTTCATCCTGAAACCCTTGGCTTCCATTTTGTGTACGGCAGCCATTTTGTGGGTTGCCCTCACATAGGCTTATAATACAGCTAAATTCGATTCCTAAGGACACGTACACCTTAATTGACTTCTCTCTGACCTGGGCAAGCTGAAACCATTGCCCCAGGCCGAACCTGTTTGGTCAGTTCCTCTCCCAGTGGCCGAACGAGATAGCATGAAGGCACAACATGCCATAAACCCTTTTCATCGCACACACACACCCTGCCTAATCTTGCTCACACCTGTCCCTGCTCTTTTCTCTCACTTGCTTTATGATGAGGAGGTGCCCGTTTTTATTGGGGGTACACCGATATCTGATGAAAATGTTGGGCCTTGCCGGGTAATTTATTGTGGGCTGAACAAATTGGAATGTGGGCTTGTCATCATGACTCTGCTTTTTCTTTGTAGTGAAAATATGTGAATGGTCTACTGTAAATCCAAGAATGTTTGCCTGAAGCATAATATTTTGTATAAAAAGAGAAGCCTGGCTTTGTAAGATTGAGCAGTCTCCTGAGAATATACACACCGTGCTGTTGTACTTCTAGGACACCTGTTACTTGGTTGCAGCCAATAAATTCGATCTTTGACTTCACCTAGAAGACTCTGAGTTTCTGTGGTCTGAATCAGGAAAGTACTCGAGGTCTTAGGGTGTACCCTGACACCGCTGGGTTACTGGTTCGGTACCGGTTCTGAAAAACCCAGTACCTCAGCTGGCGCCCAACGTGGGGCGATACCAACGGTACCGGTCCAAGCCAGAGGTTCGTGAGGAGCTTCGTGTGAAAATTCTGGAGGAAGGCCGCCACTTCATCGACCCCTGCATGTCGACGTGGTCCGAAAGTCTTTGCTGCGAGGTTCCCCGCTTCCCGACGGCTACGAAGGACTGCTGCCCTGGCTATCGCCCTGATTTGGACCCTTGATGTTTGGTAGAGCGAAACGATAGACGAGTCTTCTGGTGATGTCATCGATATCTCAGTTAAGTATAAGTGGAGCGTCTCCCAGTCTTTAGTTGGTTCTTAGTTTGGGTATCCCTTCGGGATCTTTGATTTGGAACTTGCAAGTACCAAAGCCGAAGGACTCGTGTATTCACGAGAATATCGTAATCGATAATCCTTTGAAGTTTGAAGCTAGACTAGTGAGCGAAGATGCCTGGTCTTAGCAGACTTCGAAATTTGTTCTGTCTTGGTTGTAATAGGGATTCCCGATTGGAGGACTCGTGTCCGGTTCCTCCGATTGGAACTCCAACTTATGAATTGTATGTGAAACATGGAGTAGGCCCCATCACATATAATGAAGTGTGGATCCGCTACACCAGAAAAGATGGTGTTTTAAAATGGCCCCAATATGGTAGCTATGACACGGAAATCCTAGATAATCTAGAAGTTAAACTTTTTAAGAAGAAAGCCCGGCCGGCGATGTTTGACTCTTTCCGCCTATGGCGTAAGGAAGCCAAACAGAAGGAAATTAAACTAGAGAAGAAAAATAAAAGAGAAAGGGGTATTTCGATAATGCAAGCTGCTATGCAGTTTAAAGACAATGAAGAGGAACAGATGAGTGAGCAGTTGCACAGGCAACGTAAAATGGTAATAGGTAAATGTTATCCAGTTTTGCCGCCTCTTCAGCAAGATGCAGCAAAAGAGCTTGAAAAAGATCCTCTAATGTCACATTTGTTAAGTTCGCCACCCCCTTATGCGCAGAATGCTACAGCACCTCCGCAACCTTTAGCTGCGCAACCTGTGGTTGCATTGCCTCCTGCTCCTCTACAGCACCCACCAGCTGTTCTTCAGTTGGCTCCTGCTCCTCCGGTACAGCCTCCTCAAGGGCCACTGGCTTTTACATCTGCTCCTCCTATACTTCCTACAACTTTAACTACTATAACAACTACCACTCCTGGTATTCCTCCTGACACTGCCTCTGCATCTACCTCGCCTCACCCTGCTTTCCCGCTGGTCTTTTCATCGACCTCTCCTTCTGTTCGTCAGAGAGTGGCTAGTACTGTTACTAGTATTCTATATCCTTTCTTTGGAGCGGCAAGTCCAGCCAACTGCCTGATTCTAGGGAGAAGGAAACGTTGAATCATTTGGCACATAGATGGGTGAGTGACCCGATGGAATATGATCTAAAATCTGTTATGGATGTCTTCCATCAGTGGGAAGCATCAAAGCAGAGATACGTTTTTGAGAAAATGTGTGCTTTTCTTTGTGAAGATTTAGAGGAAAATGATTTGGACTCTAATCCGCCCGAGTTGAGCCATGTACGGTTTGAGTTTTCAAAAGGCGCAATTGTGGGTTCAGATGTTGAGAAAGCAGTTGCGACGTTTTTGTCGCTTAGGACTGAAGGTGTTTCTAGGTCGTTGTTTGAGTCTGTTTCCTCTGTTAAGAAGAAGGGGAGACAGTATCCCATGAGAGAAGTTCCCCCCGTTTGGAGAGATGGGGATGCGAATGCTAATCCAATTATTCTGCCACACTTTCAGCGTGTGTGGGTACATGTTCCATGGAAGCGAGCTGAAGTTTTGGCCCTTAAGCAGACATTACCTGATCCCCGTAAAAATCCTGCAGGGTATTACAAGGAATTGTCACAGACTGCAGGGTCATGCATCATGAATTTAGCGGATATAGACATGTTGTTTGGGAATGTTGTTCCACAGCCTTTATGGGGAAAGATTCGCCATGCAGATCATGATCAGGAGGTAGGGACTCATGGGCTAATATTGCTGCTGCGGATGACCGACAAGTTGGTGGTGCTAAACCCGAGCCTTTAGTAACAGAACTTCCTGGTAAGATCATTGATTACATGAAAACTATAATGCCTGCGATGCGTGTGAATTGGGATAAATGGTCTGCGTGTAAGCAGAAGAAAGATGAAACGGTGTCAGATTTCTTCACCAGGTTTGAAGAAACATTTGTCGACCACAGTGGTCAAGATATGAGCACAGAAGGTGGTCAGCGGTTGTTTGTCGATAAATTTGTGCACAATCTGCTTCCCAAGTTGTGTAAAAAGTTAAAAGATTCAGAGAGTTCTTGGGCAGTTTCCTCTTCAGCACAGATATTGGCTACTGCGCAGTACTACGAAAATCGAGATAAAGATGAGAAAGATAGAGCAGAGAAGAAAACTAAAGAGTTGAAAACGAAGGTTCTGTTACAGCAAGCGTATCCGCCACGTGGTTGTCAAAATAGTGGTGCTCAGAGTAACTATCACAATAACTATCAGCAGCCTCAACAGTTTCAGAGGAACTCGCAAAGAGTCGAGTATACTCAACCACGTGTCCCTGTAGGTCCCAATCAATGTTCGTATTGTAAGGAAGAGGGTCATTTCAAGTATAGTTGCCCTGTTTTGTTACAGCGCGCAAATGGTGTTTCAGGTGCACGAGGTCGAGGTGTTCAACAAGCTCCAAGAGGTAGAGGACGTGGAAATTTCCCCCAGAACGCTCGTTCCTTTCCGCCTCAGAATTCAATGAATAGGTTTGATCAGCAGAATAACGCGTCTGGTAGGACAGCTCAGTACTACGCTGATGATTACTATGCAGAAGACGAGCATGTGGAAGGTAATGATTGCTAGGACAGCCATAGACAAAGAGAGGGAGTTGTTTCAGTTCCAGTAGATCAGAGTGGACCTTATGTTGAGGTGATTACATCAGGTGTGTCAGAGCCTTTTCTGTTGAATACTGGTGCTACAATGAGTTCTATTATGCACTCCAAACTCCCTGGCGCACTTTTGTCTGGCGAAACGAATATATCAGTAGGTTTTTCTGGCGCCCCACTTAGAAACCCGATTTCTGACCCTTTGTCCCTTTCTGTTGGACCTTGTGAATTGGAAGCACCCCTTATTTTAACAACAGGTTGTGGTGAAAACTTGCTAGGATTGGATCTGTTGAAAAGATTGTATGCAACTTTATATTGTTCTCCTTCAGGAGTACAACTTACACTGGGTAAGAACGTGATTTCTCCAATGTATTTGTCAAGGGATAAACTTCCAACAGATTCGTCATCTCTCCCTAATATTCTTTGGGCTACTGGTCCTAATGATGTGGGTCTTTTGGAAATACCGCCATATGTTGTAACATTGAAAGCCAATGTTAAAATGCCACGAATTCCCCAATACAAAATTTCTAGTGAAGGTGAAAAAGCTTTACTAGCGATCATTTATGATCTGATTGAAAAAGATGTAATTGAAGAGACAAGAGGCAACGTTTGCAATAGCCCTGTTCTGCCTGTTTTGAAATGAACTGACCCTTCCCAGCCACCTGTTTACAGATTTGTGATTGATCTTAGAGAGGTCAATAAAATAGTTGTGCCACAATTTCCAGTTGTTCCTGACATTACTGCCCTATTGACTATTATTCCAGCTTCTGCCACCTGGTTTTCGGTGATTGACTTGAAGAATGCTTTCTTCAGCATCCCGATTGCTGAGGAGAGTAGGGATATTTTTGGCTTCAGTTTAGGAGGTCGAAGCTTCCGCTTTAAACGCGCTCCCCAGGGCTACTGTGAAAGTCCATCAATATATAGTCAGGCTTTAAAAACACAGCTTGATACGATTGTTCTACCTGATGGCGCTACCCTCATTCAGTATGTTGATGATTTGCTAGTTGCTGCAGATACTGAGGAAATCTGTAAAATGGCCACGTTGTCATTGTTGCGTCATTTGTGTGAGTTGCATCACAAAGTGTCTCTCTCAAAATTGCAATATTGTCGACAAGAAGTGACCTACTTAGGTCATCTCTTATCGAAGGAGGGAAGGAAACTTACCCCAGAAAGAATTCAGGCAATAGCGAAATTGAGTGTGCCAAGAACACAGAGAGAAGAGCGTGCTTTCTTGGGCATTACATCATATTGCAGGCAATAGATACCAAATTTTTCGTTATTGGCCAAACCTTTGGTGGCATTAACTTGTAAAGATACACCGAATCCCGTCCCATGGTCTGAAGAGTGTCAGAAAAGTTTTTCTGAATTGCGCAGTGCATTATGTTCGGCTCCTGTGTTGGGTACCCCCGACTACAAAAAGCCCTTTACATTGTATGTCCATGAGAAAGAAGGTTGTGCATTGTCGGTGTTGACACAGTTGTTTGGAGACAAGCAGCGTCCATGCGCGTATTTTTCGTCGACTTTGGATCCGGTAGCTAAAGCATTGCCGAGTTGTTTAAGAGCAACAGCGGCAGCAGCTGTTTCTATTCGACAGTTTGCTGGTTTAGTGATGAATAACACGTTAATTGTGATGGTTCCACATGCAGTGGACACGTTGTTAAACAGAACCAAGACACAGCACTTAACTAGTGCTCGATTGTCAGGTTACGAGTTGACATTGTTAGCGAGTCATGTGCACATAAAAAGATGCAACACACTTAACCCAGCTACGTTGTTGCCAATTGTAACAGAGTTAGATGATTCAGAACAGCATGATTGTTTTCTTAGAACAGAAGAAGAAACAAAAGGGAGAATAGACCTCCAGGACACTCCTCTTGCTGAATGTGATGGTACATTATGGGTGGATGGTTCATGCTTCAAGCTTCCGAATGGTGATACGACTGCAGCATATGCTGTCACGACTTTGCATACAATTGTTGAAGCTGCACGTATCCCACATAATGCAGCTCAAGCAGCAGAATTGATTGCACTTACGAGAGCATGTGTGTTGTCAAAAGGAATGAAATTGACCATCTATACCGACAGCCAGTATGCATTTGGTGTGGCTCACAGTTTTGGACGATTGTGGAAAGAACGTGGGTTCCTGACTTCGCATGGAGCTAAGATACAGCATGGTCAGTCGGTGAATGAGCTTCTTGAGTCACTGACTTTGCCCCTGCAAGTTTCGATTGTGAAATGTAGTGCGCACAAGAAAGTGACTGATGATGTTGGTCGTGGTAATGCATTCGCTGATGAAATAGCAAAAGAAACTGCAAGGAATGTGATGAGCCGAATGTATGTTGCAGGCCCTGCAAGATGGATTGGTGACGTTGGAATGTGTGAAGACACGATAGAGAGTGTGAAGTCTATTCAAGCTGAAGCTACAGAGAAAGAATTGAGTGTGTGGAGAGAGAGTACGGGTAAAATGGATGCAAATGGTTGTTGGGTTGAATTGTCAGAACATCAGAGATGGTTGTTACCCGATGCGTATGTGCTTGCAGTGGTTACAATGGCTCATGGAATGGCTCACATCAGTGTGAAAGGGATTTGCAAGTTGTTGGCTCCGGTATGGCAAAATGCTGGAATTCCCAAGTGTGCAGAGAATGTGGTCAAGAATTGCATGGTGTGTCTGAAATACAATCCTGGTAGGGAAACCCCAACTCCAGCTGGTCATTTTGCACCTCCTACGTATCCGTTCGAGGTTTTGCAGCTAGATTTCATCCACATGGGAAGGTGCAACAATCTAAAATACGTACTCGTTGTTGTTTGTGACTTTTCAAGATGGGTGGAAGCCTACCCCCTAAAAGACAACACTGCCTTATCCACAGCTAAAGCCCTTGTGAAAGAGTTCTTCCCCAGATTCGGAATGCCTAGAATGGTCTGGAGTGACAATGGAAGTGAATTTGTGGGTCGAGTGATGAAGAAAGTATGTGAAGGGCTAGGCATTCACCAGAAATTTCACGCTGCAAATCACCCCCAATCAGCTGGACTAGTAGAATGCTACAATGGCACATTGAAACTTAAATTGGCCAAAATTCAAGCGAGCTCTGTTCTTAAATGGCCTGACGCTCTACCCCTAGCACTCCTATCCACCAGAATGACTGTGCATTCGCGAGTGGGACTTATTCCATATGCCCGGCCAACATATGGGAAGTGCCAAGGCCCACAAAATTTAGTGAAATTGAACACCCTGTTTTGCTTGACTATTTGTACGAATTGACGGCTAAATTGCGTGTTTTACACCAACAGGTGCATGATACTCTGCCTCAGGTCTCTAAAGCTCCAGGACATCAGATCGATCCGGGATCCTGGGTTCTGGTGAAGAACGTTCAGCGAACAAAGAACGACCAGCCCAGGTGGACCGGCCCACACCTCGTCCTTCTTTCAACGAGATCAGCTGTTCGTGTAGAAGGCAAGAAGCACTGGATCCACGGCGTACACTGCAAAAGGGTGCCTTTACCTCTGCCGTACGACCGGTGGGTCCAGGAGGGTGTCGCCGACTCAGAGACTGAAACCGTGCCACGTTTTCTGCCTTTCAGTGATGCACGTGTAAAAGGAACACTTACTGAAAAAGAGAGTGACAACATTTTGCAACCAGCTGTATCACCGTCAATTCGATTGGACACTACAGAGCCTGAACTCCTTTTCCAAGACCAAACAGTACCTGGGAGAAAACGTTATAATTTGAGACCGAGACCTATGGACAAATAAACAAAAAAAATTCCTTTTTCGCTATTTTTGAAAGTGCAGCTCTCCCATCTGAGAAACTTGCTTATTTTTGTTTTTCGAACCGCCATCCGGGTTCCGCTGCTAGGGCCGCGATTGCCCAAAGTCTTTGGGGTGCAGCTGACGACGTTAGAACGACAGTTCAGGTTGGTCTAAGGGAGTTGCCCTAGACTGACAGAAGCATTCCTTAGCAGAAACAACCTCCCATCGCGGGCAGCATTTTAGAGAGGATGGAGTTTTTCGAGATGGAGAGATCTGCCAAAACTGTGAACTTTAAAAACCGAATATGTAAAATGATGTCAAAGAAAAGCTTTTTGATATTGTGCATTTTCATGTTATTCAGTGTGATGATATTTTTAATAGGTTATGTTTTATTCTCTTTTCGAGTAACATTTGCACCCACTACATCGCCTATATCTCCTCTTTCTACTGTTTCCTCTCATTCTTTTCAACCCCTTCCTGAACATGAATCCGCTAGGAGATTAGAGTTTATTAATAACTCCTTTGTTCAGCTCTTGCACCAACACCAACTAGTAATGAACACGACTAACTGTTGGGTGTGTGGTCTTATGCCTCACACAACGGATAAAGGTATCCCTTATCTGGTCCTGCCTTTCAGCCACAATGGTTCTGTGTGGGCATACAGAACAATGTTCATCTATGCACATGAAGTCTACCCCCTACGTTCTGTAACAGACAATCCTAAGAATAGTGTTCTAGTTAAGGGTATAGTAGATATGATAAAGGAAGACATTTCTTATGAGACTATCCCGAGAGATGAGACACTAGTATACATAGGATGGAACGTAACCGGATATGGAGCTACTCTGAGTGAGACACAGCAAGCTAAGAGATCTTCCCCGATTTGGATTGTACCCCATCAGGGTCACCTGTGTCTGCAAGGTACTGGCAAGAATCCCAGAGCTCAGCTAGGGAAAAGCATCTGTACTGAAACATATGTTTTTGCATCTCAGACTTCCCCTTCGTTTTTAGCAGCTAAGGGTACCTATTTTATCTGCCATGATAGAGCCTATACATGGTTGCCCCCTGACTTTTCGGGCACATGTTTTGTTTCGTTTCTGCTGCCTCCCACCTACACAGCGGCGGCAGATTACCACAAGACAAGGATAGTTAGAGGTGTCTTCAGCAAAGAAGACACTGAAGGACAAGAATTTGGGGACTTCGTAAAGGGTTTTCTGCCGTTCTGGGGACCCATGGGTAACAGCAGGAACATAAGGCAATTGACAAGGGTGGTTGAATCCACCATGGTTGAAACTGCCGGTGCCCTTAGTAACTTGACTGCTGAGCTCCAGTCGGATCGTCTTATGACCCTTCAGAACAGGGTCACATTAGATGTCATACTTGCAGACCAAGGTGGGGTATGTAAATTGATCCAATCGAGTTGCTGTGTCTTCATTCCAGATAACGCTCCAACAGTGTACCAGGCCATCTCCAAACTACATAAGATTTCCAAATCTATTCATGTGGATAAAGGAGATTGGTCGTTAATGGGATGGTACTGGGAACTGATATCCGCCTGGGGAGGGAAAATTCTGATGGTCATTGGGATGGTCTTAGCCATTCTTTTCCTGTTCTGTCTGTGCGTGCAGTGTGCTCCTGCACTATGTGGCCTCTGTGCTACATCATGTGTAAGGAAACCTGTATCAAGAGACGAACTAAGTACAAGGATGATGTTACAGCAACATCTCAATGACTTTAGGAATATAGACCTGGACTCAGACTAGCATGAGGATAGGTTAATTGCCTATGTAAGGGCAAAAGGAGGGTTTGTAGTTCTGAAAATTCTGAACTCGTGATGAAAACTTTGTCGTAGCATGACGATTTTTATATCAAAAGACCGAGAATGGCTAGTACACTATGTACAAGCATTTTCGTCATATTCCAGTAACGATTTCACCTCGAAATCGTCATTTTCGTCCTGAAACCCTTGGCTTCCATTTTGTGTACGGCAGCCATTTTGTGGGTTGCCCTCACATAGGCTTATAATATAGCTAAATTCGATTCCTAAGGACACGTACACCTTAATTGACTTCTCTCTGACCTGGGCAAGTTGAAACCATTGCCCCAGGCCGAACCTGTTTGGTCAGTTCCTCTCCCAGTGGCCGAACGAGATAGCATCAAGGCACAACATGCCATAAACCCTTTTCATCGCACACACACACCCTGCCTAATCTTGCTCACACCTGTCCCTGCTCTTTTCTCTCACTTGCTTTATGATGAGGAGGTGCCCATTTTTATTGGGGGTACACCGATATCTGATGAAAATGTTGGGCCTTGCCGGGTAATTTATCGTGGGCTGAGCAAATTGGAATGTGGGCTTGTCATCATGACTCTGCTTTTTCTTTGTAGTCAAAATATGTGAATGGTCTACTGTAAATCCAAGAATGTTTGCCTGAAGCATAATATTTTGTATAAAAAGAGAAGACTGGATTTGTAAGATTGAGCAGTCTCCTGAGAATATACACACCGTGCTGTTGTACTTCTAGGACGCCTGTTACTTGGTTGCAGCCAATAAATTCGATCTTTGACTTCACCTAGAAGACTCTGAGTTTCTGTGGTCTGAATCAGGAAAGTACTCGAGGTCTTAGGGTGTACCCTGACACCGCTGGGTTACCGGTTCGGTACCGGTTCTGAAAAACCCAGTCCCTCAGAGTGAGCGGCTGGCTGCTGTGGGAGAGTGCGTAATGTGAGTGCCCTAGGATTGTGTTGCCCAGCTCGGTCTCTTGTGCAATGGGCACCTCATCTGACCCGTCCACGCGCAGAATGCTCTCGAGGGCATATTCCGCTGCCGCCAGGTGTTCTGACGGCCAGGGGAGGCCAGTGAGACCTAGAGGTCAGCTGGGGGCAGAGAAGAGGGTGGCTGACAAGACGTATCCACACCTCAGTGAATGTGCGCATTCCTGGTGGCACTCAATGAACAGCCTCAAGGCGTTTGATCCTCGCCAGAGATCAAGGATGGCGCCGAAGTAGCGGATGACCACCAGTATGGGCCAGAAATAGTCATTAGATTGACTTTAGGCGGATGCACGTACAGTTACTCGCACACACGGGTATACATAGAGTTACAGTAAATGTTAGTGCACGACAGCCATTCGAAAAGCGCCATGAAATCAAGTAATTGTACTGAGATGTGCTTTTACAACATTTACAATGTTACTACCAAATAGCGCCCTTATGCCGATCCCACTTTTACTAGGAGCGATACCTCAGAAACAGAAATATTGAATTTAACACGAAATTAGGACAACAGGTTGCTAACTTTACATCACGTAACCTGTGTACTTTAGAAACAGTCTGGTAATGTTGAAGGTCACAGCCTGAAGCATGTTTGGATTTCCAGTTAACCACCATCCCATCCACCAGGTAAATAAGTTTATATAACGCTCACTGAGTCCTAATCTGTATTTTATTTTTTTACTTGGTAAGTTTTCTGTAACGCACAACACTCCGCTATCAGTGTCAAGGCGCTTTACAACAAAGTATGTATATCGCACCCAAAACAGCAACTATTCATGCCCGCACACACTGCAACCCCTCCCGCGGCGCCCTCGGAAAACCATCGCCAGAAAGTGCTCTTCGGGTAACTAATTACTCAAATCTGCTTGTCAACAGTTGCACTTCAATAACTTGGCAGGAACCCCGTCCCTCCCACATCCCTTCCCATTACTTCCCGTTTGCAGAATATTTGCAGATGTCGTTTTCTGCGTTATACGTGCATTGCAGGAATTTAAGTGGATTGAAAAAACTGGGGGTCTCTCAAAGGGACGTGGCCAATGTAATTAAGCTGGAGAACCTGCCCTTATAGGCCAGGCGGCGCAGGGTACGCCTAAAATCTCCGAGTTCACCTGCCTTGACCGACAGAGACACGAGACACTCTGTTAGGCGTAGAAAAGTAGTTTTATTAGCTGCAGCTAAGCACAGTTATCTAAGAAGTACCACACAGGTAGGTTCTCAAGAGACTGCCACTTCAATCCGTGGCGCACAGCCTATTATACAACACAAGTTTACAATGACAACACCCAATATACACAAAACTGACAAATAGGAATAGTTTGAAAACAAGCTATCGAATGTCTAAAACACACCCTCCTTTCAGACCCCGTGTGCTCTCCTCCCCTTAGGTTTAATCAACACTAGTGCCCGTAATTCAATTTGCAGGTGGCAAAACATGTGTAGAATGCTTCAAAGGAAGGGCTATGTAACAAGAGAACACACGAAGAGAATAGTGAAGGCCAGTTAAATAAGATAAGGTAGAGAAGAATGGTGGGACCCAAACAGTGGAGTAAGACATGGATTAATCAGTCTAGACACAGCTTTGCGAACTCGGCCAGACCCTGACATCAGTATTGCACAGAAGGACAAAGGTTGTTCTTTAACGGGAAAAACATGGAGCAGCCGAAAAGACAGAAAAAACATTTTACCGCGTTAGCCGTGCTGCCTGAGTGAGGCAACATAAAATGGCGACTAAACACAAAATGGCGGCAGTAGCGAAGCGGGGCTAAAAACTACGTAACCTCAGATCCTCCTTTTGCCATACTCAGGCAATGCACAAAGAAACCCATGTTAGTCTGGGTCGATATCAATGGTCATGAGGTCATTGAGATGTTGTTGCACCATCATCTTAATGTGTTCTGTCTGCTGGGCTACTGGTTTAGAGACACAGATCGTGGCACAAAGTCCACAGATGGCTGGACCGCACTGTAGACAAAGACAACAAGAAAAGACGAGTGCTAAAATCATTCCAAGGAAAGTTAGCACTTTCCATCCCCAAGTGGACAGTAGTCCCCGAAACCATCCCATCACAGACCAATCTCCAGTATCTTGGTGAATAGACTCAGAGATGACATGTAGCTTAGAGATGGCTTGGTATACTGTAGGGGTATTGTCAGGAATATAAATGCAACAACTGGATCCAATCAGTTTACAGACTCCACCTTTATCTGCAAGAATTATGTCTAAAACCATTCTATTCTGTAGAGTCATAAGTCGATCCGCCTGAAGCTCAGCAGTCAAATTCTTTAATGCTCCAGAAGTCACATTTATTGTGGCATCAACCACACGGATCAACTGTCTGATATTTTTGCTATTGGCCATCGGACCCCAAAAGGGAAGAAACCCTTTCAGAAAATCCCCTCCTTCTTGACCTGTTGTATCTTCCAAATCTACAACTCCTCTAGCAACTCTCTTTTTTTTATGATAATTAGCAGGAGCAGTATATGTAGGGGGAAGGAGAAAAGCTATATAACACGTTCCCGAGAAGTATGTGGGAAGCCATGTATAAGCTTTGTCATGACAGATAAAATATGTACCTTGCGATGCCACTAATGGTGCGGGGGTAGAAGGAGTATAGATATAAGTATGGGAGCAATTACTCCTCTCTTGCTTAGTTTTGGTATTCTGGCCATTTATTTGCAAGCACAAACGACCTCTTTGGGGTAGTACCCAAATCGGTGTAGAACTCTGTTGCTTAAGCTTGTCGGTGAGGCTGAGAGTATAACGAGTTATATTCCACCCATTTTATGCTCTCTTCTCGTCTTTGGGAATCTTGATAATGTCAGCAATCTTTGCCATCGTCACAATACCCTTTATCAAGGAACTGTGACTGACATCCACTCCACCATTATAGGATCCACCAGAAGGATATCGAAGTAAGTTCTGGTAAGCATTAGAAAACATAGCCAGATAGGCCCAAGCAGAACCTTCGTATTAAAAGGGGAGGACTAGATACGGCATTCCTCTTTGTGTACTATGTGGTATGAGACCACAAACCCAACAATCAGTAACATTTACTATCAATTGATGCTGGTGTAACAGTTGAATGAACGAATTGTTAAGATATTCAATTTTTCTCATTTGCTCGTGATCTGGGAGTGAGTAAAATTTATGCGGTGAAACAGTAGTAGAGGGAGTTAGAGGGACAGAAACGGGAACAGGTACTAACTGCAGGACGTGAATAAGCCTTCCTATGCATGCTAATAAACTACATAAACATACTAAATTACATAGTGCTACGCCACAACGACCAAATAATAATTTCTTATAATGAGCTCTCTTCATCATTTTAATATCACTTCCTTTCCCTGTACTATCCATTACTCTAAAGGCGTTGCTCACGATAATCTTCCTTAATCACTTGGCTGTGATTGTTAGCCGTCCTATGACACTGCAAGTCCTGTTGACCTAGTCACTATTCAGGTCACAGCTCAAGACTCCTACCGTGACCCTGCAACTTGATGGATAAAGGGAAATAAAAGAACTTTTCTTTATAAACAGAATTAAAGGAAACCAAAATTAATTGTCTTTAGGTAATCTCTTTCTCAGATTGTATCGTCTCTTTCCAGGCGTCGTTTGGTCCTTGAACAAATGTTCGGGATCTGTGGTATTAAGTCTCAGATGCACAGGTACAGCTTCCTGTAAGACGTCATCGTCATGCTTCTCTGAACTAGTCCAATCCAGGTGTGCACTGCTGAACGGTACGAAGCTGGGTACCTTCCCACATTCACTATCACCAACACCTTCTCGGACCCACTGGTCATAAGGTAAAGGCAATGGTACCCTTTTACAATGCACACCGTGGATCCAGTTCTTCTTTCCCAGGACCTTGACAGCTGTACGAGTTGTGAGTAATACTTGTCTTGGCAGCCCCCAGCGAGGTTCCAAGTTCTTTTTCCTCTGGAAGTTTTTCAGACACACCCAGTCCCCAGGCTGGATGGAGTGTCCAGGATCTGAGGAGGCCTCCGGTAAAGCGTTTTGGACCTGTTGACGAATAACATGCAATTTAGTGGTGAGATCATGCAAATAGTCAACCAACGGCGGGTACGGAATATCTGAGTACTTTTTGGGTCTGGGGACACCCCAGACATTAGCTGGGCGTCCAAACACAATCTCGGATGGGCTAAGCCCCAAACGAGAATGAACAGTCGTTCTAGTTGAAAGGAGTGCCAAAGGCAAGGCATCAGGCCAGGAAAGGCCTATGCTGGCCTGAATCTTTGCTAACTTAAGTTTGAGAATGCCATTATAGCACTCTACCAGACCCGCTGACTGAGGATGGTTCGCCGCATGGAATTTCTGCCTAATGCCTAGACCTACACACACCTTTTGCATAATTTGACCTACAAATTCACTTCCATTGTCACTCCAGACAATGCGCGGCAAACCAAATCTCGGGAAGAATTCTTTCAAAAGTATTTTTGCAGTGGACAAGGCAGTGTTGTCCTTTAGGGGGTAGGCCTCTATCCATCTGGAAAAGGCACAAACCACCACCAGGACATACTTGAGATTGTTAAAGCGTTCCATATGGATATAGTCTATTTGCAGTACCTCGAATGGGTACGTAGGGGATGCAAAGTGACCTGCTGGAGTTGGTGTACCCTTTCCTGGATTGTGCATCAAACAAACAATGCAATGTTTCACCACATTTTCAGCACATTTAGGAATACCCTCATTCTGCCATACTGGAGCTAAAAGCTTACATATACCCCTTGCATTAATATGGGCTGGTCCATGAGCCATAGTAACTACAGACAGTACATACGCATCTGGTAACAACCATCGCTGATGCTCTGACAATTCCGTCCAACATCCCATACTATCCAACATTCTTGTACTTTCTCTCCACGTACTCAATTCTTTCTCGGTGGCCTCCTTCTGAATCGCTTTCACACTTTCCACTGTGTCTTCACACATACCACCTTCTGCGACCCATCTTGCAGGGCCCGCAACATACATGCGACTTTCAATATTCCTTGCTGTTTCCCTCGCTATCTCATCTGCAAATGAATTTCCTCGACCCACGTCATCAGTAATCTTTTTATGTGCACTGCACTTCACAATCGCTATTTCAGTAGGCAGAGCAAGTGATTCAAGAAGGTCAGTTACCAACTGACCATGCTGTATCTTGGTGCCGTGGGAGGTAAAGAATCCTCTTTCCCTCCACAAGCGACCAAAACTTTGGGCAACGCCAAACGCATACTGACTGTCAGTATAGATAGTCACTCTTTTCCCTTTCGCCAACACACATGCTCTTGTCAACGCAATCAATTCTGCAGCTTGCGCTGAATTATGCGAAATGCGTGCTGTTTCTACCACGGTGTACAAAGTTGTTACTGCATAAGCAGCTGTTGTTTCGCCATTAGGAAGCTTGAAACAAGACCCATCTACCCATAGGATCCCATCCGGATCCACAAGTGGTGTATCCTTCAGGTCTATTCGACCCTTTGTTTCTTCTTCAGTGCGAAGAAAACAATCATGCTGATCTTGTACATGGTTCGCATCCAGAATAGGCAACAATGTTGCTGGATTCAGAACATTACATCTTGTTATGTGTATATGACTAGCTAGAAGTGTCAACTCATATCCAGACAAGCGAGCACTCGTTAAGTGCTGAGTTTTTGTCCTGTTAAGAGGAGTATCTACTGCATGTGGCACCATAACATTAAGAGTATGATCTAACACTAGTCCAGCAGATTGACAAATGGAAATTGCCGTTGCTGCTGTTGCTCTAAGGCAACTAGGTAATGCCTTAGCTACTGGATCTAATGTTGCAGAAAAACAGGCACACGGCCTTTGTTTGTCGCCGAATTGTTGCATCAGTACTGAAAATGCGCAACCTTCCCTTTCATGGACATAGAGTGTGAAAGGTTTACTGTAATTTGGAGTACCCAACACAGGAGCAGAACACAAGGCAGTACGTAAATCTGAAAAACTCTTTTGACATTCATCAGTCCAGGGAAGAGGCTGGGGTGTATCTTTAAGTGTAAGTGCCAACAGAGGTTTAGCAAGTAGGGAAAAATTTGGAATCCGCTGTCTACAGTAAGAGGTAATGCCCAAGAAAGCACGTACTTCTCTTTGTGTGGACGGTACAGACATCCGTGCAATTGCATGAATACGTTCTGGGGTCAATCGCCTTCCCTCCTTCGACAACAGATGACCTAAATAGGTAACTTCTTGTCGACAATATTGTAACTTGGAAGATGATACTTTATGATGTAAACCAGACAAATGTCGCAAGAGCGACACAGTTGCAGTTTTACAGATATTTTCCGAATCAGCAGCCACCAACAAATCATCCACGTATTGGATAAGAGTAGCACCTGAGGGCAAAGAAAAGGTGTCAATTTGAGATTTCAAAGCTTGACTGTATATTGAAGGACTTTCACAATAGCCTTGAGGTGCGCGCTTAAAGCGGAAACTTCGGCCTCCGAGAGAGAAGCCGAAAAGATCCCTACTTTCCTCAGCAATAGGAATGCTAAAGAAAGCATTCTTAAGATCAATAACCGAAAACCAAACCGCCGAAGCAGGAATCATAGTAAGCAAGGCTGTTATATCTGGCACAACAGGAAACTGAGGGACAACAATTTTGTTGACCTCTCGGAGATCAATCACAAAACGGTACACAGGTGGCTGAGAGGGATCAGTACGTTTAAGAATAGGCAAAACAGGGCTATTGCAAATATTCCCTCTAGTCTCTTCAACCACACCCTTCTGAACCAAATCATGAACAATAGCCAACAAAGCTCTCTCACCATCACTAGATATTTTATATTGAGGAACACGTGGCATCTTAACATTATCTTTAACAGTAATCACAAATGGTGGAATTTGCAATAAGCCAACATCATTCGGACCCGTAGCCGAAAGTGTAGCAGGAAGTGAACGCAACTCTGGTGGTAGCTGTTCTTTAGATACATACATCGGAGAAGTCAATTTATCACCCAAAGTGAGATGCACACCAGAGGGTGAACAATACAGTGCAGCATGTAGACTTTTCAGTAAGTCCAACCCCAATAAATTCTCTCCGCATCCCATTGTTAAAAGGAGTGGAGCTTCCAAATCGTATGGACCAATGGAAATGGGCAAAGGGCAAGAAATAGGATTTGAAACTGGGGCGCCAGAGAATCCCACAGAAACATTTGTTAAGCCAGACAAAGGTGCCCCAGGGAGTTTAGAATGCATTATAGAACTTCTCATAGCACCAGTGTCCAAGAGAAATGGTTCTGTAACACCTAATGCCACAACATTAACATAAGGACCTTCCTGATCTACTGGAACTGAGACGACTCCCTTACTTTGCCTACGGCTTTCCTAGCTAGTATGAAAATCAACGTTCTCATTATCGATACAATAGTCATCATTGTAGTATTGTGCAGATTGAGAATTCTGCTGATCAAAGTAATTTGTAGAATTCTGAGGGGAGAGGGACGTCGTTCCTGAGTCGACGCACCACGACCCCTACCTCTGGACATGGACCGAGAATTACCACGACCCCGTGGTGGTAATGGTCCACCATACCGCTGTAATAAAATCGGACAAGTATTCTTAAAATGACCATCTTCCTTGCAGTAAGCACACTGATTAGGACCCAATGGAACTCGTGGAACTGAGTGTACCGGCTTCTGCAACAACCTCTGAAACTGCGGGGGCTGTTGATATTGGGGCTGAGCAGAACGAGGGGGATAAGCCTGTTGTAGAAGAACCTTTGTTTTTAATTCTTTAGTCTTTTTCTCCGCTTTTCTCCTTATCTTCCTTATCCCTATTCTCATAATATTGAGCAGTAGCTAATATCTGAGCAGTGGAAGAGACAGCCCAAGAACTCTCCGATTGTTTTAATTTATGTGATAATTCTGGAAGGAAATTAAAAACAAATTTGTCTACGAACAATCGCTGTCCACCTTCAGTACTCATGTCTTGACCACTATGGTCGATGAAAGTCTCCTCGAACCGAGTAAAGAAGTCGGAGACACTTTCATCCGACTTTTGCTTACTCGCCGCTAACTTATCCCAATTAACACGCACCGCAGGCATCATAGTTTTCATCAAATCTATTATTCTGCCAGGCAATTCCGTAATTAAATTATCCGGTTTGGCACCACCTACTTGTCCTGCATCCGCAGCTGTAATGGCAGCCCAATCACCACCTAAAGCTGCAGCATGATCCTGCCTACGAATCTTGGTCCATATTGCTTGTGGGACTACATTTCCCATAAGTAAGTCAATATCTGCCAAATTCATAATACAAGCGTCAACAGTCTGGGACAGCTCTTTATAGTACCCAGCAGGATTCTTACGAGGGTCCGGTAAAGACTGTTTAAGTGCCAGTACTTCCGAACTTTTCCAAGGGTCATGTACCCATATACGCTGAAAATGAGCAGGAACACCTGGATTAGCACCTGCTTGAGGAACCTCATCTCTCCATATCGGAGGAACTTCTCGCATAGGATATTGTGCCGTTTTACGACGAACCGCGGGATCAGATTCAAGTGAATTTTGAGAGAAAAAGGTGGATCGAAAAGTAACAAAGCTTCTGAACAGCATGCTCTACATCAGGACCCACAGTAAGTCCCTTATCAAATTGATCCTGTATTTCGAATAGATCCTGAGGAGGTGAATCTAGATCCTCATCTCCCCATCCTTTAATCAGAGTATTGCACATAACATTAAATACGTATCTCTGTGTGGGCGCGTTCCATTGCAGGAAAGTATCTAAAATATCACGTACACTATATTGTACACTACTCATCATCCAATTCCTAGCAAGAGAATCTAATTTAGTCCGTTCTTCCAAATCCGGAAACTGACTACGGGATTGTCTCCTAGACGACGCAGGAGAGATGAAAAGAGGTCCAAGAAAAGGCGACAAAAGACCTGAAACAGTGTCGACTAAACGCCGTCGAGCTGCAGGGGAATCTGACACTAAAACAGGGGACAACGTATTCTGTAAGACAAAAGAAGAATCTGTAGCAAAAGAAACAACAGATGGAGGAGGCTGAGGAACAGGAGACTGGGGTACAGATGTCGCTGGCAAAGGGGGCGGAGCTAGAATCACAGGAATAGGCAATTGTGCAGGAACCAAAACAGCTGGATTAACAGCAGGTTGTAATGGCGGTGCATTAGCACCTAACACATAAGGTGGAGGTAATGTCAACAAATGGGACATAAAAGAATCGTCATCAGGAGTTTTACTCTTTGATACGGTAGGTAACACAGGATAGCATCTATCTATTGCCATACGATGTTGTCTTTCCGACACCTCAATCACCTGATCAGCTTCGTCATTTTTAAATTGTTGGGCAGCCTGCAGAATCGACATACTCTGCTCTTTCTTATCTTACTTTATTTGCTTAATTTCTTTCTGTTTGGCTTCCTTTCGCCATAGGCGAAAGGAGTCAAACATTGCCGGCCGGGCTTTCCTCTTGAATAGAATTGTTTCCAAATTATCTAATATATCTGGCTCAAAGGACCCATTTTGTGGCCACTGTAAAACACCGTCCTTCTTAGTGTATCGGATCCATGTTTCATTAAAAACTATAGGACCCAGACCATGTTTTGAGTACAGCTCGTAAGTAGGAGTTCCAACTGGAGGAATCGGACAAGAATCCTCTAGCCGGGAATCCCTAGAGCAACCAAAACAACAAAATTTCTTAAACTTACTAAATCCAGGCATTTCGTTACAAACTGGACTTCCTTACAAACGTCAAGGGATTTTCAGATAGTAGAGTCACAGCACAAACGTACTTACCCCTTGGCTTCGGTTAGCGCGCTAATCGAATAACAAAAACAAAAACAAAGAGAGTGGGCGCTACCCACAAATACTTAACTAAATGCTTTTTCTCACGCCAACAGATGTCCGTCTAACGTCTCACGATACCAATCATCGCCAAAGGGCCAAGGCAGGGCGACAGTCAGGGCAGCAGTCGTCAGCAGCCGTCGGGAAGGAGTAGCCACGATTCAAAAGACCTTCGGTCCACTTCGACATGCAGGGGCCGCTCACGTGGTTCGCGAAATCCTACGGAATTTTCCTGTGAAGCTCCTCACAACTCTTGGGCAAAAACTACTACCGCTGAAGTCGCCCACACGTTGGGCCGCCAATTGGAGAACCTGCCCTTATAGGCCATTCGGCGCAGGGTATGCCTAAAATCTCCGAGTTCACCTGCCTTGACCAACAGAGACACGAGACACTCTGTTAGGCGTAGAAAAGTAGTTTTTTTAGCTGCAGCTAAGCACAGTTATCTAAGAAGTACCACACAGGTAGGTTCTCAAGAGACTGCCACTTCAATCCGTGGCGCACAGCCTATTATACAACACAAGTTTACAATGACAACTCACAATATACACAAAACTGACAAATAGGAATAGTTCGAAAACAAGCTATCGAATGTCTAAAACACACCCTCCTTTCAGACCCCGTGTGCTCTCCTCCCCTTAGGTTTAATCAACACTAGTGCCCGTAATTCAATTTGCAGGTGGCAAAACATGTGTAGAATGCTTCAAAAGAAGGGCTATGTAACAAGAGAACACACGAAGAGAATAGTGAAGGCCAGTTAAATAAGATAAGGTAGAGAAGAATGGTGGGACCCAAACAGTGGAGTAAGACATGGATTAATCAGTCTAGACACAGCTTTGCGAACTCGGCCAGACCCTGACATCAATAATGCACAGAAGGACAAAGGTTGTTCTTTAACGGGAAAAACATGGAGCAGCCGAAAAGACAGAAAAACCATTTTACCGCGTTAGCCGTGCTGCCTGAGTGAGGCAACATAAAATGGCGACTAAACACAAAATGGTGGCTGTAGCGAAGCTGGGCTAAAAACTACGTGACCTCAAAGCGCGTGGCTTAAAAACACATTTGCTAAAAATCGGTGCTTAGCATAGTGTGCTGCCCGTCTTGTATTTTGCGGTTTCTGTTATTAGTACTCATAGCCAATAGGTCTCGATTTTGCAACCTTATAAGTATTTAGTTATGCAGCACAATACCTTTGGTGCATGGTTAAACACTTATAAGGTCCCAAATGCGAGACCTATTGGCTATGCTAGTGCTTGTTTAGTGGAGTAAGAGTAGCTCGTGGGCAGTGATGAAAGACCCGGCCCCCTCTCCGTGGCCCCACACTTTCAGAAGCATGCTCATGTCGGGAGACCTAACGAGCTTAAGGCCCGTTCCCTCCGAAGAGCGTTCCCCCTTCAAGTTCTCACACAATGGGTGTTTTTTGGAAGTTGGCAGGCTCCAGTTATAAACCTCTATCTTCTCTTCTGCTGGCTCCCGCTCAAGTGTCTTTTTAATAAGCTAATGCTCCATGCTTTTGTACATTACACCCAGAGCCACTGGGTTTGCCAGTGCTTGTTTATATACTGCATTTGATTTGCTGGGTTCTAGTAAACTTCAGTTGCTTTTTCCTTTGAAAAGTGCAATGAGTTGTCTTCTCTCTCATTTAACACAACTTTGCCTGCTGTCCACTCATTGTTTTCTCTTAATGAGAGGTGCGGCATTTCACAGGACTTTACATCTCCCACATTTCACGTGGCACTATTCCCCATTAGGGACTTTTAATGCATAACTTAAAGGTCGAATATGTCATTTGGACATTGTAAGAAATATCCTCAACCATAATTGTTTCCTAACCATTTGCCTGTTTTAGACCAGAATGTGGGATGCCTGGTTTCCTCTCACAGTGTTTCAGATGTAACTTACTTACACTACCTAACTTCCTGACACCTGCGCTGGGATTTATAACTTACTTCATATTTTTTCCCTTGACCCTGTGGGGTCCTTAAATGTATTTTATCAGAGCTTTAAGCCGCTATTTACCATCTAGCTTTCCCCACTGACAACAGTTTTCTGTAGTGCAGGTTGAGATCTTTGTACAGAGATGTTTTGATGTTAAGATGCACCCGACTAATCATGAGACCCCTTGCCCTTAGAGTGGGATGTTCATGAGACTGTAAAGGCGTCTCCCAAACCGCCTGAGGTAGAAGGTTTCCTGTGGCCACCTAACAAAACAAGCATTTGCAATGCAATTGGTCTCGCCTTAGGGAAAGTTAGAGCTATTGTCGTTGCAAATGACATTGTTCCTTAGTTATGTTTTTTTTGTTTTCAGTCGAGTGATCATTTGACCTATCTAAAGACATAGGAAGGAAAGAGAATGGAGAGGATCCTAGGACCCCGATAGCTTAGATACTTAGCCACAGCGATAGAAACTGCATCCTCAAACATTAAAGGGCGGCAGTGGAACCCACCTTTCAGAACTACAAGATTGCAATTTACCCAGATTATCCCGTGAAAGAGGAAGTACAAAGAATATCCTAAACGGAAGCGAAATTAAAGCTTAAAGCCTTGGACCTCCAAAATGTGTTGCTTTTCCCAGAGTCCCCGAAAGTTATATATAGCCCATGGTAACAGTCCCTTGTTCAAATAACCCAGAGAAGTGTAAGTTTGGCTCTAACTCTGGGTCAAAGCGGGATTGCGGCCTGTGAGAGACTTTTGCTCCTGACATGAAAACTCTCCATTGGGCCGTGGAAGAATTAGACTCACATCTAGCAGTCACCGAGCTTGTGCGTGACGGACTACTCGATTAAAGAGCATGGCACGATGGGGAGTGAAGAACCGGGTTATTTAAGACCCAGCGGCGCCAGGGGCACGCCCAAAGTCTTCGGGCTCCACCTGTCTTAGAATACAGAGACACGGGACTCTTCTTGGTGGCGTCAAAGATCAAATTTATTGGCTGCAGCCAGTAACAGAAGTCCTAGAAATCATCAC
Source organism: Lissotriton helveticus (assembly GCF_964261635.1). Taxonomy (NCBI): domain Eukaryota; kingdom Metazoa; phylum Chordata; class Amphibia; order Caudata; family Salamandridae; genus Lissotriton; species Lissotriton helveticus. Next base: position 927,034,025 of record NC_136057.1, read on the forward strand.
GGTATGAGTTCTTAGGAGACTGCTCAATTTTACACAGCAAGTCATCCCTTTTTATGCCAAACATTATGCTTCAGGCAAACATTCCTTGTTTACAGTTTAACCAATCACATGTTTCCACAACAAAAGTATCGCATGACGACAAACCCACTTTTCAGTTGCCCAGCCCATGATCAATTATCGGTCAAACCCAACATTCTTCTTTAGACAGGTCAAACGAACCCATAATAAAAAAGGCCACAACCCAATCATAAATAGACCATAAAGAAAGGAGCAGAAACAGGTGAGAGTAGGATAAGGCATATTTGTGTGCAATATAACTTTACGATGTCCTGTGCTCTGATCCTTAATCTTGATCAGCTAAATGGCAGGAACTGGTTTAACAAGGTCAGCTTCAGGCAACAGGGTCAGTTTACTCAGGTCAAACAGGAGTCAGCACGAACTGGAGCTAAGGTGTACATGTACTTAAAAGACTTGTTCAGCCACAGTCATCGGCCTATGTGAGGGCAACCACAAAAGGGCTGCCATACACAAAATGGAACCCAAGGGTTCAGAACGAAATCCCTAAATACGTAGTGAATCCATTAGTCTAACATGACGAAAACACTCATACTTGCCGCACTAACTAGTTACGGTTCGCTACTATCAAATTCATAACAAAACCATGACCTTTATGGAATGGGTTCAGAATTCATGGAACCTCAGGAGGGATGAAGAGTCCCCCTCTTAGGTGCCTGGAACTCCTACTGATTTCCCGAAATCCTCGATGGTAAGGGGTACAGGAACAATGAACATAGATCCATCACCTCAGAGACTACATAACAAAGCTGGATTCCCACCGTCAATGTCCAATTCATGCAGAAGGAAATGGTACTGTAATGTTTGTATTTGTATATTTGGGTGTACTTGCTCTCTCTGGATATGCTAGAGGAAGAGGGGTTTTAAGTAACACGGTGTTCTTTGTACTGTACAACTGTGGTTGGAATGAGCAACGGAAAATATTTATTTTTTACCCCCGTCTTATGAGTGTGGCTTCCATTGTGAGCCACTCTGCACCCTTCCTTGGGTCATCAGAGCTAGTTAACTCAAACCTATGGGGGCCGCTATACTGGCTGGTCTCTTAGCTGGTTGATCACTGTCCACATTGTCTCTGACATGTTACGTTCAGGTAAGGAGTTCGGTATAAGTTTATAGAATTGGTGTGAGTTGGTGCACCATTGCGCTATACATTCAGACGATTAAGTGACACATCTGGGCAGAACGCTAGTTGGTGAGGTTTTAGTGTCTGACCCCTGGATGAGTGAGAGTAGGGTAATCACCTCTTGAATTGAGGGAAATGTGATGTTTTTGTATTGAAGCATGCAACCAGACTGTCTGCTTGGGATGGTCCTAGATAGGTTATGATGCCGCAGGGCTCGGAAGACAGATAGGACAACTGCAATTACTTGGAGCTCACTCTGGGTGTGACCCTTCTCTACAAAATTTCTGACAGAATGCATAGGACTCTCATAACTTGGAATGTTAGGGGACCTAATAGCTACCCTAAAAACTATAGGTTATATTTCTATATTTGTCAATAGAAGATTTAGATTGCAATGCTGCAGGAGACCGCTCTGTCTGAAGCTGAGATAGCTAAACTGGAGGAGAAATAGATGGGCCACATGTTTGTAGCCACATATTTTAATGATGCAAGAGGGGTGGTGACCTGGATTGCTGCTCGCGTTCCTTTTAAGAAGTACACAGTGATTTCAGACAATGGGTAGACATAGGATTGTACTGTGCCTCTTTGTTTGGTTCAGTACCTACCTGGTAAACAGCGTAATAGCCAACCTGAATTCGCTGGAGATCGGAGACGCCAACACCAGTTAGATAAAACATACTCCTACTACTCCCACGTTCAGAGAGCACACATTAGGTTACCTTATGTGGTGGGATGCAGTGCAGACCGAGAAATGTAAAAAGAATTAACATACCTTAATCCTTTTTTCCTCACTTCGCTCAACACTGTCAGTTCCATTAACACCCAGATGGGCCAGGCCGAGTATACCACTCTGGTATACGAGACAAGCAAGATATTTAACATCAGAAGATTGAGATGTGCATTCACTCGAGGGGATCATCACGTCATTGCGTCATTAGTTTTAGAGAACGCTTTTGATAGTGATTTGGCAATATGAGGGCGGTCCTGCGAGGCATGGGCTATGGCCCCAATCACATTAACTTGGTGTAAATTTATGTATATATCCAGGGTGCGTAGGGGTAGTATAGTATCAAAATCCAGGTGGTTGGGAAGGGGAACCAGGCGGGGATGCCAGCTACCCCAATGATGTTTGTTCGTTAACAACTGGTCTGAAGACTGAGAATGAGGCTTCTTCCATGGGGAATCCAGCTTGGAGACACGGATCATATTGTATTGCTATATGCGGACAGTGCCTTAGTGTATTTGACAGACCCTGTGGGGTCTTTGCTCAATTGACCGATGAGTGGGAGGAATTTGCCCGGATCTCGGGATTACATACGAATCAATGCTAGTCAAGAATGTTTCACTTGGGTAAACTGGGACTAACTGGCAGAGACACCCCCTTGAACATTGGGATAAATTGGGTTAGGGAGAAGTTCAGATACTTGGTGATTTGGGTAACGCAGCGTTCAGTGTCACAACAGGACCTCAATGTTGGCAAGCTGTTAGAGGGATTATATAGCTCTGTAGACTTTTGGAAATCAATGCCCTTTTCTATAATGAGCTGTATCTCTCAGGCCAAGATGGCTTTTTTCAACCGCTGCTAGAATGTGTTGCAAAATGCTATGTGCCTTTTCCCAGCTGCGAGTTTTCTCAGGCTGGACAAGATGATGTACATGCTGGTGTCAGCTGGTGTCCGCTGGGAAGAGAAGTTGTCTAAAGTTGTATAAATCTTCCCTGGTTGGAAGCCGAGTTGGGACTCCCTGACAAACTCTTATACTATGCCGTTACAACACACGGATACATGGTTTGATGATGGCCCTAACTGGAAGAGAATAGAGAGAGTACATTTAAAAAAAGCAGCACCTTTCTGGAACTTGTCATAATGGAACAGGGGGGGTTCACTACCAGATTCAATAAATGGCAGAAATTTGGCATAGGGAGGTGAGAAAAATCTTTTGGTCTCCCTTTGCGTTTGACATGCCTCTATGTTTGTTACATCTGTTTCAGAATGTACTAAACTATAGGTCCTTTATTAGATGGCGTGAGGGTGACTGTGAAAAAGTGGTTTATAAATAATAAGAGCTATATCATTTATGGGAGAGCAGAACAGTTTGGAGTGAGGCCAGCATAGTTTCTGCAGTATACAGGGTTACCAGACACTGAGCACATGATCTGGGGCTCTTTGACTGAGAGTCTCCGGAACATGCGGTAATGCAGCTACTGCTGGATTTAGCTGGGTACAAAAAATTCATAACGCGCCTACACTGCACTAGTGGCAGAAAGGTGGAAGGACAGATGGGGTAAAATACCGTTGGAGTGCAGATATCCCTGCTGAGTTGATGGTGGCAGACTTGAAAAAAAGAATGTGAAGAAGTTGAACAAATATCTCCAAAAGTAAGATTTAAAATGATACAGTTTCATTTTCTGCACATGACATTAAGGGAACTTGCTCCGATTTATCCTTATAGGACCTCTGTATGTGGCATATGTGGACAACCCTTGACAAACTTCTTGCACATTACATGGGGCTGCCGCCAAAAGTGTTTTTTTGAGGAGAGGTGATGCAGCTTATGGTGAAACTGACAGTTACGGAAATGTCAATAGAAGTGTGTCTATATGGCATAATGCCAAAACGAGGGGGAAGACAGGGAAGAAAATAGTGCAGGAGTAAAGGGGCCAATAGCTGTGTAAGGATACAAATGACAACATGCTCGTCATGAGGATGGACTAACAATGCCCAAAACCAATCGAAAGGCAGCATTTAGGACCTAAGCCAATGAAAAAGTTGGTCCGGAGAGTGGGCGGAGCTTCCAAGTAGCTTCCACACTATAGTGTATACTGCATGCCTCGCAAAGCGATGGCAGCGCATTTGCGCTGCAACGCTAGGCGAGACCTTAAAAGGACTCTGTCAACCTTTTTCTTCTGCAAGCATGCATCCTCCTTGCTGCCAATCACCCCTTGTGTACCGCTTTGGCCGCCATAAGTGTGGCAGGGTATGCTCAGACGTGAGTCCCTTGCTCACTTTGCCACTGGATTCAAGCAAGCCGGGCTGAAGACGGCTGTAATGCCAGAAACCGGTCCTCGGAAGCTTGTTTCCGGTCCAGGGAAGGCATGGCTTGGCAGTTCGGGCTGGACTGTTCCCATGAGGCACAGGGTCAGACTGATTTGCATATATCCATGTCTGAACTGGGGTGGCAGAGTGGGCTAAAGAACGGTGATGGATCAAACCCAGATGTTTTGACTGGATGTGAGTGTTTGATTGGCTCAGATGCTCCGTCCATCACCACCCCCTTTTGTACGGATTTTAAATCCAGCACCTTCCCTACTGTTGCCCAGACTCGAGTTGGAATAGTAAAATATACTCTTTCCAAACTCCAGCGCTTCCCTAAAGCAAGTCGTAGTAACGACTTACCTTGTAATGGAACACGTGGTAATGACGTGTTCGTTGTATTGCCCGAGTTTTAAGGGCATGCGTTGTAAAGGCATGCATGAATACGTCCTACATCCCTAAAAAAATCACTTTTAATAATTGTCTGTTTATGCAGTGACATAATCTGATGTGCAAAGAAGAAATGCTTCTGCATGTTAAGGAAACACGCTGTTTTTAATTGTGAAACTTTTGCATCATTTTTTTTGCTGCACGATATACATGCCAAACATTATCATCGCTCGGGTTGTCTGCGGCCTGTTGTAACCAAGCCAGAACCATGGCTTGGCTCTGGCTTGTCCCATCCTGTTTATTTGCCTGCACACCCTCCTCTAAGGAGGGAGGTACTACACAGCCATTGTCTCATTGAGACACTTTGCTTAATGGTGATTAAGGCGTCTTCAGCCCGGCTTGCTTGAATCCAGTGGCAAAGTGAGCAAGGGACTCACGTCTGAGCATACCCTGCCACACTTATGGCGGCCAAAGCGGTACAAAAGGGGGTGCTGATGGACGGAGCATCTGAGCCAATCAAATACTCACATCCAGTCAAAAGATTTGGGTTTGATCCATCACCGTTCTTTAGCCCACTCTGACACCCCAGTTCAGACATGGCTATATGCAAATCAGTCTGACCCTGTGCCTCATGGGAACAGTCCAGCCCGAACTGCCAAGCCATGCCTTCCCTGGACCAGAAACAAGCTTCCGAGGACCAGTTTCTGGCATTACAGCCGTCTTCAGCCCGGCTTGCTTGAATCCAGTGGCAAAGTGAGCAAGGGACTCGCGTCTGAGCATACCCTGCCACACTTATGGCGGCCAAAGCAGTACAAAAGGGGGTGGTGATGGACGGAGCATCTGAGCTAATCAAACACTCACATCCAGTCAAAAGATCTGGGTTTGATCCATCACCGTTCTTTAGCCCACTCTGCCACCCCAGTTCAGACATGGCTATATGCAAATCAGTCTGACCCTGTGCCTCATGGGAACAGTCCAGCCCGAACTGCCAAGCCATGCCTTCCCTGGACCGGAAACAAGCTTCCGAGGACCGGTTTCTGGTATTACAGCCGTCTTCAGCCCGGCTTGCTTGAATCCAGTGGCAAAGTGAGCAAGGGACTCACGTCTGAGCATACGCTGCCACACTTATGGCGGCCAAAGCGGTACAAAAGGGGGTGGTGATGGACGGAGCATCTGAGCCGATCAAACACTCACATCCAGTCAAAAGATATGGGTTTGATCCATCACCGTTCTTTAGCCCACTCTGCCACCCCAGTTCAGACATGGCTATATGCAAATCAGTCTGACCCTGTGCCTCATGGGAACAGTCCAGCCCGAACTGCCAAGCCATGCCTTCCCTGGACCAGAAACAAGCTTCCGAGGACCAGTTTCTGGCATTACAGCCGTCTTCAGCCCGGCTTGCTTGAATCCAGTGGCAAAGTGAGCAAGGGACTCGCGTCTGAGCATACCCTGCCACACTTATGGCGGCCAAAGCAGTACAAAAGGGGGTGGTGATGGACGGAGCATCTGAGCCAATCAAACACTCACATCCAGTCAAAAGATCTGGGTTTGATCCATCACCGTTCTTTAGCCCACTCTGCCACCCCAGTTCAGACATGGCTATATGCAAATCAGTCTGACCCTGTGCCTCATGGGAACAGTCCAGCCCGAACTGCCAAGCCATGCCTTCCCTGGACCGCAAACAAGCTTCCGAGGACCGGTTTCTGGTATTACAGCCGTCTTCAGCCCGGCTTGCTTGAATCCAGTGGCAAAGTGAGCAAGGGACTCACGTCTGAGCATACGCTGCCACACTTATGGCGGCCAAAGCGGTACAAAAGGGGGTGGTGATGGACGGAGCATCTGAGCCGATCAAACACTCACATCCAGTCAAAAGATATGGGTTTGATCCATCACCGTTCTTTAGCCCACTCTGCCACCCCAGTTCAGACATGGCTATATGCAAATCAGTCTGACCCTGTGCCTCATGGGAACAGTCCAGCCCGAACTGCCAAGCCATGCCTTCCCTGGACCAGAAACAAGCTTCCAAGGACCGGTTTCTGGCATTACAGCCGTCTTCAGCCCGGCTTGCTTGAATCCAGTGGCAAAGTGAGCAAGGGACTCACGTCTGAGCATACCCTGCCACACTTATGGCGGCCAAAGCGGTACCAAAGGGGGTGCTGATGGACGGAGCATCTGAGCCAATCAAACACTCACATCCAGTCAAAAGATCTGGGTTTGATCCATCACCGTTCTTTAGCCCACTCTGCCACCCCAGTTCAGACATGGCTATATGCAAATCAGTCTGACCCTGTGTCTCATGGGAACAGTCCAGCCCGAACTGCCAAGCCATGCCTTCCCTGGACCGGAAACAAGCTTCCGAGGACCGGTTTCTGGCATTACAGCCGTCTTCAGCCCGGCTTGCTTGAATCCAGTGGCAAAGTGAGCAAGGGACTCACGTCTGAGCATACCCTGTCACACTTATGGCGGCCAAAGCGGTACAAAAGGGGGTGGTGATGGACGGAGCATCTGAGCCAATCAAACACTCACATCCAGTCAAAATCCAACAATGAGTTCCCTAAAGTAAGTTGTTGCAATGACATGCGTTATAATGGAACGCATGGTAACGACGCGTTCCTTGTAGTGCCTGCGTTGTAACGGCACCGCATTGTTCTGACAGCTTTGTAAACGCTGTTTCCCGTTTTTAGAATCATTCATGGCTTGCCATCCAGCAGCAGTGCCCTTAGTGAACTAAGAGGCTAGCCAGTAGACATGCAAACCCTTAATGTAACCTAGATCTTAAATGGAGATGGAGCAACATTACAATCTATTAAATGAAATATAAGAGGTGCTTATACGGCACACATCGTGAAATATATGTGATAATTAATGAAAAGGATGCTGTGTGAAATAAATAAGTGCCTAGGATCACACAAATTCGAGCAGCCAGTACCCTACGGTTAATAATAACATCTGCAAAAATGTGCAGTTTGGAAAACGTATAAAACTGACCCACACAGTGAATCCCCGCTCTGTGTCATATATGTTTGTTATTCAATTTGACCAGGTCACATAGTGTAGAATAGGAAGCTTTGGGGCACAAGCCAGCCATGAATATCCTCGACCTCTCCAAAGAGCAGTTCCTGCAATGCCAAACCACCATTACAACACATTTATTATTTAACAATTAATTTTTCTTTGTTTCTGTTTAAATTAGCATAACTAGACCTCGAGTTGACATAATTGGGCCTCAGACTGCCAGTGCTGACATGCTGTTTTTATTCTTCACGCTTTAAAAGGCCTGCAAGAGTTATTTTCCATTGACAAGAAAACAGTTGAAATAGGATCTTTTTTATGAGGCAACTTTTCATACAGTATCTAACTTACGCTTCGAAGGAAGGCGTGCCGAAGATGTTCTCGTACTGTTGCAAATAATCAAGGCTGTTGTTGCCTGCAGCCACATCTGTTTGTTTATCCATTGAAATGGCTTATTGTTCACTGGTGCAGTGTCATTTCCCTTGTATGTAGGGTAAAGGGGATTTTAATATTTTGGGTGGTCTTTGGAGTAGCCTGTTTTATGTAACATCATTTCTACAATGCTGATCGATTCCTGCCATGTGACGTTGTTATTTCAGCCACATAGTGCCATCTCACACCATGCAAAGAGCATGGTTCTCTACTCTTCTGAAACTATAAAAAGTGCCTATTCTGAAATGTGTGCCAGATCTTTACTTGCTTTCATATTGAGCAAGCTCCATGTCATACTTTTATTTCATTCTGTACTTAGGATAATTCTTATTGCGAGAGCTTTTAACATATTATCCAGATGCAGACTTCATGTTTTATAGAACTTTTGACCCCTTTATGAAGGCAGGCTCTGCGACAGTCTTTCATTTAACTTTACGCTTGGATTTTTCCCCTAACATGAAATCTTTTGATGTTGATTTACCCAACTACCTACCTTCTTGCTTTCTGTAATAATTCTTAATTTTTAATAAACCTTCACAGTTTTCATTCTGTGGATTTATTGTATATGCATCGGCGCATTGGCCTTTGGGGCTCTGGTCTTGCGGATTGGCACTTTAGCATTTTATTGGTGCAAAACTCAGACACCACTGCTTATAGCAAAGAAGATGGACAGTGTGGAATCTGAAGGCCGAACATGGCTAGTGATGTGGGACTGAATTTCCCTTTCAAATATCGTGCCTCTGAGATCTCCTCACTAGATAGCCATGTTGAGACCCTCTGTAGTTGTGCAGCGCGGTAACGCAAGATAAATTCAGATGCCACTTGAAACCCTTCGGCCAAAGGAAACTATAGCTTATCCCACAGCCAATAAAATCCACAAACAAATTAGAAAACTAAACAGGTGTTAGCGTTGGAGCTGACAGCAGCTCAGCCACACACTAGGTGCTCATGGAAAGTCTGTGGGTGGCCTATCTAGGACTTGATATGCTCTGATGAGCCCAACTGCATACGCCTGTCAACGTAAATCTATTTATTTTGGTCCCTCCTGTAGAAAACGCAACACTAGTAGTATCTCCCCTGCATTTATGGTCCTGCTCAGAGATTGCTCAGGAAACCAAGGGACAAGAGGTAGGGGCGGGTGGGCGTTTGAGAATTTGAAATATTTGCAATTGTGTGAAGAGGACACACCTCAGAGTAAGAAATATGAAGAGGCAAGTGAATCAGAGTAATGAAGATTACTGGTAAATAGTGTGAGCAGAAGAAGGCGCCCAGGCTGTTAATCAGAAGGACTCGAGCCCTGCGTGTTCATTTAATAGTACAAAAGCCATGTGCAGAATGCAAAGTGATTCATTCTGCCCTCTCGGGCGCCTGATCATCAGCTCATGATAGCACCATTGCCACTGCTACGTCCCAGCGCTCATAGCTGACAGACAATGGTGGCATGCGTGACTAATAGGAGACTATTGTGAACACAGACAACAAGCATTGGTAAGTGCATTAGGTTTTGCCTATGTGATTAATAATAAGCTGTTTTTGTTGTAGTTGTAGCTTGCTGAGTAGTTGTACAATATAAGTTACATAAAGTCTGTTAAAGGGTTATGACTTATTTATGTAGAAAACGGCAATACATTGTGCTGTTACTAGTGGTATAGTGCAGGTAAGTAATAGCACAATTTTTATAAATGAAATGAAAGAGGGAAATAATATAATTAATTGATGTAATAGCAATATTATGTGTTTAGATGAGTTCTGACAACATTTGGGCCCAGTGACACTGCACATGCTACACCATTAAAATCATGGCTCTGATGCCTGTAACTTAACTGCACTTGTGACTGCCTGTTTAGTAGTAAAATATTGCAATATTTGGTGTTTAGACGGGTTACTAGGTAAGGTAAGGTAGGCAAGGTAATACTTTATTGTACAGTTAATAAAAACCATTACAAACCAACATCAATAAAAACAGTTTTGGATGTCTGTAGCAGCATAGAAAATTATATTAATACCGTAATAGGTTGTACAAAAACTACGATTAAAAAATACTAAAATTAAACTATTAAAAGAAGCAGGTAGGAAGGAAAATTGGCCCACTACTGAGTCACTTCTATTTTCCTCTTGAGGAGTTTTTGTATAGTTTGGGTTACCTACTTTCCCCTTCGAAGTGAGTTTAGTTATTGCAGTCCGTAGTCCATATGGGAGGCAAGACATTCTCCTAACCGTGAGCTCGTACTTTATGGTAATATGTCCTGGTGTGCTCCTACGAGCCTGCTGTGTCTCAGTATAATCCGATTATTTTAGCTCTGAGGATGCAGATAGTGCACTGGGTGCCATCAGCTTGGCTTTTTCTGTTTGTTCTTTATTTTTGTTGAGTCGGGCTTTTGCAACTTCAATGTATTTTAACAGTCGACAAGTCGTTTGAACTTCATCACCCGAAAAACATGCCAGGACCACTTGCCTGCAGGACCTGATCCCTTTTTTGTTGAACGATGGTCTCAGAAGGTTCCGGCACTCTTGCTGCAGCTCCTTTCAGATGGTACTGAGGTGTAAGATGTTTTCCTCGTTATTCCCGCAAAGGCGGCACTTTGCTGGCTTTGGAGGACGCAGCCAAGGCGCCATGTGGTCTGCAGAGGGCAATAGTTTTAGCCGGTATTTCAAAAAACTCTCTTGTTTTTTTGGTGAAGCTGGTCTGAAGATATGTTTGTGGTCTAAGTTTGGTATAAGATTGTATAGTTAGCCAGCCGTGCGCTCGCTTGGTCAGTGAAGCTTTGACCTGCAAGAGAGATTCTTTCCTGACAATGTTGTTTACTGCTTTTTTAAAACCTGCCAGAGGCCCTTGTAGATCCCACAGTTGTCGCAACCCCCAGTTGGTTTATTGCGTCCTCCAGGAAAAGCCTTGCCGGGCAGTTTTCTTTAATTTGCAGTTCTTTCCAAAGGAGAGCGTTGAGTGTGTTTGCTTCTCCCCTGCTTATTTTATAACAGCTTTTTAGGTATGCTCCTTTACGCGCCAGCTCTTCCTTCACCAACCCTAATCTAGTCTAATTTGTGCCAGCAAAGTGTACCTTGGCAAGCCAAAGATCATGCACAGCGCTCTTGTTACTGTTCCATCTACTATTTCGGCGTCCCTTCCTCTCATCGCTTCGCTTCCATAGGTGATAGATGGAATCAGTTTTGCTTGAATCAGCTTTATTAGAGGTGCGAGATTTGGTCCAGCGATCTTATTTTTTAAGTTTCTTAGAGATACAGCTGTCATTAGTCCTCTCTTTTTTATTTCCTCGCGTTGTGGCATGAAGCTGCCGTTGTGGTCTACAATGACCCCCAAGTATCTTATTTACTCATGACGTCCAGCTTCCTTGTGTCCAGGAACCAGCTGTGCGTTGATTTCTTTTTTCTATGAGTAATGCACATGACTTTTGTTTTTTCTTGATTAATACTGAGTTTATTTGTTTTAGAGTATTGAGAGGTGATATCTAACAGCCGCTGTAGGCCTATCGGAGTCCGGCTGATCAGCACCAAGTCGTCCGCATAAAATAGATTGGACAGCTGGATGCCCCCTAGCTTTGGTGCATGGGAATTGTTTTCATTCAGCAAGACTGATAGTTAAGCCATAAAAGGATTAAATAAGGTTGGCGCAAGCACACATCCTTACTCCTTTGCTTGTGGGGATCTTCTTAGATAAGAAGTCCCCTGCTCCTAGTTTGACCTGGACCCAGGTATTGCTGTGCAAGAGAATTAGTTGGTTCAGCAGCAGTGATGGGATTTTCATTTTCTTTAGTTTTTGCCACAACATGTTTCTGTTTACATGATCGAAAGCGGAGCTATAATCAATATAGCACAAGTATAGAGTTTGTTTTGCCGCAAGAGCTGAAGCAATCAAAAGCGATAAGGCTAATATGTTAGTGGTCGTCCCCATGTTTTCCCGAAAACCAGTTTGGTTGTATGGGATTGCTGTTGTTTCTTCCTCCCAAGATGTTAGCTCCTGAAATAGGAGGTCAGCGTAGTATTTTGCCTCATTTTCGAGTAAGGCTATAAGGCGATAGCTTCTTGGATCGTTCCTATCTCCTTTTCTGAAAATTGGGGAGGTAATTGCTCCCCTCCAGGATCGTGCGATTGTTGAAGTCTGCAAGATTTTTTCAAACATTGGTTTGAAAACGACGGCCCAATATTCTGGGTCTTGTTTGAATACGACTGGGGGTTTGCCGTTTGGGCCTGGTGCTCCCTCGCGTCTCCCTTTCGAGATTCTATTGCATATTTGAGAGTTCGTGATTAAGAATTCCTCATCACGTGCAGGAATTTCTTTATATGGAGAGTTCTGTGCTTCGGAACCATTTTTAGGATTACATGATTCTTTCCACTGTTCTTGGGTATCATTAAAGTGTGTACCAAGGAAAGTTATCCAGGCCTCTTCAGTGGCATGGGATTTGATCCCCTGTCTTCGCTCACTGATCAAACTGTTAATCTTATGCCAAAACTGCGCACTGTTGTTCATTTTGGCGTTGTGTAGGAGTTTTCCCCAAAAGACCTCCTCAGCATCTTTTTTAAGTTGCCATATCAGTTTCCTGCGGCTATCTTTTAGCTGTCTCAGCACTTGACAGGCGGCGGGGTCTGTTCTTACTCTTCGGAGAGTGTTGTTAATCTGGGTCTTTAACTTTTTTTGTTTCAGCTTTACCTCTCAAGTTTTTTGTGAACACCTCCCAGCATATAATTGAATTTGAGGATGCTGATTGTGCCTCTCCTAAGGCTTGTTTCGCTTGCAGTAAGAGGCTTTGTGGATCATTAGTTTTACACTTTATCCGTCTTTCATTTGTTGAAAAATGTAGGCCTAGTCTGTTGGCATTAGGGGGCCTAAGTGTTGTCGGTGCCTCGATCGTGATTTCCTGAGGGAGGTGGTCACTGTAATCCATCGCAACGATATGGAAATCTCTTACCCTTTGATACAGGCTGCGAGAGAAGAATGTAAAATCGATTGTAGAGCTAGCCGTAGTGCTGTGAAATGTAGCGGATTGTGGTCGATCCCCTGGAAATCTACCGCTGAGCGCTCGGAAGCCCAGCTCTTCTAGTTTTACCAATAGACTCCTAGCTGTTTTCGAGCTTCTGCCTCCCGAGGTGCTGTCTTGGTGGCTTAGCACCCAAGCAAAGGGGTCCTCATCGTCGATGCTTTCGGAAGCTGGGTTGCTGAGCATATTTAAGTTAAAGTCCCCAGTAATGATCAAATTGTTCCTTTTCTCAGTTTTTATTAGTTTTGCGAGTTCTTCCTTCAGCTGTTGTGCTCCCTTGTTTTTTTTCCTGGGGTGTAAATAGAGGTTTATTAGCGTTATGTCCTCTTGTTTGTTCTGCTCGCGGAATGTCAGTCGCAGTGCTTGCATTGCATTTGGAGGAGCTAGCTTGTAAGCCAAGGGTACTACTTCAACAATGAATTGTAGCGCGGTGTATGTGGCAAGACCTTCCTTCTTATGGCCAAACAATGAGCTCTGTATGGGCGGCAGAAAGTTTCAATTGTATCCTGACAATACTGGTGGAGTGTCGGACCAGGTTTCTTGCAGTGTAATGATGACAAATCTTTGCAAGTAGATGTTTAGTTCTGCGTCCGAGAATTTGTCTCCTAGGCCGTTGATATTCCAGGAGCACAGGCTGAGGGTGTTGGGCGTGTTGTTTGCTTTTGCGTTGCTATGTCATTGGTTTATGGCTTTGACATTTAGGGTTCTCGATAGCCAGCTCCAATTTTGTGAGGTTGGACTGCAATTGGCAGATAATCTCTTATTAGACTGTTCTCGATGGGCTAAGTTCTCAGGAGTTTTACTCCGAGCCCCTCTTAGAACTGAGTTCAGATTTGGCTGCCCATTTACTATTTTCCTTTGCTGGCTATCAAGTGTCAGAGGATCTGGATATCTAGGTTTAAAAAATGGTAGGAGTTTTATTCCCCATGAATCGAACTTTGCTTGTTCTGTTAGCAGTCTCTCCGGAAATTCTGCCCTGGCCCATACTGTTTTTGTTGCTTCTACCCCTGAGTGTCCCGACAGTTCTATAAATTCTACCGATTCCAAATCGCTGGAGGATATGTTTTTGAGGCTATCGATAGTTTTCAGTAAACGTAATATATTCCCCCTATTTAGGATGTCTATTGTGCCCCTTGATATGTACTCCGGGTGGAAGACTATTGAGGCAGTGCCTGTTTGCCCCTTATCTTGTGTCCGGCTGTTGTCAGCATTAATGGGGTCCTCCCCTGAGCTGTGACGTTCCTCGATTCCTACTGCATGTCTTTTAACACTACTCTTCGTTAATTTTAGTCTAGGAGGGCTTGCCATGGCTGCAAGTTGTTCAGCTCTGCTAGCTTGCCGTCAATGTTGGCGACGAATATTGACAGAGAGTTGTAGATCCATCTTGTCAGACTGGTATTGGATGGCGTTTACCGATAGTTGCATTGTGTGCAGAAGTGTTGACCAAATATCTTCTTTTGCTTTTGGTGTTTCCTTCCCCTGCATTGCACTGATGGTACCTAAAATGTATGGATTACGGACTTTAACAGGTAAGTAAACATAAAAATAAATAAAACTAATTTTGTTGCGCGCACTGCATCGCATTTGGTGATACAGTGCAAGCAACCAAATTCGTTTTATTTATTTTTATGTTTACTTACCTGTTAAAGTCCGTAATCCATACAATACTACCCCCCACCCTGCCTCTCCCCCTCCCCACGTCACCGCCCGGCCGGTACTCCCACTACCGGCCGCGGCTGGATGTATGTCGTGTGTTAGTTAAAGTAGGTAGACTAAGGGGGTCAGTTTCAGTTTGTCTTGGGGCACCTCCTGGCTTGGCTTGATCCTGTTGTTTCTCCGGTTTCTCACATTGTTGGTCATTTTTTTGAGATGTGCACTGCCCCTGGGCTCTAGCTTCCTGTGTAGTTGTGGTATTTGATTGCCCCACTGCATCTGTGTCTCCTTATTGCGGGTTCTCTCGTATTCCTGGGTTCATGCCTTGCCTGCCTGTCCTCTGGGATTGTCAATGTGTATTTTTAGGGTGTTGTTTCTGTTTGTGTTGTTGGGTCTCCATACTATGTGAGTTCGCTGTTCTGCACGTTACCCTTGCACTGCAGGGTGTAATTCCGGGGCCCCCAGTTTGCTGCTCCGTCTGGTCCCTCTTGTCTCTCAGAGTTTCCAAGCGGTCCTTGTCTGCCTTTCTTAGATTCTGGGAATTCGAAGTGTTCTTCGTCTGTGCGATTATGATGTCTCGTTGAACTTGTGGGAGTTGTGGGGCTCCTCTCCCTGTTTGCTGTTGGAGTGAGGTTAGGGTTTTGAATCGCATTTTGGCCCTCTGTTTTGTACTCTTTTGTGCCTTCATGCTCGCAGCCCTTTGGGTTTGTTTTTGTGCTTGAGTCTGCCAATTCCTGTTCTCGTCCCTGATCCTGTGCAAATGTATTCCAAGAGGCCCTCCTCAGTGGCCCCTTGTTCGACTCTTCTTTGCTTACAGGTGCCGCCACCTCTGCACTGCTCTCCCCTTTTCTGGGATCAGCTGGGTCCCTTTCTGCCCCCACCTGTGATTCTTGCTTCAGGGGGGTTACCATACTTGTCTTAGTTGGCTGAAGCGGGGTTGGTAGATCGCTTGTATTGCGACTGTTAGATAGAGGGCAGAGCTGGCATCTTTGATAAATGAACATTTTGTATAAATTTTAGGTTGAAAGCCAGATTTACTCCCTGAGGGTCCGTGTGCACGTTCTCCCGCCTTAATGTCTGGCAGAGTTTTATGGCTTGTAAGCAGGGGGGAAATCAGGGGTAGTTCTCCCTCCTCGTCTCCGTTCCTTCCCTCGTCCTTCCCCTTGCCTTTGTTGCTGACATACATCAGGTCTTTTTTAAGGGTTTTCTTTGCTTTCCTTGCTCTTTTAGGGGGATGTGTGGGAGTTGTGTAGTTTCTTGGCTTCCCAGACCTCATTTCACGACTTTATTCTTTTTTTTTTTCCGAGGTTACTGAGGTTTTTATTGCTAACTAGCTTACTAGCGGGTCACGCCGGTCACACACCTGCTCTGAGTGTGGGCTTTATCTGTAGCTCGACGGCGGAGTCTCAGACTACAGTTCCCACACAACACAACACGGCACAGCACTTCTCCGCGATCGATGAGGCGTGGTGAGGGGCCCGCGAGGGCGAGTGCTCCGCTGGTGGGGGACTGCTGTTGCTCCCTAGACGGGTTCCTAGAGCTTTGGCACCCTGTGCCACTGCTCCTGCTGCACCACTTAAACTATGCCACTAGTCCCTGCAAGGTAACCCCACTTGTGAATGCTTATTTAGTAGTTAAATATAGCAATATTTACTGTTTAGAGGAGTTCTGACAACTTTTAGCCCCGGTGCCACTGCACCTACAGCATTATTGGAATCATGGCACTAGTGCCTGCTAGATAACTGCAGTAGTGACTGCCTGTTTAGTAATAAAGGTTAGCAATATTCTGCGTTTAGTGGGGTCCCTAGAGTTTTTGGCCCCGGTGCCACAGTACCTGCTGCACCATTGAAATAAAACCTTTTTAAAATGCAAGATAACTGCATTGTGTCTGCCTGTATAGTAGTAAAATATAGCAATATTAGACGTTTGGAAGAGGTCATGACAAATGTTGGGCCCAGTGCCACTGCACCTGCTGCGCCATTCAAATTATGACCTTGTTGTCTGCAAAGTAACTGCACTTGTGACTGCCTGTTTAGTGGTAAAATATAGCAATATTAAGTGTATAGAGGTTTTGGCCCTGGTGCTACTGCACCGGCTGCATCATTCAAATCATAACCCTATTGCCTGCCAGATAAATGCACTTGTGACTGTCTTGTTTAGTAGTAAACTTAGCAATAATCTGGGTTTAGTGGGGTCTCTAGAGCTTTTGGCCCCAGTGCCACTGCACCTGCATCACCATTTAAATCATGGCCCTATTGTCTGCAAGATAACTGCACTTGCTGCACCATTCAAATCAAATTCCTTTTAACTGCAAAGTGATTGCAATTGTGACTGCCTGGTTAGTAGTCAAATGTAGCAATATTATATGTTTAGGAGTTCTGACAACATTTGGGCACGGTGCTGCTGTACCTACTGCACCATTCAAATCACAACCTTGTTGTTTGCAAAGTAACTGCACTTGTGGTTGAATGTTTAGGAATCACATTTAGCAATAATCTGGGTTTAGTGGGGTCCCTAGAGCTTTTGGCACCAGTGCCACTGCACCTGCTGCACCATTCAAATCATGGCCCTATTGTCTGCAAGATAACTGCACTTGCGACTGCCTGCTAAATAGTAAAATATAACAATATTTGGTGATTGGAAGAGTTATGACAACTTTTGGCCCCAGTGCCACTGCATCTGCTGTACCATTTAAATCAAGCCCCTTTCAACTGTAGTAGTCAAATATAGCAATTTTAGGTGTTTAGGGCCAGATGTAGGTAAATAGTATTTACTGATTCTAAAATACCGAATTTTACCGATTCTGTATTTTAGAATTAGTAAATGATAGGTAGCAAAAAATTCTGTAAAAATAACCGAATCGGTAAGATTCGGTATTTACCGAATCGGTATTTACCGATTGGGTAATTGCCATTCATTCCTATGGGCCTGGAGGCCCATAGGAATGACTAGCAATTACTGAATCGGTAAATACCGATTTGGTAAAATAGGGAAAGAGTCAAGGGTGGCAGGGTGTCACATTGACACCCTGTTGCACCCCTGAATAGTGCTTGTGTGCACATGTAGAAGTGTGGCTCACTGGTTAGAGGAGGCAGACCTGGAAGCAGAGGTCAGCCCGGGACCAGGGTTCAATTCCCGGCTCGGCGGGGTCTTGAGTCCTAAAATGTCCCTGGACTCGACAATTCACGCTCCGGTGCCTACTCGATTCGCGGGTTCACACTCTGCGACTCTGGGCAATAGCTTGCTTAATCTCCACAACGGCCCCTCGCGGCGGGATGCCTGGCTTTCACCTTGCGGATACCCTGCCGGGGTTATCTCACAGGGGAATACCAGGACGGGTTCCCTAAGCAAGCGCTTAGAAACCGCTTGGTGATTTGCGCTATATAAATTCCTGTACATTTACATTTACATGCCCTAAAGTGCATGTATGTCTGTCACATGGCACAGGTGTAAATGTGTACCACAATGAGCCGCTCCCAGTCTTAGTGTTACTAGTGTCAGTGCAGTGTTAAATTGTGAGTGCAGGCATCTCACAAAAAGTGAGATGAGTACAGATGAGTACAATGTGCACTTTATTAAGTTCACTAGTAATTCTGATAACCAGCACGGGCTTGCCAGCACCAATTTTTACGTTATCACTCCAGAGCCGATTCTGTTACTTTGAGCCCTCATAAATAACGGAGTCTCTTGTTCACGCATGCGCGTTGAAACTAATTCCGCACATGCGCTATACAAATATGCACACCAGCCAGGCTTTGACGGACAACAACGCCCCACACTAAACGGAGTCTATTGCTCATGCATGCGCTTTGAAACTTGTTCTGCGCATGCGCTATACAAATTTGGACGCCATCTACGCTTTGACGGACCACGACGCTCTACCTAAACAGACGGCCATGCGCAAACCTCCCAACACATTATGCGCATGAGCACTGTTGAGTCACTTCCCTCACAGCCATCTAGTCTGCGGTGCACTCACAACATGGAGACAATTCCGGTAACCATATACGGGCAGCCAGGCATTTCGCTAGCATTTAAAATGGGTATAACTAAGACACCGGAGCCCACACAGCTGCCTCGCAGTAGCGCTCACCAATTATCCAATTTACCACTTAACACACGCCATGTAGACTATAAATACGAGCAACCAGTGAACTCACTTCACCAGCGAGGAGCGGAGGCATGCAATCCTAGGCTTAGAGGCGGAGATCACGTCACTGGACAGTAAGAGTATGAATGTGTTGGTGAATGGATTCTTTCCTTACAGGTCACACCATCATTTGTACAATAGTGAGATACAAAGGTGGATCCTTGTGGTTGGCCCCCAGGGGCCATTAATATTATGATTGTTTTCTTTTCTCTCCTCCTTTTTCTAGTTCCAGGACCTAAAGGGTCCATCTGCCCCCTCCCTCCTATGGGGCCTATTTGACCTCATCTCAGGGTAAGCGCAGTGGGAAAAGGGTTCTCCAACTCTGGTGCACAGATTGTTTGTCACTTGACTGTTGCAGTAATAGCCACTCACGCTAGAAAACATGGTGATTGTGGCTTGTTCAGGTATTGTGTACGCTAGTTAAAGTGACAGTGTTATTAGGTTTTTACTTGTGTTTTCTTACAGGCTTGCAAGATTTAGCAAGGCCAGGAGTGGAGTGTGATTATTTTCACCCCACCAAGTGGAACCCTCTCACCAGAGTGTGGTAAGAGTGGAGCCCGATATATCAAGGTCCTGATGAATGCCGCAGACCCAGATGGGCCTACAGGCAGAAACATGTTGACCTCACTTACAGCGGTGGGGGGACAGTAATATTCCCATGACACGGGTCACCTTATTTTAACTACCATATGGATGCCGGCACTATTAAAATATAAGCTGACACCCGTAATGGCCTTTTAATTCACTTTCTCTATATATATTTATTTGGGCCCCCACTTAGTTTAGCAGTGCATCCCTGTCGTCAGGTGTATGCCCGCCCTCTATCAAACCAAGTTTTTAGAGGGCGAGGCCTGGTCAATGATGAAGCATGACACCAGGTGGTGTGTGAGACCAGTCCTTCACTTTTTGTGAGATGCCTGCACTCACAATTTAACACTGCACTGACACTAGTAACACTAAGACTGGGAGCGGCTCATTGTGGTACACAGTTTATGTTGGAGGCTGCCGCCTACCAGTACCCCGTGCCTATGGTTCCCTCAGTCCAGATTTAACTGGCTTTTGTGGTTATATATTTAGTGCGGTTCACAGCCGTGGGAACATAGTTAGGGGTTGAGAAACCACCTTATTGTGTGGATAGAAGTGAGTACACCTGGTACTGTGACCAGACATCTCGAACAAACACACCCTTGAAACACAAGAGGTGTGTGGTGTCCAACCAAAATGGACACGGAACTAGCATTTAGTGAGGAGAACTATGCAGAAATCCTTAGAACACCATCTCTACTGGCGGAGACAGTAGTAGCACAAACGGTCCAGAATACAGACGAATGGGAGGCACTTTCCAACAAGAAAAAAGACCGTATCAGGACAACGCTCCATGGAGCTTTTATGACGGAATACTTGTGGAAAAACAGTGCGCCAAGGGGACTTATTGTTACCAACTAACCCAGACTGTTTCTAAAAAACAAAGAATTTTGAAGAAACTGGTCTGGAATAGCCTGGAAGTGCACGAAGGACTGGCTAGTCCTTATCATCAACACTGCTAGGGAACTAGCAGATGCACTATTGGTAGAGATCCAACAAAGTGAGGACAGACTTAAAACAATGGTACAGACAACAGTCTTCCGTAAGAAACTGGAAGAAATCAACAAGGACCACTCGGAATACCAGGAATATCTGACCCAGTCTAAACTCACTAAATTGAAGAAAGATGTCCAGAAATTCAGTAAAGAGACCATTTTCCCATACACCACCGATGAATACTACGAAAGAGCAGCACAGCCCCAACAAAACAGAAGGCAACAACGATTCAGGGCAACGCCACAAAATTGGATCTTCAGCTCAGGGGAAGAGAGGAGCTGGGGTGGGAACAGCAGTAGTGACGAGAGCATTGACAACTACCAGGGCAGAAGACAACAGAACCATCATCCACAAATGATGCACCCACCACCGCCGCAATATGGCTTCTGGCAACAACCTTTCTATGGACCCGGATTCGGATTTCCACTTGGACCGCAGCCTTTTTTATTCCGGGGCCACGGCCGGGGGAAAAGGAAGACAAAAATGGCAGAACACAAGGGTACAATGGGAAGACCAAACCCCAGTTGCAATAGGTGGGTGAGAGGGAACGGTCCCTCAACAAGCAGAGAGTAACTAACATTGTTAACTTGAGTGACTATCAGCTCTCGGAGGATGAAGAGTCAGTTCTCTCCAAAGAACTTGGTTTTGTCCCCACACCAGTCAATGATCCCTTTGTGCTCAATACCGAATTAGCACAATTCTTTAGAAAGATCAAACTGCGCAATCATTTTGGGGAAACAGGTGATGGACAGGTCGAGAAGAATGACACAGGTCTTAAGAAGAAATCCACATTTATGCCTCCCACCCAAACGATCCCCTGTCACATTCTAGCGTTTGAACAGATAGTACTCAAAGAGGTTGAACAGATCAACTTCAAGGGAGAAAAGAACTTTCAGAACCTCTCAAATCGAGAACGTAAAGCTCTGGAGGAACTCAAAAACAACCTGCAGTTAACAGTCAAACCAGCTGACAAAGGTGGGGCCAATGTTCCTAATGAATAAATCTATGTACAGAAATGAATGCAATCGTCTTCTAGCGGATGATACTTGCTATAAGAGACACTCCATCGACCCGATGGAAAGGCTAACTATTAAGATCAAGAGAATTGTCAATGAAGCTGTCTGCAATGATTGGATCACCAAGCAAGAAGCAGATTTGAGCCCTCATAAATAACGGAGTCTCTTATTCGCGCATGCGCGCTGAAACTAATTCCGCACATGCGCTATACAAATATGCACGCCAGCCAGGCTTTGACGGACAACAACGCCCCACACTAAACAGAGTCTCTTGCTCACGCATGCGCTTTGAAACTTGGTCCGTGCATGCGCTATACAAATTTGGACGCCAGCTAGGCTTTGACGGACCACAGCGCTCTACCTAAACAGACGGCCATGCGCAAATCTCCCAACACATTATGCGCATGAGCACTGCTGAGTCACTTCCCTCACGGCCATCTAGTCTGCGGTGCACTCACAACATTGATACAGTTCCGGTAACCATATACGGCCAGCCAGGCACTTCGCGGGCATTTAAAATGGGTATAACTAAGACACCGGAACCCACACAGCTGCCTCGCAGTAGCGCTCACCAATTATCCAATTTACCACTTAACACACGCCATGTAGACTATAAATACGAGCAACCAGTGAACTCACTTCACCAGCGAGGAGCGGAGGCATGCAATCCAAGGCTTAGAGGCGGAGATCACGTCACTGGACAGTAAGAGTATGAATGTGTTGGTGAATGGATTCTTTCCTTACAGGTCACACCATCATTTGTACAATAGTGAGATACAAAGGTGGGTCCTTGATGTTGGCCCCCAGGGGCCATTAATATTATGATTGTTTTCTTTTCTCTCCTCCTTTTTCTAGTTCCAGGACCTAAAGGGTCCATCTGCCCCCTCCCTCCTATGGGGCCTATTTGACCTCATCTCAGGATAAGCGCAGTGGGAAAAGGGTTCTCCAACTCTGGTGCACAGATTGTTTGTCACTTGACTGTTGCAGTAATAGCCACTCATGCTAGAAAACATGGTGATTGTGGCTTGTTCAGGTATTGTGTACGCTAGTTAAAGTGACAGTGTTATTAGGTTTTTACTTGTATTTTCTTACAGGCTTGCAAGATTTAGCAAGGCCAGGAGTGGAGTGTGATTATTTTCACCCCACCAAGTGGAACCCTCTCACCAGAGTGTGGTAAGAGTGGAGCCCGTTATATCAAGGTCCTGATGAATGCCGCAGCCCCAGTTGGGCCTACAGGCAGAAACATGTTGACCTCACTTACAGCGGTGGGGGGACAGTAATATTCCCATGACACGGGTCACCTTATTTTAACTACCATATGGATGCCGGCACTATTAAAATATAAGCTGACACCCATAATGGCCTTTTAATTCACTTTCTCTCTATATTTTTTTTGGGCCCCCACTTAGTTTAGCAGTTCATCCCTGTCGTCAGGTGTATGCCCACCCTCTATTAAACCAAGTTTTTAGAGGGCGAGGCCTGGTCAATGATGAAGCATGACACCAGGTGGTGTGTGAGACCAGTCCTTCACTTTTTGTGAGTTGCCTGCACTCACAATTTAACACTGCACTGACACTAGTAACACTAAGACTGGGAGCGGCTCATTGTGGTACACAGTTTATGTTGGAGGCTGCCGCCTACCAGTACCCCGTGCCTATGGTTCCCTCAGTCCAGATTTAACTGACTTTTGTGGTTATATATTTAGTGCGGTTCACAGCCGTGGGAACATAGTTAGGGGTTGAGAAACCACCTTAGTGTGTGGATAGAAGTGAGTACACCTGGTACTGTGACCAGACATCTCAAACAAACACACCCTTGAAACACAAGAGGTGTGTGGTGTTCAACCAAAATGGACACGGAACTAGCATTTAGTGAGGAGAACTATGCAGAAATCCTTAGAACACCATCTCTACTGGCGGAGACAGTAGTAGCACAAACGGTCCAGAATACAGACGAATGGGAGGCACTTTCCAACAAGAAAAAAGACTGTATCAGGACAACGCTCCATGGAGCTTTTATGACGGAATACTTGCGGAAAAACTGTGCGCCAAGGGGACTTATTGTTACCAACTAAGCCAGACTGTTTCTAAACAACAAAGAATTTTGAAAAAACTGGTCTGGAATAGCCTGGAAGTGCACGAAGGACTGGCTAGTCCTTATCATCAACACTGCTAGGGAACTAGCAGATGCACTATTGGTAGAGATCCAACAAAGTGAGGACAGACTTAAAACAATGGTACAGATAACAGTCTTCCGGAAGAAACTGGAAGAAATCAACAAGGACCACTCGGAATACCAGGAATATCTGACCCAGTCTAAACTCACTAAATTGAAGAAAGATGTCCAGAAATTCAGTAAAGAGACCATTTACCCATACACCACCGATGAATACTATGAAAGAGCAGCACAGCCCCAACAAAACAGAAGGCAACAACGATTCAGGGCAACTCCACAAAATTGGACCTTCAGCTCAGGGGAAGAGAGGAGCTTGGGTGGGAACAGCAGTAGTGACGAGAGCGTTGACAACTACCAGGGCAGAAGACAACAGAACCATCATCCACAAATGATGCACCCACCACCGCCGCAATATGGCTTCTGGCAACAACCTTTCTATGGACCCGGATTCGGATTTCCACCTAGACCGCAGCCTTTTTATTCCGGGGCCGCGGCCGGGGGAAAAGGAAGACAAAAATGGCAGAACACAAGGGTACAATGGGAAGACCAAACCCCAGTTGCAATAGGAGGGTGAGAGGGAACGGTCCCTCAACAAGCAGAGAGTAACTAACATTGTTAACTTGCGTGACTATCAGCTCTCGGAGGATGAAGAGTCGGTTCTCTCCAAAAGACTTGGTTTTGTCCCCACACCAGTCAATGATCCCTTTGTGCTCAATACCGAATTAGCACAATTCTTTAGAAAGATCAACCTGCGCAATCATTTTGGGGAAACAGGTGATGGACAGATCGAGAAGAATGACACAGGTCTTAAGAAGAAATCCACATTTATGCCTCCCACCCAAACGATCCCCTGTCACATTCTATCGTTTGAACAGATAGTACTCAAAGAGGTGGAACAGATCAACTTCAAGGGAGAAAAGAACTTTCAGAACCTCTCAAATTGAGAACGTAAAGCTCTGGAGAAACTCAAAAACAACCTGGAGTTAACAGTCAAACCAGCTGACAAAGGTGGGGCCAATGTTCCTAATGAATAAATCTATGTACAGAAATGAATGCAATCGTCTTCTAGCGGATGATACTAGCTATGAGAGACACTCCATCGACCCGACGGAAAGGCTAACTATTAAGATCAAGAGAATTGTCAATGAAGCTGTCTGCAATGATTGGATCACCAAGCAAGAAGCAGATTTCCTTGTGAATGGCAACCCAAGAATACCGAGATGTTACACTCTACCTAAAATCCACAAAGAGAAATTCCCACCACCAGGCAGACCCATTGTGTCTGGTATAGGTTCTATCCTAGAACCCTTGTCACAATTCTGTGACTGGTTTCTCAAACCATTAGTTCAGAAATCACGATCTTACCTAAGGGACACTAAAGATGTGCTATGCCTCCTGAGGGATCTAGATACCCACATCATGGAAGATATGTTCATCACAATGGACATAGAGGCGCTGTATACGAGCATTCCTCAACAACGCACCTTGGAAGTGGTAGAACAGATTCTTAACAACACAGATTGGAACTTTCTTACACACAAAGATTTGTAATGGAATGTGCAGAAATAGCCCTGACTGAGAATTTCTTTGAATTCGAGGGCGCCCCATACCATCAGATCACTGGCACATCGATGGGCAGCACATTTTCCCCTAGTCTAGCGTGTCTATATGTACACCAGTTTGAAGAAGACTTTGTCTTCCATGAAAGTAACCCTTTTGTTGCCAACCTGAGGACATGGAAACGCTTTATTGATGACGTGTTTATTGTCTGGCGGGGTGACCAATCTACAGCTGAATCCTTTGTAGAATGCATCAACACGAAAGATAGACATCTCAAATTCACCCACTCAATGATCAAGACCCATGCAGTGTTCCTAGACCTTAATATCACAATGGACACAGAGGGCATCAGTACTAAAGTCCACAATAAAGCAACTGATAAGAACAGCTTATTGCTTTACGAGAGCTATCATTCCAAAGCCCTGAGGGACAACCTACCTATCGGACAGTTTCTTAGGATTCGTAGAAATTGCTCTGAAACAAACACTTTTTTAGAACAAGCAGAGGAGCTAGATTCTAAATTAATGGATCGACACTACCCTAGGAAACTAAGCAGAAGAGCAAAGAAAAGAGCAAGAAATGTCAATCGCTACGCTCTTCTTGACCAATCAATAAAGAGAAGTCAGATAGGATGGTATGTGTCACAACATTTACCCCAGCCTCTAAGAAAGTACAGAGAATTATCAGAAAGAATTGGCATGTCCTTCAAGGGGCAGAGAAACACTGGGAACCTCCCCTGTTCGCATTCAAGAGAAGCAAGATCCTGTGGGATGAGCTAGTATGGGCCAAGCATCCGGAACCCAGAGAAGACAACCAGATGACAGTATGGAACACTCAAAGACCTACTGGACACTACCCTTGCGGTGGTTGTATTGCATGCCCCCTCACAATAACCACAAAGAATGTTGATATCGGAACAACTCGGCCATGGATACTGAACCATTTTAGTAATTGCAACACGGAGAACTTGGTCTATCTCCTCACGTGCCCGTGTAACCTAAGGTGCGTGGGGATGACGACCAGAAAAATCAAAATACGCATTAATGAGCACCGCAGCACCATTCGCTGTAGGAAGAACAACACTAAACTGACCAGACATTTCCTAGAAAAGAATCACAAGATACAGACCTTAGGTGGGTTGTTCTGGAAGTCATGAAGAAACACACTACTGACCTCAGCAGGCCATTGCACATTCGAGAACAGCGGTGGGTGTACCGTCTTCAAACTTGGAAAGAAGGCCTTAATGATGACATCCCGTGGCTCCAGCTTAATTAGTAAAAACTAACTACCCTTAGCTATCTGGCCATCCAGAGTATAAGATGACATCATTGAGAAACATGATCCTACATTAAACTTACACATACTCTGAACACTTATGATTCCCATCGCTGGGTTTTTCTGGATAGACAATTGACCAATCATAGATAAGATACTGAAATGATATTCCATTGTGAAGGAAACCTTTCTACCGACTAAACACTGCACAATAGAAATATGAATAGGTTGTGAGTATGTGCTGACAGATGAGTACAATTGTGCACTTTATTAAGTTCACTAGCAATTCTGATAACCAGCACGGGCTTGCCAGTACCAATTTTGACGTTATCACTCCAGAGCCGATTCTGTTACTTTGAGCCCTCATAAATAACGGAGTCTCTTGTTCACGCATGCACGTGAAACTAATTCCACACATACGCTATACAAATATGCACGCCAGCCAGGCTTTGACGGACAACAACGCCCCACACTAAACGGAGTCTCTTGCTCACGCATGCGCTTTTAAACTTTTTCCGCGCATGTGCTATGCAAATTTGGACGCCAGCTAGGCTTTGACGGACCACAATGCTCTACCTAAACAGACGGCCATGCGCAAACCTCCCAACACATTATGCGTATGAGCACTGTTGAGTCACTTCCCTCACGGCCATCTAGTCTGCGGTGCACTCACAACATGGAGACAGTTCCGGTAACCATATAAGGGCCACCAGGCACTTGGCGAGCATTTAAAATGGGTATAACTAAGACACCGGAACCCACACAGCTGCCTCGCAGTAGCACTCACCAATTATCCAATTTACCACTTAACACACGCCATGTAGACTATAAATACAAGCAACCAGTGAACTCACTTCACCAGCGAGGAGCGGAGGCATGCAATCCTAGGCTTAGAGGCGGAGATCACGTCACTGGACAGTAAGAGTATGAATGTGTTGGTGAAAGGATTCTTTCCTTCCCGGTCACATGGTCATTTGTACAATAGTTAGATACAAAGGTGGATCCTTGTGGTTGGCCCCCAGGGGCCATTAATATTATGATTGTTTGCTTTTCTCTCCTCCTTTTTCTAGTTCCAGGACCTAAAGGGTCCATCTACCCCTCCCTCCTATGGGGCCTATTTGACCTCATTTCAGGGTAAGCACAGTGGGAAAAGGGTTCTCCAACTCTGGTGCACAGATTGTTTGTCACTTGACTGTTGCACTAATAGCCACTCACGCTAGAAAACATGGTGATTGTGGCTTGTTCAGGTATTGTGTACGCTAGTTAAAGTGACAGTGTTATTAGGTTTTTACTTGTTTTTTCTTACAGGCTTGCAAGATTTAGCCAGGCCAGGAGTGGAGTGTGATTATTTTCACCCCACCAAGTGGAACCCTCTCACCAGAGTGTGGTAAGAGTGGAGCCCGTTATATCAAGGTCCTGATGAATGCCGCGGACCCAGATGGACCTACAGGCAGAAACATGTTGACCTCACTTACAGCGGTGGGGGGACACTAATATCCCCATGACACTGGTCACCTTATTTTAACGACCATATGGGTGCCGACACTATTAAAATACAAGCTGACACCCATAATGGCCTTTTAAATCACTTTCTATATTTTTTTTTGGGCCCCCACTTAGTTTAGAAGTGCATCCCTGTCGTCAGGTGTATGCCCGCCCTCTATCAAACCAAGTTTTTAGAGGGCGAGGACTGGTCAATGATGAAGCATGACACCATGTGGTGTGTGAGACCAGTCCTTCACTTTTTGTGAGATGCCTGCACTCACAATTTAACACTGCACTGACACTAGTAACACTAACAATGGGAGCGGCTCATTGTGGTACACAGTTTATGTTGGAGGCTGCCGCCTACCAGTACCCCGTGCCTCTGGTTCCCTCAGTCCAGATTTATCTGGCTTTTGTGGTTATATACAGGTATAAATGCACAGATTTGCGTTTACAGAGGTATTCGTTATTTACCACCAACTAATAGTTGGTGGTAAATAACGAATCCTTAAAGCACAGAAGCACTCTTCAAAGTGCTTCCTACATGTCATTTACCGATTCGGTAAATACCGAATCGGTAAATGATGATTGGGTAAATACCGAATCGGTAAATGATGATTGGGTAAATACCGAATCGGTAAATACCGATTTGTTATTTATCGAATCCTCCTCTACATCCGAAATGCTCAATACCGGTCGGTAACGGCCGAAATTCGGTAATTTCGGCCGTTACCGACCGGTATTGGGCAACCTACATCTGGCCCTTAGTGTGGTGCCTAGAGCTTTTGGTTCTGGTGTCACTCTACCTGCTGCACCATTGAAATCATGACTCAGTTGTATGCAAGGTAACTGCACTTGTGACTGCCTGTTTAGTTTTAAATTTTGGCAATAATCTCAGTTTAGTGGGGTTCCTAGAGCTTTTGGCTCCAGTACTGCTGCACCATTTAAATCAAGTCCCTTTTAACTGCAAGGTAACTGCAATTGTGTTTTCCTGTTTAGTAGTAAAATATAGCATAGCTCTTGTATTTTTAAGTGCAATGTTTATTGCAACATTTAGAATTTGATCATAATGACCAACTAGATTAGGTTGAAAAAATCAACCTGATAATGCCCACAAAGTGCAAAACTAGGCATAAATTGGAAATGCCACAAACATTCTAAGGCTAAAGCATCTGCTTTACACATCCAAGTAATAAAAAGCAAGCATTCCAGCATACTGTTAGAAGCTGTCTGCCTTTTCCATGGTAAGAGATCTTAATTTAACAGTGGATGGCACTTAAACAGAGTGAACAAAGTATTATAAATGGGTGTAGCGAGGGTAAGTTAACAAAAAAAGTTCCACACAAAAGTGAATAAACACAGTAGTTCGGTTTGGGAACTGGAAAGAGCCCCCTTTTAAGGTATATTAAATACAAGAGATTTCACAAGCACAGCCCTACAGAGCCGTACAGCTGTGCAGGCAAAACCTAAAAATGCGCCTCCCTGGGCTAATAACATTGAAGCCTGTCACGAACCAAACCCAGCAGAACCAAGGGTCTGGAGGAAGGCTAAAGGGCTCTTTCAATGTTATAAAAAAGGGTGGTCGATTACAAAACAATTAAACATTCCATTACTTAAATATAAAGGTACACACGCAAAGTAAGTATCATTTAGACTGAATTTAATTCAACTATTCGCAATGGTTTCCTACAGTTTCGCATATATTATATTTCATATTCATACAATACATGGTAAATTACGTACAGTTCTTCAATTAGTGCTCGGTGATTGTCAGAGAAGAAAGGAAATTTAAAGGAGGGTAGGGTGTGTTTGGAAAAGAATAAGGGACAAAGAAAAGGAATTGTGTCCTATAAACAATTCTGTCTTATTCACAGAGCATTTCCAGTCCTGTTACAGATCACAGTTGTTCCCTAGAAACACACTATACACGGGAGCTAAGTTTAGCAAGTTTTCAGTAGGGCGTGTATGTGTTGATGATGTTGTCGACGTTTCGACCCCCAGGGTAAGGGCGGGTGGGTCCTCAGTTTGGGGTCTTCCTCAGGACAATTAAAAACAGTGACATAGAGCACATGTGCAGGCGTTCGTGTGCTGTCCCTTCTGAATTAGGACTCGCGCCTGGAGTTTTGTTTGAGATCGCCAGTATTTGAAGAGCATTAGTCTCTCACAGACGTCATAGATGACGGGTATCAAAGCTGGGACAGTATATCCGTGGGTGTGGCAAGCGTCCTACATCCACCGGGCGGTAAAATCCAAAGTGTAGATAGGTTACACCATCTGCGTTACTGCTGACAGATCGTTCACGGCATGTCTGCCTCTGCAGTGCCACCTACAACCACTCCAGCTGCTGTGTCAAGCCTTAAAACGTTTTCGCTCTAGAGAGGCTCGATTATGAAAACATATTTATAGACTTAACTGCGATGCATTTAATTGGCTGCTCGTGACATTTTGCATAATGAAGCAATATCCCACGGGTCGCCTATTTGCCTTGATTAATGATTCGTCGGAGAATTCTAACCCAGCCCTAGAAACGAACGTATGCAGGCTCACATGTTGCTGAAGTTGCTGCCTGGAGGGGTGCACGGCCTCGGCCTGCTTTCACCATGGTAACTGTGTAAAGTATGCAGGGGAGGTGGACAGCGCCGGGGCCCGCGAGCGTCAAGCGACCCGTGTTTAATCAGCGCTTGAGCCGGCTGGCATTAGCCGCATTAGCCCACCCCCTACCTCATCTGCGCAGGGGGCGTTGTATGCAGACCGGGAGAACGACTACAAACAAGGCTAAAGCGTTTCAAACACAGCACTAGACCACACAAGTCCCCACACCTAAGAGCGGCCCTCCACCCTGGCTGCCGATGTGGTATCTATTGTCAACATTATCCACCAGAATGGGTGCTTACATTCTTCTGCATTTGGCACTCCGGTGGTATAGCGCCAAGGCGTTTCCAGGCAGGTCGTTGCTTACAATTGGAGAAAATCGCCATATTCACATCCGTGCAGTGTTTGCAAGACTTTGGTGTGGAAAGTGCATACAGACATTTTAAGTCTGCATTCTGTATGCACCCAAGCGATGTAGATGTGGCGAACAGCTCAGAGAATTAGCACGTGATTGTTCCCAAAGGTCTCGAAGTGCATTTGCTACATCTATCTGCCTGTTCAACGCTATAACAAGCGAAGGGTGTGCAAACAGAGTGCCTGTGTTGAAAGAGCAGTACAGTGCAGATATTCGAAGGTCAGTGTAGGAAAGAGAGCCTTGTCTGGAAACGTTGTTGAAATAGAAAGAAGCATTCGTTTACAGAAAATAGCACAACAGCTATTTCGTTTTCTTAACTATAGACCTCCGT
Source organism: Lissotriton helveticus (assembly GCF_964261635.1). Taxonomy (NCBI): domain Eukaryota; kingdom Metazoa; phylum Chordata; class Amphibia; order Caudata; family Salamandridae; genus Lissotriton; species Lissotriton helveticus. The sequence continues at coordinate 927,065,315 of NC_136057.1, forward strand.
ACTGTATGAACTGGGCACATTACTCAAGCACATAGCAAAGACAATAGTGTACCAGGGGCGTAACACAGGCCCCTGCAGCCCTCGCGATGCGTGGGGGCCCTCACCCTCCAGGGGGCCCCGTCAGCACCTCACTTCTGCTGGGGAGCTCTAGATTGAGTCCGGAGGGGGCCCCTTCACGTACCCTGCAGGGGGGCCACCTCAAGGTTCGTTACACCACTGCAGTGTACTTGATGAATAAGCACTAATTCACGTACCATATGTTATAAGAATTTTAATCATGAGTCGCAGGGAAATAAATGTTTTCCTTTTCTTTGAATATAAGTTTATTGAAAGTTTTTTTTAATGGGAGAGGAAATACATCTCAGCATGCTAGTGCATCACTACAGTGGTTAATATCATATACAAGGTTATGACTAATAGATTTCGACTGGAACAACTATTTGAGGATGAATTTGACCCATAGCAAACCAAAAATGTTCTGGTGAGCAGATAATGTTGTGGTCACTATAGACAGTCGGTTATGAATGATGAATACAGCACCGGTATGGATGTAGTAATGACAGCATTTCAGTTTATCCATTCAGAGTCGCACTGGCCAAACAGGCAATCTGCAGTGCCACAAGGGCTGGTCAGACGAGTTTTTGGCTGTTTGTGGGCCTGGTTTCCAGTTAAGTGTTCCCGTTTTATTGTTGATTTCCCTAATATCACCACAAACATTGCTAGCAGCAAGCACAACAAGCATTGAAAATGCAATAGGTCTCGCAATAGAAGAGTTTGACATTTTTCGTTTTGCAAATGGATGAGTGGCGTTGCGTGGCTGAGTGGCGTTGCGTGGCTGAGTGGCGTTGCGTGGCTGAGTGGCTGAGTGGCGTTGCGTGGCTGAGTGGCGTTGCGTGGCTGAGTGGCGTTGCGTGGCTGAGTGGCGTTGCGTGGCTGAGTGGCGTTGCGTGGCTGAGTGGCGTTGCGTGGCTGAGTGGCGTTGCGTGGCTGAGTGGCGTTGCGTGGGTGAGTGGTGTTGCGTGGGTGAGTGGCGTTGCGTGGGTGAGTGGCGTTGCGTGGGTGAGTGGCGTTGCGTGGGTGAGTGGCGTTGCGTGGGTGAGTGGCGTTGCGTGGGTGAGTGGCGTTGCGTGGGTGAGTGGCGTTGCGTGAGTGAGTGGCGTTGCGTGAGTGAGTGGCGTTGCGTGGGTGAGTGGCGTTGCGTGGGTGAGTGGCGTTGCGTGGGTGAGTGGCGTTGCGTGGGTGAGTGGCGTTGCGTGGGTGAGTGGCGTTGCGTGGGTGAGTGGCGTTGCGTGGGTGAGTGGCGTTGCGTGGCAATGTTTTTAGAGTACAGGGGTTTTCTTGAAGGCTTCATATTTGAAACAATTTCTTTCAATAAATGTCCATCAAAATAAAATTCTAATGCTAAAAAATAAATAACTTTTTTAATTTTGAATGATCTTTCTCGTATGTTTACATGACAAGTGTTCCCCGATTTACGCGCAACATCTTTGTATGGCTCAGCTCTTGTTATGGTTCTTTTAACAAGCCAGACCCCATGCTGATACAATAAAAGCGGAAGATATATAAAACAAAGGTCCTTTGCCACAGAGTACCCTATTTAACCGCCTCAGCAAAAATTAGACCAAGGAAGATCGCATTAATATGGTCCGCTACTGTAACACTGAGCGCATGTGTTTATACACATCAGTTTGTTTTATATTACACATGACGATTCATAGAAAAATATAAAAAATAAATGCCTTATACTATCAATGGTTTTATATATTTTAATGATAAGCAGCTCTAATCGACATTAAGATATAGGTAAACAACATCACTTGTGCTTGCAAAAGCTACATATAATATACAACTGTTTGTAATACACGCCCGATGTGTATACTAGCAAATGAAGGTAACCTAAAATTCAAGTGTGATTTTAATGTAGACAGCAGACTAAACAGAGGCCATACAAAGTGTTTGAAGTACGCACTCGCTTTGCATGTAAGTAGAAGGAGATGGCAGAAAAACAAATAGTGTGAATTGAATGGCGCCAGCAAACTAAAGAGAGACTAGACAGCCTGTTTGTGACGGGCGCTTGCTTCGCATGTAAGTCGAGGGAGATAACAGTGGAAGGAAAGATATAATGTAACAGAACACACAAAAGAGAGGACAAATAAAAAGTGTTTATAATGCGCACGCGGTTTGCACCTAAGAAAACGAAGATATCAGCAAAATAAATAGTGTGAACTGAATATTTCACCCCCGTGATCGATGTGCTAGCGGGGGCTTGTGGTGGAGAGTGGGGAGAGAAGCTGAAGTTTCAGTAAGCGGGGTTGGGTTCAAATTTGGATGAGTGAGGGACGTGGGGAGGATCGCATGGCTCGGGAGGAGGCTAAAGGGGGATAGGTGCAGGGGGATTGTGTCCCGGGCTGCGTGGTTCAATGGAAGTGAAGGAATGCGGGGGGGGGGGGGGGGTGGTAATCGGCGGGGCGCAGGAAGAACTGGGGGGGTGCTCGCATGAGTTGGGTAGTCGCATGCAAAAGCCTTTCATCCTTCTGAGTCCGTTTCGGTTGGGGTACAGTTAAAAGAAAAACAAGTCGGATGGGGTGGGGGGTGGGGGAGAAGGAGAGTGAGCAGCTTGAGGCGCTATTGATGAGTTGTAAATGGTGGCGCCGTCGATAAGAAAGACTGTACTCGTGGCTGTGCCAAGTGGGCAAAAACTCATCAGACTGAACCTTCCACTTGTGCGGTACGAACAAAGCAAGAGGCAAACTGTTGGCAGACCGAGGGCCATCGACAAGAAGGTGCATCCCTGCCGTGTAAAGTAGCTGTAAAAAACACGCAGCATATGTCGGCCGGAGCTAAAAAGAAAAGAAAGGTCTAATATTGCAATGCTGGTCAGCGCATTTAGCGTCACGAAGCCTCGAGTAATGTGATAAAACTTATGTTGCACATAAATCAACATGATGTAAATACAAACAAGTGAAAGCGGGATGTAATTAGGGGGGAGGAGAAGTCTGGGCAGGCAGGATGACTCAGGGGAGGGGGCTGAGCGGGGCAGAGCGGCATGTGAGTGTGAAGAAGCCGGGCCTTTGAAGTGAAGCTAAGCTTCACTTCAAAGGTGTCGGAGGAATGCGGGCGGCTGTGCACGCGCTTTTAAGCTCAATGCACATGCGCATTGAGCTTAAAAGTCACGGGCACTGCAAGGAATCGCCACGATTCCTTGCTTCTTAGTTAAAGCTTGTATAAGCCGCAATAGGCTCGCAAGCTCGATGCGCATGCGCATCGACAGGCGAGACCTAAAAAGCATGTATTCTTTCAGACCTTCGAAAACATCTACATAGCATGTCTTTAGAAGTTAAAAACTGCCAGATTTGCAAATGTGGGCCATTTTTTAGGTCTTGTCTACGACAGCATATGCACTGTCACTTGTGAGACATTTTGTTACTGTCTGCTTAGAGCTCCTCATTGCATACTATTGGTAGGCTTCATTGTCAATCTCATTTGCTAGCTTGTAATTCGTTAACTTGTGTGAGCTTTTCTTCCAATTCTTGTATATGTCTGTCACCTGCCCAATGACCACAGAAGACTGTTATGCTATGCTAGAGGTATTTATTGGTTATTTAGTATAGAATAGTAAAGGGAGGGATCCCAGAGAGTAGATTTCCTTGACTCGCCGTGGTATCCTCTAGTCTTAAAGTGAGGTGACAATCTTCTACTTCTAGTTCTTTTCTGCTCACGCGGTGGTCGTCCCCTTGGTAGAAGAAGAGAAATAGAGGCGATCAGTAGGAATTCCCTGGTTGACTTTTACCTCCCTGTCAACCCGTTCTCTTCGTTTCTATCACCTTCCCCTCTTTCCAGTGTCTGTCCTAACGGTGTTTCTGTCCTATACGCCCTAAGGAGCTTCTTGCCTCAGATGTCCCTTTTAACAACGGATACTCTCCCCGTGCCTACCTGGGCTTGGCTACCTATACTTTTGGGCTTTCCCCATTGCCCATGACCAAACAAAAAAAACAAAAGGGAAGTATGACTATTATGTATAAGGCGAACCCTCCCGCACGGAGGGAATACTAGCTTAAGGCCACCTTAGCGGGGAATGGAAGGCAGGGTATTGATTCCTTTCCCTGTTTCTGGTTTCCCAGTCTTCCTCACCCCCTTCTACAATCCCGTGAAGGCAGCTTGAGTGTGCAGCCAGCTCTCCAGCGGCTTCCCAGTTTCCTAAATGACTTGACTTGGGGTCACAACCGCCTCGTCCAACACGCCTTTCAGAGGGGACGCCTCCGCTCTTTGGTCCTCGGCAGTTCCATCGGCCCTCGGTCTCTTCTCGCCATCGTCCCCTCATCTCAGATTCTTCATCTCCGCTTCCACTACTGTCTTGTTCTCCTCCTTGCTTCGGGCTTTGTTTCCTCTACTCTCTATTTCTCCCGCCGTCTCGTCCTCCTCGGTGTCTTCCGGGTCTCTTATTCCAAGTATGCCCAGACTTCCGGGTTGTTCTGGATACAACGGGAAGTAGTGTCCTTTGGTGCCCCCAGGGTATTTTCCTTTGTCCTCCTGGGGCTCCCTGCCACAGAGCCTCCCAACCAGACATGGCCGATCGAGCCATGGGGATGTAGCCGACTGGTAGAGGAAGTCCACATTCGTTTGCTGGGTGCCAGGACGTTGGGATATCGGAAAAAAGAAAGGTTGCAGTGCCAGAAACCACCAGAGGATACGGGGATTTGAGTCCTTGTGGCGGGCCAACCAAACCAAAGGGGCGTGGTCCGTTAGGAGAAGAAAAGGGCACCCCAACAGGTACTATTGCAGGGCCTGAACCGCCCACCTGATAGCCAAACACTCTTTTTCGATTGTGGAATAGCGGGCTTTCCTTGGTAGTAGTTTGCGGCTAAGGTATACAACCGGGTGAAGTTCTCCAGAGTCAAGTTCTTGGGAGAGGTCAGCCCCTAGGCCCTGTCTGATGCATCTGTTTGTAGTGTAAAGTCTTTCCTAAAATCGGGACAGATCAGGACGGGGTTATGACACAAAAGCGCTTTGAGGTGATAGAAACTGTGTAGCTGGGCCGGGGTCCATTCTCTGATGGTGTTCGGACAAGCCATCTTCAACATGTCAATGAGAGGAGCAGCCGCCTCCGAGAAGCGAGGTATAAACCACGGGTAGTAACCTACCAGCCTGAGAAAGGCTCTTATCACTTTTGTCATGGAGGGGGCTGTCAGGGAATTTATGGCCTCTATCTTGTCTACCTGGGGTTGTATCTGGATGTCCTGAAGCAGGTACCCCAGGTAGCTGATGGTGTTGGTGGCCATCATGCATTTGTCGGGATTTGCTGTCAGTCCTGCCTTGCTAAGGCTGGTCAATATTGCTCTGAGATGTGTGATGTGTGCTCCCAGGTTTAACTGTGAACCACTATGTCGTAGACATAGGCAGAGGCATACTCACTATGGGGACGTAACACCACGTCCATAAGTCGTTGAAAGGTGGCAGGGGCCCGTGCAGACCAAAGGGCATGACCTTGAAGTGATATAAGCCTGAGGGGGTGGTGAAAGCTGTCTTTTCCCGTGCTGTAGGGCCTAACTCAATCTGCCAATAACCTTTTGTGAGGACCAAGTTTGTCATGTACCGGGTTGTACTTAGCTTCTTAATCATTTCATCGACTTGGGGCATAAGGTAAGAGTCGAATTGGGATACGGCGTTAAGGCACCTGTAGTCAACACAAAACCGGACTGTGCCATTTGGTTTGGGCACTAAGACTATTGGGGAGCACCAAGGCTATGGGAGGGTTCAATTATATCGCTCTGTAACATGTCTCTTACTTCACCCTCAACCACCCTTCTCCTAGCTTCTGGTATGTGTTAGGGCCTTTGTCTGATTGGAACAGCGTTGTCTGTTATAATGTTGTGTTGTACTAAGGGGATTCGTCCTGGTTTCTGGGAAAAAACGTCTCGGTAGGTGTTAACAACAGACAGGAGCGTCTTTTCTTGTTCCTGGGTCAACTGGGCGCCCCGGGGTACTTGGATGGGTTCCGTGTCAGCACCCACTGTCCGGAAAGGGATATCAAGGGGGTTGCTATTGGACACCAACATGTTCGGACAAGGGTCGGCAACCTGTTTTTTGTGTGTACTCATTTCTTGAGTAGGTTGACATGATAAACCAGCCCTCCCTTTCCCGTGTGAGGGACCACTACTCTGTAGGTGACTGGGGTAACCTGGGCGAGTACCGTATATGGGCCCTGCCACTGGGCTAGGAACTGCCTTAGGGTTGTCTGTTTGTTGTACCCCTTTTTTAGCTTCTGTTGGGCCGAGTCTAGATTCTGTTGGACGTCTTCCCACAGAGTGGACAATCGGTGCTTGAGGCGGGTGGCGTATTCTAGAAGGGTCTTCCCTTCGTCTTCTTCCTCCTCCCATCTCTCTGCTGCCATCTCTATCAGGGTTAGGGGCTGTCTCCCAAAGACCAGCTCAAATGGGCTGTACCCGGTGGAGGACTGAGCATGTGTTCTAACAGCGAAGAGGGTCAGTGGTAGTTGTCTGTTCCAATCCCTCCCCGTGTCATTAACTGTCTTCTTTAATATGTTTTTGATGGTGGGGGCGTGGCCAGCCAGGCAAACATGGCGGACGCGACTTTCTAGTGCTCCATCTGGCGGGCCCTGAATTATCCTACAATTCCCCTGCCAAAGTGTTCCCAACTCCTGATTGCCGGGTTGCGGGGCTGCAGACCCACCTGTGGAGTCTGCGCGAGAGAGCTGTGGCGAGGAACGAGCCGCCGGTAACCATGAAGCGGACATTGTGCGGCAGCGGTAAAGGCGCGAAACTAGCCTGCGACCCCAACGCAGCGGAGCCTGGTGAGGAGCTGGCGGAGCAGTGCGAGATCGGGCTTGCCGGGGGCCGTAACTGCCTGTACGGTGCGGCGGCTGCTGGAGGTGACCACACAGGTGAGAAGCAGACGGTGCAAGACGTCCGGAGCAGCCGTGTGAGGCTCCGTGCCGGGTGATGGCGCTGACTGGCGCCGAGCAGTGACGGAGGTGCGACGCGGGCGGACAGAGCTGAGGAGAGGCACGGGGACCCGCTCTGGATGCACTGCTTATGCTGCCCGGACAACAGCAAGAGAGACGGAGACTCGGCGGCTGGCGGACCCGGCTCTGGAGGTGGCGTGGCAGGAGGTGGCGAAGTGGGCTGAGGCAGGCCCCCCTGTCATACACAAGCCCCGGAAGGCTCTTCAGCACAGGCAAAAGCGGTAAGCCTGTGGTATGCTAAGGCGGTTGGTGGCGGACTGTCAAGCTGAGCCATGCCCTGGTGAGGGGAGACTGATTGGCGCTGCCATACTCTGGGGGTAGTGACTGCCACCACTCGCTGCCACACGGTGATCTGTTATCTCAGGAGACACTGCTGGCTGGGCGCCCTGACCATCGTGCACGAACTGAGGGGGTCCCTGGGGCTCCGCTGAGAGCTGGGAGTCCCTGGAAAGCGGCGGGGAGTGGGCGTTGCACGGCAGAGGTGCTGCGCCTGGCCAAACAATATCAACACAGAGGGGCCATTTTGTCATAGGCACCATTTTGAACAGTGCTGTGGTGTATGGCCCCTACCCCTGGACTAAGCTGGCTGCTCCTTATGCGCAGCTGCTGCTAGACACTGCGGTGGGACCAGAGGCGGGAAATAGACGATACCCCCCTGCGTGGCTGAGAGGGGGGCGCTCCTGAACGCGGACTACAACCTGCGCCCGCCTGCCTTGTTGGGTCGGGGCGAGCACTGGCTGACGGAGGCTGGGCGGAGCGGCTACTAGGCCCTGGCTGTTTCGTGTGTGTCGCCTGCTGGTGGGCGGTTGTTGAGGCGGCTCCTTCTCTGCCCGCTTGAAGCGCATCGCCACCCTATTGTACGAGGTGGACTCCCCTCTCAAGCCGCCACTAGGCACGGGGACTGACGTGTTGATGCCTACGGCGCAGCAGTTAGCAATGGGCTGGCTAAGGGACAAGACCGCAGGGAAGCAACAAGAAGCGAGTGGCGCGGATCTCACGCCAGCTCAGGGGCGGAAAGTCGCGGAGCCTGACAACACCCTGGCAGCCAAACTGGACTCTGTCCTGGCTGCAGTGGAATGCATCGGCGCCACATTGGTGCAAACTAAGACCTCCCTGGAGGCGCGCCTGGACAAAGTCACGTCTGACTTCACGCTGCTCCACGCGGACCACCGCAAATTGTTGGACTCTGTCGCAGAACAACGCCGCATGGTTCACGAGCTACAGCCAGTGGTGCGCAGTCACGCCTCGGCTCTGCAGGACCTGGTCGACAGAGTACACGTGCTGGAGGACCGTGCGGACGATACAGAGGGGCGCTCTCGTCGTAATAATGTCAGAGTGGTGGGCCTGCCGGAAGGAGAAGAAGGGAAAGACCCCGAGAGGTACACTGAGGACTGGCTGCGGTCACTTCTACCAGCTGAAGCCTTGTCTCCGCACTTCGTGGTGGAAAGGGAACACCGAGTGCCGGCACAGATCCGGAAGCCAGGAGACAGACCTCGTCCGTTTCTCTTCAAGCTACTCAACTATCGCGACCGCGACACGGTGCTCCGCGAGACCAGGAAGCTGAGCGACCTCAGAGTGGGCAATAGCCGTGTAATGCTGTTCCCGGACTACACGGCGACGGTGCAGAAACTGCACGGCTCCTATCTGGAAGTGAAGAAACAACTTCGGGAATTGGAACTGCCCTATTCCTTGCTGTTCCCCTCCCGCCTGCGGGTGGCCACTAAGGAAGGCACGCGATTCTTTGACGCTCCATCTGATGTCTGGGACTGGCTGGAAGAGACTGAACAATGGTCAGGGACAAAGCCGGCGGACCCAGAAGAGGGCGGCTGGCAGGAGCACCGCTCCAGGAAACGGAGGAGGAAGCGGGAGAAATGGAGGCCGGTGGGTCCAGGTCTGGCAGCACCCAGCCCGGAAAAGATGAGGCAGGAGAGGCAGGAGGCAGGAGGCACTCGAGGCGGTGGCGACGCTGGGAGTAGTGGACGCTACTGAGAGCACGGACTATAGACTGCCGGCTGAAATGATTGCAAGTGGATCGTCCTCGCCGTCCACTGTGCTGTCGGAAGACGCTACCCTGCCTACGGTGACACCGCAGACGGCTGACTATATAGCGTGATGGATAATGGACATCTGCTGGACTACTGTTCTGTCCATATTTCTCAGAATGTTTGTTATATCCTTTGTATGTTGGCTGTGGCGCGCTGCTGGGGATAGAGACAGTCTTTGGTGTCCTGCGCAAGCCTAGACCGCAGACTTGATAGGGTGTCATAGCTATGTTGCGGCGCGCTGGCCAGGGAGCTGGTTAGGTGCCCGCCGCGTAGTGAGGCCCTTGGAGGGTGGGCCGAGCAGCCACGGCACATCATAGCTCTTCAGCTGTACCGAACACATCTCAATCACTCTAAGGGCCCAGGATAGGGGAGCACGTTGGAGTGCTTGCTGGCTGCGGGGTTTTGGGTAGTTGACAGCACCCACCCTAATCAGCCATTACGCTGACCACCTACCTCTACTGAGGGTGGATCCTGTTGCAGTTTGGACGTACGCTCCTTTGTAGATGCGCCCTTTTGGTTCATTTCGAGTTCTTTTTTGTTGTTTCCTGTTTTGTATGCGGCACATTAACTTTCTCCCCAGAAGCTGTCCGTTGCTTCCCCCTGAGGCGCCCCCCTGGTGTTGCGCGGGCCACACTAGCATACTGACATGGAATATCCGCTGCATGCATACGCCGGCACAACGCTACTCAGTATTTTCTTATCTGCAGCGCCATGGGCTTCTTCAGGAGACACATATGACACAGGTCGAACTGGACAGGCTTCGGAAGCGCTGGCGGGGGCAATTACATGGTACCACCTTCTCAGCGCATGCGCGAGGCACCCTGATATGGGTTAGAGCGGGTGTCCTGTTCAGTTGTACAGACACGACAATAGACCCAGAGGGCAGATATTGCCTAGTGCAGGGACGGCTAAATGGTCAAGACATCTTGCTAGGCTCCCTTTATGCCCCCAACACGAATCAGGCCACCTTCCTAGAGTCCCTGAACCAGATCCTTCACTCATATGCTGGCCTCCCTTGGTTGTTTGGTGGGGACTTTAACTTGGTGCTGAATGTCGAGCTGGATCGCTCCTTCCCGCCGCTCTGAGCTACGACGGCGATGTCCAAGGCGCAAGCGTTCGGGGATTGGCTGGGGGATACACGACCTATGGCAGGTACAACATCCTGACGATAGAGTGTACTCATACTACTCCCCAGTACATGGCTTGCATGTCCGGCTGGACCGGATCCTCGGCACCCAGTCACTGCTCCCTTTGCTCGCCGAATCGGACTATTTGGGGAGGACACATTCTGATCACAACCCCCTGCGCTTTAAGTTGGACTGGGGGGCAGACCGCCCGCCCGTGCCTACGTGGAGGCTCCAACCGGCTGCGCTTGAAGATCCTGAGTTCCGCTCTTCACTGGGTGTGGCTGTTTTAGACTATTTTGAAAATAATGTGGGCTCTGCAAGCAGCGCTACGGTGGAGTGGGATGCGCACAAGTCGGTCATACGGGGGCATTGCATGGGAACCTCCTGGAGCATACGCAAGCAACTGTCCAAGTCCCTTACGTGACTAGAGAATGAGCTGTTACAATACGAAAGGGAGGGCGAGGGGATGGGGCCGCACACACGAACGCTGAGCGATATGCGTGCTACTCATGCAACCCTCATGGAGCAGTTGCGGTGCCATAATTTTGCGGCGCATACAGCTAGAACACATGCCAGGGCAGATAGGGCCGGGCGACTCCTAGTCTGGCTGATACAAAAGGAGAGCAGATGGGCACCGGTTGGGGCGCTTCGCACGCCGGAGGGAGGGATGCTATACACGCAGCGCGAGATTCACCGTGCCCTGGTTGCGCACTACACGCAGCTATACCGGGCCCGGGGCACTGGCCCTCGGCACGCGTTAGAAAGCTTTCTGGACTCAATTACTCTGCCGGTGGTCCCTGAGGGTCACCAAGACACCCTCAACGCGCCTCTAATGCTAGAAGAGATGGGAGATGCGATTCAAGCCCTAGCGACTGGGAAAACACCGGGGCCGGATGGATTGCCAGCTGAGTATTACAAGGCCTACCGTGACACCCTGGCTCCCCTACTCCTGCGCATGTACAACGCGGCTATCGATGAGGGCTCGCTTCCTGCATCCATGCGGGAGGCTTTTCTGGTCTCCTTGCCCAAACCCGATAGGGATCCGACGGCGCTGGGCTCCTACAGACTACTGGCAATGCTTAACATTGACTACAAGATCCTAGCTAAGCTGCTGGCTGAGCGGCTGCGCCAGTGGTCCCGCACCTTGTCCATACTGACCAAAATGGGTTTGTGCCGGCGCGGTCCACGTCCTTGAACCTCAGGAGATTCTTTAGAGTAGCAGTAGTTGGGGAGGTGGTGCAGGGCGGGATGCCTAATACTTGACCTGGAAAAGGCATTTGACAGCCTGGAGTGGGGGTATTTGGCTGAGGTGTTGACACGCCTTGCGTTTGATGTGGACTTCCTGCAAATGGTTAACCTACTCTACAAGCCACCTGTGGCGAGGGTGCGGTTGGGCCCTTACGTTTCGGAGGCAGTGGTGGTGGGCAGGGGCACTAGGCAGGGTTGCCCCCTGTCTCCCCTACTGTTTGCACTAGCAATAGAGCCTTTGGCGGTTGCGTTGCGGCAGACTTTGGACCTGGGGATTCCTCTAGGGGATGCCACGCATCAGGTCTCATTATATGCTGACGACCTGCTCGTCTTCATTAGGGACATGCACTGTATACCGGGGCAGCTGGCCCAGAGGCTAGACGAATTTGCTACAATCTCGGGACTCCGGGTGAACGTGGCCCAGTCCTGCTTATATGCGTTCGGCAGTGGGGTGGATGACCCTGGGTACCGCCTGGGGGGCACAAGAGTCTCATGGAAGGCTGATACCTTTAAAAATCTGGGGATCCAGATCTATCGCCAACCGGCTGACCTGTTTGACGGGAACCTGGGGCGAGCGGTGACAGCGCTTAAGTCCCAGATAAACTTTTGGTCCACGCTCCCGCTGACTATTACAGGTAGGGTGGCGCTGGCCAAAATGATCATGCTTCCTAGGCTTCTATATTATTTCGTTAATCTGCCCCTGTTCATCTCGAGCCCTTTCTTCTCCAAACTTAACGTGGTCCTCCGCGACTTCATTTGGGGCACATCCCGGCATTGGCTAGCGTTGCCAAAACTGTTCCTGCCAACGGACAGGGGGAGATTGGCTGCCCCTTGCTTTGAGCACTACTACCTTGCCGCGCAGCTGCAGTGGATTGCCCGCTGGTTGGCGGAGAAGGGAAGGGAAGACACTGCCACGGCTGAGCCACCATATTCTCTGAGACATGTCATCGCACTCTTTCACTGGCACCGCCTGAGAAGCCCGCTCCACCGCTGCTGGCAGTCGCATACAAATGCTTCCGTAGAGCCCTATTCCTCACCCGTAAGGTGTTCCCATATGCGCCTGCTATCCCCCTGGCGGGCTCCCCAGGGAGCGGGAGGGCTATTGCTCACCCTATACTAGATCAATGGGGAGAGGCGGATGTTCAGACACTGGGGGACTTATATAGAGACGGAGAGCTGGTGGCCTACGACACATTGATAGCTGAAAATGGGTTACCGCCCAGAGGATTCCTGCTACACCGCTCGCTAGTGGCGAAAATGGCGGCTTGCTGGGGCGACATGGCGACGGAGCCCACGCAACATCTCACTATGCAGTACCTGCACGTCATGGGGAGGGGCAGGCACCTGGTCCGCTGGTTCGCCGCATCGATACGGGCGCACACAGAGATTAGCCTAGCCCCACTCAGAGACAAGTGGGACCGAGACTTAGACAGGGCGCTAACTGATAAGGAGTGGGAGCGGCTGCTTAAGGGCCCGGTGCGCATACCCCGAAACATGCACCTTCGCCAGATACAGCTCTTTATTATCCATAGGGCCTACCTCACCCCTGAGCTCATCAATAGGTACTTTCACCGCTCTGACTCATCCTGCCCCAGGTGTGATGAGCTGGGTGCAGGGCTGGTCCATCTCCTATGGAACTGCCCCAGGCTGGGCACTTATTGGCACGATATCTGTGGAGTGCTTAGGGAGTGCACGGGCCGTGCCATCCCCTATGGCTGGCCCGAGTGCCTTCTGCACCAATTCCAGAGGAAACCCCAGGACAAGGCATCTTCTCGCCTTCTAGATCTGGGCTTAGTGGTGGCTACGCGACTGATCAGGAGACGGTGGAAGGCACGCGACCCGCCGGCTGCGCAGGCGTGGGTATCCTCCCTTAAGGCGTGGTTGCAGGCGGAATGGATAGCCATTCGGAGAGAGGAAATGATTGGGCACCGTAAGGAGCCCATGGCGGAGCAGTGGGAACGTATGCTTCGCGCTTTACGCCTGCCAGAGGTAATGGATGAGCTGAAAGCTGGAGGGGCCTAGGTAGCTGCCCTGGGTGGCTGGGCATGCCGTGGGCTATTTCATTATTTCATTGTTGTAACTTGATGCCATTCTGCGCTTTACCGCTTCTAAGCGCGTAGGCCTGTGCTGCACACGGGCTTACACAAGCTGATGACCGCTGGGGGGGGGAGCTGGGGGGGTAGGGCGAGGGGGAGGGAGTTGCATGCATATGTGTATGAATTTCTGCCGCTATAGTTTAAATGTTTACACACCTGTTAGATTAATGTCATCTCTATATGTGGACACATAGCAGCTGGATTCGCCCCGTAATTCTGTACCTAAGCCAGATGGGTCTGTAGGGCAGATGCACTATGCCTCAGGAGGCTTTGGACTGCATTTTGGATGGGTGCGTCAGGCCATACTGCAATTGTCCCCACATGTGTTATCATGAGCGTGGATACAAGCCTGTACACCGATCTGCTTTGTGATATTATAATGCTGTACAAACATGTTTGGTCTGCCGATTTCTGCTGACTGACTCCTACATTGTACCCTGAACTATATACTATAAAATGCTAATAAAATAGATTTGACAAAAAAAAAATATGTTTTTGATGGTATGATTATACCCCTCTACTAAACCGTCTGTCTGGGGGTGACATGCAGAGGTTCATATCTAGCGCACCCCCAGCAAGTGACAAATCTGTGCCATCAACTGGGACATGAAGGGCGTTCCCTGGTCTGTGAGTAGCTCGTGGGGAAAATCTACTCGACTAAAGAACCCTATCATGGCCTGCGCCACACTGCTGGTGGTCATGCTTGTCAAGGGGATCGCTTCTGGGTAACGTGTGGCATAGTCGACTAATACAAGTATATAGCGATATCCCTTGCAGAGGTAACCAGAGGCCCCACGAGATTCCTTCCTACTCGAGAGAAGGGGGTCTCAATGATTGGTAAGGGTCTAGGGGTGCTCTCGGGATATGCAGGGGATTGCAGAGTTAGCAACGAGGACATGCTGCACAATACCTTCTAATATCCATGAAGACCCCTGGCCAATAAAAGCGACGGAGGAGATATTCCTCGGTCTTCTCCCTTCCATAATGTCCATGATTCAAGAGGAAGAGGCTGAAAAATGAGTAATCAATCAGAGAAGCGCCAGTTTTAGATAGAAATGAGAGGCCAGGCTTCTTGTCAGGATAGAAATGACCGTTAGGGGCTCTGAGGCAGAGATGTTCCAAATTACACTGGAGGCTCGTCCCTTTGGGTCCTCCTTTCCCCATCCAGGGTGTACCTGTGAAGGGATAACCCAATTGCCTTCCTGCGGCTTTATTACCTCATTCATTTAAAGATCAGACATCACCCACATGTTGAAGTCTCCAGATAATAAGATGTCTGCATTAGGATAACCAGATCTTGCATTTAGCACAGTATTTGTCACCTCATCAGATAGAGATGACCTTGAAGCTGGGTTTGGGCAAATGTAGACATTCATTAAAATTAAAGTCTTAGACTGATCATTGAATGTTCTAAGTGAAATGCCCACTGACTGGATAGTCTGGGAACTGCTTGCTAGGTCCCAGGAATTAATTGCGCTGTTGGCCGATATATAAGTTACTAGGCCACCGCTGCAGCGTCCAGGGGACTTCAATTTGGTTGCCGGGAATTGATGAGTTTTGAATGCTTCTAAGTGCTGCAGTTCCAGGAGCTATGACTCTTGCAATAAGATAATTTCAAAAGAACGTAGATAGGAGACCGTGGCCTCATCCCCCAGTTTGCTTGCCTATTTATGTTCCAAGAACATATCTTTAATGGGCTGCCTTCATGATCATTGTGGCCGTTGTTTTGTCATTGTAGCAGTCTGGTTGAACTTAGGGCGCCCGCCAACCATGACCAAGCGCCGACTTGCTCCGATCTCATGATTTATATGTGCTGTCCTTCACTTGCATTTAAGTGTAAGGTTTTTGATGTGTGCCCACCTGTTGTCGTTGCTTGCACCACACCCTCTCCATCCCTTTATCATTGCTTGTCCCCCACCCTTCATCCTTTTGTAGTTGCTTGCACCCAGTCCCACTGCGTTGTCCTTGTTTGCCACCAAACAACCACCATTACAAAAAAAGTGCAAAAATGCGGACACCACTGGCCATGTCTGCACTTTCCCCCACATCCTTCATGCTCTGCGCCCTCCCTCCCTCTGAGATGCTTCCTTTCCTGACCTCCGGCCAGCAAAAAAGGCACTAATACACAGCCAGCGTTGGCTGGTCATAGCACTTTGTATTTTTTAAACTTTCAGTCATGCTGGACAACACAGCCGGCTAAAAATGTTGTGGTGTCACTGGCCTTGGCAGAGAAACCTGTTTTTCACAGTCTCTCTGCAGCATCCACTGCTTCAGATTCCTTTTCCACGGGTTGTTATGCAGAGGGCCTCCCAAGTTCATTGCATCATTGGTGAGTTCTGATCTTTGTTTTGAATTTTGCATCCTGGGAGCGTCGGAGCGAGTATCCCTCTCACCTCTTGGTTCTTCTAGTCATTTCTCCAATACAGCAGCTTCCGTGAAAGAATGTCTTACCTTTGGTTACCACCTTGAGCTTTTCAGAAACAGCAGTCTGTTTTGGAGTTGCAATTCCCATTGCCTCTTTTTTTACTTTCAGGAATTATCTGTGTTGCTGCTGTACAGCCGAAGTACAGCCTGATAACATCGAGATGTTGGTGTTGTCTGCTGTGAAGGAACCACACTGTCTCGCAGAAATAGGCTAACATCACAATTTCGGTAGTTCAATACTTTCACTCACTATTATCCGATGGGAGGGGCAGCTGGTGGTGGAGGGATCCTGACTCCCAATGAGCTCTTTTAACTGTAAACAACTGTAAAGAATTTGATCAAACCATCATGGACCACTATGGTCTGCAGCAAATTTTCTAAGCACTGTTCAACATTGGTTTATTCCATACATTCAGGCATCCCACGAATTCTAATATTCGTTTTTGGGCCTTCCCCAGGCATCTTCAGCTCTGAATTCAGGGTAGCACACCTGTTCTTATAATTCTAAAAGTTGTGCCGTGTGCTGTTTCTACTCTTTCTCTACTGCTACTTGATCAATATTTGCCTCCAAGGCAAAGCGCATTTCCTGTATGGCTGCTGGAACATGATCTTACTGTGTCGGTGTCCCCGTGTCTTTGGCTGTCTCCTGTTCTTGTGGCGTTGAAAGAGTTGTCCACCACTCACTCTTGGACGTGTCAGTTGAGGCAAGCCAGTGTTGGTGCATCTGTTTTTGTTTCACCTTGTCTTCGGGGAGTGTCAGACGCAGTGATTTATTCATTGTGTGTCTCGACTGTCCTTGTAGGCTGGGCAAATACTGTTTCTGTATTGGCCTCATATTTCGATACCAGTTCTTCAATGAATGCAGATGTGTTAACAGTTGATGAAGTTCACCTCTGACATGTTTAGGGTGGTGTTATTTCTGCTATGGGTGTCGTTTTACCTGTTCTCTCGCTGCTGAAAGGTGATGGAGAGCCCCGAAGAAGAAAGGAGAAGAGGTGCAGTTGGCAGATGAAGGAGAACTGTCCTCAGCAGAACTTCTCTATTGGTCTGTTACTCCCTGTCAATCCGCGAAGATACAATAAATTGCTTCTCCCACTCCTTGCCACTCCCTGGCTTTCCTCTTCTCCCTCATCTATTGACCCCTCGTTGTCCTGAATTTCCCTGGCTTCTCTGTCGCTCCTACTACTATCAAAGTTAATGTATGCCCTGTAACAGTGCAGAACCCTTTTGTAATATTCTGTCTTATAGAATGCATATCCATGTGTGAGTATCCATATTTTAATGGCCACAACTAGAAGGCGGTGTGTGAAAGGCTACACTTGGCCTGTGAATCGAATTACACATTCGAAATGACTCGGGCATTATTTCAGGGTCTCCCGCGCGGCACTCTGGAGCTGTTGGCAGTGTACCCGAACTCGACAGAAGTTGTAATTCGATTCACAGGCGAAGTGTAGCCTTTCACACACCGCCTTCTAGTTGTGGCCATTAAAATAATTCCCCCACGAATAGACCGGACACCCGTGACGTGCTCCGTTCGTCCTATGGATACTCACGCATGGATATGCATTCTATAAGACAGAATATTACAAAAGGGTTTTCTTCTGAATCAAGAATACTTGTGGTCCTGATGAGAACCGGACAGAGGGTCTGGTTTGAAACGCGTCGACCTTGTTTTATTGTTTCCCTGTCAAAAAAGTTTTTGTGAAAATCAACTAATGTGTCAATTGCATCATATTTTCATGTTTGTGTATGGAAAAGTTTCAAAATATAATTATTCCTGCACTTTTACTTTCTAAATTGAAGGATTTAGTTTTTTGATGTGGGATTTAGTCTGTTTTTGTGACTGGATCAGGTGTGACTGATTTCTGTTTTTTGGTTGAGAAAGATAGAATGTTTTGCGTTGTTGGAATAGAGTGGTAGTATTTGGGTGAGTGAGAGAGCAAGATTGAATGGGGGTGTTTAAGTGAATTGTTCCTTGTGGGTAATTGGATTTTCTTCACGTGTTTTTGATTGTTTTCTTGTTTTACACATATTTATAAAGCGTTTGTTCTTGAACTAATTTCTAAAGAAATTTGTAATTAATAAAACAAACATTGATGGATTAACAATTCCAATTGCATCTATATGTTTCATTCATATAAGATAAGCTTTAAGCAAAGATGGCAATTTGTTCTCAGTATTGGCAATTGTATTGTTTGGTATAGTATATAGACTCAGCCTTACTGAGGTGAGTCAAGGCCCTTGGTTGTTTTGCTACTCATGGATAATCAATCATATCCCAATATATACAGAGACCATATGCACTGTAGCACTGATAAAGCAGTGGTAAAGTTCCCAGAATCCTATAGCCATCGAAAACACGGTCATAAAAATAGGAGGCAAAACGTTTGAGGATAAATTTGTAAAAATGGCCAGATCTAACACTCAGCGATACTTGTCATTCAGCGCAGCGCCCTGAAAGATGCTGTAATGCAATGTGTTGTTACGCCATACAAAGACCCATTAGACATTGACGGTTTTAAATCACCGGCCCGCAGCTCCAGAGGCTCTTTTCACTAAGCGCTTGATTTTCTGTATTCAGCTGCACTAATGTGTCAGCATGGTACATAAAACTGCGTGGCAGCTACATGTTTATTCTATCTGCAATATTAAATGCGTCAAACATTTTTTGAGATATCAGCTAGGAATCCTTACAAGCGGACTTCTAGTCTGTTTCATTTGAGGCAGCCATTTGGTTCGAATTTTGTGGACTAAATAGTGGTGCAAGTATTCCATTGAATCTATGTTGTTAATGAATATTTTTGCAGTTTCTGATTGGCACAATACCTTTATGTCATTGTTTCTAATTTGCAAATTAACTACTACCTATCACTAACGTTAATAAACGTGCAGTATAATATATTAAAAAACATTCCTGTTCTTTCCACGTGCTATTTGAGTGAAACATGTTTTCCAGACAGTTTGTGTTGGATTTGCCTATACTTCACCAAAAAGGACAAATAATTGTGTCAGGGTTCTGTCAGGTGCTAAATGCTGATAAAATAGTAGGAAGAAACCTCAGAATATATTTCAACTATAGATTCCGCTTCTAAAAGAATATCTAACTGGCTAACTGCAGCTAAAGCACATTTTTCAGTTTGTTTCCATATGGCACCACCTAGGTTGTGCTTTTGTCAGTTGATAATGTATTTTATTGTGCACCTGCACTGTACACCCCTTCCGTGCAAACCAGGCACACTTGCAAAGATCAGAGTGATCCAGCGAAAGGCCAGGATGAACATTTCCCAGTCAACATTTTTTTTAAATGGGCCTATATACACATTCAAGTTTCCTGGCTGTTTCTCTGGGGATCAAGTTTTATATTCAGTTTCATCTTGATTAGTCAATGTCTAACTAATCTTCACAGATCAACACTCTTCCTTTGGTCAATGGACCATTAGTTGAGTAGTTAATGGTGATATTAACAATTAACTAACTGACTTACAGATCTTAATGAAATAACCACAGCCTCTGGATGAGATTCAATGAATTTGATCTAAATCTCAGTCATGAATGAACGCTCATTTGTACAAATTCACAGTGCAAACTCCATCAACTTTCATGGGAGAGAAAAATTAATTTAACAAATACATTCAGTTCACAGACTCATTCAACAATTCAATGCATTAGGAGTGAATAGATGAAGAGACAAAAGGCATAATAAGTCATACATTTGAAAAAGATATGCAAATTTAATAGAATAATAATTAACCAATGGTGAAACGGGAAACCCAAACCTCTGGCCAAGGGACTCGTGGAGGTCTCCCGATTAAGAATCAGGAGACAAAGACTATAGGACAGGATCAAGACAGAATAATACTTACTAAACTTCTCTACAACCCCGACGCACCAGAGCGCATCCCTCTCTTACACTTTCTCCCTCCTCCATATTCGTCCGGAATCTTCAATCTAATCAGGCTGTCTTTCAGGAATGAATCTTCCCAGTCTGTTCTCTTCTTTTTAGCAACAGCTCTCGCCCACACCTCACTCAGCATCGACGTCTACTTCAGCCACCTAATCTTTTCAGTCACTGTAGTTATATCTTCATTTCTGCATTTCCGACCCTCAATAGTTGGCAAATATCAGCGGATCATGGACTGTGATTGGGCAGGGGCAGGGGAGTTGTAATCACCACATGCTGTCATGTTCAATTTCTTAACTAATTCTTTGTTTAACAAACCCTTCCTCTTTAGCTGATTTATTATTCTGCCTTATTTATTTTCCCATGCATCTAGTGTATCAAATTATAACAATTTTCAATAGGGTTCCACAGTCGAGAAAAAAGTTCGCACATTAACTCGCCTTGGCTCTTGGCAGCCTGTCAATGACACAGTCAGTGGGTCACATCATGATTCTAGTGCGCAGGCTCAGCTTACTTCCATCTCCACCGCCATCTTTTCCCTCGGCCCAAATGTACACTATTAATAAAGGAATCATAAACCGAAGTTAATTTCTCAAATATGTGATTGTCACTGTTCACCACCCACTTCTACTCTATACCATGTTAAATTCTCTTTCTTTAAGCAAAAGCATTAGCAGCAATAGCTTCTTTTAAAGTTCAGGCAAGCATATGCCAGGCATGTGGTACCTCAAGACCTAAGGTTAGTAACTCTTGCGCATGCGTGAGAGTTTTTCCTCTCAAACAGGTTAGACATGCGGTTATCCACGCAGTTCTGGTTTGCACATGCGCAAAAGCGTTTTTTCGTTTCACGCGGGGTTTGGTCACGCTGCAAATTATTCTTTGCTATTTAAGCGTGCATAAAGCTCTTTTTCCCATATGTGAATGTTGTGTGCATGTTATTTTTCTCTTCTTTACTATTTCTAGTCATTAGTACTTGTTAATGAGAGATTGATCTGAGCAAGTTTTGTTTTCTTGAATCCTTGCTCCATCAGGAGCAGATTGTAGATTAAAAAATAAATCTACAGCGGATCTGAATTAGAAGAGAGATTTATTGTTTCACTGAATTTCCATGATTGTTTTTTGTGTCAGATTGAGGTTACTTTTACAGAGTAAGTCTGTTTTGGTATTAAGTTGTGTTCATGTATGAGGGTGTAACTTGTGTAAACTTACTTGAGGGGTATCTCATCCCTGGAGAAGAGTGGGAGTCCTAATGCACTTATTAACATTATGTTCTACGAGCCAAAACATATGTGGGTGATGCATGATAAAATGTCCTGTTGCAAAAGATCTGTCTTAAGGGTGTTTCTGAGGAGCAGGAGGTTGGGGCATTTGATGCTGAAGTATAGGGAGCAGAGTCAGAAAAGACAAATGCTCTATTATTTTTCTTTCTTGCAATTTATAGTTTCCAGTCTGGATAATGTCTATTCTTTTTTATATATATATACCCATAAGACACAGATCTAGAGCTTAACACCTACCTATTTGTTTTTTTCATAAACAAAAAGGCAAAGCGATCCACACAGTTCCACACCACACAATTCAACTCCACACATTTCTAATCCACACCACATAAAAAGGCATCAAAACACATCATTCAACTCAACAATACAATTTAACAAAACACCAAATACATCAGTTAGTATTTATTATGATTTAGAATTCCGAAGAATTCCACATAAAGTACATAAATAAAACATAATTCATTACATACAGAAATGCGAAGTAAGAATACAATACAATTTTATACTAAAAAACCAACAACTAAAAAGAGGACATTTTCCTACAGTAGATTAGACTATACAGTGGGCTATGTCATATCAATGCAAAAGATCTTTTTTCAATTAAAACAAAATATGGACTGTCAGGAGAACCTATTTTAAAAAGAGTACACAGAAGAGTTAATTACAATCATAATTGGGTCTGAGGGAAAGGGAAAAGGAAAAAGTACTACCCCATCATACAAAGTGCAGATGCTCTAGGCAATTTCCGAAGGGGTGCCTACCAAACGCTCCCCTACAAAAAGTGCAAGTGCATTGTGCAATCTTTTCGGGCAAATGCGTCCCTCCCTCCCCTAGCAACAGTATATTTGAATTAACATCGAGAAATTATAAGTACTCGAGTCACTTAAGTAAACAACTTTCCATTAAAACACACTATAGGCCGTCAAGAGGACCTGATTTTAAAAAGGTACACAGAAGAAACAATGCCAGATATAATCCGAACTTAAGAAAAGGGGATAAGCACTATATTGACATAGAAAAGTGCAAATGCTCTGTGCAAAATTTGGAGGAGTTATTACCAACTCTCCCCTAGCAGCTATACAAACATTTTAACCCCAGACTATTAAAAACAACTATTTACATATCATCCAAAAAATGCAAGTGCTCAGTGCAATTTCAATTAACAGATATAGCAGCAATATAGATGAGTTACCATTTAACTATTTCAAACTTTCAACTCATTTAAATATTTCAATCCTAATAAATATTTAAAAATTCTTTAAAGAACCGAAAGATTTTAACACACATCAGTTCAGACGGAGGGGACAGAAGACAATTACGGGCCTGTTCGGCTGTTGAGATATTATACTTTAAAAAGGCAATCCTTGAATATCTTCGTCGTATTGAGTGGAGTGCGGGACACACAATCAAAACATGATTCAGACCTTGTATTCCGCAATTACACAAATGACAATATCTTTCATTTTTGGGAATACCCTCCCAGGCACCTGTTACAATTCTTAGGGGTAATAAATTCATTCTTAGCAGCAGAATAACACTACGAACTCCGTGTTCCAGGTTCCAGAGAACATATGGCTGGGGGTTTTTGACAATAGAGCTCCCTACAATGCAGTCCATCCTCCCATTCAATGAGCATAGTATCAGATCTCTTTCGCGAGAGACCACATAAATTGACTTCTTAATTATCTGCTTTAACGAGGTTTTACATAAAACTGCTGCTCCTTCATATCTATAAATATTTCCCTGTGCAATGCTGCCCTCAATAAATTATTGGGGCCATTAATCAAAGCATTGCACCATCTTAGAGAGGCAGCCATTGATAACACATATGTTGACAGAAAACCAAATTCGAGCCTAAGTGCCGCAATTGGCGCAACATAGTTCAAATTACATATTTGGCGCCAGATCTTTCCTTCCACTTTCTCGAATTTGGCCCATTCACACTCATCTACTGTTTCACTAGCATAATTCAACGTCGGCGGTATTTTTATTTTATACACCGAAATGATGTGGGAAAAATGTCTTTTCCCACATTGCATATACAGACGATTAATTGCAGACGCTTGTGAAATTGCTTTCCCTTTACAATGGTCCATATGTCTGCCAGCAGAACACTTATTTGAGAAGATTTTTCCTAAATATGCATAAAATTTCACAACTTCAAGTTTTTCCCTTTCCAAAAACCAACTCAAATTTTTTTCTCACCTTACACCCTTGATAGCTAAAAACCATAACTTTACTCTTTAAAATGTTTATTTTAAAAAAATGCTCCTCTGTGTACTTAACCAGCTCTCTCAATCTTCTTTGCAGCTAAGTGTGAGCGGTAAATCCGTTACGCCCACGGATTTTTCGGATTTTTGGGAAATCCGCAATCCGCGTATTTTACGGATTTCCCACAAAATCCGGAAAAAAAATCTGCGCGGACGTAACGGGTTCAAAAGTTGAACCCCCACAATTTACAATGGCGCCAGCAAGCTGCCAGCGCCGTTGTAAAATAGTTACAAAGTTAGCTTGCACAGGAACCACTAGATAAAACGAAGCAGGTGCTGCTTTATTTTATCTAAGTGCTTCCTGTGCAAGCTAACTTTGTAACTATTTTACAACGGCGCTGGCAGCTTGCTGGCGCCATTGTAAATTACAGCAGCAGCTCACCCAAGGGACCCCTGCGCCCTTCGGGGCGATTGCATAGTAACACACACATGGTCGCTGTAGACAACTCTCTGGCACTTTAGGAAGCTGTAGTATAGTAAAAGCACTATACATTTACCCAACGAGGTAGCACTTACTGATTATCCAGTAGAAAGTACTCCAGTTGAGTAGAGGTATGGCACAAAACGGTGGCGTCTTCTTGAATAAATATGAAGGGCAGGTTTCATTCTGGCACGATGGTCCTGGCACAAAAATTAAACCTCAACAGGAAGCACTTACAGATATCAATAAAGCATGTGCCCTAGTTGAAGCTCAAATTCAGTGACTCATTCATCAGCCCAAAAACAATTGTAAGCGTTGTCAAGGCTGGGCAGATGTGCCTTCTTCCCAAACCTACCGTCGAAAATCAGCTGTGATGCTGGATAGACTTTGCATCCTTGACTTTCACGAGCGCAATACCCAGGCACATTGTGTTCGCACGGGTTTCTGCACGTTCGCGAGCGTTTTATACAATAAAACCCTCGCGAACTTGCAGAAACCCGTGCGAACACAAAAAAAAAATACGATAGGATCCGCGGATTTTGCGTATTTTCGAAATACGCAAATACGCAAATACGCAAATACGCGGATTGCCAATACGCAAAATCCGCTCATGCTTATTTGCAGCCCAATTGGCACTAAATCCATTATTATTGCATCATCTGCATACAACAAACAACTTAATTTAAGAGGACCTAATTGGGGAGGATCACCTTTACTCCGTCCCACACTACTCGGCAGATCATTGATATAAATAGAAAAGAGTAAAGGTGCCAAAAGGCACCCCTGCTTTAGCCCATTGTAAGTACATATTTTTCTAGATAGGCCTTGGGATCCCCCCAATAAAACTTGTGTCCACGTAGAGGAATGAAGTGCAATTATTAGTCTTAAAAGATTCCCTGGGATCCCCATTGTCACCAATTTCCTCCACAGCGTCCCCCTATCGACCCTATCGAACGCTGTGGAGAAATCTATAAAGGCGGTGTACAACGGGACCCCTCTGCCCACCGGATATTTTTCAATTAAAGTTTGTAAAACAGAAATATTATCCAGAGTGCCACTATTCTTGCGGAATCCTGTTTGTTGCAGAGGTATATGATTATTTCCAAATGCCCACTCTTGCAAGTGGCCAAGAATACTCTTTGCAAACAATTTCCCCGTTGCATCTAAAAGAGAAATTTGTCTGAAACTAGACGGGGAATTTCTTGGGCCCTTCCTATATAATGGAACCAAAATACTTCCCCTCCAGGAATACGGGATTTTACCAGTGTCATAACAATGAGCAAACAACGGGTATAAAAATTTTGCCCAAACTTCACAGTCCTTTTTTAGGTTTCGACCTGGCGAGGGGCAAAGCCCCTCCCAGATCGAAAACTATTGTCTACAGTAGGGATGTTTGGACCGCCTCTGTCTATCATTGGCTAGCTCCATAAATGGAGGCTAGCCATTGGGAGACAGAGGCTGTCAATCGCGCTTTCTCCAGAAAACGCAATTCGGGGGCGTTTCTGGTGCTTTTTTTAAGCCCCGCCCCTTTGTCCCGGGCCGCGCTGCGATTGGCTGCCGGCCCGGGACACCCCCGTGACGTCATTCCCGGGCCGCGCTGTGATTGGCTGCCGGCCCGGGACACCCCCGTGACGTCAGCCAATCACAGCGCGGCCCGGGACCTGACTTGTTAAATTACTTTCTGTAGTTAGGTGACGGCCCTTGCAGGTGGGCGGGACGCTGATTGGGCTGGGGCAGTGGGCTGGATTTGGTTCAGTGTGGCAGGCAACGTGCATGGATTTCTTTCAAAATGCCACGCCCGGCACACCCGCACGCACCGGTCCCCGCCAAGAGTCATCATTGGTAGGCGCAGTTCTGGGCCGAGGTGGTTAACCTGGCCCACACGACGTCGCAGTGCAGGCAGCAGCCTGGCCTAGGCCCCCTATCGAACATAAAGGCAGGCAGAGCTGTGCCCAGCGTCCACCACCACCAGGGCAGTAACGGTACGTAACAGCCATAAATAATATAATAAGCCATTACATTACTAAAGCTGTTTTTTTGTGGTTCGCGAACTTGTGGATGTGACGTGAGGGTCACAGGCTGCGGCGCAGTAGCTCCCGCTCGGCTCCACATGAAGTCCGGCGTTATTTATTTATTTATTTATTTATTTGCCATTGTACATTGCTCTGGGCTGAAACCAATTGAGCTCGGTGTGTTCCAGGCAGATGCGATTTTATCACGGTGAAGAAACCATTGTCAGAGTTCTTAAAACCGCAGTAAGTGTACAAGGCTTCTTACGGCCTATCTCGCTGTCACCTGATCGTTATTCATAACGCTGGGCGCTGTAAACATCAAAAACTGACAATAAAGTGGGTGTACGCCGTGTTCAACAGTCTTCTTTCGGTTCCACAGAAGCACAGAATTTGGAATGATTGTTAGAATCGTACACGAGTCTCTAGGGGGGTGAATGCGTGGGTCTGTAGAGCACGCTGTCCTATGACACAGCTTTAAACACAATGTGTGACGATGGTGGGAAGCAAATACATAGGATAGGAGAGGAGAGGCTCATGTGAACTAAAAAACGCACCCTAGCCAAAATAATGTCAGGCATTCTAGGCGCAGCCCGGGAGGTGTCTAAAGGCTGCCAGTAACTTGAATAATGAAATTCGATAAATCTCCAGGTTACTTAAAATGTCAGCATTGTGTTAGTTGTCACGGTATCAACCCAGGCCCATTTGTACAGGGTGGAATGGAAAATATGCAATCATGACAGGCCAGGAAAAGACTAACACCTGTGCCAACCACGAGTGGAATCCACGACTCTAGCTTTCAGGGGTTCTTAAGACCACGGAGTTCATCATTACACGAAAATCCACACAGTGCCAGTGTGAAGACTAGCTCTGTTTATGATTATCAATATTCTTGTTACCAATGATCTCTCATCTCAGCCTTTTGAGCGTAAATAGAGTACCATTAAAAAGGGTACCGTTTCTAGGCGCTGTAAATAACACGTGTAATATGAAGCTCCATGTAAAAAAAAACAAAAAACTGGTGAGTGAACTGAACTATATTTGCAGTCCTTACAACACCAACCATTTGACTAAAATCTTAAAACTAGATAAGCAAATGCTTTGAAACGTTCATATCAGGATTTCAAAATGAATACCAGGAGTGCACATTGCGTCAGCAAAATAACACCTCACTTGTAATCTATTACTTGATTTAAAAACGGTTGTTACTACCAGTAACTGTTTTCATATAGCTAACTTTTACAATGCCACCGTTCCGTAGCTTGACATACTATAATAACTCACCACAATAAGCGCTTTATAATTTATATGTTTAACTATGTAAAATGTTCTAAACTAAGAACAATTGCTCAAACATATTTTTTAAAAGTTTTTTTTAACAATCTTAAATAATATTTCTGCGGGATCCTGAAATATATGCTAAAGGCTATACTCGTTGCCGCTTTATATTACTGTCTGGATTTAACTGTGAGATCACCGAAATTAAATCCTGTTTTGTTCTGGGGTTCTCTGATTGTTCATTTGTAGTGAGAACTCCATGTACCAAGGTGAACGAGCAAGGTCTGTGTGCAACATTCACATGTGTAACTATAAAAGTATACACATCAACATGTACATATCCTAGATTATTAGGTGCTAAATATGTTCAAAATATGTAAACTCAACAAACACAACAAGATGATGGACGGAGTGCTGAAACCTTTTTTTTGAGCATTTGCCGGTCCTTTTGAAGCCAAACAGTGGTGCTCATCAGAGTAAACGTGCAAGATTCAAAACCTGGGCAGGGGTCTTCAGTGGCGGGGTCCCTGGACATTATGCACCCATTTCACAGCTGCATGTAGGCCGTTGATTTCTAGTAAGCCTGTGCCCTACTCTTCGTGCCCTTCGTCCTTATGTTAACACGAGGCCCCAGGGCCGCTTCGGAGAAGTCAGCGGGCGAGTTATTTTTCGGCCTTCAGCACCGGGCACAGATGGGCTAAGAATAGTGTCCCTGGGCTTGACTAATATGGGGAAGTACAGTGCCCTGACCGGAGCGGCCGCCTGCACTTCGGTTACAGGCACGGTATTTAAAGCGGCAGGCCAGGTTTGGGGCGAGCTTCGCAGGCCCAAACATGGCCAACTAGGAAGCGGCACAGAGCACGTCGGGCCCTTGGGCCAGCCTTGCTGCCCCCAGCTCCCAAGCAGGAATCGGCGTGGGTCCACATACTTGGGTCCTGCACTACTGCTAATGCCAGATGTCACTTTCTTAGCACTCCTAAACTGTACTTAAGTAACTGAGCTGCGACGGCATACATCGGTCGAGACTGCATTGTATTTGTTGGTAGTCATTGCTGGGAGTGCAACTCGTGTACCTTCAGACTTGAGCCAGGCTTGTCACACAGGAAGGCCGACAGATGGGCCTGCAGCTGAGGGCCCTGTATCTCTGGCACAGGGCTTACATGGGACACCCCCAGGTGACTGAGACGCCTCTCTGATCCCAGCCCTAGTGCCCTACAGAAGAGGAGGTTTGGGCTTCTCAGGAGAGCCTTGGAGTTTTTGCCATCTGTTTGTGTCTTTAAGATATCTTCCTGTCTACAGTGCCTCAGTATTTATAATCCACTAACGGTTCTCTTCTGCAAAACTGCTCAGCAGTTTACAAAGCAGTAAGAGGGGGTTCAGAGTGCACAATCTGAGATATGTTTTATGATAAAGAAAAATATATATTTTGAAAAATGTTTAGTCTAAGCAAAACGTTGATCCTAAGCCACGAACTTTGGAGCCCCTTGGGTGTCCGCTTTGTCGTCTTCCCTTTAAGGTGCAAAACAGTATTTCTTCTTGGAGGTCGAAGTGGCAGTTTCAGTACAACAATGTATTCTGTAGTTTGTTGCTGGTGAATTCACCTTAGTGAAAGTCGTTGAAGGATCTGATTTGTTCTGTATTTATAAGTCTACATTGATAGCACAGCATTCTCTGGTCATCGTGCTAAACTAAAAAGAGCTTCTAGAGTACTGCTGAGAAGAGGGGGTGTGTTGGGGGGCTCTGTGTGGGTGTGTGTGTGGGGGCTCTGTGGGGGTGTGTGTGGGGGGGGGCTCTGTGTGTGTGTGTGGGGGTGCTCTCTGGGTGTGTGTGTGTGTGTGTGTGTGTGTGGCATTTGCGAGAGATTGAGCTTTTGGCATTGTAAATGACAATGCCATTTATTTATCTGTTTTCAAAACCAACACATAAATAAAAATGTTGTCATTTACAATGCCAATAGCTCTAACTTTTGCAAGGGCGAAACCGTTGCATTGTAAATGCTTGTTATTATGGCTACTGGAACATCATATGGTCCCATTGCCCCAGAGTATCTTGACCCCTTAATATAATCTACAATTTCCAATTCTGTTGGTTCTCCTACATCAACCCCCGATCCCGAGTTTTTAAGAGCCCCCTTAAACTGATCTGCTAATTGATTAGGAGCATACAGTTGGGAGATATAACTAGACCATTCAGATTCGGAAATTAAAATGGGTTGTGATTTTTCTCTACCATCACAAAACTTCGCTATCAATGCCCAGTACTTTCTGGTATCCCCAGATAAGGACACTTCATGAAGGGTTACCCATTTTTCATCTTCAACTTTCCTCCGATCTGATACTTTCTTTCTGTTCCGTGCCTGTTTTAGTCTATGAATCTCTCTCTGATTTTTTAAACTAGGGGCTTTAAATTGGAGTCTAATCAACTCGTTAATCTCCTTATTCAGTTTTTTGATTTCCCATGATATTAATGCTATAGGGGAGGTTTTCGTATCTTTTTTATTTCTTCCCAAATTTCTAATTGCTGCCAAAACTCTCTCATACCTCACAATCGGAGTCTCCAGACTAGGCCTAAATGCGATATTCTTAAACACCCTCTGGAAGTTAGGAAAAGCCTTGTATGACCAGTAAGTTCGCCCATTGTTTCGGGAATAGGTGACATTTTCCTTCCTCCGATTCCAGAGTTCGGGCTTCTCGGTGTTAATAACCATCTGTACCACTAAGATGTTATGGTCACTAATTGAAGAGGGGAGCACCTTAAACTGTGTACACGCACTGAACAGTTGAATGGAAACTGCCATATAATCAATAAGGGTCTGACTGTAGGTTCCATTGAAGGTATAAGATGCAGGTGAATCCTCAGGAAATCTGCCATTTAAAAATATTAAATCAAGATTCCTAAGGTTTTGCAAGAGAGAAAGGCCTCGTTTATCAGATGTTAACTGGGCCGGAAATACAGGTTCAGGAATAGCCCACACCTCCTCCAAACCCGTATTAGAGTAGACCATAGCAGCACTATTATTTATTTTAGCGTTAAAATCCCCTACCATCAATATACGTGCATTTTCTTCCTTGTTGCACAAACTTTGCGCGAAACTGCAGATGGAGTCAACCAATGAATTAGATGCCCTCCCTGGGAGGATGTACACATTTACCAAAAAGAGAAACTTAACATGCCCTAAGTTATCATTTCCTAATTTCAGTTTTGCACAAATACAACAATTTGAGGGGTGTTTGTATATCACGGGGTCCCATGCTATATTGCAACTAAGTAAAATAGCCAAGCCACCACTTGCGTGCCCTTATGTGGATTTTTTTGCTAAACTGCAAAACACATAAAAATTCTTTAGCTGGAACTCTTCCCTAGACCATGTCTCTTGAAGACAGATGATCATGGGGTTTATATCAACCAATAATTTGAGCTTATGACAAGATTTTCCTAGCCCCGCCACGTTCCATGATATAATTTTCCCCACATGGCTACCCCCGTTCCACGGACTTTATACTTAATGTTTTTAGCCCATTCAAGGTACCAGCAACCCAACTCCATTTTGTCACCTCATCATCCCCATTAGCACTGGGTGCCTCCTGAACCTCGGGTGTTGGGAGCCTAATTTCTCTTACTCCTGTTTTACTTCCTACCGTTATTTCAATGTCTTCAAACTTTACATGTGCATTTTCATCCATGTACACAGTACACCTCCTCCCTTGCACCTGATAACGTGCAGCAGATTTTTTAATCAGAGTTTTATACAGGACAACATTTGGTAAGATGTCTATTCCTCTTTTCCTAAAACTATCAATATTTGCTAAAACAAGGGCTGACACGATACCTGAGGAAAAGGTGGCTATAGTACTAGGGGGGAGCTCCTCCAATCTAAGTACACCAATTCAATATCTTTAGTGGTGATTAACCCCAAATCCTCTATTTCAGAGATAAGTCTAAGGAGGGCACTTCTATTCAGTAACATTGGTTCAGCCTCGAAAAGAGAACTAAAAATTAAAACCTTGTTCACTTGTCTGGCACCTATATCAGTGTTCCTAGTTATGTTCATGCCTAATTGATCCGTAGGTAAAATACATTTTGGCTTACCCCCGCTATTGTTATCTACCGACATTATTCTCGAACCCACACCCGTGTCCTGACCAGATACTACACTCGATGAGGGGAGAACAAGCCCACTGGGGTGCTGAAATACACCTCCTGAGGCACCACTAAGATCTATTACGGGACTGTTTGATTTGACCAACTCTCTCCCTGGACCAAGGTCACTCCATAAGCCAATAATTTGATCACTAGCTTCCTTACCCTCTTGAGACAAAGGGGCATTCAGTTCCATAGTTGAACTATTATATTTAGGATCATTTTCCTGCCCATAACTTTGTCTCTCCTCCAAAATGGGTTGCACCACGGACCTTGTATATTTTCCAATGGAGGGGGATATGTAACTGGTTACTATTTCATTTTCAGGATGGAACCGCAGTTTTTTCTGTTTACGTTTTGGTAACCGACGGTTCTTCATCTTCCTTTTCTTCCCCCTACGGCCACTTTTAGTATTTCCTTTCCTCGCGGAAGAGGCCTCCCCCACAGGTAGACTAACTGAGGGATTGCATAAATCGTCAGATGGATGTGAACTTAGATCTTTTGAAGCGATTTTATTAAAAATTGGGAAAAGACGTACTGGTTTTAAAGCTGAGGAAACCTCTATCTTTAACTTTTCCCCAGAAGTAGGAACCTTGTCACATTCCTTAAGATTAGAATAAGGTAAATCGGAACTTAGCTTCCTTTCAGGGGAGCCTCTTTCGGAACTATGAATAGGCTCTTTTAGACCCCCCACCACTAAATTTATACCAATATTATGTACCCCACTATATACTTAATCAACTTGACTGGATACTGGAGGAGCCTTTTCGGGGATTAGTGGGGCTTGTTTACACTGTGTAAGATCTTGAAACCCCTATCAGTATAGGTGAAAGGACTTCCAGTATATGATCAGAGTTTAAAGTACTTTTCTCCAACAGAGACAGAATTGCGGACATGATTTTCTCCAATTTCAAAAAGAATTCTAAGAACCCCCCTGACCAAACATTTTCACTCATATTCAGAGAGTTCAAAGAGTTTACTGCACATTTGTCCTCCGCCGCTGAAACTTCCAATATCTTTTCAACTGAAAGATCTAACAAATCACCAGCCAAAGATAGATTAGTTGGTGTACTACTGTACATGGCTGGCATATGTGTTTGAGCTCCTATTAAAGGCGGGAGCACATGAATATCCGAAGACAATACAAGTCTCCGGAATCCCCGTTTTTTTAAACTGCTTCATTCGTTCTGTGTTCTTTTCTATTTGAACAGCAATATCCGGTAATGTAAGATCCTCCGGTTTAGACTACCAGGAGTTAAGGCTGGGTCCCAACCACCAGTCCATCCTAGGCAAAGGATCAGTTCCTATTATGGGCAGACAGATCAACGCCGATCCCTGAGTCATTTTTGTATTGTCCATAAGGGTTACCAGATCTGCTAGTGGCGATAATAAAATAACTTCCTTTTTTTCAGTGATCATCTCCCGGGGGTTACCATCTTCCTCCACCCACAACACAGCAGCTTCGGTTTCCATTTCCGTGGTATTACCCTCCCTTTCTGTTTGACATAAATCCACTTTCCTTGGGGAAAGTACCGCTCCAGAATCACCTCCATTGTTCTGACATATGATTATGGCAGGGTAAAGCACCTCTGATTTTATAGATTTGCACTTAACTCTAATCCCGGATGCTACATGCGTGTCCATTAGTTCTTCACCTGACCTCTCCACATTCTCCTCGTCTATTGAGCCTTTTCCGCGCTTCGAACTTCTCATCCCCTATGAGAACATTGTCAGCACCGATGGATAGGACTTAATAAGTGCGAGATGCTCACCATTTCTCCGACGGCGAATGGTTTTCTGTGGCTTCAAGGAGCTTTTATCTCTCAACTTACTACCTCCCTGGTTCACCGCTGAATTCCCTTTTGATTGTGAGCGTAAAACCCTATCTGGCATTACCATTGCATAAGAGATAGCTTGCTCTTAATGCTTTTCAGTCATTAAGGTCTGGGAAATGAAGGATAGGAGATAGGAGAATGGAGATATACAGACAGGCCTGGCACACCTAACCTTCAGCAACTCCTACTACCTTAAAAATCCAACCATTCCCACCGTGACTTTAATCTTTTGTTTTTGTTTGTTTTTGTTTGTTCCTGCTGCGACTATATTTTTCAAAAGGATTCACCTGTTCCTGTGCCTATGTGGTCAGTCACGCCTGTGTCTCAAGTAGCTCCACCAGATCCAATAGTTCCACGTACTCCTCACACTCCTACCACAGTTGAGACACACTTAGAGCCTACAAAAGCCACTTGTTCTAAGCCACGGCCGCCACATCAACTCCGGCAAGACCTGCTGCACTCGGGGTTCGCTCGGGCATCACTCGGGCTTTGCTCCTCCAGCCTCACACCCTCCGCTCAGCTCCAGACGGCTCGCCTCTCTCTCGTCGCAGCCATGCTCACTCTTCCACACGTCCTCGAGGACCGACAGTGAACATTACCTGCGGCTTGTGACTTATAAGTCAGCTGTGCGCCACTCACATCACTCCCGCATCGCCCCACTGCAAGTCACAAAATCCGCCCTCAGCCTCGCCCTCTGCCTAATCGCCGCGCCCGCCTTAACCTCCGCGGGGGTGCCTTCAGTAATTTGAAAATCAGCCGAAGTTCAGCCGAAACCGCGGGCTTTCTTTTCTCAGACACCACAGCGTCCAGCGTCCGTTACTCTGCACCTCCGCTCCTCCGCTCGTATCGTGACTCCTCCTCCAATTCACAAACTCTGGCGATAGTCGTGGTGGGTCCAGCTCTAAACTGTGCAAGAGACCAGTGACTGTAGCACTTTAAGAGCTGCAACAATGCAGGAGAGAGAACCAAATACATCCAATCCACCGCACATAATTCCACTACACCACATACATACACTCCATAACACATGGGTAAAAAAATTGTCATTTACAACTTCAATAGCTTTAACTTAAGCAAATGCGAGACATATTCCATTTCCAATGCTTGTTTATTTTATAAAATACAGCATGGAAAGGCATGTTTTATGACCAGCCTTCACATAACCTCAAGTGGCACAGCAAGAAAAATATTTTGATATATGGTATATTGAATAATCTATGTGGAGGAAACCCCTAATCCTAGAAAAAAAAGCCCTCACCTGCATTTTAGTGGCATGCTTCTCCACAGGTTTTTACACTCATCCATGCAATAACATTTAGTCAGGCTGGGCTCAGCACGAAGTGGATGCTCTGGATACTGTAGTTAGGAAGCATAATTGTTGCTAGAACAGACAGATGAATTAAATCTGTCTAGGGCTTCAGGCAATCAGTACTCCTGGTTGCTCTGACAAGATTAAAAATACAGTCGGATGATGATAGAGTTATATATTGATCTTCCATCCTGAATTATCATTCCACTATCATGTATTCAAACACTTGTAAATGCCCAAATGGGTCAACAGCCTTCAGCAGGACTGTGAGATCCCAATACACTGTCCTTCCCTTATAGTATGCAATATATACTAGTGGAAGAACATGTAGGCAAAAATAGTGTATGCAGTTGATACTAGCTTGTATCTTTTTTGTCACAGGAATTTTCTGTGAGTGAAACACAACAGTTAATATAGCATTAGACACTACACATTGCTTGGAAAAGAACTCCTCTCAAACAGAAAAAATAGGTATTCACTGCAAGTACGCAAGTGCAAAAAACTGCCCGATGAACCATTTTTCCTAACACATAAAGTGGACAAGCAGGGAGTCAAGGACTAATGCCTGCGTCAGCAACGTGACCCACGTGTACTACAAATCTAGCTTCTTTATGATGAACAGTGTGGTCGCCATGTTTTCGGAAGTCATTAATTGGTCCAAGCCATGGGTTAACACTTGGGTTTAGATGCAGAGCTCAAAGAAGGTGGGGTTGGGCCTAATCTCCTTGTTACATATTTTCGGGCCCATGAAGCAGACAGGGCTGCTTTGCACTTATGCTTAAAAGAGAGCCCTTTATATCTACTCACAGAAACGCATTGGGCACAATGGAGGTTTCAAAGAGATGACGCAGGAAGGTGCACCCCTGAGCCCTTGCTTGGATCTTGGGCGGGGGCGAGCGTGCCTCCCTCCCGAAGAAAGGCCGTGGCAGCTGTCTAAGGCCCCGTGCAGAGGAGCGGAGACCCACCTGCAGTTCGGCCTCGGAGACCCTGGGCTGTGCGCTCTGTAAGCCACAGCTAATTGTGTTTGAAGGGCCTTGCAACGGTTGGCTGTTAGAATATATTTTGTCACAATATTCTCTGACCGAAATATTGTGCCGTAAATATAATAACAATATATTCGCCCTGTGTGTAGATTTTCTATGGTTAACTGCAGTTGGACGATATTTTTGTATACCTTTATACCACATTATTGACACGATATTTCTGTGAGGCGATGTATTTTTTACGATATTCTGGTACCATAGCGCAAAGGTATAAAAGTAAAAGAGAGTGGACAATACACAATATCCCATAGAAAAAATACCTTGTATCGAAAACTTTAAAGCAGTTTGGACACAAACGCACTAGATATGGTGCAGAAAAATGTAGTAATCTTTTAAGGCCATTTCAGGAAACAGACTTGCTCATGTGAAGCACACTAGAAGCCGCCCTTTAAAGAGAAGAGGCCTGTCAGCCTAAGCTGTTCCACACATCCTTATGAGGAGGGACCGGGTTGTACCAATGAGAGGAGAGAGGCAGTCTCTGACTGCACCTAAACCCATGGGGACCCTATCGCCAAAGGTCAGGTTCAATGTTTTCCTGGCAATCGCCTGACAGCTCAGCCTTGCCATGTCTTGGTCTTTGCCCTGTCTAGCTGATGGACATCCCTGCCACAGGAGAGTCAATGAGCCCCTTCTTGCTGTGAGGACGTCCGGGTGTGGTCTATGGTAGGACCGTGTAAAATTAACTCCAATTCACTGGGGCTGGTTTTGCTGGCACAAAATCGGGCCATAGGTTCACATCTGTAGAAACCCGTGATCTGAGGTGTAATCTTGCCATTCCTACTTGGCAGAATTGTGTGGTCTTGTGCAACTCACTTTATCTCCTTATATCTAAGTTCTACTAACCGCAATTTAAATAATTATCAAGGCTATGTAAGGGTTGGATGTCAAGAGATTACAAATGAAAACACAAGTATTGGTGATTTTTTCTACAATTTGTATGGGAGAGCTCATTGGCTTTTAAAGCTGGTGGGAAGGCAAGTGAAGTGAGAATTAGGCAATCTTGAGAAGCTAAAGTCTAAGTATTACAGAATTGAAAAGGCTTACAATACACACATCTCAGGAACACTTGAAGGTTGTTAAAGCCTGTGTAACAGAAACAGACTCTCAGATCGTCTCAAAGGTTACTACAGCCCTGTGTTTTTCGGATATCCCCATTCCAAGCACACTGGTGACCCGCGAACTGCAAGTTTTTGTGGTGGCACAACAAAATTATTAGGCTCTTGCCAAATTTTATAAGGGCTTGTGAAATTGAAGAATTGAATATTATATAAAATTCACGAAAATTCGCATTACACAATTCCACATAATTTTCTGCTTACAAGTCACTGATTTAAGCTGAACATTTCTTGCTCGGTAATTTTCTTCAGTTTCCTGCCTCTACCTCATATTACCTTTTTTTACACGAGATTTCCCTTCAACCCACGTTTAGAGCCGTTCATATAATTTTAAATAACTTTCACATTAACTCACAAAATCTCATCCCAAAAATTACAGTTTCTTACATCCTTAAAACACCATACACACGATCAGAATAACATGTCTGTGAGTGAAAAAGGACTAGTCATGCCCTTTTGTGAGTATAAATTCATGCACATGTTTGCTGCCAGTGTTCCTAATAAATAAAACGTTTGGCCTAATTCTTAGATTATTACAGGTCAAGTAATATTTAAGCACGTGCAATATAGACATTTAATTCAGAACCTGAGTCACTTAGGCATGTGGCTATTTCTGAATTCATAGCCCGACTTCAAAGAAAAGTGGGTGTGCCTTGTGGGGTATGTAAGCAAATAAAAAGAACATCTACAGAGCTATTCACAACCACACATTTCTATTACACAATCTATGCTTCTACACTCTGACATGTGGAAAAGACCAAGACAATTTTAGAAAAAAAATTCTCAAGGATGTGGGAGAAAAAAGAAGACTCCCTACAGTAACATGTTTTACATTTACAGATATAAGTAAAAACATAGACACATTTCCCAAATATCTTAAGCCTACACATTCACAGACATTAGATGCATTTGTTAATGGCAGGCACGTGTATGCCAGGCGAATTACAAAAAAATAAACGTCCCTTGCATGAAACAGTTTAATCTGAGGAAGGCACAGTAGCATGCCAGTCCAAATAAATTTCTGATTGTTTGATGAATCAGGACCTTACAGTGGTAGGAGAAAATGGCTATTTATTTAAGTCATTTCATCGTGGAAGCCAAGCCTTAATGGCATCCGAGAACTGTCCAATGCGGAGAACAACATTTTAGGACCAGCAGATACAAGTGTGAACACATATATAGAGCAATACTCCAAAATACACAGGGAATAGAATTATATAAGGATGATTATGCACCTAGATAATGCATAGGATTGCATATAAAATAGTTCAGCAATGAAGCACTTGAATGATCAAATGTACCAAAGAATAATCTGAGATACAAAAAGGCAGGTTTAGATAACAGGAAGATAACAATCACATTGGATGCGGGGAAGGCAGACAAAATAAGGGATCCCACTCCAAGTGCTGTTATCTACATTGCTTTCATAGCAGGACATGCCAAGAGAGGAGAGCACAGAGAAGCAGGAGGATTAGGTTACATTAGACAGTGGAGGTGGCGATTTCAAATCTTTTCTGAAGGCGATGTGTGAAAAGCTCATCCAGACTCTTGTGGGATGGTGCTACGTATTCTGGTGAGCTAGAGGGACAAACGGAGGAGGGTTAGAACAGATTATGTCCATTCGAGAAACTTGGGGGTCCTTCATTACATAAAATCTATGTTCCTTGAGGAATGCTGGCCACCAGAGTCGAGCAATTTATCATTCAGGTACTAAGAAGACTGGCCTGGAGTATCACGTAGAAGATGCAAATCATTTTGTGAATACATTTGACGTCTGTAAAAGACCAGTGAAAGGGGATAAGCACCGAGGAAATGTGGTCAAAGCCGTGTGTGCCTGAGATCCAATGGGCTGCTGCATTGTGGTTAGCCTTCACACACATAGGCTAGCCTTGGGTATTTATGAAAGTACAGCACTCCCATTGTTCAATATTGAGATTGCAAGAGTTTGGACTCTAAATATGTCCAACGTCCTTGATGACCTTTAGCAATCTGAGCTGTTATTGAACAGTTTTGTCTATGTTATACACATGCAGTTGAAGTTGTCTCTTCCATTGTGAAACCTACGAATTTGGAACTTTCAAGGAGAGTAGGACTGATTCCAATGATGTGAGAAAGTTTAGCCAGGGTTGCACAGAAGGATCAAAGTCACTGTAGGGATTAGGAAGATGTCAGTCTTTTGAGTGTTAGGCTTGAGATGATATTGGGTGATCCTCACTTCTGTGTTCTCAAAGGCACATGAGAAGTAACTGATGACATACTCAGAAGATTATTTTTTTCATACATCAATGTCTGATAAGCATATTGATAGTAGTATGTATCAGATTCACACAGTAGATTTTGAAATAGTTCCTTAAAAGTTTAATTAATATGGGGCTCATGATGGACCTTTGCAAGACAAAGGAAACAACTGTACAAGATGATAGACAGGAGTCCTTGAACTTCATTGTTGAGTGTGATTTCTGAGGAAAATGTAGAATGAATTGAGTACCAGTTGCCCAATGTCCAGTTGATTCTCTATGGAATTAAAAAGAATGCCATGATATCAGAGGTACTAGGAGGAAGGGGTCCCAGTGTGAACAAGGAACAATATACCTGATTTAAAGAATTAATCAAAAAAACAGCAATTCAATCCACAAAGTTTATAATCACTGAGGGATCAAGTGTAGTGGATATACACAGTTAACAATCAAAATTATTTAAGGTTATACAGTGCCCCGGAAAGGAAGGGGGGAAGTGATCATAGTGAGGATGAGGAAGTGATAGGAATGTGTGACAGTAAAATCAAACATTCAGAACAAAATTGGCAATTAATTATATAGCCAGAATAGCCAACAGATTAATGGCAAACATCATTGAAAAAGACAAACTTCACAGAATACAATTAATCTAAACAATCGTGGCGTGAAGCTGACACATGAGAAACAATTGTCGACGTTTCGACCCTCTTATCAATGCAGGGAATGTTTGCATCCTTGCTGCGGGGTCTTCATCAGGACCAAAGGGTAGGGGCAGGCAACCTAATGAATGTAAATATAAAGAACGGAAGTTACTAGAGGGGTATAATTCCTGCCTCTTGAGTAATCACATGGGTAGATAGGACAATATATCTATAATCAGTGGTTAGAGTCATAGTAAGATAATCGTAATTAAACCCTGAGAATGACGGTATTGTGCGGCAAGAAGGACGTAAATCATATCTAAATAAGGTTTCATTGAAATGGACATCTACATCCTAATGCCCAATAATAGAACATTCAATCAAATCAAGTACAGTTGGTAATAAACTCGAGCGTGAGGGTCTGAAAACCGGCACGTTAGGTGGGGATAGCACTGAGTCAAGGCAAAAAATTCTAGCTAAAGTACCTGGGATGGATTTACGGTGGAACTGGATGGACGAAGTTCTATGGAAAGTAATTATCCTCAGGGAAGTGTCTGCAATATAACACATATATATTACAACCTAAATTACGTTAAGGACGGTTGGTCCACAACCGTTACGATAGTAAAAAGAGGAGCGAGCATACCTTTAGGTAAGAGTCCTAAGTTTGCTCATTAGTATAATTCTTGTGGCGTAGTTAGTGTCCAGCCAGCATCTACGAATCAACAATGGAGGAATCTTTAGGACCGGGGCATCCCAAACAGTTAATAGGTAGTAGGGAGTGCCGGGTTTGGTCAGGCTTACCGGTAAATAGGGCAAAATGGTATGGTGCTGGACAAAGTTCCATGCAGCGTCGAGAGCGCGGGAGATTTATCAACAGTTTAAGACTGGTGAAAAAAATTAGACAATGAAGGTAAAATGATTGGGAGGTGACCACCAGAGCGATTCCAAGGCAGGGATGAGATAATGTGGGAAGGTAGAACTACTCACTATTGCCGAGTGAATCGGATGGCTCCGTGCGAGGGAAACGGCGATGGCCAGGTTTCCTGGTTGATAAAATCACCATGGCAATGGTATCACGTGATGTCAGTGCGGATAAAACTCGAAAAAAGACTATGGGGGATGGATTGCAGTATCGCTTGCCAAATTCAATAATGCCTATGGAGAATACAAAACCTAGTCGATCCTA
Source organism: Lissotriton helveticus (assembly GCF_964261635.1). NCBI lineage: Eukaryota > Metazoa > Chordata > Amphibia > Caudata > Salamandridae > Lissotriton > Lissotriton helveticus. The sequence continues at coordinate 927,105,905 of NC_136057.1, forward strand.
GATTGAATCATAGCGACAAAGAGTACAGCAGCACCTCGGTACATTAAATCTAATACATTAAAAAATAAAAATAAAATTAAAAACAAGTGACTTAAGACCATAATGACAATAGTAGTGTAGGTGCCTGAATTGGACCAAATATACATGAGAACTAGAGGTCAAACTTCCGAAACAAAAAATGTTTTGTGACATGGCTGAATTACAGAAAATGTTGCGTACCTCTCCAACATGAGGGTAAAGCACATTGGATTAGTAAAGAAACATAGGCATAGAGATGCTTCTCACGTACACCGGGGCTACCCAAGACGTTTGATAAAAAAAGCGCGTAAATGCGCGTGGTTCTATCCCAGGGAAGAATTACTTTCACCTAAAGACAGAAGCAACCAACAAGAGAAACGCATTGTTTGTGTTACCACTTTCAACACGAAAAGTAACAGGATCAAACGAATTATCAATCACCATTGGCATTTGGTATCTGACGAAATTCAACACCCAGAGACACCGCTACATGCTTTTAAAAAAGCCAAGAGCATTAAGGACTATGTGGTATGCTCCTTTCTACCCATAGCAAACCAACCCACCATTAGTTCCTTATGGGACCTGCCACCTGTCACTGGTCATTTCAAGTGTGGTCAATGCAAAGCCTGTGAGTTCACAATTTAAACTAAGGAATTCCAACACCACCATCTAACAATCAAGCTCAAGACTTTCAGTAATTGTAACTCGAACAACATCATATATGCCATTGTCTGCCCGTGTCAAAAAATCTACATAGGGCAAACTCAACAAAAAGTCAAAGTCAGGATTTTACAGCATATGAGCAGGATCCGATGTGAGGTACCTGGTGCACCACTTGTGGACCACTTCAAGTCTAAATCCCATCCACCCAACAGCCTGAAATGGGTGGTAATTGAAAAGGCGATGCTTGGTCCACGTGGTGGTGATATCTCAGTCATTCTGAATACTCGTGAACTGAAATGGATGTACTTCTTTGACTCAATTGACACTGGCCTCAATGAACATGATAGTTCTTTCTCTCAATTAGCTCTATTACCTTGAAGTCCTTCTCTATCATGATAATGGGCTCAGCATTAGAACTATCCTCCCCTACCTACATGAATCTTGACAACCTAGTCGTAGTGGTTTGTTTCCCATTGTGACTAACATCAATCTTTCCACATAGGAGATCATTATTAATCTTACTAATGGCTTTACCCTCATGTTTGAGAGGTACGCTATTTTTATGTAATCACGCATGTTTATTCTTTCACTATGTGTACGTGAGAAGCATCTCTATGCCTATGTTTCTTTACTAATCCAATGTGCTTTACCCGCATGTTGGAGAGGTACGCAACATTTTCTGTAATTCAGCCATGTCACAAAACATTTTTTGTTTCGGAAGTTTGACCTCTAGTTCTCATGTATATTTGGTCCAATTCAGGAACCTACACTACTATTGTCATTATGGTCTTAAGTCACTTGTTTTTAATTTTATTTTTATTTTTTAATGTATTAGATTTAATGTACCGAGGTGCTGCTGTACTCTTTGTTGCTATGATTCAATCTAGGATCGACTAGGTTTTGTATTCTCCATAGGCATTATTGAATTTGGCAAGCGATACTGCAATCCATTCCCCATAGTCTTTTTTCGAGTTTTATCCGCACTGACATCACGTGATACCATTGCCATGGTGACTTTATCAACCAGGAAACCTGGCCATCGCCGTTTCCCTCGCACGGAGCCATCCGATTCACTCGGCAATAGTGAGTAGTTCTACCTTCCCACATTATCTCATCCCTGCCTTGGAATCGCTCTGGTGGTCACCTCCCAATCATTTTACCTTCATTGTCTCATTTTTTTCACCAGACTTAAACTGTTGATAAATCTCCCGCGCTCTCGACGCTGCATGGAACTTTGTCCAGCACCATACCATTTTGCCCTATTTACCGGTAAGCCTCACCAAACCCGGCACTCCCTACTACCTATTAACTGTTTGGGATGCCCCGGTCCTAACGATTCCTCCATTGTTGATTCGTAGATGCTGGCTGGACACTAACTACGCCACAAGAATTATACTAATGAGCAAACTTAGGACTCTTACCTAAAGGTATGCTCGCTCCTCTTTTTACTATCGTAACGGTTGTGGACCAACCGTCCTTAACGTAATTTAGGTTGTAATATATATGTGTTATATTGCAGACACTTCCCTGAGGATAATTACTTTCCATAGAACTTCATCCATCCAGTTCCACCGTAAATCCATCCCAGGTACTTTAGCTAGAATTTTTTGCCTTGACTCAGTGCTATCCCCACCTAACGTGCCGGTTTTCAGACCCTCACGCTCGAGTTTATTACCAACTGTACTTGATTTGATTGAATGTTCTATTATTGGGCATTAGGATGTAGATGTCCATTTCAATGAAACCTTATTTAGATATGATTTAAGTCCTTCTTGCCGCACAATACCGTCACATCAATATGCGGGTTAGTGAAGCTTGTTTATGTGTTCTTACTAACAATATTAACATGAACAAAGGACTAAAACTGCTATAAACTGGGAAATCTGGGGGTGTGGCCAAGAGCTTCAAGATGCCGGTCGCACCTTAGGTGTGCTCCGGACCCCTCCGACATCCGGTATGTAGTACGTGTTGTTATTTTTAGCAGACCCTACTCAGTCGCGCACCGATGCCTCTGGGCCTTGACTCTCTTCGAGTGCACCTCAGGCCTTCGGTTGAACCCGGCCAAGTCCATCCTGGTCCCCTTACACCTCTCACAGGAGGGTTTCCATTGTCAGTCGACGATACCTCTCCTGCGGCAGTCCTTCAAGTACTTGCGGATCTGGGTGGCCCTTCTCCCCAACTTTGCTTGGTAACTTAACGTTACCACGTTGGTTAAGTTGATCCGTGCCGACGTCCTCAAATGGCAAAAGCTACCGCTAAACCTTCTGGTTAGGATAGCCTTGTTTAAAATGATGATCTTACCCTGATTCCTCTACCTGCTCCAGAAAATGCCCCTCTCCTTCCCCAGATCCTGGTTTCGGGAGATGGACAGCTTGGCTATTAAGTTTTTATAGGGAGGGCGGAGGCCCAGGCTGGCCCTCATCCAATGCCGGATCCCACCTTTTGACGGTGGACTTGGGATGACGAGCCTGTATCTTTATTATCTAGTGACTCGACTCCTTACCGTACATGATTGGTTTAATGGCAGCTGGTCCGACCCGACATATCGTCTGGAGCTACACACCCTGAGTCTGTCTAATAATCATGGGATGCTATGGGGGCGTGGCTAAGCACGCAGCGAGGCTGGCTGCGTTTTAGAAGAGCTCCGGCGTGACCCTCCACATCGGGGGTAATTTATCCGCCTAATACCCCGACTGGCTGGCCGCCGCTTGGGGCATGGTGCCATGAGGTCATTGCCCGGCATTGGACCGAGTTGCGAGCTCCTACGAGCTCCGGATCCGCACCGGCCCTACGGAGACCAACTAAGCCGGGAGAGGAGCTGCGGCGCCGGCAGAGACCGCCAGGCAAGCCCGGGGACAGAACCGGAAGTACGGACCGCGAAGGCCAGAGACGCCAGGTGGCCGCACAGAGTGGGCAGAGCAGAGACGCCGCCGGCCGTCGCTGGCCTCCGGCGGACACCAGGAGCAGCGGCGACCCGACGGGGGCAGTCTCCGGAGTGAAGGTGGAAGACGCCCTTAACGGTCCGGAGCCGACGCATGCAGGGACCCGGGCTGTGCGCGGGACCGCCGATGCGGAGTGGACCCCCTCCCCCCTCGCCCCCTGGCTGCGGTACCGACTGGTGAGGATTTAAGGGAGAGAAAGAGCGGGCCCAGGTGGCAACGAGAGGTGGGCGGAGACCCGACGTCCAGCGGCCTACACACTTGCCCGCAACTGCGGGCACCGATACCCGGTGAGGACACCCAGGAACTCGGGAGCGCTCGGACCAGACCTTGGAGACCCCCGCACTGCCGACACTGACCCAGGGAGCGCGCGAGGGCGCGACGGACACGCCGGCGAGCCCCCCCCTCCCCCTCCCCCCAACGGATCTGAGTGGGGATGCCCTCGCTGACATGGCGGCGCCGGCCGGCCCCCGGGCGGCGTGGGCCTCCACAACCGGCCCGAACGTGGGGTGAGGTGCCCCTGAACTTCTGAGCCGGATGCCCCTGGGAATCGAAGCAACACCCCCACACTGACAGGACAGGGGTGGAGAAATGCAAGGAACGCCGGAATAGAATGCAGGACCGAGGCCACTCTACCGCTGAGGCACACATACACCTGCCGCCATTGGCCACCTGACCAGGGAGCAAAACGCCCAACCGCGCCGGACACCGTCACAGAGGTACACTGGGAGGGATCCGCCGTGACGTACAGGAGAAAGCGTCTGCCTGCAGCGCCTCATCCGAGGTTGAGAAGGGGCCCTACCAGCCGGGAGCCCTACCCTCATCTGGGTCGCGGGGGCCAGCGGGGTGCTCAGAGGGCTGCCCGCGAGACTCGACCCCCTCCGCGATCCCGCATCGCCAAATGGTCAATACATCTGCGGAATAGTGCAGGTCGCAAAACGCACGACCTTAGGGGCCACCCAACGCTGCAGACTGTACCTGGCCGAGGCACGGGGAGGGCACGCGACCCCCACCGGGGCACTGAGGCTCACGCATGGACTGGCCTGATCTGACCGAGGCCGACACACAGAGAACCCTTCCAACGCAACTCCTCGCTGGTGCGAAGACAACATACCTGCCCCGACTAGTCACCCAGTGAGCAGACGACCTGCACAGCCCAATCGGGCCCACCGGCTCTGAGCCCACAGCCAGAGACTCTTTCCTGATCGGCGACCGCGAGCCCTGGGCCACTGCCAGGCAGGAGCACCACACACCGCCCCGACAAAAACTTTGGCGTGCAGGACCCTGCCCATGTCTGGATGTGCGGGGAAACGCACGGGAGCTGGGGGCACGCTCCCGAAAGGTAAAATGGATAAACCTCAGAAGTCAAATGAAGCGGACCCGGTGACGGCCAGGCTGGACTCCGTCCTGGCAGCCATGGAACGGCTGGAGAACTCCATACAATCCACCCGGACATCGCTGGAGGAGAAAATAGACGGGGTCGCCATTGACCTGACACACCTGAAGGCGGACCACAAAAAACTGGCTGAACGCACCACGGCTCTGGAGCACACAGTGACTGATCTGGAGCCACGGGTTACACAGTCAGATAAACAGATAAAGGACCTTCTCAACAGAGTAGAGTTCCTAGAAGACAGGGCGGAGGATGCGGAAGGACGGGCGAGACGCAACAACGTCCGAATAGTGGGACTACCCGAAAAATGGGAAGGAAGGGATCCGACAACGCACGTAGAGAACTGGCTCCGCGCCCTGCTACCAGAAGGTACCCTATCACCCCACTTTGTGGTCGAGCGGGCGCACAGGGTCCCGACCAGGCCGCTCCCAACCGGCTCTAACCCGCGCCCATTACTCATCCGAATCCTGAACTATAGAGACCGAGACTCTGTCTTGAGAGAAACCTGCAAACTCGGCAACGTACAGGTGGATAATGCGAACATAATGTTTTTTCCGGATTACACGATCCAAGTACAGCGCCAGAGACACTCTTTCCTGATAGTGAAAAGGCGATTACGACAGCTTGGACTCACGTATTCCCTCCTCTTCCGGGCAAGGCTACGGGTAATAGCAAATGAAAAGACCCACTTCTTCAATACCTCGGGGGAGGTAGAAGCCTGGCTGGACAACGGGACGGACAAAAACACGAGGAGGCAAGGAGACCGACCCCGGACGAGAAGACACAGGGGCTCTAAACGGAGGCGTGGAAACAGATCACCCTCGCCAGCAGCGAGTGGCACGCAACATAGCGCAGGCCCACCCGAGGAGGAAGTACGCCGGGAGCAGCAGGAGGCCCTGCGGATGGTCACGGAGCTCAGCAGCTCGCCGACCCAGCGCTCCTCACCAGTCACCAGCCCCAGGGCGTTATTGAGCGACGACGAGGCGATCTACGGAATACCAGATTCGCAAATTTCAGGGGATCTGCCTGACATCACACTGCAAACGTCGGTCCTGTTCGGCTGATAGAGTGACACGCTCTGACACCTCCGCCCCCTTGCTCCACACTTCCTCCAATTCCCCTTCCTATCACCGACCGAACGGAGGGAACAGAGCGTTGGAAGGAGACGGCCACAAAGCACTGACTGCCCACACGAGAGGACAATGGTGGGCCAGCCCTTCCCTGCAGAAGCGCACGCCAGAGACGCAGTGAGTAGACACTGAGACACACATAGCGCTGGCAGTCACCAGGCGGACGGCCTGAGATGGCCACTCTTTATTGGTCTTGCTGCAGCGGGGGTCCCCCCAGGCTGGCCCGGGCCACCGTTGCACTCTGTGGACTGGTGACGGTGCTCCCACACGGCTTGTTGGTCGCACCACACTGCCCTCGGCGAGGCCCACTGAGTGGCCGGCCAGACACGCACACTTCCCCCATGTGTGACTGTACACGCACCCAAGCTCTATCTGAAGACTATATCTCACCCGCTCTGCGTGATGGGCAGCAACCCCCCAGACTTGAAAGTTAGCTATCTCAGTAGAGTGTTTGGACGACTGCACGTTTGCAGCCGACCCTATGGCATTATCCCCAGTTCATGTTCCCCCTTCTCCCTTTTTTTGGAATATGCTGCATCCACAGTATAGTGGCGATTTTGCTGTACTTTTTACTGTGCCCTACAGGTATGCGTGGAAATGTTGTTGTGATGGGCGGTGGGGGGCTCCCCGGGGGGGGGGGGGGTTTGGGGGGGGATGGATGGGTCCTCACTGACACACTGTGATGGCTGAGGTTAAGATCTGCACTTGGAATGTACGTGGTATACATACACCATCGCGCAGATACATGATTTACTCATACCTGAAGAGGCATAAGGTCCAAATAGCCCTCTTACAGGAGACACACTTGACAGCGCCCGAGGTACACACACTATGAAGAAGGTGGCGAGGATAGTTGTACGCAACTGGGTTCTCCTCCTACGCCAGAGGTGTGTTGGTGTGGGTGAGGCCGGGGATACCGTTTGACATTGAAGACTCTCACATAGACGGAGAGGGGAGACTGGTGGCTGTAAGGGGGCGACTGGATGGGCGCCCATTAGTCTTGGCGTCGGTTTATGCTCCCAACACGGACCAGCAGGGCTTCCTCGCGAAAGTGTCGACGGCCCTATCACAATGGCATGGGATCCCCTGGATACTGGGAGGGGACTACAACTGTGTGCTAGACACCACACTCGACCGTTCCTTCCCACCATTACCTAATGCGCCAGTAGTGAGCGCCATGAAGGCCCTTATGGCCTGGGCCACTCACTGGAACCTGCAAGATGTATGGACACACCGAAACCCAAACACCCAGACGTACTCATACTACTCGGGAGCTCATACCCTACATACACGACTGGACAGATACATGCTCACCGAAGACCTGCTCCCATTAGTAACTGATGCATATTACATGGGCCGGACACATTCGGACCATAATCCTCATATGTTGGCAGTCTCACGGGCAAACACACACCCCCCTGCCCCCACCTGGAGACTGCAGCCAGATCTCCTGCTGGACGCACCTTTCCGGAACTCACTGTTCACACATATAGTGCAATACTTTGAGGAGAACACGGGATCTGCCACCACCCCCCAAGTAGAATGGGATGCGTTCAAAGTAGTCATAAGAGGGCAATGCCTGGGCACGCAGGTCAACTTTAAACGGCGCGTTGAGAAAGACCTTCAAAGGGTAGAGGCAGAGCTGATAGTACATGAACAAGACTCGGTGAGGGGTGACGGAGCTGAGTTACGATCTGCACAGGCGAGGCACGAAAAATTAATGGAGAGGCTGAGGTGTTTGAATTATGCAGCACATGCAACACGCACCCACGACAGAGGAGATAAACCAGGCAAACTATTGACATGGCTCATTAGCAGGGAGGACAAAACAAAACCAGTAACGACAATACTGGGAACCGACGGAACACCCCTGTACACACAGCAGGAGATACACCGCGCATTTACTGGTCACTATGACACACTTTACCGCTCTTATCTACCTGCCCCCGCCCCGGACACGGAGGACTACCTCGGACCGATACCACTACCGACACTTAGCGACGCCCAACGCGACGACCTGGCGGCGCCCGTTACCACAGAAGAACTCCGGGTAGTCATAGCGGCGCTCTCCAATGGGAAATCCCCGGGCCCTGACGGACTCCCAGCGGAGTTCTATAAGGCGTATCCGGACCTCCTGATCCCCGAACTGATCAAAGTGTATGAGGCAGCGATAGACGACTCCTCCCTACCGCCCTCTCTAAAAGAGGCCACTCTGGTTTCCCTCTTGAAGCCCGGAAAAGACGGGACGCTGTTGGGTTCATACAGGCCGCTCGCCCTCCTGAACACCGACTATAAAATATTAGCATCCACGCTGGCCCGGAGACTAGCCTTATATACACCCACACTGGTCCACACAGACCAGAACGGTTTTGTACCCACACCTAGCACATCGCAAAATATCCGTTGGCTCTTTAGGGTGCAGGAGTACGCGAGGGAGCCTTGGCCACGGTCTGGATGTCTTGTGCTGGATCTGGAAAAGGCGTTTGATTCAGTGGAATGGCCGTATCTCAGGGCGGTAATGCGGAAATTCGACCTGGGAGAGGCGTACACAGATATGGTCGGCCTCCTCTACCAAACACCTAGCGTCCGGGTCCGGATTGGGGGCTGTTAGACGGGGACCCTGAGGGTCGGCCGGATACTGAGGGAGCGATCCCCGAGGGGGACCGTCTCCGGTGATCGTACAGACAAGTTACCTCCCTCCCCACAAACAGGCACCACACCAAGTCGAGTTCAATGCTTTATATAAGGTTCTTAAGGCAAGGATATCAGCGATACAGGATATCTCGGACCCGGGGGTCCTCTCACTTCTAGTCTCTGTAGGGAAAGGGGGTAGCGGGACAGTCTTGGTACCGGATCGGTACAGGTAGGGGTAAGGGGCGAGCTCACAATCCTCGAGCTGGAGGGTCTGTGGATCGGGCCGCGGCAGCGCCAGCAGGCCAAGATGGTAGTCTCACAAGGCAGAGGGCCGCGGCAGCGCCAGCAGGCCAAGTCGATGGTTTCACGAGGCAGAGGGCCGCGGCAGCGCCAGCAGGCCAAGATGGTTTCACTAGGCAGAGGGCCGCGGCAGCGCCAGCAGGCCAAGTCGATGGTTTCACGAGGCAGAGGGCCGCGGCAGCGCCAGCAGGCCAAGATGGTTTCACTAGGCAGAGGGCCGCGGCAGCGCCAGCAGGCCAAGACGATGGTTTCACGAGGCAGAGGGCCGCGGCAGCGCCAGCAGGCCAAGATGGGTTTACGAGGCAGAGGGCCGCGGCAGCGCCAGCAGGCCAGTCACGGATGAGTTCTTCTCGGGTCTCTCGACTCCAGGATACAACTGCCTTCCTGGTCTGGCACTGCCCCAGTTATAGGTCTGGTCCCCTTTGATGTCCGGACCCTCGCGCCTGGTGGCCGGGAGGTCCGGGATGAGGGAGTCCAGACACCCAGCAGGGGGGTGGAGCCAGCGCCCAGGGCGGCCGGGGGTGATCGACACCTGGCGGAGGGGAGCCGTTGACGATTCCTTCTCCCATTGATTTGCCAAGTGGTCACTCTGCCTCCTGGGGGGAGGTTGGTGCCCCGATGTCGGGGCCGGCCGGGCCCAGGGTTAGGGTCGGGTTGAGGCCACGCGGCCTCGTGCTGCAGTGCCCCAAGATGGCGGCCGGTTCGATGTCGTGGTGTGGATGGTGACCCGGGCCAGCTGGGTCCGGGGCTGGTGTCTTGTAGTGGAGGGATTGCAGGGTACTTCGGGTGGTCGTTTAGGGACTCTGGCTGGGGATGCAGGGAGAGCCAGGGTCTAGGTCCTACTGCGGGGAGGGGGGGCAGCCCGACCATGCGGCCTGTCCAACATGCGTCCCCCCCAGCTGAAGGCGGGGAGAGTCAGCCATCTTCCTGGGGACTCTCCTCGCTGAGGCGGAAAAAGCGTGACAGGCCGTCGGCGTTGGCGTGGTCCTGGCCTGGACGATGTTCCACCGTGAAGTCCATCCCCTGCAGGGAGATGGACCAGCGCAACAGCTTCGGGTTTTCCCCCCGCATTTGCATCAGCCATTGCAGGGGTCGGTGGTCTGTTTGCACCCGGAAGTGGGTGCCGAAGAGGTATGGCCGGAGCTTCTTGAGTGCCCAGACTACGGCGAAGGCTTCTCTCTCAATGGTGCTCCAGCGCTGTTCTCGGGGCAAGAGGCGTCTGCTGATGAAGACCACCGGATGGTCGACCCCTTCGGCGTTGAGTTGGGAGAGGACGGCCCCCACACCATGATCGGAGGCGTCCGTCTGCACAATGAATTCCCGGCTGTAGTCGGGAGCCTGGAGCACGGGGGCCGTGCACATGGCGGTCTTTAGTTTCTCGAAGGCCGATTGGCAGTCCAGGGTCCAGTTGACGGTTTTGGGGCCCTTTTTGGAGGTGAGCTCTGTGAGGGGCCCCACGATGCTGCCATAGTCCTTCACGAACCGCCGGTAGTATCCGGTGAGCCCCAGGAAGGCCCGGACCTCCGTTTGGGTCGTAGGGGGTTGCCAGGCCTGGATGGCAGCAATCTTGAGTTGGAGAGGAGCCACTAGCCCGCTTCCCACTTGGTGTCCCAGGTAGGTCACGGACCCTTGGCCAACCTGGCACTTGCTGGCCTTGATGGTGAGCCCGGCTTGCTGGAGGGCGTGTAGAACCTCCCGCAGGTGGCGGAGGTGGTCGGTCCACTGGTGGCTGTACACAGCAATGTCATCCAGGTAGGCGGCGCTGAAGTCTTCCAGGCCCGCCAGTACCTGGTTTACCAGCCGTTGGAACGTGGCCGGGGCGTTTTTCATGCCGAAGGGCATGACTTTAAAGTGGTAGTGCCCGTCTGGGGTAGAGAAGGTGGATCGTTCTTGGGCCCGAGGGGTGAGGCCGATCTGCCAGTAGCCCGCTGTTAGGTCGAAGATGCTCAGGTAGCGGGCGGCCCCCATCCGGTCAATTAGCTCGTCGGCCCGGGGGATGGGATGAGCGTCGGTCCTGGTAACTGCATTCAGCCCCCGATAGTCCACGCAGAACCGGAGCTCAGGGGCAACGCCCGGGGCGGCCGCCTTGGGAACCAGGACGACTGGGCTTGCCCAGGGGCTGTCTGAGGGTTCGATCACTCCCAGGGTCAGCATTTTGGACACCTCGGTCTGGATGCAGGCTCGTACCCGGTCTGGTACGCGGTATGCCCGGTGTCGGATAGGAGGGCTGTCCCCGGTGTCCACATCGTGGAGGCACCAGGGGGTGACTCCGGGGGTGAGTGAGAACAGGGAGGCGAACCGCCTCAGGAGTGTTTGGCAGTCTTGGCGTTGCTCCGGGGACAGGGCCTCGGAGAGCTGGACCCCTTCCACTGAGCCATCCTGCTCGAAGGCCCTCAGTAAGTCCGGAAGGGGTTCGGAGTCTTCTTCTGTCCCATTATCGGTAGCCATCAGGAGGCTGAGCTCGGATCGCACAAAATGGGGTTTTAGCCTGTTGGCATGGAGGACCCGTAGGGGGTTCCGGGCAGTCTCCATGTCGATTAAATAGGTGACGGGCCCTTTGCGTTCGATTACCTTGAAGGGCCCGGACCATCGGTCTTGGAGTGCACAGGGTTCAACCGGGGACATCACCCAGACCTGTTGTCCCGGTTCGAACTCAATGGAGGACGCGTGCTGATCGTACCACCTCTTCATGTCCTCCTGACTGGCCTCGAGATTGGCTTTGGCGGTGTCTCGGAACTGCCGGGTCTGGTTGCGGAGAGCCAGGAGGTACCTGTAGATGTCCGGGGGGGTTTTCTGGGGAGGCTGCTCCCAACCTTCCTTGACTAGGCTGAGGGGGCCCCGGACGGGGTGCCCGTACAGGAGTTCAAATGGGCTGAAGCCGAGGGATTTCTGCGGGACCTCCCGATAGGCAAACAGGAGGCAGGGAAGTAGCACGTCCCACTGGCGTCGAAGGGGTTCTTCTAGGCCCATAATCATCCCCTTGAGGGTGCGGTTGAACCTCTCGACCAGTCCGTTTCCCTGCGGGTGATAGGGGGTCGTGAATTTGTAGGTGACCCCGCATTGTTGCCAAAGAGACTTCATATATCTGGAGATAAAGTTCGTGCCCCTGTCACTGACGACCTCCCGGGGGAATCCCACCCGGGAGAAGATCCCCATCAGGGCCCGGCCCACCACGGGGGCCGTCACCGTCCGAAGAGGGATGGCCTCGGGATAGCGAGTGGCGTGGTCTACGAGGACCAGGATGAACCGGTGTCCTTGGGCTGTTCGAGGGTCGAGGGGCCCCACAATGTCTATTCCCACTCGTTCAAACGGGGTGGTGACGACAGGAAAGGGTTGCAATGGTGCTTTGATTTTTCGGCCACTTTTTCCGCTGGCCTGGCAGGTGGGGCAGGCCTTGCAGTGGTTGGTGACATCCTTTCGCATGTGGGGCCAGAAAAAATGGGTCACCAGGCGGTCGTAGGTTTTATCCTGCCCCAGGTGTCCGGCAAGGGGGACATCGTGGGCTAAGTTCAGGAGGAAGTCTCGGAAGCGAAGGGGCACCACCAGCACCCGACTGGCCCCTAGTTCCGCCACTTTCTGCTCGCTGTAGAGCAGGTCTTGGTCCCAGTAGATCCAGTGGGCCCCCGAGGTATCCCCGGTGCTCTGGGCCAGGGCTTGCTGCCGGAGTCCTTCGAGAGAGGGACAGGTTTTCTGTTCGGCCCGGAATTGTTCCTGCGTGGGGCCTCCCTCCTGCCGCCATTGTGCCAGGTCAGGGACGTCCCGAAGCTGGTCGGATCCTTCTTCGGTTTGGGTCAATGGACTGGCTCCTGGGGCGGCCTCCTCTGGGATGAGCGCGGGAGGAGGTTCTGGCCACTCGGGCTCTTCTGGGCTGGGGACCGCGCGGGCGGTCATGGACCGGGTCGTGACGCAGACCCATTCGGGGAGGCCAAGCATCCCCAGGTGCTCCCTCCGTTCGACAGCTGCCCATGGAGAGCTTTCAAGGTCGTTTCCTAGGAGGCAGTCCACGGGGGCATCATCGCGGACAGTTACTTTTAACATCCCTGTTACTCCTCCCCACTCGAAGGGGACGCAGGCCATGTGGCATAGGCTTTCGGAGTTGTCGGCTGATCGGACAGGGCAAAGAATGTTCGGCAAGATTTGGTCGGGAGTGACGAGGTGGCGTCGGACCGCCGTTACACTGGCCCCGGTGTCGTGGAGGGCTTCCGCCCGGCGGCCATTAATGTTGACCCATTGACCGTACTTCTGGGTGTTGGCGGGAAGGGGGGCCCGCGGAATCATGTCTCTCTCCCCTAAGCAGACCAGTGCCATGGCGGCGGGCGCCCATTCAGAGGGATCGGTCTCGTACTCTTCTTGGTCTTCCGGGATTAGTTCTTCCCCTAGGGCCGCCGCTGCAACTTGGCGGGGGGTAGTGTTCGGATTCTTTGGGCAGTTGGGATCACTGGCGTAGTGGCCGGGTCGCTGGCACCTGTGGCACGTAATGTTGGCCCGGAAACCGGCCCGGACGGCAGGGCTTCCTCGGCCAACCGGGGTCGAGGGGTTTCTGGGGGGTGACGAGGGGCCGGGGTCTCTCCCCCGACCCTGACTCCCTCCTCCCCCTCGGGGGCGATACGGTCTGGATAATTCGCTGGGTGCGTTCCGGCCAACTCGGGTGCTTTCCCACCGGTCGGCTTCGACGGCGAGTTGTCGAGGGTCGGTTAGCTTACTGTCCAGGAGGTGTTGCCGGAGCTCCACGAAGCAGTTGTTCGACAGGTGTTCCCATACGATAAGGTCAAAGAGTTGTTCGTAGGTGGTTACTTTGTTGCCCTTGATCCACCCCTCGAAGGCTCGGCTAAAAAAGTTCACGTACTCCACCCAAGTTGTACCCGGAATCCGTTTGCAGTCGCGGAACCGTTGGCGGTACATCTCAGGTGTGAGCCCGTATCGAGTGAGGAGGGCGGCCTTCATGTGGTCGTAGGAGGTCATCAGCTGGTCCGGGAGTTGCAGCAGGGCGTCCCGCCCTTCGTTGACAAACCTCCCCCATAATCCGGCTCCCCAATCGCTTCGGGGAATCCGGTGGGAGGTCATTGCCACCTCATAGGCTTTAAACCACTGCTGTATATCATCGTTCTTGTGGTATTCCCGGATGACCTCTTTGGGGATGTGAACCTTGGGTTCGGTCGAAGCAGACGGGGTCGGTCGTTCGGGGAGCCCGAGGTCTTTATTCTGTTTCTGGATCTCCAGTGCTTTGAGATCGCGCTCATGTTCGTACTCTAGTTTCTTTTCCTCTAGCTCTCTCTGTCTTTGCTTGTCTTCTCGCTCTTCCTTGAGCCGTAAGTGTTCCAGGGTTATTTTTTGTTCGGCCAGCTTGAGTTCTCCATCCAAGCGAAGTCGGGCTAGTTCTAATTCGTGGAGTCTGGTTTTTTCTCTTTCTCGGATCTCTTCCAGGGAGAGACCCGCTCTTTCTTTAGTTGGTGCGGGGCTCGTTTCGGTCGTTTGTGTTCGGGGTACGGCCGTACCCGTTTCCGCCCAGGCTTCTAGGGCTCGTTTGAAGTCTTCCTTCGTACTCAGACCCGTGGTTGGGAGACCAAGTTCCATGCAATATTGCTTCAGTTCTCGGTGGTTGTAGTCTTCCAATTTTTCCATCTGGAATTTCTCCGTTGTTCCGCTCTCTGTTGTCATGGTGGTCGTGTGTCGTGGGTCGGGTGACTTTCTGTACGATTATGCGTAGGTTCGGATCCCGTCGCTGGCCACCAATGTTAGACGGGGACCCTGAGGGTCGGCCGGATACTGAGGGAGCGATCCCCGAGGGGGACCGTCTCCGGTGATCGTACAGACAAGTTACCTCCCTCCCCACAAACAGGCACCACACCAAGTCGAGTTCAATGCTTTATATAAGGTTCTTAAGGCAAGGATATCAGCGATACAGGATATCTCGGACCCGGGGGTCCTCTCACTTCTAGTCTCTGTAGGGAAAGGGGGTAGCGGGACAGTCTTGGTACCGGATCGGTACAGGTAGGGGTAAGGGGCGAGCTCACAATCCTCGAGCTGGAGGGTCTGTGGATCGGGCCGCGGCAGCGCCAGCAGGCCAAGATGGTAGTCTCACAAGGCAGAGGGCCGCGGCAGCGCCAGCAGGCCAAGTCGATGGTTTCACGAGGCAGAGGGCCGCGGCAGCGCCAGCAGGCCAAGATGGTTTCACTAGGCAGAGGGCCGCGGCAGCGCCAGCAGGCCAAGTCGATGGTTTCACGAGGCAGAGGGCCGCGGCAGCGCCAGCAGGCCAAGATGGTTTCACTAGGCAGAGGGCCGCGGCAGCGCCAGCAGGCCAAGACGATGGTTTCACGAGGCAGAGGGCCGCGGCAGCGCCAGCAGGCCAAGATGGGTTTACGAGGCAGAGGGCCGCGGCAGCGCCAGCAGGCCAGTCACGGATGAGTTCTTCTCGGGTCTCTCGACTCCAGGATACAACTGCCTTCCTGGTCTGGCACTGCCCCAGTTATAGGTCTGGTCCCCTTTGATGTCCGGACCCTCGCGCCTGGTGGCCGGGAGGTCCGGGATGAGGGAGTCCAGACACCCAGCAGGGGGGTGGAGCCAGCGCCCAGGGCGGCCGGGGGTGATCGACACCTGGCGGAGGGGAGCCGTTGACGATTCCTTCTCCCATTGATTTGCCAAGTGGTCACTCTGCCTCCTGGGGGGAGGTTGGTGCCCCGATGTCGGGGCCGGCCGGGCCCAGGGTTAGGGTCGGGTTGAGGCCACGCGGCCTCGTGCTGCAGTGCCCCAAGATGGCGGCCGGTTCGATGTCGTGGTGTGGATGGTGACCCGGGCCAGCTGGGTCCGGGGCTGGTGTCTTGTAGTGGAGGGATTGCAGGGTACTTCGGGTGGTCGTTTAGGGACTCTGGCTGGGGATGCAGGGAGAGCCAGGGTCTAGGTCCTACTGCGGGGAGGGGGGGCAGCCCGACCATGCGGCCTGTCCAACAGGGGCCTCCTGTCGGACACCATACGAGTCAGACGAGGCACGAGACAGGGCTGCCCCCTGTCGCCACTGCTTTTCTCCTTGGCGATGGAACCACTGGCGGAGTTGCTGAGGAGACGGGGTGTAGATTGGGGCATCCCTCGCTGTATGCTGACGACCTGCTCCTCTACATCAGGGACCTCATGCAGATACCGCCAGGACTCACAGACACCCTACAAGAATTTACGGCTCACTCGGGACTGAGAGTCAACTGGGGGAAGTCCGGGGTTTACCCCTTTCACCCTGATATGCAGGAATGCGAGGTGCAACTAGGGGTAACGACGTTGACCTGGCACGCGGGAACCTTCAAATATCTAGGTATCCACATATATCGGTCACCTGCAGATGTGCTGGAAGGCAACTTGGTCAGGGCTATATCCTCCCTGCGCACCCAGATGGCTTTCTGGAGCACACTCCCACTGAATGTCCCGGCCAGAATCACTCTATCGAAAATGATAGTATTGCCGAGACTCCTTTACTATTACTCAAACATACCGGTATACGTTCCCGCCCGGATTTTTAGAGAACTGGAGACCATGATTTGGGCACTCCTTTGGCACACGGGGAGGCCTAGAGTGGCCCTGAAGAAGCTATATGCCCCGACGTTAATGGGGGGACTCGCGGTTCCCAATCAGGAACTTTATTACCTAGCGGCGCAGCTTCAGTGGGTATTGGGCTGGCTTGCGGGAAGAAATCTGAATGATACGGCCTCGGCGACACCGGCCCTGACCCATGCAGGGGCTCTCACGTTGTTCCATCCCTTAAATAAAGCAGCCCGCGGAGAGCAACTATACCTCACGGTGGCACTCAAATGTTACAAACGCGCAATAAGACTCACGCGGGAGGTCACCCCCTACGCCCCGGCACTCCCACTGCAGGGCATGCCCAGACTGGGAGGAGTGATCACTACGATGCTATTAGACAGCTGGGAACGTGCGGGGATAGAAACGATGGCGGATTTGTACAATGAAGGCACCCTAATCCCGTTCGAGAGCCTAGTGGAGGACACCAACTTGCCGGCGGGGCAATTCTTACTATACGCCTCCATGGTCCGGGAACTCACGAGACACTGGGGAGACATGACGGAGGAACCCCAGACACACCTGTTGATACAATACCTCCACGTCATGGGGAGTGGGTCCCATGTGATTCACTGGCTGACACAGGCGCTACAGTCCCACACAACATGCAACCTCCAATCATTGAGAGACAAATGGACAACTGACAGAGGGAGGGACTGGACAGACAAGGAGTGGGAAAGAATCCTGGAAGGCCCACGCCACATACCCCGCAATTCGAGATTCAAAATCATACAATTCTACATCATACACAGGGCATACCTGTCCCCGGATAAGATCAATAGATACTTTGCGCTAGACACCTCCAGCTGCCCGCGATGCTCGTTGCTGAATGCAGACCTCCTACACATGCTGTGGGCATGCCCCAGGCTGCAGGCGTACTGGCAGGATGTAACTGCACTGTTGACAAAGGGGGCAGGAATAGACCTTCGACACACCTGGGAAATCTGCGTGCTAGGATTGTTCAAGAGGACTAAGCAGAACAAAGCCCATGCCAGGTTCTGGGACCTGGGACTGATAACTGCCAAACGACTCATAACACGACATTGGAAAGACACAAATCCACCGCAGACGAAACATTGGTGTGCCTCTCTCACCTACTGGGCAACAGCAGAGGGCACGGTCCTCCGCAGGGAGGAGACCGCGGGATGGAGAGCCATCCCAATAGCGCAGATCTGGGATGACATACTGCAGGCCTTCGGTAGGGCTTGCCATGAACAGGGGATAACATAGGCAGGGTGACCTCCCCCCCCCTTTGTGGAGTGAAGGTACATGGAAGGGAAGAGGCACATGGCGATCACGGGGCACTTGACGCACACACATAAGGCACCGGTTCATAACTGGCGCCGTTCCTCCCCCCCCACTCACCGGCCCCGCCTTCCCCTCCCCCCGCTCCCCCCTCATTACTCTCCCCCTCTTCTAGGGACGATCGACCACACGACCGACACACACAAGGCTATACCACCCCAATGCTGGACACCCCCGCAGCCCACTCACATACATCGACCCACATGTGTAAAGCATCCCCACCCCGCATAGACACGATACCTGGCCACGGGACTTAGGCAATCGGAACCGTAATGTAGCACCCCCCTTCTCCCTTGCATTAATGTTCACTTCACCCCCGATTTCTTTACTATTTCCTCCCTCGGTTCGTAGGTTGGTTCTGCAGACAGTCGCCCCCCAGTTGACAGTGCTGCACTTTCACAATTGACAGACATGTACATGAACACACGTCACGCGGCGGCCCATGCCGCAACCCTCCGCTGCGACGCGACAGTGGCCAAGACGTGTTCACAGCAAACAACCTCACTGCACCGAACACAGCGACTGATCCGCCCGGAGAGGTCTACTCCTTGGGGAGCGACGCACTGTAACACACGGTGTGAGTTTGTGGGCATCGCAGAGGGCACTGACCGGAGGCATACCCTGGATGACAGGGCGAGTCGGATACTCTGGTGGGATAGATGACGTAACAAACAATGATGTGTAATGAGAGAATGACATCTAGTGATAATGTCGGGATTTCTCCCGTCGCAGCCGACTGCCCAGTTCAATGATGGCTGTAATTACCGGAACATTGGCTGCCATGATTGTTCTTACATACCCTGTACATGCTGACTGGCTTTCTGTTTCCTCATTGTAATATGCTCACAGTGATTCAACTGTATGTCAATTGTTTCAATAAAACATATTTAAAAAAAAAAAATAATAATCATGGGATGCTATACGGAGACACCATCTCCCAAGCTCTTCCGGAGGTCACACGCAGGGTATTCTTGGCCTGGAGGGCCTCTCGGCACCACACACATTGGTCAGGTAGACTGACCCAGTATACTCCTCTGTGGTGCAGGACCAGACACCGAGAGGTTGCCAATCTTTCAGGATTCCGACCTTGGGATCTCATTGGAATCTCCCTGCTCGGCGACATCTGGAGTGGGACTCACTTAGGCTCCTTCCAGGACTTGCAGACCTGATACTCATGTCACTCATCCCAGTTCTTTCGCTATCTTCAATTACACCATGCCCTTAGCTCCCATGTTTCGGAGGGTACCTCCTTACCTGAATATAGCCCACAGGAAGCCCAGGTCATGACCGGTAATCTGGAAAAGGGGGGAATCTCCTGTATCTACTGATCGCTCACAAACAATACCTCCAATTCCCTATCTCACTTCCGGGCTACATGGGAGGGTTGGATTGGGGCTCTAGAGGACGCTGACTGAAGAGATGCATTGATGGCCCCCAAAACAATTACAGTCTCTGCGAGGCCTCACCTAGTTCAAGTATATTACCTTCACACTGCTTACCTCACGCCTATGCGCCTCCACCACGCGGGGCTTTGGCCCGATGCTTCCTGCCCCCGCTGTTCTCACCCCCAGGCGGATTTCTACCACATGGTATGGCTCTGTTCTGCGATCATGAGGTATTGGGAATTAGTAGCTGGAGAACTTGTTGAGGTCTTGGGCTGGGAGGTCCCTCTGGCTCTGTTGACTGTGATCCTGGGCATCTATGAGGGGCTGGATGGCACTAGAGCTGAGAAGCTCTTCCTCAACACTGCCCTGATGGTGGCCAAGAGGGACATAGCGGCTCGGTGGCTGAACTCAGACCCACCTACAATGGCGCACTAGCGTAGCGGAGTGGACTAGTGCACAGCGCAGGAACGCCCCTATACTACGGTGAGCAGATTCCCAAAAGAAAAAACTGGGACAGGTCATAAACATAGAAGTAGGACTACATTTTACACTGGTGGCTGGCTCGATCTTGGTGGAGGCAGTGACCTTTGACTCCAGTGAGCAGGGTCATGCTGGCGGTTTGGACACTCTGTTGCCCCCCATGGATGGCATAATGACATTCTTGCTGCCTTGAAGAGAGAGAAGGGAAATCCCGAGAGAAAATGTCTCTCTTTAAAGGATTTCACTTCTCACAACAACCTCATCTGAAGTGACATCACGCTGTAATATTTTGAGAAGTGAGCATGTGCACATCTTTTTAATACCAGTGCGTATGCAGCACTACTCAAAAACCAGGACATTTCTTGGCTTCGCCCAGCCACTATTAAAAAACCAGGACATTTACAAACTGTTTGGAGGAAAGTGTTGGGATACCTGGACACTTCGCGAAAAACAGAGACCGTCCCAGGAAAACCAGGATATCTGGTCACCCTACCCTATACGCAGCCAGAGGGCACCTGCAAAAGTTTCGTCGAATGTGGGGCAAATGGGTGGGGGTGGTGGAGGACTAAAGTGAAGGGGCTTCAATCATGCGAATATGGACTGGAGATGGACTGTCATTATCTTCTCTATGTTTGTCAGCTATACATGCGGATGTGATGTGTTTTAGTCTATATATTGTCTTACATATTGTGACCTTGATTGGTGGTGCTATTTTTGCTGCGATTTCATAAAATCAATCAAATTGGTTATAAAGAAAAACAGGGAAATCTTTACTGCGCATGCGTCAACTGCATCTACGCAGTATGACGAGCTAATGCTTGAAGGGAAATTCTTGCACATGAGCAGAAGGTACTAAAATGGAGTCTTGAAGACTCGCGTGCATGGCATCTGCTTGCTTGAACTAAAACGAGTGGTTTTTACTAATGCTAATGCGGAAATAAGTCTAATAAATAAACTGGAATAGAATAGAGATGGGTGGTATACAGTGAAACCATTTATGTTTAAAGTAACATCTGTCTCTCTGACTTTATCACTAGTGCATATTTGGGCCACTAATATATTACTGAATTAAGCCAAGTCAAGTGACGACTGCGTATGGGCACTGAAAGTTAACCCAGAGTGATGACTCACAGATTGAAAAAAAAGCCAAGGTCGCAAACTGTCCTAGCCTGAGAACAGGCGGGGAAAAGTTCAACAATGTGGACTCGTATTCAAACTGTATACAATTTTGTGGCAAATAAGACATGAATGCGGGTAGGGAATAAAATTGTGAATAAAAATTAAGGGGATGGGTTTGTGAACAATGGTTTAACTGAAGTAAATGACATGTAAGCACGGTGTGATGATCTTACCCCTTGCCTGACCAATCAGATTTCGTATTTTTACGATATTGAAACTTTAGTGGGTGGTACATGAAGAACGAAAGGTACAATAGAGATAGCTTTAGTTAGTTAGTTAGCAGAGCTCGGAATGCTGTCTCTGTAGCGGGAGATGCTGATGCTGGGAGAAATGCTGTGAGATGCTGATGAAGAATCGAACGCAGAACCTTCTAACCTAATTTAATTAGGTTAGATAAGGAGATCGCAGAAGAATCTCGAGGAGGAAGAGAGTGTCAGAGAGGGGTGCTACGCAATCGTCGATATTCTAGAGAGGTCATCTATCCTTTCCCGATTCCTGTCCTGAAGTCTTTGTTACCTGATCTATCCCGGGGGACCCTTACCATCCCTTTGGCCGGGGGATTGGTCTTCACATCATTCTTGGTAAATATATATTTTCAGGCTATTTGCAGATGTTCTTTTCTCTCTGTCCTCTCCCTTTCTGAGCATTGATCATTGCATGAGTCCAAACTATATGTTTGATGATTTAATTGAATTTTCTATCTTAAGAATGATGGTGACTGCACTGTGTATTTGAGATGGTTCACTTGCTTTTGAAATTTAGATAAAGATTTAAACTGTACCTGTGGTTATTTACATTAAATACAAGAATAAGTTAGCTTATGTCATTTTCACCATCAACTAGTTCAACTAATGGTCCTTTGACCAGAGGAAAGAACTTTTTTATCAGTGAAAGATTAGTTAGGAGCATTAAATAACTAATCTTGAAAACTGTGGGAAAAATTATAAACTTTGACTCCAGCGGTTAACTCAACCACTCTGTGTGTGTTTATGGGCCCAGGTAAGTATATGGTAGTGGAGTATCTGCTGTTGGTACGCCGCTGGATCACCCGCTCCTGTCCGGACAGCATATTTTACACCCAGACACACCACAGTATTCAGCTTCACCATCACTTACTCAACACTATTGTACCCTGTTTCTGACCTTTGTGATTTCATGTACTGATTTTGTCTTCATTACTTGTTTTTGGATTCATTAACTACTGCGTAAATACCTATTTTCTTGTGTTGATGTTTTGCTGCTCGATCCTTGGTTGCTGTCCCCAGTCTTATACCTTGGTTGGAGATAAACTATTTTAACTGCAGCCTTTTAAACTGTTTATTTGTGAATTTTACTTTACATTTGACAGTCTTGTGGCACCTATGAGTGACAGTTAAGCAGTGTTTTCAAGGATTCCAGGAAGACAGTGTGAGATGACAAGATGCCCTTCCTATACACAGATCCTATGTAATAAGAAATGTGCATGATTAAATGGGGAAGGTGCCAAAAACAAATGGCTCTGGCCATAGGATTATTGCAGCTTCCATGTGATTATGCCTTTTGAAATGTGTCCATCCACTGATAACAGAAGGAAATAATTAGCACTAAGCCAAGATATTTGCCCACACCCTTCCCAGCAGAATTGAATACCTGAGGAGGAGACAGAGAAAGTGAAATCCAAGAAATGTAGAAGGAGGAAATAACTATGGTCAGATACATTTCTGAATTCAAGGAAAACTAAACTAATTATTACTATGACCCACCCAGTCTTGCAGTACTTTAAAGCTAAGCCTCAGACACAGTATTAAGGTATTAAGTGAACAAAAAATAAATAGAAATAACATACTGTTGAAATATTAAAAAGAAAGAACCCAAACATCAGAAGCAGGAAGTAACAAGGTGCAGAAGAAGATAGGAAAACGGCAACCCCGGAGTAATAGAGGGCAACAATAACAGAAGCTAAAAGGGCACAGAAACTGCAAGAGGAGTAGATGCAGAAAGGCCTCCATCCTTCACAGGACTTAGATGGTTGTGGAATAAAGAACTTCATTCCTAGATGCTATTTATAGGTAAAAAAAAAATGTGTATCAGCTGAGGGGTTGAGCTTCTGTTTCCAAGTAATGGGATGCATGTTTATGTGACCACACACACTGTGTGGAGACCGCCCCAGCAAATAATGGATGTCAACTGATGGGGCTGAGCGTCTGTTCCAACCGAACTGGAGGTTCTGTTTGAGTGACCTCGGAAACAGCACGGAAGCTACCTCAGCAGCACACAACAAGACGGGAGCACCAATCCCATGCAGTCAAACAGGAGTTGGGCGCCTGTGGCACTCCTCCTTTGCGGGGCAATCCTAACAGATCTATCCCTCGTGTCATAATGTGCTGCAAGCAGGCAGGGCCATGGAGCACACCTGTGGCTGTGGCAGAAGACCATAACCGTATGACTGGTATACATTATTTATATACGGAACGATATGCAATTTGGTACTATTCAGGACAACGAGCAGGAGGTTGGTGGTGGCACTGTATAACCATGATTAGTCATCAAACATATCCTTGCGATTGAATATGTGGGTCTTTGTTGTAATGTTCAGTTTGACATATATAAAGCCTTGGATTCTTCATCTAAACACACACACTCATATACTAAAAAACTAAAGGTTATAGATGGTTGGTGTTGGAATGAGACTAACTCTAAAAAAAAAACCACTGAAATACCCTACTTATAGTTTAGTCGAAAAAAATATAATTTCCGCCCCTATTATGGACATGCCTTTGGCAAGGCCCTACACCTGATGCTGAACAAACACCCAATTCTATTCTGTTTTTGTTATTAATTTTAAAATGTCATGAGTGATGTAATATGTGAGGTCATAAGCAGTGGACAATAGGGAGAGAAGTTATACTTTTTAACTAAGCTATAACTGGCGTATTTCAGATATATTTGAATTTTTTAGGTTTAGCCCATTCCAACACCTTACTATAATGTTACTTTAACCTTTGCTTTTTTCAGTGAATTTCAGTTTTTTTAACATACGCTAAGATCTTAGTACTTATCCTAACTATAAAATCCCTTTAATCTTTTTTTTCCCAGTGAATTATTAATATTATTATTAATAATGTCTGTTTTTTTACTCATATTCTAAATTTAACCAATAGCCAACCATTTACATGGGCAGCCCCCTGCTCATGACCTTTTGCAGTTATGGTTAGGTGCAGGGCCTGAACAAAGGCCATGCATGTCCAACCTTTTATTTTTATTTTTCACTTGCACTGTACCATAGTACTATGGAGTGCCACAGTACGTCGTGGGAGGGTCGTGGTGGGTCCTGTGAAAGTAATCTGGTACCAACAACCTGAATTTTTATTTTATTTTGAAACCTTCCTGGGCCCCCTCACACGTGGCTGGGAGTCAGGTGTCCCTACCTTGCCCCTGCGTGCCTTTTTACAGAATCTTTTACAGGACACGAGAACCAAGTCCTGTAATGGCAGCGACAATATTTTATCTAGCGTTGTGGCCAACCAATCAGACTGCTCCCACAGTTCCTGGGGTACTAAAATGGCTGAAAGGGGAAAAAGCTCCCTAAGCCAATCATAAGACCCTGCGCAACCAACTACCCAGAGATACCTAACATTTAACCCCTTCGTGCACCTTGAAAATGGCTGTATGGACTTACACCAAATCATGAAAAGCACGCTTTGTGAGTAAAGGTCTAACTTTCTGCCAAAGTTTGTGTAATTCCATTCAGGTGTTTTTTTCTGTATCGAAGAGCAAAGTTTCCAATATTAATTAAAATAGAAAAGTCAACGTTTTATTTTATTAGTTATTTATTTTAAAGGTTTTATATAGTGCTATCTGGACCCAGGGGTATAAGAGCGCTTTACAGAATCAAGAGCAAGCTAATAATAGGACCCCCTTTATCTTGGCCTCCACTTGATGGGTGTTAGGAAGGAAAAGTCCCCTGAATGGTGAAGAACATGCACCCCTCCCTTGAATTCCCCAGCTGCATGAATATCTGGGCCCCCGGTTACTGATTTTTGGTCATGGACATAATCTTTGAGAAAAACAGCTTTTACATTGAGGAAATCAGGTCCGCTACCAACTCACTAGGGAATTATCCAAATGGTACATAGCCTCTCTCCTCCCTCTCTCCCCCGTACAACACTTCCCAGTCAACAGCTCTGTGGCAATCTAGTGACTTTCTTCAGAAAAAAAGTTGAGGGGTCTATAATTACTTGATCCTCAACCACAGAACTGAATATCCAACCACAGCAATCACTTTGCGCATTCCGAGCGAGAAATGTAATGCCCTTTATGTTGGTGCCTGGCAGTGAGTTTTGGAAAGACTCCAGAGACTGCAAAATGCAGCAGTCCGGGTTCTGAAAAGATCAAAAAGATTGAACCCGTCTCCAAAGCTAGGGAAGAAGTCCACCAGCCATCTATTAAAAAGAGAGTTGCTTTTAAGGCGCTCTGTATAGCGCATAAATCACTTCATCATCATGGCCCTGATTTCCCTAAAAATGAAATATCATGATACACTCCAAATAGATCTCTGCGCACAGCCACAGCCAAGAAAGTGTCTGTCCCTTGCATTCTCTTGAGGAGGCAGAAGCTTCTCCTACACCACCTCCCGCCCCTGGATTCAAATGCAAGAGCTCCAAAGTTTCAAGAGTCTTACTTGAAGTTTCCCAGATACTTCACAGGAGCGGAATGATGACAGTTCCCAATGCCTCCCTGAGTTTCCCTCCACGGTCCCCAAGTGTACTTAGAGGAGTATGAAAGAATTCCCAGGGAGTAAAGTGGAATGGTACAGAGAAGAGACAGCCTTGTCTTCTATTTTTCTATTTTTCTTGTGTCTGCTATTAACTGCTACTCCCAGTTGCTTTTTGCGCAGCTTGTTCAGTAACTAGACACTGTAATACAGATATAGCACATTAGTTGGACCTAAACAAGGGTTAACTGTAAATCATATACTCTCTACACTTTGTTAAATAACATACCCCAAAAAGACTGGCTATTGCCTCCCTTCTATAAATGATTGTGGTTTTAGATTAGCTCCACTATTTTTTTTATAGAAGGCTGCCTACCTGTGTAATAAAAGCAACAGTCTTAGAAAAGCTAAATGCAGTCCATTAAACTCTACTGTAATCTACTAGGTGCTGCAGGCTGTACTAATACCTTTCTTTTTTTTTTCTTTTTGCATGTAAGTCAAGCCTTTGCTCAACAGGAACAGCCAAAAATGGTAAGTTTATGCTTTTAGACAATTCTACACTAATCCAGTTTTTACTTAATTCGTTTTTTTTTTCTATAACGGAGGTTAGAAAAACTGATACGGGCAGTTGAAAAGCTATATTTTACACGGATTGAGGTACAGATATAAAATCAATAGGCTTTGCTTCTGTGTGGTACTTGCGTGACTGGAGTCTTTCTGGAACCAGAGAACTGCTCAAAAGAATATCAGGAGATGAGCAGTGGCTCACGGACAACTTGGTGAGTTTCTCTTCTTGAAAGTCAGCCTTAGACCGATGCATAGCAGGTTTTCAGAAGCTACCGACGGAAGCGCAACAAAATACTAAACTACTCTCTCACAGGAATTCACAGACGAAACGCCAAGCACTTGCGACCAGGAAGTAGAGGTAAAATGACTGTTCATGTGCCCTGCACGCCAAGCACTGGAACTGGAGCTCGATAAGAGGGGCCACATACTTTCTTGTTTTCCACCTTCTCAGGGACCAGGTCTCCAACTCGAGGTAGCCAGCCAGCTACCGGAATCTGTAGTGCTGCATCAGATATGGAGGGCAAATGTTCCTTTGCGAGACTGTCACAAGTCTCTTGTAGGTTCTGTAACATAGTAGAATGATTATCTACGTCAAAGGGTGCGGTCGACGCCGCCATGTCTAGACCATCAAGGTCCAGGACAAACATCTTCATGCCACAGAGCATTTTGTATGGGGTCTGCCCACCCAGAGACTTTCTAGGGAGATTATTAAGTGCACGCTGAACGCTATACAAATGGGCCAGCCAGTTCATGCTTAAGACCCTAGCTGTCAAGGATTGCTTTAAGTTACGGTTCATTCGTTCAACAACAGAAGGGCCCTCAGGCCTGTATGGGGATTCAAATTTGACTTGGACCCCCAAAGATCCCATGGCTTCCTTGTATGCCTTAGGTGTGAACACTGGACCCTGGTCAGAATAGAAGGTACCACATGCGAAAATTCCCACAAAGACACGCAAATCCCTGATGACAGTTCGAGCATCAGCGCTAAGTTGTGGCCTAACCCATAAAAAGCGAGTGCACGAATCCACTGCAATTAAGATGAACTTATACAGAGTATCAGAGGAGAAAGGACAGCAGTGATCCAAATAAACACACCCAAGTGGTTTATTAGATCTGTACAACTGTGTTTGAGGTGAGCGTGCAGCAGTAGAAGGTTTATTCTGCTGGCAAATGTCACAAGTAAGGACATAATCACGTGTTTGTTTGTGCAGTCCGCGCTACCAGTAACGTTGTTGCAAGATAGTGACAGTCGCTGAAACGCCGGCATGCGCCGAAGCCATGCCCTCATGAGCAGCTGTTATCAATGCTTGTCTGCGGTCCGTGTTGGGAATTAATCTGTCACCCACGTTGTTAATTCTCACATAGGGAACTTTATCAGGACTTAAAGGATAAGAGTACTTCGAAAGGAAACCTCTAGGGTAATTATCGCCCTTCTCGGTAGCAGCAATAGCCGGCAAGATGTCATCATCAGTCTTACTTTTGGATCTTGTAAATGCTGCTACTAAGTATGTTGCCACTGCTGTCTTTGCTGCCTCATCAGCAAGACTGTTACCAACAGTGTGTACTCCTACACATTCACGAGAGGCAGATGTTGTTTTAGTTCTGCAACTCGAACCCAAACCACTTTGTGTTTGATTGTGCCACCTTTGGAATCACAATAATCGTTCTGAGCCCTTAAGAATAAATTGTCATTGAAAGACTGAACACAGTAGTAAGAGTCACTTACAATCAAAGTAGTCACACAAGGCTCAGCAAACTCCAGTGCAAGGACCAGAGCTCGTAGCTCTGCCAACTGGGTGGTACAGTTCCCTAATGACTGTGTATGCACGACAGCGGACTTGAATTCTCCATTCACAATGGTACCAACCACTATTCTGCAGGCTGCTGAATAAGAGTGCTTAGAACACGTCCCCGGTTGCGCTGAACCATCAGTGTAAATTATACAATGGTAAACCTCAAGCGGGCGCATGGACAGAGGAGCAGGTGAACAAATTGACTTTGCAATGAGGGATCAAAGATAAACGTGACATCCGGAGATGTCAGCGAAGTGGCCCATTGTATCCAACGAGGATGTAAAGCTTTAGAATTAGGTACACTGGCTCTCTTTACTGCCTCAAGGGCAGGATACGGTGTTACAACCAACATGCGTTTTCCTTGAGACAGCGCTCGTTCCTTCAGAAGAGCCATCTGAACCGCTGTTAAAAAAAATTCCACATTAGAAAATCGTATTTAATCCGAAGTGTACAAGTGTGACTTGTAAGCAATAGGGACAGTGTCCCCTTCATTAAACGTCAAGTATGTGAAACCCACTGCACCCGGCACAATTCTTATTACCAGGTTAGTGTGGTTATCACGTGTCAGTAAGTATTTAGATTCAAGAAGATTAGACTGCAAAGATTGCAGAATAGCTGAATGTTCAGGAAGCCAGCACGATTTGGTCAAAGTAGGTTGTATCAAGGCATATAGCGGCTTGATATGCTGGGCATAATCGGGAATGTGAGTACGCCCAAAATGTAAAAAACCCAGTAAAGATTGTAATTTTTTCAGAGTTGTTGGAGCACGCAAATGTACGCACTTCACCAGGAAGTGAGGTGGCAAACCTCGAGCTTCGTTGTTGAGCTCATAGCCCAAAAACAACACTGTGCACTCTGCAATATGAGATTTTGCTAGGTTAAATTTGTAACCAAAGTCCGTTAACATGACAATGATGCGGTCAACGCGACACAGATGCGGCCATAATTCGCCGTCTGTGAGATAAATGTCATCCACATACGAGTATGCATCTGGGTCTATGCCGTCCAACAATGAGACGACACAGGCGGCAAAGATGCCTGGGCTATTCTTGTAGCCCATGGCTAATCTTTTGAACTGTTTTTGTTTACCGCTAGAAGTAAAAGATGTCCACTGACTACTAAGAGGGGACAGGTTATGACTAAAAAAGCCATTGGAAATGTCAAGTGTGATTTTAAACCGTTTTCTCACGAGACTATCAACCAGAGCAGAACTCTGGGTATTCTGTACTGAGCATGTACGACAATGAGAGTTCAAATGTCGATAATCCAAAACTAGGTGGCTTGGTCAAAGTGAAAAGAGGATTATTCATCGAAGACACACATGTTTTAATCACACCTAGATACTCTAATTGTTCAAGGATTTCTGCCACGGGAGCTTTCGCTTCCCGCCGCATGGGATATTGGGGTTGTGGCTGCGGCATAGACCGCAATGGTATTTCAGGATGGGGTGAAAGTTTATCCCACCCCGCCTGAGTACAGTCCAACGCCGGTGCAAGCACCTGAACCCACTCTTCTGCAAAGTTCTGCGCTTGCTCCTTGGGCACAGTGTGTGCAAAACTAGGGAGGATTACCTCCTCCCCTATCAGAGCAGCTAAAATGAAAGGCGGGGGCCAGTCTGCCTCTGCTAAAAAAATGTCATATGTAGAAGTCAGATTTTCCCAAAAAATGCCTTTTATTACAAGTTGTATGCCACCTTCAATTAAAAGAACTTTGTTATATAGTCCGTCAGGGGGAGCCACTCTGGTGTCAGCCATTTCCACTGTAACAAACATGTCAGTTGCTGTTGCCTTCAGATATTGTAACCTCTGCTGCATTGTCCAGCAGCGTGAGTGCCCATGTACGGTTCTGAAACTGTGTTCTCACTATCTGTGGCATACCTCGCGGTTAATGCAGCAACCGGCTTTTTCTGAAACTGAGGTCTTTGATGTGAAAAGTTGTCCTGCTTGCCTTTGCTCTCAGATGGGCAGGGCTTCTCACGTCCTTGTGGGGTGCCCCAACCTCTGCCACATTCTACTCCATCGGCTGGTGAGCCTGATGTTTCCTGTGAAGAATGAGGAGAACGTTGATCAGGAACCTGAAATCTATCAGGAGACCGAATTTGTGTGGGGTCGTGCAAATCATAAGGGCGTTCAACAGTCACCGCAACTGGTGATGCAGGACGCGACTCCTGTTTTTGTTGCTGCTTCCCCTGTTTTTTTTCCCTACCAGTTTTGCTTTGGAAAGTTAGGATGGTTGTCTTTATTAGACTTTGCCATCTGCCTTTGCCGTTGCGCTGCTGTCTTAGCAAAAGGCTTAACACCCAAACTATTGTGGCCAACGGTCTTATAAGCCTCCTCAATAATTTTCGGTAACCTTTGGGGTTTCTCGGTGTCTGGGACAAGGCGCAAAGCATTAGACACCTGAAATTTCACTGCATCCCCCTTGACATTGGCAAGGATCAGAGCAGAAACTAAGACAAACACTCCGACAAGCCTCATACCCAACTCGACAGCCGCCTCCGGTCTGTGTTGATCCTGACCACGCTTGATCACAGAGGGCAGTACAGTCATAGACGGTGTGCCGAAGCACTTCGAATACACCGCTGCAAATATCTTACCCCAACTTTCACAATCTGTTACCTCAGGCACAAAGTCTTTCTGCAAATTAATGGTTAGGATCCTGTGTTTCTCCACAGGATTTGTATTCGGAAATACTGCCTCCAGTTGGTCAAATTTCTCAGCAAGCCAATAAGGCATATCATCCTGATCCTGAGGGTGCTTGCCCATAACCGAATTAATCATGACAGGACTAATGTTCATCCCAGCTGGTCCAACTGGCTGCGCAGCAACCCCAGGTGCCTCCACCTGGAGCTTGCGTGTAACATATTGTACCAGAGCCCTATGTACCTCAATCACTGAGGTATAAAGTTGCCATAATTCGGCAATAGTGACTCACAAATAGTTAGGATGTGGCGTGAAACCGGCCAAGACTGGCCAAGTGGCCCCAGGAATCGGCAAGGGACCCAACCGAGCCAGAGTCACAGAGGAGGGGAAGGCACCATTAACCCAATACGATGCTGCCATGCAGAAATAGGAACCTCTAGTGTCCTATACGGAACATAAGCCACTGGCATCACGGTGTGAGAATATGTATGGGACATTTTATCATCGGCATCTACAGCAGGAAACGTAACCCAAGAGTAGAAAAGCTCAAAGGGGAATGCTGCATCAGCACTCACAACAAAGAGTACCGCCATACCATCGTCAGGCACCACAAACGTACCAAGATGCCACCTGATCGGTGCGCGACTATGCTGCGCTATGTCAATATCACCCATAAGGACACAGAGAAGAAAAACAATCTATATGAAATGTAGCACAAAAAGGGTAGCAATTCAACAAATGTGTACCTTTTAAAATTTCAAACTTGAATGAACCTATATTTAATCCGTAGGTTAAACCGCCACTACTTGGAACAGAGTGATCCGCCGTGGGGGCTCCTTGACTTCTCAAACTCGAGACTAGAAAGCTTCTTAACCGCATTGTTGGAAGTACTGGTTACATTCTCTGATTTCCGAACTCCCTCACGGCGTACAGCCCTACTGGCCGATTTCTCACGTTGATCGATTGATTGAGCCCGATCAAATCGTGCGGATGCTAGTTTTACCGCACGCCTGATGCATAAGAACAAACCGATTTGCCCTGACTGGACTGAGCCCGGCCGGGTTGGAATTATCACCGGCTGAGCAACTATCCAGACTTACTTTGTCTTTATACAGCCCTGAAGAAGTCGCGGAGCAATTCTCCTTAATGTAATGAAACAAGTGTCGGCTGGTCTGTTCACCGATCATTGAATCTCGAAAGGAATTAAAAGACTGAACAATATACAAACATCGTTGAAGACCATTCCTTCCGTCTAAAGAATACTATACTGTAGTACTTGCATATGTGTCTATACCGTATAGATCTACTTTTTATGTGTTCCTAGGTCCTTGGTTGTAAACCATCACAACTGCCTACCAGAAACAGAAGTGAGGGTGTTGTGGACTAAGAGAAGCACTAACTACTAAAGAGTCTCGTAAATAAGACCAAATGTTAGGTACGCCATGTTGCGGGGATTCTGTGTGTGCACAGAACTGTGCGTAGGAAACCAGGACCTCAGTGACTTGTGGTGTACCAGAAACTCACCTTAGTACCCAGAACCCCTATCCTACTAGCATCAGTGTCTCATTCGCTCTCCATCCTACCGCGAAGCTACCAATGATTAGACAACCTAGAACAAGCAACTTAGAATACTCTCGGGAATGGTGGGAATCAAGAACACTCTTTCGTTTGTATTTCTCATACAAGTCCACAACGTGAGTAAGTAGAGACATGATAAAGTTTAAAATATTTATTTCAACGACGTGCTCTAAGATGCAATATTTTGGCTAACATAAGCAGGCATAGGATTAGAAATAAAACAATCAGCATTGTTACAATTCCATAAAACACAAAGGGAGAAATCATATTATACTGATAGTGGAAACAGGTCATATAGCGCCTTGTGTACCACCTTCCCCTTGCTCAAAGCTAAGTTTTATAATAATAGATGGTCTCTAAGTTTCAACAGGGATCCCCATACCTCAAAGATCAGCTTAGGTGAATCACATCAAAGGATCAGCCAGCTCTCTTGTAGAAGGAAAGGTTTTTCTCTAAGTGCCTGCAAACCTGCATGCGGTGTAGTATTAAAGGTACTCGAATGTCAGCTTCTTGCAGCTGGATGCATATTATGTCTAGAGCGTGGGCTGATCTCATTGAATCAACATCATACATTGTTATTTGACCTTGACGCTGTGAGAACAAGCTGTACAGACAGGCTGCCATGTAAGTCTAGGGATGTGTAAAGCAGACAGTTCTGATGTGAAGAGAATCAAGCAAGTTAACTTACAACAATAGATATATGTAGTGTTGTGTGCAAAAGCGGCAAAGTTGCAAAATGGCGTTTAAACTTCTAATGCGGTTATGCTAACATAGCAATGTGTGCAGGCAGACATCGGTCTTCACTACGGCAAGCACTGTTACATTCGTAACGGTCTTGGTGAAGTGCGCACAGCTGAAGGCGAGCGGGAGCCTCAGCTGTGCTTAGAATTCACGCGCTCACTGCAGAAAGGCTGAAGCCTAACTTTAGCGCTTCCAGCCATCGTAGAGGACCGCTCCCTGACCAGCTCAGTCCAGGTCCGGTCATTTCGTTTTCCATCCATTGTTATAGCCCCTGCGAACTGGCATTTCCTCAGTCTCAATCCTTGGTTCCTGACACTAAGGAATATATATAACTTCCTGACTTTTAGAAAGTCACTAAAAACATTGTTGATTACTTTCCCTCTGTAGACTTTTTATATGCTGGCTCCTCCTTCACACTGTAGGCAGCACCAAAACGCCTTAAGGCAAACGCTGTGCTTTAAAAAATTTAAATGAAATCAAAGATTGTGTGTGCATCAGGACCTATGCCTAATCATTTGGTCTTTTTAGGCCGAAAGTTGCCCACCAAGACGCTATCCTTATAATAGTAGAGGGCTACTGCCATTATCTAGAGTTAAGTGACACTAGCACGGTGGTGGCAGCATATTTATTTTCTGTTTCATAGTGAACAGTAGTATGAAAAGACCTTTTAAATTGTATCACAGGAGTGGTGCCTACGGGCCTAATTACTTAAGGTTTTGTGTCCGTGTATCTAACTCACGACTGGCCTGTATGGATTGGGTATAGCAATGGACAGCATGTTATTCTTGCTTGTTCGTGCTGGGATACATGTGTGCCTGTGTATGGTACATGGCATTAAGGACTGTGGGTTCCATTTTGGAAACACAGGGCCTGAAAAGGCTAGAAGAGGTGGGACCTGCAACCCCCAAACAGGCCAAGTGTATTGCTGGCATTCCATGGGGCTAGGGTCGTGGTACCAGAGCTCCTTACGTGTGCATGAAGGGTCTATTTGATTCCAGGAATAGTTACGGGTACGCGAGGCCGAGGCTCATTGTCAGGGAGATTGTGGGACTGATAAGGTCGTCACTGTGGACCAGGGAATCTTGAGTGAGAGAAAGGTTTACGCCTTTCAAACTTTGAGGCATATATCAGTGAAGGCTGAAAGTCAGGTGTGATTCCCGGCTACTACCTTGGCATGTGTTGTGGGTCAATCAGAAGTGGTGCCTCCCCTACTGTGGCAGACTGTCCCTTTGAAAACGGGAATACAGAGGAAAGAGCACTTCAAAGAAGCTGACACCCATCACCTGAATTTCAAAGGATCAGACACTAAATCACATTTGAGTCTGGAGTTGGACTATAGAAGTGGGAGCATGAGACCCAAAAGTTGTTCCACAGCACTGTTCGTTCAGAGGAGAAGATCACCAAGACTTCTATTGCTGGAACCTGGACTTTGGACCAATATCTACTATTGTCCCTACTGGGTGAGGGGGGCATCACCCAGAAAGTCAAGACTACTTTTCCTGAGACTGCAGCACCAGCCTTTTGCCTGCCTGCTAAGACCAGTGGATGATGTCAGGAGGAGCAGTGTGTGAATGTGGGGAGCATAATAATGCTCCACTCCCAGTCGCACTGTGTTGGAGGATGTATCATCCTGTTTTGAATTTCCACGTGTAATTTATTTCATTTTAATCAAGATTGATCCACTTTGTTCTCCCAATTTTTTAAAAGGCTTTTCTTTTTTATAATCCACAAACATGATTTATCCTGCGTTTTGTATGCTTCCCAGCAGTGTGACTGTATGGAGGAGCAGTGTGCTTGGAGACACAGAGACCCAACATGGATCCTGACACGTGAACCCCAATGAGGGAATTGTGAGATGCCTGGCCTTTTCGGGAATGTTGCTGAAGCACCAGTTGTTGACCTACTTGGGCGAGGTGAGGGCCACTGTGAATTAAGGGCTGCAATGCTTGTCGGTGAGCCTCTAAGTGGGAGACACCTTGAAGTAATGGCTAAAGCATGTGATGAAGGAAATCAGTGACCCCGTGTGCCAGAAGGGGCCACTCAGGAAATAGGGCTTTTGCCCTGGAATGTTGTACACAGACTACTGTGAGTAACACTTAACTATTGCAATGAGTGCAGATTGGGACATCCAACATCGACGCGGACCATCTAAAAACTGAAGGAGGCCCGACCCTCAGTACTGGGAGACTGTAGCCCACAGAAACACACCGCTGTTCTCTCAGACTTTGTTGTGTGGGGACTAGTGAAGGCTGCATCTGGAAGCTGCCTCTAGTATCGAATGGACAATAACTAACCCGATTTGAAGGGGGCAGCAGTACTCTAGGATACTGCCTAGAATGGCACTAGTAGTACGTTGATCTTAAGAGACTGTGGTTATTGTTTAATGTGTTGCCTCTATGCTTTGTGTACTTCTATCAAAATATACCTTTTAGTCATACAAGCAAGTATTTGGCCAGACTATCATCTTACTGCTGTTAATGAGTGTACTTTGCTTCTTGAGCCTGTGTATGCCTCACACCTACCTCCCACTTGAGGAGCCTTGGAGTCCTCGACCCATGCTACCACTAAAACTCAAGAGCTGAAAGGGGTATTACTTAGCCTGGTAACTCAGGATCCATTGCAGGTCGCGCCTCAGGACATCAGCAGTAAAAGGCCTTAACTGCCATGGTGAATCCAGTAACTCCAGTGGGACTGGTGGCCCTCTGAAAGGGGTTCTGACAATTGAGCAGGATTAAACTTTATAAGAAGGTGAATGAACCTTTTTTTTGGAAAGTTGTGAGCTGATTTGCCAAACAGCGCTAAAGTTATTAGCAAAACAACAAACACTCTTGTTATATAATCTCTGACCTAACCATAAATGCACAGTGCCAACTATGTATATCTACTGTCAATGAATCTAGAAATTTCTCTTACTCTTGATCCTAACCATTAAAACCTCTGATATTAGGATCTGTAATTACCATTCTTTTCCTAGACATCCCCCACTCCTCTTCTAGGGTTTGGATTATGATATGCAGCTGGGTACCCAAACCAACCCTTATGAATGTAGAATCGGAAACAAAAGAATGGAAGCCGGAGTAGCAACCTGTTGTGAATTAATAGCCATCAGGTTTGTCGTCTGGCACATTCTCAGTGAAAAACAGCGGATGCATTCTTTATTGCTTGAAATATGTGCAGTTTCTTACTTGGCCACAAAGAAGCAGAAGAAGCTAATAATTTTGGCATCAATGCGTGGTGACGTGGATCTATTTTAGATGAAAGACGCCTAGAAACAAAAATGTTTTGAAAAATAGTAACAAGAAGGAATAAATATCAGTAACAACATTTTCAGGAAGTGGTCACGTAAGTGCAAAGGGTGAAGGACAACGATTCTGTTATGGGAAGGAGAAAACAGAAATGTAAGGCTCAAAAAATATATACAGTGAAGGAGACACGGTGGAATCTTCCGATAATTAAAAAAGAGGGAACATAAAAAAAGATGGTGCGGGGGCATTCTCCCATAAATGAAAATATCTAATAATTAAAACATTATTATTGAATTAAATAGAAATTAATAATCCATTATTATTGTACAAACTAAATAAATAAATGATGCCTATATTAATTTCTCCGAGATTAATTCATAGGGTTTAGTTTCAAAGTAAGTAATAATATAAAGAAGCTAGTGATTCCTTTATTTCCTCGCAAAGGGTGAGGCATGATTGCCAAGAGCCCCTGACAATTTTCAGATTGAGATCTGTAGTCTTCCTGGTGCCGCAATGGAACTGTGATGGCGATGAAAGAGGGGGCCGCAAACTCTATTGCCTTAATTTATAAGACAACAGCAAACGCCGCCCTCTCGCAGTCTTCACAGGAAAGTCTAGTTCTTGTGAAAGACGATAGGCAGTAATGGGGAGTAAAAAGGTTTCCTAAAAGTTAGTCATGTCAGGAACAGTTGCTCATAGGTTTAGGTGAAGCAACTTCATTTGATAAGTAAGATGGGAATCCAAAGCAGCCCTAGCAATTTTGTGGGGCTGGCCCCTAGGGAGAATGGGGGGGGGGCGCAGTGGGAGTGGGGGTAAGCGTGAAGCACTGTTGCTTAACAAAACTGGCACCCAGCACTGCAGATTTTGTTACTGAGGGCCAATATTGCAGCATCGCTGCAAAACCGGCCCCGGGTAACAAAACCGGCCACCACCGCTACAAAACCGGCCCCCACCCTCCAGCCTCCTGTGCAAAGGCCTGATGCCTGCTAAGGCCAATCCGGCCCAGTAAGTAAGTAAAACTGACAAGATAAGTGTGCAGGGATGTAAGCAAAACCGAACCCACGATCTACATACCCCAAAGTCTTGACATCCCAAAATGTTACCTCCCACGGGTTGAATTGCACATTAGGACACCCCTTAAACATTAATTAGCAGAGTAAAACAGTTCATATAATAAGGGGCCCACTCAATAATTCAGTTCTAGATCATTAGACAGTGAAAAATGTTTATTTCAAAATTCACCAGAAAGTGGCACAGAAGCAATGCCAAGGCTATCAGATGCAAAATCATATGAAGTATGCTAAATCAGATTCAGTACAAGTCCCAAATGAGCATCAAAATCAAAAAGAAGTCGGACATCATCCCTAGTAGAACAGAAAAGTCTTCTGACTCACCCGCAAAATCCAGTTGTTCTCATACACAATTCTCCCTGTAACAAATTAATATAAAATAGCGAAAAACATCTTAGTTCTGTTAAATCAGAAAGCAGGGAAAACGTCATTACCTTAACACATAAGCACCATCCCAATTGAAAAATCACGGGTACAGCGTCAATATAAGATCAAGCAGGAGCTAGGAAGAACAAAAGATGGATAAATAGAAAAAGGAAAAATGGAGAGAACATTGAATGAAAGAAAAAGTGGAAGAAAGAATGCATGAGCGGGTGGGTAGATGAATGAGTGGGTGAAAGGATGAGTGGATGGAAAGGTGGGTGGGCAACTGAAAGGATGGCATAGTAAATGGATGGTTGATGAGTGAGTGAATCGATGGGAGGATGGGCATGTGAAAGGATGGTAAAGTAAAGGGATGGATGGATGAGCAAGTGAGTGAGTGAACAGATCACTAGATAAATAAGCAAAAGCATGGCAGAGTAAATATATGGATGGCTAGGTGAATATACAGGTGAAAGGATGGCAGAGTAAAATGATGGATGGATGAATGGGTGAAACGATGAGTAAATGGATGGCAGAGTGGATGGATGGGTGGATGGATGGATGATAGATGGAAGGCTGGATGAATGGATGGGTTGCAGAGTGGATGGATGGATAGCAAGCGGGTGGATAGATGGATAGATGAATGAATGGATAAAATAAGGAAAGAATGAATGACAGATGAAATAATAATGGGATGGCAGAATGTAAAGGTGAAATACTATATATCAGCGGGTGGATGGAAGGATGAAAGTATACATAGGTAGATGCTTGGATGGAGGAGACAAGGAAGCTCTTCTAGGGAGAGTTGGACTGACTTTCTTCACTTTTTGGGTGCCATCATAGCCTTAGTTCTAAGTGGGGGGAGGTATTTTAATTTTCTGGCTACTCCCCTGTCCACAGGTATGGAGTTTACTAAATGCCCCGGTTACTTACTGGTAATCCTCATTACTCCAAGTATAGTCTCCCTCGCCACATGATTAACAAAGTGAGCTTCAGCTCCACACCAGAACACTCCAAAGCCAAAGTTAGCATCCTATGCCTCCCATCCCTTCCCAACATGGCTGACCCATATCACCCTTGACCTCTATAAGAGGCAGGCCGGCCCAACACACAACCTGAGCTACCAAGCATACACATAAAACCGATAGCAACACAGGGAGGGAGGGATGGGAACTGATGTGGCGAGGAAGACTATACTCGGAGTAATGAAGATTACCGGTAAGTAACCGGGGCATTACCTTCTCGTAAGTCTTCTTCATCACATGATTAAGAAGTGAGCACACACCCAAAACAAAGCGGTTTCATGGAAACTCACAAGAAACCAACCGAAAAGAAGGAGATGCCAAAAAAGCATGGCAAACCCCTAAAAAAAGAAAAACACAGATGAGTGGAAGAAACCACCCAAGAGACAGGCAACCACGAGCAGGAAGAACCAACCCGGGAGAGGGAGACTCCGGGAGGGCCAAAAACCCAGACCTCCGAGACCCGAAGGCCAGCCAGAAAGAAAGCCCGAACCAACGACAGAAGGCGGACAGAGAAGGCACTGGAACAGACCGCATGGAGCCAAAAGCAACAACAAACAGTCCCCAGAACAGAAAGCAGCAATCCGGTCCAAACACACCAAGACCACCCAACGGACAGCCAAAAGAGAGAGGGGAGTGATCCAGCGCTCCTAATGAAAAACTGTCTCAAAAGCGCTTGCTATCACCACAATACTCACCATTAATTATAGATCATTTATAAAGGCCCATAAACCAACGAGACAATTTTTGAGCGACTGAATCATGTGACCTAATTAATCAGAACTATTCACAAACTATTTACATATTTATATACATCTGCAGTTTATCTTTTCTCACCATGGTTTTAAACATATATCATTTAATTAAGTCACTTAGGCGAATAGATCAACTAATGGTAACTAGACCATGAATAAACAAGACCAGCTTGTTGTTTCAAAATTTAGTTTTTATTAACTTTATTATTCAAGAAAGAGCATTTTATTTAACATCTTTATTTTATTAGCAATAAGTAATCAGCATTTATAAGGAAATGATTTATTAGTCTGACACTTTCAAGGCAAATCAGTAAGCATGAATAAAAGCAAAATAACAGTTTCCATTCCCTCAAACTATTTCCCTGACTATTTTCACTCCACCTAGAAAGGAAAAATCAAATTAAGAGTGCTGTCCTTACGTGAGCCAGAAGTCCGACAGCATGTCACGTCAATCAGGCATCAGAAAACGAGTAGCACCCTCCTGCCCATGAGGTCAGGTTTTATACCTTTCTATCTAGCTAAACTTTCTACAAATTACATATTTTCTCAGAAATCCACGCCGCTCATTGGCTGCGCCATGTCAGTCCACGATTAAGGCATTAGGTCATCTCCGTTTCTAAACCAAGTTCAGGCTTTTCTTAAGCCCTATTGTCCTTTGCTTGCGTGTCATTTGGCTTCCTCAAAAGAGATATATTTTCTCTCGAGTTACAGTCCACAAATTCCTTGCCTTGGCAATCAC
Source organism: Lissotriton helveticus (assembly GCF_964261635.1). Lineage (NCBI taxonomy): Eukaryota > Metazoa > Chordata > Amphibia > Caudata > Salamandridae > Lissotriton > Lissotriton helveticus. Next base: position 927,146,102 of record NC_136057.1, read on the forward strand.
ACTGATATCCTGTCCTTGAGCCTTTTTCTCCAAGAGCACGTTCTGCACAACTTACTAGTATTTTCTGACAAAAATGTAAACGTGGTAAAAGTTTCCACTTTTGAATATGTGCAAGGCTCCACTCTGGACAAGTTTTCGAAACGCCATTTCTTTGCATGCCTTAGGCCTCACTCGGAAACTATTATTCAAACAAACACAAGACATTAATTAATTAGAGAATTGAGACCCATTCTGTTACCCACTCCCTTTGCTAAATGAAAACCCGTTAATTTATGTTACCTAGCTGAGCACACAAAGCAGCATTCATATCTACCTTCTTCTTTAGACCGCAAGGATTCTCCACAAGCTTTTGTCACAGAAAGACATAACATAAGCACACAAAATATGCACATACCATTAGTTATTCAGCCGCATTTAATTCTGACAAAGACAATAGACAAGGTTAGTTTATTATTTTTCTTCGCAATTGCAACATAAAGCACATTAGTTCCCACGTGTTTCTTCATGAATGCATTTTAAAACTAAGTTGATTAATAATTTCACCACATGCTTGTTAATACAGTTACGTTTATTATGGAAGTTTAACTTTGCAGGGTTTGAACAAAATTGTATTCATCACCTCGCTTCATCAGGAGCAAAAACCCAGACTCCGGAACCGGAGAAACAGAGGGCAACCCCACCACAGTGACCCAACAAAAAGCCACAGCAGTTTAAAAAAACGCAGTCCGACTGAAAGACAGCAAAACTGCACGGGGGACCACCAACAGGAAGAGGGCCGAATCCACCCTAAAAACAATGACTGGAGGGAAAGAAGGAAACAAAACCCACCATGCCTGGTGGCAACTGAGGACTGAAGCAGCAGAACTAGCTGCAAACAAAACAGACTGACAGGTGCTGCAAGAACGGATTGAGGTGCAGAAAGGAACCCAGCATGCCAACCGAACAACCAAAAAGGAAGGCCACCAAAACCCAACCAGCAAGGAGTGAAACAGGCGGGACACCGACCACAGTCGCACAAAGGACCCCCCAGAAGGGAGCGCAACACCGATGAGAAAACCCAAACAGGCACAAGGCAAAACAAACCCAGAAGCCATAGGAAATGACTCTGAAGCACCCAGGCCCTAAGGAAATCCAACCGGCCAACAGCGAAAAGCAGAAAGCCCACAAGGCCGTCCATGGAGCCCGAAGAGCAGAAGGGACCAGGCCCAAGGCCAAGCCACCAGAAGGGAATGCAAACACCCACCAGGGGCCACCATGCACAAGAAAGCACACAGAAACCGTAGGGAGGGCAATGCAGCACAAATGAGCGACACTGCCCCGCACAGGGGCCAAGCAAACCGTCCCTGCAATGCTCCACATACAGGAAGAAAGCCACTGAAGCAAGCCCCCAGGTGACTATAAAGCCAGCCAACAACCAGGCCCGACCCAGCCAAACAACGAGGAGCCGATAGGAACAGGAGCGGACAGGGAGGTAAGGCCACAGGCAGAAACACACCAAAGGCGAGAAGGACAGAAGGGCCAGGTGAAACGAGCCCGAGCAACGTCAACCCCTCCAGGGAGCAAACCCAAGCCAGCAAGCCTCAGTACCCTAAAACCAGTGACAAGGAAGAAGAGGATGCAAATCCCACACAGGAGGCGCAGGCCCTGACCGGGGAAGGAAAACTGGGAAATCCCAGCACCCCCGGGTAATTCCGAAAGCAGTGTCAGGACACAAACACTCATCCTGTGTGAGCCTGTACCCCCAGAAGCACAACACTTACCAATGAGATACAGCTCCATGGGCCAACACTCGCAGAAGCAGAAACCAAGGGAGAAGCACCCAGGTGAACACCACCAACAGGTCAAATGCCCCGTCCAGGTTAAACAAGCCCAGACACCACGTAAGCAAAGGGACCACAGGAAAGCGCAAAGCCAGAAGCCCGGACGAGAAGGTAGATAGAGCCACCGCCGGCCCCAGAAGGCAGACGGCCACATCGAGTGCCTAATATGGAAGTGTCCGAAGGCGCTGAGCCTCAACATACAACTAGAAATGGACCCCACATGAAACTCTGGAAGACCTAGCAGGGGAAGCAGGAGATTACAGCCAAATACAAGGCACAGCACCCCACTAGTGTGGCAGTAAGCCACACCTCCGAGTACAAAGATACATGGGAGGGTGCCAAAGAGAGGAAGGAAGCGGACACCCAAATACCTTACCAGATCATCCGAATGCATTACAGTGAACAATGGGGGAACAACCTCCGTCTCAACCAAATTACCCAACATCCTTGGGAAGGGGACACTAGAAAAGGACTACCCATGAAGAGAAAGGACTCCACCAACCAACCTGAAGCAGACTGAATCACGGATACCCTACTGCTGGCAAAACGTAATCAACAGACCAGGAGCCCACAGGGACAAGGGAAGTCACATCAAAGGCCCCAGATGAAGATGAGCCCAGGGAAGCACAATTAAAATATCAGAAAACAAAGCACACCCAGTGCCACAGAGGCAGCACACAAGAGGCCACCTAAACCCAGACCCCCAAAACACCCACAAAACACAGAAAAACATACCCGGCCATTCGGATAGACTGAAGCACCATTCGGGATGAAGGGGACCCTCCTGAATTGGGGCCAAGGAGTCCATGAACATGCTGCATAGTCGCGAGCCATACCCCGAGACGAGAAATGTGAAAGAAGCAGATGATAAAAGATGGCAACATCCGAGACCGCCTGTGCACCCGTGCACCTGGCACTGCGGTAATACCAACACCAAAAGAATGCAGGTAAAGAAAGGAAATGGGGAAATGAGGCATCCACAACCCAGAGTGAGGAAGTCCATAACTCAACCCAGCCAAACACAAGACCAACAGGACCAAGAAAAACACAAGGTTGGATGCCTCAGGATGCAGGAGACAAGGCTCGGATTGCAGTGACAGAACCAACTCGCCCACCCAAAACGCTAACTGACAAATAACACACACTGACCTACACCAGAGAATCATCCATAAAGGGTGAACACAAAAACCGGACAACATTGTCACCCAGAAGAAAACTAACACCAGCAACCCGGAAGGAGGGCAAACACAAGGAACAACAGGCACCTAAAAACCCAAAAGCGACCATAGCATGCAACAAGCGGGCAAGAACGTGAGGAAACCACCGGGCTGTGAACAACAAAAGGCAGACAACCACAGGCATAAACAGCCGAAATCACACAATACATTATAACCATTGAAACATCAGGATTAGAAACTAGAACCCATGGCGGAAGTGCCAGAGACCAGAACTGGTGTAGACACCATCACTATTCCACAGGGACACTTCCACATCACTCTACCAGACAAGCAGACACACAAAAGCAGAGGAAGAAAACAACCGCTGCCCAGACAGATTAATGGAAACTCCACAATAGACAAAGGGGGTAGCCCATAGCCTCGTCAAAATCAAAAGGGCAAAGGAGAGGACAAAAGCATCTGCCGCCCAGTCCTGCCGCCTAGCAACAACATGAAAGCCACAATTAGCAGCGCCATCACATTGGGTGATCCCCACCTGAAGCCCATAGTGTGCTGGGTGTCCATGGGCCGAACCAGATGCACCCACCTGACACGCACCAAGGAAGGAGGAGCAGATGCAGGCGCAGTACACACGGCCACAGTGAAGGTAAAAGGGGGGCACTGCTGCCCCACAGACTTGTGATGGGGAGAATATCCACCAGAATGGTAGCAGCCAGTAAGAGTGCCAACAAGAAAACAGGCGCCATACTCAGCCTGCACCCAGTGTGTGCGCACCCACCAAACCCGAGTCAGTACCGCGACCAGGGGCAAAAAGCCGGATAGAAACACCCTCATGGCCAGTCAGCAGCCTCTGAGCAGGGTGAATGGAGTCCCGGACATGGGACCCCTGGCAACCAATCCCCGTGGAGAAGCTGGAGTAGGAGGGGTGCAGGATGCGGAAGTGAAACAGCACCTAAGGAGAAGGGAAAGCCACTGAGCCACTGCAACGCCGGCCGACCCCAAACAGGGAGGCATAGCTACCACTGCAAAAACAATCCCGGATGGGGGCACCATACGACTGCCACCCAGCCCGCCTGCCACCACCTGGAGCAGAGCTCCCAGCTCAGTCGTCGCCTCCACACAGAAGAGAGCCTGGTCCACTGTACGCCAGGTAGAGGAGAGCGTCCAACGCCCCACGACTCCGCGGAGAGACGGCGTGGAGGCAGAAATGCGGGTGTGCGGCATCCCAACCACAGACAAGGAAGAGGCATGCACAGCAGCCGCCGGCGGGTGCAATAAAGCTGCCTGCATGTGACAGGGATCATGGCGGCGTAGTCACAATGCAAGCGCAGCAGAGCTGCGGAAATGCAAGCTGAAAGTCCCCGCTAGAGCAGGGCGAAATCCAAAAAGCCCGTCCCTGACACAATGAGGAGCCCAAAAAAGACAGGCAGAGCCCCGCTGTAACCTGCCCGACCTCCAGCTGCAGGACACATCGAAGTGATGGATGCCCTGAAGGGACACGGGGCAGACACACCACACTGGAGTCAACCATCTACATGGAAGCAGCCTCACACGGAACATTAATGTCCTGGGAGCAGGTAAGCACACCAACCAACCTGCCCCCACAGCCGAGGGGTCATAAGGGGCCTCATAGACAAAGCCCCAGACCTCCATGGTCGCCCTCCTGTAAACCCATGGCTCGCTACAGCAGAGCCTAACCGTCCCCAGACTGGCTAACAGGGGAAGGAAGGGGCCCAAAGCCCATGAGCCCGCTAGAGCAGAGCCACCAACCAAGGACCAACGTCCCTGCTACAGCAGGAACCACTTACCTGAAACACGCTCTGGAAAATCTGCAATGCAGAACAAAAAAAACAGGCTGTGGGTTGTGCCGACCCGCAGCTTATAGAGGTCAAGGGTGATATGGGCCGGCCATGTTGGGAAGGGATGGGAGGCTAACTTTTGCTTTGAAGGGTTCTGGTGTGGAGCTGAAGCTCACGTCGCTAATCATGTGGCGAGGAAGACTTACGAGGAGGTAATGTAGGAGTTTATTGAAGTAAAATATAGTGTAAGCAATTAATACATTTCGTACTAGCTGCTTACCTAAATTTCAGCATCAAAGCAAAGATAATTTAGACATATGCACTAGGGCTTTACAGGAGACTGATTCTACCCTAGAACTACCAAATTTTGAACGATGAGGCATGTCATTTTGTGCCTCCATCCTACCAGTATTTTAGCGGTGAGCAAGACAATCTCTTCTCCAACCATATCAGCTTTTTAGATGTGATCCTCACATGCAATTTTCTGGGCAACATATCTACCACACGCTCAGATTCACTGACCTTAAGTGTGATTTATTCAGCCCTACTCCTGCAAACCGAATTGAATATGCCCCAGCTGGATATATTTTCAAAGGTGATCCTGACAAATTATTAACTCTGCTCTAACTCTAACAACCCTTCAACTGCTAGCCAACTTGGTAGTATTCCAGTCCTACCATATTGTATGGAGGTGACCTTTAGTGAGAGGGAACCAGAACAAGTATGGCCGAAACCAGTCGGTCTTGCATTTTGACAACAGGAGGAGGTGAGTATTGACTTTACGAATGCTTGTTTCCGTTGGACAATAATTTTAGCTGCTACTGGTAGGCATTTTCAAAAGGAAAAAAAAAACAGTTACTGATATTACAGTGCTGTTCAACATCAGCAAAAGCCACGAAAAAACACACTCACACAATGATGTATAAGCGTGCATGGGGTGTCAAGTATGTTCGCCTTTGTGTCATGATGTTATGACAGCTCCAGCATGGTGATGTATATGTGTCACTCCACATGCATGTACATACGTCATGATGTGGCAGCCATTTAGTTTTCATTAAAATAAAAAACTTTTTATTTATTTTGTTGCACATAAGAAACATAACAAAAACAAAATTAACCATACAGCCTTCACGATTAGTAGGGTGCTTGATAGGGCAGCAGTTGTAAATGCAGGACATTCAACATTGAGGCAAAGCATATGAAAGTTACTGCAACATCATTTATGTGAAACACTATGTTGCATGGGTCCAACGCCTCCAGCAGACTCCATTCTTTCCGTTTTAATAGCCGTGATAGGCGTACCAGATACCACATACCTTCTCCCACTTCTGTGGGCAACCATCTTCTCTGATACACCACCTTCTCTGCCTGTTGGCACCACCCTGTGAATAGCACTCGTTAAAGCGCATAGAAATACCACACACGCCTTCACAACGCGGGTATTACTATGCAATGTCAATTACAACGAGTACCATTACAACGCAAAATTTTACCACAACAATACCTTTACCACGCATGCCCTTTCAACGCCAAGGCATACATGGTAAAGGTATACTCATGGTAAATGTTTGCAAGGTAAGTGACTCCAACCTACCCTACCCAAATCCCTAATGTAGTTCCACTGCACGAGCCTCCCAGACCCCCAGTCCTCTTCCTACAATAACACTACACTACCCTGCACAACCCCCAACACTACACTAATTCCCTGACCCTCCCCGACCCCCAGTCCTCTCCCTACAATAACACTACACTACCCTGCACAACCCCCAACACTACACTAATTCCTAAAACGCTACCCTACACTAATCAAACACCACAACACTACCCTAAACCCTAAAACTCTACCCCCAGCGCGACCCTCCCCTACCCCCAATCCGGTCACTATACTCTAACACTACCCTGCACGACTCCCGACGCTACCCTAAACTCTTAAACACTACCCTACACTACACAAACACCACAACATTACCCTAAACCCTAACACGCTACTCCCAGCACGACCTTTCCCCTTCCCCCAGTCCTGTCCCTACACTCTAACACTACCCTGCACGACCCCCCACACTACCCTAAACCCTAAAACGCTACCCTTAACTACACAAACACAACACTACCCTAAACCCTGAAATACTACCCCCGCAAGACCCTCACCCTACCCCCAGTCTGTTCCTACACTCAAACACTACCCTGCACGACCCCAACACTAAATCTTAAACCACTACCCTACGCTACACAAATAGCACAACACTACCCTAAACCCTACCATGCTACCCCCAGCACGACCCTCCCCCTTCCCCAGTCCTGTTCCTACACTCTAACACTACCCTGCATGACCCCCTACACTACCCTAAAACCTAAAACACTACCCTACACTACACAAACACCACAACATTACCCTAAACCCTAACACGCTACTCCCAGCACGACCTTTCCCCTTCCCCCAGTCCTGTCCCTACACTCTAACACTACCCTGCACGACCCCCCACACTACCCTAAACCCTAAAACGCTACCCTTAACTACACAAACACAACACTACCCTAAACCCTGAAATACTACCCCCGCAAGACCCTCACCCTACCCCCAGTCTGTTCCTACACTCAAACACTACCCTGCACGACCCCAACACTAAATCTTAAACCACTACCCTACGCTACACAAATAGCACAACACTACCCTAAACCCTACCATGCTACCCCCAGCACGACCCTCCCCCTTCCCCAGTCCTGTTCCTACACTCTAACACTACCCTGCATGACCCCCTACACTACCCTAAAACCTAAAACACTACCCTACACTACACAAACACCACAACACTACCCAAATCCCAAAAACACTACCCCTACACTACACAAACATTACTACACTACTTCGACACTGCCCTAAACCCTTAAAAAGTAACCTCCACCCCAAGCACAATCCCCCTTACCTCTCTCTCTCCTCGTGGTTTCTCTCTCCTGGTTAGGTGCACGTTGTTGTGAAGAAACCGAACAGCCCAGTTTTCTCACAACCATGTGGATAACTATTGCATCGCATGCGTTTTCAAAGCGCATGTGATATAATGGTTTGCGTTGTAATGGTAGTCGTTGTTACATCGCATGCGTTGTGACGCATGCGCTGTAACAACTTGCGTGGTAACAGCCTTTTTGTAATGGCTGTTTACCCCACCCTGTGTCTATTTCCCAGTCCGCCAACCTAGGGGCATCGTAACGCCCTAGTAAATGCCACGTTTCATTTGGCCACCCCGACTCCCAGCATCAACCACAGTTTCGAGTACTGCTCATCCTTGATATTGAGCAAGTGCCACTTTGCCTCCTTTGAGACCTCCAAGTTTGCACCTGTGCCATTATCTCTGTCTCTAACTCTCTTCATGTTCTCTTTTTCCAGGTTCCAGTTCACTGACATGGGCATTTGTGGGAACCCGCATGTTCTGTAGATAAGTATTTCTGGTAACAAGTTCCGAAATAGCTGATGTCAATCTTGGAGCTGTAAATGAAAACAATAAAATAAAGGTGCTCTTAATGCACCTTTACTGAAAGGAGATGCCCACTATCAAACTGCAGCTGCCGGGCCCTCATTAAAAGTTTTAAAAAAATGAAATAGAACTAAATCGAACTGGAGAGTGATGGAGACAAGGGAGGAGAGAGGGGCTAGGAGATGGAAATAACTGCCGCAGACAAGCGTCAGCGGAGAGCAGATAGGTGCATGGAAGCAATCGGCGTAGGTGTTTTAAAAAAAGCAGGCTAGGGAGTGGTGGCTGGGGTGGGAGAGCAAGATTTAGAGTGCAGGCAGGGGGTTTGTGAATGGTAAATCAGCGCATATGGAGAGAGATAGAGCAAACACATGCACTTACATGGAGTGCTAAAACAAAAGAAAAAAGTAGTTACCTGAATGTAAGCACTGGAAGAATACACGAATATTGTAAATAAGAAATGCTCTAGAGGCTGGACAAAGAACAGAGAGGAAAATGAGATGCATAATAATCCCTCCAATCAAGAGCAAGGGTTGACCCAAAACGCGCTATATAGATATGTATCTGGCACATGCATCAAGCATAAATATCCTCGCAAAATTGAGAATCGGTAAAATAGACTGTTAGCGCCCACAAAACAGCACTTCCTAATGCAGCAATCAAAATACCGAAAATGCAATGTTTGCTAAAAAATCTCCCGCAAAATCAGCAAGAAGCAAAATTGCGAATTCTTAATAGCGAAACATACAATAGCAACCGCAAATAGCGATTAGCAATCAAAGACTCGCAATGCTATGCATAGAAAATTAGCGAATTTCTGGAAAATCGGTATTTAGCAAGTGCAGAATAAGGGAATCACAATCAGGTGGTAAAGTAAAAAAATATATATTTGCACAGGTGCCACTAATCTGAAACCCTTTAAAAATGACTCAGAAGACCCCAGAAGCCTTTCACAAGCCTTGTACGTGCTGGCAAGAAGGATGAGGATCAATGCAGCAGCTCAGCGCAGAAGGAGGATACAGGAGAGGATTTTCCGAATGCGCATTACATTGCTTGGCCAGACTGAGGATGAGATCTACCATATGTACAGGCTGAACCGTGCAATGATCATACACCAAATTGTGAATTGGAACCCCTATTGCAGCACCAGACCCGTAGGACACATGCTATCCCAGGACATGTAAAGGTGCTATGTTGCCTGCGCCTACTAGCGTCAGGCAGTTTCCAGGGGGTAGTAGCCGTAGCAGGAGGTGTATCACAAAGCTCAATCTCACTCTTCTTCAAAAACTTCCTTAATGCCATGATGACAAGGATTCACACCCATATCCCCTTCCCCACAACCCCACAGGAGTTGAATAAGACAAAACTTGACTTCTACCAGGATTATTTGCAAATAGCGATTTTTTAATTGCAATTCCTTATTTTTCGCAATTAAGAAATCGCTATTTGGGATTTTGATGCATGTGCCTGTATATGTATTAATGTTTGGAGTCACTAGGGCATAGATTCATCAACCCAAATTGCGATCGCAATAGCTGCGAAACAGCTATTGCGATCGCATTTTCCGCTCCCGCAATTCATGAAGTAAAAAACCACCAAACTGCGAATTCGTAAACATAAATTCGCAGAATCAATGTGGAACGCCCTTTGCGATTCTGTAACAGCGATTTTCCACTTATTCTGCGAATTAATTTGCGAAATCGCAAATAAATTGCAAATTCAATTCATTAAACATCGCAAATTGCGAAAAATACCAAAATCACTAAATGCGAGGCGCAATTTAAGGAGAAGTCAAACCAGGTGGTAACCATGAAGTTCAATTGGTAAAAAAAACAAAAAAAAATTCAAACAAGAAACAGGTGCGGGGTTAAACAAACACACTTAAGGAGACACAGTAGGAGCATGAGGACATTCACAATGCCAGGTCTCTACATCGTGGCAAGGCGGCTGAGGCTCAAGGCTGCAGCCCGGAACCAACGCAGGATCCAGGAGTGCTTCTTCCGGCTGGGGATAACACTCCTGGGCCAGACTGAAGAGGAGATCTACTCCAAATACAGGCTGAATGGGGCAATGATAAAGAATCTCATCAGAGACCGTGACCCCCTGATGCATCACCCAACAAGGAGGACCAATGCCAAGCCCACCCGTGTCCAGGTCCTGTGCTGCCTGCACCTCCTGGCCTCCGGAAGCTTCCAGGGGATAGTTGCATATGCAGGGGTGATCTCCCAGAGCACACTGTCACACTGCCTACGGAGTTTCCTGGACGCCATGCTGATCCGGATACACCACTACATAACCTTCCTAACCACCCAACAGGACTTAAACCAAACAAAGCTTGACTTCTATAACACTGCGCAATCCCCCATGTAATTGGCTGCATTGACTGTACCCACATCCACATCTGTCCACCCGCTGAGACAGAATACATGTACTGGAACCGCAAGTCCTACCACTTACTCAACATCCAGATGGTCTGCAATGCAAAGACAATCATCACCGACATAGTGGCCCAATACCCGGGGAGCACGCATGATTCGTTCATGTTATGTTATGTTATACTGGGATTTTATATAGCGCACGGCTACTCAAAGAGTGTCCCGGCGCTTTGTTTTGTAAGCTATCTACAACACAACAAATAAAAACAGAAAGGAAACCGTCAGAGCTCAGAGAGAAAAACTAAGAGGTGAAAAGCCACGTTTTAAGCCCCTTCCTAAAGGCCAACAAGTTTGGAATACTGCGCAGGGCCATTGGCAACTTATTCCACAATTGGGGCGCCAGTAGTCTAAAAGAACGACCACCAATGCGTGCCCTCTTCACACGAGGCACTGCCACAAGAAACAGAGATTCAGACCTCAGTGACCTGACTGGATGGTAGAAGGTCAATCTTTTTTGAAGATATTTCGCACCGGAGGCGTGCAGGGCTTTGTGCGCCAGAGTCAGAATCTTAAAAATTATCCGTTTCCGGACAGGCAGCCAGTGCAGTGCCTCTAAAAGACCCGAGGCTCTAGCACGGCGAGATAGTCCAAAAATGGCCCGGGCTGCAGAATTCTGGACCACCTGTAACCGTTGAAGCAGATATTCCGGCAGGCCGAGATAGAGAGCATTAGCATAATCAATTCTCGAGCCGACTATCGCCTGCACGGTGATCTTCCTGTGTTCCTGAGATAACAGAGGGAGGAACTTACGCAACATCCGGAGCAAACCAAAGCAAGTGCCCGTGAGACCGATTACCTGTGAGCGCAGAGTGAGGCCGTTATCAAACTTGATCCCAAGGTTTTTCGCCACCAGGGAAGAGCTTGCTGGAGGGAACATGTTCTCAGGCCACCACACTTTCCAGTCCGGATCCGAACTGCACCCAAAAAAAAGGACCTCAGATTTATCCGAGTTGCACTTGAGGCTATGATGTTGAAACCACTGAAAAACAGCCTCAAGGCAACCCTGGATCCTACCTCCATCGAAATCCGCACCTCTCTCACAGGTGAAGAGGAGCTGGGTGTCATCAGCGTAGGAAACGATCTGGGCCCCGAAAGACTCCGCCAGAGCCGCCAGAGGGGTCATGAAGATGTTAAATAGGGTAGGGCTCAATACTGAGCCCTGGGGCACCCCGACACCCAGTGGCGACATCTCGGCGGAGCAGGCGGAGGCCCAGACCGTTTGTCGACGGCCTGCCAGGAATGATCGAAACCACTGGAGCACCGTCCCCCCAAGACCAATCTCAGAGAGTCTTGCAAGGAGGCCCTCATGGGGGACGGTGTCAAAGGCCGCCGACAGATCTAACAACACCAGCATCGCCCTGCCACCCGAGTCCAGCACCTCCTTGATTGCCTCCGACACTTCCAGGAGGGCAGTCTCGGTGCTAAGATTGGTGCGGAAACCCGATTGAGTGGGGTGCAGTAGACCATGGGACTCCAGATAGTCGGCCAGCACCTTGTGCACATGCTTTTCAATGATCTTCGCGAAAGCAGGCAAGAGCGAAATAGGCCTGTAGTTTGCCAACACCTCCATATCCAGACCAGGTTTTTTGAGCAGGGGGATGATCATTGCCTGCTTCCAGGACTGGGGAACCACACCCTGTACAAGAGAACAATTCAACAGAGGGTTCACATATGGATTAATGATAGCTGCCATTTTTGCCAAAAACTTGGCAGGGCAGACGTCCCGGGGAGAACCTGATTTGAGACAAGCCATCAAATCAAGTGAAGCGGTCATAGAGAGAGGGGGAAAAGTTGACAGGGCCACACCGGCACTAGGCAGGGTGGCAGCAGCATTCTCCACCCAGCAGGCCGCCTCAGGTCCCAACACAGGGAAAGAGTCTTGGATCGATTGGATTTTAGAGGTGAAAAAATCCGCGATCGCTCTGACCCAAGGGGCAGGAAGGGGGGTCTGCGCCGAAGCACTGCGTGAGGTCGTAAACTCTCGCACAATAGCAAAAAGCTCCTTACAAGAATTGGAGGCAGCTTCGATTTTACTCGCGAAATAAACCTTCTTCGCAGAAAGGATATCACGCTGGTACTCTTTCACCAAGGACCTGTAAGCAAGCTTCGCTGACGGGTCATATTTCGCGCGCCATGCTCTTTCTGCAACTTTACATTGTCGACGAGAAGCCGCCAACGCTTCCGTAAACCATGGGGCGGATGCACCTTTATCAAGTTGGCGCGAAGGCCTCAGAGGGGCAAGATCATTTAACCTTTCTGCGAGCCAGGTCTGAAAGCGCCCCACATCCTCATCAAAATTCCCCATTGGGGCATAGGGATGGTCCGCGCATGACTGTGCCAATAGTTCCGGAGTGACCCGGTGAAAACCCCTAAATCCCTGGTAGGCTTGTCGAGGGGCACCGGAGGGCTTCTTAACTTCCCGAAGAAAGAATTTGACCAGCCTGTGGTCAGACCAAAGCACCTGAATGGGAGCAAGCATCTCTATAGGGGTCGTTGAGAATGTCAGGTCCAGGGTGTGTCCTTTCTCGTGAGTCGGCCCAACGTAATAAGGCACCAGGCCCAGAGGGGCTGTTACATCCAGCATTTTAATAGCGTCGGCATCTGTTTCCACGTCCATATGGACGTTAAAGTCCCCGGCGACTATACAGTGCTCTGACGTAAGTAGCAACGATGAGGCTAAGGACTGGAGCTCTTCAAAAAAGGAGCCCGTGGGCCCAGGGGGTCGATACACCAAGAGTCCTTTCACGGATTCATCTTCAGGCACAGCGGCATACGGTATGTTACCTTTATAACGCAACTTTTACAACGCACTACCATTACAACGAAACTTTTACAACGCAAAAACTATTACAACGCATGTATTTACAACGCATGTTTTTACAACGTAGGTACCTTTACAACGCATACCATTACAACGTAAGTATTGGTAAGTATATAATTATAATTAAAATGTTATATGTTTGGGTTTTTTTAAGGGATATTTTTAGGGTTCAGGGTCAGTTTTGGGTTTTTGGGTAAAAGGGTATTTTTATAGTTCAGGGTCAGTTTTGGGTTTTTGGCTAAAGGGGTATTTTTAGGGTTCAGGGTCAGTTTTAAATTTTTGGGTAAAGGGGTATTTTTAGAGTTTAGGGTCAGTTTTAGGTTTTTGGGTAAAGGGGTATTTTTAGGGTTCAGGGTCAGTTTTGGGTTTTTGGGTAAAGGGGTATTTTTAGAGTTCAGGGTCAGTTTTGGGTTTTTGGGTAAAGGGGTATTTTTAGGGTTCAGGGTCAGTTTTGGGTTTTTGGGTAAAGGGGTATTTTTAGGGTTCAGGGTCAGTTTTGGGTTTTTGGGTAAAGGGGTATTTTTAGGGTTCAGGGTCAGTTTTGGGTTTTTGGGTAAGGGGTACAGGGTAAAAATAAAGTAAAATTAAATTTAAATTAAATTAATTAAATTAAATTAAATTAAATTAAATTAAATTACATTACATTAAATTATATTAATTTCAATTAATTTACAATTAAAAAATTAATATATACTTACCAATACTTACGTTGTAATGGTATGCGTTGTAAAGGTACCTGCGTTGTAAAAACATGCGTTGTAAATACATGCGTTGTAATAGTATTTGCGTTGTAAAAATTTTGTTGTAAAGGTATGCGTTGTAAAAGTATGCGTTATAACGTCATATATCCGCGGCATACACACCCGCTTGGCCAGGGGTGACTTTGGTGAAGGACATCTCCTAGGTAAGATGACATGCCCACATACAGTATGTCAAGACCATGTAGCTGCGCATAACAGGTACTGATCCTCTGCGCCTATCCTTCAGGTGACAGCGCCTACGGCCTCCGTGAGTACCTCCTCACCCCATACCTCAACCCTGCTACACCACAGGAATGGCGTTACAATGCTGTGCACATTCACACAAGAAATGTCATTGAATTGATATTTGGGATGTTAAAGAGCCGATTCCGCATCCTACACAAGACTGTTGGGGCCCTCAAATACCAGCCTGAGGTCTGCTGCCGCATCGTGGCCGTGTGTGCCATACTCCACAATATTGCTACCAAGCGGAGGATACCTGTAGAGATCTCTGGTAGTGAGTCAGAGGGGGACAACCGGCTACCTGCACATGTGCATCATGCACGCGGGGAGAATCCTGCAGAAGGACACAGGCGCCGCAACAACATCACACTGAACTATTTCTAGTGCACCCATACCCCTCACACAACACTGCACTCATGCATGCCACATGAAATAATGGCAAAAGTAAGATTTGCGTTCAAAATAAATTCTTATTCTTTGTTGAACAAGATCTATAACTTTTTTGGTTTTTCAAACAACATAACTACTGTATTGCGTCATACAGCCTCTTGAATGCAGAGCAGGCGTGCTTGGTACATTCAGCATGGCACTGCTGCTAATATTCAGTCATTCACTGGTGCCTCCTGCCGGACGCACCCTGTCGCCTCTCCAAATCCACGTCGGCAGTGTCCGGCCGTGATGCTGCACTGGGCCTGGTACTGCGGCGCAGTTCTGGTACCACCGGCACAGACAGGCTGCTCAGGCTGGATGTGCCCTCACTGGCATCATCACCCCCCCCCTTGTATGGCCATGGCCACACACCTGTTCGTTTTGGACTGCGGTGGTGACCTGCTCCAGGGCCCTTGCAACATCCTGGCAGCATTGCACCATTTGGATTTGCATTGCCAGGGACCGGCGTGACAGTTGGGATGTTCCATTCCCGATCAGGTGGTTCGACCGGGTATATGCTGATAGCCGGGTCAGCAGCTGGCGGTGGCGGCGGCGGCGGCGGGTGATGTCCTGCTGCGCCACCATCAGTTGGCTGTTCTCCTTCACTGCAGCCATTAACTCCTGCACACTTTCGGTGAGCTGATTGACATTGCGTGCAGTCTTGTACAGCTGCAGCTGCATGGCTGCCATGTGCTGTGCCTGCTTGCGGTGCATAGCTAGCATCCGGCGTTCGATCCCTAGCCCTGGATCTTGGGCCTGTTGCTCCCTGTCTGCTTGTGTGGCCATGTTGCGCTGCTGCCTCAACCGTCCGCTTGCCTGTGACCGCACAGTGGCTGTGCGGCGTGTCTGTCTCCTGGGTGGTGGTGGGGCCTGTTCCACTGCCATGCGCGACGCCTGGGGTGGTTGCACTCGTCCTGTGGCTGAAGGGCTGGCCCTGTTCGCATGGGGAGGTGGGTGCAGGTGTGTGTGACGGTCCAGGTTGTGGGGGAGGATGCTCTCTCACTCCGTCTCCTCTGGGGTCTCCTCGATATGGAGTGCCTCACTGTCTGTGGGCTCTGCTTCTGCAGCACCTGTGATGTAAATGGGTGCATGATTAATGATATGAATCTTGCACATGGGATGTTGCAACATGCATGCAGGCTTGCATTCCCTGACTGGCTTTAGGGATATGTTTCACTTGAAAGTTCTGGCTGTGTGTGGCTATCAGGGAACTATTGTCACACTACAGGTCCCTTAATGCAATAGGGCATTTCTGATGTGCATGGACTGCATTACTGGGGTTATCAAATGGATAGCTCTGGGGGCATGGGCATTGTTAGGGGATGGGGTCGCAGTTGCATGGCTCTTACCTAATGATTGTTGTGTGGGTCGGGAGGTGTCCAGCTGAGTGACCCCCACTCAGGGTGCAGGGTTGATGGTGTCCTCAACCAGATCCTCGAGTGGTGTGTTGGCGGCAAATGTGGGGTCTCCTCCTCCCATGGCCCGTCGCTCCCCCAGCCTCTCTGCTATGCACTCCTTGGCACTGCCTCTGAGGTCATACCACCTCTTCTTTAGGTCATCGATTGGCCGCTGGGTCACTCCTACGGCGTTTACCTTCGCCCTGATGCGCAGCCAAATGCGCCTTTTGTCAGCCTCGGCCACCTTTCTGGATAGCTTCCCAAAAGGCATGTCATGGTCCCTGCTGACTCCCTCAATTAAGAACTCCAGCTCCTGTTCGGAAAAATTGATTTTTCTTTTCCTGCTAGTTTCACTGGCTCCTGCTGCATCCTGGGACATTCTGGTGTTGGATGTATGTTCTGTTGTGGGGATGCAGGGTGTGTCTCCTAGAGCTCACTGCAGTGCCTCCTCCTATCTCCAGCTCTGTGTTCCAAATGAGTAAGGGAACTGCCTACTTCCTGGTTGTGATGTCATCATTGTGCTCAAAATGCGACTTCCTGTTTTAGCGATCTTGCAATTTGTGAGATCGCAATTTGCGATTTCGATAATTGCAAAATCGCAATTTCAGGATGGAAAAACAGGAAATTCTGCGATTTTGCAAAATTCGCATTAGGCTATTGCGGCCGACTGCGATTCGTATTTTTTTAACGCATTTTTTGATGCATCACATTCTGCGAATTCGAATTTGCAATTCGGTATTTTTCGCAGATTGGAATTCGCAGAATGGGTGCTTGATGCATCGGGTAGGTCTTTGACAACAGACAGGTAAAGCTGTTTTTAGGAAAGACCTGAAAAACCAGGACATTCATTTTCAAGCTGTTCTGTAAATATTTAAAAAGTTGTGCAACTACACAGCTTTAAATACACCTAACCAAGCACATCTATAAGAGATGAGATAAAACATTGCCTGATTTCAAAAATAATCATCCATCATCTTCTGTACCATTGACAGGTATCCACTTAGATGCGTTTGCAGCATCTTAGCGTTGGTCATTCTAAAGCTTTCTAGAGTCTAGTAATACTAAACTAAACAGGATGTTGTAAAACTGTAAAGCACATCAAAAAGATCCAAAGGACATATAACAAACCGCTGTAAGCCCCATTGTCAGTAAGAAAACATGGGCTCATTTTTTACTCACATGCCAAGTGATGGAGAGGAAGTTTGTAATCCGTGCATGCATTCACACTGAAAGGAAATACAACTAATATATTTATTTCTCTTCCGTATGCGGTTTGGGAAGTCCCAAACCTCCATTTCCGACTATACCTTGACTGCAATTGCAAGACTAGTAAATGTGGCCAAGTCTAGGCGTCGACTCGACATCCTTTGATTCCGGGCAAATCACAAAAGGCCTTATGGACACAGATTCCATATAAGCATTCGTAAATTACAACAAATAGTGATTCACAATTTAGAATGTACTAAAATGCATTTGGTAAAAGTGTTCACAACTTGCGCACTGACTTCTACTATATGCATTTATGTTTGCTACCAGCCTAGGTCAGTCCACACAATACAGAATCATAGTGGGTTGCAATTTGACCTACCTCATCAATATTCATGAGGTAGGTAGCAAATTGTGACCCTCTACATGAATCGGTATTTGGAAGGGATGCTCTTAAAACACTCTTTCAAACAGCTATTCCTAATGGTTTCCTAAATCCATTTAACAATTCAGACAATCTTTTCTGAATCGTTTGATGAGCTTTGTACTCTTAAAAAAGGGGTTTCGTTTTCACAAATCCTCTGATTTACCACATCAGATGGTTTGGAACACTAAAACCCTTTGTAAATGAGGTTGCTAATCTCCCCGTGCCAAAAAAGAAACTGAATCTGACCTTGTGTATAGGGATGTGCCTGCCGTCAAAGGAACACTGTATCAAAATTTCATGCGCAGAAATAATTGTGAGGGGCAAAAAGAAAAATATATTCCTAATAAATTTATTGGCCAAGCACAAATCTGCCAACACGTGTTTCACAATAAAAATCGTGTCCTCATTCGTATTTTTAAAGAAGGTTTCTCTAATAGAAGTGATATCTTCAAGTTTCAAATTAAAGGCAGTTCTAGGATAACGAGAAGAGTAACCTGCATAGTGTATCAGCTAAATCAGAGGAAAGTTTATCATGTGTTACATTTTGTTATTTGTTTTCTCACAATAAGTTTCGTCCTTGCCTTGTATTTGCTTTCTTTCAAGATTACCGAGTAATGGTTCTGTAACAATCCAAGGCTGCTGTTGGCGACATTCCAACCCAGTGTCTCCAATGTCTTATCCCTTCCCAAATTTTTCCCAGGTCCCTAATTGAAGCATTATTATTAAATACTTTGGTTTGAACAGGTGAACGAGTGAGACAGTGGGCTACATCCTTTGGAGAATTAATCCACAACCAATTAAAAGGTTAAAAAACCATGCCTGGTCACAATCAACAAGAGTCTTGTTTGAGAGTCATTGGACAATAAGACACTCTTCGGTTAATTCCATTGTTCTATCCAAAAATAGGACTGTTGTTGAAGTTTTGACACTTTATGCACATGCCAATGGCTCTCACCAGGCCAAAGGATGGGAGGCTCTGTCATTCTTACATATTCTCTTAATAAAAAAATTGCTTTAAGAAACACATTGCAAGTAGTTCTAAAGAGTATAATTTTGTGGGTCAAAAAAGTCAGGGAAAAATCACAGCATCCCTGACAATATTCCATTAGTTAAATCCCTTAATTGACTTAACAATTTACCAGTAGGGGGAATCTGGACAGCGCTTATAGTACATCAGAAAGAAGGGAACTTCCTTACCCAATCTCTCTTCATGCAGCAAAAAGTCAGCTGTTCAATGCTAATGTTAATCCAAAAATTCCACAGACAAGCCCCTTTATGCTATAATGAGGTGCATCATGTAATCAGCTGTGAATGTATTTGATCTGGAAAACTTTACCCTTCACAAAGTGATCTGTTGCTTGTGTTAAGGGTCGACACATCAACAATTTTGATTTATATGCCAATTGGGGATAAGCTAATTTTACCATGTTGTAACACTTTAGCACTGGTTAGCAGTGGTAATGTGTGCAGAGTCTTAACTCCAACATAAACACTACGGCGAGGTAGGACCCAGGGGAGTATTTAAAGACCAAACTCTGTGAACATTCCCCATAGATACAGAAACCCAACAGGGTTCCAGAGGGTCTGAAAGGAAAAGTGAGTCTATAGTGAGCAGTAAACCAGCCAAAGCAAATAACCCCAACTGACTACAAAAAAAGGTATGCAATGACAACTCGATGGATGATCAAAGGTACCCATCAGTCACCACTCGGAACCGCCCTTCATCATTTGGGATTTTTTGGAACCATCCATGCAAGTATGTACTTTGCAGACGTGAGGAGACCAGGTGGTAAATAGTTCTCCTCCGCTGAACGAGCAATAGTATGGTCTACCACTTTCTGAGACTGATAAGTGGTGAAGCGTGGTATGACTGAGGGGGTGCAGTGCAAAAACAGGACATAAACGTGACAAAATAAAAGTACAATAAGTGTGACTAAAATTGGATAAAGGAGCATAGAACCAGTGGCGTCACTAGGGTTGGTGTCACCCGGTGCGGGTAACTCATGGTGTCACCCCCTCACCACTTACCGCATGGCCCTCATGTACCATCAGCGGGTTTTCCTTCCAGTCTGCACCCTTTCCACTGTTTACCTAGGGGTACCCTGCGCGAGTTTCTGGGCGCTCATCTGCGTGTCCAGCGTTATCCCCTGTATTTTGCGAGCATTTGTGGCTGTATTTGCTCAATATAAACTCACTTGACTGCAGTTTGGTTCACTCTGCGTCTGGGCGTTATACTTAGTTCACTGGTTTCCACCGCATTGAATTATTCTCTGGTTCAGGCCTTTCCTGAAGCCACTTTTAATAACCACTAACTCTGTGTTGATACAACCATTGCCAGGCATTTTTGTCTCAACCCACTGACCACTAAGCAAACTAAAATGATTGCCTTATTGTAAATGGTTCCATTTACTCTGTAACGCCAAGAGGCCTGAATAGTTAATGTGTGCCATCTGACATACATTGATAGTGAAATGAATGTCACAGCGTCCAAGTAAGGACCGGAATCATTCTTACAGGTTTGAAGCGGCCACGGGCCCATGTGTTTAGTTCTCCTTGCAGTATCCGTTCTCTCAATCTGGAATGTTTCTGAGTTGCATGTATGAACTTTAGATGCCTTAGACGCAAAAATGCAGCTACTCGGCTGCGCGCTGAGCCAGTGCACCTGATCGAGTATGGGCCCAGATGTTTACATAACATAAAAGCATAAGAACTACAGCTCCAGGCTGTCATGGTATTTCTTAAGAACAACACTAATGTTAAGAGTCCTGCTGAAAAAGTTTGGCTTTCTCTGACAGCACACCAAATGTAAATGTAAATGTACAGGAATTTATATAGCGCAAATCACCAAGCGGTTTCTAAGCGCTTGCTTAGGGAACCCGTCCTGGTATTCCCCTGTGAGATAACCCCGGCAGGGTATCCGCAAGGTGAAAGCCAGGCATCCCGCCGCGAGGGGCCGTTGTGGAGATTAAGCAAGCTATTGCCCAGAGTCGCAGAGTGTGAACCCGTGAATCGAGTAGGCACCGGAGCTAGAATTGTCGAGTCCATGGACATTTTAGGACTCAAGACCCCGCCGAGCCGGGAATTGAACCCTGGTCCCGGGCTGACCTCTGCTTCCAGGTCTGCCTCCTCTAACCAGTGAGCCACACTTCTCCACCAAAAGCAACTGTATGTTCGTCAATCTGTGATGTTTTGACATCCCCACTTTCTAGTTTGCTGTACTGTCACTATTGAAAGGAAATAAAGCACCATAACACGTGGTAAAGAAGACACGAATATCTGACACAACAGCATTGATCTTATTAACTACAGTCTGGTACAGCCATATCGTGTTATCAATGCCTTAAAGACTAACGTAGAATGAGACCATAACAATGACGGTTTTTGTTGCTTTTATCTCTGCACTGTTGCCCTGATCCAGGGTCCTGACAGCATCCATTTTCTTTTTATGTTTGTGCAAGATGAGCAAAATGCGACAGCTTGCCAGGGCCATTACAATACATGTGTACTAGAGCACGAGTCTGGGAATTGGCTGTCCAGCGAAAAGTCCAAGAGTGAGGATTTGCCCTTTGTACAGGAAACAGGCGCGCTCCGCTCCTTACCTCAGTCAGCACACGAGGTCCGACGGGCCCTGGCCGGTCTCGGAGGCCCCCGCCTGTGAGCCATGGTGTGGGGGCACAATCAGGAAAATATGGTATAAAACCCCGAGCCCCGGGAGCTAAACCATCCGGCGGGGCTGGGTTCAGTGGATCACGCAAAAGCATGCCGGCGCTCCTTGCGTGAGTGACGTTTGGAAGATGAACGTCATTGACGTCTGGACGCTGACGTCGTACAACAGCCTAATTATAATCTTGGCCTGCGGCCGGGTAATGGGTTGGGTGACACCGTCACATGGGGTGACACCGTGAGCCTCTGCTTTAAATAATCGTGTTGCTTTGCTACATAGCAGGAGGCGAGGAACAATGGGTTCCTCGCCTCCTGATATGTAGCAAAGCAATATGATCATTTAAAGCAGAGGCTCACGGTGTCACCCCATGTGACGGTGTCACCTGGTGCGGTCCGCACCCCCCGCACCCCCCTAGTGACGCCACTGCATAGAACAAACTTTATTCAGGTGATGCTCACTTCGCCAAAATAAAAATTGTTTAAAGACAGTTTGAAAAATGCGCTGTCTAGAAATGGAACCAGGCCAACATGTTTCAGCAATATATGGACATGGTTGTCCTTGCTTTCTTCAGGACCTCATAACAATAGAATGCTACTGCAAAAAATATATATTAAATAATAAGTGACAGTATAAGACAGACAAGTATAACAAATCACCTGCAGTCTCCAGGTGAAGAGTCTTGTCTTTAGCTCACAGCTAATGTCGTTCACTGCAAGGTCAGAACAAACAGGGGCCAAGCATCAAACTAGCTAAATACCCACATCGACTCACATAGGAACTAGGTACAATCAGTATGGACCTTAGACCAAGTCATGCTAATAGTAATGACTACAGACACTCATAACAGTAGTGTAGTTAAATAACCACTATATGGATATATAGTTTATATGCCAAATTGTATACAAATAACATCTTACCATAATCTGTGAGACGTGAAGACCTCACCCCACCTGGCAGTGGCTCAGGAGTAGAGTGAAGCACCGCTCTATAAAACACGTCAAAACGAATGAAAACATGTTTACCAAAGTGTGCAAAGTACCTTCCGATTACAAAACCCTCCATGGACTAGGAGTCTGCAGGGAACTGACAGAAGAAGAGGAGGTGTTCAAATATCCCCATCTCAGTGTGAGACAAAACGGTATCATAAATAGCCTCACTACAATTTCATTCAACCCTCCGAGGTATCTAGCTAAACATCCGTGAGGGGAACAGTTCGTCTGTCTCCGGTGAAAAGCGCATTGATTAGCGAGTCAGGAACTCGAACACGCTATTGAGACAGAGCAAGTCAATCTCTAACCAAATACGCGCTACATAAATGGATTTGCGCTGTAAGCAAAGGCGGAGAAAACGGAAAAACACTCCTACCTAACCGTCGGTACTCCTTAGCCGGCATCTGAACCGACTGGGGAGGCACCGAACGGTCAGAAAGCGTTGCGTTAAGAGGAGAGAGCCGGTTGGTCGAAAGTACACGTGACAAACCAGTTCTGAACTCTAATTGGCTCATCAGCAAGTAACGACGTAATGGCACTCGCTATTGGCTGACTAGCGTCGTCCCGGTTACCAGTGTTTCCAAACATAGAGAGCGAACAGAACCTACTCTTTAGAGTGTAAAATCAGCCAGCATCAATATACGGGATGGTGGTTACGTCAAATGCATCTTCGAGGATAGGCAAGAAGCAAATGAAATGAAGCAAATGAAATAACCTAGAAATAGATGGAAAACGGCTATGTTATCAAGCCGATAGAAGGCGGCTTGTATTCCAAGACTGAATCACCCTTATGTAATCTTGCCAGACATAGGCACATAAGACCTAAGTTAAACCAAAATTATCAATAGTTAACTAATCACGGCAAGTAAGGTTTGATTACAAGTGTCTGGGTACACACCCTATTATAACCGATAGATAATGGGACTACACATCCGCCCTAATGTTGCAATTCTAACTATAGAGTAGACCACGGGATCTCATCATTAAGCCCCTGCTTGTGGGTATTAAGCTTTAGGACCCACTTTTGTTCTTTTACCAGGAGTAATTTAGCTACATCTGCAATGTGGGACGGGATAAAAGGTTGTTCTAGCACCGTCCATTGGAATTCAGTAGACAAATGATTGGCATCTAAAAAATGTGCAGTGAGTTTAGTAGCTTGTCGTTTACAGCGGATTGTACTCTTATGTTCTGATATCCTGATGCGTATCTTGCGAGTGGTCATCCCTACGTAGTTAAGTCCACATGGGCATGTGATAAGATAAACTAGTCAGTCACTGTTACAGTTTGTGAATTTCACTTGTTTCCATGGTCTTGAAGTTCCTATATCTACCTCCGTAGATTTTTTAGTTTGGGGGCAAGCTTGGCATATACCACAGGGATGGTGTCCTGTGACTGGAGGAAGGTTCCATAGAGATCCGAGAGCCCTTGGTTGTTCTTCAAGGGGTCTGGTATGTACTGATGAAGCAAAGCTTCGCATATTTTGCGACCTTGCCGAAGTCATGAACCTCGTTTATGTATAACAAGGTAATAAGTGTACGTCTTACTAATGTTCATTTTATGTTTAAACGAGGTTTCCAGACGCTTGCCTATGTGTTTTACTAAAATAATTTACTCGAGTCATTTAAAATGTCTGCCGCTTGTATTTAGTTACTGCGCATGCGTCAGCCACACTCACGTGTCCTGACGGGTCTGCAGAAGTGGAGGGAAATGTATGCGCATGCGTAATTCATAGCTTTGCCTGCAACGTGGTACTGCTCGTGCCACTGCTCTTGTCACCGTTTCTATGTAGCTAACCTTTAGACTGCATAAGTATATTTTATGATGATAAGTTGAAAGTACAACCCTGTGATGTGATTTCATAACGTTATGTTTGTGTATTAATTTGTTTTCGCTTACTTTTCATGTACCGCGGGGAATGGGGGTCCGAACTGATTGGGAGCCATATTGAAGGTCTCTTCTGCGCATGATCCTGGAGCACTGAAAGGTGGCAACTTTGGACAGCGGAACTCAGCCAGCTGGCAGCCACAGTCATGATGCTCCTGGGAAAGCCACCTCTGCGCTATGAGAACGGAGAATGTTGCTCCTCATATGTTACATTGTTAATTTGTCACTCGTATTTCTGCACGGTTTCTCATGGGAACCCCAATCTTGCTAGGCGGTACCCAAATATGTAAATGTAGCATCTAAATAGACTGATATGATTGGTGTGTTACCCAAAGCCTACCTTAGGACCAATCGAAATTGGGGATTCTGACACTTTGCAACATTTGGGGGGTGGTACACTGACCCAAAAGAGTATATCTACCCTGGGTTCACCTAGGGAATTGTCCGACTTGTCTGGTTTAGCTGACCTGTCACTGACCCATCGTACTCAATAGGTGACTGAAGATACACAGCGCTGCGGAGCACTCTGTCTGAAATTGACCATAGACTAAGGTTTTACTGAACCTTAAAGTGCTGGCGAAGCACTTTGCTGGGAGTCCGCTGACCCAATCGGGGTCTTGATCGATAGCTGCAGAGAGGGTGGAACGCAGGCGTTGCTTCCAAACTGCGGGTGTGGTCCTGTCCTGAGGGTTTGCTGTCCTGTCCTGAGGTCCTGTCCTGATTCCTAATCGGAGGGTATCCTGTCCTGTCCGGGGTGTCCATTCTGCACCTGCTGTCCTGTGAGGGGTATCCTTCCTTGAGGGTTTCCTGTCCTTAACTGACCCGTGGCCAGGGTTTGGTTTCCACACCAGTCTAGGTAAATACTGCTCTAAGTTCTTTAAACTTGCACCTTTCTATATTTCAGTCTTTTGCTTTAATAAAAGACATCTTGCACATGTTGATTTTTCCATGCTTTTGCCGCAAATTATTGAAACGTAAAGTCATTTTGCATAATTTTTCTTGATATGTTCTCATGTTACCCTACCTTTTAGAGATCATATTTTGCATTGCAGTTTGTCATTTTCTGATATGGTCTAGAACGACCTTACTAAAATTTTCTAAAGAATTCCTGCCTTGAATGCATGGTATATTTCCTTTGCATCTCATAATTGCATTTTAATGATTACCCTGACTTTATTTCTCTATAGTTATGTACTTTTCATTATCTTGATTATCGATTGCCTTATTCTTGTAAATCTCATGCTTTCAGAAAACGAACTTTAGATAAACATTTTAAAACTTCCAGTTGTCCGTGGTCATTCACAACAGTATTGAATGTCATTTTGAAATTGCATTTGCTGCCTTTCCTTTTACAGCTAGGCCCCTGATCCATTGAAGTCATAGGTACCCGTGTCGGTGGAAGGTAAGTCGGGTACACTAAGTAATAACAGTAGGGAGCACACACAATTGGTAGCAGCCCGTGAAGTCGCCTGGTCAATGAATAGTGTGAATTGAAAGTATATGGGCCCTGAAGCCGGAAACGGCGAAATCATTGGCTGGGTGACCTCGCGCGCTCTATCAGTTTTCTGGTAGATCAGAGGATGGTTAGGGACTAGCTAAAGGTTAGGCAAGATTAGTTAGACTAGTCAAGTCGGGAGCCGCTAGTACATTAATGCTGCTATAAGAGCGGCTGTTCCGAGGGGACTGATCACTCTCTTGTGAATACGCTGCTGAAATTCATGAATTGTTGTATTGTTATTATTCTTGTTCTTATATTGTTATATGTATTAATCCATGCATTTGTAAACCGTATTGTTTCTTGTTGTCCGAACTCCCCGGGGAATTGAAAGGGCAAGTGGTGAATAGAATCCATTGTCCTGAGGTCACAGGCTTAAGGAAAGTTAGGTGCAGGTTAGGATAGCCGGGAAGCACTAACTAGGGTTTTTCTGAATATATGTGTGAATAAATGTCAGTAACGAGGTTCATTGGCAAAATTCCCATAGTGGCGTAACCTAGTAAGGGTCACATCGGAAGAGTAGCAGGTTCATCGGAGCTTGGATGAAAGCAAAGGGGTCCGCTGGGAAACCTTAGACTCGGATATATCCCGGAAAGAAGTGGATGAGTTTAGGGGAATAACAGGTTCACCGATGCTAGAGTGAAGGGTAGGCGGAAGAGATCTGCCCGCAGCGCGTGAAAAGTAAATGGAAGTAGTTTACTTGCAGTAAAAGAAATCTTTCCTGTCTAGACACTTGAGCACTGTGGCGAATGTGTATTTGTTGTAAAATAACCAAGCACTGAGCACTTTAAAAGGAAAGAAAGTTTCCGTTACCTTGTGAAGGGAGGGAGTCAGTCACGAAGCGCCTCTGACGTCACTCCGTGCCGCGCTGGGATTGGTAGAAGCAGCGGGCGGGTAGCGGGGCTGGAATTGTAAAGGAGGGGTGAAGCGCCAGAGCGTGAGAATAGTCTCACGAAGGGGCCGCGCACCCATTGGCCAAAATTATTTGAACGCGTGCACCTCATTGGTCGCACGAAATTGCAAGACGCGTTCTGATTGGAGGTGACTTTGTAAACAGAGTTAAGCATAAACATCGTATGTGGCACTCGTATTGTCCAGAGACTAGACCCGATCCAAGAAACCAAGGGTTTGAAAGGGATCAGTGGAAAGCTAATAGATACGATATTATGTACGGAGCTAAGAGAAAGATGTCCCTTGTAAGCAGGGTAAAGAATTTCTTCAAAACGGACAACCCGATTAAGTCTAGAGAGGGCGTTACTATCCCGCCACCGAATACTCCTGCCTCATTTATGATGTTTGACCGAGGGTACAACACCTGTGTGTGGTTGGAGAATTGGGTAAAGTACACAAAAGATGACGGAGCATTGGCTTTTCCGTTAGAGGGTACTTTTAATGGCAGAATTTTATGTAATTTGAGAACCCGCATGAATGAATTACATCCCAGACCGAGACTAACGCAGTATGAGGCATTAGAGGAATGGGAAATTGAGGCTTTCGAAAGGGAGAAACCCCGAATGGACAAAGGTCTGACTAAGTGGTACCCCAGGCTGAAACAAGAGACAAGGGACAAGAGGATGAAACAGTGGAGGCAGAGCATGATTGTTGAGGGTCTGTTTCCTATGATGCCTGCATGTACCCCGTCGGGGGGAGAAAAAAGGACAGAAAAGTGTAAGCATTGGGGAGCTCTTGGAGAGTCAGATGATGAATTGTTAG
Organism: Lissotriton helveticus; assembly: GCF_964261635.1. Taxonomy (NCBI): domain Eukaryota; kingdom Metazoa; phylum Chordata; class Amphibia; order Caudata; family Salamandridae; genus Lissotriton; species Lissotriton helveticus. Next base: position 927,173,809 of record NC_136057.1, read on the forward strand.
ATGACATCTTTACGAGAAGTCCGCCCCCTTATAATGAAGGAGCCCGACCTTCCAGTGCAGGAGAGAATCTCCAGCGTCCATCTATTAAGGAGGAAGACAGATCCCTATGTAGGGGGGGAGGGGCCAGGTATTGCCCTATTTCGAGAAGCCCGAGCCCCCGGAGGTACGCAATATATATCCTAGAATGCCCGAGAGCTCAGAGGAAAAATATTCCCGTGAAAGAACATTTTTTCCCAGACCTTTGTATGAAAATGAAGAAAAGCCAGTAGGTTCAGGAGTACCCTTTTTGCAGCCTCCATATGGGGAAGAGCGCAGGTCGTTGGGGACAGGAACTTTGTTCCCGAAACCAAATTATGGTGGGGGTCCAAGTGAAACGCATCCTACTGCCCCGAGTCTTACCCCTCACCTGACCCCACAGATGATACCTGACCGGACATTAGGAAGAGTACTAGATGAAAGGGAGCAAGAGGCCCTAGCTAGACAGAGGACAGAAATAATTCAGAAGATCTCCCAGTTAAATACCAGTCCTGAAGCTTTGACTATTCCGGTAACAATCGGACCAGTGGTTCCGTTGTACGGGAATAATCAAGGAGGTCTGAACCCTCCGGTTATGAACCCGATAATGGCCCCGCCGAGGCAAGAGCCCCTACTGATAGACGATCAGTCCAGTGAGTGTGAGTCCGAAGTGGTGTTCTTGGATCTACCAAACAAACAGACCGGAAAGGGAGTGCAGAAGAGGCATAATCCTTTTGATGCGAAAGAAATTAAATTAGAATCAGCAACAGGGACTAGGAGTGTTTCCTTGGTAACGCCAGAAGAGATTGAAAATTGGAGTCGTGATTTAGAAAAACAGGCTCCACAAACGAAACCTTTAGACCTCTACAAGCTGAGGGTAGAAATAGAGGAATTGATGGCAGGAAATGTGGGGTTAGACAGATTAAACACCTATTCTGAAGAAGAATTGCTGTTCATGTGTAAAAGCCTTACCAGAAGTACCAGGGTGCTCCACGAAAAACTGACCGACACTGCAGCTAGTATGGGGATAGATATATTGAGATCGAAGCCCTTGCAGAAACCATACCGAGCTGAGTTCTCAGATAAGGATTTAGAGAACTTGAATGTGTCAGGGAGGAAGTTGCAGATTAAAGAGTTGCTTGCAGTTTTGCAAAAATGGGGAGACGTGGAAAGATGGAAAACGAGGTGGGCACGTAAGAAAGATGAGGCCCGATCAAGACAAGCTACCCCTGAGTTCCCTCTGAGAGAAGTAGACAAACCCGAAACATTATGCCCCATGCGGGAAGTACCCGGTGGGAGGTATGTGCACGTTCCATGGTCCAGACAGGATATTGTGTCCTTTACTAACGACTTTCCGAAACTGCGCGAGAAGCCGGTTGAATGGTACCGGCAAGTGGAAAGGTTCGTAAAGGTGCAGAAATGCTTGTGGAAAGACCTGGATGGGTTTTTCGACATTGTGGTCCCAGTCGATCTATGGACCGAGTGTAAAATAGCCATAGCCTGGCTTAGTGAGGAGTATACAAGAGATAAAGAAACAGGGGAACCTTCGAAGGAAGTCATGAGAAAGTATGAACAAGTAATTCAGCACTTGAAACTAAAGGTGCCAGCTAAGGAAACTGATTGGACCAGGATAGATAGAACAACGCAGGAAAGAGAGGAGACAGTGCACTCCTATTATGAAAGGCTGTTGCAGGTGTTTAAAACATACAGTGGTATAGATAACATCGAGATGAAGGACATGACGCACTTCATTTACAGGTTTGTAAACGGTTTAAGACCTGAAATTTGTCAGTGGATAAAAGATAACAAAATCTGTTGGCACTCCAAAAAGGTAGACGAGGTCCTGCGGTACGCAAAGTACTGCGAGGACGAGATGGCAGAAAAGAAAAAGGCTCTCAAAGAAAAAGTGATGTGGGCTCAGGTGAAGCTCGCAGAGCAACAGGAAAAGCAGTTGAGTAACATGGTCAAAAATGCAAAGAACGAAGGCCCTGGGGGAGGGGGAGGAGGCAAGCCCCGGCCCAAAATGAGCAGGGAGGAGGCTATGAAGAAATTTCCCTGCCATCAGTGCGGCGAAATTGGACACTGGCGTAACGAGTGTCCTTACTTGCCCGAAGATAACCCCAAAACTCCTGATTTAACTCCACAGACGCAGAAAGAGAGACCAAGAAAGACTCAACCACAGGTAAAAACAGTTCAGGTGCCCCGAGCACCAAAGCAAGTATACAGGGGAAAACAGGCAGAGGGAGATGAGATAGAAGTCTGGGAAAGCAATGAGAACAGAAATGCAGCAACTTCGCAGTATCTTCTAAATGATACCTTCCTTTGTGATGACCAGTACTGACGGGGCCTGAGAGGGGAGGACGAGGAGTGCGTACTTGGCGCCTCCTTGCCGGTAGACCAGTCCGGACCATACATTGAAGGAAAGGTTGACGGAAACGATGTCACCTTTCTGTTGGACACTGGCGCCACCCGTTCTACTGTGAGAACAGTGGACGTTCCAAACCTACCCCTCTCGGGAGAAGCTATCCAAGTAGTGGGTGTATCTAATCAATTGATTAGTACTCCTGTTACCAAGCCCATGGAGATCTCAATTGGAAACTTTAAGGAAATGCATAGATTTGTCGTTTGTGACACCAGTCCAGTGAACTTACTGGGACGTGATTTGCTGTGCAAAATGAACTGTACCATCTTTTGCACACCAAAGGGTGTTGAAATTCAGACCCCAGATGAAGACGGCATTTATAAATTAATGTTAGTCCGCCCTGACTCGGAAATTAAACGAATGACCATGCAGGATTTACCCAAAGAACTCCAAGAAGCAGTGAAGCCAGAGGTGTGGGACTTTACTGGGAAAGATGTAGGGTTAATGAAAAATGTGGATCCCATACAGATAGCAATAAGGGACAATGCAGTATACCCCAATACTAAACCCTACAGAATGAATGCAGAAGTGAAAGCTGGTGTTGCTGTGGAAATACAGAAATTGTTAGAAGGAAACATCATACAGGAGGTGATGAGTAGCCCATGTAACTCTCCGATTATGGGCATTAAAAAGCCTAGTGGCAAGTACAGAGTAGTACAGGATCTACGAAAAGTCAACAAAATAGTAGTTCCCTGTTGCCCTATTGTCCCGAATCCAGCAGTGATTCTGTATCAGATTCCCTGGGATGCTGAATGGTTCACCGTGATAGACTTGTGTCATGCATTCTTTTCCATTCCCTTACATCCAGATAGCAAATTTCTTTTCTCATTTGCCTTCGAAGGTCACGTGTATTGCTGGAACCGGGTCCCTCAAGGGTATACAGAGAGCCCCTCTATCTTTAATCAGATCTTGAAAAAATGTTTGGAAACTTTAGTCCTACCTGGGAACTCTGTCTTAGTGCAATATATAGACGACCTCTTGGTGGCGTCTAAAAGTCATAAGGATTGTGTGATTGACACCATTGCCCTACTGAATCACCTGTGTGAAAAAGGACATAAAGTGTCCCCTGACAAGTTACAGTTTTGTGCAAAATCGGTGAAATATCTGGGGCACCAGATAAAAAAAGGTGTCAGAAAAGTGACATCGGAAAGAGTGAGAATAATTCAAAAGATGCAGTTGCCCCGTACTCAGAAAGAAATAAGAATGTTCCTGGGTGTGATAGGATACTGCAGGCAGTGGATTCTGGGATTTGCAGTCCTAGCCAGGCCCTTGATAAAAATGACTAAGAGAGGAACACCTGAGATTGTAGAATGGGATGATGAAAGCTTAACAGCCTTCACCAAACTACGAGATTGTCTGTGTACTGCTCCTGCACTGGGAATGCCAGACTATTCCAAAGAGTTTGCCCTATTCTGTGACACTCGCGATAATTGCGCATTGTCAGTCCTAACTCAAGAACATGGCACAACAAGAAGGCCTGTGGCATATTTCTCTGCCACCTTAGATCCAGTGGCTGCTGGATTACCAGGTTGTCTGAAAGCAGTAGCTGCTACCTGTGCCAGTTTAGAGCAGAGTGAGTCAATTGTCATGGGACATCCGGTAACTGTGCATGTTCCGCATGGAGTGGTAATTTTGTTGACCAGAACCAAAACTCAGTATCTCACCCCTAGTCGACTGACTAAATATGAGAGGATTCTTGTGGGTGCTGCAAATGTAAACATTGTTAGGTGCAGTATTCTGAACCCAGCCACCTTACTCCCCGACCCAAAGGATATGGAAGGGGGGGTGGATGATGAACATGATTGTATTGATCTAACAGAATTCAATACCAAGCCACGCCCAGACATAAAGGAAACGCCATTGCCTGTGCATGATAAAGAACTATTTGTAGATGGTTCATGTCTAAGGCATGAACAAGGAGGCCTGAGTGCTGCCTATGCAGTAGTGTCCCTAGAGAAAATTGAGGAAGCAGGTTATCTATATCACATCAAGTCTGCACAAGTAGCCGAATTGATTGCTATGATAAAAGCTTGCCAAATTGGGAAGAACATACGCATAACAGTGTATACTGACAGTCAGTACTGTTATGGGGTTGTGCATGACTTTGGCCAGTTGTGGCTACAGAGGGAGTTCCTGACTTCATCATGTACCCCTATTCGAAATGGAAAGGTTGTTCAGGACCTTCTAGAGGCAATCCAGTTACCAAAGGAACTGGCAGTGGTAAAATGTGCTGCTCATAAGAAGAGCATGGACAAGGTATCACTGGGAAACGATTATGCTGATCGAGTGGCCCAATGGTGCGCAAGAGATCGGTATATCGTAAATCCAAAACGAGGGGGGCCAGGAACCAGCTGCCAACTTCAGGTGTTTGAAGAAGTGCCTACATGGGATGAAGTGAAAGAGTGGCAGCAGGCGGCACCTTGGCAAGAAAGAGAGAAGTGGAAGGACGATGGGTGTAGACCAAGACGTGTGGATGGTGTCATTTTAGGTCCAACTGGTATGCCTGTGTTACCTAGACACCTACTTAGCACAATGGCGAGGTTGATACATGAAGGATCACACATTGGTAGGGACGCCATGATTCTAGTGTTCCAACAGACTTGGTACAGTAAAAAGTTCAGGAAAGTAGCAGAGTCCCTCTGCCAGAGGTGCCTGTCATGTCAAAAGATGAACCCAGGGAAGAGGACTGTGGTGGAACTGGGGGAAATTGGGAGGTCTGGGGGTCCCTTTGTAAGGATACAGGTTGATTTCATCACCATGCCCCGGTGTGAAGGAAAGCGATATGTCCTTGTCATGGTCTGTTTATTTTCAAAATGGGTGGAAGCTTTCCCTACTCCCCAAAATGACGCAAAAACAGTAGCTAAGTGTTTATTAAAAGAACTGATACCTAGGTTCGGGGTTCCAGTCACTATTGAATCAGATCAAGGCTCACATTTTCAGAATGCAGTGATCGACGAACTCTGTAAGGCCTTTGGAATTTCCCAAAAACTTCACTGTGCCTACCGTCCAGAGGCTTCTGGAGTAGTGGAACAAATAAATGGAACTATCAAAAACAGACTAGCAAAACTGTGTGATGCAACTAAACTGACCTGGGTGAAGGCCCTACCCTTGGTCCTGATGGGACTCAGAAGTATTCCTGATCGCAAGACAGGCCTAAGTCCCCATGAAATCATTATGGGAAGAGTGATGAGACAAGCATGGGTGCCTGGAAGCAAACTGTTGAGTATTACTGATGATTTGGTGCTTGAATACTGCAAGAGATTGGGTGACCAAGTGCGTTCTATCTCTCGCCAGATCGGAGAAGACGCCATCCTCAATCCAACGACTCCTCTCCACAAACTGGTCCCGGGGGACTGGGTGAAGATAAAGAAGCATACTCGGAAGAGCTGCCTGGAGCCAAGGTGGGGAGAAAAACGTCAGGTGATTCTGGTTACTACCACAGCAGTCAAGTGTGAAGGGGTTCCGCGTTGGATACACGCCAGCCACACCCAGCAGGTACCACCAGACGAAGTGCCTGAAGCAGAAGGACGTCCAGCAGAGGACTCTGCAGGAGCCAGACCAGAAGTCGTTGACGACGTACAGCCCAGTACCAGTCAAGCTGCAGAATCAGCAGACGTTGGCCCAAGGATAGTTGATGACGAACTACCAAGAGTCCAGCCTGCTGAAGGGGTCCAGGAAGCTGAGCCAGAAGTAGCTGAAGACGAGCTGCCAAGCATATGGCCAGAAGAGTGGATACCCTTGATTGATCTCACCGAAGACCCCATCCGAACAAGTGAGCGACTACAGGAAGGTAGAGAGTGGACTAGTGAGGAAAAGCAAGGCACAGGCGAAGAACCTCAGAATCTTGAGATTCGCATCAAAACTGAGGAAGGAGAAGGTCAGACAGGGACAGAGCACGTGATTAATACAGAACAAGTGAATAAGACTGAACAAGTGCCCGATACTGAACAAGTGAAGGATCCTGAACAAGAAAGGAATACAGAACAAGTGATTGATACTCCTCCACTGACACCTGATATCAGGAAGGGACAGACTAGACATAGTGTAATAGTTCGAGCAGAAGAAAGTCCAGAGATCGAAGTGCTTGAACAGGATCAGATAGAATTAGAAGAACGTGTTCAGGAAACAGAATCAGAGACACTTAAAGAGCAAACACACAGTATACCTGAACAAGGCCAGATTAGTACCCAGGCAGAAGAAACAGATGCTAGCCCTGGAATTAGTCAGATAGAAGAAGAAGAAACTGAAGCAGAATTGCCACAAACTAATGAAAATAAGAGGGCAAGAGAAGAAAACAAGGTCCAAGTACCAACCAAAAGACTAAAGAAAAGAAAGCATCTTGAGCCTAAATACATAAAGAAATTGAGATTGAGAATAAAAACAGTAGAAGAAAAACGTGCAGAAGAAAGGAGAAGTGCTCGTATAGCAGAACAACCAGAAGACACTTCCAAAAGAAGGAGTGATCGGATAAAGAGACAAAACAAAAAGTACAAGTCACCTGAATGGACACTTGTGTTGGAAGAACTTGAAGATCTTGATATAACTGACGTAAGCGACTGAGAGCCCGTCCCTGAGAACTCTGACGAAGAAGAAGACGAGCCACCGTGAATTTGCACAAAGTAAGCAACTCGTGTAAAGTCACAAAGAGGGGTCGAAAAACTTCTTCTGAGCCAAAATGTCTGATTCAAACGTGAGTGGTAGACCTAGTCGCAGCTGTTGCAAAACATGCTGCAAGGTATGTGTCTGTAGTGTAGTTGTCCTGATATTACTGTGGATAGGACTAACAATTTTCATTCCCTTTGCTGTAAGCAAAGATACTAATATTGTCCCTACTGAAATTGTAAATACTGACAGTGAAGAGCTGACAACACAGAGTGTAGCTAGACATGAGAGAGCACTGAGACAAACAAAACAGAACTTAGAAGCATCAGATGAGGAAGAACTACACTATCATAGAATTAAAAACAGGACACGCTTAAATGTTTTCGCAAACTTGTTAATACACTATGTAGAGACTATGGAAATTGAAGATTGCTATGTCTGCATGAAGCTACCTACTTCTGTAGCTGAAGGCATGACATACCATCACTTGCCACTGACATACGGAATTTCCTGTAGCATTTTAGCTAGTAGCTAGTAAAATACAAAAGAGGACCGTTACAGTACTATTACTCTAATAATGATGTGATCTTTTCTGAGCTTCCTATACGTGGGAACTTGAATCCTGTACATACCAAAAGTGACGCAATACGATACATGGGAGATTACTTCCTAACAATAGGTAGTATCGACATAGCTGACGCACACAGAGATAACTTGACTTGTTCTTTGCATGAGCAGGAAAAGATGTTCCTAAACAAGGCAGAGAAAAGGAGAATTAAAATACAAAAGAAGGCTAATGACGAAAGTCAGAAAAGGCCAAAGTGGGCAGAGAACATGGAAGGCACCTCAACTGGTGGGGCGGGTCCTGCTCTGTTGCTGGATTTTGAAAAGAAAGGCAAGCTATGTCTTCACTGCGAGAAGACTAGCTATTATAATAACATTTTCATTGGTTCCAGTGAATGCGAACATAATTACAAGGTAATTGGAGGTTGGGGTTTCAAAAATGGGTCAGAGCCTGTGTTTCCTGGAATTTATTATATTTGTGGGGACAAGGCTTATTTCAAATTGCCGGATCACTGGTATGGAAGCTGCTATTTTGGCATTGTCTTCCCGAAAATATACCATGTGAATGGAGTTGCTGGAAGCAGTGAAAATACTAATGGCTTAGTGCATAGTAAAAGAGAAAGTATAGGTGAAATTATGGGTAGTATTTTCAGTGCACTGATACCTGGAGTGGGAGTGGTTCTGAACACTCACAGAATTTGCAAATTGTCCACTATAGTGGATGTGTTGTCGACTGAGACAGCTCATGGATTTCTGCTGGTTAATACCGAAATGGTTGCGATCAGATCAATGGTTTTGCAGAATCGACTTGCTCTTGATACCTTATTGGCGAAAGAGGGCGGAGTCTGCCGGATGTTGAAGGCGCAACATTGTTGCACTTATATTCCGGACAAAAGTGTGCAGCTCAAAAGATATGTGAGAAACATTACTAATTTGGCAAAGGAACTCAGACCACTCGAGGTTGATAGTGCCTGGAAGAGACTGGTAGATGGTCTCTCAAATGTAGGTCATTGGTTCGCTAGTATAGGTAAAGGCTTATTGCTTAAAGTACTGATGCCAATTGGAATTATAGGTCTCATCCTATTTTTCATATTTGTCTGTTGCAAATGCCGCAAGCACACAAAGAAGTATGAGGTGAATGCGAGAGAAGTAAATACAAGAGGAGTGAAACGGAGTGTGGATGAGCTCGAATTAGAAGAGATGAATAATCAGATCTATAAAAAGGTGAAGAATTCTCACCCTACCAAAACTGAACGAGAAAAGCTGGAGCGATTGCTAGAAGAGATAGAATTGTATAAAGTGTGAAAGAAAAGTTGGCATCTGGTTCCATTTATTTGTGATGATAGTAAATATCATCAAAGAGGGGATTGATGAAGCAAAGCTTCGCATATTTTGCGACCTTGCCGAAGTCATGAACCTCGTTTATGTATAACAAGGTAATAAGTGTACGTCTTACTAATGTTCATTTTATGTTTAAACGAGGTTTCCAGACGCTTGCCTATGTGTTTTACTAAAATAATTTACTCGAGTCATTTAAAATGTCTGCCGCTTGTATTTAGTTACTGCGCATGCGTCAGCCACACTCACGTGTCCTGACGGGTCTGCAGAAGTGGAGGGAAATTTATGCGCATGCGTAATTCATAGCTTTGCCTGCAACGTGGTACTGCTCGTGCCACTGCTCTTGTCACCGTTTCTATGTAGCTAACCTTTAGACTGCATAAGTATATTTTATGATGATAAGTTGAAAGTACAACCCTGTGATGTGATTTCATAACGTTATGTTTGTGTATTAATTTGTTTTCGCTTACTTTTCATGTACCGCGGGGAATGGGGGTCCGAACTGATTGGGAGCCATATTGAAGGTCTCTTCTGCGCATGATCCTGGAGCACTGAAAGGTGGCAACTTTGGACAGCGGAACTCAGCCAGCTGGCAGCCACAGTCATGATGCTCCTGGGAAAGCCACCTCTGCGCTATGAGAACGGAGAATGTTGCTCCTCATATGTTACATTGTTAATTTGTCACTCGTATTTCTGCACGGTTTCTCATGGGAACCCCAATCTTGCTAGGCGGTACCCAAATATGTAAATGTAGCATCTAAATAGACTGATATGATTGGTGTGTTACCCAAAGCCTACCTTAGGACCAATCGAAATTGGGGATTCTGACACTTTGCAACATTTGGGGGGTGGTACACTGACCCAAAAGAGTATATCTACCCTGGGTTCACCTAGGGAATTGTCCGACTTGTCTGGTTTAGCTGACCTGTCACTGACCCATCGTACTCAATAGGTGACTGAAGATACAGAGCGCTGCGGAGCACTCTGTCCGAAATTGACCATAGACTAAGGTTTTACTGAACCTTAAAGTGCTGGCGAAGCACTTTGCTGGGAGTCCGCTGACCCAATCGGGGTCTTGATCGATAGCTGCAGAGAGGGTGGAACGCAGGCGTTGCTTCCAAACTGCGGGTGTGGTCCTGTCCTGAGGGTTTGCTGTCCTGTCCTGAGGTCCTGTCCTGATTCCTAATCGGAGGGTATCCTGTCCTGTCCGGGGTGTCCATTCTGCACCTGCTGTCCTGTGAGGGGTATCCTTCCTTGAGGGTTTCCTGTCCTTAACTGACCCGTGGCCAGGGTTTGGTTTCCACACCAGTCTAGGTAAATACTGCTCTAAGTTCTTTAAACTTGCACCTTTCTATATTTCAGTCTTTTGCTTTAATAAAAGACATCTTGCACATGTTGATTTTTCCATGCTTTTGCCGCAAATTATTGAAACGTAAAGTCATTTTGCATAATTTTTCTTGATATGTTCTCATGTTACCCTACCTTTTAGAGATCATATTTTGCATTGCAGTTTGTCATTTTCTGATATGGTCTAGAACGACCTTACTAAAATTTTCTAAAGAATTCCTGCCTTGAATGCATGGTATATTTCCTTTGCATCTCATAATTGCATTTTAATGATTACCCTGACTTTATTTCTCTATAGTTATGTACTTTTCATTATCTTGATTATCGATTGCCTTATTCTTGTAAATCTCATGCTTTCAGAAAACGAACTTTAGATAAACATTTTAAAACTTCCAGTTGTCCGTGGTCATTCACAACAGTATTGAATGTCATTTTGAAATTGCATTTGCTGCCTTTCCTTTTACAGCTAGGCCCCTGATCCATTGAAGTCATAGGTACCCGTGTCGGTGGAAGGTAAGTCGGGTACACTAAGTAATAACAGTAGGGAACACACACAATTGGTAGCAGCCCGTGAAGTCGCCTGGTCAATGAATAGTGTGAATTGAAAGTATATGGGCCCTGAAGCCGGAAACGGCGAAATCATTGGCTGGGGGACCTCGCGCGCTCTATCAGTACCAGCCTGTCTCTCAAATTTGAGCCTCTCTTAAATGAGAACAAAGGCTGTTGCAAAGTCAAGCGTCCGGAATTAAGAATAGGCCAATGTTTTCTGACCAGTTTCTGGATCCTATTCGACATAGTCCCAAACGTATGCACGAAGGTAAGTCGTTCCAAAGGAGCTTTAGGTGTAGTGGGCTCCAACAGAGCTGAACGGTTGTTATTCATACCTCAAGAAATTCATTCCTGTTGTTCGATAGCCACCACCCCAGATCCTTAAGGGAAAATCTTCCCTTTGGGCAATTTTTGCGGGTTCAAAGGAACTGTTCCACGACTGCAGCTTACAAAAAACACTCTAGCACTTTGAGCAATCAGCTAATTGCACGCAAGTATCCACCGAAGCTGGTAAAACAATCCATGAAACGGGCTATGAATAACAGCCGTTCAGCTCTGTTGGAGCCCACTACACCTAAAGCTCCTTTGGAACGACTTACCTTCGTGCATACGTTTGGGACTATGTCGAATAGGATCCAGAAACTGGTCAGAAAACATTGGCCTATTCTTAATTCCGGACGCTTGACTTTGCAACAGCCTTTGTTCTCATTTAAGCGAGGCTCAAATTTGAGAGACAGGCTGGTACATACCAGACCCCTTGAAGAACAACCAAGGGCTCTCGGATCTCTATGGAACCTTCCTCCAGTCACAGGACACCATCCCTGTGGTATATGCCAAGCTTGCCCCCAAACTAAAAAATCTACGGAGGTAGATATAGGAACTTCAAGACCATGGAAACAAGTGAAATTCACAAACTGTAACAGTGACCGACTAGTTTATCTTATCACATGCCCATGTGGACTTAACTACGTAGGGATGACCACTCGCAAGATACGCATCAGGATATCAGAACATAAGAGTACAATCCGCTGTAAACGGCAAGCTACTAAACTCACTGCACATTTTTTAGATGCCAATCATTTGTCTACTGAATTCCAATGGACGGTGCTAGAACAACCTTTTATCCCGTCCCACATTGCAGATGTAGCTAAATTTCTCCTGGTAAAAGAACACAAGTGGGTCCTAAAGCTTAATACCCACAAGCAGGGGCTTAATGATGAGATCCCGTGGTCTACTCTGTGGTTAGAATTGCAACATTAGGGCGGATGTGTAGTCCCATTATCTATCGGTTATAATAGGGTGTGTACCCAGACACTTGTAATCAAACCTTCCTTGCCGTGATTAGTTAACTATTGATAATTTTGGTTTAACTTAGGTCTTATGTGCCTATGTCCGGCAAGATTACATAAGGGTGATTCAGTCTTGGAATACAAGCCGCCTTCCATCGGCTTGATAACAAAGCCGTTTTCAGTCTATTTCTAGGTTATTTCATTTGCTTCATTTCATTTGCTTCTTGCCTATCCTCGAAGATGCATTTGACGTAACCACCATCCTGTATATTGATGCGGGCTGATTTTACACTCTAAAGAGTAGGTTCTGTTCGCTCTCTATGTTTGGAAACACTGGTAACCGGGACGACGCTAGGCAGCCAATAGCGAGTGCCATTACGTCGTTACTTGCTGATGAGCCAATTAGAGTTCAGAACTGGATTGTCACGTGTACTTTCGACCAACCGGCTCTCTCCTCTTAACGCAACGCTTTCTGACCGTTCGGTGCCTCCCCAGTCGGTTCAGATGCCGGCTAAGGAGTACCGACGGTTAGGTAAGAGTGTTTTTCCGTTTTCTCCGCCTTTGCTTACAGCGCAAATCCATTTATGTAGCGCGTATCTGGTTAGAGATTGACTTGCTCTGTCTCAATAGCGTGTTCGAGTTCCTGACTCGCTAATCAATGCGCTTTTCACCGGAGACAGACGAACTGTTCCCCTCACGGATGTTTAGCTAGATACCTCGGAGGGCTCAAACTGGGGAGAATGGGGATACCAGCAAAGGGTGACCCGTAGAGAACCGCCCAGATGGGACCCTTGGCATAACATCCCACTAGCAAATCGATTTAGTCCCCTGGAAATGGTTGATTGACCACCAAGGGACACCGATCACACTTTTCCCAATCCCCCACCCCCCCCTCCGCTATCTAATAACCCTGAGGTGATTGTACAAACTCCAATTCCAAAAGATAGCTATCACACAATACCCTTCCTATTCTGGAACGTGGCGGGTCTACGTTCCAAGATTGGCGACCCCTTAGCAGTGAATTTTCTCGAACAAGGCAAAATTATTTGCCTTCAAGAGACTTGGACAACCTCAGAGCTCCATCTGTTAGGGTATAAAACCTACTTTTCCCCAGCTAGCCGCAGTGCAATGGGCAGACCCAAAGGAGGACTTACAATCTATATAGCTAACACCATATCTCGCCTAAAAGTGACAACATTTTTTACTGACTCCAATTGCCAGATACTATTTCTCTCCCTTGCAAACGAAGATACTATAGTGCTCGTGAATTCATACAACAACCTAACGGAACACGACTTCCTAATCTTTGTTGAAAACTTGCAGGAGAAATTGCGATCCCTACTACAGAGGGAGACTAACTCCAAAATGATCCACTTACTCTGGGGAGGGGACTTTAATCTCCATCCATGTTCAATGGCAGTCTCCAAATGCTGTGGGTTTGTGGACGAACAAGAAGCTCCATTAGCCCACTTTGCCCACAATAATTCTGGCAATACTATGAATAATATCCTGTCAGAATTTGATTTAGTGATCGCTAATTCCCTAAAGGCGAAGGAACTCCAACTCGATGCAACCTATGTGGGCAGAGGCCATCAGACAACAGTGGACTATATCCTGCTATCCCAGGGCCTCGCTACAAAGGCTGCAGACTTCCAAGTAATGCCAAATATACTAAGCGACCACTATGCATTAAAGCTAGAACTCTACCGTATAGAGCATAAATCAAAGGTCACGAATATAGCAAAAGCCCTCACTCAAGAAAGACTGCAATTAGGAAAACAAAACGGCTATACCATAAAGTGGGAAAAGATTGACCCCCAAAAACTTACAAAAAAAATAGTCAACCAAACATACCCGAACATTATTAACTGCCTGGACCCAACACTAAACCACGCAGAAGTCCTGTCAAACTTTGGAGAAATCTTGGCAGTAGCTAAAGAGCTGCTTACGGGAAAAATCACAAATAAGCTTTCAGGGAAAAAAGGTTGGTTTGATCACAACTGCACAAAGGCCCTAATTGATCTAAAATCTGCCCTTCGAAAAAAAACAAGAGACGTCGGTCTGATTCAGCATCTGAGAAGACAGTACAAAAGGGATCGTACCCTTAGAGTCCAACAACTGAAAGAGAAACTATGGAAAGATCTTGACAGGAGTTCCTTATCAAAGTGCAGCAAGGATTTCTGGAGAACGGTGAGATCCCCATACCTCTCAGCGAACAACTCACCCAAGATAGAGGTAGCTATAGACGAGGGAACTTGGATCTCCCATTTCGGAAATATATTCAAAAATCAAGGAATCATAGACCTTCCAACGAACTCTTCCAACAAGGTACAATACCCTATCCCAATATCCTTTGATATTTCGGAAATCTTGGTGGCCCTGGAAAGAAGCAAGACAGGAAAAGCCCCGGGTCCCGATGGCGTCCCTGTCGACCTTTTTAAATCCAATCAAGATCTTTGGGCACCTATCCTAACAAGAGTTTGTGCAGCTGCAGCCAGTGAAGGTATCCTAGACTCCTGGACCAGATCAATTATGGTCCCCATTTTCAAGAAAGGGGACCGCCAGGATGTAAAATGTTATCGACCTATTTCCCTCCTGGACTCCATCGGCAAAGTGGTGGGAAGGGTCATGCTGGAGAGACTCCAACTGTGGTGTGAGGAAAAAGAAATCATATCAGATCTCCAATTCGGCTTCAGAGCAGGCCTTGGAACAGTAGAGCAGGCACTCAATCTTAGCCTTATAATGGCAAAATACATGCATGCCAAGAAATCCACGGTATATATGGTCTATGTAGACCTCTCTGCCGCTTTCGACTGTGTCTCACACTCCAAACTATGGACAGTCTTAAGAAAAATGGAGATAGACGCCGCTCTGCTGGATCTCCTAAGAGAGCTCTATTCTGGAGCCTCGGCGAGAGTTCGCTTTGGAAAAAACGGCGAGCTGACGGCGCCCTTCGACGTGGAGCGAGGAGTTAGGCAGGGATGCGTCCTGGCCCCCTTCCTCTTCTCGCTTTATACCAACGGCCTGGAGGAAGAGATGCTGAGGGGGGCCCAGGACCTCCCAAAAATGAAACAGAGACCAATTCCAGCACTCCTCTACGCGGACGACGCTGTCATTTTGGCCCGAACTCCGCGCGAACTCCAGCTCTCACTCAATAGATACACCTCCTTCATGACCGCTCTGGATCTCAAGGTGAACGTAAAAAAAACGTTTGTAATGATCACGGGGGGAGTGAAGAAAGGCACAAAAAACATCTTCCTAGACAAGCAACCCCTTGAGACCACAACACAATATCCATATCTGGGGGTGATGATAGATGACAAGCTATCATGGAAACCAGCGGTGGACTCCAGATGTCATCTTTTTAAACGTTCTACAGCGGCCTTGCAGTCTTTCTCACGAAAACTGGGAAGGAGACGTCCAGTAGAATTGCTGAGAATTTACAAAGCCAAGTGCCAGGCCATCGCTCTTTACGGAGCAGGAGTCTGGGGCCACACAAACGTCGAATCCTTGCAGAAAATTGAAAATGAATTCATAAGATTCCTCCTAGCGACCCCAAAAGGCACATCAATCTACGCCTCTCATATGGAACTGGGACTACCGTATCTTCAGGATCTTATTAAAATTCAGCCTCTGCTCTTGTGGAGGCGTATCTGGGTTTCGGACGTGAATACATTATCTCAGTCGATAGTGGCCGATACAATGTCACTTGACCTCGCCTCTAGACTGAAGTGGCTCCAGTACATTAAAAATTTTCTTACAGACCTTGGGCTTGAAAATTACTTTCTCCAACCAGAGTCAATTGTCTCCCTTCCAAAAAAGGAACTCACGGAACTCGCTTTACGTCATCTGGAAGCATTAAGATTGTCAACTGACGCTGCTAAACCCTCAGTAATTCACGCAAATATAATCCAGCAAACCTTTGGCATTCAACCCTACCTTACCCTACAGAGCAAAACTTACGAGAGGATGTTACTGACTAGGTTCAGATTGAATCTTTTTCATAGACTGGTAGCTTTTCCCACAAACAAAGCTTGGGAAAAAAACTTGCCCCTATGCCCCTGCGACGGGATTTCAACTCAATCGAATATTCACGCTGTCCTGTTCTGTAAGTTTTACCACCCCCACAGAAAACGTTGGATTCTCCCGATATGCAGGCGGTGGGGCCTCAGACAGTGCCAACCGGCCTTTTATCGACTACAATCATTCGAGTCTGAAGAAATTTGCTACCTAGTCTTAAATTTTTTAAAATCTATTATGAATCACAGAAAAAACCTTTAACAACATGCACTAGAGAAAGAAAAAACTTTTAAAACTTTTAAAATAAATGTATTTCCTTGTTATCATCATACCTTAACTGTTATTTGAAATGTTTTTTATTGTGTACTATTGAATTCGCTGATTGTATCTTTTATGGTTTTCCCTGTGACTAACCGAATAAAGAAAGATTATTATTATTATTATTAAATCCATTTATGTAGCGCGTATTTGGTTAGAGATTGACTTGCTCTGTCTCAATAGCGTGTTCGAGTTCCTGACTCGCTAATCAATGCGCTTTTCACCGGAGACAGACGAACTGTTCCCCTCATGGATGTTTAGCTAGATACCTCGGAGGGTTGAATGAAATTGTAGTGAGGCTATTTATGATACCGTTTTGTCTCACACTGAGATGGGGATATTTGAACGCCTCCTCTTCTTCTGTCAGTTCCCTGCAGACCCCTAGTCCATGGAGGGTTTTGTAATCTGAAGGTACTTTGCACACTTTGGTAAACATGTTTTCATTCGTTTTGACGTGTTTTATAGAGCGGTGCTTCACTCTACTCCTGAGCCACTGCCAGGTGGGGTGAGGTCTTCACGTCTCACAGATTATGGTTAGATGTTATTTGTATACAATTTGGCATATAAACTATATATCCAGATAGTGGTTATTTAACTACACTACTGTTATGAGTGTCTGTAGTCATTACTATTAGCATGACTTGGTCTAAGGTCCATACTGATTGTACCTAGTTCCTATGTGAGTCGATGTGGGTATTTAGCTAGTTTGATGCTTGGCCCCTGTTTGTTCTGACCTTGCAGTGAACGACATTAGCTGTGAGCTAAAGACAAGACTCTTCACCTGGAGACTGCAGGTGATTTGTTATACTTGTCTGTCTTATACTGTCACTTATTATTTAATATATATTTTTTGCAGTAGCATTCTATTGTTATGAGGTCCTGAAGAAAGCAAGGACAACCATGTCCATATATTGCTGAAACATGTTGACCTGGTTCCATTTCTAGACAGCGCATTTTTCAAACTGTCTTTAAACAATTTTTATTTTGGCGAAGTGAGCATCACCTGAATAAAGTTTGTTCTATGCAGTGGCGTCACTAGGGGGGTGCGGGGGGGGGGGGTGCGGACCGCACCAGGTGACACCGTCACATGGGGTGACACCGTGAGCCTCTGCTTTAAATGATCATATTGCTTTGCTACATATCAGGAGGCGAGGAACCCATTGTTCCTCGCCTCCTGCTATGTAGCAAAGCAACACGATTATTTAAAGCAGAGGCTCACGGTGTCACCCCATGTGACAGTGTCACCCAACCCATTACCCTGCCGCAGGCCAAGATTATAATTAGGCTGTTGTACGACGTCAGCGTCCAGACGTCAATGACGTTCATCTTCCAAACGTCACTCACGCAAGGAGCGCCGGCATGCTTTTGCGTGATCCACTGAACCCAGCCCCGCCGGATGGTTTAGCTCCCGGGGCTTTATACCATATTTTCCTGATTGTGCCCCCACACCATGGCTCACAGGCGGGGGCCTCCGAGACCGGCCAGGGCCCGTCGGACCTCGTGTGCTGACTGAGGTAAGGAGCGGAGCGCGCCTGTTTCCTGTACAAAGGGCAAATCCTCACTCTTGGACTTTCGCTGGACAGCCAATTCCCAGACTCGTGCTCCTGTACACATGCACGATAGTAGCTTAATGTACAGTAGAAACCCAAAATAGATTTAAACTGCAACTCGGTACAATACCATAACTGCAGGAATTCACGCAAATAGTACAAAGTAAGCCTCGCTCTTGTCATTTCTCATTCTGTTTTTATATCTCCAGATTCAAGGTAATTTTTGTATGCCTGTGGCGGAAGCAGTTGTCTCTTCTCATGGCAACCTAATTTTCTGCTCATGAGTACCCGACCTTTTGTTTATCAGAGGTTAAACGTTGTCCCGTTTGTTTGAATTTATGTGAAGTGCATTTCCGAGGCAGCTTTGTTATCTAATGTCTTTGATATCTCCTGTTATTCCTGTTCTGACGTTAAGAGGTGACTGGGGTGACTACATTTTTTAATTAAAGAAGCGTTTATAAAGTGTGAGTTAAAGTTAAAAGTGGCTTTTTATTACGAGCTTGAATTCTCTAGAGTTTTCACCGTGATTGTGAAACGAGCAATTTATGCATCCTAAAAATCGTGGAATATGTGGTTGTTAGCAGGGGTTAGGGAAATGTGCGCGGTTTGCTGTTGCATAATTATACAGAATGACTGCAGATTTGCACCAAATTACACCTAATTGCACAAAATATGAATCCACCATTTCATGCTTTATTTAAGAGGATGCCGGCTTTCACACTATTAAGCAAGATCAGTGAGACTTTCCAGTGTGTTCCACATCTTCTAAATACAAACGCTTTCCCGTGAGTTGCACACCCTCCAAATGCAAACATTCTGAGATGGATTTAGCATAAGAACCTTTATAGTAATCCGTGCAACTGTATTCTTTAACTATCAAACCCACTATCTTAATAAGAGCTGCTGCACCTGGAACCCATTTCTTGGTTGGTAATTAGGCCGCCTGGTAGCTACTACCTATATAGGAACCTGTCAGCACCCATGCATAGTGGCCAAAATGTTGGGGCTTGTAGATGTAAATTGTGTTCTCAAGAATAAACCGAATGCTGGAAAAGTAAATCCTTAAAATAAATGCTTATGGTACAGTTACAAGTTAGTTAAGTAACGGCTGTTGTAAGGTGCGTGTTTCAGCGCCAAGATAATGATGCAAAGTGTTTTGAGGCCACTCTCTCTTTCAAGTTGTGAGAAAATAGTCCTAACAGGCAGTTATTTCAGCCGTGTTTGTGTGTACTGGCGTGGCTCCTTAATTAATGGCTTAGTGGCAGTATCCTAACATTGGAGCTGGAGGTGTTCGGCCTCTCTCTGGTGCTGTCAGCCTGTTTTGCTGCAAACACAGAATGTTTTTTTTTTCTGTATTTTGCACCTCTCAGTCTGAGCCAGGCTTCCCTTTTAACAGCCTGGCTTGGTGGTGATTCAATTGACCCTGCTGTTTTTCCTATCCAGAACTGTCTTCTGTTACTTTTATGTCCGTGTTCCCCCTTGTCTTTTGAGTCTGACATGCCACTATGTCGCTCTGGGAAGCATCCGGCATCAGACATTTTTTTTTTAACCCAGACGTGTGTACAGTAGGAAGAGTCAGAGTGTATTCAGCAGAGAGTGGGGGAAGGGCAAGGATGGTGACTTCGTGGGCTTGTTTTCTGCTCTGAAAGAGTCCTTGGTGTGCTGAGGATTGTGTCAGTGCGCGCTTGGGCCTGACTGAAATAAATCAGTATGACAGGGCACATTTAAGTTCCAGTGCTCGCCAGGTATCCTCAGCAGAACCAAGGCCAGCATGATTGAGAAAGACAAAATTAAACGTTCTGTTAACCCTATGATTTTTGTTCTGTGGAGAAGCGTGGCTCAATGGTTAGAGCGGCAGACCCTGATGCAGAGGTCTGGCCCGGGACCAGGGTTCAATTCCCGCCTCGGCGGCTCTTGGACTCAATTTCCCCGGAACTGATAATTCTCGCCTCAGTGCCTAGTCCAGCAGCGCTTGGATGCCTGGCTTCACCTTGGGGGTGCCCAGGAGTGGACATTTCACAGGAAAGCCAGGATGGGTTTTCACAGCGGTACGAATACAGCGCTACGAGACCTCTGGGTAGAAGTGCGCTATATAAAATACAAACACATTTACACATAACTCATATTTAGCTAACGTGGCAGTGAACGCTGACGTGGCCATCATGGCGACCAACGCTTTTAATGCTTCGACCTTCAAGTATGTGTTCAACCCGCGATTCTGCTTGGTGATTTATCCAGAAAAGATTTCATTTGTAGCCACAGGATATGTAGATTTTGCTTTTGTTCTCATATTGTCATTCTAATGGCCCTGGCAAGCTGTCGCATTTTGCTCATCTTGCACAAACATAAAAAGAAAATGGATGCTGTCAGGACCCTGGATCAGGGCAACAGTGCAGAGATAAAAGCAACAAAAACCGTCATTGTTATGGTCTCATTCTACGTTAGTCTTTAAGGCATTGATAACACGATATGGCTGTACCAGACTGTAGCTAATAAGATCAATGCTGTTGTGTCAGATATTCGTGTCTTCTTTACCACGTGTTATGGTGCTTTATTTCCTTTCAATAGTGACAGTACAGCAAACTAGAAAGTGGGGATGTCAAAACATCACAGATTGACGAACATACAGTTGCTTTTGGTGTGCTGTCAGAGAAAGCCAAACCTTTTTCAGCAGGACTCTTAACATTAGTGTTGTTCTTAAGAAATACCATGACAGCCTGGAGCTGTAGTTCTTATGCTTTTATGTTATGTAAACATCTGGGCCCATACTCGATCAGGTGCACTGGCTCAGCGCGCAGCCGAGTAGCTGCATTTTTGCGTCTAAGGCATCTAAAGTTCATACATGCAACTCAGAAACATTCCAGATTGAGAGAACGGATACTGTAAGGAGAACTAAACACATGGGCCCGTGGCCGCTTCAAACCTGTAAGAATGATTCCGGTCCTTACTTGGGCGCTGTGACATTCATTTCACTATCAATGTATGTCAGATGGCACACATTAACTATTCAGGCCTCTTGGCGTTACAGAGTAAATGGAACCATTTACAATAAGGCAATCATTTTAGTTTGCTTAGTGGTCAGTGGGTTGAGACAAAAATGCCTGGCAATGGTTGTATCAACACAGAGTTAGTGGTTATTAAAAGTGGCTTCAGGAAAGGCCTGAACCAGAGAATAATTAAATGCGGTGGAAACCAGTGAACTAAGTATAACGCCCAGACGCAGAGTGAACCAAACTGCAGTCAAGTGAGTTTATATTGAGCAAATACAGGCACAAATGCTCGCAAAATACAGGGGATAACGCTGGACACGCAGATGAGCGCCCAGAAACTCGCGCAGGGTACCCCTAGGTAAACAGTGGAAAGGGTGCAGACTGGAAGGAAAACCCGCTGATGGTACATGAGGGCCATGCGGTAAGTGGTGAGGGGGTGACACCATGAGTTACCCGCACCGGGTGACACCAACCCTAGTGACGCCACTGGTTCTATGCTCCTTTATCCAATTTTAGTCACACTTATTGTACTTTTATTTTGTCACGTTTATGTCCTGTTTTTGCACTGCACCCCCTCAGTCATACCACGCTCCACCACTTATCAGTCTCAGAAAGTGGTAGACCATACTATTGCTCGTTCAGCGGAGGAGAACTATTTACCACCTGGTCTCCTCACGTCTGCAAAGTACGTACTTGCATGGATGGTTCCAAAAAATCCCAAATGATGAAGGGCGGTTCCGAGTGGTGACTGATGGGTACCTTTGATCGTCCATCGAGTTGTCATTGCATACCTTTTTTTTTAGTCAGTTGGGGTTATTTGCTTTGGCTGGTTTACTGCTCACTATAGACTCACTTTTCCTTTCAGACCCTCTGGAACCCTGTTGTTGTTCAGAGTCTTAACTCCAGCCAAAACAAGATCAGCAAAAATGAAGGAGGAAGGCGAAAAGATTGTAGGAAGACCACCCTAAGTCTGACAGGTCTAACAATATAAATATTGTGAGGCCATAAGCACTGCGTTTGATGTGCGAGTTATGGTTTGCATGGTAGTTGTCTGAGATATGGATTGCGTGCAGACCTCCGGTGTTTGTCAATAGTGTGGGTGTATTTGACTCTCGTATGTGGTCAAACCCTTGCCACGAGGTACTCCGCCCACTAAGAGACAGCGGAGCCTCTCGTTACATCTCTTCATTGTGTAGTGTTTCGCACGGGTAGTTGTATAGCCTGTCAGTTAGCTGGAGAGGCGCGACCCACATCAGTCCCAATGTCTGATTCGGTGTACGTGTTTGCCTCCAGGCTCATGAACTATATATGGAAGGCAAGAATCCAGAACAGGTAAACGGGTATACGGGGGGTGTTTAGACGGAAGTGGGGGGGGGGGGGGGGTGGGTGGGAAGGGAGAGTGTGTGTTAGAGAATGTCGCCGTGGATGGTGGCCAGGAGGATACTGTTACGGTCCTTTGTGTTGTCTTTGCTCGTGCAGGTAGACAGCTATCCGGCCCACCGGTTAGTGTGTTGAACATGTTATGGGCGCAGTTGTCTTCCCTCTGGGCATCCTGGGAGTCGGCAACCTCAGTCAATCTAGATATGCCACTCAGCCAGCGCTCCGAGCGTGCGACTGCCATTGGGGGGGGAGGAAAGCCCCATCTGCGCGCCTAGCGTAACCTCATCTATCCCATCTGTGTCATCTCACTCATGGCGATCTCTATATGTATCCCCTGGTCGCGCCTTCTTTCTGGAAGGATCCCACAAAACCATCCCAGAGCTGCGCAATTGGAACCCGCCTCAAGCCCGCAACCTCCTCCCGATGTAAAGCCACACTTTCTGCTCTAGCCCAATTGGTGAAGGAAGCACACCAGTATTTGGGGATTGGCGGCTCCCGTTTCTTCCAGTGTTTGGTGATTAACCGCTTGGCTGTGATGAGGCCTAAATCCCAGAACCTGGCGTGAGTCTTATTTGGCTTATTTCTTCTATACAAACGCAGTATGCAGGCCTCCCAAGTGTGTGGTAGCCCCGGGCCAGCGCTGTGCGTTAAGAGAGATGTCACCTCCCCCCAATATGTGGCCAGAGAGGGGCAATTCCAGAGCATGTGCAAAATGTCCGCGCCTATCAGGTCGCATCTGGGACAGGCAGCGGTGTCAATCATGAATTATTTGTTGATCCTGTCTGGGGACAAGTACGCCTGGTGCATTATATAAAATTGGATAGTTCGGAAGCGGGCGCTGCGCGGGATGTTCATAGGGCCAGCTAGGATCATGGTCCATTCCTTGTCCGTCCATTCCCTCCCTCGGTGGGTAGCCCATTTGTCTCGTATCGGCTGTGTGGACCGTTGTGTGTGTTGTAGAAGGGCCTGCGCCAGCCAGTGAATGATGTGAGTACCGCTGCCCATCACATGCAGATACTGCATTGCATGGTGCATCTGCGGCTCCTCCCGAACATCTCCCCATGAGTCTGTGTATGTCCTCAGGATAGACGCATGGGTCAGGAACTGTCCCGCCAGCAGACCCGTGCCCTCTGCCAGCTCCTCAAATGGGAGCAAAGCCCCGTCCGCGTAAAGGTCGCCCATCGTTTCCACTCCGGCCTCCGTCCAACTCTCTAGAGTGCGCGCCGTCACTGCTCCACCTCTTCTGGGTGTGCCCAACAGAGGAACCGCAGGCGCATATGGCTTGATTTCCCGGGTCAGTTTCAAACTGCGGAGGAAACACTTGCGGGCCACATCTACCTGTAGAGGCAGCGGGCGCGGCCCCTTGGTCAAGGGATGGAACAGCGTGCATATCTGTGTGCGTGTCCATATGTATGTGGAGGTGGCTGTGTCGTCTAAATGCGCATCGCTCAGCCAGTGTGTCACCCATTGCAGCTGTGCCGCCAAGTAATACAACTCCATATTTGGAACCGCCAGCCCACCCTCCGTTACTGGGGAGTATAGTTTCGTCAGGGCCACTCGGGGACGCCCCGCATTCCAGATCAGGTTACGGATCATCGATTCAAGGTCCCGGAAAATCTTTGCGGGGACGTAGAACGGGGTGTTAGCAAAGTGATAGAGCAGTCTAGGCAATGCTATCATTTTAGTTAGAGCAATCCTGCTCGGTACATTTAGTGGCAGTGTCTTCCAGAAAGCCATCTGGGCTCGTAAAGAGGACATGGCTCGACCCAGGTTCCCCTCCAGTACGTTCTCCACGTCTCTATATATGTGCACTCCAAGGTATTTAAAGGTGGTAGGATACCAGGTTAGCCTGACACCTCCCAGGTACACGTCGCACTCCTGCGTGTCTCGGCTAAATGAATACACTCCGGACTTTGCCCAATTGACTTTAAGCCCCGACATTGTTTCAAACGTCTGGAAGATATCCGACAGTTCGTCCGGCACCGCTGTGAGGTCTCGTATGTATAGTAGCAAGTCGTCCGCGTATAGCGAAACTATATGTGTACCATCAGCCAGTGGGATCCCCCAGCCCGCCCCCGTGTTCTCAGCAGCGCAGCCAGGGGTTCGATAGCCAGCGAGAAGAGTAGGGGCAACAGTGGGCAACCCTGTCGGGTGCCTCTGCGCACCCGCACCGCCTCTGAGAGCAGCCCGCCCGTTCGCACTCTGACACTGGGCCGCTGATAGATTAGGTCAACCATCTCCTCAAATGCATCTCCCAGGCCAAATCTGTCCAGTACTGCTCCCAGATAGGGCCACTCCACCGAATCGAAGGCTTTCTCGAGGTCGAGCACCAGACAACCCGATCTCGGCCAGTGTGTCACGGCGGCGTCCTGTACGCGGAAGAGACGGCGGATATTGTGCGAGGTACTCCTCGCTGGCACGAAATCATTTTGGTCAACATGTACCAGGGCCGGGACCTCTAGAGCTAGGCGTCGGGCCAGCAAAGAGGTGAAGATTTTGTAATCAGTGTTCAGCATAGCCAAAGGCCTGTAGGAGCCCATGTTCGTTCCGTCCCTGCCTGGCTTCAAAAGCGGAACCAGGTTGGCCTCGTTTAGCGTGGCTGGAAGCGCCGAGTCTTCTATCGCAGCATTATACATTTTAAGCAGTTCCGGGATCAGTGCATCTGAACAGGTTTTAAAAAATTCGGCAGGTAGGCCATCTGGACCCGGTGATTTGCCATTGGATAGGGCGAAGATAGCCTCGCGCATCTCATCCTGTGTGAAAGGCGCCCCCAATTCTCCCCGCTGCGCATCCGAAAGGGATGGCAGTGGGACGTTCTCCAGGTAGGCCGCTAAGGTCACCGACGAAACCCGTAGCTGTGACCTGTATAGAGCTTGGTAGTGCCGCACAAAGGCCCTATGTATTGCATTTTGAGTGTACACTACCTCTCCCACGGCTGTCCGGATGGCGGACACCGGCTCAGTACGACCCTCCTGTCTGACCAGCCAGGCCAGCAGTCTCCCGGGTTTGTCGCTGAATTGGTGTGTTCGCGCCGAGTGGGCTGCATAGTTAACGTTACGCAATCGTTCTAGTAGCGCCATATGTTCCGCACAGGCCTCACCCAGCCCGTTCTCTGTTCCCTCTACCGCCTCCTGTTCCCTGCGGAGCAAGTCAGCCTCTACTCGGCGCAGGTCGGTCTCTAGCTGTGTCTGTATGCCACCTTCTGTGCCCAGGCAGTGGCCCGCACCACAACCTTGAAGGCGTCCCACTCGATCTGCGGGGAGGACGCCGTGCCTGAGTTGTCAGCAAAGTAACCCGCCACACAGGCCTGCAGGGAATCGCGGAAGGGGGCGTCTAGCAGTAGAGCCGGCTGTAAGTGCCACGTGGGGATGGGCGGGTGTGGGCGCTCCCAAGCTATGTGCAGCATGTGCGGGTTGTGGTCAGAATGTGTTCTGCCAAGGTACCGCGAATCTGTTATGTGTGGCAACAGTTCCGAGGACACCATATATCTGTCTAGGCGGACATGTAACGAGTGTGCCCCCGAGTAGTAGGAGTATACTTTAGTGTTAGGGTTATGCGCAGGCCATGCATCTCTTAGGTCCCATTGTGTCGCCCATTGAGTGAGTGCCCTCGTGGCTCCCAGGGATGTGGCATCGGGTCTAGGCGGGGCCGAGCGGTCCAGTGCGGGATCCAGCACCGTGTTGTAGTCCCCCCCCAGAACCCAGGGGACTCCGTGCCAAGGCGCCAGCTTCTCTGAGACGCGTGCCAGGAAGCCCCCCTGTTCCGTGTTCGGAGAGTATATGGATGCCAGCACTATAAGCTGCCCATCAATGCGGCCCCTCACCAACACATACCTGCCCTCCGGGTCAGTTTGGACATCAGTCATTGCAAAGGGGGTACCCGGCTTCACCCATATCAGTGCTCCCCGGGCGAACGAGGAGTACTCAGTAGCATACAGTTGCCCCCTCCACCTGCGCCGCAATGCGACCACTTCCGCCTTGTTCAAGTGTGTTTCCTGCAGGAGTGCAATCTGCACCCGGTGTCTTTTCAAGTATGAGTATATTTGATAGCGGCGTGCTGGAGTGTGCATACCTCTAATATTCTAGGTGCATATATTGTTCGTCTTCATCGTGCCATAGTATGCTCCCCTCCTCCGCCCCCACAAACATCTGCTCAGCACCCATCCATCGTGCTCCCACTGTCAACTCTCCCACGGACACCCCCCCAACTACACTCATAAATTTCGGGAAGACATCAAGAAAGGGGGAAAAAACAATTAGCAGCAAAAACCAACTATGGGCAAACGCCCCGTAAATACCAAAAGGGCAGTAGCGAAACGGGCCACCGTCCATATCCTCAAAATGAGAGGGACAACTGTTCAAGTCTGGGGGGATCGTGTGCTAATCACGGTCCGGACGGTTCAAATAGGTATATGAAAAGGAAGATCAGAGCCCTTCCCTGGGCCTTATGCGTTAGTGTACATGCAGCAATAATCAGTTCACCAGATCTTGGCGTCAACAGCCCCATGAGGGGTTCCACCCTCTCGGCCAGTCTCTGTAACGGGTGACCAGATGCCTGCCGACCCTCCGTTAACCCAGTGTGGGAAAGTCATGCGGTGAGGGGGGTTACTGCATCCCCCGACCAGTTAGCGAGGCTGGGGAAGGTGGTATCACAGACTAGGGGGTGTGAAGGGGTAATTATGGCAATACTGTTCCACCACCCTCCTGCCGCCGCAAGGGCCTTGAGTCTGGGGGAGGTACTCACTGTGTGAAGGGCAAGCCGGCTACCGCCCAGGCCCTGGGGGCCATTCCGGCAGACGACCAGTGTGCAGCTCGTCCGACTGTCCCTTCAGTCACTGCTCCGTCCCCGTCGGTGCAACAGGGCATTCGATCAGTGTGTAAGCGTCATCAGTGGAGCATGTCCGCCGTCTGCGGTGTGACCTCTGGGAGTTCCACTGATACCTGGGAGTCCGGTATCCCGTAAATGGCCTCATCATCGCTAGGGGTCATCTGTTGGCCAGGGTCCAGAGCGACTTCCGATCCTGGCGAATTGCTCAATTGGGAGATTCTGCGGAGTGCATCTCGTTGTTCCTCAAGCATTTGATCTGCTGGCGGGGAGTGGCGCGATGTTTCCTCCGGGCGCCTGTTCTGCCGGCCTCTGTTCCCACGGCGACGCCACGGCCCACGTGCTCTCGGCCTTGTCCCGGTCCCTGGTGCCTGCCGCGGCGTCGTTTCTATGCCGCTGTCCAGCCATTCACCAACCTCTTCAGGGGTGTTAAAGAAGTAGGTTTTGTCCCGCGCCACTACTCTCAGCTTGGCAGGAAAGAGGAGGGAATATTTCAAGCCTGCGTCTCGTAGTCTCCGCTTGGCCTCTAGGAAATCGTGCCGTTGACGTTGCACTTGGACTGTGTAGTCCGGGAAAAACATTATATTGGCATTATCTATACGGACTTCCCCAAGTCTTCGGGTTTCCCGCAGCACCGTGTCTCTGTCCCTATAGTTGAGGATCCTGAAGAGGAGCGGCCTTGGATTCGTGCCTGTGGTGTGGGGCCTCGTCGGAACTCTGTGCGCCCTCTCCACTACGAAGTGTGGTGAAAGTGCGTCCGTGGGTAGCAGATCCCTGAGCCAGTCCTCCACTCGTTGTGCTGGTCGGTTCCCTTCCCAATTTTCCGGAACCCCCACAAGTCTAATGTTATTGCGTCTCGCCCTCCCTTCTGCATCCTCAGCCCTATCTTCCAAGAAGTCCACTCTGTTGAGGAGGTCCTGCACTAGTTTGTCCGTCTGAGTGACTTTGGGTTCAAGTTCTTTCACCACTCCTTCCAGCGTCTTGGTCCGGTTGGTTAGCTTCCTGTGGTCGTCTCGCAGGTGGGTGAGGTCAATCGCGACACTGTCTATTTTTGACTCCAGGGAGGTTCTGGTCTGCTGCAGCGATTGTTCCATACGCTCCATAGCCGCGAGCACGCTATCCAACCTCGCAGTTACCTGATCGGCGGCCATCTTGTTCTGCGACTTGCCTGTTCTGCCCTTCAGTGGGGCTCCCCCTGTCCCAGTACGCGTCCTCACTCCACCGGACATGTGCGGAGCCGCCCTGCCAGCGTCTCAGATGGTGCGGGAGAGGGGTGTTCCCGCGGCAGGCCCGTGTGCCAGGCAACGTCTCTGAAGCAGTCCACCGGCTCCCACGCGTCTCCCTCACCAGGTCGTCTCGGGGTGCGAATCAGCAGTACCCTCCAGTGGTGCACTCGTGGAGGGTCGCTAGCCAGGTGCCTGCCTCTCTCCGCCCCAGGTCTGCCCCCGCCTTCCCGCTCTCGATGTGGGCCTGGGCTGTGGATGGCTATGCCACGCGCGGTGTTGTGGGCCCCCTGCGCTTCCTAAAACACCCTATTGCCTGGATCCCACATTTGGTGCTAGATGTATCCTGGTGTAAATTATAAAGAATTTTCAAATTAAATTGCAGTAGATGGTTCAGGGGATACAGGAAATTTTGCAGACTTGAACTTTGATATAGAATTGGGAGGAACACTACAAAAAAACTAGAGCATGAGCAGGTACAAGTAGTTGATGGTGCTCCCTTAAATTTGGCGCTGATTGAGTTTAAAATGCAATTCAAATTATCATGAAATTGTTATGTTTACTATTATTGATACCCCAAGACCATACCCCCATCATTGACTGTAGATAAGACATTTCAGTATAAGGAGTGGCAAGAAATTTGCTCAAGGCCTATGAATAGTAATACGTATAGGAGTGTTTAAATGGACACTAATCTTTTAGCTGTAGTCACGACGATACCTGGAAAAAAGGAATTAACATGTTCTAAATCTTTAATTTCTAATGTTCCATGTAAATATCATGAATATGTGATAGTATGCAGTAATGAGCAAGTCGAGACATTAAGAAGACATTGAGATTGCAATTGCTTTATTGATTAGACCAAAGATCATGAAGGATGGGAATGAACCACATGTATCTTTTGCCACAGTCTCTGAAAAGAGTATTCTTGAGACCTTCAACCATGCTGTCATTGCCTGCAGGGTGTGTTTATCTCTGCTTGCGTGATCTGGTGGATCAACTGTTCAGTGTTGATATGGGCAATTTATTAGTCCACAACACCTGGTAATCAAGTTGACATGTTTTTGCCAATATAAGCCCGTACGGGTCTCGTGGCTTTCATCAAGACCATCATTTTTCAAGGCCTAAATTCTACGGTACTTCAAAGGCATGCAAAAGTGTGAGCGAGTTTAGGCACTGACCCATCTTCTTTTTGGAGTACACTTTGCTCTGAGTACGAAACAGTTACTGGTTCTACATTGGACTTATAACTGTTAGGGGAATTGATCTAGCCCCCTGGACATGGGGAGCACTCAGTGCAATATTGTGCTGGCTCGGGCTGGCCACTGCATTTTTGTTGTTACTGCATCACCCGCATGTTCCAAAATACCATAATGGCAGAGCAAAGTGTGTTCCAAGAAGTAGATGGGCGAGTGACCAATATCGCCCCCACTTTTGCAATATTTGTCAAATGGTATATATTGACGGCATCCTCATTTATTCTAAGATCAAGGAGGAGCATGTACAAAAATTAAAAAAGGTCGTGCAAAAATTAGTGATAAAATGCATTGTATGCCAAGGTAGAAAAGTATCCCTTTAATGTATCTTCCGTGAAATTCCTGAGTTTGATGCTATCTTCACAAGGTATAAGCAAGGATTAGTAACAAATGAGGGAAATTCTTGATTGCCCTACTCTTACTTCCGTTTATTACATCCATAGTTTTTTGGGAATGTCCAATTTGTTTTGAAGATTTACTCAATTTTTTTACTCTATCCTTTCTCCAATAACTCCCAAGGGTACATTTCATTTGGTCTCCAGAAGCTGAGACTGCATTCCAAGAGTTCAGGAAGTAATTTACCACTGTTGTGATACAACAACATCCTAACACTCAAATACCCTTATTTCCGGATGCCGATGCCCTTGATTCAGCAATAGAAGCTGTATCGTATTAATGACATTCAGGAACAGGTGAGACTCACCATGGAGCCGATTTTTCTTGAAAACTAAGTATCTCAGAATGTAGTTACACTTTTCCAAAGAAAGAATTGTCCATAAAATCAATTTTTGAGGAATGGAGACATTATGTTATGGGTTTTAAGGTACCAGTGTCAGTATATATGGATCATGGTAATTTATTATTTCTTCAATCTGCTAAGGCAGTGTTGACTAGGTTGATGCAATCGTCTATATTTGCCTCAAAATATAACTTTGTGATCACATTCAGACCAGGTAGACTCCAAGGAAAGCTGGTGCCCTCTCTCAGATTAAAAAAACACAAGACAAACAAGAATCTAGACAAGTCATTCTAATTCTACCTTCTGAAATGATTATATTGATTACCCAGTCCTTGAAAGATCAAGTTAGAATCAGAATGTCTATTGCAGAAGTAAAGGAATGAGCACACAAAAATGAGGATCAATCATGTGAAAAAGGATTGTCTTTGTTTTGGAATCCATTCTACTCCCCAATGCTGAACTTTAGGAATGAGTGATAAAAGATTCTCATGGTTCTTTTCTTGCTAGCCAGTAGTGTAGCCAAGACTATGGAACTGATCAAGAGACAGCTTTGTGGTAACATATTATTAAAAATGTCAATCAATAGGTATGCATGTGTGAAATTTGCAATCAGGCTAAAGGAGGCTATCAAAAGCCCATGTAGTTGCTCCACTCATTATCAATTTCCCAAAAACCTTGGCATACTATAGCTATCAATTTTATTGTATACTACCTTCAGATTTTAGATAAAGCATTATCATGGTGGTAATAGACTCATTTTCTAAATTGGCTGCAATCATTCACCATAAAGGACATCCCACTGCTAATAAAACTAGAAAATTATTTGTGCAACATATAGTAAGACTTCTTGGTCTCTCCATGAAGCGCAGTTTACATCAAGGTTTTAGAAGGAACTTTGTGAACTAGGAATTAAATTAAGATTATCCTCAATAACATCCCGAAATCGATGGGCAGGCCGAGAGAGTAAACCTGGAACTAGAAACTTATTCAAGATGTTTTGTTGAGCAACAAGATTCTTGGGTGAAGCATCTTTGATTAGTGGAGTTCAGACACAATTATACTGTATACTCTTCTACAAGAGTCACACCTTTTTTTAATCACCAAAGATGTTATCCTGAAATTGTAGACAAACCCGATCAATTGCCAAGAATCCAAGAGTGTCTTAGAAAAATCAAAAACATTCAAAGAGAAGCTAAGAAAAAACTTGAACTGTCACAAGAACAGCACAAAGGTTGCTGATAAGATAAAAATATCCATCCAAGATATCAAATTGGGACGCAGAGTGGTTGTCTGCAAAACATCTTAAGAGACATGGGAAGAGGAAAATGCAACTCATATTTGTAGGACCATACTCCATCATCAAAATCATCAATCCAATTTATGTGGAAACGAGACTGATTCCCTCAACACTTG
This sequence comes from Lissotriton helveticus, assembly GCF_964261635.1. Taxonomy (NCBI): domain Eukaryota; kingdom Metazoa; phylum Chordata; class Amphibia; order Caudata; family Salamandridae; genus Lissotriton; species Lissotriton helveticus. Next base: position 927,205,648 of record NC_136057.1, read on the forward strand.
CCTTCACAAGGGAAGTGAAAGCTCTACTGATGAGCACTGGGCTGAACTAGAAGCTTTTCTCCTTGTGTCTCCTATCTTGTATAGCCGTTTGATCTGCTACCTGACATTGCAACGGCCTCAATGTCACCTTCTAATATGTTATTTTGTACCTGATTTATATATCTCTACTTTTCTCCCACAACTATCTACCTATGTCTTCCGTAACTCGTATGCAAAGCGCTCTGATACCCACTTGGATCATGTTTGCGCTACACAAAACTTTCAATAAATAAATAAATGTGGAACAGGTATTGTTCTCAACTATGAAGGCCCATCAGTGTTCCATATATTCTTGGGGACACCTGTAAAGATCAATACTCAGTTTCAGTCACTACCTCTTCTAGTCCTCCATATTCTCAGATAATGAATATGAAATAGCATTAATTTTGGATTTTGGAGTCTTGAAAAGAAATTTAAGTATTTGGCTGGAATTGTTATGGTCCTGAGGAGTGTTCTTGGGATTCAGCTAAATCCATTCATACTCCTCAATACTTTCATGCTTCTAATCCAAACAAGCCTGGTCTTTTGACAGGACCATCCCAGGTGGTACAGCCATGATTTCAGTAAAGAAAAATGTTTTACTTTTTTGTCCAGGTACTGTTACAGTAAATAAATAAAATGGAATTTCAGGATATCTGTTGAGCTCTATGTAGAGTTATTCTTTACCTTAATACTATGACACAAAATGTAACATTGTTAAGAGGAAGTGACTAGTCTGAGGCATCTTTTCAGAAGTAAAGCAGGATTGGGAGGACATCCTCCTGGGAATTTAATGGTAGCACATGTATGGTGTAGCGCTTTCCAATCACATTCCACTGGTGCATCTGAGCCAGCATCTTGTGGTTCTTCATTTGGCTCTTCAACTGCTGTTGTAGAACCTTTCTTTTCATCAATGGCTTATTATTCTTCTGATGAATTTTTATGGAATAACTGAAATTCTGTCAGTCGTACAGACGGATTTTGATAGCTAGTTTATTATTCTGTGTAACAACTAATATACTTAACCGTTCTGAACTTGGTCAAAGACTGTTAAGAGTGTGAAACTAACTTTCGTTTGTGGTAAAACTATTTTGGGTCGAGTTTTACCAGAGACTTCTGTAGAACTGAATTGGTGACTTTCTTTATCCTGTTTAGAAAACTGTTTTGCTTTATTGTTTGAAGGAAGTTACAAGAATCTAAGCCTGTCGGAGGATGGGTATTAATTTGCAATTAATGTTGGAAAGCATTTTTCTTCCTAATTCATTAATAGATATGTACCCTATGTATACGTATGGCATATAGGCAGGGCCGTACTGGCTACCGGGCAGTTTGGAATGCTGCTGAGCTGGGGGCTGCTTTCGTTCATGGAGACCTGTGTGTGCTAAACGAAATTCATTTTTCTTTAATTATTTCGAAGCACACGCAGGTCTCCATGAATTAAATCTGTCCCCACCGCAGTGAAATCAGCCCCCAGCTCAGCAGCATTCAAAACTGCCCGGTAGTCAGTCCGGCCCTGCATATAGGAGGTTAATTTTACATTTTACCCTCACAATTGTGAGGGAATGGCAGTGGTGGCTCGCCGTGGGAGTGCTGTGGGGTGGTGGGGCAGGGTGAAGGGGTAGATGAGTCTGACATACTCCAACTCGACGACGCAGTGTGCATAAGATAAATTGTTTTATTTATTAAATTACTTACCTTACTCCCGTCCGTCGAATGTCGGACACCACTAACCCCCCACCCTGCCCCTCCCCCACCCCACCTCCCCACAGCACTCCCACAGCGAGCCGCCACTGGGGAATGGTGATGGTGATAGTCTTTAAACATCTCACTTAATTGCTGGTCTTCTGATTTCCTTTCTCTTCTTTCTGTTAAGTCCAGCAAGAGTTTGCCTAGGTCCTGGTGGCAGCCTCTATCTCTACCTGCAGTTGCCCTCTGTACAAAGAAAGTTAAGTACACACTTCTGGTAATATAATATATATTTTTTAAAGAAAACACTCCTTGCATTTTACTTGGTTATCTTTTATTCCTTCCTGGTTTCCGTGTCCCTTATTAGCGTTCACTTCCCTTGTGAGATAAATTAATAGTTTTTAGATAATAATTGCCTTTCTGACTTCCTACCTCTGTAACCTATACAACATATACCTTATGTCACCCCTGACGTCTCCTTCCTGACCGAGATCTGGTGGAACGACTCCTCGGCACCTGACATCGCCATAGCCATAGCGGATGGCTACAATATCTTCCGCAGAGACCGCACCAATGGAATTGGAGGAGGAATAGCCATTGTCCACAAGTCCACCCTTCAGGTCCACACCCTCGCAGACGACTCCCTCAAGTCCGCCGAACACCTTCACTTCCGGATCCACACCAACCCCAACACCACCCTCAGAGGAACACTCGTCTACAGACCTCCCGGACCCCGGGCCCTCTTCAGCGACTCCATTGCCGACCTTGCCAGCACCCACGCACTCGCCTCCACGGACTACATCCTCCTCGGGGACCTGAACTTCCACCTCGAGAACAACAACGACGCCAACTCCGCCACCCTGATCGACAACCTCGACAACCTCGGCCTCCGACAACTCGTCACCGAACTCACCCACGCCGCCGGCCACATGCTCGACCCCGTCTTCTCCACAAGCACCCTCATTGCCTACAACCACACCACCGAACTCCACTGGACCGACCACCACTGCATCCACTTCACCTTCAAGAAACCAACCACGCACCACCGCACCCAACAGCTACCTCGCCGCTGCTGGAGTAAAGTCACCAAAGACCAGCTGACCTCCACCCTCGCCCAGAACCCACCCACCGACCCCACCGACACAGACACCGCCGCCCAAAACTTCTGACAGTAGATCGACGACTGCGCCAACACCCTTGCCCCGCTCAAGAAAACCTCCATCAACCACTCCAGCAAGAAAGCCACCTGGTTTAACCGAAGAACTCCAGACCTCCAAAAGTACATGCCGGAAGCTGGAGAAGAAATGGCTCCACCACCACACACCAGACAGTCACGCAGCTCACAAGGACGCCATCTGCAGACATCACCACCTCATCAGAACAGCCAAGAGATCTTCCCTCAAAACCCGCCTGGACAACAACGCACATGACAGCAAAGAGCTTTTCAACATAGTGAAGGAACTCTCCAACCCCAGCGCCAACACCAACAACATCCCGCCCGCGCAAGATTTGTGCGACTCACTGGCCACCTTCTTCCACCGAAAGATCATCGACATCCACGACAGCTTCAACACCTCATCCGCCCCAACCACAACAAACCCCACCCTGAACGACATCGGCACCAACCAGCTGACCTCCTAGTCTCACGTCAACGAGAACAAGACACGCAAGGTCATGAACTCCATCCACTCAGGAACTCCGTCAGACCCCTGCCCACACCACGTTATCAAGAAAGCTGACGCAACCATCGCACCCCAACTACGGAAGGTCATCAACATCTTCCACACAGCGACCTTCCCGGAGAGCTGGAAGCACGCCGAAATCAATGCCCTCCTCAAGAAGCCCAAAACAGACCCCAAAGACTTCAAGAACTTCCGGCCCATCTCCCTGCTCCCCTTACCAGCGAAGGTCATCGAGAAAATCGCCGAAAATACGGCTGACCCTCCACCTCGAGGACAACATCCTAGACCCGTCCCAGTCCGGATTTAAACAAAACCACAGCACCGAGACAGTCCTCATCGCCACCACAGACGACATCAGGCGCCAACTAAACAACGGCGAAACTTCAGCCCTCATCCTCCTGGACCTTTCAGCCGCCTTCGACACGGTCTGCCACCGCACACTAAGAACACGCCTCCAAGAAGCCGGAATCCAGAAGAAGGCCCTGGACTGGTGCACGTCCTTCCTCTCTGGCAGAACACAATGAGTCCGCCTCCCACCCTTCCAATCCGAAGCCACTGACATCATCTGCAGCGTACCCCAGGGCTCATCCCTCAGCCCGACCCTGTTCAACATCTACATGGCCCACCTCGCACAAGTGGCCCGCCAGCACAACCTGAACATCATCTTCTACGCCGACGACACCCAGTTCATCCTCTCCCTCACCAAGGACTCTCACACCGCCAAAACCAACCTCCACGAGGGAATGAAGGCCGTCGCCGAGTGGATGAGGAACAGCTGCCTGAAGCTGAACATGGACAAGGCGGAAGTCCTTATCCTTGGCCTCACCCCCTCTGCGTGGGACGACTCCTGGTGGCCGACCACACTGGGAACAGCTCCAACACCCACGGACAACACACGCAACCTAGGATTCATCCTTGACTCCTCCCTCTCCATGTCAAAACAGGTCAACGCCATCTCCTCCTCCTGCTACAACACCCTCCGCATGCTTCTCAGGATCTACAAGTGGAACCCGACAGAAACCAGAAGAACGGTGACCCAGGCCCTCGTCAGCAGCAGGTTGGACTACGGCAACGCACTCCCGGCCAAACACCTGCGACGACTACAACGCATCCAAAACGCCTCCGCCCGACTGATCCTCAACGTCCCCCGCCGCAGCCACATCACCTCCCACCTAAGAGACCTGCACTGGCTCCCCGTCAACAAGAGGATCATCTTCAAGCTCCTCACCCACGCACACAAAGCACTCCACAACACCGGACCAGCCTACTTGAACAACAGACTCCACATCTACACCTCCGCCCGCCAGCTCCGCTCCGACAGCCTCGCCCTTGCCGCCATCCCGCGCATCTAACGTACATTTTCCAGGCGCAGATCCTTCTCCTTCCTCGCCGCCAAGACCTGGAACACCCTCCCCACCCATCTGCGGCAGACCCAAGACCTGCTCACCTTCAGAAGGCTCCTCAAGACCTGGCTCTTCGAGCAGTAGCAGCACCCCCCCTCCGTCCGCGCCTTGAGGCCCTCACGGGTAAGTAGCGCGCTTTACAAGTTCATTGATTGATTGATTGATTGATGTCATCAGACGTAATTTCCCATTCCATTTTATAGCTGCACAACCCTCGAATTTATAAGAGGTAATTTGGTTCCACACTCTCCCAATTTCATACCACTCAAAGATATAGAATGGGAAAAAACTAAAGTTCTCTTGCTATAATCCCAAAACATGTTTCAGCCAGTCTGGGCAAGAAAAAAACAAAATAATGAAAATTAAAGAAGAGAGAAAGGTCAATAAAACGTTCACTCAGAAGTACCTTCCTTGCCACCACATTCCTGCTCTGGTACAGTTAATATTACATTTCTTTACCCCTTTTTGCTTCCCCCTCCATTTTATTGGCAAGCAGATTGTTAAATTCACAGGTCACCACATGCACTTCCGATGTAGTTTTCTGTTATTTATTCAGCACAGGTTAAAGACCACCAGTCCATGAAGGCAGCTTGCCCAACTGACGCATATTGAAAGCATTCCCTCAGCCCAGTGTATGCTGCGTTGTGCTGTGATTGATGACTTAGACACAGTTCTAGTCACCTAAGCAATGATGACAAAGGTAACATTCCTGTTGCAGGATAATGATACAACTAAGCAGATCATAACACAGACTATCCAACTCCTCTTGTAGTGGTCATGTCCCAAACCACACAACGGGGTATTTCTCTGAACCATGATGAGACTCATCACTTTGAGGTGGTGTGCAGCTCCAATCTCCCTTCTCTTCCAGATCACATACTTCTTCTCGGGTCCACGGATCTCCTCTCTAAGTCGCTATTGGCATTCCCATGGGCTGGTATGTGGGTTCCAGTCATCCTCCTCCTTCTCTGACTCTGTGTCCTCTATTGTGTCCTGTGTCAGGCATTTTCCTCATGGCAGCTCCTGGAGACCAAGATTCTTTCATTCTTTGGTCTCCATTCATTGGGTCTTTTCCCTATCCTCCTTCATGTTGTTTCTCCCTTTCGTTTCCTCTTGTAAGTATTTCTATCCTCTCAAATCCTCGTCCTGTTTCTTTCCATATATGTTCCTGCCAGCTTTGCTGGTGCTGCAGGTTTTGTGGAAGTCCCTTGTCCATACTAAGTAAATACCTTCATGCACACCACATTATTTAATGGCCTGATTACTTGCAGGTAATCTTTGTTGCTCGTGGTCCTCCTCGTCCCAGTTACCACTATCCACCTCAGGACAGGATACAAAGCAGAAAGTGCTATGTCTAATCCTACCCACCTTAAGCTCGGGGCTATAAGAGACTAGCCTTCCCTCAGCATTTCCTGTAATATCAAACCGAGTCAAAGGCCTGAAACATTTGTGATGGCTAGGAGGAGGATGAAAAGGACTATGAGTAATGAAGATTACCTGTAGGTAATCCCATCCTTGTTGCCAAATGGAAAGTCCAAGGATGACACTGAGTCAAGGTACGTCTCCAAGAATACTTTATTCCTTTAAGTCAAAGTTAGCAACTGGCAAAGCTAATGTCTCACCAGCAACTGCCAAGATTCCCACACACATGCTCCACTCTGTGCAGTTGCCAAAGCGGCACCCACAGCACATTCGAAGTTAAAACCCACCAATAATTGTGCCATTACATGCTCATCCCTCATCCTTTTCCCACTCATCACAATTGAGATATACCCAAGACAATAAGGTCTTTAATCTTAAATGCTTCTCTGTGTCTCTTTTTGTACCATATAATGCAGATTATACAGTTAAAAACAAAGTTAACAATCAACCAATATAATGCAAATAATGCAACATCTCGTGTTTTTAATGAGAAATAGCAAACAAACAGATATGATAAATCTTCACAATTTACTTTTCCTGAGTGGAAAGCCCCTTCACCAAAATATTTGCTTTCAGGAATAATAGTTTTCAAGTAATAATGTGTTACAAAAGTGTAGTATGATGCCCAAGTCCAAGCTCTACAAATCTCTTCAAATGTCACACCCAGCAGCTCTGCCCATGATGCTGCCATTTCTCTAGAGGACCATCCTTGAATTGTAATTCTTGACTTGAGTGAGCAAGCAAATTGTCTCTTTAATCCAACGACCCGGAATCATTTTAGATGTTTTTATATCTTGAGCAGGTAAACCTAAAATGACAAAAATTTCTTGTTCTTACTGAATCTCTTAATGTATACAGAGCACGTTTAACATCCAGCAAATGCAAATGTTTTGCATCTTCAGAGTTAAGAGGTAGAAAGAAAGAGGAAAGGTTGATTTCTTAAAATATATAAAAATTAGAAATTACTTTCAGAAGAAAGGTTGTAGCTGATTTCAGAACAAATGTATCATCCAAAAATATTAGAAAAGGAAGACAACACAGAAGAGCTTACAGTTCACCCAAACGTCGTGCAGAAGTGATAGCCGCAAGAAAAGGCACATTTAGAGAAATAAACTACAAATCTACTGTGTCTAATGCCTCAAAAGGGTGCAATTGTTGAGGTTTTAAAACGAAAAGCTAGATTCCATGGTGGAGCCATATTCAGAGGCAAAGGTTTGACATAGAAGCTCTTGAATCATCTGGACACAAGGTTCTCTGTAAAGAAGGATCATCGCCCTGAAAGGCTTTGATTGAAAACCACCACAACTTAAGTTTGGAATAACATATGTTCTTGTGAAAACCCTCTAACAAGAATAGAAGAAATTAGGCAAGAGGTAGAAGAGACTGTTGTATGGCGTTTTAGATTCCGAATGGATTTTCTCGACTCATGCCCTTATATAGGTACAATTCACATTGCCCTTATATAGACATAGAAATCAAGCCCTTATTTAGGCATAGCCCATGCAACCCAGATACAGGCATGGCTACTTCCATCCGTTCAACAAACGTCACAATGATTTCTTGGAAAACCAGCTTAAGCCGTCTGGGACTTCCCCTTGCTTGAATATTGATTTCTCCAAGAACTCAGTTTTACAATGAACAACTATTCCTTAGGGGTTCATCTGTGACGTTCATATGCCTGACTTTACGTCAAACATGGCATTCCTAAACACCTTCAAGGTATAAATATACCTTCACTTTCTGGGAGCAGTTTGACGGCCTACTTGCCCAAAGCAGCTCGCTACAGCAAGTGCCGAAGGAAGCCGACTCTCCAGTTGACGCACTGGTCAGGAAGCAGCCCTCCTCTGCTGAGAAATTTAGCTCCAGTGTTTCTGACTCCCCTTGCGGGGTGTTGGGAAATCGAGTCCCGAGACAGAGATACCAGACCTCTTTCATTCCAAGGTATGGAGCTGATTAGAACCTAGAGAAACCTTTGGTAGATTCTTGGCAAAAACTAAACCTATGCAAAAGACCATACTTACTTCTTCCCTCGTACTAGACCTAGGTTAGGTACAATGGGGTAGGCGTATTTTACAAGCACCAGTTGAGTATTTTAGTCTATGTTATTTATGTATGCATTTTTGTATGGCTTAGAAACCACACAATGCTATTACAGTATTATTTCATAATACTGTTCTCGCAGTACGCATTATACTTTGCATTCTGTCTAACGATTGTAGCAGTTCACCTCTCTTGCATGAGAAAGAAGACTGTTCAATAAACCTTTTATTGAAAACGCCTGTCTCACTATTTCTCTGCAAACTCTGTAGAAACAAGGCATTCACGATTGACTAAGTAAAATAGTTATCTATTGTTTCCACGACTTTGAAGATAGTTATTCCAGTCCTAGGGAAACAAAGTTGTCATGTTTATGTGGTGTCAGAAACTAATCCCTTCTTGTGAATTCGAGAAAGTGTCTAGTGACCTCTGAGCTAGCTGGCACTCACAATTAAGTTTAGTATATTTAATAGAGACCTACTGAAGTAAGTCCTATGTCATATCAATAGAATATATTATTCCAATGCGCAGAGCCTATTGGGAATATAGGAACTACACTACATGGCGCCCAACATTTGGTACGGCACTAATTTAACTCTAGATACTAAAGTAACTCAGTCGTGCTTTTCTCAGAGACCCCTTCTTCCGTAATACTCCAATAGACGTCTGGAGTGGGTAAAGGGATAATATCCGCCATAGCTGAGTAGGACGAAAATCCCATGTATTAGCTTTTTGGTTTGTTCAACGTTGAAGGATACAGTGTTGCAAAATATTGTGCACCTTATCTTTGTTTCCTTGAAACTTGCTCTGCAAACTTTCAATCAACAAAATTCCGGATAGCGACACTGAGAACGGTGGAGCTGTAGTCAATCGAGCAGCTTTTACCATAACAGGTTTACAAGAAACCGATGAGGATGCTATAATCATTCCTCCAAATTTAAGGAAAGCCATCACTATAAAACTTATTTAAAAAAATGCCCTATCAGCAAGAGGTGGTTGGGTAGTTTTTGTGATAGAGGCATATGAATGTCATCAGACAGAGGTATTCTACTCATGGCTAATCTTCCCCGAAGCAAATCCAGTAACACAGATGTTTCACTTCTACAAAAAAGATGAACCACCAATGGAATACATTCCTTTTGAGGACATTGAAATTCCACTAACTTACCAGGAGCATGCGCTCTGGTTTAAAGGCGCCCTAAAACATATAAATCACATTACCAGGCTCGGTCCACTACGTAAACTAGGAGCAACATGGCCGGTGTTAGCCAGCTATACTCCACATCCTGAAATCAATGAAATGACAGATGTGGAACTACGAACTCAAATCAAAATTTATAGACAATTGGTTCAATATGTCATGCAGGCTCTTACAGTCCAACCAGCAATAATGATTCCCCTACCAGTGGAACACAAATAAAATTACACCACAGACTCTACATTCGGTCGTTGGCAAATTACCCGCAAAACGGGAACAAATTCCATTCTGGATAGCTCAAAAAATTACTCAAATCGAGGCAGTATTTCCGAATACTACCCCTCATAAGAAACACAGAATTTTAACAATCTGTTTACCAATGGGGATCGCACCAGATTTGGAGGACTACGACACTTGGGGTAAAGTCTTTGCTGCAATTTACACTAAAACACATGGTGTTCTTTCTATGGTGGTAATACCAGACGTCCTGAAACAAATTCAAAATGCAGGGGCAGAACCTGCTTTAAATCTAGGTATGAAATTACTGAAAGATTTCAAATAGGTCTCAACAATAATATTAGCTAATATTAAAGGTGAAGCAGCATCAGTGGCCATCTACCACAAATTAAGGGAATTTGATGTAACTGAGCAACCACAAGAACTGACCAGAATAATTGAAAATCCTATGAAGAATTAGGCAGACACAGCTTGGGTGGGAAACCAGTTAAACCCCAACTGTCTGAAGGTTCTGAAAAGGTCTTTACTAAAAACACTCCTAATCCTATTAAGAAGAAGTGGGAAAACACAAAACAAACTTCTAAAGAGAAACGTTCTCAAACCCGAGGCAGGTCTCCTCAAAAGGAGTCCTCTGAAAGGCGGTATAACCTCAGGGATAGGGATAACTTGAGAAAACCTGATAGATATCAAGATACTGATACACGTTCCTCTAGTACCTTTCAGACTTCGTCACAGAAATCCAAAAGAAGAGGACGGTCACAAAACAAGGAAGAACGCGTGAAGTCCAAAGACGATCAACATGTTCAGAAAAACAAGAAAACTCAATTCACCAAAAGAAGGTAGCAGGTCTAAAAATCAGACATGCCGGGGATCTTGAGGACACAACTCAAGAACGGGGAATGGGCTCAGAGAATGTTGGACAGCACAGCAGAAGTCACCATAGCTCGCAAGAACTTGAAGGATCATCTGGAGACAGTGGACTTGAATGAATTTATTCAAGTTGAAAATGCAGATACCAGGGTTAGTTGTCCACATAAGTTAAATGAAATAACACTCCGGATGGAGGAGTACATACCACAAAACGTGAGAGCACTCTTTTGGGAGCGACTTTCTAAGGGTTATGACATTCTTCTAGCTGAACAAGACTGGCCACTGGAATTTGTCAGGGAGTGCCCACATGGTGAAGACATCCTTATGCCAGCCTTCTCCAACCACATTCCAATTAATTTAAAACATACATATGCCGGGAAATGGACAGTCGCCCAAGCTCCTGCATTTATAAAAATCATGTAGGATGGGATGAGGATTCTCCTCACCATAAAATCCAGTTAAAAAATCAACCAAGGGGGCATGGCCTGACCAGCAATGGAGTGAGACGTGTGTTGCGGGAGCTCAGGTCTGCCACCAACGTTCTCAGCGTTAGCAGCCTAACAGCGGTGAGGGGGCGCGGACCAAGCCCCCCACATGGTGGACGTCTCTGGGAGTCTGCAGTAAGCTACAGCAGACCCCGGACTGGCGAGTCTATCTGTGGGCGAGTGGCTGCTCCCGGTGGGACTTGGTCGCCATATTGTGGGTCTGGGGCCTTCGTCCGGTGTGACTAGGCGCCTCCAGGGCCCTACCGACAGGCGGGGCAGAGAGGTCGAGAGCCGGAGGCGGTGCTGGTATGGAGCGGGTGCTGGGCAGACCTGAGATTGCCGGTGAGAGGACTGCGGCGCAATGGGAGCGGAGACAGCTGTCCCCGGCGGCGTGTGTGACCGGAGCTGCCGGGGGTGAGGTGGAGCCACACCTGGGCAGGGTGCTGGATTGATCGGCCGTTGTGGCAAACAGCCCAATTGTCAGCCAGCTTCGGAGGCCGGCCCGCCGGAGGTGAGAGAAGGCGACGGCGGAGGCGGGTGTCCCCTGTCCAGCTTGCGGGAGCCGCACGGACTGGGGAGCTTTGGTGGGCGCACACATCATTTTCTTCTGCAGAGGAGCGGCGGCGGCCTGCCATTCTGATCCCGAACGAAAAGGCCGCTCTGTATCGGGGCTTCCTGGCATCGAGTACACAGGGGGCACAGTCAGCCGAGGACTCATAGACACATCCCGTTCTGTGTGGTGGGTGGGGAGCTGGGACCCCTCTGAGACTGTTGCCGCTCTTGGACTGGGGCTACCGGCACTGCTTTGCCGCCCATCCGCCATTTGGGGACCCTCCCTAGATGCTGGCTTGGAGGGGACCTGGGAGAAGAGAGCGGGACCCTTGCCTCCATAGACCAAAAGCACAGAGAGAGGGGACAGCTGCGCAGTTGAAGCTGGGGCTGCTGTCCACAGTGGCCCACGTACCTGGTGATTATTGCTGCCGGGGGTGAGTGGGGACTGTGGACAGGACGAGCGTTTGGGGGCCCGGCATCCACCACGAGCAGCCCACTTGTGCGCTAGAATCAGCGGCCGGCCCGTCTGCGTCTGGGGGGAGCAGCGACTGCGGCTGAGGGCCTGTGTTCAGCCTGCGGGTGCCGGGCAAGCTGGAGAGCCTAGGCTGCCTGTAGGCGCGCCCGCCGTTTCTTACTGCCATCTTGGCAGCCTGCGCGGAGGCTGCTACATAGCAAGGACTCCTACCCGCAGACACACTGGAGGTGCTGCCCAAGAGCGGATTGAAGAGTATTCCTTGGTGGGTGTGGTAGGTGAAGGGCTGAGGTCTCCCGTGCCTGTTGCTACACTTGGATAGAGGCTGGCTTCATTGCTACACTGCTCACCTGCCATTTGGGGCCTCCATAGCCTCCCTCTGGACACAGCATTCCCACGGCCCCTCAGCTTGCAGTGCGCTGTGGGACACTTGATAAGCTCACACTTTGGTCTTGGCTGGATACAACCTGTGCTGCTGTTGCGGCCCTAGAAATGGGTCCTCTGAGTGGGTGGGGGCCAGAGCTGGGACTGAGGGGCCAGTGGACGGAGGTGAGGACCCCCTGGACACCTGCTTCTACCTCGCCAAGGCGGGTGGTTGCTGGACTGGTGGTGTCCCCTACCTGCCTCTGTTAGTGTTTGTGGCCTCTGACTGGTGAAGGTTTGGCCGACCGGGGGACCCTATAGTTGGTAACTTGAGGCCCTCTTCTCTACCGCCTACCCTTGTGTGCGCTGCAGTGGGCCTTTGGTGCCCCAGATGGCTGGTCTGCTGTGGAGACTTTCCTGCCTATTGATGACACGCTCTAAGGGGAGCAAGGACACATCAAGGGCAATCCCCAAGGACAACTCTGTGGTAGCTATGTTGGGCAAGACGAGTACACCTGCCCCGATCGAGTCGGGCCCTCTGACAGGGGGGACTCGCCACCGGTCACCCAAGCGTTTATGACTTCTTTTATGGCGGAATTAAAAATGGAAATTGGCTCCCTGTGCACTGAAGGGGCTGAGAAAAGAAGTGACAGATTTAGGTGATCGAGTCGATAGCCTAGAAAGGACTGTTGATACCCGCACGGAAGAACAGGAGCAGATATAGCAGCGTCTGGCTACCCTAGAAGAGCAGCACATTGAATTACTATTAAAGCAAGAAGATTTGGAGAATCGGAGCCGTCGGAACAACCTCCGCATCCGGGGGTCCCTCTCGGAGCAGAGGGGAAGAACGCCCTAACATATGTGGCTCAGCTGCTGCATGAGGTCTGGGGTGATGAGGACGCCTCGCCGCCAACCCTGGATCGGGCCCATTGGGTGTCGGGGCCTGCTGGAAGACCGGGAGTTCTGCCGGACATCCTTACCAGAGTCCACTTTTTTGTGGAGAAGGAAGCCATCCTCAAGGCGCCGCGTGCCAAGCAGGACCTCACATATGATGGCCACCGGGTCCAGATTTTTCATGATTTGGCGCCCTAATACTTTGCGGCGACGGTGAGCTTTTAAACCAGTCACCGACATGTTACGAAGCCTGGACATTCCTTATCAATGGGGGCACCTGTTTGCTCTCATCTTTGCATTAAGTAATTCACACGAAAGCGTATTCGCGGTCCGCAAAATCCGCGAATTTGCGGATTTTTTTATTTTTGCGTGTTCGTGGGTTTTTTTTTTCAGCGCGGCTACCGCGAAGTTACCCATGCGGTCGTACATGGGTGCGGCCATCTTGTTTTCAGTGTTCGCGTTGCGAATTTCCATTTCTTGGCGCTAGTTGCATGCTCGCGTTGTGCATTTCCTAAGTGCGGGCGCAATTGCGTGTTCGCGTACGTTTTTGCGTGCTCGCGGGGGAAATATCGTGCGAACTTACCCACATGGTCGCAATGGGCGTGGCCATCTTGTTTTTCATTCATTGCTATGGTTCTGGGCATGCTTTTTCAATCCTCTTTTAATCTTTTTAATCCTTTGGTTGTTTGAACTTTTTAATCTTTTTTACTCATTATCTATCTCTTTATTTTTGTACATCCTATATTTTGTGTTTTTTTCTACTTTTGGTTACTTTAAAACTACTTTTTTTAACTCTCTTTTCTTTTATTTACTCTCCCTATTCTTTCCTATTTTATTTTCTTTTAACTGTTCAGGACCATGGCAAAGGGAACCGGCAAAAACCTGAAGGGGAAGGGTCCCGCACCCCGTAGCCGGCTCCCTTGCGGGCAGTTAAGGGGGAGACAGTTAGTCCCAGGGAGATCTTTAGCACAGTGGAGGTGGCCGCACTGGTTTTCTTTGTCCAGCACCACCTCCCCAAGACCGTTGCGGCAGGCCCGGTACCGGGTACGGGCTCCGGGAGCGTCGCCAGCTATGGGGGAAGGTGTGCCGGGCCATGTATCGGGAGTCTGGGGTCCGGCGCACCTACAACAAGGCAACGCAGGGTTGGTCCGACATCCTGCTCGACCTGCTTGGCGTCGAGATCCCTGGGCTTGGTGAGTAGTAGTAGCTATTTAATCACTACTTTGTTTTCTCCTGCTCTGTGTTATGATATTGCAAATATTTGTTTATTCCGAAGAGCAAGAATGCTGCTGATTACATTGCAGGTAAATTATGCTTCAAAAGCTTCTGTGATTGCAGGTGCTCACCTGCTCACTGGCGGTGCTACTATGCTTACTTGTTTTCAATTTTGTGCTCATTTGGCCTGAGTGATTATGTATGAGTGTACTTTACAGAACTGCGTAATGCTAGACACTAGAGACTCAAGTCCTGTGTTTCCTTTGTACTCCTGCCACTAAGAAGAGATAGTGGTAGTGGATTGATAGTTTGAGTATATTATGACTGGGTATTTAGTAGGAAACTTTTTAGTGGTCTGCAATCATGGCGGACTGTGTCTGTCACTTCGCGTGCTGCGGAGTGCCGCCTGCTAGTCCTAGTAGAACCTTTTTGTAGTTGGTTTAGTGAGTTACATAACTTTCCAAGTAAACGGTTGTCAGCTTGAGACTCCAGCCACTCACCTGAAGTCCAGGAATGTTTGCAGGGGTGATGAAATTTCTCCAAACCTTCTGGAACAACTCTCAGTGCTCTTGATAGAAACAAAAGCTCTGGCAGATGTCCCAAAAGGGAAGGGGATTTGGGATGACAAGAGAGAAAAAGAAGAGACTGCAATCGTCTGGACCTGCCTGGATCTGAATTCTTACCAGGGGAGTGTTGTGCCTCTTTGTGTTCACCTATAGACAAATATGAAAATTAGTTCTTACTATCTGTTATCTTTCTTACATCTTAATATCTCTTCATTTATTCTTTTGTAATTTACCTCTATATATTACTGGTAAAACTCTGGGTTTGCTTGTCCACCTTTTAGACTTTAGCAGAAACTGGATTGGAAATTGAGGTGTGTTCACTCTCTATATTTACCTAAATGACACTAGAAACAGAATATACATGCATGAACTAGATGTCCTTTTCAAATAAAAAGAATACACTTTTCCTGTACAAGAAGTTTTTACCTTGTTATATATTCATTTAACCATAATGGGTTTTTCTTCATTCAGTGCGTTAATCAACAAAAGGTCTCTTATGTCCTGGGTTTTAATCTTGCAATCTTGATGTAAGGAATATTCTTGCAACTAAAATCAAATGTATTTAAGGCCTTAAATTGAAAGCACCAACAATATTACAATCATATGCGGTGCTTTTTGCAAGTGCACTTGAATAATAAACACTATAAATCTTCTTAATAGGTACAAAGGCTTAGAGTCTTGCTTGCTGGCTGAAAGTCTGAGAATGTTCTATTTAAATGTTGTAATTCTAATCTTTTCACTTGCTTAAAAAGTCCAGTTAAATATAAAATATAAAAGGTAATTGACACTTAGCTCTGAAGGAAACGTTGTCCAGATGCCACTGCTTGAAACAGATTATTCACTGCCACTGTTCCGATGTCCAAATTGGCCTGGTGCAGGAAATTCCGAGTTCTGAAATGCTTGATGATTTTCCCTGGGAAATGATGACTCATGCTTTCCTGAAGATCAACAAAAAGCCAAGCACTCATTTGGAATGAAGTGCTGTAATTTATACCCCACAACAGGGCGTTGGCTTCACGTAACGTCAGCACACGTCAGTGCTTCTTCTAGAAGATGTCCTGGGATAAAACCTAGTCTCTTTTGCAGTAAACAAGCATTGGCCATGCTACAAATAAACAAGCATTGGCAATGTCTTCATGAAAACTAGCAAACATTGGTCCTGGGCTCATTTAACAAATATGCATAAATCAAGCACGCAGAAGTTAACAAAAGATCAGAAATGTACCAAGACATGATTAGTATTACAACCCAAAGGATGATGACAAATTAAGCATGCCTGATGGTGTGAATTCCTAACAGTCCTCCCCCTCAAAGATCCTAACTCTGGACTTGGTTTAGAGGGATTCAGTTGATGGACTAATCTTGGTGCATGTACAGAAGATGCCGGCTCCCACGAATTCTCCTCAGGACCATAATGTTAAGGGAAGAGCAGAAGGCTTGCCAAACTTTTGAGACAAATGGGGTGCCCGATCGGAAACTATGATGGTTGGCAGGCCATGTGCACTTACAATATGTTTAATGAACAGAGTGGTTAATTCTTGGGCAGAGCGCATTTTTTTTACTGGATAAAAATGGGCCATCTTGGTTAGATAATCAACTACCACCCATATGATGGAATAACCGTTAGACTTAGGTAAGTCTGTGACGAAACCCATACTCAAGGTATGCCAGGGCATGGGTGGTATGGGCATTGGTTGTAATAATCCGGCAGGGGCAACATGGGAAGACTTGGATTGTACACAAGTCGGACAAGATTGTACATATCGTTTCACAACGTCAGATAATGTAGGCCACCAGAAGGTTCGTTCAGATAACTCTAGGGTCTTTTTGAAACCAGGGTGGCCAGCAAGAACAGTATCATGATTCCAGTGTAACACCGTATTGCGTAGTTTTTCAGTAGGTACATATAAGCGATCTTTAAAATATATCAGCTTCTCTTTTTTGATGGTATCAGGTGGTATGGATGCTGTTCTTAGGGCTTGTTGTAAAAGAGTAAGAAAGTTGTTGGAATCGCATAATGCTACAATTTTATGTTCAGGAATGATGGGAGTTGAAGAGTGTATTTGTTTGTCAGCATTAGGATAATTTAATCGTGACAAGGTGTCTGCCTTTTGTTGTTCTTTACCAGGTCTGTAAGTAATTATAAAATCAAATTCGTTAAAGAATAATAACCATCGTAATTGTCGTGGTGTCAAAGCCTTCACGTTCTGGTAACATTGGAGATTACGGTGGTCAGAATAAATGGTAATAGTGTGACGGGCTCCCAAAAGATAATGTCACCACTCCTGAAAGGCCAATTTGATTGCCAACAACTCTCGTTCAGCCCAGTATAGTTTTTTTCAGCAGCCAGGAGTTTTTTGGAGAAAAAGGCTACTGGATGGAGGTTTCCAGAGTCAGGATCTCTTTGTGAAAGAACTTCCCCAACAGCTATTTGGGAAGCATCTGCTTCTACAAAGAAGGGTTGAGAGGGGTCTGGATGATGCAAAATGGGAGCTTCAGTAAAAGCTGTCTTTAATACTTGAAAAGCACGTTCAGCCTCTGTGGACCACTCGAATTTCACTCCTTTTTTTAGGAGATGAGTGATAGGAGAGACAATAGAAGAGAACTGAGCAATAAAACACCGATAGAAATTGGCGAAACCCAGGAACCGCTGAACGTGTGTCACAGAACCTGGGGCATCCCAGCGCATGATAGCTTGTACCTTGGAAGTATCCATGGCTATACCTTCGGGTGAAATCACATAGCCTAAAAATTCGATATTACTGGTGTGAAAAACACATTTATCAAGTTTGGCGAACAAATGATGTTCCCGCATTCTCTGAAGTACTGCTCGGACATGACCCACATGTTCTTCGGTAGATGAAGAATAAATAAGGATGTCATCGATGTAACAGATGACAAAGACATCCAAAAAGTCCTGCAATACTTCAGTGATGAAAAATTTAAATGCTGCCGGAGCATTACATAACCCAAATGGCATCACGGTGTACTCAAAGAGGCCAAATTTTGTCCGGAAGGCAGTTTTCCACTCGTCTCAGGCCTTAACTCTAATCAAGTGGTACGCACCTCGTAAATCAAGTTTAGTAAAAATGGTCGATTTCTTTACTTGGTCCAATAATACTGGTATTAGAGGGAGGGGATACCTATTCTTAACAGTGACCTTATTTATTGCGCGATAGTCTATACAGGCGCGCAATTCTTTGTTTTTCTTTGGCACGAAGAAGAGAGGAGAACTTACTGGGGAAATGGAATGACGTATGAAACCTTTGAGTAATAGATCATCTAGGTATTCTTTTAAATATAAAGTCTCGGGTTCTGACAGAGCATAAACTCGACTACATGGTAGAGTGACCCCAGGGATTAGATCAATTCGGCAGTCATAGGACCGATGAGGTGGTAGTTGGGTGGCCTGAATTTCAGAGAAGACATCCTGAAAATCCTTATACTGGATTGGTACAGGTGTCTTGTTAGCCTGTTCCATCATGGAGTCAAAAGTCTCTCTTTCTAGCGTAGAGGCACAATGTAAAGGTAGAATAGGTTGTCGTCTGTTGTTGTAACAAGCACGCCAACAATGTGCAGAGTCAAGAGTTACTGTGCGTTTTACCCAATCGATCTTTGGGTTATGCACCTGGAGCCAAGGGATTTCCAGAATGGCCCCAAAGACAGGAGTGTCAATTAAGTCAAATTGAATACGTTCCGAATGACCATCCGCACCGATCATTGTCACTGGCCTGGACAAAACGATGTTTAGCAAACAGTTTTTGCATAGTATCCTTGAATCTCCGAAAATTGTGTAAAATGAGATAATCCCTCTCCACATATGGTATTGACCAGGTTGCTGCAGTACCACCTAGGCAAGAGAGAATAAACGCTATTTTAGTAGTATCATCTGGGAAGGCTAAGGGGCGACATAGGAAATGTAACTGACACTGGTTCATGAAAATATTAAATTTTGACTGATTCCCCCAAAAAAAGCTCAGGGGGCGCCAAGGGAACAGGAGTTGGGGTGGTGACTGATACGTTAACCGGTGTAGATGGGGCAGATGCACTTGAAGTAACGTGTGA
Source organism: Lissotriton helveticus (assembly GCF_964261635.1). Lineage (NCBI taxonomy): Eukaryota > Metazoa > Chordata > Amphibia > Caudata > Salamandridae > Lissotriton > Lissotriton helveticus. The sequence goes on from NC_136057.1 coordinate 927,224,813, forward strand.
TGTGGTAGTATCTGGGGGGTGTGGTGTAAACTTAAACCGTGGTGCTTGGAGGAGAACCTGTTTAGGTCGACCTGAAACATCCTCCCAAGGTGACTCTCATGGTTTATACCGTTGCAGTTCATATGGCAAATTCAGATTTGTCTGCTTAAGAACTGCTACTTCATGTTGCAATGCTGCAAAGGCTTTTGACAATTCTTGTAGGGAAATATCTTTATCTTCCGGGCGATCCATCGCCCAGGCAAACTTAAGATGTTGTGGCTTGGCTTTATGTCAGCTTGAGACTCCAGCCACTCACCTGAAGTCCAGGAATGTTTGCAGGGGCGATTAAATTTCTCCAAACCTTCTGGAACAACTCTCAGCACTCTTGATAGAAACAAAAGCTCTGGCAGATGTCCCAAGAGGGAAGGGGATTTGGGATGACAAGAGAGAAAAAGAAGAAACTGCAATCGTCTGGACCGGCCAGGATCTGAATTCTCACCAGGGGAGTGTTGCGCCTCTTTGTGTTCACCTATAGACAAATATAAAAATTAGTTCTTACTATCTGTTATCTTTCTTACATCTTAATATCTCTTCATTTATTCTTTTGTAATTTACCTCTATATATTACTGGTAAAACTCTGGGTTTGCTTGGCCACCTTTTAGACTTTAGCAGAAACTGGATTGGAAATTGAGGTGTGTTCACTCTCTATATTTACCTAAATGACACTAGAAACAGAATATACATACATGAACTAGATGTCCTTTTCAAATAAAAAGAATACACTTTTCCTGTACAAGAGGTTTTTACCTTGTTATATAATCATTTAACCATAATGGGTTTTTCTTCATTCAGTGCGTTAATCAACAAAAGGTCTCTTATGTCCTGAGTTTTAATTAATGTAAGGAATATTCTTGCTACTAAAATCAAATGTATTTAAGGCCTTAAATTAAAAGCGCCACCAATATTACAATCATATGAGGTGATTTTTGCAAGTGCACTTAAATAATAAACACTATAAATCTTCTTAATAGGTACAAAGGCTTAGAGTCTTGCTTGCTGGCTGAAAGTCTGAGAATGTTCTATTTAAACGTTGTAATTCTAATCTTTTAACTTGCTTAAAAAGTCCAGTTAAATATAAAAGGTAATTGACACTTAGCTCTGAAGGAAACGTTGTCCAGATGCCTCTGCTTGAAACAGATTATTCACTGCCACTGCTCCGATGTCCAAATTGGCCTGGTGCAGGAAACTCTGAGTTCTGAAATGCTCGAAGATTTTCCCTGGAAAAGATGACTCATGCTTTCCTGAAGATCAACAAAAAGCCAAGCACTGTTTGGAATGAAGTGCTGTAATTTATACCCTACAACAGGGCGTTGGTTTCACGTAATGTCAGCACACCTCAGTGCTTCTTCTAGAAGATGTCCTGGGATAAAACCTAGTCTCTTTTGCAGTAAACAAGCATTGGCCATGCTATAAATAAACAAGCATTGGCAATGTCTTCATGAAAACTAACAAACATTGGTTCTGGGCTCATTTAACCAATATGCATAAATCAAGCATGCAGAAGTTAACAAAAAATCAGAAATGTACCAAGACATGATTAGTATTACAACCCAAAGGATGATGACAAATTAAGCATGCCTGATGGTGCGAATTCCTAACAACGGTCCGCGAATCCAGCAATTCAACTCTCCTAGTAGACCACATCAGATAGGTCAATACATTTAGTGCAATTGTTGTCTATTTCCCCGAAATAATTTGTTATTGTTTTTTTGAAATGTTTGAATTGGTTGACAACAATCATCAATGTTTGTGTCTTTCTTTCATGTTGTACATCAGTTCCCCCCAGGGGCAAGAGGACAGAGGAGGAGGTAGCGGCGCCGGCGGAGCAGGAACAGGAAGGCCAGGATAGGTCCGCCGAGGGCTCCTCTGCTGGCTCCAGTAAGTTTTCCTGTTAATATTATTAATTATACTTCCCTATCTTTTACAGCACCTATTTATTCCAAAGTTCCTCATAATTCTATTTTTTCCTAAATCGTCTTTGATCTTCTTGTAGACTGTTTCTAAAATCTTATCCTGCCTCTACTATGACTCTCTGTGCTACTACTAGATTATTATTAGTCTGTGTGTGTAGCTAGCTAAGTTTGCACAGTTGGCAAAAGGTGTTAAACAAAACTCCTATTCAGCAATAGCTCTAGGCACTGAGTGCAGTCCTCTGGGTTGTACATAATGTCTATTGAAGTCTTCTAAATGTTTATGCTTTGACAATTCCCAACAATAAAATGTCAATAGCCACCAAGAATAAGATACTAGTTTACTTTTTGATTGGATAGGAGGACATACTACTACTGTTGCAGGGACTATTCTGCACATACAGAACTATGGACAAGAAATAGGGCATTGGTGATAATAGGCGCAGTTAGACTTTCCACATACCTCAGTCATACCAGAAGTTGAACACCCAATATCCTTACTGACTAATTAGTGTGTCAGAGTCATTATTTAGCTCCCGAATGCAGCGATGATCCCCAATGATTATGCAACCCAGAACATAAGACTACGGAGTCAGAGTCCCGACATCTCAGAGTCACAGACTCATGCTTGCAAATTGCAAACCCTTTCGCTCACTCACTCATGACCAAAAACCACGGAGTCTATGTAAGTTTTAAAGCTTTATTAAAAGTAAAACAACTAGCTCTGTGTGTACTCTGTATATTAATTTTCAATTGTGCATTAAAAACATTTATTAAAATTAACTTCATAGAAGATAAACGGTGAACTCATGAAAACTCAACAGTGGCTGATTTACACAGTAATTGTGGGAGACCCCTCACCTGGTTGGAACATAAAGTCTTGGTGGTGATGATGATGACTCCGACTAACATTCATATGATCTTGCTCTTGTTCGTAGAAGGGAAGCTTCTGTCTGTTATGAGAAAAATGGTGCGTGTTAAAAAGCAAGCATTCATCAGTTGTGCCAAAAAGTATAGCATCACATGTTATGGCTAAGCATAAATAAAAAACACCCTTCCCTGAAGAAAGGGACATTTTTAGTTTAGACTAGAGAGTCACAAATTATTAAATTTGTTTATGTAGTACTCGTAACATATTTTATATTCCTAGACAAAATAGGGAGTGGTGCATATGGCATCTAAAAATATTAAATGTATTTTCTAGGCGTAACACCATCGGCACAGCCCACCACCAGTGCCGGGACCAGCGCGGAGGTGGTCACTCCAGGGACGGATGCAGTGCCACAGCCAGCAGGAACTGCTGTGGGGGATGCCACGGTAGTGGTGGGCAGTGGTAAGCTATTATATTCCTTACTTATTGAGATTGCAGAGTGGGCTCTCTGCAGGGGTGTATATGTTGTACAGTACAAGTACACTTTACTGTTAAGAAGACTTACAAATTTAGAACTAAGTTTTTGTCAACCAGGTAGAAGACAGTCACCCTTGACTTAGCATTAGCAATAGCATTAGCGGCGGGAGGTGACGAGTAACCAATGGCCTCCTCTAAATTTGACTTCAACTCAGCTGTGAAAGTTTTATCGAGAAGCCAAGTCAGATCAGAGATAAACTTGATGGATGGGATGAACGAAATGGGAAAGAAGGGTGTAAGGAAGGACGAGCGAGTTAAAATTAATGACTGGCAAAGAATGATATGTTTTTTTGAATGCTGCCCGAGGTGGCTGGGAATCTGATGCATGGCCGGTTGAATGCTGAAGCAAGGATGGGTGGAAGGAGAAAGCCTGGGTGGGTGAAACAGAAACTGTATGTGTGCGCAATACATACTTTGGTTCAAATTCAAATGCAAGCCAAGCATGGATGCATGGCTGGCGGTTTACAAAATAAAATAAAAAGGTTGTTTTTCAGTGAGAAAAAAGTAAGGTTTGTCCAGTTGAGACATTAAGAAGAATGATTCACATTTACTTTGAATGGATGGATGCCTGGATGGTATCTTCCTCATAGATAGCATAGGTGTATGTAGACAGAGTAGACGGTCACTGGATGAAGAGTGTTACTTTGAAGAGCATGTAACACCGCATGTCCGTGCCAGAGTAGCAAAGCCGAGGAAAGAAGTTGCAATTTTTCAGAATACTACCATGACTAGTAACAGTAGTTTGCAAGCACAGCATATATCTGGCGATTACGGGGACCACTCACTACCTCTGTTAATAATTTTTTTACAACTCTGTCATTCATGTGTGGCCTATCGGTGTTCACTCAATCAAAAACAAAGCACCTAAAGTCATCCCATATGTATCATATTATTTATCTTCATCATTTTTCTTTGTAGTAGTCAGGGGCAGGGCAGGGTGAAAGTTAAATTAACTAAGCAGTAGCCCTTGTAGCAGAGTATGGCCAGCGCCACCCATAATAGAAAAGTAAGAGCTTCACCACCTGCATGTACTGGACTGGTAACAGTAACACAAGTCTGTGTAATCATGGCTTGCGTCTGTTTTTCTCGGGTGCAAGTTGACTGCGCTGGCATTATGCCGGCTTCCACAAGTTTACGTACCAATTTCGCTAAACAAGAGAGAAGAAGAAGACTGGTGTACTGTCTGAGTCTAATGTAGTGAGTCCATATAGTGCTAGTAGAATTCCTGAAATGCCCACTAATGTTAGAGCAGAGGCAGACAAAGTGGGAGGTTAGATAGATACATGCCACAAATGTTATGTACTGTGCTTGCAAGTTGCTAGTGCTACTGTGACACAACTTTCTGCCGAATTATTTTGTGTTAATCTTAAAGAGCATTGGTTACAGTATGTTTTTCTTTCTTCATATAGATACTCCTTCTGGACTAACAAGGAAGGAGTTTGCTATACGGGCCCGGCAACGGAAGCTAGAGGCAATTGTCGCTGAATATCGGTGGCTGGGGCCCAGCAGGAGGAGGATGACTCGCAGTCGCAGTCAACAACATCCACGACAGCTGCATCCTCCTCCGCTGCCCCTGGGTCATACAGTCAACGCAAAACTCCAGCGGTACGGAGCCGTGGTCCGGCAGCCACCCGCCGCCGCCGAGCAGCAAAAACAACAGCTGCCCCCCACAGTACTTGCAAGTGCAAGGCTCGTGTGCACCGATTGACCCTGCGAGTGTCCAACCTTGAGCAGGAGGTGGCGAGGCTGAAAGCCCTGCTCAAGGACCTCCGGTGAGAGCAGCGTGACCACCTGGCCAAAGGACATTGCCGGCGGAAGTAGAGAGACTGTCCCTTGCCCCTTTTTTAAAGACATTTGGGGGGGAATTGGGCGTTGGGGTTTTTGGACTTTTGGGGACTGATTTCATGGACATTGGTGGGGGTTATTCGGTTCTTCTTGTGGGATAGTTTATTTTTGTTAGGGCTCAAATAATTATTTACTTACTTTTTTTACTGTTTTGTGGGGGGACGAAGGGGGGTTAACTGTACGTTTGTTTTCCTGAAACTTAACTGGCTGGTTGATTCAAATTGTCTAATCGCCCAAATTTGTACAAAAGTGCCACTGACAGATTTAGTGAATTTAATTGTCCTACTACTTTACTAGTACTACTGTCAGTCTCTCCTCTCCTCTTACTCCATTATTCTTCCTCCCCAAAAATGCTTATCTTACCTGTGATTCGTGTTTGAGAATAGGGCTAGGCACAGGCTGGCTGCATGGCAAATGGCGATTAAGGTTGGCTATGGGATGAAATGTCATTGTTGTGGTGGTAGTAGTAGTGGTACACACTGGCAGTAGCAGCATATGAAAAAAAAGGAAATGAAACATTGAGTGGCCTGAGCGGAGCATTAGAACTGTACGATAGATAGTACAGTACACAAGAACAGTGCCATCAATTATAGCCTAAGCAATGCTAAAGTATTCAAAATATAACTACTAGTTGTGTGGAGTATGGCTACTATAAGAAATAGTACTGAAGGTGAAGGACACATCAGCCGTCACCTGTAGGAGGAGGATGGGATACTCATGGGTGACTACGCGCTCTATAAATTAAATTAATAATAATAATAATAATAATAATAATGTTGTTGATGATGAATCCACTCGATGGCGCACATGAAATTCTGATTTGATTTGCAAATACTCATTGGTGTGTGTCAAGCAGACTAAGAATAAGAATATATCCTCGGATTCCTTCACCAGCCTTGAAATTGATTTTCTGTTGCTTTCACCTTATCCTCCCCAGCAAGTGTGTGGAATTATTGTTGTCATTTAGACTGTCACACCTCAATGAAAACCACACAGCCCGGGGGAAGAGGGTTAGGGTTGGAAAATTGGATGGGAAAGGGAGTTTTTGGGAAAGTTTTGTGGAGAGAGGAAAAAACAGCATGGGCAAACAACAAATGAAGAAAAACAAATCTTTGGATACGAAGATATCCATAAATCTTTTAAGGGACATAAAGGAAGTGCACTGCATGCATGAAGTTGTTTGCTAAATAGATGGTTAGGTTACTGAAAAGTAGTAGTTACTACAACTTATTAACTATGAATAAACAATTTCATAGTACCGGGCTGCAGTAATTACGCAATTTCACTTGCCCATCTGCCCTCAGAGAGAATAAACACATATTAGTACATTAAAAAATGTGTTTTAAAAATAGCAAAGAAACTTATCAAATAGCTGTAGGGATGAATTTGAAGCAGAGTCGCACTCATAGAAGTTCACAACAATAACATTATTTAAAAGATTAGGAGAAGTGAAGAGGATACTGTAACTGTATGTTGTAGTTGTCCTGTTCAATTTGGGAAGTTGCATGCATCCAGTCATTCCTCTTGTTCGCGGTAATCCTCCATTCCATCTGACGCTCTGTCGATCAATCTTGGTGACCAGACACACTGTCCACTGCCTGCCTGGCGGATGCAGAATTGCGGATTGCTATGGTAAAAGGAAAGCCGGCCTGTAATTGTCGATGGAAAAACAGGAAGGGATATTAAAACACCACGGTGAAAAAATATAAGGTACGGTGTGTAGTGCAGAAATAACACTTTCCCTTTCAGGGGCGACAGTATTACATACAAGCATAATTTCTAAAGTGCGTACTCTGAGTCTCCTTTTCAAGGATAGCAATTAGCACACAGCAGGCCAGGGCCATGCAGACGGTCAAGGCAGGCACCACTGAGTGAACCAACCTCCATGAAGCATACCTCTTTGACACAGACACACAAAGCAGATCTAGTTTTATGCAGCAAGCCACATAGCCGCAATTTTACATGAACTGCTGTCTGGACTCTGGCATAACAACTAAACTTAATAACAACACTACACTGGCTCGACCACTCCATACCACGACTATACCGACATGTAGTTCTGCTGTGGTTGTTGTTGACTTGTTTACCTATTTGCCACTCGCGAAATGGCCATAGTTCGTCCGTAAACCGACGATGATGATCCATCCATCCCAGTGATGACTGTAAAGATATTAACTTTGATCATCAAGACTCATCATTACCATGCTATTGGCAAACTCAATGTTGTTCATGCAGTCACAGTCTACACACAGTGAGTCCAAGGACATTTTCCATATTAAAAAATGCAACGTAGTGGCCCCTGCAGTAGAAGTACAATTTGAATTAAACAAGGTAAAAACAGAGTAGACTTGAGTTACATTTAGTGTGTAAAAGATTAGATAATAATAGAACACATAGGATTCATTTCATGCACAACAAACAAACAGCAATTGCTTTCATCAGAGCCATCCAGCCAGTGTTGTCCACAGCATGCCATCTCATTATTCATTACCTGTTCCACTTTTTGTCCGCATCTTATTCTTCAAGTGAAGGCACAAAGGGCAGCCTCTCGTGTCAATTTTAGAAGTAACAGTCAGCATATAGTCAGTAATTCCTGTCCCACTTCTTTTGAGGGGACTCGTCTACGAAGCAACAGTTTCTTGATTCTGCGTAATCTAGCCATCTGCCTTGAGGGAAATGGATAGGGGGAGTCTGGAGGAGGAGGATAGAGGAGCATGACTGAGTTGTGAACTAATAAGACGAAGACAGTGCTGCTGATGGATTTGTTGTGATTAGGGTTTTGTTGTGCTAAAAGTTGCAAAAGAAAGAAAGACACACAGGAATAAAAGTGAATAAGGACGAAAATAAAGTCAGTATTTCAGGCCTAGGTGTCAGGGAAGTAGAGCTCGTCCTCAAACTCTAAGAATTGAAACGGGAGTAGGTCAGCTAACAGAGAAGAACTTCCGTCACCTAAGTCGGTGTCGTCTTCTTCCTGCGTGGAATCACGTATTTTGTAATCTGGTGGTATGAAGTGCTGATTCATCTTGATCATTGTTACCCTCTCCACATTTTTGGGCGAGAGGCGGGTCCTTTTTGAAGTTACAATGGCACCATTAGCACTGAAAACACGTTCAGAAGACACGCTTGCGAGTGGGCAAGACAAAAAATTTAGAGCTAGCTTGGTGATAAGTGGCCATTGACCCCTTTTCCCGAACCAATACAGCAATGGGTTCTGATCAAAGAAGACCTCTGTTGGGTCATCCAGATAGGCCTGCACCATCCACTCAAGGTCATCCAGGGGTGCTCCACTTTGCATACCATCTGTGGCCTTTGCATCAACACTTGAACGAGCAAACCCTTGATGAGTTATCCAATCCGCCTCCGACAATATTATGGCTGGGCCTAGTGCAGGTGATGATGATGATACGGTTGCTGGTGTCGGTAACGGCTCTGAGAGAAAGTGGCTGCCTTTGGCCACAGAAGTGGACCTTGACGCCGGATGGCCTGCTAATTCAGTAGTACTTGTGGCGGGTCCTTCAATTTCCTGCCGCTCTTTTTCGAACCGAGTGTCTGACAGAGCTAGCCAATGTTTGTACTTTGAAACATCTGCTTCATTAAAAGGAATGAATGTATTGCTGGCCAGTGCCTATTTGTACCGTGGATCCATAATAATGGCACAAATGTAATGTTGTTCACAATGTATTCCTTTAAGCCTTGCATTGTCAAGTAGGCGGGTTAATAAGCTCTCCACCAACTGATATGCGTCTTGCTTATCAGCATCATCTTGGAACATTGAAGACACCGCCTTCAGTTGGTGCTCAAGCATGCGCAACAATGGGATAGCTTTGCCCAAAGTACAGTCCTCCCTGCTGACTTCACGCGTGATGACCTCGTGCCTTTCATAGAAGCACCCTGTGCATTAAAGACTTACTCATTGATTACCAAGTACTGCTCAAACAGACGCTCAAGCATGTAGAAGGTTGAGTTCCAACGAGTTGCCACCTCCTGACGAGTCCTCTGACTGGCACTCTACGGACACATTGAATGATCCTCAGCTACTTCCGGGACTTAAAAGAATGGCTGAAATGTGTGCAGATTCTTCGGCAGGTGGTCAGTAACTTGCTGACTATATTTTCTTTTTTTAAGAAATCTTGAACATCAATGTTAATACTGTGCGCCAAACACGGTGCTCTGAAATAGCCACCATCAGACATGGCCCTAACTATTATTACTGCCATTATCCGTGGAAACATAACCAATCATGCGCTTTCTTGGATGCAGCCATTCAAAGACCTTACTGTTAAACTCCTCCAAAATGTTTACTGCAGTATGAGATTTCTCCATGGCAAACATGGCTACTGTTCCATGTTTCCGAGTAGCTTGAAAAATTGTGGCATTGTGACCACCTGCAGCTATCTTGTCTCTAACCCCCACAAAAGAGACCCAGTGTACAGTGATGCACATGTAATCAGACCCCCCCAGGATATAGCGGCATGGATTAGCAAATTTAGCGGCACAAAAATGGAAATTTAGCGCCACAAATATGGAAATTTAGCGGCAATTTTGCAGCATTTTATTTGGCAGTTTTTCCTACAACAACCACTGATATCTTAGTGGGCACTTTTGTAAAATGGCGCTCATTCCGGCTGCCTAGATCTGAGACCCTGTCTTCGTCTGCCTTTACCAGGGCCGGACTGGGATCCACAACCGGCCCTGGCAAAGTGCTCGGCCGGCCCCCCCTCCCCTCTCGGAGGAGGGGGGAGAGGGCGAAGGGGGGCCGGCCGAGCACTTTGCCGGGTCCGGTATGCTGCAAAAACGGCCCTGTAACAAAAACGGCCCCTAGGGGCCCAAAACTCGCCCCCACCCGTGCGGTGCACTAGGGGATTGCCCGGTGCCCGCTATGTCCAGTCCGGGCCTTGCCTTTACTGATCCGAATCCCGCCCCATTCCCCCTGGATTTTATCCCTCCTTCACCCTCCTATCTTAGTCTCATCAGTCTACACCACAGCCGTTCCCATGCACTTGAGACCGCATATTGAGACCCTGCACAGTTCAGCCGTGGACCACCATTTACACAACCCCCTTTCCTATATCATTGAGAATGTGAAAGTATCTCTCAGAGTGGGGTCCCTGCCCCCATTGACTTAGTAGATCAGGTTTTAGCTCAGAGAGAAGAGCTGTCATACAATTTCACAAAAAAGACCTTGTAGCTTTTTCCCAGTCTACCCTTTCAATACAGCCATTACGTAGATAGATACAGCCTACCTTGCATGGTCCCCGTTATTGATATAGAACAACATACAGGACAAACCTTTTCTGCCTGCAATGGGAGTGAGGGTATACTGAGCTTCAAACATGGAAAGTATTGCAGGTCGGTTGATTGTCTGCTCTGCTCCAGCTTACGATACTGCAACTGGCTAGGCCTGGAGGTTGTTTCTAAAGTCTTTGTATAAATTAGTCTATGCTGTGATGAGCTATTGATGTGATATTGTTACCTGACAGTCTAAGCATGAAAGGATTACTACAGCGCAGAGGTGTTGTGCTAGGCGGCATTTGTTGTCCTGCGGAGACCCACTGGAATCAGGGTGTGGGTTGAAACATCGATTCTTTTAATAGAGAATTCTCTGAGTAGATTGATTTCATACACAAGGAACCAATATTTAAATTTGACCATGTAAAATTGAAGAATAGGGGACATCTCCTTTGTTCAATGTATATATGTGTGTCATCCTATTATTTTTCATATGATGCAGCCATGAGCACTGGGCCATCTACACTATTTCATATTATAACACTAGCCAAAGGAATATAAAAGCATATAATATTTTTCATTGAAAGGCTGTGTTTGCTTATGTTCTTGAAGAATTATTCATCACGTGTCCAATGATCTGTTCATACCTGCATTAATATTGAAATAAGACCCACTTATCCTTTGTTTTTGTTCTGCCCCATTCGTCATACATCATCCCTGTTTCCTCTAATCACAGCCCTGACACACTGGCCTCACCCACCCGACATGGAGCAAGTTAGTGTACCGTCTCTTTGGTAAAGGCACAGGGCAGCTGCTTGATGCCTGGGCTGAGACACCACCCAACAATGGACATCTGGATTTCGCTGGCACTTTTGTAAAAATCGCAGAATTTTTACAAAAGTGCCGATTTCGCAGGCACTTTTGTAAAAATCGCGGCATTTTTACAAAAGTGCTGATTTCGCGGCAAACCGCGAAATCGCGAAATCCTGAGGGTCTGATGTAATCAACGGCTTGGCAACTGGTCCACATGTCTGTTGTCAGGTGGATAGTGTGAACAGCACTCTTCTGCAAAGCTGCCCCAATCACCTCCAGCACATCTTGATGTAGTGCTGGAACCGCAACTCTGGCAAAATAGGACCGGCTAGGAACCTTCCATTTAGAGCAGACTGTTGCCACAAATTCTAGAAAACCCACCCCTTCCACGAAAGAAAAAGGGAGAAGGTCCAGCGCTAACATTTTAGCCAGCATTGCATTATAAAGACGTGCCGTTGGGTGGTTGCGCTCCAATGGCGCCTCCGACCAAAACATGCTTTTAATGGTGGTCTGGACCATTTTTATATGTGATGAGGATCCAGACCTCTTCAACCCAGTTAGGCTAATTGATGTACTTTTTCGCATTGGTGTTGATGAAGCAAGGTGAAGAACAAGATTTTGTTCAAACTTGTGAAGTTAAGCTCTCATAACAATAATTGAATTAATAAGCTTGTGGTGAAATTACTAATCAACTTAGTTTAATAATTCATTTATCAATACATGAGGGATGAACTAATGTGCTTTATGTTGCAAACACAAGAGAAAATAATAAACTAACCTTGTCTATTGTCTTTGTCAGTATTAAATCCGGCTGTTTAATTAATGGCATGTGCTTATTTGTGTGCTTATGTTATGTCTTTTCTGTGACAAAAGCTCGAGGAGTTTGTGCAGTTCCTAAAGGAGAAGTAAATATAATGCTGCTTGTTTGTGCTTCTGCTAGGTAGCATAATTAACAGGATTAATTAGTAAAGGGGATGGGTAACAGAATGGGTCTCAATTCTTTAATTAATTGAGGTCTTGTGTTTGTTTAATAATAGTTTCCGAAGTGAGGCCTAAAGGTGGTTCAGAAAACATGGCTGACAGAACTGCAGACGCGAAATCTTGTCCAGAGCGAGGCCTTGCACATGCGTAGCTGTGAAGATTTTTACTGCACAGTCATCATTAATAGAAAAGCAGTTCTTTGACTGAGTTGAACGTGCTCACGGAGAAAAGGCTCAAGGACAGAAACTTAAAGTGTCTGCCAAGGCTAGGAAGTAAATGTTCGAAACTCAAGGAAAAGTAACTTTTTGAGGAAGCAGAAAGATGTGGAAATGAAAAGACAATAGGGCTTATGTGAAGCCTGGACTTGGTCAAGAAAACGGAGATGACATAATGTTTTATCATGGACTGACACGGGACAGCCAATGAAAAGCTCGGATTAGTTCTAAAGAATGTAAAATGTAGAAAGTTTAGCTAGAAAGAAAGGTATAAAACCTGACACTCAGAGCAGGAAAAAACTCTCTTCTTTCCGATTCCTGATTGACGTGACATGCTGTTGGACTTTTGGCGCACGTAAGGACAGCAGACTTTGAATGATTTTTCCTTTCTAGGTGAAGTGAGAAATAGTCAGGGAAATAGATTTAGTGAATGGGAACTATTATTCTGCTAATATTTCATGTTTCTGTGCTTGCTTTGAAAATGTCAGTTTATCAATTCATTTCCTTATTAAAATGCTGCTTTCTTATTTGCTCATAAAATAAAGATTCTAAAACGTAAATGCTTTTACTTTATGAAAAATAAAGTTAATAAAATTAGATTTGAAATGACAAGCTGGTATTGTTTATTCATGATCTAGTTACCATCAGTTGATCTAATCGCCTTGGTGGTCTGATCTATTAAAAATAATAAATGTTTAAACCATGGTAAAAATAGATAAACTGCAGTTGTATATAATTTTGTAAATAATATGAGAGTAGTTTAGCTAATCATACCACCTGATTCAGTTGCTCAGAAATTGTCTCATTGGTAGTATGGGCCTTTATAAGTGTTTCATGATTAATGGTGAGTATTGTGGTGATCGGTAGCGTTATTGAGGCAGTTTTTCAATAGGAGCGCTGGATCAGTGTCTCTACCAGACTACTGTGCCTCCTTGATGTTGCTGGAGTAGAGGAGGGTGTGGGCGCTACCACTGCAATGCTGCTGCCAGGGGTACTGTGTGTACCAAAAAAAATGTCTCTCGGTTGTTCACCTCCCCCCTTGCATGATCAGCTCCTCCTCGTCATCAGATGCAATGTCAATGTCTACATTTGGATTTGTACTTTTGGCTTTCCGGATGTTACTTAGGTGCGCCTCCCACTGGATAATGTGGTGTTTTTTTAGATGACCTCTCTGGCGTCCGGTACCATAGTTGGTACCAAGCTTACCCCGACTAACTACTTGTTTACAAATTGAACAAATTACTAGGTTTTCTGCCTTTTTGCTAATACTAAAGTAGTCCCAAACTGGGGAGTTGAGATTTCTGGTGGTGGTGGAGGTGCTACTTTCAATGCAAGATGAAGTGGAGGATGTGTGTGGCTCAATTTGACTCTGTTGTGCACTTACAGCACCACTACTTGAGGTAATGGAGGTCAAGCTGGATGGAGGTCTCTGCCAGCCCTAATGACAAGAAAATATGGAAGCTGTAGGTCGTGTTGGTGTAGTAGTTACCTGTGTTGGTGGTGGTACCACCAGTGGTGCCACGCCGCACACATCCTGCAAAGCAGCATTTTTGGATAGGGTAAAAATGTCTGTCTGCTGCATGCACACTGGGGCTGGAGTGACGACTCTGATGAATGGGTCGTCATCATCAGACTGTTCATCAGCAGCAGAATACACCACTTCTACTTCTTCTTCGTCATCACCCATAAGTGACAGCCTTGCAGGAACCTTCCTTTTAGCTAGCTTTGTCGACTCATGGTGTGCCTCCCTCTCAGACTGCATTGGTGGGTGCCAATCAAGATCTAGATCATCAGAAGGAAGAGGGTTTGAAGAAGAACTTGTACTAGCCCTCCTTGACCTTTTTCTTGCTGGGGATCTGGAAGACAATGGATCATCAGAAGGAGTGGCTTGCTCGGATGATACCTCCGCTTGAATCTCCATTTCCTGATGTGCCCCTACTTCTGAAGGAACAAGCATTGTGGGCAGTTGTGCCTCTCCATGCGCCTCTACTTGCACCTCTACTTGCGCCTCTACTTGCGCCACTACTTGTGCCACTCCTTGCACCACTCCTTGCGCCACTCCTAGTGCCACTCCTTGCGCCTTTCCTAGTACCACTCCTTGCGCCTCTCCTAGTGCCACTCCTTGCGCCTCCCCTTGCACCTCTCCTTGAGCCTGGACAGGCTAGGGTGTTGGTGGCAGCATCCCAGCAGGCGCACATAGGTCGGGGATGCATGCGAAGATTGAGCGGCTGGGTAGAAGAGAACTTTGTTTTGGTGTTATTTTAAGGGGCAGGGTTTGGGCCCCGGGTCCCGGCCTGGCGCAGACGGGCTTGCCTAGCTTATCGTCTAGTATTGGATTACAGACAATTAAACTCTTGTTGTAAAACTTTTGCAGTACAAAATGCACATAGTGCAGCATTAATGAATAAGAGTGTGAGTTAAAAGTATAAAACCATATTAGATATTTCTAAAACTTTTTTCTGTCAAAACATTGCACCAGAAATTAGGTATTTGACCGCTTTCTTAATTATGGGGACACAGAATCACTTCTGTCGTCTCCCTCAGGGATTCAAGAATAGTACTGGGTTATTTTCAGCAAGAGTAACAGAGTTACTACAAGTGTATGATGACGAAGCGTTGTCATATGTCGATTACATCTATCTGACAGATGATGACTTGGATAGGCACTTGAATAGGGTGAATACAATTATTTTGGGATTCGCCTCTGAAGGGTACAAATTCAATAAAAAAAAAATCTAGAATTGCCCACTCAACGTCCTATTTTTAGGATATGAACTTTCAAGTAAAGGCAAAAGCCTGGCAGCAAACTTTCTAGAAAAATGTGCGTTGCTCCAACCTCCAAAAACACTGAAAAACTTACAGTCGAATCTAGGTTTCCTGAATTTCGGAAGAACTTACATTCTAAATTACGCAGAAAGGGTTAAACCTCTCTATGAGTTAATCAAACCTGATTTCAAAGCAGTTCATTGGACACAAAAACACACAGAAATGTTGTGTTCATTACAAACAGACATGTTAGCAACAAAACATTTGCAAACACGCAAAAACGTACGCAACTTAGTGATCCTAATCATTTCAGGACAATGCGGATTCACGTACTTAACTTTTAACGAAGGTGAAAAAGTACCAATAGCTTACAAATCACATTTGTACACACAAGCAGAAATGAAATTCACTTCAACAGAAAACAGCGGTTCAAACTGCAGTAGCAAAAGAGAGAGCCCTCGCACAGGGTAAGCGCATTATGGTCGGTACAGCTGTAGCTGCCTTAGAGGCAGTGACAAAAGCGAGCATTCCAAATGCTAAAGCTTTACACCCAAGATGGATACAATGGGTTAATTATCTTGCTGCAACAGACGTTGAATACGTTTTTGATCCATATTTGAAAAACCAAGTATTTCTACAATACGAGCAAGAATATCCTCTGCCTACTGAAATTCTGCCTCTAGAGCAGTATGAATGTATAATTTCTCCTGACAGATCAGCTCAACCCGCTACAGGGGTAAACAAGCCTATAGTGTGGCGTGCACGATCATTAAAGGTCGTTGGCGCGATGGCAAATTCCGACCAATGGTCACTAAAACACAATCTCTAGGAGAATGTACAGCTCAGCGAGCTGAACTACAAGCATTCAAGATGCAGCTTGAGAATACGGACCACTAATTCCCCACACTCATAGTGTGCGATTCGTATTATTGTGTTCAATATTACAATGAATACTTGCAAAACTGGATTCAAAACGGTTACAAAGATGCAAAAGGTAGCACAATCAATCATGAATTGTTTTGGGAACAAGTAGTTCAGTTATGACAAGGACTACAAAACACTCACGTGATACATACGCTGAGTGATGGCGTTCACGTTGCAGGGAATTCATTGGCTGATGAAGCCGCGAAGACAGCTGTGCAAACGGCTTCCGTAGCTGCAATCACTCGTTCAAAAACAAAAATAGACAGCAAAATAATGCTAGCTGTCAATGCCACAAGCAAAGGCAGCAGTGCAGCGTTACCTAATAAGTTTCCACTTGAATACTCATACATAATTGATTCAAACTCCATTCCTTTTGATCGAATCCCTGGAGTATGGGATAGGGTAATATCAAACAGGAGACGTAGAGTAGCTTTGATACACGAAGCACATTTGGGAGAGGGTCTGATACATAAGGGGATCTCTAAGTCTATACTAGAATTAAAAGAGACGTACTGGTGGCCAGGAATGAATGCTCACATGCACACATTTTCAATTAACGGCCATGACTGCAATAGAGATCGCAGCACAGAACGCCACCAGATATCTGACTATAGCATAGCCAGCCCAGTACAGACACCATTATTAGATAGCATAAGACTATCTGTACGCCGACGTCCCTATGAACAAATGCAATCCCACAAATATTCATTTGGATGTGGCCTCAGCGCTCGGCTGACACCCGAACTGTTATAAAAGATTTGCAAGTCTTTATCTGCACATACGCAGTCGGCACGCTACATTCTGACCCGGGTCCTGCTTTTAGCTCTCGAGCTTACAGGGAGGCCATGGCCAAATTGGCCGTTGCATTGCGGTACTCTAGTCCATTCCATCCTGAGGGAAATTCGGTAGTAGAGAGAAAAAAAACGGGACATAAAGCAATCTATAACAACTAGGGTATTAGGCTTGGGAGACGGGTGGGTCAGAAGCATCTAATAAGTGTCCAACATAGTCTTGACAATCTGCAAAGAAGTTCTTTAGGGGGTATCACTCCACATGAAGTCCTTTTTGGGACCAGAATGTTAGTATCGGACCTCAATTGTCAGACTTCAGCGGTAGACCAAAAACCCTTTGATATCCAAGACCGTTTGGCTGTTTTACAGGACTTAAATGAAATAAGAACGAAACAAAGTAACGTGTTCCTGAAGCCAACAACCACTGAAGAGAAACCGACCGTCCCAGCAAGACCTGTCTGGATTCCTAAGCTTGGGGATCTAGTCAGAGAGAAGATCGCTGACAAGTAGGAATTTGGGCCTTCTTACAGAAAACCAGTACCTGTCTTAGTAATCCAAGGATTAAGAACAGTATTACTGCCGTCCCTTGCTGGTAAAAAGGAGAACAGGTTTGTGTCCATCGACCTGGTCAAACCACATCATGTGGCCGATCATAAGCAGTAGGCCAAGTGGACTCCGCCAATGTAGCAGACGCCCAGCTCTGGCTACTATCTAAGAGGTTCAAACTGAGAGACCCATCACATTTGAAGAATCTGCAGTGCGAGATGAAGGACTAAGCAATAAAGCTATGGAACTTGTACCTCTTGAGACCCAAATAACAGTTTGTCAAGAAACACTTGTCTACAACGAAGTAGCATCAGACTGCATGAATGTAACAAGTAATCAAGTGGTTCCAGCGATTTCAACAAATCCGGATGCAATCTCTACAATTGGCAGAACTGCCTCTGGCTATTTCATTAACTTTGATACATTTTCCGAGGATCCCAGCGAACCTGAAACAAAGCCAGTAAGAAGAACTTTGAAAGAACAAGCAACAGACCTTTTTCATCACATGGAAAAGACTTATCTGTTTTCACCATGGATTGAACTTTGGATTGTGTTGGGTGTGCTTTTTCTTCTGCTTTGGTTGACTCTGGTAATAACTTTCAGAATGCTGATAAATGGAAGATATGTCAAAAAGGACACAGCAAGTAAGAACATCAACTTACTCCTCAAGCCACACAAATCATCTCATCGTGAACAAAGAGACTTCTCATCAGTGAACATCACAGCCGTTCCTATACTTGGTGGGATAGCTTGGGACAGAACTGACTATGACATTTTTGGCCCTGCGGAGCTGTTGAAGATTCCACACCAGTTCAAGATTTCCTAGAATGACTTTGTTTCGTCTAGTACCTTTTCTGATGATTGGGACTTCAAGACTGTTAATAATATGATGTCAGACTTAGAAATGTCTGCTTTATTTACAAATTATGAATACTTAGAAGGTTCATCAGATTATGAACAAATGTATTATTATAATCACTATGGTCATCATTTCTTGCACAAATCTGCAAACCCTAGAAATGTATTTGTGTATAACCAATGGGAACATTGTCCTACGCCATCAAAGGGTAGCTCAAAAACATTTTGGGGAAAATTTCCATACTTTTCAGGTTTTAATGTTTCCAATCCAGAATCATTTTACTTTAAAAATGTTAATAAGACAGGAATTAAAAGTATGTTGACAAATACCAAGAAAATTTATTCTGCAGCCTTTTGTGCTCAGCTGTCTTCACTAGGTTTCGACTTCTAGAAAGACAACATTGAGACAAAAACTATCTGGGGCACAAAAGATTGGCAAGTGCAGGGGATAGAAGCTTTATTTAGAGCCTGCATCATCCCAGAGCAAATTATGTTTTTGAATGACACCGTCCAACAGACATCTTGTCTTGGGTTAGCCAAGATAAAAAACCTAAACAATCCGTTCATACCTACACCTACACCTATTAGTGATAACCCTTCAGAGGGGGAGGTCGACGTACATACTATTTGGCATCACAACAGAACTGATCCAGATTGGAAAAAATGGTTAATCTGGCCTTCAGACACAAACAACTGTCAAGATAGATTCCTGAATAAAACACAGGGGTTCACATTCATTAGGCCCTGATCCAAGATATGTTCAGGGATAGCATCCAGGAATAGTAACAACATACAATGTAGGGAAACTGTGCCTTGAATAGCTGCATAGATCTACACTTAGGGATGTTAAACAACACTTATCTTTACTTAAAGATGGCGCTGATCTTAGGGAATTCTTGCTAGGACCAGGAAAACCGGGTCATAAACGTTTTATATATGCCGGTATCTATGCTACTTATAATGAAGCATGGAAGATTACGCAAGCAGAGACTGCAGAAGGAATACGAGAAATTGATTGTATTAATTTAGAGAAACTCCCTCTATAGTTGACAATGGGTTACCGACTCTGTCGTCCAGTATATATTCTTTGGACAGCAAAGTATCCTCTGCCATAGACATCATGGAACAGGACTTGGTCATGTTGCAACATGGTCAGTCGCAATTACGTTCTATCATGCTATTAAAGAACCGGGTTTTCTTAGAACCCAGCGGTGCCAGGGACACACCCGAAGTCTTCGGATTCTCCTGTCTTGGAATACAGAGACACGGAATACTTCTGGATGGCGTCAAAGATCAAATTTATTAGCTGCAGCTAGTAACAGTAAACCAAGCAATACAACACGGTGTACAACTCAGGAAACTGCTCAATTTTCATAGAGCAAGACATCGCTTTTTATACACCATATTCTCATTATAAATGTACACCCACTGCGCAAAATTCTGACCAATAGGACACATTTTCTAACTGAGTATCACATTATCAAAAACCCAATTTACAGTAACCCAACCCAAAAGTTAATTATTAGGACTGTCCCAAATTCAATTTCCACAAGCCGGACAAACCCATAATTGAAAGCACTACCCATGTAATGAAAAGTCGTAAGGAAAGAAACAATTCAGATGTTGAGTAGGATAAGATATGTGCAAGAAACTAAAAGTTAACGATATCCTGAACATTGATTGGCAATTTTAGAAAAGAATCAAACTTAAGGGAAATTGGTTTTGCGAGGTCAGTTTCAGGTGAAGAGGTCAGTTTCTCTGCAATTCACTCACAAGTCAGAAAAGGGCCTGTTAATGCATACATGAACAATGAGGCCCATGCAACTTTGTTCGTTCGGTTACCTCCACGGCCTACGTGAGGGCAACACAAAAATGGCGTCTTGAACAACTCAAACAAAATGGAGTCTGGTTCGAAATCACGGAACCTCAAACCCTCCTTTTGCCATTACGTAGGCAATGACCTAAACTCACGTCAATCTGAATCTAGGTCTATATCTATTCTCATCAGGTCATCAAGGTGTTGCTGTAACATCATCCTATTATCCTTCGCTTCTCTCGGGACGGGTCTTCTCACACAGATCGTAGCACAAAGACTACAAATGGCGGGACCACACTGGATGCATAAGCAACACGAGAAAAGGATTGCTAAAGCCATACCAAGAAACATCAGAACCTTCCATCCCCATTTGGACAGCAGTTCCCAAAACCATTCCATCAACGACCAGTTCCCTTCGTCTACATGTATAGACTCAGCGGACTTATGTAACCTCAAGATGGCTTGGTACACTGTCGGGGCGTTATTAGGTATGAAAACACAGCAATTAGACCCGATCAATTTACATACCCCACCTCTATCTGCAAGTATAATATCTAAAACAAAGCGGGTCTGTAATGTCATAAGGCGATCTGCTTGAAGCTCAGCTGTAATATTGCTAAGGCCACCTGCAGTCTCATTTATAGTGGCCTCGACCACTCTCGTAAGCTGACGAATATTTCTACCATTAGCCATAGGACCCCAAAAGGGCAGAAAACCCTTAAAGAAGTCTCCAACTTCTTGTGCGACAGTATCATTCGCATCGATAACACCTCTATCATATCTTGTCTTGTGGTAATTGAAAGCAGCTGTATACGTAGGGGGTAGCAAAAATGCCACATAACATGTGCCTGAAAAATCAGGAGGCAACCATGTATATGCTCTGTCGTAACAAACAAAATATGTGCCTTTAGCTGGCACGAACGGTGGAGATTTCTGGGATGTATAGACATAGGTGTGAACACACACACTCTTACAAAGCTGAGCTCTCGGATTCTGACCATTACCTTGCAGACAAAAATGACCTCGGTGGGGTACAATCCAAATAGGGGGAGACCTTTTTCGTCTCTCCTTCTCTGTCAGGCTAATGCTATATCCAGTCTTGTTCCAACCGATATATGCTCGTACCTCATCCTCAGGGATAGCATTATACGCATCAATATCTCTGATCATATCTACTATTCCCTGTATCAAGGCATTATTACTCACATTATCTTTGACGGAACGTACAAGAGATGCTTCATTCGCATAGATAAACATTGCTTGGAGTGCCCATACTGACCCATTAGGCGAAAAAGGCAAAACCAAATATGGCATTCCCTTATCTGTCGTATGTGGCATAAGACCACCAACCCAACAATTTGCGGTATTTACGACTAACTGATGCTGATGCAACATCTGTATAAACGAATTGTTCACAAATTCTGATCTTCGTGTCTGTTCATGTTCAGGCAACGTATGAAACTCATGTAGAGAAACAGTAGGAAAAGAAAGAGTAGGTTGGGAGGTAGATGTAATCGGCTGTTGTGTGTGTGACATAGAAAATCCAACCCACACAAGCTAACGTAATATTCAAAAGCATTAGAAAACACAGTATTAAAAAACATTTGTTACGAATTAATGTACACATTTTTGCTCTGAAATCGACTCTCTTAGCACTCTTATCAGACTCAAAAGACTCCATCCTCTAACGTGCTGCTCACAGCTATTACCTTCTTCACTTAAGTGTGCGTCAAGATCGTACTAACTACCCTGAACCACAGACCTTGTGTCAATACGCGGCTCACCCCTTAAGGCTGTACCGCGACCCTGCAGCTGAGTCCGGATGGTGACTCGAAAAAGAAAAAAAGTTAAAAAGTCTCTTGATCTGACAAGGTGTAATTCACTATATAAAAAAATTCAGATTTTATTTGTCCATGAGAACAGTTTTTTTGGTCTCAAATTGTAGCGTTCTTTACCAAGCACAGTTGGGTCTTTAAAAAGGAGCTCCGGATTCGTCGTGTCGAGCTTCAAATGTGGAGGCACAGTAGCTTGCAGAACATCATCATACTCGTGTTCTGGCCGAGTCCATGTCAAATGAGCATCACTAAAAGGCACAAATCTAGGAACTCTTTCACATTCAACGTCGGCTATACCATCCCCCACCAACTTATCATACGGTAAAGGCAAAGGAACTTTTTTAGTATGGGTGGCATGCACCCAATTTTTTTTACCAGCTACTCTAACAGCAGTTCTAGTGGCCAAGAGGACCAAGGGCCAGATGTAGGCAATTCCTATTTACCGACTCCTAAATACCGAACCATACCGATTCGGTATTTAAGAGTAGGTAAATAGGAAGGAGGCATATGTAGGTAATCCTTATTTCCTAATTTCCGAATCGGTAAGATTCGGTATTTACCGATTCTGTAAATACCGAATCGGTATTTCACATTGATTCCTATGGGCCTTGAAGCCCATAGGAATCAATGGGAAATACAGAATCTTGCAAGGGTGCAGGGGGTGTCACTTTGACACCCTCTAGCACCCCAAGTCCAGGCTTGTGTGACATGTGGCACACATACATGCCCTAAGGGCATGTCTGTGTGTCACATTGCACAGGTGTGCATGCACAGATGTGCATGCATACCTGAATTCGGTATTTTACCACCCAATAGAATTGAGTGGTAAAATACCGACTCTTAAGGGCCTGTGGCACTCTTAGGAGTGTCAGCTACATATGGATTTACGCCGTTACCGACCGGTATTTGGCTACCTACATCTGGCCCCAAATGTGGTCTAGTCCATCTCGGCTCCAAGTTTTTGGTTCGTTGAAAATTCATCATCAAGACAAAATCACCAGGTTGAATCGTATGGCCTGGATCTGCAGTAGCTGTCAGCAAACTGTCATAGACCTGTTGCTGGAGAACACGTAATTTAGCAGTCAAGTCATGTAAGTAATACACCAACATAGGGTACTCAATCTCGCTGTATTTCTTAGGACGAGGCACACCCCAAACATTCGCTGGATGACCAAAAACTATTTCGTATGGGCTAAGTCCCACACGAGAATGCACTGTCGTCCTTGTTGACAAAAGAGCCAACGGCAAGGCATCCGGCCATGTAAGACCAGTGCTCGCTTGTATCTTAGCTAATTTCAGCTTCAAAGTAAGCATGGGTGGAAAATCCGTTCCGCTCGCGGATTTTGCGGATTTTCGGTAAGTTCGCAATCCGTGAGATTCGCGAATTTCCCGCAAAATCCGCGAGCGGAACGGATTGGGTCAAAAGTTCAAGCTGACTTTTTGTAACTATTTTAGAATGGCGCCGGCAAGCTGCCAGAGCCTCTAAAATAGTTACAAAAGTCAGCTTCACCAGGAAGCACTAATAGATAAAGTAAAGCAGGTGCTAGAGTTGATGCTCAAATTCAGTTACACAATCATTAATCACCCCAAACTTGGGGTGATTAATGATTGTGTAACTTAATTTGACCTTCAACTCGAGCACCTGCTTTACTTTATCTATTAGTGCTTCCTGTTGAAGCTGACTTATGGCTGAGGGCAGAAGGGCACAAAGTGGGACAGAGGGCATGAGTTAGGCAGAGGGCAGAAGGGCACAGAAACCAGTGGGGCAGAGGGCAAAAGGGCACAAACAAGAGTGGGGCAGAGGGCAGAAAAGCACAAAAACAAGTGGTACAGAGGGCAGAAGGGCATAAAAAACGAGAGGGTGGCAGTGAGGAACCAGGCAAAAAAAAACGCGAACACGCAAAGCGCCCCGCGAAAACGCAAAGCGCCCTGCGAACACGCAAAAATAAAAAATCCGCAAAATTCGCGAGAGTTCGTGAATTTTGCGAATTGCGAATCCGTAAATACGCAATTTTGTGGATTGCGAATTCACAAAATTCATCCATACTTACTTCAAAGTGCCGTTATAGCACTCGACAAATCCAGCAGACTGGGGGTGATTCGCAGCATGGAATTTCTGTTTTATTCCCAAACCAGCACATACTTTCCTCATGATTTGACCGACAAATTCACTCCCATTGTCGCTCCATACAATTCTCGGCAATCCATACCTAGTGAAATACTCTTTGAGCAAAACCTTGGCTGTAGACAAGGCAGTATTATCCTTTAGGGGGTAGGCCTCTATCCATCTGGAAAAGGCGCAAACAACCACAAGGACATACTTCAAATTATTGCATCTCTCCATGTGAATATAATCACTTCAAACGGATAAGTTGGGGGAGCAAAATGACCAGCTGGAGTAGGGGTTCCCTTGCCAGGATTATGCATCAAGCAAATCATACAATGCTTCACCAAATTCTCAGCACATTTAGGAATTCCAGCATTCTGCCATATCGGAGCCAACAACTTGCATATTCCTTTCGAACTAATGTGAGCCATTCCATGAGCCATAGTAACCACTGGGAGCACATACACGTCAGGCAACAACCATCGCTGGTGCTCCGACAACTCAACCCAACAACCTGTCGAATCCAACATACCCGTACTTTCTCCCCACGTACTCACTTCCTTTTCCGTAGCTTCAGCCTGAATCAACTTCACACTTTCTATTGTGTCTTCACACATTCCACCAGCCATAACCCAATTAGCAGGGCCCGCAACATACATACGGCTCATCATATCTCTCGCAGTTTCCTTCGCAATTTCATCCGCAAACGCATTCCCTCGACCTACATCATCCACAACTTTCTTATGCTCACTACACTTCACAATTGCAATCTGCTTTGGGAGAGTAAGTGATTCCAGAAGTTCATTCACTAACTGCCCATGCTGAATTTTCGGCCCATGAGAAGTAAGGAATCCTCTTTCTCTCCACAAACGTCCAAAACTATGGGCAACACCAAACGCATACTGGCTATCAGTATAGACATTCACTCGCTTTCCCTCTGACAACACACACGCTCTAGTCAATGCAATCAACTCTGCTGCTTGCGCAGAATTCTGTGCTATGCGTGCTGTTTCAACAACTGTATGTAAAGTTGTGACAGCATATGCCGCAGTCGTCTCACCATTCGGAAGCTTGAAACACGAACCATCTACCCATAAGGTACCATCAACATTCGTGAGAGGAGTATCTTTTAAATCAACTCTAGCCTTCGTTTCCTCCTCTGTCTGGGGAATACAATCATGCTGTTCCTGAACATCTGTCTCTACAGAAATCGGCAACAACGTAGCTGGATTCAACACATTACATCTTTTGATGTGAACATGGCTAGCCAAAAGTGTCAACTCATATCCTGACAGACGTGCACTAGTAAGGTGCTGAGTCTTGGTCCTGTTTAATAAAGTATCCGCTGCATGTGGGACCATCACAATGAACGTATTATCCAATACCAAACCAGTAGACTGTCGGATAGAAACAGCCGCTGCTGCTGTAGTTCTCAAACAGCTCGGCAACGCTTTAGCTACCGGATCTAACGTAGCTGAAAAATACGCACATGGGCGTTTCTTGTCTCCAAACTGTTGAGTCAACACTGACAATGCACAACCTTCTCTCTTGTGAACATACAACGTGAAAGGTTTACTGTAGTCAGGAGTACCCAACACCGGAGCAGAACACAATGCATCACGTAATTCAGAAAAAGTTTTCTGACAATCATCAGACCAAGGGAGAGGATACGGATTATCTTTAAGAGTCAATGCCAACAGAGGTTTCGCTAGCAAGGAAAAGTTGGGGATCCATTGCCTACAATACGAGGTGATACCTAAGAAAGCACGCACTTCTCTCTGTGTGGATGGCACACTCATTTGCGCAATCGCTTGGATTAGTTCTGGGGTCAACCTTCTTCCCTCCTTCGACAAGAGATGACCTAAGTAGGTTACTTCTTGTCGGCAATACTGTAACTTGGAAGGTGACACTTTATGATGAAGGTCAGACAAATGTCGTAACAAAGAAAGAGTAGCTTCTTTACAAATCTCTTCGTCATCAGCAGTAATCAACAGATCATCAACGTACTGAATAAGAGTAGCACCAGAAGGCAACACAAAATCATCAAGCTGAGTTTTCAACGCCTGACTATAGATGGAGGGACTTTCACAATAACCTTGAGGAGCTCTCTTAAACCGGAAGCTGCGGCCTCCTAAAGAGAAGCCGAAAATATCTCTACTCTCCTCGGCAATCGGAATACTGAAGAAAATATTCTTCAAGTCGATAACAGAAAACCAGGCTGCCGAAGCAGGAATCAGAGTCAACAAAGCAGTGATATCAGGGACAACAGGAAACTGTGGCACAACAATCTTATTCACTTCTCGAAGATCGATCACAAACCGATACACAGGTGGCTGAGAAGCATCAGTACGCTTAAGGACAGGCAAAACAGGACTGTTACACACATTACCTCTCGTTTCTTCAATTACACCCTTCTCAACCAAATCATAAATAATTGCTAGAAGAGCTCTCTCGCCATCACTCGATATTTTATATTGGGGAATACGAGGTAGCCTAGCATTTGACTTAAGGGTAACAACATAGGGTGGAATCTGCAAAAGACCAACATCATTGGGACCTGTAGCCCAAAGTGTATCAGGAAGAGAACGCAATTCCAATGGAAGGCTATCTTTAGACAAATACATCGGAGAAATCACTTTCTTACCCAAGGTAATATGTACTCCCGCAGGAGAGCAATGTAATGTCGCATGCAGTCTTTTCAGCAAGTCCAAACCCAACAGATTCTCACCACAACAAGTCGTTAGAATAAGGGGAGCTTCCAATTCACAAGGACCAATAGAAAGGGACAAAGGACTAGAAACCGGATTACGAACTGGGGCGCCTGAAAATCCTACGGAAACATTGGTCAAGCCAGACAAAGGTGCGCCAGGAAGTTTAGAGTGCATAATAGAACTCTTCGTCGCACCAGTATCCAAAAGAAAAGGTTCTGCCACACCTGATGTAATCACTTCAACATAAGGTCACCCCTGGTCTACTGGAACTGACACTACTCCCTCTCTTTGCCCATGGCTGTCCTAACTATCGTTATAACCAGCACTCTCACTTCCGACATAATAATCATCAACATAGTACTGTGCAGACTGACCACTCGGAACATTCTGTCTGTCAAAATAATTCGCAGAATTCTGAAGGGAAGAGGAACGCTCATTCTGGGGTAACACACCACGTCCCCTACCCCTAGGAGCTTGCTGGAAACCACCACGACCTCTCTGACCAGATACGCCATTCGCACGCTGTAACAAAGCCGGGCAACTATTCTTGAAATGACCTTCCTCTCTTCAGTAAGCACACTGATTAGGACCAGGAAAGAATCGCGGAGCATAAGGCTCAGGCTTCTGTAACAATCTCCGAAACTGTGGAGGTTGCTGAAACTGAGGTTGATTCTGACGAGGCGGATAAGTTTGCTGCAAAAGAACTTTCGTCTTTAAATCTTTAGTTTTCTTCTCTGCTTTATCCTTCTCATCTTTATCCCTATTCTCGTAATATTGTGCAGTAGCCAATATCTGGGCCGACGAAGAAACAGCCCATGAACTCTCAGAGTCCTTTAACTTATTAGAAAGTTCGGGAAGCAAATTAAAGACAAATTTGACCACGAACAACCTTTGACCACCTTCCATAGTCATGTCCTGACCACTATGATCAATAAACGTTTCCTCAAACCTTGTGAAGAAATCAGACACACTCTCATCTTTCTTTTGCTTGCATGCTGCTAACTTAACCCAACTCACTCGTAAAGGAGGCATCATAGTTTTCATTAAATTAATAATCCTACCAGGTAATTCTGCAACTAAGGGCTCAGGTTTGGCACCTCCAACCTGCCGACCATCTGCAGCAACAATATTAGCCCACGTATCTCCTAATTCTTGCGCATGATTCTCATGAGGAATCTTCGCCCACAAAGGTTGAGGAACTACATTACCCATTAACATATCTATGTCAGCTAAATTCATAATACACGCTTCAACTGTCTGAGACAACTCCTTGTAATAACCGGCAGGATTCTTACGGGGGTCAGGTAAAGTCTGCTTAAGAGCCAAAACCTCTGCTCTTTTCCAAGGGACATGTACCCATACTCGCTGAAAATGTGCCGGTACACCCTGAATACCCTGATTAACATTAGCAACAACTTATTTATTTAGAGAATTTGTTAAGCCCACAAATACCCGAGGGTGTCTCGGCGCTGGGTGTCCACTATGCTGTCTGAGAAGTAAATTACTGTTTAAAAAGCCAGGTTTTTATCTGTCTGCGAAAGGAAAGGAGGGAAGTGCAGGTTTTTATTTGGCTAGGAAGACTGTTCCAAAGTTTGGTGGTGGTCACTATAAAGGACCTGTCACCCCAGGAAACTTTCTTAGTCCTTGGGACCTGTACAAGACCAGCAGTAGAGGAACAAAGGGGTCTGACAGGAGTGTAAGGGCAAAAGGCATCTTTTAGGAAAGCAGGTCCTAGGGAGTAAATTGCTTTATAGGCAATGCAGAGTGACTTAAATGTAGTTATTTTCTTTACTTGACGTGTATCTAACAAGGACCCCCTGGTTATATGGATCTTATAGTTCCTAGGTCAGGGAAATTAATACAATTGAAAGGCAACAACCTAGGCAACTAATTTCTCAAACACATTAATAGTGAAATAAATGAACAATTGGCTGAGACTGACTGTAAGACTTGAGTGATTTTATTTAACAATTACACAGTTAATAAATCCTTATTATAACGCAATCATAAAAGTTAAAATTTCATACAAGATTCTAAAAACAAATGAAAACATAAGTAAAAAATATATATTCATCAGTGATAAATCAGTGGCGAGAAATGAGTCTCTACGCGCGTTTCGGCGTCCAGCGCCTTCTTCATGGAGTAGCCACACAATTTCTAGAGAGTGAAAATATACATAGATTATATATACATAATGACACAATTTATGCAATTTAGACAAGTTTATTAATATCTTCAATTTTAATCTATACAGCCATTTAGTCCAGTTTCTGTTTAACAGATTTAGGAAACAACAGTAATTTCCATTGTTCAATTTTATTCTTGTCATTTCCTTACAAGTTCTCTCTGAGTCCAAAAAGACATCTGTCTTAACTTGGGATTTGGAAAAAGTGGGATACGAGATTACAGTGATAGATTAAGATATTTTTATAGAAGATTTCCTACTTCAGTAGTTTGGAGAGCATTTGATATGCTTCAGACAACGTATAGCCACTCAATTAGTGTAGGAGGAGATAAGCGAATGGTCTTTTGAGGGCTTATTTATGATGCTGTATTGATGAAAAAACGACCAAATGACATGAAAATTATTTTAACTTACTTTTATACAGGGCAGAGGAAATAAAATTATTTGTTTCTCTTATTTTGTGGGTGTTTTTCTTAAATAACGGTTTGTTATTTACGTCTGTAATACTTACAATAAAGATCACTTATTTGACACTGGTCAAGACGGTTCTCTACTTCTTAGGTAACTCGTTTTGGATCCAGTGTTACAGGAGCTTGGGTATAAAATTATCTCAATTATTGCTTTTATATATATTCCCGATGAGAGAGTCAGTTTACAGGTATTGTTTAGTAATGTAAAGTAAAGAATTACAGACATCATAGGTAAGATCAAAAATAAGTCTAGATATACTAAGTCCACCACTGTGTAAGAAACTGAATTAAATTAAATCACTGCTAAGATCATAACCAATGGATACAATTCTGGCTTTACACCCTTTTTAAAAAACAGATACTAGACGTCACTGAGGTGGATTCCGACCTAGGGAATCTTATCCGGCATTTCTTCAGTTAAAGGGCTCCGGCCAGCGGGAATTTACTACTTGGGTCCTGGTCAATCAGGTAAAAACATTACTAAACGCACGTAGAGACTCATTTCTCGCCACTGATTTATCACTGATGAATATATATTTTTTACTTATGTTTTCATTTGTTTTTAGAATCTTGTATGAAATTTTAACTTTTATGATTGCGTTATAATAATGATTTATTAACTGTGTAATTGTTAAATAAAAACACTCAAGTCTTACAGTCAGTCTCAGCCAATTGTTCATTTAATTCACTATTAATGTGTTTGAGAAATTAGTTGCCTAGGTTGTTGCCTTTCAATTGTGTTATTTTCTTTACTTGCAACCAGTGAAGTTGTTCAATAGTGCTGGAAATAGGGGTAAACTTGGGGGTCGCAGAGATCAGTCTGGCCGCAGCATCCAGCACCAATTGTAGTTTTTTTATAACTCCTTCCTGAGCATTGACTAAGAGCGCGTTACAATAGTCAATGCGGGATATGACTAATGCACTGACCAAAGTCCTGGCCATATTCATGGGAAGGTAAGGGAGACGTTTTTTGATCATTCTCATAGTATAGAATGAGGATGACACTACAGCATTAACATGGTGTTTAAGTGTAAGTTTAGTGTCCAGTATCACCCCCAGATGTCTTGCTTTGGCCACTGGAGATGGAGGTGGTCCAAGAACATCAGGCCACCAAGTGGGTAATCAAGCTGGGGAGAGATTACCAAACACCATCACCTCCGTTTTACCGGAGTTAAGCTTCAGGCAGTTTGTGGACATCCAGTCACTTATTGCCAGCATTCCTGAGCTAAAATTAGAAGCCACTTCATCTCCGTTTTTATTAATAGCCAAGACAATCTGGGTGTCATCAGCATAGGATGTCACCACCAGGTGATGGGATTTAATGACCCTCGCCAAGTCCGACACATAGATGTTAAATAGTGTCGGACTTAGCGAGGATCCCTGGGGGACACCACAAGGGAGAGTAAAAGGTGGTGAGGTGAAATTGCCAAAGGCGAGGGATTGTACTCGATCAGCGAGAAAAGAGGAAATAAGATCCCTGGCACCATGTGTGATCCCCATCGCTGAGACACGGACGATCTAGATGGAATGATCGACCATGTCAAACGCGGCGGACAGGTCTAACAAGATGAGCACTGCCGATCCTCCCCCATCGAGTGTCATCCTGATTTCATCCGTGGCTTTAATAAGCGCAGTTTCCGTCCCATGTC
Source organism: Lissotriton helveticus (assembly GCF_964261635.1). Classification (NCBI taxonomy): domain Eukaryota; kingdom Metazoa; phylum Chordata; class Amphibia; order Caudata; family Salamandridae; genus Lissotriton; species Lissotriton helveticus. Next base: position 927,255,912 of record NC_136057.1, read on the forward strand.
CCTTTCGAAATCCAAATTGTGAGTTATCCAAACAGTTATTGTGATCTATGTACTCTGAAATTTGGATATTCATAATCTTTTCAACAGTTTTGTCGGGGAGAGGGAGGCAGGCTATGGGTCTATAGTTAGCAACTATAGAGGGATCTAGAGAACTCTTCTTGAGAGGCTTAATGATCGCTTTCTTCCAGATGGACGGAAAGATGTTGGAGGAAAACATAGCATCAAATATTTCCGTAAGTATGGGACCTATGATGTCAGGAAACATCTTAAGAATGGAAGGGGGGCATGGATCTTCGGGCGAGCCAGAATTGGTAGTGCAGAGTAATTGTGACACCAGTTCTGACGAAACCTGGATTAAGTTCTGAAAGGAAGGACGAGAGGTTAAGTCAGGTGGGATAGAGCCTGCCCACGTCAAGTCTGTATGATCCTTAGGAGTAAGAGATGAATGTACAGTACTGATTGTGTGAGCCTTAAATTGAGTATAGATGTCAGTCACTTTACTTTGAAAGTGGTCCGCCAAAGAGTCACAAAGCTCTTGAGTAGCTATGATGGGGGTGGATGTCGCTTGACCAGAGAGACACGTGACTACCTGAAAGAGTTGCATAACAGAGTCATGAGCAAGATTAATTTGGGTGCTGTAAAATTTACTTTTTTCCGTAACAATGAGTTGTTTATACTTAGACATCATGATTTTGTAGCCAGATTTTTGTTCTGAGTCATAGTCTCGTCTCCATCTACGTTCCTGACGTCTACATTTTTGCTTCTCCTGCCTGAGGACCTCATTGTACCAAGGCGCAGATCTAGAAGCCCTATTAATGGATTGTTTCTTCAGAGGGACCGTCATATTCACTGTGTTCTGAATCCAGTTGGTGTAGTTGATAGCTCCTTGCTCAGGATCAGTCGCAGTAGATGGCAGTGAGGTTAGTAAAGATGACTGAGATGCGAGAATCTCAGTGCTTTTCCAAGCTCTAAATTGGTTGATGGATAAGGGATTTGTAGTTGGAGAGAGGGTGTCTTTTAGTGAAAAGTCAAAAAGAATGGCCGAGTGGTCTGTCCATGTCAAAGGGAGAACATCTCTCATCTTGAGTGATGTATGACTGGAGAAAAGACCATCCAGAAGGTGGCCCGCAGTGTGGGTGGGACCAGAAACTAATTGTGAAAGTCCTATTATTTCCAATTCAGATAAAAGAGCTGCTGTGTCAGGATTGTCTGACATCTCGAGGTGAAAGTTAAAATCACCCAAAATAGTGTACTGATTTTCGCCTGCCAGTGGTTCTAATAGCATTTCCAAATTAGCAAGAAATGCACCACGATGTCCTGGAGAACGATAGATGAGCGTGCCTTTAAAAGGGGAAACATTGGAAGTGGCAATTGTAAAAGTAATTGCTTCACAACTGGTGGTAGGGACAGCCTCCATTCGTACTATTAGATTATTGCGATATACAATGGCCAGGCCACCTCCTTTTTTCGGAAGTGGTCTGTCCAATCTGATGTTCGAGAATCCGTCAGGAGTTGCGGTGACAAAGTCAGGTCCACAGGAGGGATCACCCCAGGTTTCGGTTACGAAAAGAATATCAAGATTGTAGTCTTCAATAAAGCTCAAAATTTCATATTTATGCTTGGGCAGGGAACGTGCATTTATTAATGCTGCAATGCACGGTTTAGGCAGAGTTTTCTTCTTGCAAGGGGTGACTGTTGGTAAACGACAATAGTTATTAGTAACAAAAGAACAGCTAGGACAGATAAAGGGCGGGAGTATGGCTGGTTGGCAAGTTCAAGACGAGGACAGAGGAGAGGGGATGTATTTAACAAGTGACGTTGCTTAGAATCATAAGTCAAGGGTACCTCGGGACTATTTTTAGGGTAACTGACAAGGGGGGTGGCACTAGGCTCGGTCCAGGCGCGGACGGGCGCAGACGGGCTTGCCCTAGGCGCGCCCGCTGCGCTCGTCCGCTGCGCGGCCGGGAAATACACATTGATATACACCGGAAGAGGAGGTAGGGGGCGTGGCCTGATGCAGTGGGCGTCACCTGTGGGAGCAGGGAAATGGCGTCAAGAATGTATCCCGCGGCAGCGATAATATCGGCTGCGCGGGGAAGCCCAGAGCGAGGAGAAGATAAGTAAGTGCCCAGGGAGGGGGGAGTTAAAATACAAACACAATATCACAACAGGATTTAAAATATTAAGCAAACTTTCTCCCGGCTGTGCCTCAGGAGGTAAAGTGTCCACTGACTCGCGCTAGTAGTCAGCGCGCTTTTATGGACTATCGGCGGGGGGTGTGGCCTGATGCAGTGGGCGTCGCCTGTGGGAGCAGGGAAATGGCGTCAAGAATGTATCCCACGGCAGCGATAATATCGGCTGCGCGGGGAAGCCCAGAGCGAGGAGAAGATAAGTAAGTGCCCAGGGAGGGGGGGAGTTCAAATACAAACACAATATCACAACAGGATTTAAAATATTAAGCAAACTTTCTCCCGGCTGTGCCTCAGGAGGTAAAGTGTCCACTGACTCGCACTAGTAGTCAGCGCGCTTTTATGGACTATCGGCGGGGGCGTGGCCTGATGCAGTGGGCGTCGCCTGTGGGAGCAGGGAAATGGCGTCAAGAATGTATCCCGCGGCAGCGATAATATCGGCTGCGCGGGGAAGCCCAGAGCGAGGAGAAGATAAGTAAGTGCCCAGGGAGGGGGGAGTTAAGATACAAACACAATATCACAACAGGATTTAAAATATTAAGCAAACTTTCTCCCGGCTGTGCCTCAGGAGGTAAAGTGTCCACTCCTCTCTCCATACAGGGGGAACCTCTCTCATAGGATACTGCTTCACTTTCCTCCTAACAGAGGAATCAGGTTCGTACAATGTCTGAGGCGGTAATCTAGACCTAAAAACAAGTATCGTCTCCACGGCATCTGTAACATCAGATTCCACTATCGTCCCTTTAGCAAATTCGGACTGAACATCAAGCACTTCCTGCGGAATCGGACCCAACTCATTATCTTCCCATTCCTGATGGAGAAAAGTACACATTACATCAAAAACATACCTTTGCTTAGGCGGCTCCCACTGAAAGAAAACATCCATAACCGCTGGCAAATTATACCTGGAATCATTTAAAATCCATCTACGAGCCAACAAATCCAACACTGTCCGTTCCTCGGAACTAGGAAGCTGACTACGACTCTGCTAACTCTATAACCATGTCTAGGGCAAGCACGTCACCATTACCCCAGGTTACCCTGGCAACACAATGTCAGACCGCGTGATTACAAAAGAACTACCATTATAATTTTAAGCACAACACCAATGGGCGGAAAACCGGTACTAATATTTTTATAATAATAGATATAACCTATTTGCCTTTGCGTATTCATTATTAGACACGGCCAACATAATAATTTTCCCCGACATCGATCATTCCCTTCGACGTCCTAGGAGTATTTACCTTATGTCACCTTGGTAACGCAAAGTTGGACCAATGAGATCGCCCTAAGATTACGTAGCCATAACGCCTTAAGACAGACCCGGAAACAGAATCACTGTTTCCGGGTGGTTGTGAGCAGCGTACAAAGTGAAGACGCGAGGAGCGGACACAAGAGGTAGCGAGGACAGACCCGCAAGTCGCTGCTTAACCGCAAGTATACTTGTGACTGTTTGGAAAATAATTTAAGTCTTCCCTTTTTCCCCCATCAGTCTCCCTTGAGCCCTCCACCTGACTGGAGCACGTAAATTACACGCGCAAGGTAACGAACGACTCCTGACACAACCGGAACAACTGGTAGTCTGTCAGACGACGGACTGGGCACAAAACACTTTTGCATTTGGTCACCAGGTTTCGACACGATTGTGTGTACATGCGTGCAGATCAACTCTTTACATAGCGATAGGTCACACACATGCGGGCTCACTTTACGCCAGACCAGACTACTACTGGGTGGCCACTACCAACGAAGTGTGTTTTTGTAATAATTTTGGAAAGATTACTGTTTGAACCACCGAGAGACGACCAATAACGATAAATACATGCATGAAACACCAACCTCTGAGCATGCTATAGCCCTCCGTACGAATGTGGAGAGTGAGATGAGAGAGTTGACATTGCCATATTATATTGTTGGTTTATGAAGTATTGCCATTTTTTAGTTGTGAGATAGTCTACAAAATAGCTAGACTTATTAAGCAGTTTTCTGCTTGGTACATGTCCCATTGAAATTACCCCCCCCCCCTTTGTATGTTAAAAGAATTTGTGTTTTTTCTGTTACAGGTACACTGAGACCTTTATCATAAGGAAACATGTCAAATTTTCCTATTTTCTAATCACTTTTCTTGAGAGCACTTTACTCCCAATTCCCTTCACGTTATTCACATAACGGTCCTGATGAATGCCCGTAAGTCCTAATTAAGGCGGACAAGGCAGAAACATGTCGACCAATTTTTACTCCCCCTCATAAGATTTTATTCTATTACTCTAAGTGCACCTACGACTCATAAATATATCATAAGATGCACTTTTTCAGAGTTACTCAGACCCGAACCCAGACCCAATAAATTTTCCGTCTGGTTTTCCGGGCTTTTTAAGGATCCCCTATCACTGGCTCACTACTGTTCCAACCTTGGGTAAGAACCTCCTGGTGGAGGCTGCATAACTCAATGACCTAATGATTATGCAAACACGTGAATGTACAGCGGAGAATCAAGATATACCGCTTGAATACCACCATACCCATCACGTGCATGAGGGTCTTTTACTTTGGGATGTTCGGCCGTTTTTCCTGCAGACCTAAGGTTGTACAGGACAAGTGATCCTTTCTCCTTTGATTAATATATGTATTTTTGGAAATTAAAAGGATCCTCCTTTCCATCTCCCCCCTTCTGATTAGAAGATTCATTGAGATCTCACAGAAGCAAATTGTTGACGGTGAGGTACGAGCATTATGAACATTGCTAATGCGACCAATGCTGACGGCGATGCTTCACATCTATGTGCGGTTGATCTTCTTAACGAGGTAGTCCAACTTTCACCTACAATGGTAGACAAATTCTTTACAGACTTAGAAGATTTTATGTTTTCTCCAAACAATAACACTGACTTGATTTGGCACACAGTGTTCTGAGAGACTCTGAATTCGACCTTCATTTCTAACTTTGGAACTCTTTTTTCTATGATTATTAATTTTTCAAAATTTGTATTTTTCATTTTTTGGCACAAAGTAATCTGCTTCAAGTAGAACTATTCATTGAGAACTAGAATTCTTTGAAAAACTTCCAGAGACAATATTTGACCTTGTCCTCATACCAACAGTTATATGCTATATGACATGAAATGGTTTTGGCACCTTTTTATTCTGTAGAAACGAGCCATTTCATAAATGTATTTTCGTGATTCATTCAGACAGCATTTACAAATGTCAAATTTATGCCTAGAATGAAACATTGCTTTAAATGCGTACAGCACCAATGCGTTTTGTGTACAACCAGTACCATTGCATTTTCATGTGTTTTGGGTGGGTTTTTAACACATCATGTTTAGATATGCTTAACGTGTAAGAAAGTGGAGTGGGTGTTGTATGGCGTTTTAGATTCTGAATGGATTTTCTCGATTCATGCCCTTATATAGGTATAATTCACGTTGCCCTTATATAGGCATAGAAATCAAGCCCTTATTTAGGCATAGCCCATGCAACCCAAATAGAGGCATGGCTACTTCCATCCGTTCACCAAATGTCACACCGATTTCTTGGAAAACCAGCTTAAGCCGTCAGGGACTTCCCCTTGCTTGAATATTGATTTCTCCAAGAACTGTTAGTTTTACAATGAACAACTATTCCTTAGGGGTTCATTTGTGACGTTCATATGCCCGACTTTACGTCAAACATGGCATTCCTAAACACCTTCAAGGTATAAATATACCTTCACTTGCTGGGAGCAGTTCGACGACCTACTTGCCCAACGTAGCTCGCTACAGCAGGTGCAGAAGGAAGCCGCCTCTCCAGTTGACGCACTGATCAGGAAGCTGCCCTCCTCTGCTGAGAAATCCAGCTCCAGTGTTTCTGACTACCCTTGCTGGGGTTTTGGGAAATCGATTCCCGAGACAGAGATACTAGACCTCCTTCATTCCAAGGTATGGAGCTGATTAGAAGCTTGGGAAACCTTTGGTAGATTCTTGGCAAAAACTAAACATATGCAAAAGACCATTCTTACTTCTTCCCTTGTACTAGACCTAGGTTAGGTACATTGGGGTAGGCTATTTTAGAAGCACCAGTTCAGTATTTTAGTCTATGTTATTTATGTATTTATTTTTATATGGCTTAGAAACCATACAATGCTATTACAGTATTATTTCATAATACTATTCTCGTTGTACGCATTATACTTTGCATTCTGTCTAACGTTTGTAGCAGCTCACCTCTCTTGCATGAGAAAAAGACTGTTCAATAACCTTTTATTGAAAACGCCCATCTCACTATTTCTCTGCAAACGGTGTAGAAACGAAGCATGCACGATTGACTGAGTAAAATAGTTATCTATTGTTTCCATGACTCTGAAGATAGTTATTGAGAACAAAAGATTCCTTTCTGTGTTACTCAATTTGATGCTGATCAGTCAGCCCACATTAAAGTAATGACCTTCTGACACTTATCGTGACACAGTTAAGTATTAGTTCAAAACACGTAATTATCTAATTTTCTCAAGATTTTATTCTTTATAAAAACTCTTGGTTTAAAATTATCGGTACACATTTAATGAAACATGATACATTCATATACTCAGATATCAGCTTAATTTAACAGTTTTTGCTTAAAGTAAACAGGGTTATTGTGTCTAACATTTCATTAATATACAGATCTCTGAGTATCTTCTCGATATACTACAATAAACAATCACATAACCATTAACGATATTTCTCTACGCAGGAGGAGTGGTGCTCACTTCTATTCCCCTCCCAAATATATGACTGCTAATATATTCATATTTTTCGCCAGGAGTAGTCCAGTGTGGATCTGACTCGATTGCTGGTTAATTTCACCGTTTATCCAGCGACTAAACGATCTAATAATCATGTTTAGTCTAGATTTGACTTTAAACCCTTATTAAACAGAGCTTCATATTGGTCTACATTTTATCCTTAGACCCTAATTCAAAGAACTTCACAGAGTCCTCTAGTCTAACAAAGAAACTCCTACACCCTCGGGTTCCGCAACGAAGCTCCCGCTTTGAGAACCAATATCCGCTTCTCTTACCTGCGGGCGGGTTGTGGCCTCGGTCTCTCGCTGCCTCGTCTGTTGTCTTCCGTGGAATGAAAGTGCTCTGTTGGGCATGCATTTATATACTCGAGCACCTCTATACTAATTATTTGATTAGCCTCTATTAACCTAATTGACTCGGTCAAAATTCACTTTCAGGCACCATACTTGTAGTTTTTCATAGTAGTTTTTGCTTTGCGCTAGCCTCGCGAGATTACACAGCAAAGGCTAGTGCACTGTATTCTATCACCCATTTTTATGGTTCTACGTGTATTATTTTGATAATCTAACATGATACGGAATTTGACGCCATTGATGCGGTGTAAAAACTTAGTGTAGCAATCCTAGTTATATTTCACATTTTGTTCTAGCAGGACTTACACTACCGATAATTAGTTCCCCGTCCTGATACGTAAATACTTGAATTTTATTTATGTATTTACTTAAATTGTAAATGTCGCTATATCGTCTTCCTTTCTTAATTATAGTTCTTGTATTGGTATTGTCTCTGTGTCCGCTATGTCCGCATTTAATCTGCGTGTGCATGTGAATACAGATGCTCCTTGCTAGACTGAAAAACAGCGTCTCTCACCTATGGGTCGACTCGTGTGCGTAAACCTAACATGGCCGCCTTAGATAATCATATACCGGGAATTAGATGGGAGTGTGCTCGAGCTTGTTAAAATGCCTGAGCTCTGGCTAAATTTACATTACAGCTCCAATATCCCGTATTTTCTTCATCTGTCAAAAATTGCGGGGGTAGGATAATACAAGCCAAAAACAGTTTAGTGTTAATGGTGAAATTTTAACAGGATTACAAATATTCAGTATCAATCGCTCCTGTGTCCTGTCCCACATTTGTAGCACCTTTCAGTAATATGATATAATTATGCATTGTTGGCATTTACTCAAAACCATCAATTCATCTACATTATACTCACATTATTCATGGTCAAATGCATATTCTGTACACTCTTATTTAGTCCTTATCACAACATAATATTAGTACTTAGTGGAGCCCAATTCAGTAATATTCTTACTTATTTAGTTCTTATCACAACATGATAATAATACTTTGTGGAGCCCAATTCAGTAATATGATGTAGTTATACATTAGTGGCATTTACTCAAACCATCTATTAATCTGTATTGTGCTCTACTTATTCATGGCCACATACCTATTATGTACAGTCTTAATTAATCCTATATCAACATGCTAATAGTACTTAATGGGGATAGTCTCCTGATTGGATGTTCTGTCTCTACACATTTCTTACATATATACAGATCTTTTTTGGCCATATCCAATCCTTCTCTATCTAATTATTCTTTCCCATTCTTCCCTGCTATTCAATCCATGGTAGTAAGTTTTAAACTTTGACATAAAGAATTGTTCCCTTTGTTTATGCTCTTTCTCCATGTCCCCTCCCCGCAGTGATATTTTGATTTTCTATAGGATGAACCATTTAAGGTCCTCCTCTTTGTGGTTTTCAGAAATCCAATGCTCCACTAGCGGTGTGTTCTTTTTATGGTTTTTTAGGGCTGACCGATGTTCTGTGAGGCGCAGGTGCAGGTGTGGAGAAGTGTGGCTCAGGGGTTAGAGGCAGCAGACCCGGAAGCTGAGATCGGTCCTGGACCAGGGTTCAATTCCCCGCCTCGGCGGGTCTTGGGCTAAAAATTCCACGGACTCGATAATTCTTGCCCCGGTGCCTCCTCGACTCACGGGTTCACACTCTGCGACTCTGGGCAATAGCTTGCTTAATCTCCACAAAGGCCCCTCGCAGCGGGATGCCTGACTTTCACCTTGTGGATACCCTGATATCTCACAGGGGAATACCAGGAAGGGTTCCCTAAGCAAGCGCCGGGAAACCCACTGCGGGTAGCTGTGCACTATATAAGCTCAACTACATTTACATTTCACGTCCAGTCTCGCCCACATAGCCCTTCTGGCATGGACAAATTATTAGGTAGACTATATTTGTGGTCCTGCAATTAAAATGTTCGTTCATCCAATGAGAGATCCCATTGATCTCTACTTTGTCTCATTTCACGATGTTTTTGCAGTGCGTGCAGGTGCACAGAACATCGGTCAGCCCTAAAAAACCAAAAAAAGAACGCACCGCTAGTGAAGCATTGGATTTCTGAAAACCACAAAGTGGAGGACCTTAAATGGTTCATCCTAGAGAAAATCAAAATATCAGTGCGGGTAGGGGACATGGAGAAAAAGCGTAAACAAAGGGAACAATTCTTTATGTCAAAGTTTAAAACTTACTACCATGGATTGAATAGCAGGGAAGAATGGGAAAGAATGATTAGATAGAGAAGGATTGGATATGTCCAAAAAAGATCTGTATATATGTAAGAAATGTGTAGAGACAGAACATCCAATCAGGAGACTATCCCCATTAAGTACTATTAGCATGTTGATATAAGGATTAATTAAGACTGTACATAATAGGTATGTGGCTACAAATAATTAGAGCACAATACAGATTATTAGATGGTTTGGGTAAATGCCACTAATGTATAACTACATCATATTACTGAATTGGTCTCCACGAAGTATTATTATCATGTTGTGATAAGGACTAAATAAGTAAGAATATTACTGAATTGGGCTCCACTAAGTACTATTATTATATTGTGATAAGGACTAAATAAGAGTGTACAGAATATGCATTTGACCATGAAGAATGCGAGTATAATATAGATGAATTGATGGTTTTGAGTAAATGCCAACAATGCATAATTATATCATATTACTGAAATGTGCTACGAATGTGGGACAGGACACAGGAGCGATTGATACTGAATATTTGTAATCCTGTTAAAACTTCACCATTAACACTAAACTGTTTTTGGCTTGTATTATCCTACCCCCGCAATTTTTGACAGATGAAGAAAATATGGGATATTGGAGCTGTAATGTAAATTTAGCCAGAGCTCAGGCATTTTAACAAGCTCGAGCACACTCCTATCTAATTCCCGGTATATGATTATCTAAGGCGGCCATGTTAGGTTAACGCACACGAGTCGACCCATAGGTGAGAGACGCTGTGTTTCAGTCTATCGAGGAGCATCTGTATTCACATGCACACGCAGATAAAAATGCAGACATAGCGGACACAGAGACAATACCAATACGAGAACTATAATTAAGAAAGGAAGACGATATAGCGACATTTACAATTTAAGTAAATACATAGATAAAATTCAAGTATTTATGTATCAGGACGGGGAACTAATTATCGGTAGTGTAAGTCCCGCTAGAACAAAATGTGAAATATAACTAGGATTGCTACACTAAGTTTTTACACCGCAACAATGGCGTCAAATTCCGTATCATTTTAGATTATCAAAATAATACACGTAGAACCACAAAAATGGGTGATAGAGTACAGCGCAGTAGCCTTTGCTCTGTAATCTCGCGAGGCTAGCGCAAAGCAAAAACTACTATGAAAAACTACAAGTATGGCGCCTGAAAGTGAATTTTGACCGAGTCAATTAGGTTAATAGAGGCTAATCAAACAATTAGTATAGAGGTGCTCGAGTATATAAACGCATGCCTAACAGAGCACTTTCATTCCACGGAAGACAACAGACGAGGCAGCGAGAGACCGAGGCCACAACCCGCCCGCAGGTAAGAGAAGCCGATATCGGTTCTCAAAGCGGGAGCTACGTTGCGGAACCCGAGGGTGTATGGGTTTCTTTGTTAGACTAGAGGACTCTGTGAAGTTCTTTGAATTAGGGTTTAAGGATAAAATGTAGACCAATATGAAGCTCTGTTTAATATGGGTTTAATGTCAAATCTAGACTAAACATGATTATTAGATCGTTTAGTCGCTGGATAAACGGTGAAATTAACCAGCAATCGAGTCAGATCCACACTGGACTACTCCTGGCAAAAAATATGAATATATTAGCAGTCATATATTTGGGAGGGGAATAGAAGTGAGCACCACTCCTTCTGCGTAGAGACATATCGTTAATGGTAATTATCAGCTGATTTGGGTGGAAGTATAGATACATTGAAATATACTGTCTACACTCTATTGGTGTCAAATGAATTATTCACGAATATAAAGGGCAGGTTCCAGTTGGACAGAGGGTGAATAATTGAAATACCCCATGAACAACAATCTGAGTGGAACCAGCAGAGGAGTGATTTAAGAAGGCTGGGGGAACGCTTAAGAACCTCTGCAACTGATGTAAGTGTGTAAACCACCACACAATAGTTATCTATGTTAAGGTGGGCCTAACACGCTTTACCAGTATATAACCCATACCGTTAACACCACAGGGATCGAGGGGTACCTCAAAACAAACTCCTACGAAGATTACTGACAAATAACTGGAAAGGTCCAGAAGAATTGGGATCCAACAAGAGTAAGGGGTATTCCAAGAACCCCACCATCCGAAGTAAGTGAACAAAATCACTGGACAATAGTGCCAAAATTCTACACGGGTTGACCAACACATTAATATCTAACCCGTGTTGTTAACATTTTAGGAACCGTGGGGTAAATTTAAAATAATACTCTCACGAAAAGGACAGAGAAAGTAACGTAATAGGTCTACCACTCCATGAGAGGAAGCCACATACAGGCAATTCATGTAAGAATTTTTATGACCACCCTAGTAGACACATGTGACACATAGAATAATAAACCGTAAGACTAAATAGACATTTCTTCTCAAGTAGGGACTAATGATACTAATTGTGTGTATTCATTTTTTAGAATCAAGAAGCCATGTTTTTAAAAGTTCTGTCCTGAGGAAGGTGTTTATACAATCAAAAATAAAGCACCGAAACGCGTCGACATAAGGACCTAATTTTATCTTACTGTAAAAAAAAATGTTTTACTGTGATTTGTGTACCAATTTGTTATGTGATTGTTTATGGTAGTATATCGAGAAGATACTCAGAGAACTGTATTTTAATGAAATGTTAGACACAATAACCCTGTTTACTTTAAGCAAAAACTGTTAAATTAAGCTGATATCTGAGTATATGAATGTATCATGTTTCATTAAATGTGTACCGATAATTTTAAACCAAGAGTTTTTATAAAGAATAAAATCTTGAGAAAATTAGATAATTACGTGTTTTGAACTAATACTTAACTGTGTCACGATAAGTGTCAGAAGGTCATTACTTTAATGTGGGCTGACTGATCAGCATCAAATTGAGTAACACAGAAAGGAATCTTTTGTTCTTGACTTAAATTACCCAGTCCTTTCTGGTTCATCTGGGAAACTCTCTCTTTTTGGAGGTCTGAAGATAGTTATTACAGTTCTAGGGAAACAAAGTTGTCATGTTTATGCGGTTGTCAGAAACTAATCCCTTCGTGTGAATTCGAGAAAGTTTATAGTGACTTCTGAGCTAGCTGGCACTCACAATTAAGTTGAGTATATTCAATAGAGACCTACTGACCTAAGTCCTACGTCATATCTATAGGATATATTATTTCAATGCGCAGAGCCTATTGGGAATATAGGAACTACACTACAAGACTTTGTGAGATAAACACCAGGAATTAAATGTAGCCAATGTCTTGCATATGATTTCAGTTTTGGAGGCCTTCTTGAACCATGAACAGCCTCAACAATATTGGAGAGTAATCTGTTTTGCAAAAGATTCAACCTTTCACCCTCCAAACCAAATTAGTGACCTTTAGGAGGACCAATGAGCTGACAAGTTTCAGAGGGGGTGGAATAGAGGAGAACCCACGGAAGATGAAGGGCCATCTCCTATAGGAGGTGAAACCAAATTCTGTTTGGCCAGAATGGAACCACTAGGAAGATATCAGCTCTCTCTTACTAGTTCTTTAAAGACAGTCTTTAAATCAAAGGTTAGGATAGAGAGGTATTTTGCAGCTTGTTTGGCCAAAAACGTAGGAGAGCAACCACCTCCCAAGTGCTATTAGCTAGAAACCTGGAGTAGAAATTTGGGAGTAAGTGGTTTGTCTTAGAAGCAAAGACATCTAGAAATGGGGTGTGAATGTATATATCTGTGTGTGAGTGTGTGTGTGTGTGTTTGTCTGTGTGTGTGTGTGTGTTACCGAGTGGTGGTCGTCACTTGTTAGTTGTTTTTTTAAATATTTCTTTATTGATAATCTGCCAGACCTTCATTCCAACCAATTGCAATAATGCATTGCGTAATACCCCATCAGGGAACAGGAAAAGCAGAAATGACATGTCATGGTTCAAACAAGCATAACTATCACCAGAAAACCTTTCTGGTGATAACATCAACATTCCCACCCAACCCCCGCTACCCTCACCTGTAGCTTCCATTATTCAATTGGGCACCTCTGTGTGAAGTCTTGACTGCTGTTTGTAATTGAGGTACAAGAAGCCCATCAAACACAATTATTCATGTGCTGCTCAAAACCAAAAGACCCCTTCCCACCCTGGATTCAAGTTGACATCCACTTAACTGTTCAGAGGCCGGGGGATCCCAACCAGGGGGCTCCAGAAGGGCCTGTGTCATTGCACCTCAGGCCAGTAGGGTGTCCTGTGCTTCCTCATTCCTCCTGGTCCTCCGCATATGTGCCTCCTCTGCCCCCGCCCATTCCAGTAAACCTTTCTCCCAAGGTTTCCGTGCCGGGGGTCGCGCCACTTGGTAGTTATCCTTAGGATCTTGCTTCCATAGGAAACGCCTTTTTTATATTGCTTATAACTTTGGCGCTATTTGACAAATCTCCACAAAACTTTCCTAAAAAGTACTACTTTTTTAATAGTTTGTGCCTGGAAAGTTTAGGAGTGATGCACTTAGCGGGGCCAAGAAAAAGGAGGGCTCCAAAACACTTTTCTCCCATTTATTTTTCCATAAGAACTTTAGACACAGCTACAGCCCAAACCGCTGAACGTATTTACAACAAATTTGGCAGAAAACTAGATCTAGGTCCAGAATTAGTGTTTTTTGTGATTTGGTGTAGATCCATTCAGTAGTGTTTGAGCAATCTTGGCTCATAAAAATTATATTTATCACACCTGTTGAGATCTAAATGACTGCAGCCACTTCGACCAGGAAGTTGCAGCAACCATCTTAGGACATGGTACTCCGTGCGGAAATCTTATGATAAATGCCAAAAAAAGACGTAAAGGAACATGATAGGTATATCCTGACACCCTAGGCCTGATGGTGCGGTCCCAGAAGGGACCCCGCCTGTGGCCAAAAATGTTTTTTAAAAACAATGTTGCCATTAATTTGCAGAGGATCTGCAAATCAACTGTAAAAATTATTTTGAAAGCAAAGTAATAAAAATACCTCCTGGGTGGGCCAACGCATAGGGGGTGATCAATAAGTAATTTAGGGGAGGGAAGCATGGCCCCTCCCCAAACATCGAAGAGGCACATTCCCTAGTTCTGATATGTTAATGAAGGGGAAGGTGCCGCCCTGCCCTTCTCCCGAGCCTCAAAAGGCTCTGGGAATCACATCTCCGGGGGGTGACATGTTTATAAAGGGAAGGGCTCATGGCCCCCTTTCCCAAGTGTTTAAGAGGCCCCAGGGAACCCCATCCCTCACGGCTGATATTTAAATGAAGGGGAGAGGGGCTGTGCGTCCCCATTCCTGAGCCTTAAAAATGCCAGTGGAGTTCATCCCTGGGGCTCATTTCCGTAAACAAGGGGAGGGGAGCTGTGCGGCTGTTCAGGGCAGGGAAACAGAATTCTGTTTCCATTTTTAAATCTCCTGCCAGGTGATAGCAAACATGCTTTCCCTACCTGCAGAACTACAGGCAGAAAAGGCATGTCTGCTCCTACCCAGCATGAGATTTAAAAATGGGAGCAGACTTCTGTTTCCCTGTCATGAACAGAACAGATATTGCTCTCGCCAGGAGGGAGCATGCAAAAACAGAGCTGCTCCCTCCAGGCAGGAGCAATGCCCACTCCCACAGCATGCGGGGATCTGGCTGGGTCCGCAGGGACCTAGGGCTCCCCCAGTATTCCTCTACTTGCTTCTCAGTGGGTGCCCTGTGTGGGCACCAGGGCACCCACCTATTATCAAGGCAGGCCCAGAGGGATAGGGTCCTGGAGGCCTAATAAGGCTCAGGGAGGGAGCCATGCAGCCCCCTCCTATTTAATAATGGACTTTGGCCCAAGCGGATGGGGTTCCTGGGGGTAATAATGCTTATGGAGGGGGGCTGTGCTGTCCACCGGCCAATCTTAGTATCATGTGGGCCTGGGGGATTGGTTCCCTGGGCCACTATTGGCTTGGGGAGGTTGGCTGCCTGCCTGCGCCTTAGGACCAACCCCCTCCTGTGCATAGCCAAAGGCTGTCCACATTGTGGGGTTGGCTGCCTCCTGGGGGTTGGCCAACTCCTTGCATGGTGGAAGGCCTGGCGAACTCCACAATGCGCGTGACCAAAGGCCATGCGCAGTGTGGGTTGGCTTCCTGCGGCCTCTGGCCAATCCCGTATGGGATGCATGTTGGCTTTACGTACGGTAACAGAATATTACTTTACATTTAAAAAAACTTTAAAACTCACTGAAAATAACATAGGTTAAAATAACGTTATAGTTAGGTGAGAATTATAGTAACAAAGTAACAATTTTAGCATACAAAATCACTGACATTCACCAGTTACAGTTAGCTCTGAATGATTGTGTATGGTACATGTGTCAGCATTTTTGTCTTTTACTCTAGTTGAATTCCTTTTGCTTTCGAGCAAGACATGTTAATCAGCATTGTGTTGTAGAACAATGCTCAGTGTTTCAAGTAGATGGACCCATTATCACTGTAGTATATCATAGAAAAAGCCCTCCATCACATTTTAAGTATCATATGGCTCCTCGAGGTTTCCCATTATAGGTTTGGTAGCCAGAGGAGGACTGTAGTTCTCTATGTACATGGACTAAACCATCACTCTTCAGGCACTCCATATAGATAGGCTCTTTTGACTTCTAAACTTACTGTATGAATATATAGCCAACCTTTACGATGCTTCAACGACCCCTCCCCCCCGGCACTTACCTCGTATATTCTGTCTGCCCCCGTGCATAAGGAGAACTTGTAAATAAAGAAAATCCACATGACATGCTGCCTGTGGTTCACGGTCATGTGCGGATACATCACCAGTCACACTTCACTAATTTGTGGAACATTTAAGAGCTACATCGAATTTCTCACACTGAGAATCCCAATCCGCATTCCAATCGTTGCAGTACATGTGAGTACTTGTGAGTCTTACCTACCAATAGGAGGTCTACATAACTCCCTTGTCTATGTGACTCAGTTCTAGAACTGACTGAGGTTACTTTAGATGCTGGTGAGACATCACGCACTTGGTAGCCTGATCACACACTGAGGGGGTACACAGTCAGTGCAACAGTGCATGTTGGCATTGTTTGCGGTGCACGTCCTCCCTTTGTACTCCATGAAGCTGGAGGTTGTACTGCTGGTGAGGAGAAACCTCAAGTCTTATTTTGGTGCCTCACTGCCCTACAAGCAATTTAGAGTAATCGGGCCCTGTTTTTTCTAGACATATCTGAGCCGGATGGAGAGCAGGAAAGAAATGATAACATAAATATTGCATAGTACAATGAAATTGAAAAGTAATTTCTCAGGCTATGTTGGCCTTCCATACACCGTTTTCTGACCACATTGCACAGTTTTTTTTAAAGCTTTTTACTTGGGGAATTCATGGATCCTTTTGCAATGTGGGTGTATGAGCCAACAGGTGGATGCATCTTCCTTTTGTTGATTTTAGCCCAGTCTTACATCATGTCCGGTTCGACTGTCCCTTATTGATTACTGGGTGTGTGTTGTATTTAATGCCATCTCTCGTGATGGTTAGTACAGAGGCAAACGGGAAGGTAAACATGAATATGTTATTTTATATAATTATTAAAAAATGTTTAACATGAAACCTAATTTGATGAATAGCGGAAAAAACAGTACCTACAAATTAAACTTTAACAGTTTTGTGATAAAAGAATGAGAATGTGTTATAAATATTTATTAAAGTGCTAAAATAAAATATGAATTGTATTAGTCTTTGAATTAACTTCTTTTTCATAAACAGTCTGATATTTTGGTGGGCGTAGAGGGCATGGGTAAATGCCTTGATGCTTCATTTAATCTCCACAGTGTTTGATAACTCTTCCACAAATGTCCACGTACGTGCAAGACCTGTGAGGCAGCAGACATTCCTACACTGAAAGAAATCCCTCTCTGTGAACAAGTAGCAGTCCAATTGGACGTGTTAGGTAGATATAAGAGTTTAAGGTTAATAGGACAAATCCACTGGGAGCCATGTCCTATATCTGTCCATGCTACCTCCTCCTATTTCCTGTCTCTTACCCATGATGCACTTTCATTGGGTGGGAAGGAACGAATGACCTTAGTTTTGTCAATAATTCTGTGTGATGTTTGAGATCATGTAAATGACAAATTAGGAAGACTGAAGGCTGGTACAAAAGCATTAATTAAAGTCCAAAAGGATGACTACCTCCCTCCAGATCATTACATGTACTGTCTCTTGTACTGAACGTTCCATCTATACATCATTGTGTAGCAGGGATTCCGTTCTCCTACAGAACTGTGCATAGAGATTTGGAACCTAAGTGAATTAGGGTGCCCCAAAACTCACCTCAGTACCCAAAACCCCCTTACCGAGCTAGCTACAGTGTCTCATTGGTCATAACAAACTCCCAATGCTTAGACAAACCAGAATATGAACTTACAATACCTCAGGTCACGTGGAACACATGAGCACTCTTTCGTTATACAATCATTTCAAACCAGAACGTGGAGTAAATGAGGACACGTGCACATTTGAAATATTTATTTACTAATGCCGACTTCTCAAACGCAGTATCTTAGATAATACAAGGAAACATATTATCAGAAGCAAAGTTATCAGCATAGTTACTAGTCCATAAAAAGCAAAAGGTGACAGCATGCTAAAATACTGTAATGAATAAGGGTTAACAACACCTAATTCTCACCCTCCCTAACTAGCATATTATATTAATATCTAAGAAGGTCTCTTTGGGTTTTAGCAGGGCGGCCCCCTACCTCAAGATCCTAGTATGAAGAGATCACATCAGCTTCCACCAGCTCTCTGCATGCGAACCGCATCAAGTGTGTATATGTGCTCTAAGCAAAGCAATAAAAAACGCGCCTAAAGCCAGAATTTGGCAGGAGCTGCACTTATGTTAAGTCAATGAAGGTGCGGAGATCAGACCTCACAACAATTCTGTGTCGAGTTATCCTTGAAGCTTCAGCACTCACTGTACAGACATAGTTTACCAAGCAAAGCTGATATCAGAGCAATAACATATTCTCATGTAAATCACAACGCTCTTCTAGGCTGAAAGCTAAATCAACAATTATGTGTCGTGTGCAGAAGCAGCAAAAGGAAAAATGGCGTTTAAACATTTAATAAGCTCATGCTAACTTAACACAGTTTATAGATAAGCAGTAACTATATGACAATTGTTTTCAGGTGTATTTGTTTAATTAGGTCAATAGAAGCAAAACAAGACTCTAACACCCAGAATCTCCAACACTCAGATCGGATTAAGAGATATTGCAAAGGTCCAGGACCGGAAATAGTGTTCGTAATGGCCTGGAGGGAGGTGGTCACCCTAAGGTTCAATGACAGAAACATTGACCGGTTCAGCATACCCATGAATGACCACAGTCACTTAGCATCACTAGCATATGGAATTGTAGTACATTAACTGCCAAACATGCGACCACAATGCACATACTGTAGACAATGATGTCAGAGTTTATTATTACCTTATGCATGCAGGATCTTTCTTAGGATTGGGGAATGGTCTTGTTACCATAAACATGAAGCCATTAAAATACCTTCATTCTACCTTCAATTCGACTTATGATGAGCCCTTGCCTCGACTTTCCAAAAAATCTATTTTAATGCATTTGATGAAATCTTAAGAATGGACCAGCTGTTCAATGAGAGAGGACAGCAACTAAAGTTTTTCTTTCACAGGCTGAGTGCAATGTAAATTAGAACGGAGGAACTATCAATATGTATGCATGTACAGTGTGAATAATGCACTTACAAAAAAATGACAACGCATTAGAAACCAAAGTGTAAGTTGATATAGTAGAAGTGCAACAGCAAAATCAGTGAAGCAAACCGAGAGTAGCTGGACTAGGAATGGGGTAGTGAAAGGCAAGACCAGGTCAATTGTGGGTATCCTTGAGAGAATAACCAAAATACGGTGTTTCTAGTATTACGATGAATGTGATCTTTCTGCACTAGGGGACTTCCTTAGAGTGTCCTGGAACTTCTCTAGCAAAGTATCTGCTCATGTATGTTTCCCTAACACACATTTTAAGATGTTTCTTACAGATATAGCCTGCATCTTCTTGGTACTCTGTCCACCCCATACTAATTGCAATTAGTTCTGCACTCTCCCCTTCAATTCACTTACGAATCTGCTTATCAATTTCCACTGAATTAAAAAAGCATTTGCTTAGGTAGATCAAATGAATGAAGGGCGTGGATTATTATTGTATCAGAATATTTGAATGTTGGGAGCTCCATTGAAGACAATGGAGTGCCTCCAGCTTCTAATGGCAGGTAGAAGCCCAGAGCATCAACATACCAATGTTTGTTCACAGCTTTTGCTGTGAACAAAGGCCTCATGGAGCCCAAGGGGATTTCAATCATTTGTTTTACAAATTAGAACATTCTGCCCTCTACAGGTGGAATGTTCTTATAGCCTTAGAGACCTCCGTAGTGGGCTTTACCAGCCATTAAAGCCCTGCTGCCTTGTTAAAAGCTATTGCCTTCAGCTCGAGCCTTTAACACTGGAGCTGGCCTGTAATGGACAGTAGAGCCCGCTGCGATGGGCTCTAAGGCTATAATAGACCTGCGTCAGTTGCTCTTCAATGTTGACAATCTTTGTGTCCCCCACTTTACCAAAAAGAAAATGGCTAAGGAAAAGAACAAAGATAGAGGCACCAGGCAAGAATGTTCGTTCAAAAAACATATTCTTCCTTAATGTAATTCAAGAAAAAATATACTCTGTCTGTCGCCATTTTAAATATAGTTTGTATCTCTAGTTAAATGGCAGCAAGAGCATTTCAATTATGTACCAAATTTCTGCTAAATTTCTACACTCTCTAAAGATCTACAAGGGCTCACCACCTGTGTGAGGATATTTAATTTATCAGTAACCACACTGAGACTCTACAACAACGTTTCATCTCTGAATCCCAATTGCATAAAGCACATCATGCAAAACCTGAGAGATGTTTTATCATTTGGAATATCGTAACATATGGAAACTAATGTTATGCCCTGATGAAGCGGCATGTGTTAGCAATGATGATAGTGAATAATTTTGTGACAGTATTCAATAACTTTCGAGGCATAGTCTATCTGATTAAGACTGTACAAGAATTGTAAACTTGAAACTTGTTTGAAATTTGGTTTCCACAAAACTGAAATTATTTTGCTGCCTTTGAATAGGAAACTGGAATTAGATTTCAAACAGTGGCAGACGGAATATATTTTTTTATTAGATTTCATTTCTAAACAATAATATTTTTAAACAAACATTCTTTTGCAGTGCTCCCATGTTTTATCTCCTCCATACTTTTTTTATCTTCTAAAAGCAAAAAAAGATTTTGGCCTAAAAAAGCACACATTGCCACACTGGTGAATGGCCCTTAAAATGACCCACTTTGTGTTTGGATATGCTCCTTGTGAAAGGGCAGAATGTTGTCATTCATAGTGCTGTTAGCATGCGGATGAAGTGGGCTGACCCTCTGCCCCATGATTTATGTTATAGTGGGTGGGAGACAAATATGAATGACACAACAACATACCCAAGAAGAAGTGGGCTAGATAAAAACCACTATAAGTAACCATATAATACATATAATTTTAGTAAAATTAAAAGATCATGGCTAAAAACTTAAAAACATGGAAAACAAATAAAAATATGCACACATTCGATAACTGTAATCCTTCAGATCCTAATTTGTACTCTTATTTTTCTTTTACTCACAGCGAAAAGCAAGCAGAAAAAGACACGCTTACTAAGGTCAAGATCATGGTTACTCTATAGTTTCCCGCCTTTCTCTGATCCAAATTTACTGTGGTCCTCGCATGCTGGTTAAGCATAAGGACATTGACTCGCAGTTTTCTTGCCAGGAGAACAGCCGCCTTCTCTGAGTGAGAGTCAGAGGAAGAATTGCTGTGCTCTGATTAACGATTCAGAAAAGGGGGTGGTGATGAACAGAGTGCCTGAATTAAGCAGACCACTCTTACCCAGTCCAAAGATCAGGGCTTGATCCATCACCGTTTTTTAGCTCACTGCACCATCCCAGCTCAGAACTTGGCTATATGCAAATTAGTCTGTTCCTGTCCCAGTGCATGATGGGAACAGGGCAAACCAAACTACCAAGCCAATTCTTGTACTGGGAAGGAAACAAGCTTCCGGGGACCGGTTTCTGCCATTTCAGGCATCTTCGGCCCGGCTTGCTTGAATCCTGATGGTGCAATGAGCAAGGGACTCACATCTGAGTATACCCTTCCACGCTTATGGTGGACAAAAATGATTCAGAAAAGGGGGTGGTGATGAACAGAGTGCCTGAATTAAGCAGACCACTCTTACCCAGTCCAAA
The DNA here is from genome assembly GCF_964261635.1 of Lissotriton helveticus. Classification (NCBI taxonomy): domain Eukaryota; kingdom Metazoa; phylum Chordata; class Amphibia; order Caudata; family Salamandridae; genus Lissotriton; species Lissotriton helveticus. The sequence continues at coordinate 927,277,764 of NC_136057.1, forward strand.
GATCAGGGCTTGATCCATCACCGTTTTTTAGCTCACTGCACCATCCCAGCTCAGAACTTGGCTATATGCAAATTAGTCTGTTCCTGTCCCAGTGCATGATGGGAACAGGGCAAACCAAACTACCAAGCCAATTCTTGTACTGGGAAGGAAACAAGCTTCCGGGGACCGGTTTCTGCCATTTCAGGCATCTTCGGCCCGGCTTGCTTGAATCCTGATGGTGCAATGAGCAAGGGACTCACATCTGAGTATACCCTTCCACGCTTATGGTGGACAAAAATGATTCAGAAAAGGGGGTGGTGATGAACAGAGTGCCTGAATTAAGCAGACCACTCTTACCCAGTCCACTGGGCCAGGGACAGACTAATTTGCATATAGCCAGGTTCTGAGCTGGGATGGGGCAGTGAGATAAATAACGGTGATGGATCAAGCCCTGATCTTTGGACTGGGTAAGAGTGGTCTGCTTAATTCAGACACTCTGTTCATCACCACCCCCTTTTCTGTATCGTTTTTGGCCACTATAGGTGTGGCAGGGTATACTCAGACATGAGTCCCTTTCTCACTGCTCCATCAGGATTCAAGCAAGCCGGGCCGAAGAGGCTGAAATGCCAGAAACCGGTCCCCGGTAGCTTGTCTCCTTTCTGGTGAAGGATTGGCTTGGTAGTTTGGTCTGCCCTGTTCCCATGATGCACTGGGCCAGGGACAGACTAATTTGCATATAGCCAGGTTCTGAGCTGGGATGGGGCAGTGAGATAAATAACGGTGATGGATCAAGCCCTGATCTTTGGACTGGGTAAGAGTGGTCTGCTTAATTCAGACACTCTGTTCATCACCACCCCCTTTTCTGTATCGTGCTCTGATTAACAGCAGATTTCAAAAGATGGTAAACAAGCTGGTGTGCATCATGTCTGCACTGCTATATTTTAAAAATAGGCGATGCAGGTGCCGAAGGGACGCCAAGATGCTGTTCCCATTCAACTCCATTAGTTTGGCGGCATTTTGGCTTTCAGAACCGAAGACAGCTGCTTTACAGTCTCATCAGCCAAATATGAGGCTTGAGAATCCATTGCTCATGACCTCACAGTGCTGAGCTCTTAATGAGTTTTCTATGTAGAGACGAATCTATAAATCTTGGTATATTCTCAGAAGCCAGCTTTAGAGGCACCATTCACGAGGATATTGAAGGTTGTTACAACTAAACGCAACCATTGATTTCAGTTGAACTCTTGCGAAATAAAATGTGTTAATTCGTGCAAGTGTTGGCTTTTCGAATTGGTATTCGAAAGGAATAACAGACAATTTTAAATTTAAATCATTGCTGCTAAAAGTTAAAAAAAAAATGGAAGGTTAGTTTGCTTTGGGTACTTTGCCGAACGGCTGCAAATGTGTAGTGCCAGGGTTGATTCTTTATGTCTTCTGCACATTTCAGAACTTAAAACGCAGCTGATCTTCCAGAGGAGCTCACCTCTTGAGAGTCAGTGATGAGGAGAATGGTGTATAAGTATATGCAGCACTGATGGATCCCCTGTTAATCTCCATGTTATACCACTCCTATGTAAATTGAGTAATTTTGCAAATTGGCACCACTGTTCTTTGGTCTTGCCTACACCACAAGGTTGTGTAAAATTTCATGGACCTTAATATTTACAGAGATAAATCTGAAGTACAGCTAACAAAAATAAATTTGTGATTGAGGAGATGTGTAGTGGATCTCATACTGAAAAGGCTCAGGATGATAGAGAGGAAGAGGAGAGTATGTGAGCGACAGGCAGTGCTTAATTTGAGCGAGAGGTTGCAGGTGGATGCCACCTGCATTCATTTTTGGGGACCAGCGCTTCTTTTTTCTCAACACACTTTCATCCGTAGTATGAGAAAAACCCAAACGTGGTAAAAAAAAGTAGGAATAGAAAGATGGAAACATTGTGACAAAGAGAAAAGGCAAGGATGAAAAGGAATCTGCAAGAGTGGAATAAATAGGCAGGGAGTGTGGGGTGTTGGATTAAAAAGGAATGAGAGGGAATCAAGGCCATACAGCCCTGGCGTTCGCCACATCGACCTTCTATTGCGGCGGACAAGGGATTTTGGGCAAAACTTCGGTCCCCACGGGTGCTCCTTTGGTACTATGTTTCCCTTGTAATTTGTATGGTTTTGCAATATGAGTATTGTGATTCATAATGGTAAATATGGATAGCAAACATTTTTGTGCATTACTAATTCAGACTTTGTGTTTGCATTTCCAGATGTAGGCTAATCGCCTGAATGCCCAGAATACAGTGAAAGGCCCCTGTTGGCAGGATATAGGAGCCTGTGGTCCCAGGCTGTCCCCCCAGTGATGGACAAGGCTTTAAAGGTCCGAGGTGAACCCTTTGTGCTGGTTCACTTTGTCCAGTAGGATGCAGAATTCATGGGCCTCTAGTGAAAAGCCCTTCCCTAACTCATATAAACAAGAGCTTTAGTGAACTAATGAGAAGCAGACCTTACCAGGAAGCGGCCCACCCAGGACTTACATCTTGACAAAGGAAAACTGTGATTTATAGGCTTGAATCTTAAGTCATTCCAGCTCAAAAACAGTTTATTTTCTCCTGCGAGATATTGTAAAAAAACATAGTTATTCAGTGGAAAAAAGCAAGAATGAAATGAGACTCCTTTCTTCCCTGCTGACATACTATCAAGTCCATTCAAACAATGCTTCTTGGCGTGCATTTAAAAGACCATGCTGTCAGTGTATTAACTGAAATGACATAAAAATCCCTAATATCCAATTCTGACCACTGGATTGGTGAAACAATTACTGTGTAATATTGAACCTCTGGTGGTTAGCTACCTCCCGTGCCACACCATGAACCAATATAGGTGTGGCCAGGGCCGGCGAGGCCCTGGGCTAAAATGGAATGTGCGAGGCCCCTCTAATGTAGATAAGTGGCCCCTTTCAAGGAGACCATTCACAGACACTGTGGGAGGCCCATTGTCCAGCATTTTGCCCCCCCCCCACAGTTTTAACTTTCAGCCCACAAGCATTTCTCACACCTTCAGTCCCACAGGTGTGAGAATTGCTTGTGGGCTAAAAGTTAAAACTATGGGGGTGCAAAAATGATGGACAATGGGCCTCCCACAGTGTCTTTGAATGGGTCTCCTTGCAATTGAAGGGAGCGTCTCCCTCCCCTATGCCTCAAGACACCATCCCTGAGAGGCCTGGGAGGGGGGCCCCTCTGAAGGACCTTAATTGCAAGGCGACACCTTTCTCTGAAATGGATCAACAGGGAAACAACAGGACACACCACCAGTGCGTGGCCCCATGCTGGTGGGCTGAGTGCGAGGCCCTGGGCAGCTGCCCAAGCTGCCCATGCCTAGCGCCGGCCCTGGGTGTGGCAATTCACACCTTGCAAAAGAAGCTTTTGATTTATTTATTCGCAGAGTGATGGAGATATGGCTTTCTAAACACATTAACAGTGTTGTCGGTGCTCAGTCCTCAGACTGTGTTAAATAGGGCATAACTCCTCAGTGTGATGTTGTATCTCATGAGAGCAGGCGCAAGTGCATACCTCGCGGTGTGTAGGTTGAGCCATAGATAAATATTTTGTTAACCCAAGAATGGTAGCACCGTGGGGAATGATACACAAGCTTTGGTGTGAAGTGTGCCTTCCCTCTCTTCATGGGCTGTCAACCAAGTATGAATGATAGAACTGCAGCAGAGACTTTTCCAGCTTTGGCCATCACTCTGTGAAGTCCTTGCCAGAAGATGAAACTCTTGAAGGCAGCACTACTGAAAAGCGTGACATTCCTGGAAGTCAAGGACTGGCCAGGGAAGCTGTGTGTATTGTCTCTGACATAGCTTGAGCGAGACCCCAAAGTATAAGTACAGCCATCATGGGCCATCATGCCTGTGTATTCGTTCTGAACGGATATTTAATTTGAGTCATTATGGTGGTCCCAGACCTGATATTTAATTTCACCTATTTAAAAGATTCCAATCTTCCCTTATGAGGTTCCCCTCTCCTTCATTGAGAGGGAGACATTGCACAATACAGCAGAGTGTGCTTCATTCAGCTTCCTGATGCAGGTTTTTCTGTGCTGCAAGGAGGAACTCAACTCAACCAAAGACACCACGGTTGCTAAGGCACTGTATAATTCTGTGGATATTTGTGGTGCCCAATACCTATTTAAAATGATGGATAAGTGAAAAATGTAGCACTGAATTACTATTTTTGTCAGAATTTTCTGAAAAAATGTATAGGGGTTGGACAGCATCTAGTAAAGATGTGCACTAGGGATTCATTTTTTAGCAAATTGTTTTACTGTTGTTTGTGAAAGGATCTAAGGATTATTTCCATGCATGTGCACACAGAAGTGTTTGTATTGCAGTGGCATAGAGTACACATTTCACACAGCGGATTACAGTAGCTAATTGTGCCCTAGTGATATTTCGGTATTTTGATCCCAATTCCAGTCATCCCTTGATGGTTTCCGGTAGCAGAATATGTTGTCAGCATATCATCTGACATAAATATCGTCTCCTATATTTTGTTTACAAAAATATAGCACCATTTAAGAAGTTAACAATAGAACATTAGTCAGGCCATATTTTTCTTTGTACGGTTTTTTTGACATGTGACCTATCTTTGACCTCTAACTTATAGGGTCTGGACTGGATAGAGCCTCGTTCTGATTATTATTTGCGAAACTATTTGTCCATTATTTACATAAACAGTACCCGTCCTGTTTTCCTCTTTTTGCACATTGCATAGTACTTTCTTTTTAGGTGGGGGTTGTGTACCAAGACCCTCAATACACACGAGGAAGTGCCAACCTGATGCTAGTGGAGAAGTATGGCTCAATGGTTAGAGCGGCAGACCCTGATGCAGAAGTCTGGCCCGGGACCAGGGTTCAATTCCTGCCTCGGCGGGTCTTGGGCTCAATTTCCTCGGACCTGTTAATTCTTGCCTCGGTGCCAATTCTAATCATGGGTCCCACTCTGCAACTCTGGGCAATAGCTTGCTTAATCTCCACAATGGCCCCAACAACTTTAGGATGCCTGGCTTCACCTTGGCGGTGCCCAGGAGTGGGCACTTCACAGGGAAAGGCCAGGAAGGGTTCCTCGGCGGTATTCGTACAAGTGCCGAGATGCCTCCGGGTAGTCATGCTTCGTACAAGTGCCGAGATGCCTCCGGGTAGTCATGCGCTATACAAGTACCTCTACATTTACATTTACTTCAGAGCCTAATCTGTTGCAATAATTGTCAGCTTCTATTTAATTGTGAGCTTCTATTTATCAAGAGATTTTTTTTGAAAATGCAGCTTCTGTGTTCACTGGCCCTTATTTTAATTTTTATGGATGCTCTACCAATACATTATATTTCTCTTGGTCACTGCTTCACATAAGTAAAAAAGTTGCTGTTGCAGAAAGTATGAATAGAATGTGATCCACAAGTAAAGCGGACAATGATAGGGACGAGGCACCGGTCATGTAATACTGATGTTATGTTATGTTATGTTAATTTGCACAGCGTGGTAAATCACCCAGTAGGATATCCACGTGCTGTTGTGGGGGTGTAGGATTAGGACGAGGGAGATGGTAGTTAGCTTAGAGGAATTAATTGGAGAGCCAGGTCTTCAGCCTCCTACGAAGTTCAGGAAGTGAGGAGGGGGCCCTGGTGTGTAGAGGGTAGGCCGTTCCAGGTTTTGAGTGCGATGTAGGAGAATGCTAGACCTCCCATTCTGCTTCTGTGGATACGTTGTGTGTGTGCAAGTGAGGCTGAGGCTGGGTCCAGGTGTCTGGTGGGTTGGAGGAAATCAAGGCGGCTGTTAAAGTATCTTGGCCAATGTTGTGTCCTTGTATGCATGCATAAGGAGTTTGAATTGGCAACGTTAATGGACAACTTCTAACTTATTTTGAGGAAAGTTGCACTTTCTTCCGGATGCTAAAGTGTATCAGGGCCTGTTGACTCCATCATTTACGAATGCCAGTTCTTGAGTTGTGCTTTAATGTACTGATTGGTTGTGGGAGGATATCAAGTAAAACATACACTTCAATACTCAACTCTTAATTTGTAAAATATATATAAGTATATGAAACAAGTAAGATACGTGCACTAGTCCAAAGTTTTGTTAGAGGGACTGCAGATGAAGGATAGGTGGTCTTATGCCAACACTATTTTTTGCTTCCACCTGATGCCTCTTTCTTCCATCACCGTACACTTCTTGTCACTTTATCTCACCATTGCATTTTCTTTTTTATCCCTGCATTCTCCTTTGTCATTGGTTTTCTACTTTGGTTTTTCCTCCTTCCCCCTTCTTTTTCTGTTTTGCTCTCTTTTGCTCTGGGTCAAAGTCTAATGACGAAAGATATGTCTGGGAACCAAAAAAATGGATTTTGGTGCCCACCACCTGCAACCACCAACAATGGAGCACTTCTACTTATTGAGACTATTTTCCTCTCTGTCTTATTAAGAACTTTCTATTAATGTTTTTCATAGTCTTAAGGCTGTAAGTGTTTGATTATTAGAGCAACTAGAAGTGAGGAGCCGAGGTGTGTGGTTAGTTCCTAGTACATGAAGGTGATGGCTACGGTAAAGTAGATACTGTCCTGGGCAGTTTTACTGCAGAATCATGCGTAATTGATGCCTTTTTCTATAATGATAGTTAAATATAAAAAACTAAGTAAAGCTAAACATGCATTGTGAAGCCGAGCAGTTTTGAGATAGCAGAAAGGGATTAAACACCACCCTATGTTATCACTATAATAAAGATATCAATATATCTGCTAACATTTAAACATAAGGACCAGAAAATAAGAATTTCTCCAATCAAAAAGTATAAAATGTTGATTAATAAAATGTATTTGAAAAATAATAAATTGTAGATTTAAAATAAATAGAAAAAAATTAAAACACAGAAATGAGAGGTTGGCTTGCCTGAGGCTCATTTGAATATAAATATTATATTAAAGACGTAAATAGGATACGTGATTATAAGGACAAAATAAACAAGATAGCAAGTAATCACCTACAAGAAAGCAAATGAATCAGCTTGTAACACCCAGTAAACAGGAAGGAACTGAGAAAATGGGTAAAGAGGCAAACCATGGGAAATGCCCAACTTCCTTCCTCCCAAACCACAAACGTATGACCTATGGGAACAAAGTAAAAGAAATGCAATCAGTGGAAGCACAGCACTAAGAAGATGGAAACTTGCACAGGCCATTATGGTTTAGAAAAAGTGTTCACTACTAAACATTAACATCTCAGGAAATAAGGGTGCAATGCTAGCCCTCTGTGCTAACTGAGGAAACAATGGTGCACTGCTTGACATTGTTGGTTCCAGTACTAAGTTTGAGCCGGTGGTTTCCGTTGCTCAGCACCGGCACTTAATTGTCGACACCAGCGCTTGTGACGGTTTGCTACAAAGGGGCGCTGTCGGAGATAATCACAGCAGTGAATGAATGAATGAATATTAGCCTTATAAAGGGCAAACTTTGCATCATTGCGCTGCGGAAAGGGCCACCAGATGAGAATACATAAAAAGGTTCACAGTGATAAGTTGGTAAAGAGCGAAGTCTTCAGGGACTTATGGAAGAGAGAGTGAGACTCCAGTCAAGACATTTAGGAAGGGAGAGAATTCCAGAGCCTAGCCGAAACACAAGGCAAGGCTCTACCTCCCCATCTGACTTTCTTAAACCTGTGAACTACCAGCAGATTTTTATTGGCAGATCTTAACTACTTAGCAGGAGCGTATCTTCGAAAGAGCCTTTTATTGCCTTCCGGGCCTAGGTTATAGAAAGCCTTGCACGTGAGACAGAGGGCTTCAAACAGGATTCTTTGGCCAAGGGGGAGCCAATGCAGCTTACTAATTGTAGCCAAGACTGAATGGTGTTTGGGAGGGCCCATCACCAGCCTGGCTGCTGCGTTCTGCACCAACTGTTGTCGATGAACAAGCCCCTTGTTAATACCCAGGTAAAGGGCATAACAATATTCCAGTCAGTACAGTCAATTATTAATTCAATGTACATAAAAAATTACTATTACCTGCCACCAAAACCATTCTTATAGATTTGGGGGCCTGGAATAGTCCAAATTGTCACACTTGCAGGAGTGTGATGGTTATTAGTTGTGTTGGTACTGTCATTGGCGGCATGGCAGGGGTAATGTGTGGTGCACGCAGCAGTGGTCTCCTCACGAAAGATTAAGCACTGGTTGGTGCAGGAAACAGATGCCTTGCTGCACAGTGCTATCTGAGGAAACAACAGTGCACTGCTAGACAGTGTTGGTGCAGGAAACAGAAGCATTCCAAAATGGTTCTCTCTCTTGAAACAGAATGTGGTATTCCATGACTTGATGTCATATGGAATCTTTCTATGTCATTTGGAATACTCTGTGTAACTTAGAATGTTTTCCCTTGATATTATTACTGTTACTGTATTGCTGATGCTGTGAGGACTTCTCCTGCTACCTGTGGTTGTTAAGCTGTTCTTCATATGAATAAATCCACTTGGACCTACTTCCTGTGTAGTCTGAATTACTACATAATTACTGGCGACGTTGGGAGCAGTGGATTTCTGAAAACAGCGTTCACCTGTTTTCTTCATTTTAAATGCAAAGGACATTAAAGGAAAGTTCTTCCTTTTCAGCGCTAAGAAGCTCCTTCACGCATTTTTCAGCCATAAAGGACTTATTGGGCAGTACTTCTCAAACGTAAGTGAGCCTCTTTCAGACGGTGAGCCTTTTTTCAGACTGTTACTACGCTACGCTTCCTCTATCCTCACCCAATTTCTGGCTTTCATTACTGATCACCCAATGTCTGGCTTTCATTACTGATACTCGACCGCATTTATCGAGCGGTTTTCACTCTTAAAATCTGAAGTTTTGTCTACTTGCACGCTTTTCTCTGGCTTGTTTATTTTCAAAAGCATACTCAAGAACTCACCTTGAGCCTCGAGCGTCCCTGAGTTCGTTTGCTTCACCGACCATTTGCGCTGCATTCTGGGATACCAGCGTCACCATGCACGTCATCGCGCACAATTAGACGCTCACGGCGGCCATTTTGGTGCAGTTTGAAGCAAAAGCTTCGTGTTTTCTTGAATTTAAAGTGTAAATTGGAAATTGTTTTCACGAATCTTCAAAACGCTTTGCTGCAACTCTCCACGGTGATTTGCACACCCTCTTGAAACACTTTCCTGCAAATCTCCACAGTGATTTGCACACCTTTTAAAAAAAAAAAAAAAAAGAAGAAGTATAAAAACTTTTCTGTTTCTACATTCATTTACTTAGTTATTTATACTGCTTTAATAGTATTCTATTGTATCTTGTTATTGATTGTTATTGCCAAGATGTCTAATATTGCAGCACCACCCCATTTTCTTCAAGTTGCAGGTGATCCTCCTATAGAATGGGACCTTTGGTTTCCTATGTTTATTGCATATGTGGATGTCTTAGAAAAAGAGGATTGCTCTGCAAAAAGGAAACTTGCTCTTTTAAGGCATTGTCTCGGTGGTGCAGGAATAAAGGAATTTGATAATCTACCACCTTTGGAGGATGCTGGTGACTTAGATGTATTTAATAAAGCTTCTAAACAGATGAAGATTCGGTTTGGTAGAAGGATAAACACTGTGATGGAAAGGTTTAAATTCTATTCTCGTGAACAGAAATCTGATGAAACAATCGAAGATTATGTCGCAGCGTTACGTTCACTTGCTTGCACCTGTTCCTTCGAAACCATATCATATGAGCAAGTCCTCAGGGATCAAATCATGATGAGGACGAAAAGTAAAAAGATCCAAGAAAGAGTCTGGTTAGGGACTGAGACTACATTAGCTGCAGTAGTAAATATAGCCAAAGGTATAGAACATTCTGAAATATTTGTTTCTGAAATTAGAGGGAAAAATCAGAAAACACATGTTCCTGAAGTTGAAGTAGCTATTGTTAAAAATCAAACCAGTTATCCCACTTCGAGTGCTTTCAACACTAAACCCAGCTTCAAAAGAGAATATGCAAGAAATGCGAATGACAATAGGAGTTTTGTTAAGAGAGGTATGATATTATGCTATAGATGTGGTAGTTCCAACCATGTTGGCAATTACAAGGGTTGTCCTGCTTGGGACAAAGTGTGCATCAAATGCAAGAAAAAAGGGGATTTTGGTAATGTGTGTAAGTCTGGTCAAAAAATTAATTACATTTCACCTGAAGAAGAAGAAGTTCTTAATAGCTTGAATTGCATTCTTTCTGTTGATGAGAGTTTTCAAAAGAGTTTTCCTTCTTGTACAATTTTTGTGGATGACAAACCTATTGAGATTTTTGTTGACTCTTGTGCGTGGTACACCATTATTGGTAAGAATATTTTCGAACAATCGTGGCATCAGAGGGAATTATTGAGTCCAGACATATATCCTGGTGGGTACACGGGACAAAAGATTGCTCTAGAGGGTTTTTTTTGGGCAAAGTTATCTTTTAAGAACTGGGACATCAGAGCAAAAGTTTATGTAGCTACCAAGGGTGCGTCCATTCTTGGTTGGCCTCACCAACATGACTTAGGAATCAAATTAGATCCCAATGCCAATCCACCAGTTTATGTTGATGAACCCCGACTTGAAAAGTCTATTACCAATTCATTGGTAAACTTAACCTTAGATGCATCTAGCGATGTTAGTTTCACTAAGAGTGTGTTAGAAAAGTTTCCTGAGATTTTCAATGACAAGTTGGGGAAATATGTTGATTTCAAGCACAAAATTATTCTAAATGATAATGCGGTTCCTGTCAGGCACAGGGTAAGGAATGTTCCTTTAGCGTATAGACCCAAATTAAAAGTAATTCTGGATGACCTAGTCAAAAGAAACATAATTGAGCCAATTGAATCCTCTCCTTGGGTTTCGCCCATTGTGATATCACTTAAGAGCTCTGGCGAACTTCGCTTATGTGCGGATCTTCGCAGTCTCAATAAGGAAATATGGGTAGATAAACATCCCTTGCCAAACATACATGAGTTAATTGCAACATTATCAGGTGCTACTGTGTTTTCTTCTATTGACTTGGCTAGTGCCTACCACCAAGTAGAATTACATGAAGACTCGAGAAAACTAACTGCTTTTGTTACCCCTGAAGGTATGTTCCAATATTTGCGCATGCCTTTTGGGTTGGCAAGTGCAGCCTCTGTCTTCCAGCGTCTAATGAAAGAGTTACTGACAGATTGCAAGGGAGCAGTAGCTTTCCAGGATGACATTTTGATTTTTGGGAAAGATTATATGGAACACGATGAGAACTTAACTTTGGTTTTGGAGAAAGTTCGATCTAGGGGCCTTACCCTGAAATATACCAAATGCAAGTTCAGACAACAGAAAGTTGAGTACCTAGGACATGAAATCTCAAAGTATGGTATTAAACCCAAAATTAACCATGTTCACAATATTGTCAATGCATCTTCCCCCAATTCAAAAGAACAATTACTTTCCTTTTTAGGACTGACTGAATTTTATGGTAAATTTGTAAAAAATTATTCAGATATTGTTCACCCTTTGGAAATTTTATTGAAAAAAAATGCAAAGTTTGAGTGGGGCAAAGAACAACAGGATTCTTTTGAAATTTTGAAACGCAAAATTGTTGAAGCACCATTTTTGAAACCTTATTCTGTGGGCAAGGAGTGTATAGTTTATGTTGACGCTAGCAATGTTGGCCTAGGTGCTGTTCTGATGCAAAAAGACAAATCTGGTGAGTTTGTTGTATCATATGCTTCTCGAGCCCTACGTGATGCTGAGAAGAATTACTCAACTATTGAGAGAGAAATACTCGCTTGTACTTGGGCTTCCCAGCACTTTAGACAATTTTTGTGGGGAACAAAATTCTCTTTGAGAACCGATCACAAACCTTTGATCACTATGTTAGCTGCAGGAGGTGGAAGAGTTCTTACTGCTCGCTTAGCGAGATTAGCAGCCAAATTACAGGAATATCGTTGTGAGGTTGTATATATTCCAGGACGTTTGAATGTCCATGCAGATTGCATGTCACGTTTTCCAGCAAGTGTAGATGTAGGGAACAAGGTTGATTGTGACGTTGCATATTCGTTTGCAGATGTTAATATAATTTCAAATCAAGAGAACTCTTTGGTTCTTTCTGAAAAAGTTTGGTCAGAAGCTATGGAAAATGATGCTGTTTTGAATCAAGTCAAACGGTTCTTAATTAAAGGATGGCCTGAGGAAAGGAAACTTTCCGGTGATTTGGCATCATTTTTTAAAGTCAAAGACGATTTGATGTTATGTCAGGACATCATTGTTAGATCTGATAAAATTGTCCCTCCTATGAATTTGAGAGAAACAATTTGTAAATTAGCACATGAAGGGCACATGGGCATGTCCACCACTAAAAGGAGGATTAGGGAACATTACTGGTGGCCTGGTGTTGATGCCATGGTGGATAGTTGGGTCAGGAACTGTTCTCCTTGCTCCTTGAGCGACAAATCTGTAAAGGGTTTGTCTGTCGACATCACTCCCATTGAGTATGCTGATGGCCCGTGGCGGAGATTAGCCATTGACATTATTGGACCTTTCAGTTACCAATCTGGTAAAGAAATGTATGCATTAGTTCTTGTTGACTACTTCTCAAAATGGCCCGAATTGAAAATTGTTGAGAAAACTTCTTCAGGGCAGGTAATTGATTTTCTTGATGAAATATTTGCTAGGGAAGGTTTACCAGAGGAACTAATCTCAGACAATGGTCCACAGTTTATAAGTGATGAATTTGAAGATTTTCTAAGGAATTGTGGAATTACGCATAAAAGAACCTCGAATTATTTTCCACAGGCCAACGGCCAAGTTGAGAGGTTCAACAGGGTTATCAAGGAATCTTGTCAATTAGCCGTAAGGAGTGGTTTGAAATGGAAAAAAGCTCTTCAGGCCACTTTGTTAACCTATCGGTTGGCTCCCAATTCAGTGACTGGTCTGTCTCCTTTTGAGTTGTTACGAGGGAGGAAACCAGGTTCTCGACTTTTACCCTGGTGGTTAAAAGGTAATTCTCCTTATGAGGTAGATTTTAAAGAGTTAAAGGATAAAATTGGGAAGTACCAGGAGAAAATAATTCAACATTCGGCCAAAAAGAAGTATAATACTTGCAGTATAAAGATAGGTGATCTAGTTCGTGTAAAAATGGGTGGATTATTTCACAAGAGGGTTTCCAGATGGTCTGATCCGGTCAAGGTCACTGAAATCTTTAGCAAAGCTATCAGAGTGGAAGGAGGTAAAATATGGAATTTGAGAAGAGTCTCCTTATGCAAGTCTTCTGTTGCTCCTTTTGTTGCTTCTTCCACTCAGAAAACTACCGTTCCGGGAAAATTAATGACATACCATAATTCAGGAGGTTTTTCTGGTACGCATGAGGCTTATGATAATTTAGAGAATGAGGTTGTAAGTAATTCTGATGACGTGATTAATTCTGATGTTCGACCTGATCCGTGTGTTGAAATTGATAATCAATCAAATATAGAGAATGAAGAAATTCCCTTGAGACGCAGTGAGCGCGTGAAATGTGCTCCTTCGAAGTATAAAGATTACATTAGAATTTAACTTATTGTAGTATTATTGTTCTTTGGGGTTTTGTTTTGTTTTTATTTGTTGTTTTTGGGGTTTTGTTATTTATGCATTTTTTTTATTTTATTTATTTATTTTTTTATTTATTTTAAAGGGGGGGAGGTGTGTGGTATTCCATGACTTGATGTCATATGGAATCTTTCTATGTCATTTGGAATACTCTGTGTAACTTAGAATGTTTTCCCTTGATATTATTACTGTTACTGTATTGCTGATGCTGTGAGGACTTCTCCTGCTACCTGTGGTTGTTAAGCTGTTCTTCATATGAATAAATCCACTTGGACCTACTTCCTGTGTAGTCTGAATTACTACACAGAAGTACACTGCAAAAGAGTGCTAGATCTGTAAAAGATTGTCAGCTGCAGCAGAGAGGCCACAAAACAGCAAAATAGCCCAGTGATTTAAGCATTTGCTGCTGACATTTCATATGACCTTGAGGTCACGAGTTCATGTGACCACAAAGTCATACGTATGATCCAAGCAGGGTCAGCTCAGCAATTCATCTTAGTATGATCAATAATAGAGTACACATTTAACAGTAAAACCTGCTATTTATAGATCTTACAATTGTTTAAATAAAGGGTGGTACTGCTAACCAGGGTGCACTGCTAGCCACTGATGACTCACAGCAGAACTGTGTACAGCTGAAGCCTCTTGCTCAACAAGGAAACAAATGGCACACTGTTAAACAATGCTAGCACAGGAATCAATGAATGGCTACAGGGAATAACAGGCAGTAAAAAGTAATTAAGCGAGATTCGTACAAAATTAAGAAGCAGGAAATATCCTGGAAAGGAAGGGTCATTCACAAATAGGAACGATGCAAGAGTGACAAATGACAAAGCAAAGCAATTATAGGCTGTTTATGAGCTTTTCAATTTACTTATACTGCAAGTCTTCTTCGTCAAGAGTACATCTGTCAAGAAAGGTGTACTGTTTCATCCACCTCATCTTAGCCTACAAGGACACCGATTTTTTCAAAGACTACTTGGAATGTAGTCTTGTGGAAAAACTTAACTCAAACTCCTCTAAGGTCCCACATTCAAAAGCAATCCATGACAACCAGATGTTGAAGTGGTCAGGATATTTGGGGAACGACATGCCCATACTTTTTAAATGTTGGAAAAACTATATTCATAACTTTTGTTGACAAACAACCATCTCTGGACAGTTAAAGTAAGTCTCCTGTGCTGCTACGGTGAGGGAAGGATAGAGAGAAAAGAAAAGAAAAACAGCAATCCTTCTCGCCAAAGTGCCTACTACCTAAAGGAAATGCAATTGGTCAACCAGCAAATGAAAAGGCTGCTTGGGGGCCAGTATCTGCTTTAATTGATGGAGTCATTTGAATTTGAGAGTTAATGTAATGGTGTTACCAGCTGAGTTCTGGAGAGCCTTCTTTTATTGGACACCTATTAAAAGGGTTCGCACAAGGTACATTCTACATGTTACTAAAATGTATATTTTTACATACTTGGTTTATCTTAAACATTGAATTATTTTACACATTTTGTTGTGCCCTGTTATACTATGTGCAATATAATTTAAAAATGTTGACTTAAATACATTCACAGTGCTTTCTGTCAGAGGCTGAGACCTCGTAGCACTATAAATGAATAAGACACTATTCCTCACTGTGCCATTCAGGATTCAATTATGTAACTGTCTGGTTACACACATATAGACGTCTGCAGTGCTCAGATTAACCAGATGTGGCTTCATAATGGAAAATAGTGCATTTCTCACCAGTATAAAGTGCAATTCTTTTTCATTTAAAGTGTTTGTGTTATTTTATAAAAGATCAAACAAATAGTTACAGAATATTTTGTTCTTTTTAGTCATGTCTCTGATCCTGCCCCCATTGCACCCATAATCACAGTTCACATACTTTTTTTAATGTTCTTCTTACACTATCACTATGTAAATATGTCAATTGAATTCATATTTATTCGATTATGAAAAAAACATAAAAGTAATACAGTGCATTTTCTACAACAAAAACATAAAAACTATAACCATAGTATCATTAATATTTAAACGAGGTACGTGCTGCGTCAAGCAAATGCCCAAAGAAAGGCCCTTTCACCCCGCAGTTCTTTGCCTGTAGAACTCATTATTGTTTAAAAATAAGCGCCTACAACAATTCTACTAAACTACAGTCTGCATGTTTTAATTACAGATTAAAATACTTTAAAAAAAAACTGAAATGCAATCCACATAGTTGATATTGAAGATTACAAGTTAAGGTACTTGCAGTCTATCAAATAAAAGTGCAACAAAACCAGTAGTTCAAAGCCCTTATTCCGCGGGAACACTTTTTTAGTTAATGTGCTGAGTAAAGCCTACGAAATAATAATAATTTAAAAAAATTAACCATGCGGGTCATATAAGATATATATGGTCTAAACGGCATATAACACATACATAGGAACATGCAGGTGGACCAATGACTCAGCCCGTCGTCAATTTCCTACACCTTACTGATGCTGTGAGAAAAGAACAGCTGCTATAATAAAAGACATCAGGCTGCCCAGGGACTAGAGATAAAATACAACGTCTCTGCACTTACAAAACTCCAAATGCTTTAAAATTGGCTTAAGATAAAATGAGAAAAAAATCTATAAAATTAGCAAAAAGCACAATGGCAGGCCGATTCGCAAACACCCAAATAACTTTGGGCCCCCAAAAAACACAAAAGTCGCCACCCTGTATCAGCCCTAAAGCAGAGGAGAAGAGATCTTTTCCAACGTGAAAGTTCTAAATAAAGGTAGTTTGTGGGGTCCACCAATGGAGTATTTAGTGAATTCAGAGTGCAGTCTTTGGAAATATAAGAATTATTGAAAACGTGACTTGGCCAACAACGTATCAGTCTTGAGTAAAGTGACGTGTGCAGAGAGCATATCAGGCAGACTTAATTCATAAAAGGACTTTGAAACATACTCCAATCAATGAATAGATAGACCCCTGTCTAATTTGAGACAGTCTAGAATAATGTCCCTATTTGAACTAGCCTCTACATTGGCCCAAACACTTACCCAGAGCAAAAGTGATGGCAGCTTTGCTTTATCATAAATATTTGGCAAAATTATCTCTGAGCGTACGATAAAGTGGGAGCTGGTAGGGGGAAGATAGAGAAGACAACTGCATATGTGATTTTCCTCTGTCTGCAAATAGGAGATGTTGTGATATCCCCAAACCCTGTACCATAATGAGTTGAAGGGACACACTGACAGTTATATATTTGCAGGTAGGGATCAATGGTCCCCCTGCCTAAAGTCTGAGGGAGATTGAATATTGCACTAGCCGACCTACTTAAAGTCAGAAGAGAGGTGTTAACCTGCGGCTGCTAGGAACCTGCTGAATCAAAGACAGCACCAAGGTAATATAAATTACTCATACTCCTCAGGGATTGGTTACTGATCAACAGAGTGGGAATCTTTTTAACCTTTCTGGGCCACATGCCGTAATATGGGATTTCCCAAAGTTGGCGATCAAATCTAAAGTGCTCAAGAAAGTCACAAACGACTCCGCCAGTGTACAAAGTACTCTTGGCGTCCAAGACACAAAAACTGCGTTGTCTGCTTAAAGTAATGCAGGGACAGACCAATTAGCTATTATTGAAATGGCACTGGTGACATTGGCCAAATGAGGATTGTTAATATAAATGATAAACAATAAAGGTGGCAGAATGAAACCTTGACACACACCTCCAGCTAAAGAGAAAATGTCTGACATTTCTCCTGCTGAACCATATCGTACTTTAGCAACTAGATTCTCACGGAGAGGGTGCCAAAAACGAACCAATGCTACCTCAACCCCCAGATCCAAGAGAATCAACCATGGTTAAGCCTTATTAGCACAGTCAAAGGCTGTTGATAAGTCCATGAAGGTGAGGTACAGAGGGCAGTGCTTGGCGATGGTATACTTGCCAACAGTATGTTTCAGGCAAAAAGAGACACGGGGTGCCTACCGGATGATCAGTGTACAGCTCTTCTAGTGACCACTCCTAAGCAGGGAAACCCCGGACTTATGTAGCTCCTACTGGCCCATATCCCTACTCAATCTGGAGGTTAAGGTATTGGCGAAGGTCCTTGCATCCCGGCGGTCCACAGTGATATCCTCAGTGATGCACCCCGGCCAGCTGGGTTTTATGCCCCAGAGAAGCACCAGCCTGAATCTTAGTCACTTGTTTGGGGTCCCACATATGGTCCAGGAAAGACAGGGGGAAGACGCTGTCCTGCTGTCTTTAGATGCCTGAATGGCGTTTGACAGCATTGAATGGCTGTACCTGTTTGCAGTGCTTGACAGATTAGGTTTCAGCCTGGAGTTTATCAGCCGGGTCAGGCTCTTGTATAGAGAACCAATAGCAAGGGTTTGAGTAAATGACGCAGTGTTCAAAGCCTTTACACTAAGGCGCGGGACGAGACAGGGGTGCCCTCTGTCCCCAATGATTTTTGCATTGGCACTGGTACCACTGGTGGCGTGGGTGAGGTCGGATCATTTGGTGTGGGACATCGAAGGCACTGGAGAGTGGGAAGTGTTCATCTTGCTCTACGCGGATGATATCCTTCTATTCGCAGCTAGACCCTACAGTACGGTGGCTAGGCTGCTCCCTATATTTTTGCTCTTCGGTTGCTATTCCAGTTACGAGATCAATTGTTGCGGACAAGTTTCAAATATTTGGGTATTCAGATCTCCAAGGACTCTCAGGGTTTCCTGAAAGACCATCTTCTCCCTCTGATTGAGCGGCTCAAGGAAGATGTGGTGCATGGGAGCGGTCTCCCCTTATCCTTGATGGGTAGAGTGGCCCTCTTCAAAATGATGGCCCTGCCCCGTTTTCCTCTATGTTCTTCAGAACACTCCCTGCAGGGGCCCTCCCACACTTTTTCGGGAAATAGACATGGAGCTCCACAGGCTCCTCTGGAATGGAGGAAGCTCTAGAATTGCACTCACTAAGCTGCAGAGATGGGTCTATGATGGGGGTTTGGCTGTACCAGATATTAAGAGGTATTATTGGGCAGTGCAGTAGACTACAGTCGATGCGTGGGTGTATGCTGACAGAGTGAAACCCACATATAGGGTGGACTGCCAGCAGAACGGTGAGCAAGGCTATCAATTGGTTAGCTCAACCGTAAGGAGGGAATAAGACAACTGTTGCTACACACCCAGACAGTGATCCAAGAATAGTACATGGTCACTAGGTACCTGAAATGCACGAACACACTGATAGAAAAATCAGGAACAGTGACTTGTTAAAGGAAGTGGGCAGTTTGGAAGGATTCCCTAAGTGGGGGCTGTTGGGAATAGGCTTACTGGGGGAAATTTTGCGGAACCAGATCGTGATTGCATTTGAAGAGTTGCAAGCAGAGTACAGTATGGTGGATATTGAGCGGTTCCACTACCTACAATTGGGTCACGCACTTTAGAGACATATCCGGAGGGGGGATAGTTTACCGGAGTACGTGCCCCTAGAGGATAGGCTCTTGCTGGATCCGATGTTATCAAAGGCAGTCTTTTTAACATATAGAAAGGTTCTCAATAGCTCACCAGACCCCTTGGGTTCATTGCGAGAGGCATGGGAAGCGAACATAGGCCTACTGGAGGATGACGACTAGGCAAAGGCGCGTTAGGGTCTGAGGGAAGTGGCCATAAGATCTTGTTTTCATCTGATGCAATTACGAATACTGCACAGGTCCTATTCCTCTTGGTCGCTCCTGTACAAACTGGGTCACAGTGCCACGGGTAGGCGTACGAGGGGCTGCAGAGCTATAGGTTAATTTTTTCCACATACTCTGGAAATGCTTGCTTATCAGGATACTAGGAGGAGATCACAAAAGTTATGTTGGAGGTTACGGGAAGGGAGGTCCCCCTGGAGCCAAGATGGCTTATCCTGTGTGTCTCAGGTGAGGAGCTCTGGGCCAAAGATCAGAAACAGTGGCTCATGACTGCTGCTGTGGTAGCTAAGAGGAACATGGCCAGGGCATGGGGTACAAATCTCCCACAAAGGCTGACGGCCTGGGAACAAGACCTGGGCTGGTGCAGTCAAGTTAAGAAGGTTATCTATCAAAGTAGAGGCTGCCCCAGGAAGTGGGAGGTGTGGGTGGGTGGGAAGGTTATAGGGGATGCCGGCGAGATTGTCCAGGACTCCGAAAATGATTATTCTGTTTGTTGCTGGGTTCCTGAATATGGGCCAGGGGAGATAATCTTTTGTACTGTCGGGTCTCGTGGATACCCCGGTTCCGGGGTAGGACAACTGCTGATGTATCTAAACCTGTGTTTTATTGATTATAGTGAAATATGTGTATTGTACCTGAGCAAATTGTTGAATAAACAGAATAAAAAAACCACCAAAAAAAACAATCAGATGCAAGTTCTGCCACTGTTTCACCATACCCAGCCCAAAACGGAAACCAAATTGGTGGGGGCACAATATCTTGTTTTAGTTTGCACAGAATCTTATGCGATTGAAAATCACTCTTCTTAAAATCTTGACGGTACTGTAAATGATAGAAATCGGCGATATTATTTGGGTGACTTTCAATCCCCTTTTTAAAAATGGGAACTTTGAACTCAAATTACTTTCATATTTCACTATACTAATATTCAACACTAATCCTTATGGTTTCCGAAGTAGCGTGCTACTCGCCAAAAAAGCACTTCAACATCTATCAGGGGTGACAAGGGCTATATAAATGGAAACATTTTTCCCTCTTCAATCCCTCCCCTACCCTTCTTAATCCAAATAACTGACTAACATATCCACCACTCAAATTACTTTCATATTTCACTATACTAATTCAACACTAATCCTTTCTATGTTCCAGAGTAGTGTGCTACTCGCAAAAAAGCGCTTAAACACCCCATCAGGGACAGCAAGCACTATATAAATAAAAACCTCTTTCCCTCTTTTATGCCGCCGCTGTCATGCTTCCCGATATCTTAAGTCTTCCCCGTTTGGGGTGCAAACGCAGCTCTTCTCTGGTGTATTTAAAGCCCTGGGGTTGCACAGAACGCCGCTTTGCGTTCTAGCGTTTGGCTGCATCCTGCTCTTCCTGTTTCCGTCACTCCCGTTGCCTGATTTCCGGTTGTTTCTCGAGAGCGCTTCCTGTGGTTGGATTGCGCCTCGTACCGTGCTGATCTACTCTGCGTTCCTGCCGAGTTTCATTTTCTGTCTGCAACCTTATTTTATCCCTTTTATTTTGTAGTTCTCGCGTCTGCTATTCAAGACGCCTTCTCCTGTTTTCACCCTGCCCTCGCGTCTGTTGTTCAAGACGCCATCTCTTGTTTTCACCTTGCGTCTGGAGTTAAGACGCGGTTCCCTGATTCCGCCCGGCGTCTACATTACAAGATGTGATCCCCGTTGTCCGGCCGACCACATCTCCCCTTTCAGGCCATTCTACAGCACTACTAGTCCCGTCCACCGGCCTGAGCTGTCTCTCGTCGGCTGGCTGGGCACAGTCGGCTAGCCTCGCGTTTTGTTTCGAGGCATTGGTGCTTCTTCGCTACACAACCGGGTTGGCTGTGGAGCTTGCGTGGACCCTACTGAAGGACCTTTGGAGTGGTTTGGAGCTAGTCACTTCTGAACCCCGGTAACAGCGCACAGCGCTGCCTATATATTGTCATAGTGTGTATTGTTCTGCTTCTGATTTGTATCATTGATATCCTTACCTCTCTTTTGGCAGCCATTCTTCCTGTGTGGATAACTACCGTTATGTACCATTATACACAAGAAAACAGCTACCTTTACCTATTCACAAGGACAGAGCATGGGTGAGATTGCTACACATTTCTTATTAGAGTATGCTATCCTAGACATCAGTTTCTGAGAAGTACTTATGTTATTTATTTTCCAGCACTTAGAATTGAGATGCATGGTTCTTCGCCTCATTCAACATATGATACAATTCTGTAAAGAAGCAGGGTAATTTCCCATAGCAATTAGAGAATAGAAGATGTATGTATGAATACAGTATAATATCACCTTCCTTCCTTTATAGCCCTTCTCCTTGCCACCTGTCCACGAATAGGTTCCATGGCCTGGATCTTACCCTTCTTTCCTTGTTTTGTTTCCCTGCTTTCCCCTTGCGTGCCTTTTGTGCTCTAGTGTCTGATGGAGGCATGAGGTCGTAGGGGAAGGTTGAGGATATTTCGGCGAATTCCTGACGCTCCTGCGGAACTGGCCTGGTGAACCATTACAGAATGCAAAGCCCACGTGGTGCGTTCTGCCCGAGCGTTATGGAGTTGGGAAAGGTCTCCTTAGAGGATGTCGCTGGTATGATAGGATAGCTGCAGGCTGAGACTCAGGCATTAGCTGCTAGAGTGGATGCCCTCCAGCAAGGGGTGGGAGCCACAGGAGGGGGATCTAATGTCAATCCTCCAGTAGTACATGTCACCACTCCACATTCCATTCCACTTGCTCCTCCAGAAAGATTTTCCGGCGATGCCCCTAGTTGTGCAGCTTTCATCAGTCAATGCCAACTGCACTTTTCCTGTAAGGCCAATTGTTTTCCCTCTGATCAGTCCAGAGTGGCTTTTATGATTTCGTATCTTAGTGGGCCAGCAGCAAATTGGTCCATTCCTTTGGTAGAGAGAGATGACCCTTTATTGTATAGTTTCCCAGCCTTCAAGAGGGAATTTCGTAAATTATTTGATAGGCATACATATACACATTCAGCTGACTCTGAGCTCTTAGCACTGAAACAGGCAATAAGGATCTTGTTGCATATATAACGTCATTCCGGCGATTGGTAGTGGAGGCTAATTGGCCGGAGGAGAAACGCAGTACTCTTTTCTACAGGGGACTGAGGGATGATTTAAAGGATGCCCTGTCCCAAATCGTAGATTTGCCCGAATCTTGTACGGATCTTATAGAGCAAGTGGTAAAAATAAAACACCGTCTACAAGAGAGGAAGAGAGAGAAAGGGAGATTTGAGCCTAGGTATGTTCCCACCAAGGACCGTAAGGTAGAAACTGAAAAGACTCCCGATGACAGCGAGCCGATGCAAATAGGCATAGTGAGAGGACCCCTAACTCCAGAGGAGAGACAACGCAGAAGAATTAACAAGCTCTGCCTGTATTGTGGCAAGGCCGGCCATTTCCTAAGGTCATGTCCAATCAAGCCAGCACAGATGAGAAGTGCGGAAAACTAGAAAGCCCGAGGTCCTGTGAGACAAGGGCCCCGGGTAATTCTGGCTTGACTGTCTCCTCTTCTGAGTACGAACTTGCTTCTACGAATCATTTGTACGTTTCAGCTTACTTATCACACAATCAACAGGGAATCCATGTGTCCATCATGATTGATTCAGGAGCTTCAGGAAATTTTATGGACACCTTATGGGCCCAAGAAAACATGATACCCAACATAAGGAAGAATTACATAAACAACGTCACAACTATAGATGGTAGTCCTCTTGTTTCAGGACCCATCACTCACAAGACTATATTACTTCAACTGTTTATAGAACCAGGCCATCAAGAAGAGATCAAATTCGATTTAATCAGTTCTCCACAGTTTCCGGTGTTACTAGGCATACCCTGGTTGAAGACCCATAATCCCTTCATAGACTGGGAGAAGTCGACCTTGCAATTTCGTCCCATTACTGGTCGTAACACTCATGTTGCTGTGATCAGGAAAGAGGCAATCTAAGATAATTCCGCAGATGGAATTCCAGAATTACCTACCGAATACCAAGAATTACAGTCAGTGTTTGACGCTAAGGAAGCAGAAGTCCTTCCTCCACACAGGGTTTACGACTGCCGAATAGACCTACAGACAGGGGCTAAGATACTTTGTAGCAGAGTCTATGCTTTAACAGAAAAGGAAAACCAGTACTTAAGGGAATATTTGGACACCATGATCGAGAAGGGTTTTATACGTCCTTCTCGCTCTCCTGATTCTTCTTCCTTATTTTTCATCCCTAAGAGGGAAGGAGGTCTTCGATGTTGCATTGATTATAGAATGCTGAACAATGTTACAATAACAAATCGATACCCACTGCCTCTCATCGTCTCCCTCCTTGACAGAGTGCGTAATGCCCAGTACTTCACCAAGTTAGAGCTGTGTGGAGCTTACCATCTTGTACGTGTCAAGGAGGGAGACGAGTGGAAGACTGCATTCTGTACTAAATATGGTA
Organism: Lissotriton helveticus; assembly: GCF_964261635.1. Classification (NCBI taxonomy): domain Eukaryota; kingdom Metazoa; phylum Chordata; class Amphibia; order Caudata; family Salamandridae; genus Lissotriton; species Lissotriton helveticus. The sequence continues at coordinate 927,301,455 of NC_136057.1, forward strand.
TTTTTGAGTATTTAGCGATGCCCCAAGGGCTCTGTAATGCTCCTGCAGTATTTCAATTTTTTATTAATGAAGTGCTTAAGGACATGCTTGATGATTACGTCATTGCATACATTGACGATTTGCTGATTTTCTCCCCTTCAATGTCTGAACACATCCAACATGTACGAACAGTGTTAGAACGTCTCCGCGAAAACCGCTTGTATTGCAAGTTGGAGAAATGCACCTTTCACACTCAAGAAGTAGGCTTCTTAGGTTTTGTTGTTTCACCCTGGGGACTGGCTATGAATCCTCTTAAGGTTGAAGCCATTCTTTCCTGGCCTGCACCCCGATTGATCAAAGAGATTCAGAGTTTTCTGGGTTTCGACAATTTCTATAGGCGTTTTATTAAGGGCTTTTCGGAGTTGGCGACTCCCATTACCACACTATTAAAGAAAGGCATAGCCTATCTGTGTTCCGATGAAGCTGAACGCTCCTTTCAGAGACTCAAAGAGGCCTTTACACAAGCACCTGTGTTGAGACATCCTGATCCTGCCTTGCCATTTGTGGTGGAGGTGGACGCCTCTCAAGTGGCAGTGGGAGGGGTTCTATCTCAGGCTGACTCAGTGACAGGAGAATACCACCCAGTAGCCTACTTCTCCCATAAATTCTCCCCGGCTGAATATAATTACGCAGTGGGTGATAAGAAACTCCTGGCGATAAACAGAGCTTTCGAGGAATGGAGGCATTATCTAGTGGGTGCTCGTTTACCATTCACAGTGTATACTGACCATCGTAATCTCCAATATGTTAAGTCAGCTAAAGCTTTGCCCATGAGACAATTACGTTGGTCACAGTTTTTTAGTGAGTACGAGTTCACCATCCAATACCGGCCAGGGAGACGAAACGGCCAGGCTGATGCGCTGTCCCGGTTGGGGTTTGAACAACAGGAGGAGTCAGCAGATCCACCCCACATTATTCCTAGGTACAACATCATAGGTGGGGTGTTTACGGAGGAGGATTTCATGGAAAAGATCAAAAGAGATCAATCCACAGCAGACATGCATAGTCTAGTAGGCACCCAAGATACAACAAACAGAGAGGGTTACATTTGTATACAAGGGGGAGTCGTGTTAGCAACCAGAGAACTACAAAGACAAGTCTTGGAATGGTATCACTCACATCCGATAGCTGGTCACCCAGGAATTAAGAAAACGATTGCCTCAGTGCGTGCACGTTTCTGGTGGCCGAATATGCTGAAAGACATTGAAACTTTTGTGAAGACCTGTCATGTGTGTGCTCAGAGTAAGGTTTCACATCAGAATCCAGTGGGTCTACTCCTTCCTTTAACCTCCCCACCAGGTCCCTGGCATACAGTGTCACTTGATTTCATCAAAGAGTTACCCCTCACCAAGAAGAAAAACAACACATTACTGGTTGTAGTCGATTTATTTACAAAGACAGCACACTTTATTCCCTTACACGGCTTACCCACTGCAGTTGAGTTGCCTTCAGTGTTCTTATGCCAGGTGGTTCGTTTGCATGGCTTCCCTTCAGTTGTTGTGTCAGATAGAGGTGCCCAATTTGTTTCTCGCTTTTGGAGATGTCTGTGCTCTTTACTCCAAATTGATGTTAGACTGTCCTCCAGCCACCATCCCCAGTCAGATGGGCAAACCAAGAGGGTCAACCAGTGCTTTGAGCAGTATGTTAGGAATCAGGTTCTGCATTCTCTCACAGACTGGGATGAGCTGGTATGGGTGGCTGAGATATCCTACAACAACAGTCAGCATTCTTCTACCCACTCTACACCCTTCTTCTGTTCTTATGGGTTTCACCCAAAAATACTGCCTTCAGTGATTCCTCCCGACAGTCCAACACCAGCGGCAGCTGAGCTGATTAAAAAGATACAGTCTATACATAGAAAGACTTTGGAAAGTTTAGAACAGGCTAAGGTTAGATACAAAGAAGGAGCAGATCTGCACAGGAGGTTGGAACCTATCTATACTCCCGGAGACGAGGTGTGGCTATCCACTAAACACATGTCACTCAGTGGTCCTCACAAGTTCAACCCCAGGTTTATAGGTCCCTACAAGATCCTTAAAGTGATTAACCCGGTGGCCATGAAATTGGAATTACCTGCTTCTTTCAGGATTCATCCAGTGTTTCACGTCTCTTTGTTAAAACCAGTGGAACCGGGAACAAGATTATCACAGAAACCTGCTCCTATATCTGTCCAAGATGACACAGAATATGAAGTTGAGTCTATATTGGACTCTCGTAGACTTGGAAGAAGCCTCCAGTACTTTATCCATTGGAAAGGTTACGGAATCGAGGAACGCACCTGGGAACCAGCACGGCAAGTGCATGCCCCCCCTTGGTTCGCCTTTTTCATCAAAGACACCCTGACAACCCCAAACCTCTGAAGGAGCATCGTGGGGGGAGTGTACTGTCATGCTTCCCGATATCTTAAGTCTTCCCCGTTTGGGGTGCAAACGCAGCTCTCCTCTGGTGTATTTAAAGCCCTAGGGTTGCACAGAACGCCGCTTTGCGTTCTAGCGTTTGGCTGCATCCTGCTCTTCCTATTTCCGTCACTCCCATTGCCTGACTTCCGGTTGTTTCTCGAGAGCGCTTCCTGTGGTTGGATTGCGCCTCGTACCGTGCTGATCTACTCGGCGTTCCTGCCGAGTTTCCTTTTCTGTCTGCAACCTTATTTTGTCCCTTTTATTTTGTAGGTCTCGCGTCTGCTATTGAAGACGCCTTCTCCTGTTTTCACCTTGCGTCCTGAGTTAAGACGCGGTTCCCTGATTCCGCCCGGCGTCTACATTACAAGACGTGATCCCCGTTGTCCAGCCGACCACATCTCCCCTTTTAGGCCATTCTACAGCACTACTAGTCCCATCCACCGGCCTGAGCTGTCTCTCGTCGGCTGGCTGGGCACAGTCGGCTAGCCTCGCGTTTTGTTTCGAGGCATTGGTGCTTCTTCGCTACACAACCGGGTTGGCTGTGGAGCTTGCGTGGACCCTACTGAAGGACCTTTGGAGTGGTTTGGAGCTAGTCACTTCTGAACCCCGGTAACAGCGCACAGCGCTGCCTATATATTGTTATAGTGTGTATTTTTCTGCTTCTGATTTGTATCATTGATATCCTTACCTCTCTTTTGGCAGCCATTCCTCCTGTGTGGATAACTACCGTTATGTACCATTATACACAAGAAAACAACTATGCATTTTCAGGAGCAACCTCTCCGTTACTAAAGGCACTTCCCCCTCCCTCACGTCCTGTGAACTCTTCTGTCTCGATATCTCCAGCGAGGGCAAACCAGTATGTGCTTTACATCTCATCTATCACCCGCCTGGGGACAACCTCATCTTCACCCAACAACTCATGGACACGATCACATCCAACGCTGGTCGGCAGATCACTCAAATCTACCTGGGTGACTTTAATCTCCACTGGAACGATCAGAAAGACGCAGTGGTGAACAGTCTCAAAACTTTCCTTAACGCGCTTAACCTCACCCAAATATGTAACAGCCCAACACACGACAAAGGCTCCATACTTGATCTCATCATCGCCAATGAGGACTCTACCCAATTGGGGGAAATCCAACCTTGTGACTGGTCAGACCACCACATTATCACCTTCTTCATCAATGAAAAGGTTAAACCTACCCCGGCTCAGCCCTCCAAATCCAAGACCTGGAGAAGGGACATGAAGAATCTTAACCCCAACTCCCTGCCTCCCCACTTATCCAGTCTCCTCCTTCCCCCTTCTGGCGCCTCTGATGTTCAATCACTGACTGACCACTACCTCGACTCTATGAACTCAATAATCAATGAAGCCGCCCCACTACAACTAAAGAGAGTCTCCACCAAGATCTCGAACCCTTGGTATGACGGCAGACTCAATGAAGACAGGCGTGCTATGCGAATGGCAGAGCGCACATGGAGATCTGACCCTTCATCACTGCATCGCAAAACGCTTAAGAACAAGAGAAATGCCTACTTCATGAAAATCAAGCGTGCGAAATCTGACTTCTTCAGCCTCCAGTTGGACCAAGTAAAAAACCGAGCAAGAAAACTGTTCGAACTAGTCAAAACTCAAACCAAGACGCAACCCTTACTATCAAACAACACAACAAACGACATCCCACACTGTGAAGACTTTTCTGCTTTCTTTAAGCTAAAGACCGACAACATAAGATGTGACCTCCTCAATGTTGTAAGCCGATACCCTAGCCACATTAAAATGTCCAACACCCAACCTAAAAATAACGCATCTTGGACGTCCTTCGACACCTACTCTGAAGAAGCAATACACAAACTGCTCGGCACCTTGAAGCCCTCTAATCACCTCGCAGACCCCCTACCTGCTAATGCTGTAAAAGTCTTCACCCTCTTACTCCTCCCACTCTGGACTAAAATCATTAACAGCTCCCTTCAACAAGGTCTCATCCCAGACTCCCTCAAGGTGGGGCAAGTCACGCCCATACTCAAGAAACCTACAGTTGACCCGTCGGACCTAAACAATTACCGTCCTATCACCAATATCCCCACTTTGGCCAAACTGCTGGAAAAATGTGTGCAACTCCAACTAACAAAACACATTGACCAGTTCGACCTCCTCAACCCTCACCAATCAGGCTTCCGAGCGAAACATAGCACGGAAAAGGCCATGACACACATAATTGATGACGCCCTCCAAATCCTTGATCGCAATGATTCCTGCCTCCTCATCCTCCTGGACCTCTCCTCAGCATTTGACACGGTCAAACATGAGAACCTATTGGAGCTGCTAAACACTAGAATGGGTTTATCAGGGACTGTGCTCAAATGGTTCACTTCCTTACTACATAACCGGTCTCAGAAGATCAAGATCAACAATGTGCTTTCCTCACCTGTGCCAGTAGATTTAGGCGTCCCACAAGGATCTTCCCTCTCACCCACGCTGTTCAACCTCGTCATGGAACCACTCGCCACCTTGCTCCAAGCATCCAATGTACACTTCCATATGTATGCCGATGACACTCAACTTTACCTAAAGGTACAATCCCTGGAAGATATCAAACTTCTGAACTACACACTTAGAAACACCCAATCGTGGTTGGCCGACAATCACCTCAAACTAAATGCTCTGAAAACTGAGTTCCTTCTGATATCACCCCCTGCGAAAATTACCACCACCCAAATCTGGCTCAATCACCTAACAGCACTCAATGTCCGACCCACCATCGTGGATTCTGCGAAATCCTTAGGTATCACACTTGACGCAAAGCTCAATATGCAACAGCACGTTAGCAAAGCAACGAAAGGAGCTAATTTCCAAGTCAACACATTGAGGAAACTTAAACCCTTCCTCCCAGTCAAAGATTTCCAAACTACTGTACAAGCCCTAGTCATCCCCTGCATAGACTATGGAATTGTGGCCCTCAGCGGACTCCCTCTATCAACAACCGCACCCCTACGAGCCTCCTTGAATGCTGCCGCGAGACTCATCACTGGCTCAAGAAAACACTCTCATATATCCCCTGACTTGAAATCCCTGAAATGGCTGCCCTTTGAAGCCAGAATACAGCTGAAAATTGCCGTTATGACACACTCGGCCATACACCACAAGGCACCCAACTACCTCACTCAAAAGTTGACTATATCAGGAGGTTCGAGATCCAATAGAAGTACAAAAAGTCTACTCCTGAAACCTCGCAGATTCCGGAAGGAAAAAACTTACAAACGCTCCTTCTCAGGAATGGCACCCAGGATCTGGAATGCACTCCCTCCTGAAACAAGGCTTATCTCCTCCACTGCATTCTTCAAGAAAGAGGTGAAAGCCATCCTTATGGCCAAGTTCACCTGAACTTTATTGTTGTTGATCAGAGTCTTTGCACCGTTTTTGTAACCTTGGTTACTTGATTGTCTAATGACCTCATATTCCTATATGATTGCGATCCTATTATGCTACTCACTTACTACCTATTACTACATTGTGCATATTAGTTTGTTGACCCACCCCCTAGATGCCCCTACCCCTCATTCTCTGTAACTCTTAGTAATTGATATAAGATATCCTTATAGCCTAAGCTCTCCTGATCTCTATTGTAGCTGGATCAAAGACTCTGCACCGTCTTATATTATTGTTTATTTTGAGTGTTGATTGGTATCTCTTGATCTCTATTGTAGCTGGATCAAAGACTCTGCACCGTCTTATATTATTGTCTATCTGATTGTTTACTGGTATCTTATCAGCACATGACTGCTATCCGACTATGCTATTGATTACTATACTGTACCCAATAATATGTTTAGTCACCCTCCTGTTGCCCCCTCCCCCCTGTTTCTGTGAAGCGCTCTGATATCTGCAAAGATCTTGTTCGCGCTATATAAAACTTTGAATAAATAAATAAATAAATAAACTACCTTTACCTATTCACAAGGACATAGCGTGGGTGAGATTGCTACACATTTCTTATTAGAGTATGCTATCCTAGACATCAGTTTCTGAGAAGTACTTATGTTATTTATTTTCCAGCACTTAGAATTGAGATGCATGGTTCTTCGCCTCATTCAACATATGATACAATCCTGTAAAGAAGCAAGGTATTTCCCATAGCAATTAGAGAATAGAAGATGTATGTATGAATACAGTATAATAACACCTTCCTTCCTTTACAGCCCTTCTCCTTGCCACCTGTCCACGAAGAGGTTCCATGGCCTGGATCTTACCCTTCTTTCCTTGTTTTGTTTCCCTGCTTTCCCCTTGCGTGCCTTTTGTGCTCTAGTGTCTAATAGAGGCAGGAGGTCGTAGGGGAAGGTTGAGGATCTTTCGGCGAATTCCTGACGCTCCTGCGGAACTGGCCTGGTGAACCATTACAGCCGCTACCCTTCTCTATCCAAATAACTGAATAACATATCCGCCACTCAAATTACTTTAATATTATAGCCTTATAGCCCGCCGTAGATGGCTATACCGGCTATTAAAGGCCCTCTCCAGCGTTAAAGGCCTCGAGCCGAAGGCGAGGGCCTTTAACAAGGGAGAGGGACTTTAATAGCGGTATAGCCCATCTACGAAGTGCTATAAGGCTATTAGAACATTCTGTCACTAGAGGACAGAATGTTCTAACAAAAAAAACAAAGCCTTTTGGCAGCGTGAGGGGATTAGAATCCCCTTAGGTTCCCTGAAGCCTTTGTTCACAGCCAGAGCTGTGAACAAAGAAGCATTGGAATGTTGGTGCTCCAGGCTTATACCAGCCATTATACGCCCAGAGCACTCCATTGTTTTCAATGGAGCTCCCAACATTCCAATGTTCTAATTCACTTTACGAATTTTCAATACTTATCCTTTATGACTTCCGGAGTAGTGTGCTACTCGCCAAAAAAGCGCATCAACACCCCATCAGGGGTAACAAGCGCTATATAAATACAAACATTTTTCCCTCTTCTTTCCCTCCGCTAGCCTTCTCACTCCAAATAACTGACCAATATCCACCACTCAAATTACTTTCATATTTCACTATAATAATTCACCACTAATACTTTATGGGATTCCGGAGTAGCGTGCTACTCGCCAAAAAAGCACTTTAACACCCCATCAGGGGTAACAAGCACTATATAAATACAAACCTTTTTTTTCCTCCTCTATCCTTCCGCTATCCTTCTGAATCCAAATAACTGACTAACCTATTCACCACTCAAATTACTTTCGTAGTTCACTATACTAATTCAACACTAATACTTTATGGGTTCCGAAGTAGAGTGCTACTTGCCGAAAAAGCACTTTGACGCCTCATTAGGGACAGTAAGGGCTATATAAATGCAATTACAATACAATACAATACAATGATCGAAAAGGCCCAAGAGCGCAGTTTCTTATTGCAAAATTAGTTATTGAATACATTTGTAAACATAGAATCCCACAAGTCGATATTGCATTTGATGAGGTCCAATGGAACACCATTTGGCCCTAGGGCTTTACAAACTGGTTCCAGAAGAAGGTCCCCCAAGCACTTCCCTTCTACTAGATAGCATAATGAACTAAAATACTTAACTCATTCCATGCCAGATACATTGTTTCCCATCCGAAGTGAACACAACTTACTAGCCTTTCGCAGGCTATTAAAAACGTGGCTCTTTCCATAACTTCTTTCTATCACTTCCCCCTGAAAGCTCCAGGTTGACTGTCAGCGCTGGGACGCCTAGGGTAGCTATGCGCTTTACAAATCTGCATTCAAATTCAAATTCAAATTGTTAATCAGTCTGGGTTTGACCGGGGCATCCCTTTGCCTGACCGTTTTGACCATATCCTGGAATTCTTAACTATTATTCCTCAGTGCTAAGGTTTACAAGTGTTCCCCGTCCCTTTTATTCAATGCCTCCTTTCTAAACTTCAAGGTGCTCTTTTATAAGACTTTCTAGCCACGCGGACCTCAAGGGGATTGTTCAGTGTGGCTGAAAGGGCCTTGCTTAACTGGAAATTGGCACCAGAACAATGTCTATGAAACCTGCGAGGGCACTCCTGAGCACGCCGACTAGGCTTCAGCAAGTGGTTCCTAATGCATAAACATAGGTGTTCGGAATGGGCTAGCATAACATCCCCACTCACATCTGCTAAGCAGTCCAGGAATGTCCTCTGGTGTTTTTTTAAGAGAAGACCAAGGGTAGTCCGTGGTTCCTTTAAAAACCAGACAAGTATAAGAACATCGTTTGAATGCTGGGTGACAGGTATAGTAGACACAGCAGGGGTTTTAGACTAAAGCACTGGAAAGTGTCCTGCTGCAATAAGAGCATTACCCACACTCTGTCTCCACTACAAATTGCTGCGAGAACCACAGTAGAAAGTCCCTAGTTACGAATATGTAGTCATTAACTGAAGCCTGTCCGCACTCTCTAAAGGAGGCCGTCTCCATTAAACAAGTGGACTATGTCTGCAAGGTCATGTGCAGCTATCTGATAACCTAACTCCTTCCCGCTGTTATCTGACAGACCCTTGTCATTTACAAGGCCCTCAGTCCTTTGCTTCTCAGGATTAACCACTAGTTTGGTGTTAAAATCTCTACAGATGAGGTAATTCGGTTGGGATTTGACCCCTGCCCCTGAAGGCTTCAAATGGATTAAAAATATAAAACAGTGTAAAATAAAAACATACAGAATTCGACAAATCATTATTGTAAAGGTTTATCAAATAAAAATAAAAATAACTCAGATTATATTTAAACAGCAGGGCTTGGAAGGCCGAAGTTGAGGTTCAATTCAACCTATGTGGAGAGGGCTCACTTAGCTCTGCCATGCGTAAAAGGAATTGCTGGACAAGAATAACAAGCAAATTCGGCACAAGATATATGGGTTGTAACCCAAGTTTCCTGTAAATCAATAATACCTTGTTTGGCAATAAGATTAAGCCAATCAGGATTGATAAACTTGCCCTTAAAACCAGCAATTTTCCAACTCAACAGAGAGAAGGGGTGGCTGAAGCACTCTGCCTCTAATCTATAACCCTTTATCGAAGCATCATTCCCCTTGGAATTATGGGTGGGAAAAGGCACTTTGAAACCATCAGAAAGTCAGTCTTTGTTAGATAAGACTTCAAAGCGGTTTGCTACTGGTGCATAAATCTAGTCCGCTGCAAGAAGAGAAGGAACCGGGCCAATCAATTGTAAAAACAATTTTGTCATGCTGTGGGGCTGGACGACTGAAAAAGTGTACAAAACTAGAGTTTTGGGTCAACTGTATAAGCTCTGCTATTCTCTTTCTGAAAAGACCAGAAATAGCTCACTGGTGGCAATTTAACTTAATTGAAAAGGTTTCAGGGAGGATTCTGTAACTTTAGGGAATTAAATAATCTGCCTCATTTTCTATCATCCTAAATTAGTAGACTGTGCACCGTCAAACAACTGTTACAGTATGTTAAAAATGTATAAGCAAATCAGAAATTTTCAGATTTTATTCTTATCTCTTTTACAAGATCAATCAATCAATCAATCAGAGTACTTGTAAAGCACGCTACTTACCCGTGAGGGTCTCAAGGTGCTGAAGGGAGGGAGGGGGGGGGGTGCTGCTACTGCTCGAAGAGCCAGGTCTTGAGGAGTCTTCTGAAGGCGAGTAGGTCTTGGTTCTGCCGTATGTGGGTAGGGAGGGTGTTCCAGGTCTTGGCGGCGAGGTAGGAGAAGGATCTGCCGCAGGAGGTCGTTCGTTGGATGCGGAGGACAACGGCGCGGGCGAGGCTGGCGGAGCGGAACTGGCGGGTGGGGGTGTGGAAGCAGAGTCTGCTGTTCAGATAGGCTGGTCCGGCGTTGTGGAGTGCTTTGTGTGCGTGGGTGAGGAGCTTGAAGGTGATCCTCTTGTCAACGGGGAGCCAGTGAAGGTCTCTCAGGTGGGGGGGTGATGTGGCTGCGGCAGGGGACGTTGAAGATCAGTCGGGCAGAGGCGTTTTGGATGCGTTGTAGTCGTCGTGGGTGTTTGGCTGGGATTCCTGCGTAGAGTGTGTTGCCTTTGTCCAGTCTGCTGCTGACGAGGGCCTGTGTCACCGTTCTTCTTGTTTTGGTCATGATCCACTTGTAGATCCTGCGGAGCACGCGGAGGGTGTTGTAGCAGGAGGAGGAGACGGCGTTGACCTGCTTAGACATGAAGAGGGAGGAGTCGAGGATGAATCCTAGATTGTGTGCATGGTCGGTGGGTGTTGGTGCTGTTCTCAGTGTGGTCGGCCACCAGGAGTCGTCCCAGGCTGAGGGGGTGAGTCCGAGGATGAGGACCTCCATCTTGTCCGAGTTCAGCTTCAGAACGCTGCTCCTCATCCAATTGGCGACGGCCTTCATTCCCTCGTGGAGGTTGGTTTTGTCGGTGTGCGGGTCCTTGGTGAGGGAGAGGATGAGCTGGGTGTCATCAGCGTAGGAGATGATGTTGAGGTCGTGATGGCGGGCCACTTGTGCGAGGGGGGCCAAGTAGACGTTGAACAGCGTTTAAATGAACTACTTTTAAACAATGTTGCCATGGAAATATTGGTGTTTTACAGGACTGATAAGGACTCAGCATCAAGTTTATGATGAGACACTATCCGAGCAGTTATTTGAGGTATGTTAATCTCCTCTTCCACTCGGATGGAGAATATATATCATCAAGGGAAGATAACATGACCAAGGCTCTTGGGTCACTGAAAGTGTCTCGTTCTGAAAATACACTGAAAACTCAACAGAAAACCATTTTCTTTGGGCAGATGATGAAACAATAAGTTTGTATAAAATTACAAATTCAGTCCGAGGCATCAGCAACTTTGGGGGAACCTCTCTAGAAATAAGATGTCTGCTACATGTGTAATCTTTGCAACAATGTTAAAAAAAATAATATATGTTTTTATTTATATTTTGTGAAACACAAGAAACAAAAGAGACCACAACAAAATCGGTTACAGTCATGCAGTGACATACATATGTAGGCCATACATCATACAATCCTGTGTCGCAAACCCTTAGGGCTTCTCGAGCAATCAATTTCAGTCTGTTCACATATCCCCCTTTTAGTATCACAGGGTTCCTCCTCCTCTTGAATGTTAGGATGCTAGGGAGCCAATACTTATAGTTAGGGTTAAAGGTAGGGCCCCTACAAGGCCCGCTAACCATTTCTCAGCCTCACATCTAGGCCATAATATGCCCTCCATTTGCCCCACACCTTGCGGAATTTCTTCGGGCACCCCCTTGCCTTATAGGTGAACCTTTCTGCCACCCTTGTACATTTCCATCCCTGCCTTCCATTCTTGAAGCAGGGGAGCGGTTGCAGCCCCCTAAGTATGTGCTAATTGTCTTTTCGCCACTGCCAGGGCTAAAATAATAAAAATTAACTGTGGTCTGCACAGATCTACATCCCCGGTTATGCCCAACAATATAAATTTAGGGTCCAAGGGTAGAGTTGTTTCTAGAACCTTGCTCAGTTCCCCCATTACCTTCTCCCAGTAGGCCTGTATTTTGGTGCAGTTCCAGATGGTGTGATAAAATTCTCCCTTCTCATAGCCACATCTCTGACAACTAGGGTCGCTGGCTCTGCCCATTTGGTGAAGTCTGGCCCTGTCATAATAGACTCTATGAAATATTTTACATTGGAAGAGGCGGAGGCGGGTTTTAATAGCCACCCCCCATGGTGCATTACGGCTGCTTCCCAATCTATGTTTTTGAGTGTGCCTAAGTACTGTTCCCAGGTCTCCCTCAACCTGCCCAGCCTGTCTGGTGTATTATTATTCAAAGTCCGATATGTGAGCGATACCGCCTTGGGAAGCACGTGCTCCTGTAAAATGCGCCCCTCCAACGGTGTATAGTCTGGTAGCGAGGAGTAGAGTAAGGTCTCTGCCTGCCAGGCATGTCGAAGTTGAACGTACTTGAAGAACTGGGAGTAATGCAATGCAAAGTCTGTCTGTGATGAGCGGATGCTTTTGAGTTTACCTTTGGCTACGATGTCTCCTATGATAGAGATGCCTATGGAGTCCCATCCCTCGAAGCCCCTCAGTTTTTGGATTTGTTTTAGCCAGGGACTGTACCAAAGAGGTGTCTGCTTAGTAAGTTTACGATCCCACCCCATTGCCTTTGTTGCTCTCTCCCATGCTTCTATCGTGGCTTGGGTAGCCGGGAGAAGTCCCCGCTTACCCCGTTCCCCATAAAGATAATGCAGGCAGGTACGTCCCGCCATGGTTTCCCTCTCCAGTCTGGAGGTGGGATGGTCTTCTGCGGCGTGTATCCAATCATTCACCGGGGTTAGCTGTTCCGCCTAGTAGTAGGCCTCTATGTCTGGCAGCAAGATCCCACCATTATATTGATTACGTTGCAACATAGTCAAAGCAATCCTCGGTTGTTTCCTGAGCCATAGGAGTGAGCGTAATTCCGCCTCAATAGCTCGGAAAGTTAGTCTCGAAAGGGGGAAATACACGTTCTGTAGCGCATACAGGAAGTGGGACAAAGTAATCATTTTAAACACGGCGGCCCAGCCTAGAATAGTGAGAGGAAGGGAGTTCCATCTCTGCTCGTCTTCTGCAATATTTGTAAGTATCCATTGGATGTTTCTCTGGTAGCAGAGGTTCTTATCAGTAGTGAGGTGAATTCCCAAGTATGTGAACCCAGTATGAGTTATCTGAAGGGCCCCAGGGAGAGTAGGCCAAGTGGACAGGGCACGCGGACTGTATATTACTGACTTGTGCCAGTTAATTGTGTACCCTGAGTAAATACTATAGGCGTCCATGGTAGAAAACAAGGTCGGAATCGTGTTGTCCGGATGCGTAATATAAAGCAGGATATCATCTGCGTATAGCGAGATCTTTTCTTCCCATGTGCCACTGGTTTAATGCGGAACCCCCAGATCTCTGGCCACTGCCTAATCACACAAGCCAATGTCTCAAACGTGAGAGCAAAGAGCAGATGGGGAGAGAGGACAGCACTGCCCTGAAGGGTGCCTCTTCTGATAGGGAAGTCTCCGGAGGTCCGACCATTGACCTTAACCCTCGCCTAGGGATCCCTATACAGGAGTCCCACCCAGTTCCGGAAATTGGGACCTATACCAAATTTAACCAAGGTGGCCTCCAGGAAGGGCCAGTGGACCACGTCAAACACCTTTTCCGCGTCCAAAGACAGGAGCAGATGCGGGGTGTCGCGGTCCTGAACTGCCATTAGCCAGTTATGGGTCCTGCGTAGATTCGGTTGAGTCGCCCGGCCGGGCAAGAAACCTGTCTGATCCTGATGTACAGCAGTAGTGATTACTTGGAGAAGCCTCTTGGCAAGGATATTAGCAAGTATTTTCACTTCAATATTGAGAAGGGATATTGGGCAATATGATGCACATTCAGTAAGGGGCTTCTCCTGCTTATGGATAGGGATAATCATGGCAATGCGTAGGTACAGGGGCAGGATTCCGTCCTGAGATGCATCCTGAAAGAGATTCAGTAGGTGGGGGCTAAGAAGATCTGAGCACTACTTATAAAGTTCCGCAGGTACGCCGTTGGGACCCTGGGTCTTCCCGGGATGTAATCAGGTTATAGCCAGTTTAATTTCGTCCACATTTATATATGAGTCTAGCCCCTCCCTATCAGCCTACTCTAGTATTGGGGAATGGATCTCCACCAAATATTCGGGCATCATAGAAGTTTTGATAGTAGGATGCAAAATTCTGCACTATCTGCTTATCTTGCATCTGTGTTATTCATTGGAGATCTATAATACTGGCCACCCTTCGACTAAGCTTACCAGTCTTGTCCCCCACATCATACAGCCTATGCAAGGTCGCCTGGGCCTGCGCTTTAGCCGCCTTAGTGGCCAGGGCCCTATAGTGATGTTGTACGTCTGTTAGCTGTCGCAGGTCTCCCTGTGTTATGTTCCGTCTTTCTAGGGTAAGAATCTGGGCCTCCAGTGTGGTGAGTTCTTCCTGGTCCTTCCTCTTTTCCCAAGCTATCCAATTTTGAGCCCTATCTCTTTGAACCGTTTTATACGTTTCCCAGATCACCACCCCTGACTGCACCAAACCCAGATTTTCAGCAAAGAAGACTTTTGTATCAGCTCGGATGCCCTGGAGCACCTCATTATTCTGTAGGTCCCATGCAGACAATCTCCAGCCCCTATGCCGGTCCGGGCCCTCTCACCCCCTCGAACATATAGGGATGAGTGATCAGATAAGCCCCTGGCCATGTATTCCGCCTTGTATATGTCTTGTATTGCACCACTTGGGATGAATACATGGTCCAATCTCGAGTAGACCCTATGGGCACCAGAATATTATGAGTATTGTCGTTCCCCCGATACAGGTGTCACCACACATCAACCAGACCCAGTGTGTCAGCAAGACACGCCAGTTGTATAACAGGGGACCGTTGGACATGTTCCCCCGAATGGTGTAAGGGGACGTGCATCACGTCGTTAAAGTCACGCCGGATTATGTGTGTCAAGACCAGTGTCACCAATAATATGTCCGTCACCTTGTTTAGCGTCCTGGTTTGCAGTTTCGGCGGGGCACAGACTGATAGAATGGTAACATTCCTCCTGCCCCATGACCCCGTCACTCCTACATTGGTGCCTTGGGGATCTATCCACGTACGCTTCACAGTGAAGGGAGGTGACTTCTTAATCAGGATGGCTACTCCTCTAGAACCAGAGGTGTACCCCCCCATGCGCCAGGACGGTGTATGCTCCTCGTGCTAGGAACCCACATTTCGTGCTTTAAGGTGTGTTTCTTGTAAAAGTACCACATCCGGGTGGGTGCGTTTTGTGAAAGACGTCACCAACCCTCTTTTAATTTTGTCTTCAAGGCCATTAACAATCCAGGTTAGGGCCGTGAAGGGGCTATCCTCCAAACCCATCATGGAAGACTGTAGTGTAATGGTGGGACATGCATGTCTCTGCGGTAATATGATGCCCAAGACTAGGGGTGTAGTTCGTTGTGTATGCTCTGCGAACTCTGTGACTGTACCTAAACAAAAACGTAAAAAACAATAACAATTCAAATGATTGAAACCCCTCACCATCCCCCACACCCTACCTCCCCCCACCCAGTTCCACATCCTCAGCCAGAATCATACGCCCGTGGTTGTGCATAAAGATGGTAGAGGTCTGTCGCCCGCCAGCCGCAAACTTATGCTACAAATTCAAACTCTTGCAGCGCCACAAATGACCCTAAGAAAGAGAACAAACCGAAGGTAAGAAAAAGGACAAAGCCAAAGACTGAGGAGAGGAAATCCCAGGAGAGGGGAAGAGAAGACAGAATAGGGAAGAAAGAGCAGGAAAAGAGAAGGGAAAAGACAGTCCAATGGAATGGAGCTCTTCAGCCGCTCTGCAGGTCGAGTGGATGGTGTGGTGGTGGGGGGGCAGGCATCCAACACCAAAGTCGTTGTAGTCTGGTCCCACGGCAAGTCTCTAAGGCTCGTGTTCAGGAGTTCGAGTCAGGGGCTTCTCCCTACGAGGCAAGAGTTTCTATATGCTATGTCTTGCTCCATTGCTACTCTTTCAGCAACCAAAGGATGTTGTGAGGGATCGTCGTCTCCCTCATCTCCGGATGTGCTGTTCCTAGTATCCATCTCAGTGCAGGGCTCACGGCGGCTAAGAAGGCGGGTGGTGTGCGAACCTGCCGGCAAGTTGGAATCTAGCGAGCGTCCACTTCTCCGTCTAACCCATCCACTTCCTTTCGTAATATATGCCGGTGCCCTCTGTGGACATTCTCTTCGATTACCCCTCGATCTCAGCATCCTCTGAAATCCAAGGAGCTTAGGATCTTTCCCCGCCGATGACTAACTGGTGCGCGGCGAAGCTTCCATCTGTTTCTAGACAGGACGTTCCTCGATCCATTGTCAGGCTTCCTCTGGTGTTAGGAAGAAGTGCGCCTTTCCCATGAATAATACCTTCAATTTTGCGGGTAATAGAAGCATATGTTGAATTTTGTGGTCACTGAGTTTCGCCTTCACGGAATCATAGGTGCGCCTTTGTTTTTAAACTTCCCTGATGTAGTCAGGGAAGATCATTATATGTGCGTTTTCATGTCCTATATCCCCAAGTTTCCTTGCCTCTCTGAGGATCGTGTCCCTGTCTAGGAAGATCGGGAAGCGGGCTATGATGGGGCGCGGCTACGCACCCAGGGGAGGCTGCGCCATCAGCGCCCTGTGCGCCCTTTCTATGATGTAACATGTGGAGAATTTATACGCCGGGAAGGTGCGCTGGAGCCATGAGTAGATGAAGTCCAATGTACTTGTTCCTTCAATGCCTACTCTAAATCACACAAAGCGCACGTTGTTACACCTCGCCCTGTTTTCTGCATCATCGATGCACCACTGGAGATCTTTGTTCGAGGCCTGAATGTCTGCTATCCCCATGCGGAGATCCTGAAGTGAATCCTCTGCCTCCCCCAACCTGGTTTCAGATTCCGTGACTTTGGCTGCCAAGTTGCGTAGATCCTGCCTCTAAACCGTCACCTCCGTGGCCACTTCTCCTTTTTCACTTCCAGTGCTGTCCTGGAGGATTGGATCACCTGGAGAAGAGTATCTGTGTCGGTACGACTAGTCGGTCGCTCTTCCTGGGGGGGAGTGATTACTTTGGTGTAGCGGTCCATTCTCCCCTGGCGCTGTGGCTTCGGGTCTTTGTCCTTGCCCATAGTCGGGAGTGCAGTGATGAGCCACAGGAAGAGCAGTGGACAGGCCGGGTCTGACCGCCTAAGTGGTGGGGGGTCTCCTCGCACTCTCGCGGTGGGCAACCTTCCAGCGCGGCCCCCGGCAACAGTGCATCATGCCGCTCGCACACCGTTCACTTCTAGCCCAGTCGATGCAGCAGAAGCCACACCAGCACGTCCAGGGATTCAGGGCCCCCAACTGATGGAAAGGATAGTGGGACAATCCACCTGAAAACGGCAAGCCCAGTGGGGGAAGAAACCCCCCTCCACCCTGGCTGCTACAAGGCGAGTAGAGGGTTTGGCGCGTTCAGAGCAGCCCAGGCCCAGCTTAGATCTCAGTACCACTCGCCCTCAGCAGAAGGGTAGCGGGGGGCTCTGTCCCTCCCGGGCGTCGCAGCCATGGCCAAATAGTTCCAGCCCACCACTGTGTAGCCAGTGCAGGGGGCGGTCACCCGCAGGCACGCGCTGGCTCCAAGGCATCACCGGGCCCTACAGGTTCAATTTCCTGGCTCCAATCCTTCTCACTGTGTTCCACTGGGCCGCTAAGCTGTAGAGAGCAACTCGTTTGAGGCCCGGCCTGGCCCCAGCGCTGCCGGCGGGGGGGGGGGCGAGGCTACAGCCCAGGGCCGGACTGGCTACCGGGCATTTTGGCATTCTGCAGAGCTGGGGGCTGATGTCACTGTGGTGGGGGCTAATTTCGTAGATGGAGACCTGCGTGTGCTTCGAAATCAACAATGCAAAACGAATTTCGTTTTGCACACGCCGGTCCCCATCAATGAAATCAGCCCCCAGCTCTGCAGAATATCAAAATGCCCGGTAGCCAGTCCGGCCCAGGATCCCGCTGTAGCAGCCGCAACCTCCCGGGTCCCAAAGCAGTTAGTCACGTAGGGTCCCCAAAGCAGTTAGTCACGTAGGGCCGGCCCGCCGACCTCCTTCGTCCTCCGCGGTGGCTCCCAATCAGGTCCCCCAGGAGGTGTGGGCCCCCGTGGCCACCTGGCTCACCTGTTTCTCCGGGCCGGGACACCGTCAGTCAGCCCACGTGACCATCTTCAGGCCACACCACAGCGGGGGAGTCCTCCTCCTCGAGCCGGCGGCAGGGAGTTCCGCGCCCTCTGAGTGCACCACAAACCCGCAGGGTCCGTCGAGCCGCCTAAAGTCCGAGCAGGCGGCATTCTGGTGAAGCGTCCACGAATCCCCCCTGAGACAGCCGCAGCGGCTCAGAGGCTGATTTTCCTCCAGCTTGCCCCCGCATAGTTTTCTGTACCCCAAGGGTGCACCTCAGGCCCACAGGGTCCGTCGAGCCAGCTCAGCTCCGAACAGGTGCCATTTTGATGAGGCATCTGCGGAGCCTTTATGGGCCAGCAGCATCGGTTCGGAGGCCAATTGTCCTCCCGATTGCCCTCACAAGTATTGCCGAGGTGTCTGCGTCCCTTCAGGAGCAAGTGCAATTGTTGTCCGAGCCTTCGGACTGCCGGATTAATGTTCAGATGGAGCTTTCGGCCGGAGCTCAGCGAAAGCACGTCCTAAGCGGCCATGTTGTTGGCCACACCCACAATATGCAAACAATGTTCAATGGGAATTGAAAGAGCAGCTCTCGTCTGAAACAGAGGATGGTCAAATCTGCAGAGAGAGGAATGTGAACAGTTCATTTTATCTGGATTGTTGTGTCTTCTTGAAGCTGCCAGTAGATCTTCTCTAACTTTAAAAAAAGAAAGAGATAAGAAACATAAGGTCCAATGTATCAAGACACTAGCCGCGAAAAGTGGGCGCAGTTCACGACCAATCTGTTGCGGCCAGAAAGTAATTTGCGAACCAACCTATGCACTTCATTTCTAGAAAATAACTTCCAGATTGAGTCGTAGTCCAACCTAACTAATGAATATTGATTTGGTGAGTCGCCAACTCGAACCCACTCCAATTGAACAAAATCACATGGATACTGGCCTGCAATGGTCAGTCGACCACCTGCCATGTGATTGGTTTTGCAAATCGAAATGTTTTTTAAGCTGCCAATTTCCATAAAGGAAATAGGACGGCTTTTAAAAAAAAGCCTTAATTTTTCAGAAGTTTCAACGAGAGTTGGCAATGATCACCGTTCTTTAGCCCACTCTGCCAACCCAGTTCAGACATGGCCATATGCAAATCAGTCTGACCCTGTGCCTCATGGGAACAGTCCAGCCCGAACTGCCAAGCCATGCCTTCCCTGGACCGGATTCAAGCTTCCTAGGACCGGTTTCTGGCATTACAGCCGTCTTCAGCCAGGCTTGCTTGACTCCAGTGGCAAAGTGAGCAAGGGACTCACGTCTGAGCATACCCTGCCAACTTATGGCGAACAAAGCGGTACAAAAGGGGGTGATAATGGACGGAGCATCTGAACCAATCAAACACTCACACCCAGTCAACAGATCTGGGTTTAATCCATCACCGTTCTTTAGCCCACTCTGCCACCCCAGTTCAGACATGGCCATATGCAAATCAGTCTGACCCTGTGCCTCATGGGAACTGACTGGAGTAGGAATGGTAAATTTTACCCATCTGTGGTCCATTGCTTTTCCTACTGTTGCACAGACTGGAGTGGGAATAATAATTATTACTCCTCCAGAGTCCAAAGCTTTGCCTATTGTTGCACAGACTGGAATGGGAATAGTAACGTTTACCCCTTCGGTGTCCAACACTTTCCCATCAGTTGCACTGGCTGGAGTGGGAAGAGTAAATTTAACCTCTCCTGAGTCCAACGCTTTCCCTACTGTTGCACCGACTGGTGTGGGAATAGTTAATTTAACCTTTCCTGAGTACAATGCTTTCCCTACTGTTGCAAAGACTGGAGTGGGAATAGAATATATGACCCCTCCAGAGTCCAACTCTTTCCCTACTGTTGTACGGAATGGAGGGGGCATAGTAAACGTAACCCCTCCGAAGTCCAACGATTTCCCTACTGTTGCACAGACTGGAGTGGGAATAGTATGTTTAACCCTCAGGACTCCAACACTTTCCCTACTGTTGCACAGACTGGAGTGGGAATTGTAAATGTTACCCCTCCAGAGTTCAACGTTTTCCTATTGTCGTACAGACTGGAGTGCGAATACTACATTTTACCCCTTTGAAGTCCAACACTTTCCCTACTGTTGAATAGACTGGAGTAGGAATAGTACATTTCAACACTCCGAAGTCCAACCCTTTCCTTACTGTGGCACCCACTGGTTGGGAATAGTATATCTGTTATAACCAGACTTTAATACTTTTTCTTAATATTGTTTAAATAAATGTAATATTATTTATTCGTTTAATTTTATATTATTGATATACCTTTTTATTTTTTGTATATCGTTTTTTCAAATATTTTTAGTAAATGTCTTACTTTTATATTTATTTAATTTATTTGGCAATTTATTTTATATTTTGCATTTGATTTGTTAATATTTATTTATGTTTTATGTGTGTATGCATATATAAATGAAATATTATGAATATTATATTCATATATATATATTTGATTTTTATATTAGTATTTTATAGTAGTAAATTTAAAACAAAACACAAAAAATGTAATGTATTGTAAAATATATTTTTTATTGTAGAGTTAGATTATATATCCGCATATATATAAACATACCCACCCATATTTATTGATGTGTGTATGTTTATGTGCATATATATTTATATGTCAAAACAATATGCTTTCACATAAATTATGCAAAAAAAGAAGCAGAGAATTCTGGGTGGTTCATACGCATAGGTAGGAAGCTGCTCCAGTACAGAGTAACCTACAACACCAGCAACACTCTGAGTCACGCAGAGTGTCGCTGGTGTTGTAGGGTACTCTATACAGGAGCTGCTCTGCACCTAAACATATTAGCTACCCAGAGTTCTCTGCTTCTTTTATGTATACATGTATATACAGTATTAAATGTCATTTTAATTTATTTAATTTATATTATATTGATGTTATATCTTAAAATATTTAAGATATACTATTTTAAACTATATATATATATATTTTAAAAAACAATATTTTTGTATGGTTTTTAAGGATATTGGTGTGAAATTATCTTTGTTTCAATATTTTTGTACTTACCTTTATAAATATAGGGAAACTATATTTTTGTACTTGATATTTTTGATACAATATTGCTGTGTCCCAATCTTGTTGTGATTGATATTATGTCAGTGATCCACTCCTGCTGAATGAGCATCACTTTTGTGTGACTCTTGGATTTTTCACAATTCTTTTGACTTTAGTGATGTCACATTAATGGTAGCACCCCTGCTCTGAAAATTGTTCCAGCACCACTGCAGGGAGGTGGCAGATTTAACCAGTTTGTCAAGAGTTTTTGAAGGATGTTTTCAAAACAGAGGCTTCTGAGAGCTGGTCATTGGCAAGGGTATTGAACTGGTTGTAATAGACTGTTATAACTCAGAGCAAGATTCTGAGTAGGGCTCAGTCTCATCTGATGTGATGTGTTCCTTTGGCCTCATATTGTGCGAGACGAAAATAGTACATTTCTGGTACATACGCTAAGTGCTTTTCCTTAAAATCCATATTGCCTGCGTCAATGTATCTGTGGTTGTGCCCACTTTGCAAGCCATGAAGAGCGCTGGGTGCAGGAGAAGATGTTACAATACGAAGGTATGGGATGCCAAATTTCTTTGATAGCACAAGCCTAACCACAATAAACATCAATGGCCAAAAACACTAACCACTACACTTTTGATGCGAAACCCCATGCTTCCCTCTGTAAAGCACTCTAATGCCTATATAAGTGCAATTTTAATAAAATACAATGCAATGCAATACATTGGGCTTCTTTTCACTTCACAAGCCGTTATTCAGAAATGCCATTTAACAGGAACAGTAGATGGATTTAACTTTATGTGCCTATCTAAGTGTTTGATGTCTGAAAATCCAAACTTAGACATGTTTTACCGGTCTTCATCTGATAATAATTCATGCCTTATATAAGTAGGTTTGGGCATGGGTAGGATCCATTACAATGCATTTGATCCCAGGTTTTAATAGTGTTCATGGCCATTACTATTAATTTTTGTCCCTCGTTTTTGCCATTTTCTCTTCGTTTTTTCATAGATTTAGTTTATGCTAGGCTCTTTCTAAACTTCAGGGTGGTTTTGGTGACTTCCTTATTAACTTAAGTCTTGCCTCTCAACAATAATCAAGAACCATCAAGATTATGCATAGGATCCCCCAGCACTCACAGACGATTTCAAATGCAAAATATACAAGATGTGAGTTGTAATTTTCTTTATCTTTTGTACTTTATTGTTCATTGGTTCAAGTTTGATACTTCATCACCAAAGGTTTCAGATTTCTTATACTTACCCACACGTGTTTCATCACAGTGATGATAATGTTACTCCTGCAACTTCCTCAGGGCTAAGAGAAGTATAGAGAACGAGATTGCTACAATATATTATGTGGTAATATATTCTGTATGTTCACCACATAGTAACTTGAGTTGTGACAATAGCATGTGTGTAAAAATGCACGGGAACAGGATAGTGCCGTGGAAACCTATGCGCACAATCACAGTTTTTTAGCGGTTAAATTCAAAATCACTCCACAAATATAGATATTTTGACAATGACAATTAAATAAGCAATTTCACATTGTTGATTCAAATTATCTGTAAACATTCATGACCACTTCTCGTTTCATCATCATCATCATAAAAACTTTAGTTTTTTGGCAAACCATAAAAGTCACAGACATAAAAAATACATACAATGCATAAGAAACATAAAACTAACAGAGAGCAGCTTGACGCATGTGAGATTCGTGAAAAAGAACACATCATGACCATCCGGGTCAGGTCAGAAAAAATTAATTATCAGTTTTCACCCTCTACAGGGCAATTTTTCTTTTTCAGGCATAGCCAGACCCAGAGTCAAACAGTCATTCCTAATAGTGCCTTTTGTTAATACAATACTTTCCTAATTAACAAATAAAAAGGCTTAAACATAGCATGTTGACATTCAATAAAGTGCATAGTGACTTTTCAGGGTAGCCGACAAGTTTCGATCAAATGGAATCCATTGTCCTATTTTCATTTACTTTCAAAATATAATTTGGGTTTATGCCAAGACATACTATATTGTAAATGGTCATTATTAAAGTACAAAAGTATTTAAACAAAGCATAAAGATATTCAAAAAAGTGCATAGTGGTTTTCAAAGTGGCGGGCAGGTTTCAGTCAAATAGAATCCAATATCCTATTTTCATCTACTTTCAAAAAGACTTAGGTTTCAGCCAGGAGATGCTACCGTGTGAACTGTCATTTTAGAGTGCACAGTGCTTTTCTAAACAATGCCGGGAGCCAGATTTAAAATATAAAAAGAACCTCCTCAAGTAGCAGGTAATCATTTTAAACATACTCAGAGAAAAAAAACCACAAGGTCTTGGAGAAAAAATACAACTATTTTCCAACTAACCTCCTTAAGCGAATAGTAACAGAAATAAGCCTATATATCATTTCGCAAATATATTCTAATTGAAGTAGTCGGAGATACAACAAAGCTGGCCTGCATTTCCAATGTTCAAAACCCTCAAGAGTGGTATAATGAATTCCCTGCGTGGTTTATTGTATAACTCGCAAAACAAGAAGAAATGCAGCATGTTCTGGCTTGAATTACAGTCGCAGGGGCAAGGATCTAGATGAGCATCATAATATGTGTGGCTCGGATACAACACCAGAAAATGGGTGAAGCCAAATCTGAATCTAGTGAGATAAAAAAAATTGAAATGGCTATAAGGGTACAAAAGATATGGCTCGAGTCCTTCAGTGGTAACCAGTTGTAAGGAGTCGGCTACCTGTTTTTTACTGTGCTCTGCATATTTTCTGCATTCACCTAAAATATAAAAAAAAATCTCTTTTTAATTGTAATTTCTTATTTACTCAGCATAATTTATTGAAATTGTTAAAAAGACATATTATTTATATTGGTTCACCCATAATTGTAACAAAGTGTGACAACACTGTGCAACCTTAATCAAAAACTTCTCATTTACTCAGCACAGTATATTGAAATTGTTAAAAAGGCATATTATTTATATTGGTTCACCCATAATTCTAACAAAGGGGTCGATTATGTTTGCGGTGAATACGCATTCTCCGGGCCGGTGGAAGCCACCGCCGGCCCGGAGGATGCGGATTCACCGCCGCGTTCTGAGAAAACACCCACCTCCAGATTAGGATGGCGGTGGGAACAGCGGCGGACGGCAGGTCCGTCCGCCGCTGATCCGCGGGGTGTTGACCGCAATTTGGTGGCGTGTCTGCAAGACACCGTCAGCCAAATTAGGCTGTGTGTGTAAAAATGATTTTCCGCTGTTGCTTTTCTGCCGTGGAAAAGCATGTGGACCTTTGCTTCTGGGGGTCCCTTGCGGGCCCCCAGGGTGAAGGGGGGGTGGGGGTAGGGGTGCACATGGTACCCCCCTGCATTTGCATGCACAAAGCGGCAGGCACCGCGCGGTGCCTGCCGCTTTGTGCATGCAAATGCAAAGCATGCACTTTTTAACCTTGCGGCGGGTGCTGCTTGAAGCAGCACCTGCCGCAATATTAAAGATACGGGATGTGACCGCCAGGGTGGCGGTCACATCCTAATTGGTATGGAGGGAACGCCGCTGCCCCTGCGGACGGTCCCTCCACCTCGGATGTGGCGGACGGACGCAGGTCCGTCCGCCATCATAATCGACGTCCAAGTGTGACAACACTGTGCAGCCTTAATCAAAGACCGAACATTTAAGAAATTCTTTCTATTCTGCAATACCTAATTCTTCTTTGAATGGTACCTAGTGGAGAGTAATGGTGAATTCTGTGTAAGTAAAGTTAAACTGAGAGGGAAATAATTTAACTTGTTTAACCTAAGAGGAACGGCATATAAGATGCACCCACCCCTCTATCGGTTGTATTTCCATTGCAGTTGTTCCCACATATTCCGTCTGGGGTCTAGTAATGTATAATCCGGACCCTCAAGTAGTTCTTCAGTTGTCCGGTGTGATTCAAAGTTATATTTTATATGTGATCTCGTGTGAAAGGAGAGTCGCCTCTCGTTAATCTTCTTCTCTAAAGCATAAAAAGTCGGTGAGATAATGCCCCATTAATATTATAATATCTTTCCTTCATGCTCCTCAGCACATAAGTTGATCAATTTTAGCCCAGAAAGAGTATTTTGACCAAACACTTACCGGCTCGTCAACTGGTTTGAGTGTTATTTGCGGCGTGTACACCGGGTAATGGTTCCAAGCGTACTTCCGTAAATAGATTAGCCCGCAGCGTGTTCGTCAGAGAAAGAGGACTGTATTTTACGGGATCCTCAATGTTTCGCATTATGGCCGCCATTTTTAAGCTTACAGCTGTGCTTCTGGCATACAGTGTTGAGTGTAGTCATGTACTGTTAATCTCTCTATTATGTAAAAAAAATGTAAATGTCGGAATTTGTAAAGCGCACAGCTACCTCCACCAGAGGTGTCCCGGCGCTGTCCGTATACCGCTTAGGAACCCTTCCTGGCTTTCCTGGGAAATGTCCACTCCTGGGCACCCCCCAGGTGCAGCCAGGCATCCCAGCGCTTTTGGGGCCGTTGTGGAGACTAAGCAAGCTATTGCCCAGAGTTGCAGTGTGGGACCCATGATCAGAACAGGCACTGAGGCGAGAATATCCAGTCAGGGGAATTAATGAGCCGGAAACCCGCCGAGGCGGGAATCGAACCCTGGTCCCTGGCCAGAGCTCTGCATCAAGGTCTGCCTGCTCTAACCATTGAGCCACACTTCTCCACAGATGGGAAATAGTTTGGTACTTTAGTGTATAACTGTATTTGAAACATAAAGCATTAAGTATAATGATGTTCTATCCATCATTCCATCGTTTGGGGAATTATTGTTCGAGTGATCACACCCAATGATTATAAGCATATACAGCATACATTTGTGATCTAGGAAGATTGGTGCATGAAACCGCTATCATATAGGCACCAGTGTCTTTGTGGTTTGAGGCTGATTCGATATTAAGTGGTGTAGAGGCAAGTGTTCGTATAGTGTGATAATATTTTTATAGGTCACTATCATAGTATTACAGATTCCTACTATAATGATATATGTCTATAATTTGATATTTCCTGCAGAATTGATATAGTCCATATTCACTCTTTAACAGGAGTAGTAACAAATACAATTTTCCAACTTGTTAATCTTTACGATATGAAGGTGGTTCAATATCAAGTGGTGTAGAGGCAAACGTGCATAAGGTGTGACAGTATTCTTATACATACATATCATGATATTGTAGATTCATACAATGATAATGTATGCTTACAACATGATTCAACTTACACAATACACATAGTCCATACACACTCATTGACAGAGATTATAACAAATACAATTTGCCTCCAGCATCTAAGTGTCCTATGCTAATGATCATATACCCAGGAAGTATTGCATCTCATGGTCCGTATTCAGACCTGTTTGCACAATTCTCAATCTTAAGATCCATAATGCCTCTCTTCTACGCAGTGTCAAATCTCTGACCCCCCCCCCCACGGGTCCCTCAGTGTGTGTTCAATACCATAAAAGATTAAACATCTGTGTCTGTCTTGAGAGGGACATCCAGCCATATGTGTAGCTGTGGGATATCTTCCGTCTCCTTGTTTCACTGCCCTCGCGTGTTCCCCAATTCTGTCTTTCAGGGCCCTGAAGGTGCTGCCCACATACTTTTCCCCACATTTACATCCAATGATGTATATTACAAACTTTGTGTTGCAGTTCATACTGTTTGGTCCCCCAAATTGTTTCTTTCTGTCTTGTGCCCATTTGCATACTGCACAGTGACCACATTTGAAATAACCCAATGTATGTAGGGTCAACCAGTTGTCTTTGTTTCTAGGTGTTGGGTAGCTTGGACTTAATATATTCTTAAGGCTTTTACCCTTACAGTAAGCAATATCTGGTCTATTGGAAATAAAATCATCCAGCGTTTTATCTGCTTTTAACAGATGACAATGTTTTCTTAGACTTCGCACTAATACATTAGATAGGTTGCTATAGTACATAATTAGGCAATTTTTTTCATTTTGTTCGGATTTCTGGGTATGTTTCCTTAAAGTGTCCTCCTGTCTGTCCATCTGAGAGGTTCTATCCCTGGCCCTCACTAAAGTGTTCTTGTCATATCCCCTTCTTTCAAACCTCAAGATCATGTCTTGAGTGCATTGTCTGAATTACGGTTCAAAACTGCAGTTGCGCCTTGCTCGTGTCAGTTTGCCATATGGAACGGCTCTGATTTGATGTTTTGGATGTGCATTTGTTGCTTGTAGAGTAGCATTGTATGCAGTTAGTTTACGATACAGTCTGCTGTGTATTCTGTAGTCACAAATATACAATTGCACATCTAATAAAGTAACTTTACTCTGGCTGTATTCAAAGGTGAATTTGATATTTAATTCATTGCTGTTGATATGATCAAAGAATTCACAGAATCTGGAACCCATGGCCACTCCCTGAGTCTGTTTGTATCCTTAAATAGGAATACCCTGTTATCTAAGATAAGTTCTGTCACGTTCATTAACATCTCTGTGTGATCCCACAGGCTCGATGATTTTGTATTAAGAGTTTCAAAGCATGTTTATCTTGTTTACCTTGTTCACCTATACTTGTGCATAGTGCAAATATCCCTATGCATTTGCCACCCGTCATTTTCTATACCATCAAGATTACCGATCAAGTTGTTTGCCCGTGTGGCTTTTTCCGCCTAACTGCGGACCTTTTAAGGAGACACATGACACATTTCACATGTGTATTAAATTGCGGATCCCGCCCTGGCTACTGAATTGTGGCTGAAGAAGCCTTCTTTTCATCCAGTCTCTGAAATAAAGATGGAGGACTATTTGAGAAAGAATGGCAATAGACATGCGAGATCCTCTTTGTATCAACAAACGAGCATCTGTCTTGTAGAAAAGTATACACAGCAATGAAAGACCAGCCTCATCAAGCATTTGTAAGGGGATGAGTTTAGAAGAGGTTCTCAGCAATACATTATGGGTATTGCCCACCACACTGTATGTGAGTACAGGTATGGCATCTTTTACTCTTTTGAGAGGCAGATTGCCTGAACATTGTTCAATAAAAAGGGAGTGGCCCAAAGCTTATTGGTCATAGAAAGTTGAAGTAGGAGTGCCGTATGCAAAGCAGTGGAGGGATGAAGGAACTTTTCATGGATCGAAGAAAACGATGACAAAGGTATGTCAAGATGATTATGTGGGGGTAATTAGATCTGGATAGATTAGGGAGGGAGGCAGCAGGTTTTCTAATCCTGTGAAAAGGTGGAGGGAGGGGGAGATGTTGTAGAACTAGAGGGTTGCAATGTGTGGAACGAACTGTGGTTCTCTGTGGAATGGTGAATGAAGGAAAAATAGAATGATTACATTGAGATTCTTATTCCATTGGAACATACTCACATAACATTTTACAAACGGTTATTTTATTTGAAAGAGCATGTTCTTATTTGATATTACAAACCTGAAGTCTATTACAAGATAATTGTTTTGTTTTATCTCTGTAGAGTTCTCATATAGATATCTACTATTATAATGCAGTGATTACCAGCTTCAGGTATTGTAAATTTAGACTTTGTTGTCACAATGGTATTCTTGTGTTTTTGTATGTGTGTAGTAGCTTTTCTCTGTTCTTTCCCTTTTCCCATTCCTTAGTGGTCCCTGAAATTTCTCTGATTTTACATTTGGATTGCTAAGGGTGGATGATGGGTTGGGTTAATGGAATGCTTTTAATTCAATGTTGGATTTGTAAAATGTTGGAGGGTGAATGTTCTTAGGTTGGCAATGACTGCCTTACTGGCTACGTATGTGATGTACCTTGCATGTAATAGAGGTATTGCTGCCTACTGGTCTTCATTAACTTACCTTTATGCATCTTTGCAGAAGAACGAGCCCTCTTAACTATACAATCAATAGTCACGAAGTTTAGCCAGTTCTCAGTTGCAAGCTGAATACTTGCAGGACACTAGCAGGCTGGCTAGCAAACTTAGCTGTCATCCTAGCTTTTATTTTTTGTGTTCTCCTTCAATTAGATTACTTTGGGTAGAGATACATCACCCATAATTCTTATAATTATGCCACTATACTAGAAAGGTGCAATCAAAGCCATTAAAAATGAATAGACTGTTTTTATTCTAAAATAGCATATGAAATGTAAGTTATTATCATCCCAATTTCAGATATAGCTTGTGCCTTTTATGAATTGTCTCTGACTTGACCATGTAAGCTTATTTCACAAATCCGAGGATTTAGTTATTACACCTGTTGAGTGCATTTTATGCAACGGTTTGCTTTCTTTTCTAAAACTTCTTCTTGTTATGCCTTCCTGTTAGATATCTATTGTACCTACGCCATTAAAACGAACACGCTTGTTTCATTAAGTGACAATAGAAAGTAGACACAAGTCGACCATGAGTTGCCGGAAGATATATTTGATGTTAAGGTCCCGAGAGCATGTCAGTCACTTCGAAATCATGAGCCACAAAGAGCTAAATTAGTCTGCAAGAGTTTAGCATGTTTGCGAGATGTCTGTATATGTCTATCAATGTTAAAGTGACACTGGGGAACTATTCTGAGCTTTTATATGAAAACTCAGAAGTATAAAACTGGGATTTTCATGTCACAAAGGACTGGTTTTCCCATAATGTCAAAGTTATGATGTCTAAGGCAACAACGGGTAATTACTAATGTCCCTCCATCCCTTTTTTAATAAAAGATTGAAATGCAAATGTTTAATTTCTTCTGCAGAAACTTATAACCAAAGTTAATGTCGTATTGTAATCACTTTTTTGTTCTAGCGGAAGAGCCAAATGTGAAATCTAAAATAAACTTTTCTTTCATGACACATGCAGACAATTGCAAGATAGCTAAAGCAGCACAGCAACCCCGACGGATTGCTTTCTTAAAATGTAATAGTCATGCTGAGATAATACATTTCAATTGTCATTAACGAGTTGAAAGAAAAAAACATAATTTTCATTACCGAATTTTCTCCTTTGCACCTGATTCATATTAGTATGTACGCATCTGATAATCATCTCATTCCAGCAGTACTTGGCTCACATCTTTATTTTGGATTCCCGTTCGCTAATCATATAATTATACTGTTTACATTAATTTTCCAATTGAATGCACGGGCAATTTTGTGTTTCTTTGTCTTACTGGAACAAGTTAAACATGTTTACTTTTGCCAGTTTTTAAGAATGACCAATCATTTGGAAGCAAGTTTCACCAATTGAAAACAATGCTAGGAGACTCTCTAGCCAAAGTAACATATGGCCAGATGTATTTGCATGTGATTCGCTAAAAGTGTTTGCAATTTGGCCACCCACTTTTAGCACATCCAATGGTCTGTTCCGAACTGACTTCTGTACTTTAGGTCGTTCGCAAAATACTGAATCATAGTGGGTTGTAATTCGACCTAGTCATGAACAATATGAGGTAAGTTACAAATTGCGACCCACTACAATTCTCTACCATCACAAGGACGGTGGCCTGCTGGGGTCAGCAGTCCATCATGTCTGTGAATGCAAAAAAACAATCATAAGGGGCACCGGGTGCTTGACTCCAAGATGGGTGCACTTGTGTGAGGCTCCATGTGCGGGGAATGCTATCCTCACTAATTTTGGCCCCAATAGACCATACAGTTTAATACTTGTAAATCTTGACTTGGCTGAGACGGCATGCTTCATGTATGTATCCGGGCTGCGCCACCCGTTAGTTGGCAGCTCCAGGGAGTCTGTGAGCAGTGCAGTGCCCTGGCATCAGGACAGATGACAGTCCAAAGAACCCCATGTGGGGTGAACGCCGGTTGAGGTGACCCCAACACAGGAGGCTGAAAACTCTAGCCAGGCCCTGTTTCCAGTATTTGGCGGCACGCCTGATGTGGAGGGCGGTTGACCACAAAGATACCAACTCAAATCATCATTCCACCGTGAAGTGGAAACTGGCCCGTTCTCCCTCACCCTGGGCATAGCGATAACGTGGTGAGTGGTCGATCAGAGCTGAGTGGCATGCTTGAGCTCCCCGGTGTCTCTGTAATGTGAGGGGGAGGAGAACAAGACACGCCTGGTCTCATATCCCAACAGGTGCTTGGCGGCCTGGGTAGGCAGATGTAGCCTGGCTTGGGGCACGCGTGGGCAGTGGTAGCTAAGATTTGAGTAGCCTATTCGCTTACATATAGACCATGAATATGCTGTGAACACCAGGCCCAAGTATACAAATTTCAGAAGACAGATAAAACTCACGCAGCATGTGAGGTCCCTCGGACAGAATAACCACTTTCATCATTTCAATAATTTACCAATCTGATCTGACAATCCCCACCACCCCTTCGCGAGTTGACCTCAGTGCCCAGCATTTGAGAGGGTGATATGGAGGTCTCTGCAAGGTGACCTGGCTTATGATATACCATGAAAGGAGGGGCCCTGGATCGTGCTTACATGGCCCATGAGGAACCTGGCATGAAGGGACGTACTGCATCCCAACAAGGTAGACTGAGATACTGTGCATGCTGCAAGTGGGAAAAAACATCGAATTATCACGATTACATGTGTTAACGTGGACACCTCAAGCTACATTCCTAGCATGTATCTGGCCTTACTTGCATCTCATTATACGATTGCCTACATGACCTCTGTTTCAATCATCGCTGCCAAGGAATGATCGGACGGTGTGATAATGACAGATAAAAAATGATCTGAAGCAAGCTAAAAGATAAACTTGTGTTTGAATCTCGACTCACTATTGGGCCTTGTCTTCATAGAGGGCTGGTTCATCACAATAGAACTTGAAGTCAAGGTCTAGGGGAAACTATCTGCGCCTGATTGTCATCTACAAATACTGCCAATATGGTAGATTATGTTGAGTCATTAGACAATACAACACACTGTTTGCGGAAGACAGTTTCTCCCAATTATTTGAGTAGAGCCCATCGCACGCTGGGGTCTAGGTCTTCACCTGGTGCAGCCCTCACCCCTTTTTGGTGCAGCTATTTAATTTTAGGGACTCTGATACTGACCTCAGATTGCAAGCGAGAAACAATTGTTACTGCACAAGGGAAAAACCATCTCAATTTTTTCTCACTTTACCTTGCTGGTCCAGGAGGTGGGCTGAAAATACAGGCCCTTTAAACGCAAGTCAAGAGAGTCTGGTATACAGTATACAATGTTCTACTCAGCACACTTGAAAATTACCTATTCCATCAAATACAATCTGTTCCTGAGTGTCAATAGGGTGACCAACTGGCATGGGTGCAAATTCAGGATGGTAAGTGTAAAAATTCAGGACAAAGGGTCAAAATTCAGGTCAAAAATTCAGGACAGAAGGTCAAAATTCAGGACAAAACTACCGGACACAAGGTAAGTTTTACAGACACATCAGAGGAAGTTGCGCAATGGTATAAAAGTAAGTAAATAGACAACCACTTAAGTACAAGTCAAATTAAGTTTATATTAGGTTGAGACAATCATGCACTTCACAGATTGTGAAGGTCTTTTTGTGGTATTTCATATGACAATAATCTATATGGTTACTGCGCTGAGTTGTCCAGTCTGATATTTTGTTTACAACTCATGGTCCTGAGCAGGCATATTTGGTGAGACAAGTGGTCAGAAAGATCTGCTTGGATAGACTTTGTCACTAGTATCTCATATCTGAGTGCCATTGCGAGATGGAAAGAGGCACGCATAGGTAAACTAAAGGGAGGATTGCTGTGATTAACCCACTATAGGGAATGCATTATGGGTGTTTCAGCAAGTGGAACTTAAAATATGGAATCTGACTTTGCTTATGGGGTCTTCGTAGAGAGTTGCACTAGCTGACGGAAGTTACAAAGGTACTTTTCTCTGCAGCTTTCTTAAAGAAGGCACTGTAGATACACTATTACATAGTTTATTTTTGACGCCTTGTCTAGTGTTATAAACACAATATACATCTCAAGCACAGCTCATGGCGCTATACGGTTCTCCTCAAAACTTACACTTAAAACAAAACATGCAAACATTTACAATTACTAGTGTAACATTCAAGTAGCAGTTGTGTGCCACTCAAAATGTGATTTGCATGATGTATTGATCCCACACATAAGCACATAGCAAATACAGAATAGTAACACATAGGCAAGGGAGTAGCCAGAGCATTTTAATACCTCCCACTTTGAACTACAGCTCCTAGGCCACCAAGAAGGTAAACAAAGCAAAGTAAGTCATCACAACCTTCCCCAGAAGAGCTCTCTTGTCCAAGGGTCTAGCCATTCATCCTTCCATCAAACCCCTCATATCCACCATTTCAAATTTACTTTCTATCCTCTTTTAATTCTTTCATCCATCTTTCAGTCCTTCACCATTCATTCTGGTCTTCCATCTGTATGCCTATCCATATCCAAACCTTTTCAACAATTTGCAAACCCATCCATCATCTATTCTTCCATTCATCATTTCACTCATCCATCCCTTCACTCATCCATCCATCATCTATCCACCCTTTCATCCGATCCATCCTTTCACTCATCCATCCACTCTTCCTCCCATCTATCCATTCACTCATCCATCCAACCATTTACCCTTTCACTCAAACCATCCTTTCACTCATCCATCCACTCTTCCACCCATCCATCCATCCATCCAACCATTTACCCTTTCACCCATCCAGCCATCCTTTTACTTACTCATCCATCCACCCAGTCACTCATCTGTCCACCCATTCAACTTTCTTCCAGCTCTCCACCTTCCCTTTCACTCATGTATGCATTCTTTTACTCAGCCATCTTTACATTTTTCTTTTCACTCATCCATGGACCCATTCGCCCATCCATTCTGCCAATCATTCATACATGCTTTCACTCATCCATCCATAAATCCATCCTCCTGTTCTCTCTCCATTCCCCTCTCACTTTGCCACCCATTCTTCTATCCACCCTTCACCCATCCACCACTCTTCAATGTACTCATCTACTCATGAATCCATCCATTTTACCTATCACTCATCCATCCTTTCACTCATACATCCATCCTTTCTCTCATCCATCCACCCTTTCACTCATCTATCCTTCCTTTTGTCCATCTACCCTCCCTTTCACTCCCTCCTCCACCCTTACATCCACCCTCTTACTCATCCATTCATTCACCCTTTCCCTTATCAATTCATCAATCCATCCATCATTTCTCTAATCCATCCACCCATTCACTCACCCATCATCCACCCGCTCACTCATCCATCCATCCTTTTACTGATCCATCCACCCTTTTACCCATCCATCTACCCTTCCACCCATACATCCATCTATTTACCCTTGTATATCCTTCCACTCATGCATCCATCCATCCTTTCTCTCATTATCCATCCATTCGCCCTTTCACTCATCCATTCATCCTTTCACTAATCCATCCAGCCATTTACATATTCCTTCACTTATTCACTCACCACCTTTTCACATTAATTATGAGCTCAGCCTTTGTCTACTGATTTACAGACAGAAGAGGCCCATGAAGAACTTCACCCTTGCTGTAGTTCCTAAAGCAAAGGGTGGGCTGGGGAAGGATTCACTATGCCCCTGCACATAGGCAATCTGAAAACTTGGAAGTCATGAGTCATGCATGATACACAGTGCCAGGACGTGAGGTGAATGTGACATGGTGTTGTTTCCAGGGCTTTAAGTGGGATGAAAAAACTGGGGGTCTCGCCAAAGGGCATGTCTGAAGTAATTAAGTACATGGCTAAAAAAAACACCTACGCTAAAAATATGTGCTGAGCGTAATGTGTCTCACGACTGGTATTTTGCTGTTTCTATCATTGCATCCAGTAATATTAGACCTACAACAAGACACGACTATTGGCTTTGTCAAGGAATGTTCATTGCATAAAATACATTTTAAAAAGCAGCAACTATGGCTTTGTTGTATATCATATAAAAAATGCTTCAGCTCTGAAATGATGAGACTGTGTAAGAACTATAACCTCTTCTTTTTAACTTCTTTAGTGGCATGTAGCAGCATGGGCGTTTTTGTACATGTGTTGTGTTTTCCCTGAGGATGGCGGCCTCAGGGAAAGCGCATGACATTGCACCCCTGCGACACGTTGAGTGTAGCGGCAAGAACTTGAAACAATATTAGACCTGCCAGCGAACCGTCTGCCATCCGTTGACAATCTGCACAATCTGCTACAACAGGAATCATGTGGTATGTGCAAACAAGCATCTTTGAAGAAATACCGGTTATGTCTGAAACCAGTATTGTGATGAACAACTGGAAATTTGCTACTCCCCAAACCAATACGGCAAAAATGCTTTTGGCTCCACTACCATTATACTTTGCAAGCAGGGACGCTTTACTGAATTGCAATTTGGACTTTGTACATACCAAAAGATCATTTTACATTTGCAAATACTCTGATAGTGCAAAGTGAAGCATCTGCAACAGCACATTTTCCTCCATACATCTGGTCCATAGAGTTGTTCTTAATTTTTCACTTTTACTGGCAGCTGCCATGTATTGACTTGAAAAAAGTATGATATTTTGGGATTTTGAGAAAAGCATATTTTTATGTCCATTTACAATAGTTTCTTTGATAGTCTTGTGTATGTTGACTTAAACGTTGGTTTCATTTATTGATGTCTCTAGTGTGGTAAAATGGAAAAGATACTCTGGTAGTGTCACCTTCATTATGTCACTTTGGCTTAGTAGTTGTATTCACTCATTCATAGAGTCAAATGAATACAGAAACATAGACATTGGTAAAGATAAACTCAAATAAATACAGAAACATAGACATTGGTAAAGAACATGAATACCTTCTGTCATATCCAAAAGTGGGTGGTTTTCATGATGTGCCAGTGACCATGGCCCCTTTATGGTCAAACCTTATGACTTGTTAAAGTGGAAACAGGGATTAAAAGACATGGTTTTTAAACAACAGTGCTAACACCGCTGCTTTGTCACCATGTGATAAATCTTTGCCATTGTATTAGAGAAGAAGAGGGTTAAAACATTTCATCAATAATAATCACAGTAACTATTCTAATAGTTTTAGTCAATAACAAGAGATATAAAAGGTTTGAAGGGTTTTATTAATTGGATCTTTTAGTAGATCATCTTTATTGAAAATCAAAAGTTGAATTCAGATTAATCTCAATATCAGGTCAATCATACCTGGTATTCACTCGCAAGGCTGGTAACTATGGAATTCCTTGTACTCTGAGCATCAGCATTGCAGTAGTGTAAGACTCATGATCATTTCTTTTTACCCACTGGTCCTGATCAATTGCCACTAGACCCATTAGGGGCTAACTCAGGCAAGAAACATGTCGACCTTACACACCATGCACGCCCTTTAGGATCATTGTACCCGGCTAGGGCGTGTTTGTTTTTAGTAAGGTTAGTGAGCACTAGGAATAACATTTAGGCAATAGGGTCTCCCTAAGCCTTTTTTAATACCACTCTGCACTCACTACACTACTTATTCCACACACCCACACGCACTAAACGGCTTCAATAAAAAGATCTCCGCCAAAGAACCCCTTCGCGGGTGCCCGTCGGGCATTGCAGCACCGGTCAAACGAGGCGCAAGCCCACACGATGAAGCATGACATCATTCAGGGTGTGTGAGGGCACTTTTTCACAGACCTGAACACTCACTTACACTTAGGAACTGCATACCCTTCAGTTATATCACTAAAAACAAGTATCCATTAAGAGTTTCAAACATGTTTAATTTAGTGTTGGATACAATTGTACTTATTCTGTTGAGTGTAGTAAGTGTAGCCTCGTTCTGAGGGTTGGAATAACAAAGCAAAAATTGTGAAAATAGTGGAATCAGTTCTTGTTAGTGCCTTTTGTGTTGGATTCTCAGTTGTTCTCATATATTTTCTCACTAGAAGAGCCTTGGTACCTGCTCATTAGAAAGTGTCAGTTAGTTTCATTCTCTGCCACATGTCCCTGCTTCCATTCACTTGTATGGAGAAAAAATACACCAATATAGCAAATAAATACACGGATTTTATCATTACATAATCAAATTGATATTGACAGCCCACAACATTACTAGATATTAGAGTTGAACTACTGGGGTCACGTAAAATGCAGAGTTGGAATGAATTGACTTGGTGTCCCATGGCCTTTAACAATATATAATGAGGCTTGTCAGAAGGTAGGCAGCCTGAGTTGATGCAGTATTCTACAATTATATTGCTGAAAAGGCCATGCAAGGATCCTTTGGATTGGAGGTCTTACTGCCAACTTTCCATTATTGAGTGAACAATAAACTGCTTCACACACATTTGGTGGGCAGACTTACAGTAGTAACTGGGGACCTGCTTAATTAAGACCAACCAGGCTTATCCCCGATCAAAACACTGAATTCAATATTTTTGGTAAGAGCAAGACACAAATTGCAGTGGTGTATGTTGATGCCCAAATAGCCTTTCATAGTGTTGACTGTTTTTGTATGAATGAAGTACCTCGATAGTTTAGACTCGAGCAGGCATTTGTGAAATGGCCATCTCTGTTATGTAAGGGTGTGAAGGCACAAGTCATCACAGATAAAACATATTTCAGCGTGCAAGTTGTGATTAGGACAACAAGGCATGATTGCCGCCAATTGCTCCTGACCTTCACAATGATGGTTGAGCCCTTCACACTACTTTTGAGGAATACATTTGTCAATGATGTTTAGAGAGTAGGAAAGCATTCATGCTCTAACGCTCTTTTGGTTACTGATTCTGATTTATGTTCAGAATCCTGTAATAGTGTTTCTTCACATGGTACAAGAAATGGATTAACTTGGTATGGTGTTAGGGCTTCAAATCAACTAGGTCGAGATGGACTTGTATCACTCAGAAGGCAATGATCAGATTGCCTTGCATTTTCAACTTCTAGCAGTGTCCCTGGGTGTCTGAATCAACTGACACGTACTGGAAGGGTACATGAAGAATATTCTGCAATTAGATGGAAAGGTGGGAAAACTTGAATACTTTTGTTGTGATTTCCCGCGTTCATGATGTGTAGGATCACTTTGGCTATGGTCCTTAGATTGTGGATGGATTTCAAAGAACATGCAGGCATCAATATAAGTCTTTGGAGAGAGAATGTGGACTAATGGCTAGGGCAGCCGACCTCAGAGCTGGGGAACCGGGTTCAAGTCTCGGCAGGGGCGCTCAACATTCTGTGCAAATCACTTAATCTCCTCATGCCTAACAAATATGAATGTGTCTGTCTGTAACGTAACAGGTGCTCGTGTAAAGTGCTCTGATACCTTGGGGTCTTGTTTGCGCTATATAAAACTACACAAAAAAAAACAAAATGTCAAGAACCTGGAATCAGTGCTAACTCACTTGCTAGTAAATAGAAGGTCAGCTCATATAGCAAACGCTACTTGAACAATAAGATAGGCTGGCTATGAGGTAAATGACAAATCATCATGTTGCAAAATGTGGTCTCATGATTGGGCGAGGCTCCAATCGACACATATAAGATGGATGAAATCAGCGTTTACAAAACTGTGGGTCGTGAGCCAATTTTTGGTGCCTCGTGAAAATCCAAGCAATAAATAAAGATACCTTGAAATTCTGTATTTACCTTGTCACATTTGCTACATTTCAAAGACAGAGATCAAATTTAAGGCTATATCTTCTGACAAATTGCTGCTTATGTTTTTTTAACATATGAATTGGTGTTTACAAACTCCTCTCACTTTGCAGTCAGAGAAAGAAAATTTATGTGAATTATATGACAATCTTGCTGGGATAAAGGGAGTGTGAAAGGAATGGCCGTAGGGTGTTATTTTTGATTAACATGCAACAAAATGTAAATACCTGTAAATGAACTGTACACATTCAGCACTCAGTATAGCAAAAATGAAGCACATTTTCCAGTTCTGAAATGTGATGGAAATAAAGATTTTATAAGGATCAAAAAAAGTAAATCATTTATTTACTTGTTGATGCACAAATGATACTCAATGAAGCATGATTTCCAAACATTATCATTTGTGTAATTAATGGCCACTTAATGTGCACATACAGTTTTACTGTATGTGCACATTAAGTGGCCATTAATTACACAAATGAACTGTATGTGCACATTAAGTGGCCATTTCACTAGAAAATGTGTTGTCTGTAAATGAAAGTGGCTCCCCAATGCTTTAGCTACACTAGAAAATCGCCTGTCTCATAATTATTAAAACTTGCTGGGTTGCAAACGATTGTCATTCTAAAAATGGGGTCGTGGTTCTAAAAATGTTGGCAAGCACTGGTTTAAATTGATCCACCATAAGGTAAGACATCGAATGAAGCCTGAAATTTTTTATGCATTAATTTGACAAAAGACATACACCGAACATCACTATTTTTTGTTCAATCTTTATGTTCTGCAAACCATTCAAACCTCAAATCTGAGATGACAGACCATGCTGATGGAAGGTTCCAGGAACCTTTTTTATATATGTGGTAGTATGGTGAAGTTGTAAATGCCTTTTGGTCTAGCGTGACTGCCTACTTTCCTCTGTTTTCTGGGTCACTTGACTATTTAATAGAGGGCTGTTTATTGGAATTTTTGTGTGAAAACAAAGCAAATGGAAGATCACATTTCTTGTATATGGTATAATAGTGGTCCACCAACAAACCACTATGCACTGGAAGTTCAGACTAGCTCGAGCTTTTGACAACTGATTTAAAAAAAATGTCTATCCCTCATGAGATTCTGTATTTAGTGCTTCTCTTGCAGGAACTATGCATTAGACCAGGGAGTCTCATTTTTTTTCACTTTGAAGGAATGTATTGTTGCAGATACAGCATGAAGCCAGTGCTTCCTCCGCCAGATCCAGTAGGGTTCATGTCATTCACTAAATCAAACAGCATTTGTAAAACGCAATATTGTCACCCCAAGGGGTATCTGGGCAATGTTTCTCCGTCGAAAAGCCAGGTCTTGAGTTTATTTTCTGAAGTCTACCAGGGAGGGGCTGTTTGGAGCTGGAAGGGAACGTCATTCTATGTCTTGGCAGCGACGTAGGAGGGTGTGCGAGGGCGAGTAAAGAGGTGCGCAGGTGTTTAGAGGTTGGTGGAAGTTGATGGTTCATGTAGGCAGGTTCAAGGTCGTGTATGGCTATGTAGGCGTGAGTGAGGATCTTAAAGTGACATCTCTTCTGTCTGGGAGTCAGTGGACGTCTTTCAGGTAATGGGTGATGTGGGTTCATTTGGGGAGGTCCAGGATGAGTCTGGATGTAGAGTTTTGTATGGTCTGAAGTCTTCTGAGGAGCTGGGTGGAGATTCCGACATAGAGGGAGTTGTCTTAGTTGAGGCAGCTGGTGACGAGGGCCTGAGTGGAGGTCTTTTGGGTGTTGGGTGGGCCCCATCTGAAGATTCTGCAGAGCATGCAAAGTGTTTGGAAGCAGGAGGAGGCGACTGCATTGACTTATCGTTTCATGGGCACTTGGCTACCGAGGATGATGCTGAGGTTGCGTGCCTGGTCATCGGTGTGGGTGTGTGTCCTAGTTCTGCAGATGACCAGCTGTAGAACCATGTGGAAATGTTCTTTCCGAAGATCAGTACTTCAGTTTTGTTGAAGCCGAGTTGGAGGCAGTTTTCTCCCAACCATTTGGCTACGTTGCTGATGGCGTCACAGAAGCTGGTTTTGGCGTTGGAGGGGTCCTTGGTGAGTGAGAGGATCAGTTGAGTGTCATCTGCCTATGAGATTATGTTAAGTCTGTGGGATCTGACAACATGTGCGAGGGAGTCATGTAGATGTTGAATAGGGTAGAGCTAAGGAAGGATCCTTATGGTATGCTGCATATGTCTTTAGGTGGAGAGGTGAAGGGAGGCAGTCAGATGCTCTGTGTGCGTCCTGTAAGGAAGGAGGCTAGCCATTACAGGGTGGCTTGTTGAGTTTGTTGGGGTTGAGGGCAGGGGTTGGGGTTTGGAATTGTTGTAGATGTTGGTGATCTTGCAGTGGAAATAGTCTAAGAGGGTGTTACAGAGTTCTTGGGGGGGATGGATAGTGTTCTCTCTGGTGGTCGGGTTGGATGATGCTTTGACTGTTTTGAAGAGTTCCTTTGTGTGGTTGGCAGCGGAGTCAATGCAGGTGTGGATGGCTGCTTTCTTGGCTTCTCTGGTGCCCTGGTGATAGTTATTGAGGCTGTTTTGTAAGCTGCTCTGTTGGCAGTGGTTTTGGTGGCACGCCGTTGTTTCTCCAGATGGTGGCAGTTGTGTTTGGTGGTCCTGAGTTCTGGGATGTAGGAGCTAGCATGTTTAGAGGCCTTGTTGGATTTTGTAGGTTTCAGTGGGGCTATTCTGTTGTCGCTATCAGTCATCCAGGCGGTGAAGTCCTGGACGGCCTGGTCGAAGTCTGTTGAGACCTCGGGTTGAAAGGTCGTGAGGGCCTGAGACCACTGAGTTTCAGTGACCTTGCTTCAGTTGTGGTGGGAAGAGATCTGATGCCTGATGTTGGTGTGCTGGGTGTCGGTGATGGTGCAGAGTATGGTGGTGTGGTCAGTCCAGGTGAGTTTTGTAGTGTGGCTGAATAGGATTCTGTTGCTGGTGGTGAAAAAGGGGTTGAGTGTGTGTCCGGCATTGTGCGTGGGTTCAGAGTTCATTTGGATGAAGCTGATGTTGCTTAGATTGGTATACAGTCAAAATAAATAACGTGTAAAAAATATAGAATTACATTAATATCGAGTTAAAAATATAGAATGGACAGAATATCGAATGGACAGAATATAGACAACAAAAATATCGAATGAAATGGACAAAATATCGAATTGACAGAATATAGACAACAAAAATATCGAATTTAAGGTAAGTAAGTTAATATCGATTTACATAAATATAGAAAGTCAAAATATCGAAGTATTTAATATAGATGTAAAATATATTGATTTTTTAATAATATCGAAGTTTTTTAAGTGTTTTTATGTTAGTATATGTGTGAAAAGTGTATATTTATTTTATAATTTATTTTAAGTAATGAATTTTATGGTATTTAATTTTGGCCTAATTTAATTCTGTAGCGGGTTGTGGGTTTATAGGGGAATAGGGTAGGAAGTAATTTAATTATAATTGATTAAATGTTTTAATTCATTTATTGGTATTTATCTTGAATTAATTGTTAATTCTTTTTTAATTGGTAATTAATTAAATTATAATTGGTAATTGATTTTTATTAATGGATTAATTGATAATTATGTTAATTTTATTTATTTATTTTCTGTAGCGGGTTGTGAGTTTATAGGGGAATAGGGTGGGAAGTGATTTAATTATAATTGATTAAATGTTTTAATTCATTTATTGGTATTTATCTTGAATTAATTGTTAATTTCTAATTGGTAATTAATTAAATTATAATTGGTAATTAATTTGCATTAATTGATTAATTGATAATTATGTTAATTTTATTAATTTATTTACTGTAGCGGGTTGTGGGTTTATAGGGGAATAGGGTGGGAAGTAATTTATTTGTTATTAATTAAATGTTTAAATGTATTTATTGGTATTTATTTTTAATTAATTGTTAATTATTTTTCATTTGCTATTTAATTAATTGTAAATTGGTAATTAATTTGTATTAATAGGTAATTATTATTAATAAATAATTTTTATTTGTATTTTTATTTGATTAATTATTATATTATATTGCATTTGTAATTATTTTAATTACGTTTTAATTGGTATTAATATATATATTTTTTTATTAATATATGAAGTATTTACTTTCCCTACTGTTGCACTCACTGGAGTGGGAATATTAATGTTTTCCCCTACGCTATCCAACGCTTTCCCTACTGTTGCACTCTCTGAAGTTGGAATAGTAATTTTTACCCCTACACTATCCAACGCTTTCCCTACTGTCGCACTCACTGGAGTGGGAATAGTAATTTTTACCCTCCCACTATCCAACGCCTTCCCTACTGTTGCACTCTCTGGAGTGGGAATAGTAATTTTTACCCCTATGCTATCCAACACTTTCTCTACTGTTGCACTCTCTGGTGTGGGAATAGTCATTTTGACCCCTACCCTATCCAACGCTTTCCTTACTGTTGCACTCACTGGAGTGGGAGTAGTCATTTTTACCCCTACGCTATCCAACACTTTCCCTTTTGTTGCACTCACTGGAGTGGGAATAGTAATTTTTACCCCCACGCTATCCAACGCTTTCCCTACTGTTGCACTCTCTGGAGTGGGAATAGTAATGTTTACCCCTACGCTATCCAATGCTTTCCCTACTGTTGCACTCACTGGAGTGGGAATAGTAACTTTTTACCCTCCCGCTATCCAACGCTTTCCCTACTGATGTACTCTCTGGAGTGGAAATAGTAATTTTTACCCCTACGCTATCCAACGCTTTCCCTACTGTTGCACTCTTTGGAGTGGGAATAGTAATTTTTACCCCTACGCTATCCAACGCTTTCCCTACTGTTGCACTCTCTGGAGTGGGAATAGTAACTTTTTACCCTCCCGCTATCCAACGCTTTCCCTACTGATGTACTCTCTGGAGTGGGAATAGTAATTTTTACCTCTACGCTATCCAACGCTTTCTCTACTGTTGCACTCACTTGAGTGGTAATAGTAAATTGTACTCTTTCCGCTATCCTACGGTAAAACTATGTTATATTTTCTATTAATATTACGTTATATATATATATATATATATATATATATATGTATTAATAAATCGATTTGTATGTTTTTTTTAAACTTACATTAATTATTTATTACTTTTAAGGTTATTTAAGTATTTTAAGTATGTTTAAGTTAATTATATTTATTATGTCATTAATTTTTAATTACTTTAAAGCATTTTAAAACATTCGATATTTTGACTAACTATATTTTTTACAACGATATTTTTGATTCGATATTTTTGTACTTACCTGTTTGGAGATAGGAAGTCGATATTTTTGTATTCTATATTTTTTACTCGATATTTAGGTAGTTCTATAATTGTGTCATCAATATTGTTTCAGTGATCCGTTTAGATTCTCCATGACAGCGATGGAGTTGGCATTGTTGATGTGGCAGTTGAGGTTTCCGAGTAGGATGTAGTGTTGAGAATCGATTGCACACCAGCTGCACGCATCCTCTACGTGGCCACGCTGCAGCCTTTATTTGTGGTCCTAGTAGGTGGTCCTAGTAGACCAGGGTGCTGGGCAAGGATCTGGAGTGGGTATCACAGGCACAGGGACAGCAGTCAGTGCGGAGACAGCAGGCAGCGCAGGGACAGCAGGCAGTGCAGGGATTGGGAGAGCAGGCAGTGCAGGGATAGGGACAGAAGGCAGCGCAGGGATAGGTATAGCAAGCAGCGCAGGAACAGCAGGCAGCGCAAGAGCAG
The DNA here is from genome assembly GCF_964261635.1 of Lissotriton helveticus. Lineage (NCBI taxonomy): Eukaryota > Metazoa > Chordata > Amphibia > Caudata > Salamandridae > Lissotriton > Lissotriton helveticus. The sequence continues at coordinate 927,345,905 of NC_136057.1, forward strand.
GGACAGCAGGCAGTGCTGGCCGCACAGGGGCAGGGACAGCAGGCAGCGCAGGTATAGGGAGAGCAGGCAGTGCAAGGAAAAGGACAGAATGCTGTGCAGGGATAGGGACAGTAGGCAGTGTACGGAGAGGGACAGCAGGCAGCGCATGGATAGGGACATCAGGCTGCACAGGGACAGCAGGCAGGGATAGGGATAGAAGGCAGTGCAAGGATAGGGACAGCAGGCAGCTCAGGGGCAGGGACAGCAAGCTGTGCATGGATAGGGTTAGCAGGCAGAGCAGGGATAGGGACAGCAGGCATCACAGGGATAGCGACAGAAGGCAGCACAGTGATAGGGACAGCACGCAGCACAGGGGCATGAACAGCAGGCAGTACAGGGATAGGAACAGAATGCTTTGCAGGGATACGGGGCAGGCACCATACCTGAAGATGGGGACAGGAGAAAGAGGGATGGCTCAGCCTAGCCTCCTTTGAGCTTTGACAGGCATGAACAGGCCCGCCCTTGGCCCAAGCTCCTCCTGCATGAGTCCCATGACGCGGGAGGAGGTGGCCTGTGATAAGGGCTGGCAGCGGCAGGAAACATAAGCAATCCTACTCCAAGTAGCGGAGGTTTCTGGGAGTTGTGGTCCTGTGGGTTGGCGGGTTCAAGAGGAGTCCTGTGATAGGGGAGGAGGCGTCCTGTGATAAGGGATGGCGGCTGTGGGAAAACATAAGCAATCCTACTGCAAGCAGCGGTGGCTGTTGGGAGTTGTGGTCCTGCGGGGTGAAGGGTTCAAGAGGAGTATTTTTGCCTTTTTGAACGTAGTAACATATACTAGAGCAGGTAATATTTTCATGTTAGTTAGAGAAGATTCTAGGTTAACCATTCATTTTGATTTTCATGTTTTTCTGTTTTCTTGTTGAACAAGGCTGAAGCTCAATGTTCCTGAGTACTGAGGAGTTTGTCTTTACTGACGTATTTGAGACAACAGTTCCCAGTTGCCTGGAATTTTATCTTGGCTACGGTATCCTTAATTAGGTTCCTGCTCCCTCTTGGATCTTTGTGCACAACATAAATGTGGGGGGCTTCTTTTCTCATTTGTCAAGTGAGGTAAATACAGTATTCTCTTCCAGATGCATCTTTTGTCAGGTCCAAAGAAAGTTGTATTGGTAGCTAGGTTCCAAACGTTGCTGGCAGAGAATGTAGCAGGGCCTAGTCACAAAGGTAAACTTACACGTGAGTAAATCTACACATGTAAGTTTGGAACACTGCAGCACTGCAGGCACATGTGGTGCTCTCAAGTAGATATCTGCTTGATGTTCTTGTTGCTAGGGAATGATGTAGTAATTTAGAATGTAAGCATGTGCACGGAGAATGTTCATGATTGAAGTTTGGCAGTTGGTTGTAGCTACTCTGTGGGTGAGGTCCCTAATTGACATGTTGGACAATAAACCTGCTACAAACCACAACTTGAAGTGTTGCTGATTTTGATTCAAGGTGAAGGCATCACCTCAGCACAGTTCATGGGATACTACAGTGCTGCTTGCAGACTTCATGTTGTATTAAGGATTGCAGTCAGAGCTGGTGGATACCAGCACTGGATGAAGAGTTCATGGGATACTGCAACGCTGCAGGTAGAGTGTATGGAACAGCGCAGCACTACAGGCACAGTTCATGGGATACTGCAACGCTGCAGGCACAGTTCATGGGATACTGCAACGCTACAGGCACAGTTCATGTGAACTGCGGGGCTGCAGTCAGAGTTGATGGATAGTGTGGCATTGCAGGAAGAGGTCATGAGATAGCTTTGGCAACTGCAAGTTACAATAGGGCAGAGAAAAGCAATATTTGATCCCATTTCTTTTTCGATTCCTTTTTGGGGGGTGAACCCTCCCTAGGCTCCCCATGAGGAAGGCAGGCTTGCTCACTTTTTTTGCTCACTGCCATCCAGCTCTCGGCGTTGTGCGTGCAGGCCATGACCGGCGGGGTACAGGCAGCAGCATCTCCCGAGAAAACATGTTGTGCAACTGTGCTTATTTCTTTTTTTTTTTTAATCAAATTAATCATTAAGCGTTTTTGAAGTAACCCACCTGCAAACTACGATTTGGAAATATCCTGGGCTGAAAAGGTTTGTCCTAGTCACATGGATCATCTGCCAATAAAAGGTAATTGATGATAGATGCAAACTCAACTTTAAAACTACATACCTGGCAACTTCCAGCCCATCAATTTATTGGCTCTTGCCTGAGTTAGGGGTAAAATCTGCTTAAACTTCTTAAACCAGAAGCACCATACCTTTAGATTTAAGTCTCTTTATTTTCATAAAGGAACACTTAGGAAACGCTTGCTGCGGCAGAGAGGAGTACACACATATGCAGTTACCAACACCCTGCTTTGTAAAGTTATGGCATTCGCCAGCAAGTGTTCCCCGGAAGGCCGATGGATGGCGCCTGGCAGGCTACCTTTGAGTGCAGTGGGCCTCGGTGTGCCTCGTGTTTACAGAGATTACCACGAGCCATGCATCAGGCTCGCGGCCAAGGTGTCAGCTCCATTGCATGCAGAAACCAGAAACGTGCTTTCTGTTTTTAATTCATTCAGCAGCATCGGAGTGATGCACATCAGCTGCGAGACTTCGCCTTAAATCTGAGAGGCAATTAGAAATCTGATTAAGGAGCGCTGTCGGTTTTCAAATTAGGGGCCACGTTAATTGCAACCATGCCAAACTCCAGTTAGCATTAATTGCGAGCACGTCTTATCTCAAGAGCCATCAGCAGGCGCTTGCAGCGTTCTAGCATCTCCGCCCTCCACTTCTAAGAGCACCTATCCTCGGTGCAGTCCCTGGGGAGGACGGCTGCTGGATAAATACCATTAGCAGGAAGCAGCATTTCCCAGCACTCCGGCTAATTAAACATGTGGCTGTGGATGCCAAATACAGAAGAATTGTAATAGTGAAAGGAACGTCAGCCCTAACAAGCAGACCCACGACGCTCGCAGAAATGTGGCGGGAAGTGTGGTCAATTGGTTAAGTTGTTTGTTCCATAGGTAATAACAGGAACACAGAAGTGACACTTCGATGTCTCTCAGACCTGGTCCTGCCTGCCTGCTTCTAGCCTAATATTTACACGCAAAACTCGAGCCAGTCTTTACATTTGACCTTCTCCACTCAGCGCTGCACAATAAAAGCTGTTTTTATTTTGTAAATAGTCCCAAGAAAGACAAAAGAAACACAGGTCATAGCCACTAAACTTCCAACAGTCGAGCCTTGAAGGAGTGGTCTGGGCACTGGGGCGTAGCTTCGAGGGGGGAGTGAGTTTGGTGTGCAATAACCCTGTTAGGGCCCCCCTGTGGGGTGCTGGCGCAGCGCGGTGACGCTGCGCTGGACAGAGGGACTCGGACACGTTTGTGCTCTTCCGCGTGGTCCCGGACTGGTTCCGTGGACCCGCCTCCTTTATTATATAGCACGCGCGGACGCCACGTACAACGTCCGCGATAGCGCACGACTGCGTGCGTGAACACTAGACTGCGCAGGGGCAGTCTTAAACATTACACTCCTTTCCACCTTTATTAACATGAAACAAACTGCAAACTGAGAGTCTGTGGTGGACATGTGAAAACAAACAAAATGGCCGGCAGGCCTGTTACCAGTCTGACGTTCAGGTTATGCAGTCTCAGCCTACAGCAAAGTCCGCCAGCTGTGATGAGGGGGCTGGGTTTCTTCTTAGCCCATAGCCAGCGGCTTCTCCTCGAAACAGTACTCGCCTCGGGGTGTCAGATCGAGCTGGAGTTGGCGACAGCTCATCCCCAGAGGGGTGGTGATTGGCTATGGCGGGCCTCTCTGACTCCGGCGGGCTCGCCCCAGGCTGGTCTGCTGCGTCGCTGTGCCCGCTCACCGGGGACCTGGCGCTTGGGGTCGCCGGGCCTGGTGTTGTTCTGTCCGGGTCTCGGCTGGATATGTCATTGGGCGGGACCGAAGCCCGCTTGAAGAAGGACACGTTGCGGGTGACTGTTTCTCCGTCGCGTTGAGCAGTTACAACCGTGCCGGTCCTGCGGGTGACAGTCCAGGGCCTGGGTTCGAACGGGAGTCTGAACTTGCTCCCTGGATATCGGTCTCGCACATACACTCGATCTCTTTCTCCAATGTGTGATTCTTTGGCTCGGCGTCTGAAACTCGCATACTCGTTCGAGCGCTTTCTGTTGAGCAAAGTCTTCTGAGGGCTTGCTTCCGATGGGGTCCAGGTGTGGTGGTGGGGAATTGTGTCTCGGACAATTCTCCCCATGGCGGCTGGCCCGGGGGCAGCTGTGGTGGTACGGTGGGGTGTCAGCCGGTATTCCCTCAGGAAGGTGTAGATGGCTTTCTCCAGGGGGGCTTCCCCCGCATGAGCGATCCGAATCACTTTATTGAGTGTCCGCATGAACCGCTCCACTTCCCCGTTGGCTTGGGGCCATCTGGGGGTGACTTTCTTGTGCTGGATCCCCCACTCTTGGAGATAGTCGGCGAATTCTTGGCTTTGGAACGGTGGTCCGTTGTCGGTTTTGACCAGTTAGAAGATTCCATGGGTGGCGATGAGTTTCTCGAACTTTGCCGTTACCTCCTTGGCTGTGAGTGAAGATATTATCTCCACTTCGGGATATTTGGTCAGGTCATCGATGACGACAAGCATGTACCGTCCATCCGGGAGATGCCCAAAATCGGCGCTCACTCGCTCCCATGGTCTTTCGGGGTTCTCCTCGGTGATTATCGGTGGTGGTGGTTCGGGTGGACCTGCAGCCTGACACCAGCGGCATTCCTTGACCATCTGTTCAACTCTCCTGTCCAGTTCCGGGAACCACACCTTGGCCCTGAGTCTACTCTTTGTCTTCACCACTCCCTGGTGGCCTCGGTGTGCCAACTCAATTACTTGTCGAGTCAGGCTTGCTGGCATCACGATCCTTGGTCCACGAAGTACGCAGCCTTGACTGTCCACCGACAGTTCGTCCTTCACCTTGAAGATGGTTTCTAGGGCACGCTTGGCTTCGGGTGTTCTCTGACTCAGCGAGGCCTGGAGTGGTCTCCAGTCGTTGTCTTTCAGGGCGGTTTTCACTAACTGCAGGACTTCATCTTTTTGGGTTGCGTCCACGATCATGTTGAGGTCCATGGGCAGTGGGCGTGATCGTTCTATGATGACTTGTACGTACTCCTCGGTCTCTTCGGCATCCTCTCTCTCTTGGGTGGTTGCCGCTCGGGGGTGCCGGGAGAGGTAGTCGACCGGGTTGGACGCACCGGGTTTAAATTCCAGCTTATAATCATACTCTTGGAGTTGTAGAATCCACTTCTCGATTCTCGGGGGAGGCTTGGAGACTGACCCTCGGAACAGTGGAAGTAGAGGTTTGTGATCAGTGGAAACAGTGAACGGATGTCCATAGACGTATACATGGAAGTGCCTGCAGGCCCAGTGGATTGCGATGGCCTCCCTCTCAATTTGTGAGTAGCGTTGTTCTGTCTCTGTGAGAGACCTGCTGGCATAGGCTATGGGCGCCCAGTCTTCACCGTTTTGGCTCTGTGTTAGTACTGCTCCGAGTCCGTAGGGACTGGCGTCCACTGCTATGTTCGTTGTTTTGGTAGGGTCGAAATATGATAGGGTTGTGTTGGCTGACAGGGCCGCCTTGGTGTTTTGAAACGCCTGCTCCTGCTCTTCTCCCCACTGCCATGGGGTGGTGGACTTTGTGAGTTCCCTCAGGGGCCTGGTAAGATTGGATAGGTCGGGGATGAATCGCCCGCAGAAGTTTACCTTCCCGAGGAAACTCCGGACTTCTGATGTGTTGGTCGGCGCGGGGGCTGTTTGCACGTCCTTTACTTTTTCAGGGTCAGGGGCTACTCCCTTGTCGGAAAATGTGTATCCAAAGAAGCTGATAGTGTTCTGCAGGAATTGACATTTCTCTCTGTGTAGGGTAAGACCAGAGTCTTTGATCCTTTGTAGCACGCTTCTGAGCCTCCTGTGGTGTTCTTCCACCGTGTCGGCATATATCAGCAAGTCATCACTGACGTTTAGGACACCTGTGATCCCGCTCAATACTTCTCGAATCGTGTTTTGGAAGACCTCCGCAGCGCTTGATATTCCAAAATTGAATCGCCGATAGCGCCGGAGGCCTATGTGAGTAGAGAACGTGGTAATGTACCTGGAGTCCGGGTGCAGAGGTAGTTGGTGATATCCTGATCGTCCATTTTGGAGAACCATTTCGCTCCATTTAACTCTCCTAGAATGTCGTCTATGGTAGGCGTCAGGTGTCTTTCTCTCCTCACCGCTGCGTTGGGCAAACGCATGTCGACGCAGATGCGGACCTGCCCTGGCTGCTTGGGTTTCCGCGCTACCACAATCGGTGACACCCAGGGGGTGGGCCCGCTGACCTTCTCGATTATCCCCTGTCTTTCAAGGGTCTCCAATTCCTGTTCCACTTTCTTTCTGAGGTGGAATGCTATCCGTCGATGACGGAGGGCTACTGGCTGGATGGATTTGTCAATGTGTAGAGAGACTTCTTTGCCTCGGAGGCATCCAATACCTTTGAAAGCGTCCTCGAATTCTTCCAGGATCGTGTCTAGCTCCTCTTCTAGGACGGCCATGGCGAAGGAAATGAGGTGAAGGTCTTCCGCTGCTTGGCCGCTGAGTAGCATTCCGCTACCTTCTTTGGTCACATAGATAGTGGAGGGCGTCTTCCTTTCCTGGTGCTGTATGTCTGTTTTGAAGCACCCTATTAATGGAATTGGCGTTTTTTGTCCGTACGCGAAGACTCGGATCTTGGCTGGTTTCAGGGTTGGCTTGTCTCGCAGTTGGTTGTAGACGTTTGCCGCCATCAGCTCTATTGAGGCCCCTGTGTCAATGGTTGCTCTCACCTCTTGGTTTAGTACCTTTATCCTGCACTTAGGGAGTCGCCGTTTTTTCCTCAGTGGCTGATCTATGGCGAAAACATAGTGCACCGGATAGTCGTGAGCGTCGTCGTCCATATCTTCGCTCTCAGGGTCTTCCCTTATGGCGTGGGCGGCCTCAGGTTTGGGTTTTGATGATCTGCACACAGATGCGAAATGGTTCATGCGCCCGCATGACCCGCACTTTCTCCCACGTGCCGGGCAGTCTTGTGCTCTATGTGGCGCGCCCCCACAGTACCCGCACTCTTTCCGGCGTTCTGGCGTTCTTCCTCTCCCCGCCGGGCGTTGCTTTGGTCTAACCACATTGACGTGTTCTGCCACGTGAACTTGCTCTGTCTTTACTGTCCTGTGGAGTGCTGCTTCCATGTGCGACGCCCTTGCGTGGGATAATTCCTTCGAACGGCCTAGTTTTAGAATGTCGGCTAGAGGCTTGCCGTCCTCTTGGAGGATCTTCACCCTCAGGTCGGAGGAGTAGCAGTTTTGGATGATCTGGCCGCGGATTTCTTCTTGTTCATCCCGGAACCCACACATGCTTGCAAGCTCCTTTAGGCGACCATGGAAGGCATCGAGGGATTCTTCTGCTTCCTGACGCGCTTGCCTGAAAATGAAACGCTCGTAGTCTTTACTCTGCATTGGCTCAAAATGGGCGTTGAGCGCGTTGAGAAGCGTGACATACGTGCGAGGGGTGGCCTCCCCCAGAGTTTTGTAGATCCGATAGATATCTTTTCCCCCCAGGTGCAAGAGGAGCGCCCTGCGCCGTTCGCGCGCCGTACCTGCTCCTTCAAAGTAGAATTGGAGCCTCTCGACCCAGTCTTTCCAGCGAGGGGCCAGGGATGCTGGGGCCCCATCAACTACGAAGGGCTCGATTGGCGGGATGGACGCCATGATGATGCAATACGACCAGCCGCCGCTTCACTGGCACGTGGGGCGAGGGTTGCGAGGATCCTCTTCTTCCCAGGCTTGGATCTCGCGTCAGGCGAGTGATGTAATGGGAGGCTTTAATTCCAGTGGCCAGAAGAGGGCGGTATGCTTGAGCCCTGGCTGCACTGTCTGGGACTGCGCGGGGGAGGGGTCCGTGAGGATAGCTGTGGCCCCTTATGAGGGCCTGGCGCAGGTACCTCAGTGTGGCCAAGTCCTGTTTCCTTCCTGCGCCAGAGCTGAAAAGCACTTGTAGTCTGCCTTGTCAGGCAGAAAGCAATGGGGCCAGCCTGTGCTGTCGTGGGGACGGAAGGCCGGCAGCTCCGTTCTCGGCAGCCACGTGTGTGGTCTTGGAGGCCGGGGAGCACTTGGGTGCACGAGCGGTGCAGGCGAGGCAGTCGCTCCTCGTGTTGCATGGGCACATCACGCCCTCGTCGCCATTGTTAGGGCCCCCCTGTGGGGTGCTGGCGCAGCGCGGTGACGCTGCGCTGGACAGAGGGACTCGGACACGTTTGTGCTCTTCTGCGTGGTCCCGGACTGGTTCCGTGGACCCGCCTCCTTTATTATATAGCACGCGCGGACGCCATGTACAACGTCCGCGCTAGCGCACGACTGCGTGCGTGAACACTAGACTGCGCAGGGGCAGTCTTAAACATTACAAACCCCTCCAGATAAATACATTCTTGGATCTGTCAGTGCGCAATCTTGTCTTAAAAGATCATATCAATAGCACGCCAACGGCAAGTACCGGTAGCGGTGTTGTCCTGGTACAGACTTTGGTGCTCCCCGATTTCTTCTGATTCGGACTTTGGTGCTCTCCGATTGGACCCTGTTGTATCGCTCCTCACGATACTACTTTAAGGGCGTGCTCATGTTGTCACGCATAAGTGGGGGCGAGTCGTGAGCTCTCCCTGCCTATGTCTCGGAAGTGGTATGGCCCGCGCAGCCGAGACATACGAGCACTACATAAGATCACGCTCCGTGTATGTGTATTTTGTTGCGGCCTGAGCCACGCGGTCAGTGCGAATCCCACAGCGCGATTAGCGCAATTCACACGGCGCTCTCAACACACGATCCGCATTCATGGTCTGTGCTAGCAATATCGTTAGCACAGACATTACATTGGCAACGTGGGTGGTCCTGGTATACTGGACATTTGGTGGCCGACGCGCCCAGGATTTGGAGTTTGCACGGTGCTCGTGCTTCTGGTGTGCCCAGCACACGAGCTCCCTGTGAAGGGGTCCCCAGACCACGTGCTCCCTGTGTTGGTGGAGGTCGGGTCCGACCGGCGCCTGCGGGGCATTGCCGGAGTGCCACCTGGAGAAGTATTCCGGCTACTGTGGTGACTGGCCAGTGAGGGTGCTGATAGTGACGCAAGCTGCCAACTGTGAGTGGCTATCAGGCAGTGCACGCTACTCTGCTTCCCGCGGGTGACTCAGCACCAATGAGTGTTGTCCTGGGTACCAGGCCTGTGACTTTTGCAGAACGTTTGCCATGGCTCAAGGACCTACCATTGAGCCGTTTGTGGTTGGAGGGGGCGCCATCTGCTTAGGCCCCACAGTGAAGAGAATTGGTGGACGGATGCTCCTGTTCTTTGAGGCCACCAAGGTTGATGATGAACAAAAGAGGGCTATGAATTTGCATCTTGGAGGGAAGGATGTATACAAAATAGCCACGACAGTGGTGGAGGCGGCACTTAAGACTCATCTCACACTTATCACTGTGCACAATGCACATTTTGAACTCATGGCGAACCGCAACTATGAACGTTTTGTGTTTCGGCAGGCCAGGCAACAGCCAGAAGAGTCGCTAGATGTTTTTCATACAAGGTTTAAGGAATGGCCATCACCTGTGGGTTTCAGGATGAAACAGAAATAGTCCGAGGCCAAGTCATTCAGGAGTGCTCATCTGCAAAATTGAGAGAGCGCATTCTGGAAGAGACAGGAAAGTCACTGGCGGAGATGGGGCGAACTAAAGAACTCTCAAAGGCAAGGGTGGCACAGATGGAGGCTGTGCTACAGGCTCCCAAATCAATACTGAACCTGTGAATACAGTGAATGCAGTTGCTCCGAACACCGTGAGAGTGCAAACAAGGTTACCTCGAGGCCTGAGAACACGATCATTTGGGTACTGTTGGGAATCCTCACATCGCCCGTTCGAGTGTCCAACGAGGGGGACAAAGTGCACGGCATGCAAAAAAATGAATCATTTCATAAAAGTATGTCGATCCAGCAGAGGGCGACCGATGAGGTCCCAAGTGAACATGATCCCGGAGTCTAAGGGTCAAGGCAGTGATATGGATGATGACCATGAAGAACACACAGTGCACTCTGGGTTCACCATAGGATCAGCGTTGAATACTCAAGGGAGGTTTCCGCAATGCGAAGTCTTAGTCGGAGGACATCCCTCAACGGTGATTTAGATACTGGAGCAACAATAAACATCATGTCTACCAAAGCATACCAAGGAATGACACCTCCTCCACCTTTGACACCTGCCAAGATAAAAGTCTTTGCATAGGAAAAGTTCAGAACCACCATATCCTATGACGACCAGGAAGTGGAGGCACTGATGTACGTAACGGAGGAGGGACATGGAATGTTGCTAGGGTGCAGGTCCACAGAGGCCCTGTACATAGTCACATTTGCTTTCAGAATACACCGAGAAGGGGTGAATCACATAGTTGAAGAATTCCAAAAAGTATTCAATGGCATTGGGTGTCTACGGGACAAGCAGATACACCTACACATTGACCCCTCCATACAGCCAGTGACTTTGCAACACAGGCAAGTCACGTTCCATTTGCGACCACTGGTAGAAAAGGAACTACGTATACTCAAGGAAGTGTGGATAATTGAGAAAGTGAAAGGGCCGACCCCGTGGGTATCCCCGATCGTGGTAGCAAGGAAGCCCAAGCAACCAGAGGAGGTCAGAATCTGTGTAGATATGCAAATCCCAAATACTACCATCAAAAGGGAAAGGTACCTGTCTCCAACCATCGATGACTTTATAGGAGAACTAAGTGGGGTCTGCTGGTTCTCAAAACTTGACCTTTGGGCTGGATATCATCAGCTTGTCCTAGACGAACAGATATATCACGACTTTTTCAGCGCATGTCGGATTGAGGCGCTATAAACGGTTACGTTTTGGAATCTGAAGTGCAGCGGAGGTATTCCAAAATACCATCAAAGAACTGTTGGCCGACCTCCCAGGCACAGTTAATGCCAGTGACGACATTCTGATTCACGCCAGGTCTGTACAGGATCACAACTGTGACAGGTGCTACAAAGGATACAAGACGCTGGTCTCATGCTACATACGGAAAAATGTGAGTTCCTGCAACAGAGACTGCAATTTTTTGGTTACATATTATCGGCGGACGGGGTGGCTCCCGACCCCAACAAAGTAAGAGACATCAAGGAGGCCCCTGCTCCCACCAATGTGGCAGAAATGCGCAGCTTCTTGGGGACGGTCAACTACGGCAGGAGATTCATCAAAGACTTGTCCTCATTGACCACCCTGTTGAGAGGGCTGACTAAGGCTTCAGTTCTATGGGTGGGGGCGCTGAACAAGAGACTGCCTTCCAATTGACTAAAGATGCTTTGTTAAGCAACACCACACTCAGATACTTTGATCCCAGGCAGCAGTCATAAGTTGCAGTTGATGCTGGACCTAACGGCCTGGGAGCTGTTCTTTTACAAAGATCCACGGATGAAGATGAGTGGGCCCCAGTGGCCTTTGTGAGCTGATCACTGACTGAGACTGAACAAAGGTATTCCCAGATTGAAAAGAAAGCAATAGCGGTACATTGGGGTGCCAGTACTTCCACTTGTACGTGTATGGAAAACCATTTCTGGTCACCACGGTTCATAAGCCTCTGTTTCCTCTATTTACCGGAACAGCATCCAAACCACCTTCTCGCATCGAGAAATGAATGTTACAGCTACAGGAATATAATTACAACATTGAATACCACCCCTGGGCAAGCAATTCTGCAGATTATTGATCTCGTCATCCCACAAAAGCTCTCGTCGGGAGAGAGAGAATGTTGAGGAGACTGAAGAATATGTTCGGTGTATAGTAGAAGGATCGTGCCTGTTATCCTGGACAGGATGAATGTTTGCAAAAGGTGTTGGAAGCAGTGACGACTAACAGCTGGCATGCCCTCCGAAGTCAGGGGGCAACCCTCACCCCTTTGGCAAGGAAAGTGATAGAGAGCCTATACCAAGTAAGGTATGAACTCAGTGCAGATCCCAATGTGTGCCTGCTACGAGGTCATCGGCTGGTGATCCCGTCAACGTTGGTGGATCTAGTGGTTGGTCTAACTCATGCCGGGCACCAAGGAATGGTGAAAACTAAAGGACCGATATGAACAAAAGTCTGGTTCCCTCTTATGAATGACACAGTGGAGGAGGTGGTAAGATCCTGTCTGTGGTGCCAAGTGACAGGCTAACCGAATCCCCCGGTGGTGACAGAAAAGCAACCTGAAGGCCCTTGGATGAGCACAAGTATAGGTTTTAGGAGTCTTCCGGATGGGAGACATTCCATGGTGGTAATAGATGATTACTCAAAGTATCCTGAGGTAGAGGTCCTGCCCTACCTGAGCGCAGGAAAGGTGATTCCAAAATTGGATAAAATGATGGCCACCCACGGTCTAATCAAGGAAATCAGGACGGACAATGGTCCGCCATTTCAGGGACAGGAATTCGAGTCATACCTTATGTCTCTTGATATTGTGCACAAAAAGATAACCCCGACGTGGCCTCAAGCAAATGGAGAGGCAGAGTGATTTATGAGAACTTTGAACAAGGTAATCCGCATTGCCGTGGTGAATGGTGACTCTGTGGAACACTCCATATATTCCTTTTTGAGGGATTATCGGCAAACCCCTCACACCACCACTGGTCGTGCTCCAGGACACCCATCAAATACTTATGCAGGTTGCATGACACTATGCTCCATCCATTCATTCTTAAATGAATGGAGCATAGTGTCATGCAACCTGCATAAGTATTTGATGATGTATTTTAGAGTTAGATATGTTGTATCTTATATTGTACATTTGTATTTGCAGATATACCGTTAAATGTGGAAAATTATATTTTAATCCTGAGGAAGGTGTTGGCTTTTAAATCAAGTTGCCAAAACCGAAATGCGTCGATGCCTGTCTGAATTGTGACACGCTAAGTCATTGGACTAAATAACTTCTCCATCTCGAAAGATATATGTACAATTTGGAGTTTGATTTAATTATGTCTGACTATTGTGTCCTTTTCTATTTTAATTAGAAACATTTTCTATCTATTTTTCCCATGTTGCCATCAATGTCTGTATATATATTTTTGCATTGTGTAAAGATATTTATTTTACTGTAGTTTTGTTTTTATGAATGTTATAATAAATTGTATACATATTTTAAATTTTTTGCATCATCTTTGCTTTTGCTAGATAGTATGTTTTAATGAATTTTGTTTGATGAGGTTGTAAATGTAGTATCCAGTTTGTATCTTGTCCAAAGGGGATTTTATATTTGACTCATTGTCTTTTGGAACCCCACCCCTTTGGTTGTTGGGGTCCCTCTCTTTTATTAGAGGTGTTGCATGGGCGTTCCCATGCATTCACCCATGGCTTTTGATGCAAAGTCACATTTACAAAGAGTTGTGAACATGGATTTGCACCAAAATGGTGCTCCTGCTGGCGAAATGAGGAGAAAGAGGAGAACTATCTTTAGTTCTCCTTTCCATATATATTACAAAGAGGAAAACGTCTCAGGGTAGTTTGTGTGCAGGAAGGTGTCCATATCTGAAGAAAAACTATCCTGATCATAACGTAGACACCATTGAACTATGGCGCATGGGTGCCTTCTTTTGCGCTCGGCAGTCCTTAGTGCCCCAGCACTTGGAGAGAGCAGTACTACACCATTTTTGTGACGACATAGCGTAGTTCTGCTCTCCTCAGGTGATGCAGCAAAGCATCTTTGCTTGCTTCACTGCCTTGTACCACTCCTTTCTGAATATGTCCCTTAGTGACCAGTTTAAGAAACAAGTAGCAGCTCTGCACCCATAGAAGTACTCCTTGAATGGATGCAGATTTTCTGTAGCATTCACAAACATTGGCAGTAGTAGGCTTGGAAAGGTGCGCCTGTCTTGAGTTTCCAGGCATACTACTGCTAATCAAACACGCAAAAGGTGATGGGATAAATGCTTGCAAATAGTGTAACCACTGCAATCCCTTAGAGTAGCATTCCAAACCATTGTTTTTCACCCACTGTGGCATTTGAGACAGAGGGCCTGATTTTGAATTTAGCAGACGGAAAAAAGACAGACAGAGTGGCAGAGGATTTTACTGCCTTTACTCTCCCTGCCAAATTTAGAGATGTCTGCCAGCCGAGCGGAAATCTCTATACATTGGCCGGAACCACAGTCATGGAGGTGCCTATCAATGTATGAAAATTTTACCAGACAGCTCCATCAAACATGACAGCTAGCTGTTAAAAGTTTCCAAAGATTTATTTTTTGAAACAAACTCCCAAAGAAGTGTTTGTAAAGTAAAAAAATAATGGCCACCATTCCAGTTTTTCTCCCAAGGTGTGGAGGTAATTTTCTTTTTTTTACTATCTGATCATCCACTCTAACTAGAGAGGGCAGTCTGATTGCTTAGTTCCAATGAGACCTACTCCATCAGGCTGTCCTAGGAAATTTTACTATGTCAACGTAAAACCTGCAGTCCACCCAACTCAAAATCAGACGAGTGGACCTTAAGTTTGGCGGGCATAGTACTTTGTCACCGTTGCAACAGAGTATCTGTCTGCCTAACTCTACAAGGTCAAGAAAGTTTTTATTTAATAATGACAAAAGAAAATCCAGGTGTCAAAACAAAGTACATTGGAGTAATAATGTGAAGACTATTAGCAGAATAAAACAATCATACATAGCAAATATTGTAAGAGAGTAAATCTGGGTACTAGATAAATAAATAAAAGAAAAGAAAAAAGAAAGTGATACAATGAAGAAAAATAAGAAGAAGCGGAATGCATCGGGCAATTAAGGGGGTTTGAGAACTTCTTGCTGCGAAGGTGAGGAGCAAAACGAGCGTTTAGTACATGAGTCCAAATAAAGAGTAACAGGTAGCCATAATTCCATGCGTTTTGTAGCCATACATGCTGGAAAAACAAAAGCAGTGTCAAGTCTATGATTATGGCAGACATTGAACCACCACGCCTTGAAGGAGATGTTGGAGAAGTCCTTCCAGTTGACCGTTATTTGTTGAAAGGCAGCAGCTAGTAGCAAGTCGACAATCTGAGGTTTTAGGTCAACGTGATCCCAACAAGGGGAAAGGCTGCCCATGAAAATGTGTGTGTGAGAAAAGGGGATACAAGTATGGAAAATCAAGTTAATTTGAGCCCAAACCTGTAACCAAAAATTGTGGACATGAGTACATAAGAATAACATGTGAAATAAAGTAGCTTGCGGGGATGAACAGGACCAGCATGTGTGGGGAGTGGTAGGGAAGCGTTTGTGGAGATCATGGGGTGTGAGGAGAAGTCTATTGTAAATAAAAAAGAGAGTCTGTGTAAGGGTCGCTGCTCTCGAGGATTTGCGAATCTTGGTCCAAATTTTATCCCAAAAGGAGACTGACCAAGCTACAGACAAATCATGCTCCCAACATTCTTCCACTTTGGATTTAAGTCTGGGAGACTCACCGGTATGAAGGTACTTGTAGATAGCAGCAGCTTTTGGGGCAGAGCGCAGAAAGGAGTGAAGTGAGGAAGGGAGAGTGGAGGAAGTAGGGGGAGGACATAGCTGAGAGAGGCTATTGTATTGTATTAGGACTGTATCCTTAAGCACTCGGTAATTGCGAGCAGAGGAGGCGGGTAAGTTATACCGGGAGCGGAGAGTATGGAAAGGTAAGAAAGAGGAGCCAGAGAAGAGTTGAGAAATCCACTGTAAACCTTTGTTATGCCATGTTTTCCAAAAAAAGGGTCTATTTCGAATGAGTAAGGTAGTGTTATGCCAGATGGGGGAGGAAAGAAAGGCAGCGATGGTTGTGGGTGGAGAATGAGAAGAGGATAGAAGTAATTTGGCAGTGAATTTATGGATAGGAGTAGAGATAGAAGCGGGTTTGCGGGAGAAGGAAAGATATTCGGCAAAGGAAAAAGGGGAGAGATGAAGCCGTTCAAGTTTAGTCCATAAAGGACAGGGGGCGTCAGGGTCCTGTAACCAAAAAGAGGCTTGTCGCAGTTGGAATGCTTTATGGTAAGCAGGAAAATCCGGAAAATTAACCCCTCCTTCTGATTTAGGACGAATCAAACGGAGTAGAGACATTCGGGGTTTCTTTTTATTCCACAGGAAGGACGTTAGAGTTGAATTGATTTTCTTGAAAAATTTAGAAGGGATGGAGACTGGAATGTTAGAGAGGGTGTACAGGACAATGGAAGACAGCATCATTTTAATGGTATCAAGGCGACCCCACCAGGATAAGTAAAGAGGGTGCCACTTGGATGTGAGATCTGTCAATTTTTGAAGGCATTTGGACATACAGAGGGAGACAGTTTCTGGAATGGTGGGGGTGATGTACATCCCAAGGTATTTAATGGTAGAGGATTTCCATGTGAAGTTAGAGGCTGCGTAGTCAGGTTTATATGTAAATTTAGTTAAGGGAAGGATCTCACATTTATCGTTGTTAAGTTTATAACCGGATATTTGGGAATAGGCGTGGACTTCAGTGAGGAAGGCAGGAATTGAGACAGTGGGGTTGGAAACAAAGAGAAGGATGTCATCAGTGTATGCGGCTAGTTTGATGTGGGAGTCTGAGAGTTGGAAACCTTGAATGGAGGGGTTCTGACGGAGTTTGGAAAGAAAAGGTTCTAGGGCCAAATTAAAGAGGAAGGGAGACAAGGGACATCCTTGGCGAATGCCTCTTTTCAAATCGAAAAAAGAGGATATCTGACCATTGGCACAAACCGCTGCACGTGGGTTGGAGTAAAGTAGTGAAATTAGAGATATAAAAACAGGGCCGAAGCCGAACCAACGGAGGGTATGAAAAAGATAGGTCCATTCAACCCTATCAAACGCCTTTTCAGCATCCAGGGCAATGGCCGCGAGGGGACAGGGCAAAAGGCGAGATTTAGAGAGAATATTGAAGAGGAGTCTGGTATTGTCAGTGATGAAGCGACCTTTGACAAAGCCCGATTGTTCTTCGCCTAAAAGGTCTGGGAGAAGAAGATCGAGGCGGGCCGCAAGAGACTTCGCAAATATTTTATAGTCAATATTGACCAAAGAGATTGGCCTGTAATTTTTGCAATGTTGAGGATCCTTCCCCTCTTTGGGAATGAGGCAAATATGCGCATCTGAAAAAGAACCTGAAGAGGAACCTAAGGTGAGGAAAGTACCAATGAGGGAATGAAGTTTTGGGATAAGGAGCTTTGAAAAGTGAAGAAAAAATTCTACCGTGAAGCCGTCTGGACCAGGAGCCTTATCTTTTTGGAGAGATTGAAGCGCTTTGAACAATTCTTGCTGGGAGATGTCAAGCTCTAAGTGAGAGAGATCAAGTGGAAAGTGGGTAGGTTTTTGAATAGTAGAAAAGAAATTGTCTAAGGATTGGGAAGAGGCCTGGGTTTCAGAAGAGTATAGGGTTTTGTAAAAGGTGGAAAATTCAGTGAGGATATCCGCATCTGTGTCCTTAAGTTGGGGGTAGCGTCATAGATGGACTCAATATTCAACTTGTTTTGTCTAACTTTTAAATAATTAGCTAAAATTTTACCAGCTTTATTTTTGCCCCCATAAAACTTGGCACTTGATTTCAATAGATACAAGGATGCATCGTCCGTGGATTTTTTGTTAAATTTCATCTTAGCATTAATCAAGGCGGTTAGACTTTCTTGCGAATGAGAAGTAAAATAAGAATGCTCCAAATTCTTAATATCCAGAAGGGTAGCCTTTGTGAAGTTGCGAGCGATTTTCCGTTTTTTTGCAACAAAGCCAATTATGAAGTCTCTCGCTGCCGCTTTAAAGGCATCCCAAATGGTATGCTTGGGGACAGGGGAATGGTCATTTAAGGAGAAAAATTCATCTGAGAAAGTAATGAAGGAGGCTGTAAATTTGGGGTCTAAAAGGAGAGAGTTGTTAAAGCGCCAACGTTTGGGACCAACTGATTTGGGTAAAATGTCCAATTGAACTAAAGTAGGGGCATGGTCAGAGAGTAAAATCGGGCCAATTTCAGCATGGGTAAGAGTTTGAACAATGTTGTGGGACACGAAAATGTAATCAATCCTGGATTGGGAACGATGGCATGGGGAATAGAAAGTAAATTCTCGAAGTTGTGGGTTACATAAACGCCATGCGTCAGTAAGCTTATGCTGGGAGATGGTGTGAAGAAAGGACTTATGTGACTTATTAGGGATGAAATGTGCCTTGGAATTTCTGTCCAAAAAGGGGTCTAGGGGCTGGTTACAATCACCTGCTAAAATGAAATTGTCATCAATAAATCTGGTAATGTGCTGGGAAAATGAATGCCAAAAAATGGGATCGCCAGTGGTGGGTGCATAAACATTTAGAAGAGAAATTGGAACATTCTTGACAGAAAGTTTAGCATATGTCCAACGGCCGTCAGCATCCGATTCCTGAGCAAGTAAGGAATGAGCAAGAGTTTTATGACAAAGAATGGCCACACCATTACGTTTACCATCCCCAGGATAGTAGTAAACCTCGCCCACCCAATTCCTTTTCAATTTAACAGATTCTTCAGCAGATAGGTGGGTTTCTTGCAAGAAAGCAATATCAACATTCAACCGTGCAAGGTGAGATAGGATTCTTTGTCTTTTGATGGGAGAATTAATGCCTCTAACATTCCAAGTAATTACTTTCAAAGACATATCATAAAAATAAAAAGGAAAATATCAACATAGAGAAGAGAAATGCGAGAAGAACCCAGATGAGAAGGAAAGTCCAAAAGAATAGGAGAATCTAGAGAAGTCATTACAAAATAATGTTGAAGGGAAGAGTGAAGGAAAAGAAGATAGAGTGGAGAAATAGGAGTGAAGAACTGTTGACTTAAAAAGAGTAAAAGGATAGTCCAGAGAATAGAGAAAGTGATGGGAAGAAGTGTATAACAGAAGAATTGTCGGAAAACAAGAAAAGAAGACACCTGTGAAACAAAGGAAACTAGCGTGAAAAAAAGAAAAAAAGAGATAAAAATGGAAGCGACCAGCAGGGAGAAAAGGGAAAACATACTTACGGAGGGTAAAAGGAGGAGGGATGATCACCAAGGAGAGGAGACGAGAAGAGAGGAGTGAGGGGGGAGCGCCAACTAGAGGAGGCAGAGCATCCAATGCAAGCGAACCAACAAGTCGAGGGGTGAACGCAATACAAGTCGTAGAACCTGCAAGGAGGAAAAACAGAAAGGAACAACGTGAATAAGAAAAGAGGGAAACAAAGCAATGGTACGTAACGAAAGAATATATAAGAGACGCTAATGAAGACTATTTGTCCATCCAACGGGGATGGAAGAGAGATAGGGAGGGGTCAAAAGGAACATAGAAACTGAAGATGCTGAGAAACGCAGGAAAGGCAAACAACAAAACAGCAAACATCAAACATGAAAACATATAATTTGATTAAGCCAATAAAGTCACGGAAGGCAAGATTCATGGAGGGAAAGCTGATGAGGAGCCAGAGAAGTCCATGTCAGACGACTGTGCAGCGTTCAGGAAACTTCGGAGACGAACAGGATCTTCATAGGTCGTGGTCTTGTTGTTGTGTGTAACTCTGAACAGGCAAGGATGAAAAAGGCCGTATCTGGCTCCAATAGCACGAAGCTCTGGTCGCATGTCTAAAAAGGCTTTACGACGGCTTGCTGTGGTCTTGGCATAATCCTGCGCAAAGAAGAGATTGGATCCTGACCATTGGAGACGAGGTAATGCACGTGCTGCTGAGATGACTTTGAGGAGGTCAGTGTACTCTAAGAAGTACATGATGACACCTCTCGGCCGTGAAGAGGGAGAAGGAGTAGAAGGGAGGCGGCCCAACCTATGTGCACGCTGGATATTAAGCGTAGTACCTTCAGGCAGATGAAGAAGTTTGGGTAAAAAAGATTTGAAGAAGGCGATGGGGTCAGTCCCTTCACAATTCTCTGCCAGGCCGTAGAGACGGAGGTTGTTGCGCCTATTTCGGTTCTCCAATTCTTCAACCTGCTTTTGAAGAGAGGAAATCTGAGATTGCATGTGTGAGACCTTGGAGGACGACTCTTGAAGAGAAGTCAAAGACTTTTCTACTGTTGTCACCCTGGCATCCATCTGAGACCAATTATCGGTGAGAACCTGCAACTTAGAATTAGTTTCCTCCATGAAAGGTCTGAGGGCACGGATTTCCTCCAGCAGAAGCTCCATGGAGACAGTCGAAGTGGAACCTGTTGGTGATGGAGGATCTTTTTTAAGGCGTTTCGTCGTGACTTTCCCTGGAGGCTGGGCAAGCCGCTCCGTGCTAGACTGCGACATCTGAGTAGCGAGCGCCTGAGAGGCCTCGAGGTGCGCCAATGCAGAGAAAACTTTTGAGTTCTTAATGAATACACGACGTGGAGTCTTAGGAGTGCGAGAAATTGCCTTTCGTTCCATAAAAAGGAGTTATTGGCAAGAGAAAATAAAGTTCAGTAGTAACCACTGCTGGCCTGTAGACAGCTATAAGTGTGTGCAGGAGTCCTTGACAGGAGGAGAGCAAGCAGACTCCTCAAAAAAAAAAAAAAAAAACCTGTAAAAACAATGCGCAGGACAGCTTCACGTAGAAAATATCTATTAGATTGAGAGCGTAAGGAAATGAAACGCTCTCAGAAGAGGGAGTAGACTGCAGCTGCGTATGCATTCAGGGTGCCTGAGGTAAAAGGAGCAGCAAGTAGCTAAGATGGCCGCCCAGATCGTCAGAAGATGAGTGAAGTCTATTTAAATTCACTGAGAAAAAGGCGTCATGAGATAAAGTTCCACAGCGGTGGCGCTAGTATGCAGAAATTTGCTCACCAGAAGTAGCTGTAGGCACGAAGGGCTCCGTGATAGGCTTTCATGGTTACCGAACGGGAGCGCCGCCGTTTGCGGTAACAGGACCCAAGATGGCGGGCGCGACTATGCCACAGCCGCGTCCGCTACAACGTGGCAAAAAACGACCATTCCGCTGCTCATTTTATTCCGCCGGCAGGAGCCCTCTGGTGTCCGTGGTCTCCGGTGCACGGAAATCCGCTTTGCAGGGAGTTTAAAGATGAAGTGTGAAGCGAAAACCCCTTCAGACCGGGAGCGCTCACATTAGAGCCGTCGTCCCCGCCGGGCGCCAAGCCACGCCCCCAGTCTCTGCCTAACTCTAAATCAGCCTAGAAGCCACCTAATGCAGATCGGTAGTGACCTTGCTCCTTCTAGGAACAGTCCATCTTGAACCTTGGTCTGGGTCGGACTGGGAAAGAATATAGACTTGGGCACCAAAATTAAAGTGGTCCCCCATAGTGATTTGGATAGCTAAAAAAGTGGCCAATGTTTTAGACTTGTAAAGACATGCTGTGTAAGTCTATTGCAATGTATGGAAGAGTGCATGGATTTGATAATGGCGTAGTCAATGTTTGCTTTAATATCAGGGAAATCTAAAGAAAATATCAGCCGAGTAGACTATAGAACTGCCCCACAAACACCAAAAGAAGCAGCACACATACTGGCCTGTCATAGCAGCCCTTCGGGCAATGCCAGACATCCCCATGGGCCAGTACGACCCAGAACTTGGTCACCTCACGCATTCACCCCACTCCATTTTCAGTTGGGAGATTTTAGATCCCATCCCCTAAATCACACTGACTAAGCTATGCTCCTGCATGGGGAAAGTCCATTTTGTATTGATGAACTAAGTTATCTTAATCCCAAAAACAGTATTCCTTTTATTTTATGTTACTGTATTTGTAACATGCCAGGTAGAGTATAAAAATCAAACGAAAAAGCAGAAGTAAACAAACTTTCAGTCACATAATTAAGTCACATCAAAGGTGATTTATAGCACATGCAAGTATGCTCAGTGCTCTTTTGAAAGAACAGGAAGCTCTTTCCATATTCAGATACCAGAAGATAAGCCACGAAACTACAGAAAGCAATAAGAAGCATGAGGTTGGAAGGGAACAGATAAAAAAAACAGAGCAGCACAGCAGAAAGCCCCCAGGGTGTATTTAAAGAAAACAGCGAACATAAAGAGGTCGGAAATGAACACACTTAAACACAAGATTAAAGAAATAGGGGTCAAAGTAAAAAGGTTTTGGCTTTCCCACACCCTTTGATTTGGTATATCAGAGTGTTTTCAAATCCTAAAACCCTTTTTCAAAAGTAGGAAGCCCATTTAATGATTCAGAAAAAGATTTTCAAATCGTCAAATGGGTTTAGGAAAACATACCCAATCAGTAATTGGACCGGGTGTGGTTAGAGCATTCCTTCCAAATTCCGATTTCTTATGGTATGTATTAATGTTTTGCATCCATAATATTTAAATATATTGACCTAAATATTTTGTCCTAAATATTGTTAGCAAAAATATCATCCTATTGGGTGTAGATTTCCTATTATTAATTTCTAGGGGGCAATGTTTTTGAAGGCATTATTCAGGATACTATATTTATATATTGTATTGCACTGTACTGCAGCATTTATTTAGAGCGTAGTACCCCAACATGGGGCATTGTAGCACTTGCCTACATGAGTTGCATGCTACACCATGTAGGGGGTGTGGTTCGAAGGATGTTGTTTTTGTTATGATCCTATTAGGGAAGTGTTTCCATGTTGTGCTTGATGACCACCGAGGTGCATTTATCGTGTTATGGGACGCAGTGCTTAGCAGTGTGTTGAATGATGAAGTGTAAGAGACAGACATGCTGTTTTGTGATTTTCAGTATGCTGTTAGCTTTGTACAGCTCTGCTGATCGTCTATGGCATTTCACATGATATACTCTGCTTACCTAGTTACTGTGCTGGGTTTTTCAAGCTGAGTTAGTGTGTATAGTTGATGTCCTGACATTCTGACAATGATATTCTGGCACCACACCCTACTGATACAATGTTCTTGGTAGCCCATCGGCAGAAGAGTCGTCTTTCCAAGGTTTCCAATGTAGGAGGCAGGTGAGGCACTGCCATTATAAGCCTGATAATTCGTCCATCTCTAAAAGAGGTAGAGAACTGCAGATCTGGTGGGTGGAGAACCGCTGAATTACACCAAATTGTAAATGATGCCCTTAGTCTTTAATGATCTGCAGAGACGCACCGTTTGCACAGTAATTGGCGCTCTCTGTGAAGAATCCTTGCATGATAGCCATCTATTGCTTAACTACTGTTGGCATTCAATGGATCTTGGCTAATACTACAGTCCAAGGAAGAGCAAGCATTCATGTAATGTGCTAATTATGGCTGTTCCCTGATTGAGGACAGAGACACCATAAGTTACTGTAATTGTACAATTCACATTTGGCTAAAGCATCACTTAGTGACAATCACCATCCCTGTGTGTTCTGCAAAAATGCCCCCTCTGTCTTTTTCTTTTAGTTGAGGCTTTGTACATTTTGTGTTCATTTGGTTCCTACCAGGTTTGCATAAATTACATTAGGCATTAAATCAACAGTCACAAGGTAGATGCCTGTGCATCCCCCAATGGTGGATTTGCATGGTTATCTATTATGACACCAGTGCTTTGTCATTGGCTGTCAATGTGCAGGCAGCCTCCTGCATTCAAAGAGGCACACAGCCTTAATTCATTCTATCAGCAGCAGCGGCTCCTACGCAATGGCGAAATAACATCACGCCCCCCCGCCACCAGTAGAGGCTAAAATTGAAAAATAGAATGATAATAAACCAGGTTCATCATCATTTTATTTTTCTCTCACCGGCGAGTCTTGGGGGTGGGGCCATCCCTCAGGAAGGGAGGGGGCAGTAACGGAGAGAGAGCGATGGGCACTGTATCAGTGCATATGACGGTGAGGCTGGCCCTCTCAGGCCGGCCAAAGCACCCTGCGCATTGAAGCTCTCTCCAACCCCAGCTGCATTGCTGGGTTCAGAGATAGCAGTCAAAGGCTCCCAGTCCTGGGAGCGCAAATCAAGGGTACTCAGGCCTATCCTGATGCTGCTCTCAAAAATGAGAGCAGCATCAGGATTGGCTACGAGGGATTCTGGAAGTCTGTGCTGGTGAGGAGGAGAAGAGCAGTGATGCAGCATTGAGGCAGGAAGGGCAGGAAAGTTTTTTTTTTATTTTTTTTTTTGGGAACTCTTTAGTCATTCCTCACCCCCCCCCACCCCCCCGCCCCCCCAACTACCCCTGCTCACCACTCAGCGTGGACACCAGCCGCCTGAGGGCAGATCTTGCCTGGCTGCAGCGGTACAGCATGACTCTATTATCTGATCCCACTTACAACAGTTGATGTTAGATGAGAGGCTAGCTGGAGGAATAATTTGTACCATGCTTCATTTCTATTCAATTTCTATTCCTGAGTAGCAACCACCATTGCATAAAATGAAGCCAGTGGCCTTGGAAGGAATGAGGACTACCAATCTCCCTGAGACGTGGCATTTCAAGATGGTGCATGACCAATTCCCAGTCCATGGAGGGAAGAGCTCAGAGGAGGCATGGTTTGTGCCCTCCCCAACAGAGTTTGCTGCAGTGAAGAACTCTGTGGAGGAAGGTGAACTGCATGGAGTAGAGGTGACAGCCTCAACCAGTTGGGTTATACATGGGTGGCATATCCTATGTGATTTCAGAGAAGACCTAAAAGTCAGTTGGTAGAATGTCAATCTGTTGGTGGCCTCCATGAATCCTTTAACATTAAGAACTCAGACCTATGATTCATAGCAGTGCTGAACCCATCACAGTTTCCAATGTAGTTTCCTTGACGATGGGATTGATAGCGGACAGGACGTCACACTGTGAGTTTAGGGACTGCATAATCTCATCAGTGGTGCACCTGGAGATCCAGGTGGAGCACATAGAGGACGGTATGTACAGTAGCTGGGAGTGGGGCTGAAATTCACTGATGTTTACCTTCTTACCACAATGCAGAGCTCCCTGGAGGAGGGGATTCCTCTGATTCTCTCTCCCCTGTCAAAGAGAGCAGGCCTTACAAGCTGGTAAAAAAAGAGTCTGAAAAAGGGTGTGAGTCAAAGGGGACAGTGTTCCATGAGCTGAACAGAGTGGCAGGAAGGGAATTGGTCCTGATAATGAGATGTGACGCAAGATGAAGAAAAAACAATTATATTTCCCAACTATGGAAGGATGACGCAGTAGAGTCGAAAACAATTACAAGTCTAAAATAAGATGCACCTCTGCTAGGTTTAAAGTGTCACACCGAGATAATGAACATGTCTCAATGCAGGTACCGATAGCAGAATTATTCCTGAGCATGATGCATAATCAGACTGAATTAGACAACTTGTGAGCAGTATAGTGTATTGCTTTTTTTTGCGACCTCATTGTCAGCCATAATAGGGAATGCTCCCTAATTAGCACAGGACTTGGGGTCAGGGATCGTCAGTTTCTTATGACGCCCAGTGAAATTTGGTGATAAGAGGATCAAAGGTGCTCTTGTGCATCCACATGCAATGCGGCCTCTATTTTTACTTCCACATTTGTTTCTCGAGGGAGTGCTACGATATACATTTTGGGTTTATTGATATAGGTGTTTCTTAAATGTTTGATGGAGATGGTCTTTTTTCCATAAGAAACATATGTTTGCTGCATCCGTGTTTCTTTATTCTGTTGGCCTCACTGATAGAAATTAAATATGTTATGGACTTACCTTAAGGTGTTATGTGCCCTTTTGACAGCCTATTATTGGAACACTTCATTGTGTTCTACCGGAACTAGCGCCAAGAAGACTCAACAGGAGAGACACATGATTCACATTAGGTCATCTCCAGAATGTACTCATTCTATCTGCACCTACAGAGGCGTGTGCTGTGTCTCATGCTTACTTTGATGAGGTTGAAAACTGGAGAAAGACAGCAATGCGGGGTCCTTGATAAGGAAAGCAGGTGTCAAATCTGCACTCATGCATGGCAAGTGACAGCTATTTACAAGACATTCGGCCAAAGTCGTATTGTGACAAAAGCATTATATATATCACCAGTCTATTTCAAAGCTTCACAGCTTTTTTGAAAGTATATTATAACTTTTTTATGGATTCTAATGTGCAATGCCCAGATCATAGAAGTATAACAAGGCTAGAGATATAAGCAACAGTGCAATGATTTTCAGAGCCCCACCCTGCCCCAGGAGAAATTATATGTTGCACTTTGAGTCAGTGTTCTCTTTTCTCCAACAACAAGGCCATTTTGGGGAGCATTTCTTGCAACTTGATGCCCTCTTATGGACCTTTCTCCTACTACCAAAAAGTTGTTGCCTACCGTGGCCTTAAAGTAATACCAGCCCTCACACGGATTCAGCTGGAAAATCGGCTTTAGTTGGTTTGTGTACTAGCAGAAGACAGCAAACTAGGGATAAAGTTGCATATTCCAATTCTAGGTGGCAGCCATGTTGAGTTAATCAACAGAATAGTGTGTTTCGGTGGGACAGTCGGTACAGTATATGATGAACAAACATTCTTCTAACCACCCATACTTATTGAGTATTACATCTGTGACGCTAAACTAGCTGCGGCTGGGTGTATACTTCCCTACTTAATCTGAGCATGGTTGTGAAAGTGAGATTTTTTAGATATACCAATCAAAACACTCCACGTGTAACGTGTCAATAACCATCAACGATGTATTAATCTTGCAGAGGAAACACCTCTATCTAGTATGAAAGTAAATGTGGAGAACGTAATGTACTATTTACTACCATTGTTGAGAGTGGGGAGAGGCGAAGCCTCACTAGAGGCCAGAGTTGTCTTTCACTAGAGTGCTATCAAAACAACAAAGATTTTTAAAAAAAGATTAATAGTATGTGTGTGAAATGACATAATGCCGTCTACAGTATTTTCTACGAACATTTTAAACAAAAAAAATGACCACTAAACTAGTCAAAATCCCAAAATTCCTCTGTGCAGCTAGGAAAACGTGTGCGTGAGAGTACGTCAGAGGAGCCGCGGCCGCGGCCTTCGGAAATGAAGTTCTCATGCTCGGCCTTCACTCAGATCTCCTCGCGCTCAGCACGGAAGCACGGAGGCGTCAGCACGTCACTCCGGGGAGCCTCAGAGCCGCGCGATTATCATCCCGGGGCAGAGCCGTGCTGTTTAACTGCATGTGCGAAGCTGCCTGCGCTCTGTGCGACCCCGCCCCCCTCCTCTGTCTGCCCGCGCCATAAATAATTAATGCGCCTTGTATTAAAGCTTTAGAGAGATCATAAAGCTTCTTCTTTTTAGGTTTTGCCTAGCGAAAGCTGCGCTCTGCGCAGCTTTTCGCGCAGGCGAAATCCTGTTGAGAACTGTAGGGTGCTTTGGGTCGGCCCTCGTCATTGATTGGCTGGCTCCGTAAACGGAGCCTTGCCATTGGACGAGGGGCCTGTCCGTCAATGCCGGACCAGACACGGGGGCGTTCCTGACATTCTTTCCCTTTTGCCGACGTCACGCGACGCCAGGAACGCCCCCGAGTCTGTTCCGGCATTGCCGGCACCTCCCTTGCTCTACTGTCATCACCACAACACTGCGCCCATTTTATCCCAAGCTAAACACTCGGAGAGGCGCAGTGACCGGGTCTTTGAAGGCCGCTCTCCCAATGAAAACAAGTTTTCTCTCCGAGTCAGCACGAGCAGGAAGACGAGCAGCGCGCCTCCCAGCTGGCCTCTCGCATCAGCATCCAGAGCTGCCCTGCGCGGTGTGTAGCTTCAGTGGAGCTTCAGAGTGCAGAGTGGAGCTTCAGAGTGGAGCTTCAGAGTGGAGCTTCAGAGTGGAGCTTCAGAGTGGAGCTTCAGAGTGGAGCTTCAGAGTGCAGCTTCAGAGTGGAGCTTCAGAGTGCAGAGTGGAGCTTCAGAGTGGAGCTTCAGAGTGCAGAGTGGAGCTTCAGAGTGCAGATTCAGAGTGGAGCTTCAGAGTGCAGAGTGGAGCTTCAGAGTGCAGAGTGGAGCTTCAGAGTGCAGAGTGGAGCTTCAGAGTGGAGCTTCAGAGTGCAGAGTGGAGCTTCAGAGTGCAGAGTGGAGCTTCAGAGTGGAGCTTCAGAGTGCAGAGTGGAGCTTCAGAGTGCAGAGTGGAGCTTCAGAGTGGAGCTTCAGAGTGCAGAGTGGAGCTTCAGAGTGGAGCTTCAGAGTGGAGCTTCAGAGTGGAGCTTCAGAGTGGAGCTTCAGAGTGGAGCTTCAGAGTGGAGCTTCAGAGTGCAGAGTGGAGCTTCAGAGTGCAGAGTGGAGCTTCAGAGTGGAGCTTCAGAGTGCAGAGTGGAGCTTCAGAGTGCAGAGTGGAGCTTCAGAGTGGAGCTTCAGAGTGGAGCTTCAGAGTGGAGCTTCAGAGTGGAGCTTCAGAGTGGAGCTTCAGAGTGGAGCTTCAGAGTGGAGCTTCAGAGTGGAGCTTCAGAGTGCAGATTCAGAGTGGAGCTTCAGAGTGCAGAGTGGAGCTTCAGAGTGGAGCTTCAGAGTGCAGAGTGGAGCTTCAGAGTGGAGCTTCAGAGTGCAGAGTGGAGCTTCAGAGTGGAGCTTCAGAGTGCAGGGTGGAGCTTCAGAGTGGAGCTTCAGAGTGCAGAGTGGAGCTTCAGAGTGGAGCTTCAGAGTGCAGAGTGGAGCTTCAGAGTGGAGCTTCAGAGTGCAGAGTGGAGCTTCAGAGTGGAGCTTCAGAGTGCAGAGTGGAGCTTCAGAGTGGAGCTTCAGAGTGGAGAGTGGAGCTTCAGAGTGGAGCTTCAGAGTGGAGCTTCAGAGTGCAGAGTGGAGCTTCAGAGTGGAGCTTCAGAGTGCAGAGTGGAGCTTCAGAGTGGAGCTTCAGAGTGCAGAGTGGAGCTTCAGAGTGCAGATTCAGAGTGCAGAGTGGAGCTTCAGAGTGCAGATTCAGAGTGGAGCTTCAGAGTGCAGAGTGGAGCTTCAGAGTGGAGCTTCAGAGTGGAGCTTCAGAGTGGAGCTTCAGAGTGGAGCTTCAGAGTGGAGCTTCAGAGTGGAGCTTCAGAGTGGAGCTTCAGAGTGGAGCTTCAGAGTGCAGCTTCAGAGTGGAGCTTCAGAGTGGAGCTTCAGAGTGCAGCTTCAGAGTGGAGCTTCAGAGTGCAGCTTCAGAGTGCAGCTTCAGAGTGGAGCTTCAGAGTGGAGCTTCAGAGTGCAGCTTCAGAGTGGAGCTTCAGAGTGCAGATTCAGAGTGGAGCTTCAGAGTGCAGATTCAGAGTGCAGATTCAGAGTGGAGCTTCAGAGTGCAGAGTGGAGCTTCAGAGTGCAGATTCAGAGTGGAGCTTCAGAGTGCAGAGTGGAGCTTCAGAGTGGAGCTTCAGAGTGGAGCTTCAGAGTGGAGCTTCAGAGTGGAGCTTCAGAGTGGAGCTTCAGAGTGGAGCTTCAGAGTGGAGCTTCAGAGTGGAGAGTGGAGCTTCAGAGTGCAGATTCAGAGTGGAGCTTCAGAGTGCAGAGTGGAGCTTCAGAGTGGAGCTTCAGAGTGGAGCTTCAGAGTGGAGCTTCAGAGTGGAGCTTCAGAGTGGAGCTTCAGAGTGGAGCTTCAGAGTGGAGCTTCAGAGTGGAGCTTCAGAGTGCAGAGTGGAGCTTCAGAGTGCAGAGTGGAGCTTCAGAGTGCAGATTCAGAGTGGAGCTTCAGAGTGCAGAGTGGAGCTTCAGAGTGCAGAGTGGAGCTTCAGAGTGCAGAGTGGAGCTTCAGAGTGGAGCTTCAGAGTGGAGCTTCAGAGTGCAGATTCAGAGTGCAGAGTGGAGCTTCAGAGTGGAGCTTCAGAGTGGAGCTTCAGAGTGGAGCTTCAGAGTGGAGCTTCAGAGTGGAGCTTCAGAGTGGAGCTTCAGAGTGGAGCTTCAGAGTGGAGCTTCAGAGTGCAGAGTGGAGCTTCAGAGTGCAGAGTGGAGCTTCAGAGTGCAGAGTGGAGCTTCAGAGTGGAGCTTCAGAGTGGAGCTTCAGAGTGGAGCTTCAGAGTGGAGCTTCAGAGTGGAGCTTCAGAGTGGAGCTTCAGAGTGGAGCTTCAGAGTGGAGCTTCAGAGTGGAGCTTCAGAGTGGAGCTTCAGAGTGCAGAGTGGAGCTTCAGAGTGGAGCTTCAGAGTGGAGCTTCAGAGTGGAGCTTCAGAGTGCAGAGTGGAGCTTCAGAGTGGAGCTTCAGAGTGCAGAGTGGAGCTTCAGAGTGGAGCTTCAGAGTGCAGAGTGGAGCTTCAGAGTGGAGCTTCAGAGTGGAGCTTCAGAGTGGAGCTTCAGAGTGGAGCTTCAGAGTGGAGCTTCAGAGTGGAGCTTCAGAGTGGAGCTTCAGAGTGGAGCTTCAGAGTGGAGCTTCAGAGTGCAGAGTGGAGCTTCAGAGTGCAGAGTGGAGCTTCAGAGTGCAGAGTGGAGCTTCAGAGTGGAGCTTCAGAGTGGAGCTTCAGAGTGCAGAGTGGAGCTTCAGAGTGCAGATTCAGAGTGGAGCTTCAGAGTGCAGAGTGGAGCTTCAGAGTGCAGAGTGCAGATTCAGAGTGGAGCTTCAGAGTGCAGAGTGGAGCTTCAGAGTGCAGAGTGGAGCTTCAGAGTGCAGAGTGGAGCTTCAGAGTGGAGCTTCAGAGTGGAGCTTCAGAGTGGAGCTTCAGAGTGCAGAGTGGAGCTTCAGAGTGCAGAGTGGAGCTTCAGAGTGGAGCTTCAGAGTGCAGAGTGGAGCTTCAGAGTGCAGAGTGGAGCTTCAGAGTGCAGAGTGGAGCTTCAGAGTGCAGAGTGGAGCTTCAGAGTGGAGCTTCAGAGTGCAGAGTGGAGCTACAGAGTGCAGAGTGGAGCTTCAGAGTGGAGCTTCAGAGTGCAGAGTGGAGCTTCAGAGTGCAGAGTGGAGCTTCAGAGTGGAGCTTCAGAGTGCAGAGTGGAGCTTCAGAGTGGAGCTTCAGAGTGCAGAGTGGAGCTTCAGAGTGCAGAGTGGAGCTTCAGAGTGGAGCTTCAGAGTGGAGCTTCAGAGTGGAGCTTCAGAGTGGAGCTTCAGAGTGGAGCTTCAGAGTGGAGCTTCAGAGTGGAGCTTCAGAGTGGAGCTTCAGAGTGGAGCTTCAGAGTGGAGCTTCAGAGTGCAGAGTGGAGCTTCAGAGTGCAGAGTGGAGCTTCAGAGTGCAGAGTGGAGCTTCAGAGTGGAGCTTCAGAGTGCAGAGTGGAGCTTCAGAGTGCAGAGTGGAGCTTCAGAGTGCAGAGTGGAGCTTCAGAGTGGAGCTTCAGAGTGCAGAGTGGAGCTTCAGAGTGGAGCTTCAGAGTGGAGCTTCAGAGTGCAGAGTGGAGCTTCAGAGTGCAGATTCAGAGTGGAGCTTCAGAGTGCAGAGTGCAGATTCAGAGTGCAGAGTGGAGCTTCAGAGTGGAGCTTCAGAGTGCAGAGTGGAGCTTCAGAGTGGAGCTTCAGAGTGCAGAGTGGAGCTTCAGAGTGCAGATTCAGAGTGGAGCTTCAGAGTGCAGAGTGGAGCTTCAGAGTGGAGCTTCAGAGTGCAGAGTGGAGCTTCAGAGTGGAGCTTCAGAGTGGAGCTTCAGAGTGGAGCTTCAGAGTGGAGCTTCAGAGTGGAGCTTCAGAGTGGAGAGTGGAGCTTCAGAGTGGAGCTTCAGAGTGGAGAGTGGAGCTTCAGAGTGGAGCTTCAGAGTGGAGAGTGGAGCTTCAGAGTGGAGCTTCAGAGTGGAGCTTCAGAGTGCAGAGTGGAGCTTCAGAGTGCAGCTTCAGAGTGGAGCTTCAGAGTGGAGCTTCAGAGTGGAGCTTCAGAGTGGAGCTTCAGAGTGGAGCTTCAGAGTGGAGCTTCAGAGTGGAGCTTCAGAGTGGAGCTTCAGAGTGGAGCTTCAGAGTGGAGCTTCAGAGTGGAGCTTCAGAGTGCAGAGTGGAGCTGCAGATTCAGAGTGGAGCTGCAGAGTGCAGATTCAGAGTGCAGAGTGGAGCTTCAGAGTGCAGATTCAGAGTGGAGCATCAGAGTGCAGATTCAGAGTGGAGCTTCAGAGTGCAGAGTGGAGCTTCAGAGTGCAGATTCAGAGTGGAGCTTCAGAGTGCAGAGTGGAGCTTCAGAGTGCAGATTCAGAGTGGAGCTTCAGAGTGCAGAGTGGAGCTTCAGAGTGGAGCTTCAGAGTGCAGAGTGGAGCTTCAGAGTGCAGAGTGGAGCTTCAGAGTGGAGCTTCAGAGTGCAGAGTGGAGCTTCAGAGTGCAGAGTGGAGCTTCAGAGTGCAGAGTGGAGCTTCAGAGTGCAGAGTGGAGCTTCAGAGTGCAGAGTGGAGCTTCAGAGTGCAGAGTGGAGCTTCAGAGTGCAGAGTGGAGCTTCAGAGTGGAGCTTCAGAGTGGAGCTTCAGAGTGGAGCTTCAGAGTGGAGCTTCAGAGTGGAGCTTCAGAGTGGAGCTTCAGAGTGGAGCTTCAGAGTGGAGCATCAGAGTGGAGCTTCAGAGTGGAGCTTCAGAGTGGAGCTTCAGAGTGGAGCTTCAGAGTGGAGCTTCAGAGTGGAGCTTCAGAGTGGAGCTTCAGAGTGCAGAGTGGAGCTTCAGAGTGCAGATTCAGAGTGGAGCTTCAGAGTGCAGAGTGGAGCTTCAGAGTGCAGAGTGGAGCTTCAGAGTGCAGAGTGGAGCTTCAGAGTGCAGATTCAGAGTGGAGCTTCAGAGTGCAGAGTGGAGCTTCAGAGTGGAGCTTCAGAGTGGAGCTTCAGAGTGGAGCTTCAGAGTGGAGCTTCAGAGTGGAGCTTCAGAGTGGAGCTTCAGAGTGGAGCTTCAGAGTGGAGCTTCAGAGTGGAGCTTCAGAGTGGAGCTTCAGAGTGGAGCTTCAGAGTGCAGATTCAGAGTGGAGCTGCAGAGTGGAGCTGCAGAGTGCAGATTCAGAGTGGAGCTTCAGAGTGCAGATTCAGAGTGGAGCTTCAGAGTGCAGAGTGGAGCTTCAGAGTGCAGAGTGGAGCTTCAGAGTGCAGATTCAGAGTGGAGCTTCAGAGTGCAGAGTGGAGCTTCAGAGTGCAGAGTGGAGCTTCAGAGTGGAGCTTCAGAGTGGAGCTTCAGAGTGGAGCTTCAGAGTGGAGCTTCAGAGTGGAGCTTCAGAGTGGAGCTTCAGAGTGGAGCTTCAGAGTGGAGCTTCAGAGTGGAGCTTCAGAGTGCAGATTCAGAGTGCAGATTCAGAGTGGAGCTTCAGAGTGGAGCTTCAGAGTGGAGCTTCAGAGTGGAGCTTCAGAGTGGAGCTTCAGAGTGGAGCTTCAGAGTGGAGCTTCAGAGTGGAGCTTCAGAGTGGAGCTTCAGAGTGGAGCTTCAGAGTGGAGCTTCAGAGTGGAGCTTCAGAGTGGAGCTTCAGAGTGGAGCTTCAGAGTGGAGCTTCAGAGTGGAGCTTCAGAGTGGAGATTCAGAGTGCAGCTTCAGAGTGCAGAGTGGAGCTGCAGATTCAGAGTGGAGCTGCAGAGTGCAGAGTGGAGCTTCAGAGTGCAGATTCAGAGTGGAGCTTCAGAGTGCAGAGTGGAGCTTCAGAGTGCAGAGTGGAGCTTCAGAGTGCAGAGTGGAGCTTCAGAGTGGAGCTTCAGAGTGGAGCTTCAGAGTGGAGCTTCAGAGTGGAGCTTCAGAGTGGAGCTTCAGAGTGGAGCTTCAGAGTGGAGCTTCAGAGTGGAGCTTCAGAGTGGAGCTTCAGAGTGGAGCTTCAGAGTGGAGCTTCAGAGTGGAGCTTCAGAGTGGAGCTTCAGAGTGCAGCTTCAGAGTGGAGCTTCAGAGTGCAGAGTGGAGCTTCAGAGTGGAGCTTCAGAGTGCAGAGTGGAGCTTCAGAGTGGAGCTTCAGAGTGCAGAGTGGAGCTTCAGAGTGCAGATTCAGAGTGCAGATTCAGAGTGCAGAGTGGAGCTTCAGAGTGCAGATTCAGAGTGCAGAGTGGAGCTTCAGAGTGCAGATTCAGAGTGGAGCATCAGAGTGCAGATTCAGAGTGGAGCTTCAGAGTGGAGCTTCAGAGTGGAGCTTCAGAGTGGAGCTTCAGAGTGGAGCTTCAGAGTGGAGCTTCAGAGTGCAGAGTGGAGCTTCAGAGTGCAGAGTGGAGCTTCAGAGTGCAGATTCAGAGTGGAGCTTCAGAGTGCAGAGTGGAGCTTCAGAGTGCAGATTCAGAGTGGAGCTTCAGAGTGCAGAGTGGAGCTTCAGAGTGGAGCTTCAGAGTGCAGAGTGGAGCTTCAGAGTGGAGCTTCAGAGTGCAGAGTGGAGCTTCAGAGTGCAGAGTGGAGCTTCAGAGTGCAGAGTGGAGCTTCAGAGTGCAGAGTGGAGCTTCAGAGTGGAGCTTCAGAGTGCAGAGTGGAGCTTCAGAGTGGAGCTTCAGAGTGCAGAGTGGAGCTTCAGAGTGGAGCTTCAGAGTGCAGAGTGGAGCTTCAGAGTGGAGCTTCAGAGTGCAGAGTGGAGCTTCAGAGTGGAGCTTCAGAGTGGAGCTTCAGAGTGGAGCTTCAGAGTGGAGCTTCAGAGTGGAGCTTCAGAGTGGAGCTTCAGAGTGGAGCTTCAGAGTGGAGCTTCAGAGTGGAGCTTCAGAGTGGAGCTTCAGAGTGGAGCTTCAGAGTGCAGAGTGGAGCTTCAGAGTGCAGATTCAGAGTGGAGCTTCAGAGTGGAGCTTCAGAGTGGAGCTTCAGAGTGGAGCTTCAGAGTGGAGCTTCAGAGTGGAGCTTCAGAGTGGAGCTTCAGAGTGGAGCTTCAGAGTGGAGCTTCAGAGTGGAGCTTCAGAGTGGAGCTTCAGAGTGCAGATTCAGAGTGGAGCTTCAGAGTGGAGCTTCAGAGTGCAGATTCAGAGTGGAGCTTCAGAGTGCAGATTCAGAGTGGAGCTTCAGAGTGCAGATTCAGAGTGGAGCTTCAGAGTGCAGCTTCAGAGTGCAGAGTGGAGCTGCAGATTCAGAGTGGAGCTGCAGAGTGCAGATTCAGAGTGCAGAGTGGAGCTTCAGAGTGCAGATTCAGAGTGCAGAGTGGAGCTTCAGAGTGCAGATTCAGAGTGCAGAGTGGAGCTTCAGAGTGCAGATTCAGAGTGCAGAGTGGAGCATCAGAGTGCAGATTCAGAGTGGAGCTTCAGAGTGCAGATTCAGAGTGGAGCTTCAGAGTGGAGCTTCAGAGTGCAGAGTGGAGCTTCAGAGTGGAGCTTCAGAGTGCAGAGTGGAGCTTCAGAGTGCAGATTCAGAGTGGAGCTTCAGAGTGCAGAGTGGAGCTTCAGAGTGCAGATTCAGAGTGGAGCTTCAGAGTGCAGAGTGGAGCTTCAGAGTGCAGAGTGGAGCTTCAGAGTGCAGAGTGGAGCTTCAGAGTGCAGAGTGGAGCTTCAGAGTGCAGATTCAGAGTGGAGCTTCAGAGTGCAGAGTGGAGCTTCAGAGTGCAGAGTGGAGCTTCAGAGTGCAGAGTGGAGCTTCAGAGTGCAGAGTGGAGCTTCAGAGTGCAGAGTGGAGCTTCAGAGTGGAGCTTCAGAGTGGAGCTTCAGAGTGGAGCTTCAGAGTGGAGCTTCAGAGTGGAGCTTCAGAGTGCAGAGTGGAGCTTCAGAGTGGAGCTTCAGAGTGCAGAGTGGAGCTTCAGAGTGCAGCTTCAGAGTGCAGAGTGGAGCTTCAGAGTGCAGAGTGGAGCTTCAGAGTGCAGAGTGGAGCTTCAGAGTGCAGAGTGGAGCTTCAGAGTGCAGAGTGGAGCTTCAGAGTGGAGCTTCAGAGTGTCAAGAGCAATGCCAATAGCTCTAACTTTAACAAAGGCAAAACCATTGCATTGTAAATGCTTGTTTATCCTTAAGGTTCAACGCCTTTCTCTGTAACATATATTTCAGAGCAAGCATTCTAGGATGCCCTCCTCCGAACGAGAAACAGGAGAGATACGAAAATCACCCCCACAACCCTACAGAAAATGTTTGCCATTTGCATATGTGAAACAGCTGCATCAAACATATTGCTTTATATCAGAGTGAAAATCAGAGATTTAAATCCACCTCTGCCTGGATGATGCTGTGGATGAGCACAGAACCCCTCCAGACACAGGTAAAATGTCATGGGCCTCGGACACTAGATGATTGACCCGCTAGGTTATTCTATAAGGTCATTGAAGCCCATCCTACCCCAGACTAGGGCTGAGCGAAATATTTTGTGGAATTTCAAAACTGGCGAAATTCTCCATTATTTTTGTCTGCAGAGTAATATTAGGGTTGCTCACCTGCTCCACAGCAGCATAACACGACGATTGGCAAAGCAAATAGATCTCGAGGATTGGCAAAGCAAGTAGATCTCGCTAGGTACCCATTGGCTTTGCACATGCACAGGGCCGGACTGGCCATAGCGGTCACCAGGCATTTCCCCATTGCGCTGCCAGGGCTGGGGGCCGGTTTTGGGCCCTTGGGGGCCGATCTTGTTACAGGGCCGTTTTTGCAGCATAGTTGCAATATCGGCAGTAGTAACGAAATCGGCAGAAACCGGCCCTGGTAAACAGCTCGGCCGCAGCTCCAAACCCCTGGGGGGCTGGCCAAGCACTTTGCCAGGGCT
Organism: Lissotriton helveticus; assembly: GCF_964261635.1. NCBI lineage: Eukaryota > Metazoa > Chordata > Amphibia > Caudata > Salamandridae > Lissotriton > Lissotriton helveticus. Next base: position 927,382,185 of record NC_136057.1, read on the forward strand.
GGTTTTGGGTTCCAGTCCGACCCTGCACATGCAAATGGTTTTTAGTGATGCTATATAGAATCCCTGATGCTTTGCAGCATGGCTAAAGAGAGCCCAAAAAGACATAAAGGCTTCTGACACTGCGGCAGCGTCACTTTGTATGAGGACGCACCATGCACGAGCTCACAACAAAATTACACAGGTGCTTTTTTTGGATCAATAACTAAATGGTGAGGGTGACCTATTCAAAATATTTTCTCCCATGTCATCGTGATTCAGGATAATACGGGCCTATGTATGTATCTATTGCAGGCTTGAAAAAGTCTCTGTGACGAAACATGTGTCGGCTGGTATTCTTTAGTTGTTGTCATGCTTTATCCACAACTGTGAAAAATATTGAGAAAAACTAATATGACCAACACGTTATTTAACTTTTGAGTACTTTATTACTGTTCATACATTTTGTCTATTGGTCTTCTTTAAGTGCTTTGGTACTGTTTCCCCAATTGTTTTCAACATAGTTGTTTAATTGACTAATCACAACCTTTTCTAATAGCTCCATTAGAAGTAGAAGCAGGGATTATGGCTTGTGAATGGAAACATGCTGACGTTAAAACCACTCCTCAAAAAACTATCCATAGACCCAAAAGATCTCAAGAACTACTAACCCATCTCCCTGCTCTTGTTCCCTGCCAAAGTCCTGGAAAAAACAATCAACTGCCAACTCATCAACTATGCAGCGAGCAACAAGCTCCTGGATCCACTGCAATCTGGGTTCCGCTCTAACCCCAGCACAGAAACCTCCCTAATCGCAGCCACCGACAACATCAGGACTTTCCTAGACTGGGGATTAACTGCTGCCCTGATCCTCCTCGACCTCTCAGCAGCCTTCGACACCGTATCTCATGACACCCTTCTAAAGAGGCTCCATCAGATGGGGAGTTAAGGGGATGCCCCCAAGTGGATCGCATCCTTTTTCACCAGAAGAACCTAGAGTATCCGCCTTCCACCGTACACCTCAGGCCCCAATTACATCATTTGTGGTGCCTCTCAAGGGCCCTCCCTCAGCCCTACCCTGTTCAACGCCTATAAGACCCCACTGGCCAACTTGGTCAGGACCTATGAACTGAACATCATATCATATGCAGATAACACTCAGCTCATCCTCGCTTTGTCCCCAGACCCCTTAACCACCAAGGCAACTTTCACCTGTGTATGACCAGCAGGGCTGGACTGGGAACCCAAAGCAGCCCCGTCAATGTTCTCGGAACAACCCCTAGGAAAGCACTGACAGGCTCTAGGAGGCTGGAAATGCTTGCTTGCTGCTTTTGTTACTGGGGGCAAATATTGCAGCACTGTTGCAAAACCAGCCCCCACTGCTGCAAAAGCAGCCCCCACCTTTCCAGCATCCAAGGGAATTGCCCGATGCCCGGTATGGCCAGTATGGCTCTAAATGACCAGTGTTGCCCATTGGAGGCAAACCAACTGCCTCAAACTGAACACAGACAAAACAGAGAAACTCATCTTCTGGGGCAACATATCGCAGTGCGAAGACTCCTGGTGGCCAGCAAAACTGGGACCCTCACTCACACCCACGGAACATGCCAGGAACCTTAGCATCATACTGGACAGCAAACTCACCATGAATAACCAGATCAACACAATATCCTCAGTCTGCTTCCTCACTCTCCACACATTATGGAAACTCTTCAAGTGGCTCCCAGTCAGCACCAGACGCACTGTCGCCCAGGCCCTTGTCACCAGTCGCCTGGACTACGGCAACACTCTCTAAGTAGGAGTCACCTCTTACCTGTTAAAGAGACTACAGACCATTCGGAGCTCAGCTGCCAGACTCATCGTCGATCTCACCAGATGGGCCCACATCACCCCATACCTCAGGAAACTAAACTGGCTCCCCGTCAAGAAGAGGTGCAAGTTCAAGATGCTAACCCAGGCCTAAAAGTTCCTGCACAATCCAGTGGTTCCAGTGGTGAAAGCAAGGAACCTTGGGTTCATTTTTGATAAAGATCTGGCTTGGAAGCCACAGGTGAACCAGGTAGTGTCTGCATGTTTCTTTGTGCTTAAGGGGCTGAGAAAGATCTTGCCGTTTATCCCTTACCATCTCAGGAAAACGGTTATAATCGCCACTATCTTTTCAAAAATAGATTATGGCAATGCCCTGTATTTTTTTAGCAGGGTGTGCACGACTGGCCAAATTGCAGTCTATCCAGAACGCCTCTGCCAGATTGCTACTCTGTCTGCCCAAATATCATTCCACCTCACAGGCCATCAGGCAGCTACACTGGCTCCGAGTCCAGAGGAGGATTGACTTTAAAGCGCTGTGCTTAGTGCACAAAGCACTGGCGGGAGTTTCAAGGTACATGCCAACCCGCCCGCTGAGGTCTGCCTCCCGTGGGCTGGCTTTGGTGTCTAAGATCAATAGACAACGTTGGGGAGGGAAGAGCTTCTCCCATCTGGCTTCTAGGCTTTGGAATGCATTACCTCAACAGCTAAGGCAAATTTCCAATCATCTGCGGTTCAGGAAGGAAATTAAAACATGGCTTTTTACTAGATAGGATAGTGGCAAGTACTTCAGTACGTAACCCTGCATAGCGCCAAGACGCCTCAGCATTAGTGCGCTTTACAAATACCAGCACTCACTCACTCAATCAGGGGACTACATCAACCAATATGTGAGCTTCCACCAGCCCTCCAGAGAACTGGGCTCCACCTCCCTCTCCTAGACCCCATGAATCTACTGAAGCAAAAGCGGTGGTCCCTCTTTCTCCTACCTGGCCACCAAGACCTGGAACAGCTTCCCCCTCCTCTTCCGGGCCTCCTCCTCTCTGCAGGAGTTCAGAAAAGGTCCGAAATCCTGGCTGTTTGACTGACCCCATCAGCAGAAAAAGCCCCAGCGCCTGGATACCCTTGCGGGTGATAAGCAGCGCTCTACAAATCCCTTTTGATTGATTAATTGCTCATTCTGATGGATGTAAGGTGGGCTTTTTTAATAGAGACGTAATCAAGGCATTTTCCAAGGTTTAGGAATTATACATTTCAGCTGTTCAATATAGCTAAAACTATTTTCGAAACGAACGAAATCAAAGATTTCAGCCATTTTGCTGGGTCTGGATCATCCAGAGAACCAGAAGGATGAATATGCGTTAAAAAGTTACGAAACTGTGGGGATAGAAATGTTGTCAAACTGTTCTACTTTTTTAAGTCATTATTCAGGATGTCATATTTAATTTTACCTAATACACTGAGATTAAACTCCACTTCATCAGTTTGACCCTTGTCTATTCCTACTCGAATTTTGTTAATCTTACTTTCAAAGAAGGAGGAGAGCTGATTACACAATTCTTGTGAAGGAGTAGATTCGGACAACAGTGCCTGCGGATGCTGTGATTCATTAATGAATCTACATCATTCTTTTGAAGTAGTCACAGAATTTACAATATTGCCTGAAATATATTTTTCTGGGTCTCTTTAATCGTACACATTTAGGACATAACGGATATATCACTCTGGCATCCATACCATGCAATGGCAAGAGAGCAGTAGAACATGCGAAGGTCCAGAAAGATGATGATGCCACAGGACACATAGAATCAGGGCCTCCCAAAACTGACAGGGCAGTTTGAAGCTAAATAACAACAGTGGTTCTGTCAGGAATCACAAATAATTTGAAAAAACAGTAATCAATACATATCGAGAAAACATATCCTGTGAAGGATATAAGGAGACACACACTACCAAATGTGGTTCTAAAGGTAAATCTTTAGTATAAACCTTGATGTGAATCAATCCACAATTTATAGATAACTGTCCAAAACAAAGAGACACATAGACTATGTAAACATTTAGTGATCAGGTCGTGACTGGTGACATGGTGCTGTACAAAGCTAAAACAAATGATACATATTCATGCATATAGACAAAACATTAGGTCATGGATGTCCACTTTTGAATACAATTGTCACAACTGGATGAAATATTCCCTTGTTTTTGTTGAGACTTTGTGTGGACGGATACACGTAAAGAACGTCGACGTTTCAACCCTATATCTTAGTGCAGACTCGTGTGCATCTGTGTCGGGTCTTCATCAGGAGTCAAGAAGGGGGTAGGACAGCCTGTGAATGTAAGACAAGAGGGGGAGGGATCAGAACCATGTGTCAGCGATAATTGATGTAGGTAAAGGGACCCAATGGGGCTCACCTGAATGAAGGGAAAAAGCGTGCTTACTTTCTTCAGCGGGTCCTTCACGGAGGGAGAATGTCAGCCGACAAACTCGATAATCATTCTTGGAGTCGTAAATTCTATAAAGCAAGCAAGGCACAAATCAGGCCTCTACTAAGGATATCAGGTAATGTATTACCTAAATACATACGTGGTTAGGGAAGCTCATACCTTGTTTGCTTATTTAATCGATCTTCTACATCAGCTCGTGGAATAATCTGTGAGGGTGCCGCCGTAGCGATGACCTGGAACGAAAAATAAGGGTTCTTCTAATTAGCCCAAAAGAGGAGAACCTCCGGATTGTCGCAATGCATAGTGGTGGTGGTGGAGCTGTTAACATAACATCCTGCTAACAGTCTACAAGTCTGTTCTTCATTTTACGGAGTGCCCAAGGACAAGTTGAGGTGTACAAATTATGTATCGTGCCTATGGCGCTGTTGTAAGCAATACTCAGTGGAAGTGATTGCTGTAGCACGATTTACATTTTAATGTAATTTTAAAAACTGATGTAATTTTTTTAACTTGTATGGTAATCTGAATTTATTTCACGTACTCACTCGCACGGATCACTCAGGGAAGTCTGAGCTCAATCACTAGCCTGCACGCCTCGGTCCGACTCGGTGATTATCACCGTAGAGCGGAGGGCAGACAGGCATAGCCAGACACTTCCGCCTCACGAGCGGTTAGCGCTCTAGCTTTCCCAACTGCGAGGGCTACATAGGCAGCGAGGAGCGGTGGGCTCTTTGCGGTAAGGTGTGGACGGTGGCAGAGTCTCCTCTGACCCGCTTAGACGCCAGCAAGCGCTGTTGTAAGCAATATTCAGTGGAAGTGATTGCTGTAGCACGATTTACATTTTAATGTAATTTTAAAAACTGATGTAATTTTTTAAACTTGTATAGTAATCTGAATTCATTTCACTTACTCACTCGCACGGATCACTCAGGGAAGTCTGAGCTCAATCACTAGCCTGCACGCCTCGGTCCGACTCGGTGATTATCACCGTAGAGCGGAGGGCGGACAGGCAGAGCCAGACACTTCCGCCTCACGAGCGGTTAGCGCTCTAGCTTTCCCAACTGCGAGGGCTACATAGCCCTCTCGTCGCTCCGAGCGTGCAGCGGTCGCGCGCAGGGGTGTGCCTAAGGACGCGCCTAAGACAAGCCAAAGAGCAGCCCGTCTGCGCCCGTCCGCGACCGGACGGGGCAAGGGGCTATGGCTCTTACATCTGCTGATCCAGCCTGCCATGTCACAACTCGGGTAAGCTACTCATCATTGGACCTTTTAGGCTTATGGACGCCCTTTCAGTTGGGTTGTTCAGGGGAGGGGGGTGCACCCCCGGAGGGCCCTTTCTCAGGTCGAAACTGTTACTTTCAGGCTCAACACAACAGAATACCCTGTGACCATTATCATGTTCCCATTAAGGGGGTGGGATCAAACACGCAACTAGGTGGTAGGAACCTGTTGTGTAACATCAGATCCTTGCCTAAGCATTATAGTGAGGTCTGGGATTTAGTCTCATCGCTACAACCAGACCTTTGTTTCCTAACCGAAACATGGTTAAAACCCCATTCGGTCCCAGCTATCACCTTAGGGATTCCGGAGGGCTACAAAATAGTTAGGTTAGATCGCCCAGTTAAAACTGGGGGAGGCATAGCAATTGTTTATAGAAGCGATCAATCGATCTCTATTTTAGAGGAATGTAGCACTCCTGAGTTGGAACTTCTGATTTTTAAGGTCTGCACTTCCACTAAGATCAGCCGTAAAGGGGCACTAGTTTATCCCCCCCCCCCCCCCCCCCCCGGCCCCTGTGCTAATGTTTCAATCTCGCTGCTGGAGGCATTGGCTAGACATGTTAATTCGGAGAGCAAATTCATTCTCCTTGGAGATTTTAATGTTCATAGTGAACTGAAGGAATGTGGGGAGGCACAGTCTTTATTGACTGATCTCTCATTACTTGGCCTAGCACAGATGAACATTGGTCCCACACATCAGGCAGGACACACCCTGAACCTTATCTTTTCTATTAAACCCAATACCATTAAGTGCTCTCCCCCTACACAAGTACATTGGACAGACCATTTTGTTATGGAATTCCACACATTGTATTTAGGTAAAACCTCCTCTCAGGCACTAGTTCTGCCCAGTATACGGAGGCAATGGCATAAGGTGACTCCAGAAGCCTTTCAGGAGAGGTTTGTTAAGCCCCCTATTAGCTCCTCGGAGGGAGTGGAAATGGCTTTAGTCAATTTCAATCAAGCTATCCTCGCTGCTATGGATACTATTGCTCCTATGAAAGTGTTCAAACCACGTCCAGCACACAAGCAGGAAGTATGGTACTCTGAGCACCTACGATCTCTTAAACAGTCCGCTAGAAAGCTGGAGAAGGTGTGGAGAACAACCCACAGTGAAGACGATAAGAACCGTTACTGGGTGGCCCTCACCATCTATCATAAGGCTATTCAACGCGCACAAAAGAATCACATTGCATCCCTACTTTCAGCTGCGGGCAATACCCCTAGGGTTCTGTACCAAATCCTGCAGTCCTTTGTGAAACCAGTTGCGTGCGAAAGCCCTGAACTGTCTTCGCAGCAACTGTGTGATAAAGTATCACAGTTTTTCACAAACAAGATAGACAGGATATATGATAGCATTACCAATGCTAATCTGTCTTCCATAGGAGGTGTATTTTTGCCCCTGGGTGAGGAAGAAGTACCATGCCCGACCAACTTTAGTACATTCCCCCCTATCTCTCTGGAAGAGGTTGAATGCTTTGTAAGCCAGATTAAGAGTGGCAGCCCTTCAGACACCATTCCGGCTAGAATGATGCCGGTGGTGGGGAATACACTGGGCCCAGGGATCCAGCGCCTGGTGAATCTCTCATTGACCGAAGGCAGGGTTCCCGGGGAGTGGAAAAAGACATTGGTTAGACCCATCAGGAAAAATTCCGCTATCCCTTGGACGTATCTGTCTAATCTTAGACCGATATCCCTGCTTCCATTCATGGGAAAACTTACAGAAAAACATGAGAATAGGCACTTATCGAACTTTATCGAACAGGCCGGCAGTCTAGATCACTCTCAATTTGGCTTTAGGCCAAAACATAGCACTGAGTCTGCATTACTGTCAGTGACAGATGACCTTCATATGTACCAGGACAGGGGTCATTCTGTTGTCCTGGTGCTGCTAGACTTATCGGCGGCGTTCGATACGGTATCCCACAACATCTTGCTCGGACGGCTTGCTAAGATCGGCCTTGAGAATACTGCATTGGCCTGGTTAAGGAGTTTTTTATCTAATCGCACCCAATCTGTCAGCATGGGTACATTTCGAGCGGCAGAGACTGAACTCACCAAGGGGGTGCCACAGGGCTCTTGTTTGAACCCAACTCTCTTCAACATCTACGTGGCCCCCTGGCTAGAATCTTGAGAGAGTTCGGTTTCATCCCGGTATCTTACGCGGATGATACTCAGCTCTTGTTCCCATTCAGAGCTCTCACCGACGAAGTGAGGACGTCCTTTTCCGAGGGGATGAAGGAAGTGGCCAAGTGGATGTCATCTAATTGCCTCCAATGTAATGTAGGCAAGACGGAGGTCATGCTCTTTGGGGAGGCTAGGATCATGTGGACACCGGATTGGTGGCCGCAGGATCTTGGCCCAGTGCCTGAACCTAAGCAGGTCCTGAAAAACCTAGGGGTGCGCCTAGATCGTGAGCTCTCCCTTAAGCAGCATGGCAATTTTGTGGTGGGCTCCTGCTTTCACGTCATTGGTCTTTTGCGGAAAGTCTTTCCCCTGCTGCCTGATTTCACCAGAAAACCCTTGGTGCAGGCCCTGATACTTAGTCGTTTTGACTATTGTAATGGGCTCCTGTTGTCAGCCAATGATGGAGTATTAGCTAAACTTCAGGTGGTGCAAAACACGGCAGCTAGGCTGGTGTTAAACGCCCCTTTAAGATCGCCGTCAAAACCCCTCCTGGATAAATTACACTGGCTCTCAGTCCGAAATAGGGTAAAGTTCAAAACCTGCTGCTTAATTCATAAGAGTTTAAATGGATTAGGGCCATCATACTGGACAGATAAGTTTATACCATACAACCCTGTTCGGTCTCTTAGGTCCAGCAGCCAGCTTCTCCTGAGAGTGCCAGCGGTAAGGAAGGTCAGACAGGGTGGCAAGGCTTTGTCCGTTGTCGGGCCTACTTTATGGAACAAGCTCCCTCTGGCGCTCAGGCAATGCTCAGAACATCTGAGCTTTAGGAAACAACTCAAAACGTTTTTGTTTCAGAACTAATCTACTAATCTACTTCTTTACTGACTGTTTCGACTGTGCTTCTGGTTTTTTTTGGGCACAGAGATACTCCTCCGGGAGTCGATTCCAGCGCGTTATAAACCTGCAAATAAATATGGTGGATGGGGCGGGTAAACTGTGTGGTTAGTTGGACATGAATTAAAAAACGATCCTCTAACACTGTGGGGAGCTAATGAGGCCGATCGATTACGCCACCCCGGTTGATTAATCGTGAAGTAATAAGTGAATAGCACAACGAAAGTGATTGGTAACGTCCTAAGGTTTCCAATACAAGTGAATTAACGACGAGAAGGCAGACCTAATGATTAAACCGCCCCCGTCAAAGTGAAGTTAAAAATTATTTGTACACACTACAAACACGGTCCTACAGAGCTCGCCAGACCGCGCATTAAAAGTGTCAAGTGCATTCGCTGGTTGAAAAGGGGATATAATTCCAGCTTGGTCTTACGGAGCTTAAGTAAAATCAAAAGTACAGGGGGTGTTTAAAAAGTAGAACAGTTTGACAACATTTCTATCCCCACAGTTTCAGAACTTTTTAACGCATATTCATCCTTCTGGTTCCCTGGATGATCCAGACCCAGCAAAATGTCTGAAATCTTTGATTTTGTTAGTTCCAGAAATAGTTTTAGCTATATTGAACAGCTGTCTAATGAAATGTATAGTTCGTAAACCTTGGAAAATGCCTTGATTAAGTCTCTATTAAAAAAAGCCCACCTTACATCCATAAGAATGAGCAATTAATCAATCCAAAGGGATTTGTAGAGCGCTGCTTATCACCTGCAAGGGTATCCACACTCGGGTTCTGAGGGTTACTGGGTTACCCCATTAATACTAAGGGCAGTTTGAAGGGCAAGAAGGAATTCAGCTACGGTTCAGAGGTGATAGCATCATGTGAGTTGCTATGCCATGGAGCTTCAGAGTTCCATCTCAACCAATGTTAAGCCTAGCAATGTCAATGCCCACGCCTCGCCAATGAACCCCCAGAGTAATAGCAATAATCAAATCAAATGCATAAGCACTATTAAAAAGCAAATTATAGGGCCCCCTTCCCTTCTCTTTAAATCTGGACCCGAGTGAGCTGTATTTGCACATGCAAGTGAGCATCATCACAGAGGAGCGCATGTCGAACGTATGGAAAAAAAAAATACAAAATACTTAAAGAAGATGTATGCATTTTTCAACTTTGTGCTCTTTTACATTAAACGTAAGCAAAAACAAAATCATTGCAATATGCATTTCAATTTCATGTTTAGACATACTCATTTAGGGTGAACTTTCTAACGTATGACGGATGCTTGATATTTTAAGTGAGCCTTTCAGTGCTACTTGAGCGCTGAAAAAATGATAAACGTGTAAAAAATGTTCTTAAAATTAAAAATTAAAAAAAGGAAAACAATTTTTGCTGTTCTACAGTAAAAGAAACAGAAAATAGATAATGAAGAAACATATTGCTAACAAAACGAACTTGTCTTTGTTAGCAGTTAAAAGCACAGTGTAATATTTTGGTTAATTCTCTTAAAAAAAGAATGGTGATATTTTGAGTAAAGCACAGAAGTAACAACGCTCACAAGGCTGCGGGCAGAAAGGAGAAATGCAATCAACTGACAGAGCTGGGAGGCATGGCTGTTCCACACAGTTAAGTTGTTGTCCATGGATCATGCATTTGCAATGCACATTGTATGGCTAAATCTAAAAGGAGCGTGCAGAGCAGTGGCTAGCGAACAGTCATATTAAAGCTACTCATCACACGAATACGAGTGGGAAGTGGACGAGGTGGGTCAGCTGCAGCCTTTCTTCTCACATGAGATTGTAGCTGGGCCTGCTCTCTTCCCGTCCTGCTAACCTTGCCTTTACCATACAGTGAAGAGATGGAATACTCTCATTATAATGCTCCCTCCTCCTACATTACTGCACCACACTGTGAGTGTGATTCAGTGGCGTAACGCAAAATCCCCCCCCCCCCCCCGCAGAATATGGTGAATGTCCCCTGATTCTGCCATATCCCACAGGATATTCATTGGCCCTGGGCTGCATGGGGCTCCATTGAAGTGTTGGGGCTTCCCTAGTGAGTTGTGGGCCCCGTGTGCCGCAGGGGCCTCCGTTACGCCCCTGGTGTGATACTGTCAGTGGATCATGGTGCAAGTGATAGTGGTCACTTTGGGATGCTTTGTTCTGTACAACTTTATGGTGAAACTCAGGAATCAGCCTCTCTGGTTCTGCAGGTGAGAGTCTGCAGCTCTAAGACGGCTGCCGAGTGAGACACTGGTGTCTTAAGACTAGGCCAAACAGAGAGCAGGCAAAGGAGGAAACCACTCTGCTCCATTTGCAGGGCCGGACTGACTACCGGGCGTTTTGGAATGCTGCCGAGTTGGGGGTTGATGTCACTGCGGTGGGGGCTGATTTCGTTGATGGAGGTCCCCATCAACGAAATCAGCCCCCAGCTCAGCAGCATTTCAAAACGCCCGGCAGCCAGTCCGGCCTTGTCCATTTCAGGACAATTCATTTTATTGATGGGGCAATTATTGACACACCCAGGAAGACTTTAATCTAGGTGTGTAAATACAGACCATAGAAATACTTCTCAACTGAAGTCGGCACTGCAGCATTCAATATTTTTCAATGGTCATATCAAAAAGACAAAAGTACGTAGTGCTCAAGCGTTCACGGAGAACAAATAAAAACAAATTATAGCATTAGACTGATCAGAAATATAAAAGTGTTGGCACAAGATTAGTTAATTGCATCACATTACCCCATATATTTACTAATTGTCAATTGTGTCAATATCAGTTCCACCCAATGGTTCATCCTCAGGACGAGGTAATGATAGAGTAAAAGAAAATTTGATTTCAAGCTGAATTCGCACGGAAATTCAGGGTAATTTAACCTGCTCAAAAAGGGGGACTTGAAGTGATAATTCACAAGCTTTCCACCACTGAATTGTTTCAAACTCATTTTGCCTGCGGTTACCAAATAATCAAGTTCACATTCACCGTTCCTCTTGACAGACGTGGCCACTGTGTTGCAGCAGAGACAAGCTGAGTCAGGACTGGGCAGGCAGGCCAGACTTTGACAAGTGACATGGGTAGCAAAGTGTGCGAAAAGTGAGGCAGGCAAGGCTGTGTCCAGGGAAACCGGCCAGGCTGTGATGGAGGACAGCAAGGCCAGATGAGGTGTGCCTGGAAATACAAGCAGGGCTCTCAGGGCAGGTGGGCCAGACTAGGCAGCGGCCCACCTGGGTAAGTGTGGTGGGGTGGGTGGGGGGGGGGGTGTATTTCGGCAGACGACGTTGAGGGAAATTTACTTATTTATTTAAATTTCCCTCGTGGCCGTCTGTCAAATCCCACCCCAACTTGGACCCACTCTCTTACCTTCACGGGCCGCTGGCCAGACTGTGTCCCATTTGAGGGGCTTGTTTTGCCAGGACTGGGACATCACCTCACCAGACAGTATAGCAGCGTGAGTGAATGATCAGTAGTTGCAGATGGTCGTCAGTCCGCCTGCATGCGAAGGGCCAAACTGAAAACCAAATTCAGTTCTGCCAAAAAGTTTGTCAGCCCCATACTGCAGGGGGTTGTGACTATAATGTGTCAATGGGGCATTTTTGGGCCATGGCAGTATCCCCCATTGCCCTTACACCCACTTCTGAAAGCAGCAACCTAGCCTGCAGCCTATCAGGCATATGCCAGAGAGGCAGAATGGATGGCTTGTATAGCCCTGTGAATGGACTATGGACTTCCCTAAAACCTTTAGTGCTCTGCTTCGTCTCCAAGAGGGGCACACAGTCATTATTTAGTCCACTCCTGAACCTTTCACTGCGCTTGCTATCGCACCATTACAATTGCAGACTTATGCTCTCTATGTGCTCAGAACATGATTCTCCTTTACCACCGGCAGTTCTCATAAGCTGTGCATTCAGACCAGTCAGCCACAAATCTCATTACTTGGGCAAAACGGTGGAGGCAGGACATTTATAGATGGGGCAAAAACCTCGCCACCCCACACCAACAACACCACTAATCACCACATTGAGTTAATAATAGAAAATCAATACCCAATGCACAAATATTTGTACAGACTATTTTGGACCCACTCCAGATGATACCTGTTTGATCAGGCAGACTCTTGGGGGTAGATTTACTAACACCTTGCACCAGGTATACATCACAAAAGTGATGCAAAGCAGCGCAAAGTGTAGAATTTCGATTTACTTTCCAGCACAAAACGTGTTTTACTCTGGAAACTAGCTCTAAAGTAACTCAAAGTAGTGCTATGTGCTGCTTTTCATTACCTTGTGTCATGGGGCATACAATGGGTGGTCAGCCGCGGTCGGTAGTTGCAGCACCTGCAGGGCAGTGACGTGGGGAGGGAGAGGGGGAGGGGCAGGGTGCCCCTCCCACGCCCTGCAGGTACTCCCACTACGACCGCGGCTGTGGGTGGTACATGAGTGTCCCATGCAACCACCCATTGTTTTAAATGCAAAGTCCTATCTATGCAAAGTCCTATCTAATAATGTTTGTAGACAGGGCTTTGTTCCAAAAAACATAACGCTGGCCTTAACTTGGAGAAATTATGTAACCACTCGAAACATTTCAAACTTTGCATGTTTGCTCCACTATACAGCACACATACAAAGTGAGAAAAGTATTAACAGAGGGTTTGTACTGGAGGGGTCCTCCTCCAGCACAAAGCCTATGCTTGATCGAATACACAAATACACACACCCTTACACTACAGTGGAAGGAAGTATGCATTGGTGCCCGGCAGCTTAAAGGGTCTCAGCTCAGGGAGAGAGAAAAACAGTGGCACTTAGTAAATACGGTGCTGTTTTCAACCCTCCCTTTCATGCAACGCACTGCACTAACTTTGCTTGCTGCACTGCACTGTATTAAAATCTGCTCCTTAATGTTACATTACTAATAACCCACGAGCTTAAAACAGCTCTCATCCTCTTCATTACCCAATCCCATGCCTGCTTGCTATGGATATCGCATCATGAAAGGTAATTATTAGAAAAGCTGAAGCTTCTAGGAGTTAATTTTTTTTTAATCAGTTCCAGTATTAATTATAAGTCACGGGCTGAAATCCTTTGGAAAAAGTCACTGAGTCAAGCAAAGCCCAGCTTTGATCCTACAAGTGAATATAAATAAAACCAGCAAGTAGAAAGGGGCTGATGTTATTGAAAGTAAAATAAAAATATTGCTTTAAAAAAAAAACTATTTAACAAAAAGATTGTTAAAGTTATGCCCGCCTAGCTATTATTTAATGGTAAGTGATTAAAGAAAGTTTACTTTCTGTCCATATTTTATATTCCAATTATATCTAGTTTTCTGTCCTTGAAGAACAAAGAGCGTGCATGTGCGGGTGCAGGGGCTGCCTTAGGCATGTGCAAGCTGTGCACCTGCACAGGGCCGCCAAACCCCAGGGGCCGCCACGCCAATATATATCCTTAATATAATAATCCTCTGAGGATGGATACATATTTGGCAGGGATTTGGCGGTCTCCGGCTCTGTTCCACTTCCAAACACCCTGACCCCCCCATCTTCAACGGCCTCCGCGACTGCGTTCCTCCTGGTTCCTGATTGGCTGCTTTTTTTCCCTACCCATTGCTGGCCTGCTGGTACAGGCTTATATAACATTGCAAGCAAAATGAAGAGAATTCGAGTATATGAATCTGATTATTCGAAATGAAAGAGAAAGGCGGCTCAGCAGGCTTTCGTAGCATCACAGGAAGGAGCAATCCTGAACTTTATCACCCAAGGGAAACCTAAAGATGGAGAATCCTCCAGCCAGAGTACTGCTGATGCACTAGGTAAAACAGGCGCTGACGACCATAAACAAGAACAAAAAATGATGATATCCACAAGCAGAATGATACTCGTGGCGGCCCCTGGAAGGGATGTTTCCGGGCAAAGAGGCCACTGATTCTTTCTCTGTGGGGGGCTGTGGGTCTGGGGCCCCTGTTATGGCCCTGGCATTGCAGCCGTCTGTGCCAGTCCCTCATGTCGTGTGTAAAAACATACCCTCCTCCTACTAAATTTTATCGTTCTGAGACGAATTCGGAAGGGTAGGAGACGTCGCAGGTACTGATCATCTAATGCCTTTTCTGGACATTTTATTAAAACACCTTCCTGAGCTCCAGGGGGCTCTACCTCGCCCGGACCCCCTCTTCCGGGCCCCCTACCTATGCTCCCTTCCCTTGGCCGCCATGAGCCTAGAGCTGACCCTAGCGGGTGGATGCATGTGCATGAGTGTGCATGCGTGTGTGTGTAAGGTCACAATGGTACATACTGCCCTACTAGTGTATGAGGAGTAGATTTAAGTCGCTGTTGAAAATGATGGTACGTTCAATATGTGCAAAAATAGTGTACAATGTTTTGCTCCGATGCACAGATCCACAAAAACATGGTTCGCTGCAAGAGTTTGCTGGGCTTGAACTGCCCCTCATGTTCACTCCTCTCCCCTTATTGATTATTCCACAGATGATTGCGCGGCTCTTCTCTGCTTCATGAACCTTAGTGTGCAAGCGCCATCGTTATTTTAGTTTTTTTACCGACTACATGCGAAATATGTTTTTTGTTCATGCACAATACAAAAAATTATAGTTAACATGGCCTCCAACTCAAGAAAGTGCCTTCCATTTTTGTAACCCTTCCCTGGCAAAAGTGCAAACAAGTTGAAGTATGTGAGTTTCAATACCTGGGCTCTAAGGTCCTGTGACACAAACTCCCCCCATTGCTTTATCTTCATCAACCATCCGCCTATATGGTGCCTCCACCTTAACACCATTGCTAATATGGCGTGTTGAAATCCCACAGTGCATCCTTCTCCGACTGTTCCAGTTCTAGTATGCCTCCCACACAGTCATTGTTGACTTCCTTACTTTGACGGCAATTTGTTATCAATATTGATATAGATTTTATAATATTAGGTTTCCTTGCTTTTGCTCTTTTAGGCCTGAGCCTGTAAGATTGGTGTAACCTATGGATTATGTCAATTTACAAGGTTTCAGTAATCTGAATGATTGCTCTGGTGTCTAATCCTTTGAGATCTGTGTGCCTGAGCCTTGTGTCTAATGCCTCTGGTTGTGAGATCAGTGTAACAGTTCATTTTTACACCCTGACTTTTGGAAGTAGAGCCTCAGTCCTGGTATGCAGCAACTAATCTAAATAAAATGAGCAGGATAGGAAAATGAAAGGATGCTGACAGGAGAAGTGATGTAAGTTGATCTATACGTCTTAATAATTGTAGGGTAGTCATGTAACTTCCATACATAGATAATGTGAACTACTTATAAAATGCACTGTTTTGCCACCATGTTCTCAAGGTGTGGGCAGTGTGCTACTACTGCTTGGCAAACCTTGAATTACTAGAATATTTCAAGAGAGCCACTTTACACCTACGGTGGCATTTTGCCTATATGTGTTAGAGTTGTAATGTAAAATGCCCCAATTGGCCTTGTTTTCTCAAAAACGTTGTTGGGGTAACTCCCCCAAACCTCCATAAGGGAAGTCGGCTTGCTTGCTTCACTCATTTTATGCAATTCAAGGATCCCTTTCAAAGATCACCAGCTGATGCTGGAAATAATTCATACACGCCCACAGAAAACCCCTTATGTGTTTGATTTATGTTTATTTTTAGGATGCTGCCACGAAGCCGCTTTACTCTCTTCAGAGTAAACATAGAAATACGACAAGAAATCTCCTCAATGAGGGAGGAAGCTATATAATGGATATATTATTTCTACATTACTCCTTTGGGGGAACTCGTTAAGGCAGCGCCTTGATGCCCTTGGGTTTAGTCTGCGCTTAATAAATTTCACATTCATTCATTCAGGTACTCAATATGCAGAGTGGAATAATGCCTTTTCTTTATGCGGAATCATCAATCAGTAGCTGGTGTACATAACAAGCCCATGCAGGGAAAAGCATTTATATTCAGGATGGGAAGAGGTTTGTCTTGGAGGGCAATATGTGGGAGTGTGACTGCCCATCTGTTACCACCCAGAATGTTTCTTAGACCTAATACTTTCATATGTGAAAAGGAAAGGTTAGAAAGCCGGGGTGAGAGGCCTGTTTGTTGTCGCTCTCTATTGCCTTGACTTGGTCTAAGCTGTCTCGTGTATGTAGATATGTGTTTGGAATATACTGGTGTCGTAAGGAACACGAAACAATCCAGAGAGGAAATGAAACACAGGACACGTTCTCATCGTTTAAAGAAAGCGCAGCACAGACTGTCCACATCTGGGAAACTTGCAGGCCTGTCATCTCACGAGAGCAGTAGAAAGCCAGTTCCTTGATTTATTATCGAGGCCTCGAGATACATTTTCAAAGCCCCTTCCCAACATCTGTTTCCCTAGGAGTCAGTTCTCTTTATCAAACGGAGACTTCAGTTTTTATTTATTTTCTGTTACGTTCAGTTTTATCCACAGCTAATATTTCTCTGCATGATTTATATTACGAGTTTGGACTTCCAGTTTTTGTTTTAGCTGCAACGACCAATAGATGGAACTGCAAGCAATGACATCAACCTGGAGATGTTTAAAATCGGTTTTGTGCCTGTATAGTGTATGAGAGCTTTCTTTATCACACCGTGTATCTCTTCAGAATGTTGTCTCAAAGGAGCCTTCTTTACACCCCTCACAGGGCAGACTGTTGGGAATGCCCTTTGTGTGTTTATTTTAAATATTCAGCTCTATCAAAGGTTATGAGTGTAAATCATTTGTGAGTACGGGATCCGGGCACAGCAGCCGCCAGACATCTTTGCCGAACACATTTACTGGACTCGAATGCCCCCCCGTCCCCTGGTTGTGTAGTAAAAGGCAGCCTTGCCCGGTGCCTCTGCACCTGCTGCACCATTGAGAGCCTCGCCCCTGTGGATGGCATAAACTGATACTGGTGATCGGACACAATCTCCGTGTGCAACCATGCTGTTGGGGGCATATCTCAGGCAGGAAAACACTGTCAAGAGCACAATCCGCCTGTGACTGCTGCGATGTCCAGACTGACCGTCTGTCACTGGCAGTTTCCAACTGGGCACCAGGATTAGCCACTGTGTGACGGAACCAGGGTTCTCTTCTGCTGGCAGCCTTCTGCACTTTTTGCCAGGGCTGATTTTGATTTCCAGCCCGACCATGGTTGCTGCCATGGACTTCATTTATGGGTCGCCCGGAATCGCAGTTGTAGCTTCTAGCTTGCCTACCACTGGCACTGCCTTTGCAACCCCTGGCCTCAGTGGTGGCAAAATCAGTGCCAAGAACACAGGGTATCTAGCATTATCAGAGTCAGGTTCTAACCTCGTTTTCTGCTCAATTTTACTCCATTAATAGTAAATAATTGTTTATTAGTGTAATACAAAGTGGAGCAGCAAGATATAGACCTTCACTGGCATCTTAGATAAGAAAAATAAAATGGTTTTAATGTATGTTGTGTGCGTGCATGTGGGTGAAAGTGAGTTTGGGTGAGAGAGTGTGTATATGTGTGAGCATATATGTTTCAAATAGGATTGTGGATGTGTGTGTGTATGCGTCATAATGAGTAAGTATAAGTGAGTCAGAGTAAGAGTGAGTGAGGAAGTGCGAATGAGTGATTCAGGATGAGAGAGTGCACACGAGTAGGTGAAAATGAATAAGTGCAAGTCATTGCATGACAGAATGAGTGTTAATGAGTGAATGTAAGTGAGCATCTGTTGTTATGCTTGCTTCTTGGCTTATAGAAGCACCCATGACAGAATGTTGGCATGAGGATACAGGAGGCAATACTTGCATATGGGATTCCCTCGGTAAAATGCTACTGCTGGCACCTTGTCGGTAAATTATGGCGTGGAGCACCCATGAAAAAATGCCACCGCTGGCCTCCTGGAGGAAATTCTTGGCATAGTTGGCACCTGTGGCAAATTGCTGGTGATGGCACATTGAAGGATATTCTTGGCATATGGGAAGACAACTGTGGCAAGGTAATGGGGTCCTCCATGACAAAATGTGATGCTTGACATATAAGACATCACCTTTTACAAAAGGGAGCTCCATAGTGGAAAAGAAGCAGTATTAGGCAAATTCTGGCACTGGCATATTGTATATGTTTGGGTAAAAGGGGCCACTATGACAAAATGCTGGTCATAGCAATGGAGATAATTTTTTACATAAGGGGGCACCCATAGGACATTTTAGAAACATAATTGGGTGAACTCATTAAAATGCACTAGTAAAGCCCATTCTTTTCAAACCTCTCTCAGGGATGAGAACCCCCACCCTTTGTTCTCCCCTAGAAGAATATATAGTACTAATTATACAATTATGTAACTTGAGTAATGTAAATTATTGTGCTGTCATCAGGATTAAGGTTATATGACATCACTTCTTGGGATGATGGAGGATCAAAGGTCATATGATGTCACTTCTTGTGACATCATTATGGTCAAAGGGTATATGATGTCACTTACGCTACTTTACAAGAGAACAGAATTAGGGAGTGAAGAGGTTATGCCCCTCATGGGCACTAAGGTGGATGCGTCCTCTTCAGCGCGATTAATTTTAGAAACAAAAGGATCCACCTCAAAGAGGTTGAAAGTAAAGTATGCCCAGAAACTTGGTAGGGCATACACTGTTTTTGTTAAAATACCCCTCACACACCAAAAGGGCCCTTGGTGTCATGCTTCATCATAGGGGTCTTCCTGCCTCGCTGCGGTACGGGCGTGCTACGACTAGCGACTACGCTGGAGCACTGTTATTGTAGAGCTATGTGTGGTGTATATGTAGTGAGCGAAAGGGTCAGGGGTGGATGAGATGTGTGGCTTAAAAAGTACCTGGCCTTATAGACTAAAGGAATTTTTTTCGGTCACAGGCTGGTACTGTTAAAAAAGGTGATTCGGAGATATCACGCCTTTAATGTGCTGATACTCCTAGGTATGTATGTTTCGAAGCATCAAGGCTTCTTCATCGGGACTGAAGATGATCCCTTAGGTGCTCACTATGTTGCTTTCAATTGGTGCAAAAATAAGTGTTATATACAAAAAGTGACGTTAAAATACAGTACCTAGTTGGTATAGTTATCATGTAAGCTCTATCAGTATTTCTGAAAATAAGCTAGAAACGGAAGGAGTCAGTGCTCCATGAGCCTTCTTTTCGGGTGGGGAGGAAATGGCTATTGTATTTCAGTGTTTACGCCATCCCGTGGCTCCACGGAGCCGCGGGATGGCGAGAGAGGAGGCGAGAACTTCGTAAACACTGAAATACAGTGGCTTTTTCCTCCCCAACCGAAAAGAAGGCTCATGGAGCACTGACTCCTACCGTTTCTAGCTTATTTTCAGGTGTGTGAGGGGTATTTTAACAAAAACATTGTATGCCCTACCAAGTTTCTGGGCATACTTTCCTTTCGACCTCTTTGCGGTAGATCCTTTTGTCACTTACGCTATCCCTGGCATTTTGGTGAATCAATGTCCATGGTTGCTGCAGCACAAAAAAACAGAATGTTCTCTTCCTCCTCCACTTCCTGGGTAGCTGCCGAGTTTGGGTGGCACCATAAACAACTCCTGGCAGCATTAGTAGTGACTTCTGGGACTAACAGTGTCCTGCAGACATGGGTGATGCCATGTTTGGGTGGCACCATAATCAACTCCTTGCAGTGCTAGTAGTGCCTTCCTGGGGACTAACAGTGTCCTGCAGATATGGGTGTTTCGCCCACTTAATATATGTGAGCTCAATCTGACAATCAAATAGTTTCATATTGAAATTGAGGTTTGCCTCAATAAAAGCCTTCATCATTCATTGATTTGGTATTTCACCTATCAATTTGTAACTTCCTGCTTACTAAACTTTACTATTGCTAAAATTACCTCCCATGGCCAGAACTCTTTATAGGGCCAAATGAAGCAGCAATCAACATTCAAGTGGGCAACAAGGCCATACCCTAACTTGCTAGTTATCTTGGTTAAACCTTTTTATCCTTATGGTCCCTCAGGCTCCCATGCACGCAAACAGCTACGGCTGCTCCCTTGTATGGAGACCAGACAAGAAAGCAGACAGGTCAGGACTGGGAACCCAAAGCAGCCCTGCCAATTTTGTTAGCTGGCCACCCCCACAGGAGGTGGCAAGCGTGAAGCACTGCTACTTACCAAAACCGTCCCCCAGGACTGCTGCTTTTGTTACTGGGGGCCAATATTGCAGTATCGCCGCAAAACTGGCCCCTGGAAACAAAAAACCAGCCCACGTCTTTGTAGGCCTCTGGGCAAACGCCTGGTGCCAACTACGGCCAGTCCAGCCTTAATAGTAGACTCTGTCATCACCAGGAGCACCTTTTTCAATTCCCTGGTGATCTAGCCATCAGTACTCTGCATGTTGGACCTTGTAGTGTCATTGTTTCCATTGGTGGTACGGCCCTGCAAGCCCTAGCAGGTAAATGACTGGTGTCTACAGGGAATAAAGGTCTGACATGGAACCAGCTGGCAACTCCAAGATACACAATTAGCATCTCCATAAGTGCAGCGGACTCTGCTTTTCTTATAACAATCAAGGGTTGATGCTGCATCACTGCTGCCTGTTGTTAACCTAATAATGCCTGGGGTATAAGTGGACAGGGAGATGGTCTGTTTGCAATTATGGAGAATGTGGCCAATTTGGTGAGGTCAGTTTTCATCAAGTGTCATTTGCAAGAGTTCCTGTTTCATCGTCCTTTCTGTCATTTTGTGCTGTCATCCCTTCGGATTGCCCTTTCCACTTTCCCTTTGCCTGCAGCCACAGCAGGCACATGTTATGAGAGTCTACACACACACCACTTGACGGACTTAAACAGCTGGCCAATTTCCGGGCACTCTTGCCTCTTTATTGTCTCTAAAGTATTGCAAATTAAAAAGTGTCAGTTGTGAAAAGCACCATCCTTGACCTTATGATGTTAATGCACACAGATTATTGAAAGCGTTTAATAAATGATAGCACAGAAATACAGAGGGATGTGTGTCAATAAATAAATAATAGCCGTGCTTTATGTAGCATTCTCGGTTAAGCGAACAGGCAGATGCTACCCCTCTCCCACCGAAGCAGGAATCTAATACAGCCACGGGCCTACATTATGGACAGGCGCGGGCGGCAGTGTGCGCTGGAAGCAGTCATAGCCCTGCTCGGGACATACCATCGGCCTATGTCCCATTTTTGTTGATGCACAGAAAATGCTTACATGAGAAATACGTTCTGCCCTGTATACCAAACAGTTACAATTAAGAAGTATTCTTGCCTATCCCTATGAAGGCGACAATCCGATGCCCCCTTAGTTTATGAGACATTCTCTAAACAGAGCAGGATTCGCACCAAGAATAGGCACAGCCACCCAAAAGGTGGCCACATTTTTGGATTGTGACCTTTTGTGAAGCATCAGGTAATAGATTTTGGGAGAATTTTAGGGTAAACATCATTTTTCTTTTTGGAGGGTCAGTAGCATTGATCAGGACTGAAAACTCCATTAGTCCACTGAATCCCACCCTCTGGTTTCCTGACACTGATCTTCATACCATGAATTTCCCTTAACCCATGCTCCGCCTCATATTTCGGAGTCCCCTCTTTGCCATTAGGTCCTATAACACCTGCTGATTCATAGGCGAAAACAATCACAGATATTTTCTCATCTTTACTGCTCAATATACAAATATAATCCATACAAGTGTGAGACCATCACAAATAATTTACAAAATGTCATCATCTTTTTATATCAACCAATATTTAGGAACTTTATATTTGATAAGTACATTGCAGAGTAGACTGGAAAGATGTAAGAGAAGTGGTCAAATAAGACTAGTAAAATTAACAAAGAATGCAGGTAGAGAATCGATTTGTCTCCTGCTCAATAGAGAAGAAATGTGAAATGTAAGTAATTGATTAAAATAACATCTTGAATTAGATTTAATAGCTTCCCTCGCATGACAAAAATAACTAATATGCAGATTGGTGATGGGAATTAAACAATGAATTGGTATACAAGTCATAGCACCGAACACTACATACTCCATCTATCAGGATAATTGCATATGATTAGATTACGAGCAGACCACAGATGATGAAATCAATTCGATCGTAGGAGGCATATTATATATAAATGAAGCCACTGAAAAAATATGGCAAATCATATTAGTTACAATCAAAATCTACGTGTATCCTAATGAAAGCAACAAATGATGAGCAGAAATGTTGTGTATAGAAGTTGATATGTGTTGAAAAAACAGCTATCGAGGAGAAGGTACTATTGGATAGAATTGTCACTAACTAAAGTAATGAGATCATACTGCTCTGTCCCCTCTGACTAGGATTTACTAAGCAGATTTGTGGGAATGAGAAAGGATGGCAGTAATAATATTTGAGTTTTTGTAATATTTATACGGACTAAATGTTATTTGCTAGAAAAGGATGATAAAAAAATATAAAGAACCCTCTGATGGCCTAAAGTTTATTTGGATTCCTTTACAATTCCCTGTTTTTAGTTTCTATTTGTTGTGAATTATGTTGGGGCTTTCATATTTTCCAGTGTTATAAAAATTGTGAAAGTCTGTGGTTATCAGAATGTATTTATGCACAATAGAAAATTGTGTGGATTGTAATTTGTCAGTTCTGAAAGAATTTGGCTTTTTTATTTTCTTCATGATGCTCAGTATATTTTCTTGAATTTGCTTTTTCAAGTAACTCATCAATACTGCCCCTCACCATGTCAGCCTATCTCATTTCCCAGCAATCATACTCCTCTCTCTAGCAGTCCAGTTTCGCTCCATGTTCAGAATGTGGATGTAAGGGGATAGATTGCACCCTGTTTAGATTTGATGCAGCAGAGAGAAGGTTAATGGTGAATATTTAACACACTTTCCAGCTTCTCTATTATTCAAAGATCGACTGAATAAAGGTGTGCTACTTAGGATATACAATACATATATTTTGGGGTGCTTAGTGCTCTATTGCTGCAAGCCAGTGTCATACTTCCTGCTCTTTGTATCAAGATACAAGAAAGCTCGAGGCTATAAATGTTAAATTCCTGTCTGATCTGAGTCTATTTCTGCTTTACATGGTCAAAAAAGAGAGGACTGCTAAAGAAGCAATGTGCATAATGTTAGCTACCAGGTTTGTGGGTACCGCAAACTCTGCTACTATATAAAGAAACAGCTGGGATAGTAAATAAATGTCATGACCTGCTGCAGGATGCATTCTTCATTTACCTGTGCAGTTAACATCATGTATGAAGTTTATTTTACAATGTTCGGCCATGCATATGGGAATTCATGTGGATTTGAAAGTCCACACAGGGACTGCTAAGAACAGATTTTTACAAAGCATGTGGTATAACGTAGTGCCGGAACCGTTCTCCTTCCATTCATATGTGAGTTGTACAAGGCATTGTACTTTTGTGTTCTAAGCAGTGATCTCGGTTCTAGTGCATTTTCTGTCTTGGGGACTTGAAGCAGTAGCGGTCTGTGATGGGAGTCGCTGCCGGCAAGGCCGGACTGGCCGTTGCGGGCACCGGGCAATCCCCCGGTGGGCCGCATCGGTAGGGGGCGGTTTTGAGCCCCTGGCTGCAAAAACGTCCCTGTAACAAAATAGGCCATAAACCGGCCCCGGCAAAGAGCGGGGTCTCACCCTCAACTCCCCCCTCCCCCCTGGGGAGGGGAGGGGGGCGGCCGTGCACTTTGCCAGGGCCGGTTTTGGTTCCCAGTCCGGCCGTGGCTGCCGGGCGGTGACGTGGGGTTGGGGCAGGGTGGGGGGTAGTAATCTATGGATTACGGAGGATTACGGATAAGTAAACATATAAATAAATAAAATTAATTTCGTTGCTCGCACTTCATCCCCAAATGTGATGCAGTGCACGCAACGGAATTTGTTTTATTCATTTATATGTTTACTTACCTGTAATCCTCTGTAATCCATAGATCACTACCCCCCACCCTGCCCCTCCCCCTCCCCACGTCACCGCCCGGCAGCTACTCCCACCACCGACCGCTACTGACTTGAAGTAAAATCAATGTTTTCCTGTTTTTTCTGATAAGGAAATGTTTCCTTTGGTGGTCTTCTCTCAGTTATAATTGGTTTTAAGTGAAAATTAGACACACTAATTATTCTTGAATATGGAACAATAAAGAGATCAGACAATATCAGTGCTTCTCTTCCTTTCAATAGTTGGTGGGATGATATATATATATATATAATTGAAATTGACAGGATTAAATCAATTGAGAGGGCTGATAACAGAGCTATCAATATGGAAATTAGATTTGATGAAGAGTGCCTAGATACTCTCTAGACCTAGCGAGCAGTATCTAGACCTAGCCAATTGTATTATAAATAAGACTCAGACTCTTACCATGGACAAATGAATGGGAGAGGGAGGAGACAGACACGCATTGTAAGAGCTGAGTGGAAGGGACAGATATATCTGGCATGGACAAAGGCTGGAAGAGATCGGGTCTGTGTTATGATCTGTTGTACCTGACTAACAGCAAAGGGGGTACTGGTTCCTATCAAGATAAGAATTAAGAGAACAGTTGGTGTAGATAATAGTGAGGGAGATCTTCCTTAATAGGAAGTGATGCCCTCACACACCCATGTGGGTGCCATGCTTCATCATCAGGCTTTTTGCTCCTCGTGGGGCCGGCGCTGCAATGCCCCACGGGCCCCGCAAGAGGGCTCTTTGTTGGAGATCTTCTATATAAAACAGCCATGATGATACATGCGGGTGTGCGGAGCAGATGAGGGGGTGTGTCAGTGATCTAAAACTAGGTTTATTCGTGGGTCCCTTTGGTAGGGTTAAAAGAAGTCTATAGAGGTTGGGTCCGGCACTGCAATGATCCACAGACCCCATGAGAGGGCTCTTTGTGGGTGATCTTCTAAATAAAACAGCTGTGATGATGCAGGCAGGTGTGGGGAGCAGATGAGTGGGTGTGTCAGTGATCTAAAACTACCTAAAGCAGAGGTCTTCAAACTGGGGCCGGGCCCCCCTAGGGGGGCCTCAAGTGATCCCAGGGGGGGCGCCAGGCTCTGGCCAGAAGAAACATTAGACTTTGCTTTCAGCCCAAAAAAATGAGCAGCAGTAAGCACGTCTGTAATGGGCCATCATTAACATCCTTTGTCATTTAAATCCTGGCTGGGAGAAGGCGTCAAGAGGGAAGGGACTCCAAATTTTCTCTGAAACCCCCACTACCATTTCGAATAATCACACTGTGGATACTATTACACATTACTAAGGCCTGCCTCACCAGAATAGTATGTTTGGAAATCCTGTATTTGTTTGCATTTCTAAAACAGTGATAGAACTTAGCTGCAATGTTTAAATAAGTCTAGAAATATTTAAACATTGACAGTTAAATAGAATAATTAATTGTGAAAAATGTTCAGGGGGGGCGGCAATTTTTTTTCTACACTGGGGGTGGGGCGCGGAATTAAAAAGTTTGAAGACCACTGACCTAAAGGGTACCCAGTGATAGGTTTATTCCCAGGGTCCTCTCAGTAGGGTTAAAAGAAGTCTAAAGTGGACGGTTGGCGCGGAATTATGAAGCACGAATGTCTGGTGAGTGAAGTGCAATGACCGTATGGTTATACTTGGTCAGGTAAACATGTTTCACACCCTAGTGGTCCAGGGGGATCCATGGCATTTCTTCAGGGACAGAAATTGGTGTAGACTCTACTCTAAATCAGAGAGGGTGTCAAGGTGCAATCATATGTAACATGCCCTAGTGGTGAAGCATATGATCAAGAAAGTACCTGTGATATGCTCACCTTATCATGTTTCCTAATCCAACCTGGAGATAAAAAGAAAGGAGAATAAAGAGAGGAAACAACCACAGAATACATTATTCAGTGTCGTGGTTAGGACACTCACAGTAGAAACTTGCTGCAACATTTTGTTGTGTGGTGCAGAGTCATGCTCTAGCCTATAGGCATTACATGTATTTGTTCCAACAATGGGTGCCACCTGTATCCATGTATCTAGGTGTCACCTCCATGTATTCTAAAAAGAGTTTTGCTTTAAAGTAGGTCAAGACAGACTGACATTTAAAAAACATAGAAAACGACTCATCACACAGTAAATTATTTCACATGATATGAGGTATTAGCGCTGACATTCGTAATTCCTAAAAAGGCTGTGCGGCATCTCTTACCCCCAATAGTAGGCCTATGTGTGCCTGAGATCAAGACAGGGGATCGCATAACTACTGCGGTTGTCAGTCTGGAAAAACAAACAAGGAGGAGTAGTTAATGAGAATGAGCTCCTCAGAGTACTGACTAGTATTCACGTACACCCAGCGTCCTTTTTGGTGGCCATACACACAGTCTCATATGCGGAGTGTTGGGTCGGACCTACCCCTATCCTTGCCTTCCTGGAAGTTGGAAATCTGTGATGTCTCTGGTATGTTTAAGCAAATTTGAGTTGCATTAGGTGAGGCCGGTGAACAGGAAGTGACTCACGGGGGCGGTCGGTATGAAAAAAACATGGACAGAGCCTAATTCATCTATTTACAAAGTGTGAAATATAGGTATCCATGCAATATAGTTGTATTTTTGCAGAGCATTTCGATGGGATACACTAGGAAAAGACAAAAAGGAAAAAAGGAAACATTGTGAGCAAAACTTTTAGTAATAAGCAAGGTGTTAGTAAGGCATCTTGTTCAGAGTGCACCTATTTCATTACTATGCTTATTTGTTGTCTTCTGATTTCTTTAGCTATTCGATTCGATTCAATTCAGTAAGCTTTATTCGGTTAAAATGTAGCAACCATAAAAGCACAAGTACAGACATAAATAAAGTAGAGAACCTGACCTAGAGATGGACCAACCTGATTTAAACTTGCTTCTGCCTGTAACCTAAACTGACCCCTAAAGCTATCATAGACCCCACCTCTTCACTAAACCTTGCCCTAACTCTACATGTCACCTTAAACCTACACCTTAAAAACCCAAAGGCTTATCTAAACCTTACAATACCCCTTATTGTAATCCTAATCATTATATGTTATTTGCCTTAGTAGTATATTATCACAAGTGATAAGCATGTATGTGGTGTCTTCTATGTAATTGAATATCCGTTTAGTAAATTAAAATGTTGTCTTTTTTTTACCATTTCCAATAGAAGACTACATCAACCAGATAGCAAATTTGCAGTTTTCCTATACGGATCCTCTCTAAAGTATGATAGTTCCATGAGGGAAAGTCCTAATGGCATTGCTGATTACATTTGAGATCAGTAAATACCATTCTTAAAATCAAAACATCATACAAAATCAAAGCATTTGACCTACATTTCTAATACGTATGTGGATCACATTTCAGGAGAAGAAAGAAGGAGCTTTCATGGCCAAGTGACTATTGTCATACACGTAGACTATTGCAATATGTTGTTTCAAGGAGCCCTAAAAAACTGGAGATCTGCCTTCATTAAAAACGAACCATAAAGCCAGTGGAATAGCACCACTACCCAGAACCAAGCATGTTCAGGGCATATTGAATAATCCACTGAGCCTCCCAGGGAAAAGGACCATTAACCACTTCGACGCTAATGACAAAGCCAGCTCGTCATGGGCGTTACCTGCCCTGCGCTCATGACGAGCTGGCTTTGTCACAAACAAGCCATTTACTCCTTTCTCAGCGCAGGGCAGGTAAACGCGGTAGCGCTGAAGGTGTTAATCCTAAAAAAAGCAACACAAACAAAACAGGGCGCTGAACAAGGTTAGCTCCAAGAATGCACATATTGCCGTACAATAAGAAATCTATTGGAGGCTCCACATTCTTTGTATAAGCCGCCAGGCTCTTGAACTCATTGTCAAACTAGACTTGGTTCATTCAGGAGCATTTAAAGTTCAGAAGAGAGGTGAAAGCATGGTTGTTTCCACTAGTAGCAATTAATGTATAGGCCTTGGGTACATATAGTTCCAATTACTAGGGACTTACAAGTAAATTAGATGTGCTAATTAGAGGTTTACCTTGTTTGAAGGAAAGCGCACAAGCACTTTAGCACTAGATAGAAGTGTTAAAGTGCACAGAGTTCTAATGCCTACAAAGGGTCATTGAGCAATAGAAGACAAACATCTTGGAGAGAACCTGTAAAAAGGGACCAGGTCCAACATATGTGATGACTGGAGATATCTGCCACGTATTGCTAGTCACTACAGGGCTCTAACATATTCAACCTGCTTGTCCCAAATACCCACACACTTAGAGACACTGACAGTGGAGTTAACCAGCGGCCCAGGTGGGCTGACCCACTGCCCCAAGTTGCATATTGTAGCAGGCGGAAGACATTTGCGAGTAGCATCACAAGAGACAAAAGGATAAAGAGGGCTGGATAAAAACAACTACATTTAAGTATACTTGATTGATTAAGAACATCGTTGCACTAACTCCGCTGCTGCAAGGGTTTTAAACTTGTTTATTATATTTAAAAAAATACTGTTTGTCACCTTCATTTGTTAGTGTGCTGACTCCCCGGTCCACCGCAGCAATTTGTGCTGTTTGACGTGGAGGGAGGAAAGCGCCTTCACTTCCTGGTTGCTCCACGGCGGGCGGCCATTTTCCTAGGGTGACGCTCTAGTTTCCCCTCCTCCCCTGACTACAAAAGAGGTCAGCACTGCCGCGCACGATAGATTGATTGAGAACATCGTTGCTCTAGCGTGTTTGCACTAACTCCGCTGCTGCAAGGGTTTTAAACTCGTTTATTATATTTTTAAAAATACTGTTTGTCACCTTCATTTGTTAGTGTGCTGACTCCCCGGTCCATCGCAGCAATTCGTGCTGTTTGATGTGGAGGGAGGAAAGCGCCTTCACTTCCTGGTTGCTCCACGGCGGGCGGCCATTTTCCTAGGGTGACGCTCTAGTTTCCCCTCCTCCCCTGACTACAAAAGAGGTCAGCACTGCCGCGCACGATAGATTGATTGAGAACATCGTTGCGCTAGCGTGTTTGCACTAACTCCGCTGCTGCAAGGGTTTTAAACTCGTTTATTATATTTTAAAAAATACTGTTTGTCACCTTCATTTGTTAGTGTGCTGACTCCCCGGTCCACCTCAGCAATTCGTGCTGTTTGATGTGGAGGGAGGAAAGCGCCTTCACTTCCTGGTTGCTCCACGGCGGGCGGCCATTTTCCTAGGGTGACGCTCTAGTTTCCCCTCCTCCCCAATCTACTTATTTTCCTTCCTAGTCGCGCAGCGGTAACGCGCAGCGGGAGCGCCGTAGACGCGCCGAAGAGGCGCCCAAGAGAAGCCAGTCTGCGCCAGTCCGCGTCCAGACGCTTCCAGGCCTAGCCGGCACCATGGTAGGAAATTTCCTTTCATACAGCTCCTCCTCCCTGCACGCTTTACGTCCCTTCACCAACCCTTTATGCCTTCACTCGGTTCTCCCCATTAACACGAAGGCTCACTGTAAATTGTGTGAGTGGAATATCCCCCTCCCTAATACTGGTAAACCTCATCCCTTATATAAATGGAGAATGTTTCTTCTTAACTGTCGGTCTTTACCAAAGCATCATATCGAACTGACCATGTTGATTGAAGAGCTCAACCCCGATGCCCTCTTTTTGACAGAGACATGGCTCCAGTTAGAAAGCGACCAGACTACAGTATGGGCCACCCCCCAGGGTTATACTCTCAAGCGTCTGGATCACCAGACAGGCAGAGGCGGTGGATTGGCTATCATTTATAGAGATATCTATAGATGCCGTGTCACCTCATCCACCATGCCAACCTGCGAGAGCCTACACTTCATTCTAGAATTCTCTCCTACCACCACCTTCTCTGGCATCCTAGCTTACCGACCACCTGTTACCCTTGGTAATTTTGTTACCAACATAACGGACTTAGCCGCCAATCTAGTGCTCACCTCGGCAAATTTTACCTTGCTGGGTGACTTAAATCTACACCTGGATGATCCCCATGACTCTGCAGCCAATAGTCTCCGATCCAACCTTCAGGCTATTGATCTGCGCCAAAAAGGCTTTCACTCGACACACACACCAAGTGACATCTTCTAGATCACATCTATAGTAATCTAGATAACCTTACGGTCGAGATACCCATTCCACTGCCCTGGACTGATCATTTTTTTAATACCTTTCACTTGGTCCATAAGCTCCCCCCCCCCACCTCACAAAATCGCAAGAAACACTGGGGAAGAAAATGGGCCTCGCTCCCGCTCCCTGAATGGGAAGGGGCTCTTACCAAGCACCCACCTCCGAAGGTGACCAATCCTAATGTTGCCCCGGTCAATTTTGTCAACTGGATCTCCAGTAACCTTGATCAAGTTCTCCCGAGGAGTTCCCTGAAATCCATAACAAGATCCAAAGTCGCCCCTTGGTATTCTCCCGCCCTTAGAACGATGAAATAATCCTGCCGCAAACTTGAGAGAGCCTGGAGGCAGGACCGGTCTCAACTGAAGAAGGCAGAGTACAGAGCCGCTATAAGGCTCTATAAAAATGAAATAAAATCTGCACAGGCCCAGTTTTATGAATCGAAAATTAGTCTGGCTGTGAACGCCCCTAAAGAAAATTTCAAAATAGTTACATCTTTAATCTCTCCCTCTCAGGAGCGTCTGTCAGCCGACGGCGCACAAACCCGTTGTAACAATCTAGCTACTTTTTTCTCCCAGAAGATTCAGGGCATCTATTCCTCTTTCAGTATAGGTAATGATGACACAGACCCCACCACCACAATAGATTCCGACTCTCCCGTCCCCTGTCTGCTGGACAGATTTCCACTTCTTGATTCCATCACATTAGATAAATTGATTCCCAAAATCACCTCGGAATCTCCTAATGATCCAGCACCTCCACAGACTCTCATGAAGGTCATTGATGCCATCTGTCCGGTCATCTTGGATGTCCTCAATGCCGCCATCACTTCTAACTCCGTCCCAGCCCCTTGGAAGTGCGCGATGGTTAAAGCTTTATTGAAAAAGCCCACATTGGACCAGAACAACTTCGCCAACTATCGCCCAATTTCCTTGCTTCCCTGGATGAGCAAACTGCTGGAGAGGCACGTCAATAACATCTTAGTAAATTATCTAGAGTCTAACAATCTGCTCTGCGCGTCTCAGACGGGGTTCCGTCCTCAGCATGGAACTGAAACTGCTTTGTTAGCGGTGACGGAAGAAGCCAGAGCTGTGCTGGACCAGGGTGGGAAAGCAGCCATCATTTTTATCGATCTCAGTGCCGCGTTCGACACGGTCAGCCATGCCACACTATTACATCGATTGGGTGGTTTGGGCGTGTCGGGCGTGGCCCTGGAATGGCTGACCTCCTTCCTGGAGGAGCAATTCTTCCAGGTGTTTGAAGGCGAGACAGTTTCCCCCAAACATCCACTTACTTGTGGGGTCCTCCAGGGCTCCTCCCTAAGCCCCACCATTTTTAATGCTTATATGCGACCTCTAGAAAAGATAGCTCTTCCCTTTGGTGTGCGTATTGTCACCTACGCCGACGATACCCAACTGGTGGTCTCTTTGGACCACTCTGATGGGTCGTCTAACACCCTAGGCCCCTGTCTAGAGGATGTCGCTAAGTGGATGCAATCTTCGTGTCTTAAACTTAACGGGGAGAAGACGGAGATCATGCTGCTGGGCAACCCTTCTCGGTCCGCCCTAACATCTATCTGCCCCACATGTCTCGGTCCTCCTCCCCCTCCCAAACCTCAGATAAAGAGCCTTGGAATCTGGCTTGATAAAGCGCTTGACTTTTTGGTCCAAGCCACAAAAACAGCCTCTACATGTGTGGGGCTAATGAAAATGCTTCGCAAAGTGTTTCCTTTGCTTCCATTCCAGGCGAGGAGGGTCATGGTTCAGGCCCTGATACTCTCCCGCCTGGATTATGGAAATGCCCTTTACATAGGTGTCCCGGCAGGAGTGATCAACAGGCTTCAAGTCACGCAAAACTGTGCTGCCCGACTACTGTATAATATCCCTCGCTGGCAATCAGCCAAGAAAGCTCTAAAAGAACTTCATTGGCTCCCAGTAGCGGCCAGAGCGCAGTTTAAGGCCATGTGCATTCTGCACAAATCCTTCCACCGTACTGGCCCTGCTATCCTGCATCCCATAGTTGTGCCCTACGTCCCGTCTAGAGCCTTGCGCTCTAGCGCATTACACCTAGCAACCACAACTAAAATTAACAAAGCCCGCTGGGGCGGTCGCTCCTTTTCCCATACTGCGGCTAGGCTCTGGAACTCTCTCCCGCTATCCCTCCGAGAGAATAGTAACCGGATGTCCTTCAGAAAGGCCTTGAAAACCCATCTGTTCGCTAAAGCGTGTTGAATCACCCTGAGCTCGCCACTGCAATCAGTTAAAAGCGCTGCGAGGCCTCCGGGTAGTTATGCGCTATAAAAAATGCAATTTTTCATTTTCATACTACCTATATATTTTCAGCAAAATCAAAAGGTCTTAGCAAACGCCAGGCCTAAAAATGATCACTGCAATACACAGACATACAGAGCTAATCAGTGCTTCCAGCATACTGCAACTATAAAAAATGTGCCTGTCTCTCACACTGCCTCATATATCATACTACCGAGCCCTGCATCCTATAACACAGTCTCTGCACCTCGGTGGTCATCATGCATAACATTAAAATACTTCCCGGGGCGTGGCTTAGCTAGCGATGTGGTAGGACGTGACTCTCGGGAGCTCCCGGCGTCCACCACCCTTATAAGCGATTTTCAGCGGACCCCGGGGCGATCACTACTTACCCAGAGGTAGCTGCAGTCCTGTGGTGCCCGGGGAGCCTTGAGTGCCCTTTCCTCGAGGTCTGTGGCCGCAGCAGTGCCCGGCCGTGAGAAGACGAGGATGGCCCTCCGGCGGGAGCCGCCATTTTGCCTCGTCCGTTCGGAGCCCAAACCGGCGCTCTGTTGCTTCCGGTGGGGTCGCTGGCCCCGAGAACGTGCTCCCTTGCTGGTGTCTGCGGGCTGAGGCATAGCGGCGGCGGGCTTGACTGCGGAGCCCCCAGGCTTCTGTACTCCCTCTGGCCATTTTGTGTCCCTAGTGAGGGGACTCGGCCTACTGCCCGTTGGCTGCCGGTCCTTGAGGCGGCCCTGGGGCCCTGAGGTGTGGGCTCCCCTCCCCGTGAGCTGCAGCGTAGGACCTGGCGAGAGGTGTGGCCCGATGGTGGTGGTGACGGCGCCTCCTTCCCGGGGATGACGGCGGACCCCTGCTGGGCAGTGTGCCCCTGTGGTGACGGGACGGCAGGAAGGCTGCAGTCGGGGCCGGGAAGACACTCCCTACTGTCGGTGTCGCCCGCCTGGCGGGTCGACCCTGCACACACTGGTGAGGTGAGGAGTGGGTTTGGAGGTGGGGGCCCGCGCTGGTGCCTGTGACGGAAAGTTTCTGGCGCCTGTGTCCCTGTGAGCCCCCGTATAGCGCGGCTACTGCTTGTTGGCCGGTGGTGAGGTGCGGGCTTCAGAGGTGCGGACCCCCCTCCCCTGACAAGGCGTTCGACGGCGGAGCTACGCCTGCTGCTGTTGGACCCTGGGCAAGGGCCTTGGTGCTGGCGGGGCCCCCCTGGCCTGTGGTGGCCCTTCTCTGCACTATCTGGGGCCCCCTACTGCGAAGAGCGCTGGCTGGTGCACGTGGCTGGTGATCCGTTGCCCCTGAGCTGCTTGTGGGTCGGCAGCGCAGGCCCACTGCGAGAGGACATATAGCGGTGCCTTAGACTGAGGGGCCCGGGCGGGTGACGGCGCCTGGTGTATCTGGGGCTCCCCCTTCCCCCCTATGACTGTACTGCGAACCCCCCCTGGCCTGGGGACCCTGCTGCCTGCCCCGTGGTGCTGGACGGGCTCTACCTGTGATCGGACCGCCGCCTTGCGTGCCTTGGAGGGGTGACCCTGATATTGAGTCTTTGCTGCGGGACCTCTTAGCGACTAGTGCTTGGGTTACCTGGGGTCCTGTTTTGAAGTGCTCTGGGGGGCCTGTCGAGAGGACCATATCCCACGATCTGATTGTCGCCTACAACAGCTCCGACCCCGGCTCTTGAGGAGCTAGTGGACCGGCGGGGTCCCGCCATGACGCGCTCCAAAGGGAGCAAGGCTGAACCGACAGTGCCCCCCAGGGACAATTCAGTGGTGGCAATGTGGGGCAAAACGGGGGCAACGGCACCAGCGGCGGAAGCGCCGCGGGCCTCGGGGGACACAGCCCCGGTAACGCAGGCATTTATGACATCCTTCATGTCGGAACTGAAAATGGAGATCGGCTCCCTTCGCTCTGAGGTCCACACTTGTGTGCGGGAGCTGCGCCGGGAGGTCATGGACCTGGGAGATCTCGTAGACGGCCTGGAGAAGACAGTTGATGCCGGCACTGAGGATCAGGAGCTCCTGTGGCAACGCCTGGCGACGCTGGAGGAACAGCACATAGAGCTGCAGGCCAAACAAGAAGACCTGGAGAATAGGAGCCGCCGGAACAACCTCCGTATTCGCGGCGTACCACTCGGAGAAGAAGGGAAGAATGTCCTGACTTTTGTTGCGCAGCTCCTCCATGAGGTTTGGGGTGACAGCGATGCCTCACCACTGACCCTGGATCGCGCCCACCGGGTCTCCGGGCCGCCAGGGCGCCCAGGACTTCTCCCGGATATCCTGACGAGGGTCCACTTTTTCACGGAGAAGAAGGCCATCCTCCGGGCCGCGCGAAGCAAACCAAACCTTACTTTCAGGGGTCACAAAATCCTACATTTTCAAGACCTAGCGCCTAACACCCTCCAGCGGTGGAGAGCGTTCAGACCGGTGACTGAAAAACTGCGGCACCTGGGCATTGCTTACCAATGGGGCCATCCCTTTGCCCTTATCTTCCAGTGGGAGACCAAACGGAGAGTTATGCGGAAATTCGTGGAGGCGGCGCAGCTTCTGCAGCTCCCGACATCACCGCCAGCGAGTCCGGTGCGCCCACAAAGGCAGGAGCGTATTCCCGCTAAATCGTCCTGGACCACGGTCCAACGCCACCGCCAATCGCCCTGAATGGATGAGCAGTCTGCCTCCCAGACCAAGCAGGACATTATCACCCACATCAAGTCCCTGGAGGGAGACCGAGAGGAGGCTGCTTCTCGCTCTCCAACTCCCGTGATCTTGCAGGAGACTGTTCAGGACGGCTCATGATCTACTTGTTCGGGGGGTGAGTGCTCTCCCCCTTCCCTCAGGGCGCCACTGAGGATGACTGCCCTACCTGATTTTGCACCCCGGCTCCTATCTCTAGGGTGGGCGATGCTGGGGCTCCTACCCACGATGACCCCGGGACAGGCTATGCCCCTACCCCTGGTGATCACTGAGGGAGTGACATCCCTGGGCATACCCGAACCCCTGGGTGTAGGATGCCCGTTGGCGGATCGACTGGACTTGGCCCTGTTGGCCACTGTTGGATCATATATTTCCTCTTTGTTTTTCTCTTCCTTCTGGCCTTCCTTCCTTTCCTTCCTTCCTCCTCCTTTCTTCTTTACTTGTGCGGGGTGGGGGGCGGTGTGGCGATGGCGCCTGGCTCGAGTTGCGCTGGTGTGGGGTGTGGATGCAGATGGGCGGCTGCGGGGGGGGATGGAGGGGCGCAGGCGACTCCCCTTAGAACTTCAATATGACTGCCCCCTTGCCTAGTCCCCTAAACGCTTAACGTCAAGGGCCTCAGCTCCCCCAATCAGAGGCGACAGACCTGGCGATCCCTCTGCAGCAGAACCCTGACATCATATTTCTTCAGGAGACCCATCTTCTGCAGGCAGACGTTGGGCACATGGCTCACCCCAGATACCCCCTTCAATTTTGGGCTGCAGCAAGCACTAATACAGCAGGCGTGGCGATTCTGTGTAGACAGGGCTTCAGGCGGGGGGACACCAAGCCCTTCAGGAGTGACGACGGGCGCTTCCTCTGGGTGAGTGTGGGCGTTGGCCGATGCACTTTCACTTTATGTAATGTGTATGCACCCAACCAGCTGCAGGATCAGTACCTATGCATGCTTTTTAACACACACGTCCAGCGGGGAGATCCCTCCCTGATTCTGGGGGGAGATTTTAACCTAGTCTGGGACCCGATACAGACCGTAGTGATACCGCGGCCTACGGCTCTGGGGCTATGTCCTCTGTGCTGCGTACCCAGATCATGGACCTGGGACTCTACGATGTATGGCCGTACTGCTCCCCAGGGTTGACTGACTATTCGTTTTACTCCCATGCCCACCGCTCGTACTCCCATATCGACTATTTATTTATCTCTCATGCCCTGCTGAGGGATGTCTTGGGCTCCTCCATCTCTGCCATCTCGCTATCGGACCATGCGCACGTTGAATTGCTGCTACAAGATCCGTCCGTTTACCCCACTGAGAGGCGCGCTGGCGTCTACTGCCGAGCGTCCTGAGGGATGCAGCCGATGTAGATAGCATCAGGGTGTCCATAGACTCTTACTTCGCTAGCAACGACCTACCGGAGTCGCCCTTCCCTGTCATATGGGACACCTTCAAGGCGACCATTCGGGGGCACATCACCACTCTCTCGATTGCACGGGTTCGCGCGGCCAGGGCCCTCGAGGATACGCTAGAGAGAGATATAAAACATGAGGAGCAGCGGGACCACAAGAGCACCTCCGCAGTTTCCGCGCCTACTACACCGCGCTCTATCAGGAGGAGCTACCGGACCCAGGAGCTATGGCGGAGGTCCTGCAAGCCTATACGGGGATGCAGCTCCATCCGTGCCATGCACCGGCCTTGGAAACTCCGATTGTCCAGGAGGAGATAGCAGACTCCATACGAGGTCTTCCCCTAGGGAAAACTCCAGGACCGGATGGTCTGCCTTTATCTTTTTACCGTATGTTTCAGGCGCAGCTCGGAACTCACCTCTTGAGATTGTTTAACTCATTTACCGATGCGGCGGGCCCGTCCCGAGACATGAGAATGGCGGAGATAGCGCTGATTCTAAAACCCGGCAAGGATCCAACGCAGTGCGCCTCGTACCGCCCTGTAGCCTTGCTGAACACTGATTTTAAGATCTACACCAAACTACTGACGAGGCGTTTGGACCCCCACATGCCGGGTCTTGTGGACCCGGATCAGGTTGGCTTCATCCGCAATCGGCAGGGGGCAGACAACATCCGCAAAGTGGCTCACCTGGTGGGGAAGGCGCGTCACTGGAAAATTCCGGCCTGCCTCCTCTCGCTGGACGCGGAGAAGGCCTTTGACCGGGTGGCCTGGACCTTCTTACGGTCGGTCCTGGGCAAGATTGGATTGGGACCGGACATGATCACTAGGATCATGGCACCATACTTTGCTCCGCAGGCCCGAATTCGGATCAATGGACAGCTCTCGGCGCCGATCCCCATCCGCAGGGGCACCCGACAGGGATGCCCCCTATCGCCCTTGCTCTTCGTCCTAGTGGTGGAGCGGCTGGCGGCAATGATCCGTCGACCACCTGACATCCATGGCATCCACATGGGGGGCTGTGAGAACAAGGTGGCGCTGTTTGCTGAAGATCTTCTCCTCACCCTCACCCGCCCTGACGAGATTCTGCCGGCACTCCACTCTGCGCTGACCCTTTTCGAGCGAGCCTCGGGCCTTAAGATTAACCACGGCAAGTCCTGGGCCCTCAACATAACCGTTCCTGAGGCGGACGTTCCTCGCCTCAAGCAGCTGGCGCCATACCAGTGGGCCGCCCAGAGCATCCGTTACCTCGGATTGCAGATAACCCCTTCCCTGGACACATGGTCGCAAGTCAACTGGCGGGAGTGCCGACGATCGGTCCTGGAGGAATTACGACAGTGGAAGCCCCTGACATGGCTGGGCAGGCTCAACGCCGTCAAAATGTCAATCCTCCCTAAAATCCTTTACCTATTTCAGTGTCTCCCCACGCCCATCCCGCTTAGCAACATCCGCGATCTCCAGCGTGCCCTCACAGCCTTGATCTGGGGCGGTAAGAGGCCTCGATTCTCTCAGAAATTGTTAATGACACTGCGGGATAGGGGGGACTGGCTAGCCCTGACTTACTGGATTACTACTGGGCTTCGCACCTCCGCTTTGTGGTGGAGTGGGGAGTGATGGAGAGTGAGAAGTGATGGCATCACATGGACCGGGCTGTTACGGGGCGTACCATCTGGGACCTAGCCTGGCATCAGCGGGCGGCACGCTCTAAGAGTGCCTACTTGGCGGTCCCCACGAAGATGGTGCTCGACATCTGGGATGCGGTAGCGGTGCGCAGAGGCCTGATGACTTTTCCTTCGCCTCACACCCCGATCGTAGGGAATCCGTCTTTTCCGCCGGCACATCGAACGCGGGCCTTTGCCAAGTGGATGCAAGGGGACTGCAGGGTGGTTACGGACCTATTTGAGGGGGGCAAACTAAAATCCTTCACCCAATGTAGAGAGTTCTGTGTCCCTGTGACGGCACAACTGCTGTATACCCAGCTACGTCATTGGGTGACGGCAGATACAATGTACCAGGCACCCACGCGCGCCTTCACCCTTTTTGAGCGGCTGGCCCGCCACCCCATCGAATCCAAAGGACTGGTGTCTCGTATTTACCAGATCCTGCAACACCCGCAGACGCCGCCTTCCCATCCTTCTCAGGACAGATGGCAGGCATTGTCAGACACGGACATTACCCCTGCGCAATGGCATAGGCTCTGGCGGGACATCCCCAAAATATACCGTAGCATCCCACAGCGGGAAAATGCCTATAAATTAATGACTCAATGGTATTATACTCCTCAGCGCCTGCAACAGATGTTTCCTACCTCCTCACCACTGTGTTGGCGGTGTCGATCTGCAACGGGGGATCTCATTCATATCTGGTGGGCGTGCCCAGCACTAACTCTCTACTGGAAGGAGTACCTTAGCCACATCAGGGGGGTGCTGGGGTTCCCTCTGCCTGAACTCGCTCCCACCATCCTGCTGGGTGTTAAACCTGCTGCCCTAAAGGCCCTTACCAGGAGTGATTGGATCCTGGCGCTCCAAATGCTGGGTGCTGCCAAACAGCTCATAGCCTTATACTGGAAGAAGCCCAAAGCCCCTCCAATAGCAGCTTAGTTCGTACACCTCTGGCATGTCCTTACGATGGAGCTCTTCACAGCCCGCTTGCAGACGCGCGACACCCGCTTCCAAGCTGTGTGGCAGCCCCTAGTCAAATACCT
Organism: Lissotriton helveticus; assembly: GCF_964261635.1. Taxonomy (NCBI): domain Eukaryota; kingdom Metazoa; phylum Chordata; class Amphibia; order Caudata; family Salamandridae; genus Lissotriton; species Lissotriton helveticus. The sequence continues at coordinate 927,421,766 of NC_136057.1, forward strand.
TTGTGCAGTTGAACGTGCGCGCTACGTGCCTATCAAACTCAGGGCGCTGAGATTGTTTGAGGATGCTCTTGCCCCCCTTGATCCAAGCAGATTGCTGCCATGACTGCCCCCCTATGCTGCGCCTCACCGCTGCCGTCAATAGGCTGGAACATAGAGTCCTCCTCTCTCCGCGCACTGTCTCTATTCTTGCTCTCCTATCCCTCCTCCTTTCCCTGCTTATCCTTCTCTGGCTGTTCTTCTTCTTGCTGTCACGGTCTGCCATTCGGGCCCTGATGCCCTGTTGCAATGGTTGTTCCATACGGGCCTGTTGCCCGTCTATAGCATAGAACGGCGCCCTGGATCCTACCACTCCACAGGTCTACCTAATGTTGTGCTCTGCCATTAGATCGCGGCCGGCCCCTCTGGGGTTGTAGGCGCAACACTGTGTATAACTCTCCCCCCCCTGGAATTTAATGCCATCTGATTTGCTCTTCTTTTACGCGGCCGGCCCTGAATAGGGTTGTAGGCTTATCGCTGTGTATCTGATTCCCCTGTGGAGTATGACCCTTTCACCTTGCTGAAAATAAAAACAGATTTGAACAAAATACTTCCCACACAGGCTCAAAGCAAAGAGAGCACAAGTCCAAACACACACACACACAGTGTAGTGTGCCATTTGTGTGGATGAGCCCATCAGCACCCCATGACTTTACAAATGCTAAAATGCAACACAATGCAATGATCCAGACACTAAAAGACTGCTCTGGTTACCTCTTACATCTTATTAAAATTCAACACTGCAGTCCTCACTTGTAAAATATCAGGGAATTAAGATCCTAAACATAAAAAATTGTGAAATGTGACGTGGCAAAACTAAGTTTTTGTATAAATGGAACAAGGGAACCCAGGGCGCAATAAGCTAAGGACCTTGGGTAGGTATTTATTCAAGAGGAACAGTGGTCCTTAGACAATGGGGAGAATATTTACAGGAATAAATATAGACTAAATAGAACTATATTATTAGGAAACATATCCAGCCGGATAGTTTTTAATATCACAATAAAAGTTATTCGTAAAGAAATTTACATAAGGTGGAAGTGGGACACCAGCCGATGTCCGACTAACCCAATGGACACACAAACATAACATACACAAATAATAGGCAAAAGAAGGTCATCCAAATATCATAAATTATAAACAGATGATCCGCAGTATACACATATGCATGAGCAATTGTTTGTCAACTATGCAGTTAGTGCATTTATGGTCGACGACGTTTCGAACCGTACAACATTTTTTGGTTCATCCTCAGGACAGACAATTATTGCCTAAAGGAGTGACAATCCAAATCATGTCACACAATGGGGCAGAGCTAATGGTATATTTAGCTCGGAGTCGATAATTATAGAAGGAGGGAATATTTGTCCTTCGGGATTGCCAGTCGACAACTGATAAGTGACCGGAAGTCTTGCCGCGTGACAAGCGCACAATTTGTAAAAATGAATCGTCTGGGTCGGTGCCCAGGGAATGCGATCGGAATATAATTGCGTAGGTCCTCAATGGGGGTCCTTACACGGAGGGGAGATTCCTGCACCTTGCTGAAAATAAAAACAGATTTGAAACAAAATACTTCCCACATAGGCTCAAAGCAAAGAGAGCGCAAGTCCAAACACACACCCACACAGTGTAGTGTGCCATTTGTGTGGATGAGCCCATCAGCACCCCATGACTTTACAAATGCTAAAATGCAACACAATGCAATGATCCAGACACTAAAAGACTGCTCTGGTTACCTCTTACATCTTATTAAAATTCAACACTGCAGTCCTCACTTGTAAAATATCAGGGAATCAAGATCCTAAACATAAAAAATTGCGAAATGTGACGTGGCAAAACTAAGGGCTTATTACCAGTCTGGAGGTCCACGGACCGCCTGAATCAAAGCGGCACTGCAGTGGTAGTTTTCCGACCACCCTATGATGACCAGGATGGTTGGGCCACCCTGGGACCACCACGACCGCTTGTTGGGCGGCGGTATTGAGGCCTCAAAATGCTTGGCAGGGCCGTTGCAGCCCTGCCAAGCTTATTATGAGTTACCTCACTGCCACACTTTTCTTGACAGTGTGACCGCCATGAAAAGTGTGTCGGTGAGGAAACAAAGGGGGCCCTACAGGGCCCGCTGGTGCCTAACACCATGTGGATCCACGCAAGGGGTCACAAAGTGTGCCCCATGCGTGCATGCACACCAGTATCTGCACAGCATGGACTGCATCAGTCCGGGCCGTGCAGGTACTGCCTTTGATGTTCATAGGCACCGCCCTGGGAACGCCAAAAAACAGCCCGCCAGACAGGAGAAAGCTCCTAATATGGCGGGCAGTTCATACATGGGTTTGACAGTGCTGGAGCAGGGCGGTGCCGCTCCTGAACCGCCAAACTCATAATAAGGCTCTAAGACAGAACGCGTGCAGACACTTTCAGTGCCCCAGGATGGAAAGAATTTGAGGTAGAAGGAGTTTTACATTCACAGACAAACCAAAGTTATCTATGGCATACACACAACCAACCAAGTGAGACCATGTTGTGTGTGTGTGTATTTCTGACTGACACTTGGTATGCACTACCCATGAATGTCAGGGAGGAAAGCACTCCCCCAAGTTAAGGAAACTGCTGAAAACCAATTTTTTTTATCATATGGCTTGGTATTAAGGTCAGGGCTCTACCCTTTCCAGGACCTCAACTTTTTTAAACTTGATTGGTTTGCTCATTGTACAAATCATATTTTTTTTAAGTTGTCTGAGAAGAAATTACGTTGTGGTCTATGAGAAGGTAGCTGCATCGCACTTTCGCAATGGACGAGCACACGTGGGTGGGAGGGAGGTACGGAAAGTGTCTCTTGAGTTCCCCTCTTAAATTGTGCTAGAGTGATGGAGTGCGTCTTTGGACCACATGTTTCAGCATTAGGAATAGCGAATACCTAAATGCGATATTCTGCGAATTGCAATTAGGTAATCGCTATTCCAAATGTATGAAACTTCAAGACTTTCATTTAGCGATTCCTAGGGGGTCGCAAATTGACCTACCTCATTAATAATAATGAGGTAGGTGGCAATTTGCGAGTCCCTAAGAAAAAATGACGGGGATGGTGGCCTCCTGGGGTCAGCTGAGCAACATGTCTGTGATTGCTTTTCAATATAGCAATCATTTGTTTTTAAATGCAGTCTATTTTAATAAAGGAAATCAGGATCTGTTTAAAGAAAAAAAATGAAAAGTTTTCTTGTCATTTTTTAAGAGCAGGCAGTGGTCCATGGGTTAAAAGATGTTTTCGCCACCATTGCCAATGGAGAACCCCTTTCCATTTGCGAATGGGTTACCACCAATTTGAAGTTGGTGGTAAAATGTGAATATTTTGCAAACGCATTCATGGTCACAAAACATTCATATATACTGCTGCGAATCGGTATTTGGAATGGATGCCCTAAACACGCCCCTTCCAAATACCGAATCGGAAACCCATTTTGCGATTCGGTAACAGGTTGCCGAATCGCAAAATAGGGTTTGATACATAGAAAAAGCCTTTTTGGCATTCGCAAATGGGCCTATTCTGTGAATCGGTCTGTTTGCAAACGCAAAATAGGTTGATACATGTGGCCCTTAGTTTTGAACAGGCCTAGGATTTAAACTAAACTTTGGCCTGTCAAAAATGTCCAAGTGGTTCCACACTTCTGGAGGCTGTGTCTCGAAAAGGGCAATGAGGGCATGGTTGAATCATGGCAGCCGACCCTGTCCTGAAAGCAGCTTCGCAGCGTGCAACTCGCTGGGGAAATGCCCTGGAGGCTGAATGGCTAGTCCAGTGTCTTTCAGGGGTGATTTATCCACAGCTTACCTGCAAAGACATAGCAAGCTTGCTTCTTTTTAATCTCCTGTATGCTATCAACATCCCCATCCTTAACAATCAGCATCAAAGTATTTGTGGTAAATTAAGGGAAGAGAAGGCACATTTTTAGCATTTGCCCTGGGAGGAAATGTATTTTGAAATGCAACTAATTGCTACCCATCACTCAATCACATAATCCGCTCTCACAACCAGACTCCTGCTGCGATGTAACTTCAAGAATTACTGTTCCTTTGAGTCAAACACATTTCCTCTCAATTCTCTTTAGATTCTCAGATTCAAAGCTCACATCTTCGAGTCATGGCTCTGCAACATTTGCAAAGATTAAATGAAGTATTTTGAGTACATAATTCTTGTGGGTGGTAAACATTTCACATGGTTCCTTTTCAGTGTAGTTCACACAGCCACTGCTGGTAGTCTTGATCTTCTCATTGATAATGTGGGACTACAAGAACTAGAACTTAAGAGTAAAAGTAGGGTTTGATTGCCTACTCTTGCCATGTATGCACAATGGAAGATTGCTTGCCCAGTAGCCAGCCGCATGGCACAGTTCACCTTCCCCTTTTCTGGCTACCGGTCCCCATTTAATCAGAAGCACTGTCATGACTTCCTAATTTTGAAACCAACATAGCTTTGTATGCTGGAACTTGTAGGCCTGCCGCTGTAATACTGAATGTACCTATCCAGACAGCAAACTGCTGTTGACTAAGAAGCAAGAATTGGAAAACAAAGATGAGATGAAACTCCGCTTCCGGCTGGACTGGCCAATCTGGAACTCGGTCATTTCCCGGTAGGCTGCAGGCCAAGGAGCCGGGAGCTGCTCTCACGTAAGGATGGGCTGCGATGAGGCAACATGCCCTCACTGCCTCATCCCATTGGCTGGCTGCACCCTGCAGTCGATGGCGCTAGTTTTTCACTGGGATGAGTTCTGTTTGTTTTCTCTGGGGTTTTTTTCTTTCGCGGAATTCCTATCGTTGCTCGCAACCATTTTGCCTCCCTTCTATAGTTGTTGATTAGGGTGACCAGAATTTTAAAGCCAAAAACTGGGACATTTCACAAAAACAGAAGAAGGACTACAATTTTACTTCAAGTGATGAGAGCGCTCATCAGCAGAGATTTACAGAACAGGCAGTAAGTACATACATAAAATGCAATTTTTAAGCCCAGTAGCTTGCCTTTTTAGGTCGAGGACCTAAAGGCTGCGCTTGCGCAGTCTGGGGTCGGAGATTTAATGTCTCTTAGTAGCTCAGTAGATCCCACCTCCTTGCCCCGTCTCTTCCCTATTGGCTGGCTTCCGAAACGGAGGCCAGCCGTTGGAGGAGAGATCCGTCACTCCGATGTAGCCCCGTCCTTTTAGGATTTGGGGGCGTCATTTTTGATGTTCTTTAGACAGTGACGTTGTCTGTCACTCAGAACTTCAAAACCAGGCCCCCATGTCCGAAAATGGCCGTAGCATTCTAAATGCCATTTTCCCCTGATCGTCTCTGCTAGAAGTCGCTGTTACGAAGCTCTTGAAACGGGTAAGTATGTTGTTGTTGTTTTCGTTTAGATGTAAGCCATGTTTGTTTTTTTAGGCTAATCATATGTTTCTTTTCTTTTTTCTAGGTCCAACATGGCCCGTGGCGTCTCCCTGCAGCCGTGTGCACCGCTGTGCACGAAGCTGTTCAGACGGGTATGTATGTTGTTGTTGTTTTCGTCTAAAAGTAAGCCATGTTTGTTTTTTTAGGCTAATCTTATGTTTCTTTTCTTTTTTCTAGGTCCAACATGGCCCGTGGCGTCTCCCTGCAGCGATGTGCACCGCTGTGCACGGAGTGGTTCCGATCCGCGGCTCTTTTGCAGTTTGAGGTAAGCTATCTTTTCTTTTGCAATAATCTTATTTTTTTTTGTCTTTTAGAGGTCCAACATGGCCCGGGGCGTCTCCCTGCAGCCGTGTGCACCGCTGTGCACGAAGCTGTTCAGACGGGTATGTATGTTGTTGTTGTTTTCGTCTAAAAGTAAGCCATGTTTGTTTTTTTAGGCTAATCTTATGTTTCTTTTCTATTTTTCTAGGTCCAACATGGCCCGTGGCGTCTCCCTGCAGCGATGTGCACCGCTGTGCACGGAGTGGTTCCGATCCGCGGCTCTTTTGCAGTTTGAGGTAAGCTATCTTTTCTTTTGCAATAATCTTATGTTTTTTTTGTCTTTTGTAGGTCCAACATGGCCCATTTTGTTTATTTCGCTAATCTTATGTTTATTTCTTTGTTTTTCAGGTTTAACATGGCCCGTGTCTTCTCCGTGCAGCTGTGTGCTCCGCTGTGCACGAAGTTGTTCCGACGGGTATGTATGCTGCTGTTTTGCTGTTAGAGGTAAGCCATTTTGTTTATTTTGCTAATCTTATGTTTATTTCTTTGTTTTTCAGGTCCAATATGGCCCGTGTCGTCTCCGTGCAGCTGTGTGCACTGCTGTGCACGAAGTGGTTCAGACAGGTATGTATGCTGGTGTTTTGCTGTTGGAGGTAAGTCATTTTGTTTATTTTGCTAATCTTATGTTTATTTCTTTGTTTTTCAGGTCCAATATGGCCCGTGGCGTCTCCGTGCAGCTGTGTGCTCCGCTGTGCACGAAGTGGTTCAGACAGGTATGTATGCCGCTGTTTTGCTGTTAGAGGTAAGCCATTTTGTTTATTTTGCTAATCTTATGTTTATTTCTTTGTTTTTCAGGTCCAATATGGCCCGTGGGTCTCCGTGCAGCTGTGTGCACTGCTGTGCACGAAGTGGTTCAGATAGGTATGTATGCTGCTGTTTTGCTGTTAGAGGTAAGCCATTTTGTTTATTTTGCTAATCTTATGTTTATTTCTTTGTTTTTCAGGTCCAATATGGCCCGTGGCGTCTCCGTGCAGCTGTGTGCACTGCTGTGCACGAAGTGGTTCCGACGGGTATGTATGCTGCTGTTTTGCTGTTAGAGGTAAGCCATTTTGTTTATTTTGCTAATCTTATGTTTATTTCTTTGTTTTTCAGGTCCAATATGGCCCGTGGCGTCTCCGTGCAGCTGTGTGCACCGTTGTGCTCGAACTGGTCCAGATATGCTGCTCTTTTGCTGTTTGAGGTCATCTATCTTTTTGATTTTGCTAATCTTAGGTTTTTTTCTCTCTTTTCTAGGTACAACATGGCCCGTGTCGTCTCCGTGCAGCTGTGTGCACTGCTGTGCACGAAGTGGTTCAGACAGGTATGTATGCTGCTGTTTTGCTGTTGGAGGTAAGCCATTTTGTTTATTTTGCTAATCTTATGTTTATTTCTTTGTTTTTCAGGTCCAATATGGCCCGTGGCGTCTCCGTGCAGCTGTGTGAACTGCTGTGCACGAAGTGGTTCAGACAGGTATGTATGCTGCTGTTTTGCTGTTAGAGGTAAGCCATTTTGTTTATTTTGCTAATCTTATGTTTATTTCTTTGTTTTTCAGGTCCAATATGGCCCGTGGCGTCTCCGTGCAGCTGTGTGCACTGCTGTGTACGAAGTGGTTCAGACAGGTATGTATGCTGCTGTTTTGCTGTTAGAGGTAAGCCATTTTGTTTATTTTGCTAATCTTATGTTTATTTCTTTGTTTTTCAGGTCCAATATGGCCCGTGGCGTGTCCGTGCAGCTGTGTGCACTGCTGTGCAAGAAGTGGTTCAGACGGGTATGTATGCTGCTGGTTTTCAGTTAAGGTAAGGCATTTGGTTTATTTTGCTAATGTTTATTTCTTTGTTTTTCAGGTCCAATATGGCCAGTGGCGTCTCCCTGCAGCTGTGTGCACTGCTGTTCACGAAGTGGTTCAGACAGGTATGTATGCTGCTGTTTTTAAGTTAAGGTAAGGCATTTGGTTTATTTTGCTAATCTTATGTCTATTTCTTTGTTTTTCAGGTCCAATATGGCCCGTGCCGTCTCCGTGCAGCTGTGTGCTCCACTGTGCACGAAGTTGTTCCGACAGGTATGTATGCTGCTGTTTTTCAGTTAAGGTAAGGCATTTTGTTTATTTTGCTAATCTTATGTTTATTTCTTTGTTTTTCAGGTCCAATATGGCCCGTGGCGTCTCCGTGCAGCTGTGTGCACTGCTGTGCACGAAGTGGTTCAGACAGGTATGTATGCTGCTGTTTTTCAGTTAAGGTAAGGCATTTGGTTTATTTTGCTAATCTTATGTTTATTTCTTTGTTTTTCAGGTCCAATATGGCCCGTGGCGTCTCCGTGCAGCTGTGTGCACCGTTGTGCACGAACTGGTTCCGATATTCTGCTCTTTTGATGTTCGAGGTAATCTATCTTTTTGATTTTGCTAATCTTAGTTTTTTTTCTCTCTTTTCTAGATACAACATGGCCCGTGTCGTCTCCGTGCAGCTGTGTGCACTGCTGTGCACGAAGTGGTTCAGACAGGTATGTATGCTGCTGTTTTTCAGTTAAGGTAAGGTGTTTGGTTTATTTTGCTAATCTTATGTTTATTTCTTTGTTTTTCAGGTCCAATATGGCCCGTGGCGTCTCCGTGCAGCTGTGTGCACTGCTGTGCACGAAGTGGTTCAGACAGGTATGTATGCTGCTGTTTTTCAGTTAAGGTAAGGCATTTTGTTTATTTTGCTAATCTTATGTCTATTTCTTTGTTTTTCAGGTCCAATATGGCCCGTGCCGTCTCCGTGCAGCTGTGTGCTCCACTGTGCACGAAGTTGTTCCGACAGGTATGTATGCTGCTGTTTTTCAGTTAAGGTAAGGCATTTTGTTTATTTTGCTAATCTTATGTTTATTTCTTTGTTTTTCAGGTCCAATATGGCCCGTGGCGTCTCCGTGCAGCTGTGTGCACTGCTGTGCACGAAGTGGTTCAGACAGGTATGTATGCTGCTGTTTTTCAGTTAAGGTAAGGCATTTGGTTTATTTTGCTAATCTTATGTTTATTTCTTTGTTTTTCAGGTCCAATATGGCCCGTGGCGTCTCCGTGCAGCTGTGTGCACCGTTGTGCACGAACTGGTTCCGATATTCTGCTCTTTTGATGTTCGAGGTAATCTATCTTTTTGATTTTGCTAATCTTAGTTTTTTTTCTCTCTTTTCTAGATACAACATGGCCCGTGTCGTCTCCGTGCAGCTGTGTGCACTGCTGTGCACGAAGTGGTTCAGACAGGTATGTATGCTGCTGTTTTTCAGTTAAGGTAAGGCATTTGGTTTATTTTGCTAATCTTATGTTTATTTCTATCACTCACTGCTGCACTCTCTCCTCAGCCTCTTACTGCACCATCCCTTCACTCTCTCCTCAGCTCCACTATACCGTCTCTTCACTGTTGCACTCTCCTTAGTCTCTCACTGCGCCATCCTTTCACTGATGCACTCTCTCCTCAGCCTCTCCCTCCACTGTCCCTTCACTGATGCACTCTCCTCAGCCTCTCACTGCACCGTCCCTTCACTGATGCACTCTCTGCTCAGCCCCCCATTGCATTGTCGCCTTAACTGCTGCACTCTCTCCTCAGCCTCTCCCTGCACCATCCTTTCACTGATGCACTCTCTCCTCAGCCTCTCCCTCCACTGTCCCTTCACTGATGCACTCTCCTCAGCCTCTCACTGCACCGTCCCTTCACTGATGCACTCTCTGCTCACCCCCCCATTGCATTGTCGCCTTAACTGCTGCACTCTCCTCAGCCTCTCCCTGCACCGTCCCTTCACTGATGCACTCTGTTCAGCCCCCCATTGCATCGTCCCTTCACTGCTGCACTTTCCTCAGCCTCTCACTGCACCGTCCCTTCACTGATGCACTCTCTGCTCAGCCCCCCATTGCATTGTCGCCTTAACTGCTGCACTCTCCTCAGCCTCTCCCTGCACCGTCCCTTCACTGATGCACTCTGTTCAGCCCCCCATTGCATCGTCCCTTCACTGCTGCACTTTCCTCAGCCTCTCACTGCACCATCCCTTCACTGCAGCACTCTCTCCTCAGCCTCTTCCTGCGCCATCGCTTCACTGCTGCACTCTCTGCTCAGCCCCCCCATCCAGGCTGCAGCCCTCACTCCTCCACTGCACCATCACTCACTGCTGCACTCTCTCTCAGCCTCTCACGGTACTATCCCTTCACTGCTGCACTCTCTTCAGTCTCTCACTGCACCATCCCTTCACTGCTGCACTCTCTCCTCAGCCTCTCCCTGCACCGTCCCTTCACTGATGCACTCTCTCCACAGCCTCTCCCTGCACCGTCCCTTCACTGATGCACTCTCTCTACAGCCTCTCCCTGCACCGTCCATTCACTGATGCACTCTCTGCTCAGCCTCCCATTGCATCGTCCCTTCACTGCTGCACTCCCTTCAGCCTCTCCCTGCACCGTCCCTTCACTCATGCACTCTCTGCTCAGCCCCCCATTGCATCGTCCCTTCACTGCTGCACTCTCCTCAGCCTCTCCCTGCACCGTCCCTTCACTGGTGCACTCTCCTCAGCCTCTCACTGCATTATCCCTTCACTGCTATGCTCTCTCCTCAGTCCCACTGTACAGTCCCTTCACTGCTGCACTCTCTGCTCAGCCCCCCACTGCACCGTCCTTTTAATTCTGCACTCTTCTCAGCCTCTCCCTGCACCGTCTCTTCACTGCTGCACTCTCTGCTCAGCCTCTCCCTGCACTGTCCCTTCACTGATGCACTCTCTCCTCAGCCTCTCCCTGCACTGTCCCTGCACTGTCCCTTCACTGCTGCACTCTCCTCAGCCTCTCCTTGCACCGTCCCTTCACTGATGCACTCTCTGCTCAGCCCCCATTGCATCGTCCCTTCACTGCTGCACTCTCTGCTCAGCCTCTCCCTGCACTGTCCCTTCACTGATGCACTCTCTCCTCAGCCTCTCCCTGCACTGTCCCTGCACTGTCCCTTCACTGCTGCACTCTCCTCAGCCTCTCCTTGCACCGTCCCTTCACTGATGCACTCTCTGCTCAGCCCCCATTGCATCGTCCCTTCACTGCTGCACTCTCCTCAGCCTCTCCCTGCACCATCCCTTCACTGACGCACTCTCTGCTCAGCCCCCCCATTACATCGTCCCTTCATTGCTGCACTCTCTGCTCAGCCCCCCCATCCAGGCTGCAGCCCTCACTCCTCCACTGCACCATCACTCACTGCAGCACTCTCTCCTCAGCCTCTTACGGTACCGTCCCTTCACTGATGCACTCTCCTCAGCCTCTCACTGATGCACCATCCCTTCACTCTCTCCTCAGCTCCACTATACCGTCCCTTCACTGTTGCACTCTGCACCCTCCCTTCACTGCTGCACTCTCTGCTCAGCCTCTCCTTGCACCGTCCCTTCACTGATGCACTCTCTGCTCAGCCCCCATTGCATCGTCCCTTCACTGCTGCACTCTCTGCTCAGCCTCTCCCTGCACTGTCCCTTCACTGATGCACTCTCTCCTCAGCCTCTCCCTGCACTGTCCCTGCACTGTCCCTTCACTGCTGCACTCTCCTCAGCCTCTCCTTGCACCGTCCCTTCACTGATGCACTCTCTGCTCAGCCCCCATTGCATCGTCCCTTCACTGCTGCACTCTCCTCAGCCTCTCCCTGCACCATCCCTTCACTGACGCACTCTCTGCTCAGCCCCCCCATTACATCGTCCCTTCATTGCTGCACTCTCTGCTCAGCCCCCCCATCCAGGCTGCAGCCCTCACTCCTCCACTGCACCATCACTCACTGCAGCACTCTCTCCTCAGCCTCTTACGGTACCGTCCCTTCACTGATGCACTCTCCTCAGCCTCTCACTGATGCACCATCCCTTCACTCTCTCCTCAGCTCCACTATACCGTCCCTTCACTGTTGCACTCTGCACCCTCCCTTCACTGCTGCACTCTCTGCTCAGCCTCTCCCTGCACCGTCCATTCACTGATGCACTCTCTGCTCAGCCTCCCATTGCATCGTCCCTTCACTGCTGCACTCTCCTCAGCCTCTCCCTGCACTGTCCCTTCACTCATGCACTCTGCTCAGCCCCCCCATTGCATCGTCCCTTCACTGCTGCACTCTCCTCAGCCTCTCCCTTCACCGTCCCTTCACTGGTGCACTCTCCTCAGTCTCTCACTGCACCATCCCTTCACTCTCTCCTCAGCTCCACTATACCGTCTCTTCACTGTTGCACTCTCCTCAGTCTCTCACTGCACCATCCTTTCACTGCTGCACTCTCTCCTCAGCCTCTCCCTGCACCATCCCTTCACTGATGCACTCTCTCCTCAGCCTCTCCCTGCACCGGCCCTTCACTGATGCACTCTCTCCTCAGCCTCTCCCTGCACCGTCCCTTTATTGCTGCACTCTCTCCTTAGCCTCTCCTTGCACCGGCCCTTCACTGCTGCACTCTCCTCAGCCTCTCCTTGCACCGTCCCTTCACTGATGCACTCTCTGCTCAGCCCCCCATTGCATTGTCCCTTCATTGCTGCACTCTCTGCTCAGCCCCGCCCCCCATCCAGGCTGCAGCCCTCACTCCTCCACTGCACCATCACTCACTGCTGCACTCTCTCCTCAGCCTCTTACGGTACCGTCCCTTCACTCTCTCCTCAGCTCCACTATACCGTCCCTTCAAACTCTCTCTCTCACTACCTCACTCTCACTACCCCACTCTCTCTTTCACTAACTCACTCACTACCTCACTATCTCTCACACTACTACACTATCTCTCATTCACTCTCTCTCTACCTCAATCTCTACCTCACTACTCAACTCTCTCTTTCTCACAGCATCACAATATCACTACCACAGTAACTATCTCTCTAACACACTACTTCACAACTTCACTCTCTCTATCTCACTACCTCACCCTCTCTACATCACTACCTCACTCTATCTATTACTATCTCACTGCCTCACTATATCATGACACTCTCAAAAATTCACTACAACACTCTCTCACTATCTCACAACTTCTCTCTCTCTCTCTCTCTAACTCACTGCTTCACTCTCTCTCTATCTCACTACCTCACACTCTCTCTATATACTACCTCACTCTATTTCTATCTCACTATCTCTCTCTCACTATATCACGACACTCTCTCTAAAGTTCACTACATCACTCTCTCACTACCACACAACTTCACTCTCTCTCTAACTCACTACTTCACTCTCTCTCTATCTCACTACCGCACTCTCTCTCTCTCTCTCTCAAATAGACTAACTGACTTTCACTCTCTCATACACTACCTCACTCTCTCTCTAGCTCACTACTTCACAACATCTCTCTGTTTCTATCTCAATACAGCACAACAACTCTCACCCTCACTACCTCATTCTTTCACTACCTCACTCTCTCTCACTACCTCTCTATATCTACTTCACTCTCCCACAAAACAAAAATAACTACATCACTACTCAAATTATATCTATAACACTATCTCACTCTCTCTCTCACTAACTCTCTCCATAACATCACTCTATCTATTTCCATATCACTCTCACTACCTAACTATAACACAAGTCACTCACTCAAAAAATAACTACAACACTCTCTCGCTGACTCACTCTCTATCTCACTAGCTCACAAGTTCACTCTCTCTCTCCAACTCACTACGTCACTCTCTATCTCACTAACTCACTCTCTCTCTTTCTATCTCACTAAGTCACTTTCACTCTCTCTTACACTACCTCAGTCCTTCTCTATCTCACTATGTCATAACATCACTCATTGTTTCTATCTCACTACCACCAAAATCACTCTCCATCACTAACTCACTCTTTCACTACCTCACTCTCTCTGTCTCACTCTATCTACCTCACTCTCTCTCTCACTACCTCACTCTCTCTATTTCTATCTCACTAAGTCACTTTCACTCTCTTTCACTACCTCACTCTCTGTCTCTGTTTTCGTTCAGAGGTAAGCCATTTTGTTTTGTTTTTTGCTAATCTTATGTTTATTCTCTCTTTTCTAGGTTCAACATGGCCTGTGGCGATTCCCTTCAGCGATGTGCACGGCTGTGCACAGAGTTGTTCAGACAGGTATGTATGTTGATTTTAGTTTATGTTAGAGGTAAGGCATATTTTTATTTTTACACTGCACTGTCCTTTTACTGCTGCACTCTCTCCTCAGCCTCTCCCTGCGCCATTGCTTCACTGCTGCACTCTCTGCTCAGCCCCCCCATCCATGCTGCAGCCCTCACTCCTCCACTGCACCATCACTCACTGCTGCACTCTCTCCTCAGCCTCTCACGGTACCATTGCTTCACTGATGCACTCTCCTCAGCCTCTTACTGCACCATCCCTTCACTCTCTCCTCAGCTCCAATATACCGTCTCTTCCCTGTTGCACTCTCCTCAGTCTCTCACTGCACCATCCTTTCACTGCTGCACTCTCTCCTCAGCCTCTCCCTGCACCATCCTTTCACTGATGCACTCTCTCCTCAGCCTCTCCCTGCACTGTCCCTTCACTGATGCACTCTCCTCAGCCTCTCCCTGCACCATCCCTTCACTGATGCACTCTCTGCTCAGCTCCCCTTTGCATCGTCCCTTCACTGCTGCACTCTCCTCAGCCTCTCCCTGCACCGTCCCTTCACTGATGCACTCTCTGTTCAGCCCCCGATTGCATCGTCCCTTCACTGCTGCACTTTCCTCAGCCTCTCACTGCACCATCGCTTCACTGCAGCACTCTCTCCTCAGCCTCTCCCGGCGCCATCGCTTCACTCTCTGCTCAGCCCCCCCATCCAGGCTGCAGCCCTCACTCCTCCACTGCACCATCACTCACTGCTGCACTCTCTCTCAGCCTCTCACGGTACTGTCCCTTCACTGCTGCACTCTCCTCAGCCTCTCACTGCACCATCCCTTCACTGCTGCACTCTCTTCAGTCTCTCACTGCACCATCCCTTCACTGCTGCACTCTCTCCTCAGCCTCTCCCTGCACCGTCCCTTCACTGATGCACTCTCTCCACAGCCCCTCCCTGCACCGTCCCTTCACTGCTGCACTCTCTGCTCAGCCTCTCCCTGCACCGTCCATTCACTGATGCACACTCTGCTCAGCCTCCCATTGCATCGTCCCTTCACTGCTGCACTCTCTTCAGCCTCTCCCTGCACCGTCCCTTCACTGGTGCACTCTCCTCAGTCTCTCACTGCACCATCCCTTCACTGCTGCACTCTCTCCTCAGCCTCTCCCTGCACCGTCCCTTTATTGCTGCACTCTCTCCTTAGCCTCTCCTTGCACCGTCCCTTCACTGCTGCACTCTCCTCAGCCTCTCACTGCACCGTCACTTCACTGCTGCACTCACTCCTCCTCCCCACTGCACCGTCCCTTCACTGCTGCACTCTCCTCAGCCTCTCACTGCATTATCCCTTCACTGCTACACTCTCTCCTCAGTCCCACTGCACCGTCCCTTCACTGCTGCACTCTATGCTCAGCCCCCCACTGCACCGTCCTTTTACTGCTGCACTCTCTGCTCAGCCCCCCACTGCACCGTCCTTTTACTGCTGCACTCTCCTCAGCTTCTCCCTGCACCGTCCCTTCACTGCTGCACTCTCTGCTCAGCCTCTCCCTGCACTGTCCCTTCACTGATGCACTCTCTCCTCAGCCTCTCCCTGCACTGTCCCTGCACTGTCCCTTCACTGCTGCACTCTCCTCAGCCTCTCCCTGCACCATCCATTCACTGACGCACTCTCTGCTCAGCCCACCATTGCATCGTCCCTTCATTGCTGCACTCTCTGCTCAGCCCCGCCCCCCATCCAGGCTGCAGCCCTCACTCCTCCACTGCACCATCACTCACTGCTGCACTTTCTCCTCAGCCTCTTATGGTACCGTCCCTTCACTGATGCACTCTCCTCAGCCTCTCACTGCACCATCCCTTCACTCTCTCCTCAGCTCCACTATACCGTCCCTTCGAACTCTCTCTCTCACTACCTCACTCTCTCTATCACTACCTCACTCTCTCTTTCACTAACTCACTATCTCTCTCACTACCTCACTATCTCTCACACTACTACACTATCTCTCATTCACTCTCTCTCTACCTCAATCTCTACCTCACTACTCAACTCTCTCTTTCTCACAGCATCACAATATCACTACCACAGGAACTATCTCTCTAACACACTACTTCACAACTTAACTCTCTCTATCTCACTACCTCACTCTCTCTACATCACTACCTAACTCTATCTATTACTATCTCTCTATCTCATTCTCACTGCCTCACTATATCACGACACTCTCTCAAAAATTCACAACACTCTCTCACTACCTCACAACTTCACTCTCTCTCTCTAACTCACTGCTTCACTCTCTCTATCTCACTACCTCACACTCTCTCTATATACTACCTCACTCTATTTCTATCTCACTATCTCTCTCTCACTATATCACGACACACTCTCTCTAAAGTTCACTACATCACTCTCTCACTACCCCACAACTTCACTCTCTCTCTATCTCACTACCGCACTCTCGCTCTCTCAAATACACTAACTCACTTTTACTCTCTCATACACTACCTCACTCTAGCTCACTACTTCACA
The DNA here is from genome assembly GCF_964261635.1 of Lissotriton helveticus. Taxonomy (NCBI): domain Eukaryota; kingdom Metazoa; phylum Chordata; class Amphibia; order Caudata; family Salamandridae; genus Lissotriton; species Lissotriton helveticus. The sequence continues at coordinate 927,438,048 of NC_136057.1, forward strand.
TCGCTCTGTTTCTATCTCAATACAGCACAACAACTCTCACCCTCACTACCTCATTCTTTCACTACCTCACTCTCTCTATCTCTCACTACCTCACTCTATATCTACTTCACTCTCCCACAAAACAAAAATAACTACATCACTACTCAAGTTAAATCTATAACACTATCTCACTCTCTCTCTCACTAACTCTCTCCATAACATCACTCTATTTCGATATCACTCTCACTACCTAACTATAACACAAGTCACTCACTCAAAAAATAACTACAACACTCTCTCGCTGACTCACTCTCTATCTCACTAGCTCACAAGTTCACTCTCTCTCTCTCCAACTCACTACGTCACTCTGTATCTCACTAACTCACTCTCTCTCTTTCTATCTCACTAAGTCACTTTCACTCTCTCTTAAACTACCTCAATCCTTCTCTATCTCACTACGTCACAACATCACTCATTGTTTCTATCTCACTACCACCAAAAATCACTCTCCTTCACTAACTCACTCTTTCACTACCTCACTCTCTCTCTCACTACCTCACTCTCTCTATTTCTATCTCACTAAGTCACTTTCACTCTCTTTCACTACCTCACTCTCTCTCTCTATCTCACTACCTCACAAACTCACTCACTGTTTCTATCTCACTACCTCAGAACATCCCTCTACCTCACTCTTTCACTACCTCACTTTCTCTGTCTCTCACTACCTCACTCTCTATCTACCTATCTCTCACTACATAACTCTCTACCTCACTACTCCACTCTATCTCACTACCTCACAACTTCTCTCTCTCAAAACATCACTACCTCACTCTCTCACTACCTCACTCTCTAGCTCACAACCTCACAACTTCACTCTCTTTCTCGAACTCACTACCTCAATCACTCTCTATCTCACTACCTCACTCTTTCTATCTCACTAACTCACTTTCACTCTCTCTTTCACTACCTCTTTCTCTATCTCACTACATCACAACATCACTCTATGCTTATATCTCACTACCTCACAACATCCGTCTCCCTCACTACCTCACTCTTTACTACCTCACTCTCTATCTCACTACCTCACTCTCTCTCACTACCTCACTCTCTCTCTATTTCAATACCTCACTCGCTCTCTCTATCTCACTACCTCACTCTCTCTCTGCTAATGCAATAGGCATCACATATGCAAAAAACAAAGCTAATGCCAATACAAATGACAATGCCATTTATTTAGGGATACAAAAAAGATAAAAAAAATAATGAGCAATTCTAATAGCTTTACCTATAATATTGCCGAGACCATTGCATTGTAAATGCTTGTTATTAAATTGTTTTCTTGAAACAACTGCTAACTATCCCTGCTTTGTAAAACATAAAAAACACCTCCCACCGTTTTCAGTCGACCCTCTCTAAAAACGGGGACATGAGCTACATTTCTTGAAATTTGCTGGGACAGCTGGTTAAAAACAGGGACCGTCCTGGCAAAACGGGGACCCCTGGTCACCCTATTGTTAATGCTAATTTTGAGCGATTCTAAATATACAAAACGATGTAACACATTTTTGGCGAAGAGCTATAGACTACTCCAAGTCTTTATTTGCAAAACATTTCCCTTGCATGGTTTCTTGCGAGCACTGAACCTCGGCCACGTGAGATAAGTATAATTTTCAGATAATTCAGAAGAGATAATTACTGTACCAGATGCCGGTGCCAGCGTGAGAGTGCCGTGGCCACAATCGTTTGCAATTGGCTCCTTTTCACACAGCTGTGCAGATGACTAGCAACGCACCCCCGGTTAAATCACTGGCTGGTAATTTCTTTCAAGTCACATTTAATCACATTTTTATTATGACAGAACCTCTTCACGCGACAGCTGGATTCCGGAGTCATGGCCTGCCTGGCGTGCCGCCGGCGCTCAATTGGCGTAACTGAAATGATTTCTAAAATCAGGGAGAGGCAGTTATTGCCCCCAAGGGCCAGCGCGGGAATCTGTTCTCTTAAAAATCCCTTCCCTTTCAACAAAAAGTCTAATTTATGTGAAGACAGCCCTGGCAATTACAGAGCTCGTAATGCAACATACTCCAATGGGGAGTGGATTTTACGCTGTGTTTCCTTGGTTGACATGACAGGCGAGTCCAATTTAACGGCGGCTTCCATTACTGTAACGATCAACTTGAGAAGGGGAGCTGCCAGCAGAGTAACACGTAGGGGCGTAACTTGGCTAGTACGTTTTGCTGGGGGAGGGGTGGTGAGCCTCAGATTTTCCAACAATCACGCTGGCATATCACATAGTTGCCAACATTCGAAAAAAAATTCCAGAGGCATTTTGCAGCACAGCTATCAACTACTTACTTGAAAATTTACCACACCCATTGCCCCACAGCTGTACCCAGTCCGCCGGACCCACATAATTACCGTAATTTAACTCTGCTTACTTATCATACATAGGATCTATTCAATAAGGAGAGAACTGCAGGGAATTGAGACACAAATTTCAAACTTAAGGCCGAAGTAGCTGAATTGGAAAAATTCTCCCATTCAGCTGCATTGGAGAATTTTTCCAACTCGGCTATTATGGCCTAAAGATTGAAATTCTGATCACAATTACCTGCAATTCTCTCTTTATTGAGTAGGTCCTTATAGCACCAAGTTCCCACCAAATCACCTTAGTAACCAGTCGCGGTCGGCAGGACTCTCGGGTAGGGGTAGCGCTGGGGGAATTATAAAAAACAAAAAACTTACTTTACCGGGTCCTGCGCCGTGTTCGCTCCTGGCCGGGTCCCGCATTTTCCTGCTGCTTTTCTGCTCAACAGGAACAGGAAGAAGGCAGCCTCCCTCCCCTCCCCAAAGCCAATCACGACGCTGCAATGGCAGCGTCGTGATTGGTGAGGACGGCGCCAAGCCGGGCACCAATGGGGAGGCCATTTTCTCTATGTACGCTACATGCAGCCAAAATAGAGAAAATCCAGAGTGTGCATGACTGGTTTGGTTGGCCCCAGAGGGCTGACCAAACAGTCAGGGCCCACAGCAGTGAACACGCCACTCCTCCCCAACCCGCCCAACCGCCCGCCCCCAACCAGGCATCCCCTTCTGCTTTTTCACAGAGTGAGAAGCAAAAACATAAAATGGTATTTAAAATACCATTTTATGTTTCTGCTTCTAGCACTGCGAGAAAGCAGTGAGGCGACGCTCCTCCACCCTAATGGAGGAGCCGCCCCTGTTAGTAACGCATTTTAAGTCACTGCACCACATTACCGCAAGTAAAAGGATTGTCACCGTGACAATCCTTTAACTTGCGGTAATACGGTACAGTGTCTTAAAATGCGTTACTAACAAGAGATGTGTCACACTTGGCAAGGCTGGAAGGGCAATTGCCACAACTGTCCCGGGATAGTGAATTACCTGAGACAGTCTTTAACTTGCCGGGACTGTCACGGCAAAAACAGGACAGTTGGCAACTACGATATCAGCGACAAGCTGGGTGCATGAGAGGGGCTTAAGGGGCAGTGGAAAGGGAGAAGAGGGTGTATTGGTGGGAGCACTAAATGAGAGAAAACGCAATGTTTTGGAAAATTGCTGGCATTTTTTTAGGACTTTTAAAACAGAGAGAGGGAGAGAATGTGTTTGCATTTTTGTCTGTGAGAATGTAAACATTCCTGGAGAAATCCGACAGACACCTCACCATACCTGGCTGAGAGCAGCTGAACTCAACTAGTTATCAGAAAATACATTAATTGGGGGGTGTCACACCCAAACCCCCCCCTCCCTCAAAGCTATGCCCCTGGTAACACGTAATACGTAATCAAGGATGAAGTGCCTGTAAATCAACGTGCAACTTCGGACGTAGCAGAGATTAAAGGAAACAGACACAATCAGAGTAATCAATAAGGAAGCAAGACTGTTAAAGAAGGGTACCCAGTAGGGTGTTTTTTTTTCGGAAAAGTGCGAACATGTCCTTTGTGTGCCATCTCAGCAAGCCCAGTCCTCTCCACAGGTTGACCCCAGAAGTGATGCTTCTAGTGGGATACTCATGTTTAAGCCCCTCTGGCATTACAAGCCAAATTCCCCATCCTGTAAACTTTATAGAGTGGGGTTGGGATGTGCCCTGATGTAGGCGTAGCAGGATTAAGTTCTTGTCCCTTTAATGTTGCCCTGTAAGCCACATGATCAGCTTTTTTGGAGCAGTTAAAATTAGTTTCTTTTAGACCCTACTCCATCACATGGATTTTGGGATATTGGCTATTTTAGTCACGGTGAAATAGATTAAGTAAGTTTGGCTGGTTAAAGAAAATTACCTACAGAAACCAATAGACAACTCTGGACATCAGTAATCAGTCCTAGGAGGTGAATCAAATGGCATTCCGAGGCATGTCTGGTACTCCAGAGTAGTGGTGGGGAAATAATAAATCAAACTCCCCTTCTCCCCATAGCGTAAACTTAGAAGGCCCGAAGATATGTACAAAGATGGCCGTAAACAGGAAAATTACAAAGGAGGATAACGAGGGAGCAGATGAAGGCTGTGTCCATCACCCTGAGAGTTACACATGGATGAGGTGCTGCTTGAAGAGACAGTCTTCAATTCCTTCCGAAAAGCAAGAATTATGGAGCTTGCTGGATCTGGCTTGGGAGAGTGTTTCAAATCCTAGGAGCATTTCAAGACAAGTTTTGCTATCTTGTCTCAACATTCATGTAGTTTGTTGTGTTAAACCTGATAAGGTTGTTCCAACAAGTGTTGTATAGGTCACCACAAATCTTGATCGTGCCTGCCAGATATGGTGGTGTACTTAGTTTCACTGCTGTATAGGTTATGATCCATAATTTGTGAAGTGCAAACATATCACCATAAGGTTTCAAGGCACTGGGGGCCATCGGGGAGATTAAGTGAGCTCTTGACCAGAGTCACATGGTGCTGAGTTGAGCTGCTGCCGGTGCTGGGGATCGAACTATGAGCCCCTGCTCTGGAGTCAGCTGATGATCCACACCTCTCTCCAATACTTTGAAGGTGAGGCAGGGTCGCTGAGAGAGATTGTGGAGTTCTCTGTGGATGAGTACGATTCTTCCAAACGCCTTCATACCCCTGATCAGTCAAAGTGTAGCATGAAGACCACTCTTCAGAAATGTAAGATGTTATAAACGCATATCACCACTCAAGGTTTGTTGCCTTCTGACTATGTGAGCTGAGACCAGGGCTTGTAGAGCTGGTATAAAGTCTGGCTGAAGGAGAAAAGCTTTCACTTTGCACAGCACTTAACACAGCATGCTGGGCAGTGTGAGGCTTGTTTGTCATTTTGTTTTACATTTGGTTTGGAGCATTTGGCCAATTAAGAGGTGAAGCTGTCAAACTTAACTCCTTAAAGTCCTTACTGTACACATTCCTTTTGGTTGTATTAATGGCACTCGGGTACAACTTGGACATCCTGGCTAAGGTGGGGGTAACCTGTAAGCAGATAAAATATCCCTTGGAAGTGGAATCACATGCACTCAAATCCTTTTTCACACATTCAAAAGGCTCTATACCAGCGATTGCAAAGTCCTAATTGTTAACCATTAATAAACCCACAAACTGTGGCATAATAATTAAACCCCAAGCTGAAATGTAGTGCTAACACAATTTTATTAATAAAAAAGCAAAAATATGCCTTAATCCATACATATATTAAAAATCCTTAGTCAGTACCACAAAAGGATAAATGTGAAATAATACATACACTTTAAAAACCAATACAGTACTTTTTATAAAGACATTTATCTTGTACATTAAAAACACATTTAAAGAAAAAAAACTGAGACCCAAACATGGCAGTTATCGTATTCAGTTATAACCAAAATATGATCCAAACATCATACATTATACAGAGAGATCTTTTGGTAAAAAATGTTATTCTTATCCAAAGTCCCTTGTTTTTTGGATTTTTTGTAGGAAAGTGCGTCAACGCGTTTCGGTGGTATCGAAGCTCGTTTAAAAGAACCACCATCTTCAGGACAAGATTTTTTAGAGAGTCAAGTTTCTCCACTTTATAAATATTTTATCTACATGAGAAAAGACAGGTATCAGCCAAGCTTTAAACTATATATATTTTCACATCACATCTATAAATGCTCTGTAGCATAATTCAATGGTCCCTGTATCATATATAGACGAGTGTACAGGTTTACATTGTCCTCTAGACGCCCTCTCATCCCCCTAGAGGATATCATATCTACATGCACTACATTCCAATTTAGAGCAAAACCAAAAGAGTGCCACTCCCTTATCTTGCGTATTTCCCTTATTTAGCCCTAATGTGCGTTCTTTCATACCATGCTCAAACATCCATACTTAAAATAGTTTCCTTTTCCTCCTCATTGTACTAACCGTAGCAAGTGAAGGGTTATATCACACAGTCCATGTGCTCCTTGTCTTGTATAAAAAACATTCCTTTAGAGAGGCGACCACACCCCGTTCAATCTATATCGGGGAGAGAGTAGGTAAGAGGCGCTCTTGTTAAGTCTTTGTATTTTTAGCAAATAGAGGTATTATCATCTTTACTACTGCCTCTTGTCTCTTACCTGAGGAGTTGGTATTTATAAAATACACCGCCTCTTATTCTATCTCACCGCTAAATCATCCACCTTTCTTCTTACCAGATGGACGCGGTGCCGTATATATACCAATTTGGCTGATGTACCTTTAATAGAATTCATAAAGAGAGGGAGAGAAACTTGTTTTATCTTAATTTTCATCCTACTAATAAATTTCCTCCTCAATGGATGCTTACAATGCTTACCTTAACTTGTAATACTAGTTTGATCTGCACAACGTAGTGTGGGATTCCATTAATCTACCCTCACACTGCAATGAATCCCGTAGAATTCTGGTCTATCCGGGTTTACAGGCTTTCGGTAATTCTGACTTGCCCGGTGTATCTGTGAATAGTAAGGATATACATACTTGATTTTATTCTCTGACCGTAGCTTCTAAATCTATCTTTCAATCTATTACATTTGTCATTTTATTAGTTTTTTAGGGCCAATATCCCGCTAGCTTTTACTAGGTGCGATGTAAATCTGGCACCTTTTCGATAATCCGAACGCATTGCCTTCATGAAGAGAGCTCTTTCTTTTTGTTATGTTATGACACCTTCGTATCCATACATACGGGGCCGAATTACAGCACCCTTTTGCACACCCCCTATAGTTAGGTCTTCTTCCTGCTCTAAGAAGTGACCCATTTGCAACAGAGAATCCTTCCTGATCCCGCACTATATTCTCACCTTTGTTTCACAACCTCCGTCTCCCGACCGCCTCCAATGTTAAAGCGGCTACTCTGCGCTCCATTCTTATGCATCTCTACTGCTCAAAACCACGCGGGAACTCTCACGTTCTCGATGCGGCACTTCCCCTTGCTGCGCATGCCCCGCGGCCATCTTGAGAGTACCTTATATTACCATCTGTGTTAAAAGTCATCTCGTAAACCTACATTCATATTCAGAGTTGTCTTTCCACCATATTGCAGTTGGTTACCATTACTGCTTTCCTTCCTTTTTAACAGGGAAGAACTACAACCCATATCTCTACGATGTTGACTGTGATCCTTATTAATTTTGAGTGGCATTCTCTGTTCTTCCTCATATTGTTTCATATATAAATGTATTCTTTATCTAACTACAACTGTTTGTATTATTAGAAAGGATTTTCTTTTCTTACTTTATTCTGAGATAATCTTCTCCCAATCCTCCCTGCTGTTCAGACCATTTTTAATAGTGTCAAATTTAATCATAAACCACTGTGTTTGATGTTTTCTACGTTGTGTACAATTTCCTGTTCTTCTCTGTTCTTTCATCTTTTCTAGTATAACCCATCTAATTTCATTTGCCTTATGTCCCTTCTCTCTCCAGTGGCCCACTAGGGGTGCATTTTCCTTATTAGTATTTATTGCAGATCTATATTCACGCACTCTCTGTCTTAGTTCTCTCCCCGTTTCACCTATATATCCCTGCCCACATGCGCATAGGATGAAATATACAATGTTTTAACTTCTACAGTTATTTAGTGTTTTCATAGCATATTTCACTGTATTTAATGTTATACTCTTAGTAGTGATACAGAGATCACATACACTACAGTTTCCCCATTTGTGGTTGCCCATAGCCTTATTTCCCATGATAGTATGTTGGGTTTCCACCACATCCTCTCTATATGTATGTACACGAGAGTTGCGTAGGTTCTTGTTTTTTCTATATGCAAACATAGGTTTGGGCAATCTAGTTTCTTCACCATCATTTAAAATCTTCCAATTATGATTAATGATGTTCTTCAATTTGTTTCTTATGTTGGAAAACTGGCTGACCATCACTATTTTGTCCCTATTCCTATCTTTCCTCTTTCCCTCCAGGAGACTTTCTCTATCGTAGAATCTTGCCCTTTTAAACAAATGATTAATATATTTCTTGGGATAACCTCTTGCTTTAAACTTGCTCTTAGTTTTCTCTGAATGTTTATAAAAATCTTGTAATGAGGTGCAATTCCTTCGTAATTGAAGAAATTCGCCAAACGGTATATTATCTTTTTGTCATTTCGGGTGGTAACTATTGTAATGCAGTAATGTATTGCGATCTGTTTCTTTAGAAAATAGTTCCACCGCCAAATGTCCCTCATTATGTTTGATACTAATATCTAAGAAGTTAACCTTACTGTTACTGTACTGGACTGTGAATTTTAAGTTTTTATCCCCTAAATGTATCCATTCCAGGAACTCCAATAACTCTTCCTCTGGGCCCGTCCATATGAAAAAAATATTGTCTATGAAATGGACACAGTTCTGTACGTTCTCAAACAATGGACTCATTTCATTGTCTATATGTCTCTCCTCAAATGAGCTTACACATGTACATGCCAGGCTCAGCGCACAGGGGGTAAGGCACTATTTGAATCAGGGGATTTGATTTTTAGGTCAGCGACCTGCACATACTGACAAATCTTTTGACATTTTAATGGGTTGTGTATATATGTTGATAACTATTAGAGATAGGATGGGTTCCTGTGGCACTCTGAAGGTCACAGGGTGAAACGTGAGATCTGGGTTCTCATCTTCACCAGCTGGGATCTGTTACTCAGATAGGATGTGAATCCCAGATGGACAATTATATTGACATATTGACACCTTTGTTGAGGAGAGGGTGTTGAGTAGGTTTTGATAATATATTGTGTCACCTGAACAAAATGAAGTGTTAGAATTTTAAACTGCAAAAAAGAGGAAGCGTGTAACAAGTAGGGAAAAAATGACATTCAAAAGAAAAAACACAACAAATAGATTCAACAAGCATTTGCAATGCAATAGGTCTCACATTTTATTTATTGTAAATGACAATACCTATTTCTTTTTTTTAACATAAATAAAAAAATGTTTTAGAGGTGGACAGACTATATGATTCTAGTTGCTAGTAAAATACCTCTAGTTGCTTTACAGTTTTACATTTTCGAATTACATGCTACACCAAAAGGTTTCCTAAAATCATACCTGTAATTCTGACCTTAATTAAATCTTTCGAATATTCCCTCTGTCCTTTTGAATTACCCTGCCTCTCCCTACCAATGTCCTCCACATTCCTTCTCTCGAAGCACAGACTATTCTAAGTTCTATGCCTCACTTCTTTATTATTATGGGTTTTCAGCAAATCTTCTTCAACTCATTTCACACACAGCCACCCTTCTTTCACGCCATATCCATGCACCCCAACAATAACTAACCTCATTTTACCAAATCTATGGGGCATCTATTTGTCTCACCAATAGTTTGCAATTGGCATGCTGAAATTACTGTAAATGATGTTCTGGTGTCAACACTGAACAGCAGCAGAGCACGATAATATTGGCTTAGTGCCAAAGGCAACACCTGTATTAGGGCTACTTTTTCAAGCCTAATAGCATGCCTAGAAAGCTATAACTTCTAAGTGAACTACACAAACATTGATACTTAAAAAAGTGCAGTTTCTTCAGTACACTTACTCGAGGATACAACTTTGTAGTAAATAACTACATGAAGTAGGCTGAGTTACTTCCCAAATACACTGCTAATATTTGTGTCACCACGTTAACAACCAAGTGTATTTTTACTCACAACTGGAAGCAAAAGCCTTCCTAGTTTAAGACAAATAAGCAACGTTCCCTACAAACCAGTGTTCTTAGTCCATGATAATTCCAAAGGCACCCTCTAGTAATGGCGACTGACAGCTGTGACTTAAGAGCAGATGGCAGAGGAAACTTACATCTAGCAGAGAACAAGTATATGACCCACAGCTCATATTGATTATGATACTTAAAAAGTTTGTGTTGTACAACTTTGTGAAAATATAGTTTAACTCTAAAAGAGGGTACTGAGTAAACTTGGCACCAACTATCAAGAGAGCGGGTGTGTTTTGGACAAGCTAACCTAAATGCCATATAGGTCACAATCTGAGACAATCATCTGATGTCATCCACTACTTTATGGGTTGTTGAGGTAAATTCTGACACATAGCCATTTTGGTGAACTGACAATTTTTTAATTATCCTTTTATTCCACTAAAGCATTTCTGGAAGCGTTCACAGCGGACTTTAATTGTACAGGCTGTCCAGTGCAGATTACCAGAGCATTCATACTGTTCGACTACGAATGAGTAGGATTCGTGGAACATTAACAGGGACAAACTGTTTATCAAATCGAGAAAGCAAGAATTGTAATAGTATAGTTTGGCCCTCCCCCAAAACTTCACTGGCTGATGTAAATGAAAGTCGTTATGTCCAACCATCTACTGCACCACACCAAGAGCCATACAAAAGAAAAGCACCTGTAATGTGCCGCAAGTATAATAACGTGTACTTATTCAGATGCAAAAGAAAACGAAACCACGTGGAAAATAAGCAAAACCAGCACTATTCCGATACAACTAAATGTTTAGACCGTTATGCACGAGTTCATAAAGTTTTGGATTCTCTGATTACACACACGCACAAAAGAAGCTTCACTGCTACATACACAGCAAATATTATTTTAGTACAGAAGACGTGACAGACGCGAAGGCCAAGGACAGTGATGGTTGGAAATCGTGGTTCTGTCCGATAAAAAAAAAATAACTTTGCATTCAGAAATGGCTGTTTACGTTTGTCGTGTAGTTATGGGCACAATCATCAGAGACTCACAGGACACCAACGGAGGTTAGATACTTTCTTTATTTGGTTCTCAGTCCCTGCGTGTCTCAGCACGTCTGTCTTCGTCCTCGGTCTGCCTTCGTCTGTCTACTTCCTGTCCCCTACAGGATGTTGTGTCCAGTGACCTGGTCACTGCCTTGTGACCCACAGGGTCCTAGTGCCCTACGTCAGTGGTCACTACATCTCCCCCTTGTCACAAACAAACGTCTTTGTCACATGCGCAAATTCTTGGTATACTATCCGAAGAAAGGACAAAAGAAGAAGAGATAGAGAGAGATAGAGAGAGAGAGAGAGAGAGAGAGAGAGAGAGAGAGAGAGAGAGAGAGACAGAGATTCTCTACATTTCTTCTACTAATCTTCTTGGCTTCTTGCACACTCTTCTTGGTCTTTGTTCTCTGTTCAGTTCTTGTCCTCCGTTTTCCACTTTCAGTGATATTGTCTCTCTGCTAGTTCCTTGCTCTCTTTCTTCCACCTTTGGCGATGTTGTCACTGGTTCTTCCTCTTCCACTTTGAGCTCCTTGAAGTGGGAACTGTTTCTTGTTATTCTTTGATGTTCTGAAGCTGCAGTCACCATTGATCCCTTTATGTTGGTCACAACTAGCGGATCTTTTGAAAATGGACTATCTGACTTCCTTTGTTGTTTCTGTCTCACTACCACCAGATCTCCTTCATTTAGCTGGTGTTCAGATGCATTTTTCCTTTTGTCAGCATATTCTTTCATTTTTTTCTTTGCTTGGTGATCTCTTTCTGCAATGTCGCTTCTATTCGTGCTTGCCGTTGCGTCTATTTGAGGTAGCCTTGTTTTGCTTGATCTTCCCAGCACCAGCTCCGCTGGGCATCTACCAGTGGAGCTGTGAGGGGTGTTTCTATAGTCTTTTAGCACTTGACAAAGTGTTTGTCCAATTGATATCTGTGTCAATTTTGCTCGCTGGATGGCTTTCTTGATAGTCCCCATGAATCGTTCTGCCATTCCATTGGCCTGTGGCCACAGGGGAGTTATTTTCCGATGCTTGATCCCCAAGTATTCCATGAATCTACGGAATTCCTCTCCAGAAAATGGAGGGCCATTGTCTGTTTTTAATGTTTGTGGTGAGCCCCAGGCGGCAAATATGTCGTCTAGCACTGGTAATGTGGCACTTGCTGATGTCGACGATACTTCTCTCACTATTGGAAACCTTGAAAATTCGTCGATGACCACTAGCAGGTATTTTCCAGTCTCCAATGGTCCATAGAAGTCTGCTGCCAACTCGGTCCATACTGCTGGTGGCAGTTCTGACATTTTCAATGGTGCGGGCTTGGCAGGTGGTACTGTTACTTGACAGATATGACAGTGCGATACCTCGTCTTCCACCATGTTGTCCAGTCCCGGGAACCATACTTTTTCTCTCAACATCTTCTTTGTCCCTACAATGCCTCGATGCGATTCGTGAGCTAGCTCAACTGTTCTCTTTCTCAGGCGATGTGGTATTACAATTCAGTTTGAGCGCGATCGCCTCGCGCTTCTGTTCGGTACTGTCGCTGCTCCTGGGCGCTTCTTACCGCGCTTTGTTGAATTTTGTAGGACGCTGATCGGGGTGGGCTCCCGTGTAGCTCCTTGCGTCTCCGTTTAGCTTCCTCGATGTTTTTCATGCACGACGGATGTTTCACGCGTGTTGTGGTGATTCTTTCCCTTCTTCGCCAGATGTCGTGTAGTTATGGGCACAATCATCAGAGACTCACAGGACACCAACGGAGGTTAGATACTTTCTTTATTTGGTTCTCAGTCCCTGCGTGTCTCAGCACGTCTGTCTTCGTCCTCGGTCTGCCTTCGTCTGTCTACTTCCTGTCCCCTACAGGATGTCGTGTCCAGTGACCTGGTCACTGCCCTGTGACCCACAGGGTCCTAGTGCCCTACGTCAGTGGTCATTACAACGTTCTGCAGTTCAAACCTCGATTTCAGCAGATCAACTTTGTAAGATGTTCCAGCACTACTCCATCACTCGCCCCCCTCAGCCCCACCAGCACCACAACACGAAAAAAGCACAAACTGGCGTAATGTTTCGACAGTTCTAGGCTCCTACCTTCCTTAGGTTGCGCGTTGGTAATCTGGAGGTCACAGTCAGCCGCCTTCAGCTTCTCCCGGCCCATGATCTGCTTCTACAGGTCGCATAGGGAGATGTGCATCCCGTCGAAGGTCTCCGTGTCATAGTTCAGTTTGGAGGAAAACTTGTAATGCACTCATGACATGTTAAAGGCTTTTTGACCCCCTCACCCCAAAGATACGGGACCCCAACTCCTTCCCTTCAACAATCACACTCCACCTCCCACCAACCACACACATACAGGGACCCGGGCCCTCCTAGCGGGGCACAGACTCTACCAGAAGGACACCACGGAAAAGCAACATACATACCTGCACAGCGTGTATTAGAGCAAGGGGCCAGGCACAAGGCTATAAGAGAGGAACAGAGGTACAAGCCAGCACCAGTGAAGTAGTGTGGCTCAGTGAAGTAGTGTGGCTCACTGGTTAGAGGCGGCAGACCCGAGAGCAGAGAACGGCCCGGGACCAGGGTTCGATTCCCAGCGCGGCAGGTTTCTGGACCAGGGTCAGCGGACTCGATAATTCTCTCGCCTCGGTGCCCACTCTGATCAGCGTTCACACTCGGCAACTCTGGGCATTAGCTTGCCTCATCTTCACTAACGGCCCCACCAGACCGCCGGGGATGCCTGGTCTCACCCTGGAGATACCCATTAAGGGACCATCTCTCAGGGAAGCCAGGAAGGGTTTCGCAGCGGTCGAAGCGCCTTGGGACCCTACGGGTAAGTAGTGCGCTATATAAATGCCTATACATTCACATTTACATCACCAGAGGGGCAAAGTAGTCTGCAGTCAGAATCCGATGTCTGCCGCCCTAGTGAAGCACCTCAGTCCTTACTGGAAACAGAACGTTGGTGTCGCTCGCTATATTAGTTATTGTGGGCTGCGATTTATTTGAAAAGTTTTATATAACGCTGGCTAGACCCGGAGGTATCAGAGCGCTTTACATGAGACAGGACATTGTTTCAGAACATTGTTACATAGTTACATCAGTTACTGTTACCAGTATATGCTTAGGAGAAAAACGTGAGCTTACACAATATTACAAGATATTAGCTCGTAGCATATCCAGGACAAACGTCAGATGGGGAATGGGAGGTAGTGGAGGAAAGGTAAACCGGGGAGAGGAAAGCAGACAGAGTCAGGTAGATCTGAAGGGGGAAAGTACTCCAAGGGGAACAAAGCAGTCAAGGCAGTCGAGGAGAGAGACAGATAAAGCCGGGAAGAACCGTGAAATACAATGTCCGATGACCGGCTGGGTAGGTGACGGCTGAGGAGGTGACCCAGGGCCAGGCTCCGCTATAGCTGCATAGGACAGCTTCACCGGACAACGTCCAAGGGTACTCGGGCTTCGCTGTCAGTACAAGCAGTTGTAGTTTCAGCCCGTGGGGCATCGGCATAGTTTAATGATATCATATTTAATCATATTTAATGATCCCTTCTTGGCCTCAGCCCCCCTTCTGCATCGTGCTGGTACTGAGTCTTTATGAGAGACCGGGCTCAGATCCTCAGTCCTTCTGGGGAGCTGGGCGTCTGTATCAAGCGGGCCAAGTGCTGTCAATCCTACAGGGGTTGCGGGCACAAACAATTCAGTCCTTCCAGTATCCAAGTAATGGAGTCAGTACGTTCCCTCTGCGGGGTTCCGCGAATATCCAAGCACGGTTCCTTGTCTTCCCTCTCGATCTCCTGCGGGCAATGGCGGCAGCTTCTTCCTGAACATCACCTTGGGTGGCTGCTTCTAAACAAGCATTTGCAATGCAATAGGAAGCGCATTTACGAGAGACCTATTGTATTGCAAACGGGAGTGCGGGCGGGCCTAAAGGCATGGACAACAGGAGTGGGGGGGCCCCGAGAAGGCACGGACTTCTGGAGGGTGGGGGGAGGCACGGGAAGAAAATAGTACTTATAATATAAATAAAACATAATGTACAACACTCGAAGTAAAGGGGCAGGTAGCCATGGAAGGATACAAATGACGACATGGCCGTCATAAGGAGGAACTTATAAGCCTAAAACCAATCAGAAGGCAGCACTTAGGAACTAAGCCAATGAAAAATATGGGCAGAGAGTGGGCAGAGCTTCCACAGAGCTTCTACTCCATATTGAATACTGCATGCCTCGCAAAGCGAGCAGCGCATGCGCGCTGCCTCTATAGGCTCGACCTATAAACTGGTAATCACATCGCAGCAAGCTAAAGTGTTCGACCTAGGAAGGAAACAATCCAAATAAAGCATAATGCATCCACATGTGTAAGCCTTTTTTGCACTTTTTTCATACACTGTCTGTCCACAGAAGATGGGGCAAGACAGATGGTTCAATGAAGGCTAAACAAGATGTTTGTGAGTGGTTCTTTTTAATTCTAACAATGTGATGGAGGATCTTCAAGCAACTCTGTCCCTGATCTGATGCACATGAATACATATATCCTACTCCATATAAGATTTCTTACCTAGCTCTGTAATGGGCAGCGTGCCTCCTTTAGGTCATATGAGTAACCTTGGCATACTCTGAATATGTATGCTTGTGCCATTTTGTTATATAACACCAGCATGCCACAGTATGGGTGCTTCAGGGAAATTTGAGACTCTGTGAATATATAGAAATATAATAACAGAACAAGAAAATAAAATAAAACTCCAGTAAATAATGTGAGCATCATGTATCGCATGATGTAGACAATGGTGTGAGCTGAAGGCTATATTTTTGGGTACTGAGATGTGGCCCCAATTCATTACAAATCATACAAAGAGAAAGCATAAAAAGAGCTACAACTAGCATTGGCTATAATTGTGATTGGCATTACTTCATGCAATTCCTGTTTTTTGTACGATTAAGCATAGTAGCGCTTCAGCACCACAGAGGAGATCGATCACTTTAGTAATAACAAGAAAATAATGGGCCCTTGGGCCAGAAGCTAAGGGACGTTTCACATATCTTTGCTTTTGTCAAAAAATGCTTTTATTGGTTTGTAAGCCCCATGCTACACAGAAACAGCTGGCCACATTGGAATAGGATTCTTTTGTTCCAATTCCCAGGAGCAGAATGAATTTTACGAGTGTCGTTTTTTTTTAGATCAAGACTACCAGACAGTGAAAGCTGTCTGGTTGCGAAAGACCTTTCGTCAGCTTATCAAGAACTTACAGTGGGCTCAAAGCCTGTCCATTGCTACTGCTTACCATTGGTTGGCTTTACTGTCACCTTCATTTACTTGGTTTTTAGGTCTCACCTACACAGTGCATACGCTGTGTTGTGACACGTATTGTTTACAATTCAATGGGCTTATTCCCCATTCACACCATATCATTAATTGTTTTAGTTGTCACTATCATTTGCAATCTTTCTATTTCTTAGCTCCTGTAGGCTCCCCTTCCTCTCTTGTGTTAGCGCCTCCCTGGAGCATGGGCAGAGTACATGTGTTCTTTCTCTTCTTTATTCTTCCGTGCCTTTTTTGAAACACACCATTTTTTTTCTGTTATAAGCATTGAAGTATTATTCCTGGGCGTGCAATGAGCTTTCCTACTTTTAACATAGGCATACGTATTCTTATTTATGTTGCTTTTACCCAATCTGCAGTCTCTCTTTACACTTTAGTTACATACACCCCCAACTGTACTATTCTATGCCACTCTATTCTACTCCACTCTACGCTACTCCACTCCACTCCACTCCACTCTAAGGCAGTTTAAACCACTCCACTCTAGTCTACGCCACTTTACTCTGTGCCACTCTACGCCCCTCGTCTCTACGTCACTCTACTGTAAGGCACTCTATTGTACCCCAGTCCACTCTACTCTATGCCACTCTACTCTGCTCCATTCTATTCTGTGCCATGCCACTCCACTCTATGCCACTCCACTGTATGCCACTCCACTCCACTCTAAGGCACTTTAAACCACTCCACTCTAGTCTACGCCACTCTACTCTGTGCCAATCTACGCCACTCGTCTCTACGCCACTCTACTCTAAGGCACTCTACTGTACCCCAGTCCACTCTACTCTATGCCACTCTACTCTGCTCCATTCTATTCTGTGCCATGCCACTCCACTCTATGCCATTCCACTGTATGCCACACCACTCTACGCCAGGCTACTTTAAGCCACTTGAGTCTATGACACTCTACTCGAGTCTACTCTTCTCCACTCTTCTCTATGCCTCTTTACTCTGTTCCACTCTACTATATTCCGCTCTTCTGTATGCCACTCCACTCTTTGCTACTCCGTTCTATGCTGCTCAACGCCACTCTACCCTATGCCACTCCACCTTACACCACTCCACCACTCCATTGTAACCCACTCTCCTCTATGCCACTAAATTTTAGTCATGCCTTGCTGCTGTACAACATGGTTAAAAGACATTGATAAAGCCAATAGCTCTCACACCTGCAAGACCTACTGACTTTGTCACTGCTTGTTATTAGATGGCTTGCCTTGTTCAACTTGTGCTTGTACCTCTCCTGGAGTATATCCTCTTAAATTGCGTCCTTCCACTGCTCCCTTTTAGGGAACTACTTTTTTCTTCTTGCTTAAACACTCCACGACAGTGCATGCCAGCTGTGCTTCTCTCTCCTCTGTGTTGCTCTCTTTCTTTCATGTGCCTCTCGCCTCCTTCTCTCTCTCACCTGTTCCCTTATCTTCCCAAAGTGTTCCATGTTGCATCTCTTACTTGTGATTTTCTCTCCCTCATGTTCTGCGTTACTGTGTCCCTCATGTGCTTATTTCCCACCCACATGTTCCTGTTTCACGAGTGTGCTTCCCTTCCAGCCCCCACGTTGCTCCCTTATTGCCATTTTATTTTGCAAAATATAGAATAAAGTTATAAGATATGTATAAGCGTATGGAAAATGTATTTTGTTGTAATGTTAGGGCACCTAACCGTTGAAATGTCTTTCCCTCTTTCACTCAGCATAATCTAAACCAGAGCATTTGGTTCTGGTTGATACAGAGTGTGTTTGTGTGTGTGTGTCCGTGCACGCTATATACCATGGGTACTCACAAACTTTCTCTCGGGGGCCAAATTTACAGTGTGGTTTGTGGCTGAGGGCCGCATCGGTGGGGGCGGGGTCAGAGGGGGAGGGGGTAGGGCTAAAGCAAACAAAAATTGTGACCATGAGGTTAAATACAGATCCCTGCAGCAGACACCTTCGTCCACTGAGCCACCAGACCCAGCATACACACATCTTTCTCTCTCTCCCTCCTTCTCTCCCTCCTTTTCTCTCTCTCCCTCTCTCTCTCTCTCCCTCCCTCCCTCTCCCTCTGTGTCTCCCTCCTTCTCTCTCCCTCCTTCTCCCTCCCTCTGTGTCTCCCTCCCTCCCTCCCTCTGTGTCTCCCTCTGTGTCTCCCTCCCTCCCTCTCTGTCTCCCTCCCTGTCTCCCACTCTCTGTTTCCCTCCCTCCCTCTGTGTCTCCCTCCCTCCAACTGTGTCTCCCTCCCTCTGTTTCTCCCTCCTACCCGGTGTGTCTCCCTCCCTGTCTCCCACTCTCCCTCTGTGTCTCCCTCCCTGTCTCCCACTCTCCCTCTGTGTCTCCCTCCCTGTCTCCCACTCTCCCTCTATGTCTCCCTCATTGTCTCCCACTCTCCCTCTGTGTCTCCCTCCCTGTCTCCCACTCTCTGTTTCCCTCCCTCCCTCTGTGTCTCCCACCCTCCCTCTGTGTCTCCCTCTCTCCCTGTCTCCCTCCCTCTCTCTGTGTCTCCCTCCTTCCATCTGTGTCTCCCTCCCTGTCTCCTACTCTCTGTTTCCCTCCCTCCCTCTGTGTCTCCCTCCCTCCCTCTGTGTCTCCCTCCCTCCGTGTCTCCCTCCTTCCCTCCGTGTCTCCCTCCCTCCCTCTGTATCTCCCTCCCTGTCTCCCACTCTGTTTCCCTCCCTCTGAGTCTCCCTCCCTCCCTCTGTGTCTCCCTCCCTCCCTCTGTGTCTCCCTCCCTGTCTCCCACTCTGTTTCCCTCCCTCTGAGTCTCCCTCCCTCCCTCTGTGTCTCCCTCCCTCCCTCTGTGTCTCCCTCTCTCCCTGTCTCCCTCCCTCTCTCTGTGTCTCCCTCCTTCCATCTGTGTCTCCCTCCCTCCCTCTGTGTCTCCCTCCCTGTCTCCTACTCTCTGTTTCCCTCCCTCCCTCTGTGTCTCCCTCCCTCCCTCTGTGTCTCCCTCCCTCCGTGTCTCCCTCCTTCCATCTGTGTCTCCCTCCCTCCCTCTGTGTCTCCCTCCCTCCGTGTCTCCCTCCCTCCCTCCCTCTGTGTCTCCCTCCCTCCGTGTCTCCCTCCCTCCCTCTGTGTCTCCCTCCCTGTGTCTCCCTCCCTCCCTCCGTGTCTCCCTCCCTGTCTCCCACTCTCTGTTTCCCTCCCTCCCTCTGTCTCCCTCCCTCCCTCTGTGTGTCTCTCCCTCCCTGTCTCCCTCCCTCCCTCTGTGTCTCCCTCCCTCCCTCCCTCCCTCTGTGTCTCCCTCCCTGTCTCCCACTCTGTTTCCCTCCCTCCCTCTGTGTCTCCCTCCGTGTCTCCCTCCCTCCCTCTGTGTCTCCCTCCCTGTCTCCCACTCTCTGTTTCCCTCCCTCCCTCTGTGTCTCCCCCCTCCCTCTCTGTCCTCTCACCTGTGTGTGTGTGTGTGTCAGCCCTCAGCCCGGGCTGAGACAGCTTCCCCGGCCGCGCGCACACAGCCCCACCAAGTACTTCATGGGTCTTTAAAAGACCATTTACATGTTAATTAGACTTTGTTGAATTTCACCTCTTAGGCCCCTGCAGCTCCCCTCTGACAATCACTGGAATCCCCCGGGTCCCCCGGACCCCATAGAGCAGAGTCTCAGTCTGCGCTGCTGTATTTGCGAACACTATTTAATTTATTTAATTTTAAACACAGGTGTCTGCAATGTCCGCGGGCTGCCCAGGAAGGCTTGCCGGGCCGCCACCGGCCCACGGGCCGTACTATGAGTACCCCTGCATATACAATCAATGGTTGTCTGTACGACAGCACATTAAGGGAGTGGTGGTGATGAAGCAAGATTTCGCATATTTCGCGACTTGCTTGACATCAAGAACCTCGAATAACATTTAATCCTATAATTCAACCTGTACGTCTTACTAATTTTCCTTTATCTTTATATTTGAGTGTCGTAGTGACGCTTGCCTATGTGTTTACTAATACAAATAACCCGTGTCCCTAAAATGGCCGCCGCTTGATGGGTTTCTTCTGCGCATGCGTTAGTCACACTCACGTGACGTGACGTAGTTGCAGTTCTGGTGGGAAAATGTGCGCATGCGTACTTGCGTCTAAAATGGTTGTCTGTGTCCTAACGTGGTGAAGCTTGCGCAAATGCTTTCGTGTTCTTGTCTGTTGCACTAACTATAATGCCATAGTATAATTTTCAATTTAAGGAGTATAAAGTAGCTACTCATAGTATACAGTGAAATCATTTATATTCTATGTTTTAATTTGTTTTCGCTTACTTTCCATGTACCGCGGTATTGAGGGTCTGATGCAAGTCTCAAGACTCCATATTAAGATGATGTTCTGCGCATGACCGTATTCTGCCGGTGGCATTGACAGGGTGCCAACTGAAGGTCCCTGCAAGACGTGCCTGGGAAGATGCACCTTCACCCAGCCGGAGAAGCTGAAAAATGTTACATTAGAAACAAATGTATTTCTCCCTATTGTATTCTGTAGAATCGGTCGTGGGAACCCCAAATTCAATAGGCGGTTCCAGAATATGTAAAACTCGGCTTGTAGACGTAAATTGTGATTGGTGTGTTAGCCTATCCTAGGTGGGGACCAATCGAAATTGGGGATTCTGACACTTGCAACATTTGGGGGGTGGTACACTGACCCGAAAACCGTATAACTAGCCTAGGTTTAGCTAGAGAAGTCGTCCGACTTGTCTGAATAGCTGACCTGTCACTGACCCAACGCACTCAATAGGTGACTGAATACGGAGCGCTGCGGAGCACTCTGTCCAAATTTGACCATAGACTCTAAGGTTTTACTAAACCTTAAGTGCTGGCGGAGCACTTTGCTGGAGAGTTCGCTAACCCAATCGGGGTTCTGACTGATAGCTGCAGAGAGGGTGGAGCGCAGGCGTTGCTTCCAAACTGCGGGTGCTGGTCGTGCCTTGGTGGTCCTGTCCTGATCCTAATCTGGTTTTCCTGTCCTGTCCTGGGGTGTCCAATCTACACCTGTTGTCCCATAGATGACTGTCCTTCCTTGGGGTATTTCCTGTCCTTGACTGATCCGTGGCCAGGGTTGGTCTGCACACCATTCTAGGTAATTATATAGGGCTAAGAACTCTATACTGCACTCTCTATTTTTCTGTCTTTGCTTAAATAAAGACATTCCTTGCATACGTTAATTTTCCATGCTTTCCGCAACCTACTATAAAAGTCATACAGTATATTTTCCTTAGCATGTCCCTATGCTTCCCTATCTTTTAGAACATATTCTCTCCATACTGTTTATGAATCATAAATGTGGTATATAATTTTCTCCTGCAATCTGATTTTGACGTAATGATGCTAGAACTATAGCGTGTTCCACTTTTTCCCCCTCCTATAGATGTATAGGATTTCCAATCTTTTACTTTGATGTATTTTCTAAACAGTAAAATTCTAGTTCATGATCCATTTCCAAAATCTATTTAGCATATCGCTTTGTTATTACTTTCCTATAGACTCATAAATGGTTGCCTTAGTTTTCTTTTTATATGGTTATGTGCTCTTCATTATTCTGATTATAGATTGTCTTCTCGTTGTAAATTGCATACTCTCAGAATCTGATTTTTAAGATAAACTTTTAAAACTTCCCAGTAGTCTTTGGTTATTTAATGAATACAGAAGAAATAAAAGTTGGTATTGTATTTTGCCTGCCTTTTCTTTTACAGCTAGCTCCCTGATCCGTTGTGGTCATAGGTACCCGTAACGGTGGATTGGTAAGTCGGGTACAATAGAAATAAATAGGAAGGAACCAGGGTTACTGGTAGTAGAGTGTTAGGTCACCCGATTAATGTATATGATAAATTGGAAAAATATGGGCCTGGTACGTGTATGGTGAAATTATTGGCTGGGTGACCTGCGATCTCTATCAGTAATTTTCTGGTAGCAGAGCTATGGTTAGGGACTAGTTAACGTTAGGTAGGACTAGTTAAGCTAGATAGGTTGGATGCTGCTAAAAATTTTTTTTGATGCTAACATTTTATTGCTGCTAAAAAGGTAAACAATTTTTGTGACTTGATCAATCACGTGAAATGTTTGCTTTGAAAAAATTATGAAATGTTTTAAATTGTTTTTCTTATTATTATACTGATATATGTATTAACCCACTCGTTGGTAAAGTGTTTTATGTTTGTTGGGAATCCCCGGGGAATTGAATAGCGAGTGGTAAAGAGAATCCACTTTGCTTTAAGGTCACTGGCTTAAGGAAAGTTAGTGCAGGTTAGGCAGAACTGGAAGCACTAATTAGGGTTCTTTTTGAATGTATGTTCGAACAACTGATAGCAACGAGTTCGCTGGCAAAACTTCTATTGTGATATAACCTGGTAAGGGTCGCATCGGAAGGAATAGCAGGTTCGTCGGAGCTTGGGTGATAGCAAAGGGGTTCGCTGGTGAAACTTTAGACTTAGTATATGTCCCGGAAAGAAGTGGATAAGTCTAAGAAGTAGCAGGTTCTCTAATGCTTGAGTGAAGGGTAGGTAGAAGAGATCTATCCGTAGTGTGTGAAAAGTAAATGGAAGTAGTTTACTTGCAGTGAAACAAATCTTTACTGTCTAGACACTTGAGTACAGTGGCGAATGTGTATTCGTTGTCAAATAACAAAAGCACTTGCACTTTTAAAGAGAAATTAAGTTTCCGTTACCTTGTGAGGGAGGGAGTCAGTTGCGGAGCTGCTTTGACGTCACTCTGTGTCGCGCTGGGATTGGTAGACGCAGCGGGTGTGTAGCGGAGCTGAAATTGTAAAGGAGGGGTGAGCGCCGAAGCGTGAGAACCTGTCTCGCGAAAGGCCGCGCACCCATTGGTCGAGATTATTTGACTCTGTGCACTTGATTGGTTGTACGAAAATAAAAGGCGCATTTGGATTGGGAGTAATTTGTAAACAAAGTCACTCGCAGAAATCGTATGTGGCATTCGTATAGACCGCATACTAGACCTGATCCACGACATTTAGGGTTTGAGAACGATCAGTGGAAAGGGCATAACACCAGCATTATGTACGGAAATAAGAGAAAATTATCTCTTGTAAATAAGGTGAAGAATTATTTCAAAAAGGACAAACCGATTAGAACCAGAGAAGGGGTTGTCATACCGCCACCTAATACTCCCGCATCTTTCATGATGTTTGATAAAGGGTACCACTCATGTGTATGGTTGGAAAACTGGGCGGAATACACAAAGGATGACAGAATTTTGGCTTTTCCGTTAGAGGGTACATTTAATGGGAGGATTTTATTTAATTTGAGAACCCGAATGAATGATTTGCATCCCAGACCTAGATTAACCCAATACGAAGCGTTAGAGGAATGGGAAATTGAGGCTTTTGAGAGAGATAAGCCCCGAATGGATAAAGGGTTAACAAAATTTTATCCAAAACTAAAACAAGAGACCAGAGATAAAAAGATGAAACAATGGAGACAGAATATGATTGTAGAAGGGCTGTTTCCAATGATGCCAATGGGTGGTCCTCCTGCAGGAGAGAAGAGAACAGAAAAATGCAAACATTGGGTGCCCATTGGGGAGTCGGATGATGAATTATTAGATGACATGTTTATGAGAAGTCCGCCTCCTTATAATGAAGGACACCGACCCTCTAGTGAAGGGGATAATTCTCGGAGACCTCCTCCCCGAGAAGAGGCCAGATCAGTAAGTGTAGGAGAGGGTTGTCAAATACCTCCGTATAATGAGAGTTTAGGACCCCTAGGTGCTGGAGATATCTGTCAAAGAACACCATTTAGTGGGGAGTCAAGATATTCGAGAGAAAGAGACTTCTGCTCTAGACCTCCCTATGAACTGCACCATCTTTTGCACACCAAAGGGCCTCGAAATTTAAACCCCAGACGAGGATGGCATATACAAATTAATGTTAATTAGACCAGACTCAGAAATTAAACAAATTACTATACAAGACTTACCTGAAGAACTCCAAAAGACAGTGAAACCAGAAGTATGGGACTTTACTGGAAAGGATGTAGGATTAATGGCAAATGTAGACCCAATTAAAATAGCCATGAAAGAAAATGCAGTTTATCCCAATACCAAGCCATACAAAATGAGTGCAGAAGTGAGAGCAGGAGTTGCCATTGAAATAAAAAGATTGCTAGAAGCAAACATCATACAAGAAGTGATGAGTAGCCCATGTAACTCACCGATAATTGGAATCAAGAAACCTAGTGGCAAGTATAGGGTAGTGCAAGACCTGAGAAAGGTAAATAAAATCGTTGTTCCATGTTGCCCTATTGTTCCAAACCCTGCAGTAATCCTGTATCAGATTCCCTGGGATGCTGAGTGGTTCACCGTGATAGACCTATGTCATGCATTCTTTTCGATCCCATTGCATCCTGACAGCAAATTTCTTTTCTCATTTGCTTTCGACAGTCACGTGTACGTTTGGAATCGTGTCCCTCAAGGGTACCCAGAAAGCCCCTCTATCTTTAATCAGATTCTAAAAAAGTGCCTTGAAACTTTAGTGTTACCTGGAAAATCTGTTTTAGTGCAATATATAGACGACCTTTTGGTGGCGTCTAAAAGTCATAGAGATTGTGTTATTGACACCATTGCTTTACTGAATCACCTAGGTGAAAAAGGACATAAAGTGTCCCCTGACAAATTGCAGTTCTGTACAAAGTCAGTGAAATATCTGGGGCACCAAATAGAAAAAGGTATCAGAAAAGTTACCTCAGAGAGAGTCAAGATAATTCGAAACATGCAGTTACCCCGTACACAGAAAAAAGTCAGAATGTTCCTTGGGGTGGTAGGTTACTGCAGGCAATGGATTGTGGGATTTGCAGTCCTGGCAAAGCCTTTGATAAAAATGACAAAGAAAAGAGCAAAGGACCCTGTGGAATGGGATGATGAAAGCTTAACAGCATTTACTAAATTACGAGAATGTCTGTGTATAGCCCCTGCTTTAGGGATGCCTGACTATTCCAAGGAATTTGCACTATTCTGTGACACACGAGATAATTGTGCACTGTCGGTCCTAACTCAGGAGCATGGGTTGACTAGACGTCCAGTGGCATATTTTTCTGCCACTTTGGACCCAGTGGCTGCTGGATTACCCGGATGTTTGAAAGCAGTAGCTGCCACTTGCACGAGTCTAGAACAGAGTGAATCTATTGTCATGGGACATCCTGTAACTGTGTATGTTCCCCATGCAGTTGTGATTTTATTGACCAGAACTAAAACTCAGTATCTACCCCCTAGTCGGCTGACTAAATACGAGAGGATTCTCGTGGGTGCTGCGAATGTAATCATTGCTCGATGTAACATTCTGAATCCAGCTACCCTGCTCCCTGACTCAATGCTTGCAGAAGCCAAGGGAGAGGACGAGCATGACTGCATTGACCTGACAGAATTCAGTACTAAACCCCGCCCAGACATTAAGGAAATGCCTTTGCCTGTGGAAGATGAGGAGCTGTTCGTGGATGGCTCATGTATGAGACACGAACTTGTAGGCCTAAGTGCTGCTTATGCTGTAGTCTCTGTAGACTGCATTAAAGAAGCATCCTGTTTATTTGGAGTAAAGTCTGCACAAGTAGCCTAATTGATTGCATTAATAAGAGCCTGCAAAATTGGAAAAAACAAAAGAATAACAGTATATACTGACAGTCAGTACTGTTATGGGGTTGTGCATGACTTCGGCCAATTGTGGCTACAGAGGGAGTTTCTGACTTCTTCAGGTACTCCCATCAGAAATGGGAAGGTTGTACAAGATTTACGGGAGGCAATCCAATTACCAAAAGAATTGGCAGTGGTCAAATGTGCTGCTCATAAATCTGGCATTGACCATGTAACTTTGGGAAATAGATTTGCTGATGAAGTGGTCCAACATTGTGCCAGAAATCGCATGTCTGTAAATGTCAAACTGGGAGGACCTGGAAACAGCTGCCAACTTATGGTGTTTGAGGAGGTGCCCACTTGGGAAGAGTTGAGAGATTGGCAGCATGCTGTGCCTTCAAAAGAGAAGGAAAAATGGAAGAAACTTGGTTGTCGACCGAGAAGTGAGGATGGTGTCATTGTGGTATGCCTGTGTTGCCTAGACATCTGCTTGCTTCTATGAAATGAAATGAAATGAAAATGGGTTTTATAGAGCGCAAATCTACCCGAAGGCCTCGTAGCGCTAAGGTTGCTTACTTCTAGGGGAAAATTGCTGAATTATGTGGAAAAAAGAAAAGTTTTAAGGGATTTTCGGAATTTTAAGAGATTGGGCTCATTTCGGAGCGCAGAGGGTAAGGAATTCCAAGTAGTGGCAGCATTAAGGGAGAAGGAGCGTCCGCCCCACCTGGCCCGTTTAATTTTACGTGCTGTTGCCAGAAAAGCTGTGCTTGACCGCAATGATCTTTGGGGGTAGTAGGGAGTGGCTAAGGAGCAGATCATTGCGGGAGCATTTTTCCACATAGCCTTGTGCATGATGCACATCGCTTTAAATTTTACTCTGGCTTGGATGGGCAGCCAGTGTAAATTTCTCAAGGCCATGGTGCCTGAGTGACTACGGGAGAGGCCTAGCAGCAGACGTGCTGCTGCGTTCTGGGTGACTTGCAGTGTTTTGAGTGTGCTACTCGGTGCGCCCAGATATAGGGCATTCCCGTAGTCCAGGCGAGACAGGATAATGGCCTGGACCAGTATCCTGCGAGCCTGAAAAGGGAGAAGAGGTAGAACTTTCCGCAGCATGCGCATCAGCCCAAAGCAAGTGGCGGACAGTATAGTGGCTTGCTGATTGAAAGTGAGGGTGTTGTCTAGCCACATGCCCAAGCTTTTAATTTGTTTTTTTGGTTCAGGGGGGGGACCCATGCAAGGTGGCCAAGGTAGGATGGGGCTGGGGTGAGCTGAATTTCCCAGGAACATAAGTTCCGTTTTATCCCCATTTAGTTTCAGGTGGGAGGAGGCCATCCAGTTTGTGACTGCTACCAGACAGCTACTCAGGTTCGAAGAAGTGTGGCCTGGCTGATTCAGAGCTAGCACCAGCTGAGTGTCATCAGCATAGGTCACAATTTCGAAGCCAAATGGGTGAACAATCTCTGCCAAAGGTTGCATGTATACATTAAAGAGCGTGGGGCTCAGGGAGGAGCCCTGAGGCACACCTTGGTTAAGAAGCCAGGTTTTTGAGTGGATGTCACCCTCCACCACCTGGAATGTTCGATTTTCCAGGAAGGATTGTAACCATAGGATGGCGCTGCCCGTTACTCCAAGTTGTTTTAAACGGGAGAGGAGGATGTTACTATTCACGGTATCAAAGGCGGCACTTAAGTCTAGCAGCATTATTGCTGTAGTGCCGCCTTGATCCATGTGCCTGCGTGCTAATTCAGTCACAGTCAGAAGTGCCGCCTCTGTCCCCAGTTTAGGACGAAACCCCGCTTGAGAGTCGTGAAGCAGATGGTTTATTTCCAAGTAAGACATAAGACTGGTATTGATATGTTTCTCAAGCAGCTTAGCCACCCAAGGAAGGAGTGAGATGGGGCGGTAATTGGTCATTTTGCTAGGGTCAAGATTAGGTTTTTTTAATAAAGCTTTGACTTGCACGCATTTCCAAGTTCCTGGGACTCTTCCTGAGCTAATTGACTTATTTACGATGTTTAAAATTACTGGTCTGATGGTGTCAGCAATTTTCAGGAGCTGTCGTGGGGGAGCAGGGTCTAGCGGAGAGCCTGTTGTGACTTTCAGCATGAGGGAGTCAAGCAGATCTTCATCTAATAGTGGACATTCAGCGAGTAAACTGCCAGTAGAGGAAGGAACTGAGTCAGTGACCACTGGCTGTTGGCTGGCCTGAACAAAGGAAGAGGAAATAGTTGGCCAGACTGATACATGGGGATTCACACACTGGTAGGGATGCCATGGTTCTGGTTTTCCAACAAACATGGTACAATCCGAAGTTCAGGAAGGTAACAGAGTCACTCTGCCAGAGGTGCTTAACATGTCAGCAGTTTAACGCTGGGAAAAGAACAGTAGTCGAATTGGGAAAAATTGGAAAATCAGGAGGTCCCTTTGTAAGAATACAGATTGACTTTATCACACTGCCTCGCTGTGAGGGAATGAGATATGTCCTTGTCATTGTCTGCCTGTTCTCAAAGTGGGTGGAAGCCTACCCTGCTAGAAAGAATGACGCCATAACTGTAGCAAAATTGTTACTACGAGAATTAATACCTAGGTTCGGGGTTCCAGTCACTATTGAATCAGATAGAGGCGGACATTTTCAGAATGAGATAATCGATCAACTCTGTAAAGCATTCAAGATCACACAGGTGCTGCACTGTGCATATCGTCCAGAGGCTTCTGGAGTGGTGGAGCAAATAAATGCCACTATAAAATCGAGACTAGGAAAAATGTGTGAATCTACAGGCATGAACTGGATAAATGCTTTGCCTCTTGTTCTGATGGGACTTAGAAGTATTCCAGACCGGAAAACAGGCCTGAGCCCTCATGAGATTCTGATGGGAAGAGTGATGAGACAAGCATGGGTACCAGGACATAAACTGCTAAACATTTCTGATGATTTAGTACTTGAGTACTGCAAGCAACTGAGTGACCAAGTGCGTTCTATCTCTCGCCAGATTAGGGAAGACGCCGTCGCAAACCCAACGACTCCAGTCCATAAATTGGTTCCAGGCGATTGGGTCGTTATAAAGAAGCATACTCGTACAAGTTGCCTTGCACCGAAGTGGGGAAAACAACGCCAAGTGATACTGGTGACCACGACAGCGGTGAAGTGTGCCGGCGTTCCAAAAGTGGATCCATGCCAGCCATACACAGAAGGTGATTCCAGACGAGAAAACTGACGCTGAAGGTTGTCCAGCTGAGGGGTCTGCAGACATTGGTCCTGAAGTAGCTGATGACGAACAACCGAGCACCAGTCAAGATGATTGGATACCCATAATCGACCTGACTAATGACCCAATCAGAACAAGAAGTCAAACCTACGAAGATAGAGAGTGGGATAGAGAGGAGGAGATAGGCACAGGCGAAAATCCTCAGATTATTGAGATTCACGTCAAGTCTGAGGAAGAAGAAGGTCAGACAGGGACAGAGCAAGTGATCGACACACCTCCACAAACTCCGGAAGTCGAAAAGGGACAGACCAGAACTAGTGTAAAAGTTCGAGCAGAAGAAAATCAAGGGATCGAAGTGCTTGAACAGGATCAGTTAGAACTAGAAGAACGTGTTCAGGACACAGAAATAGAAACGCCCAAAAGCCAAATCCAGTATACACCTGAACAAGGCCAGCTTAGTGACCAGGCAGAAGAAATAGAGACAAGACCTGGAACTAGTCAGACAGGAAGGGAAGAATCAGAAGTGCCACAAGCAAATGAAAATAAAAGAACATTAGAAGAAAGCCAAAACACAGTGCCAGCTAAAAGACTCAGGAAAAAGAAAAATATCGAACCCAGATATATTAAGAGACTGAGACTAAGAATAAAAACAGTAGAGGAGAAACTTGCAGAAAGAAGGAAAAGTCCTCGTATTGCATATCAAGCTGGAGAAAGCTCCAAAAGAAGAAGTGACCGAATAAAAAGACTGAACAAGAAATACCAAGATCCTGAATGGACATATTTGATCTTGGAGGAGTTTGAGGATCTTGATATAGCTGACGAAAGTGACGAAGAACAGACAGCTGATTATTCTGCCGAAGAAGACGAACCAACCTGAATTTGCTCAGTGTAAGCTACCTGTGCAAAGTTACAAAGAGGGGTTGAAAACTTCTTCTGAACGAAAATGTCTGATTCAAATGTGAATGGAAGGCCTAGACGCAGTTGTTGTAAAACATGCTGCAGAATACGTATATGTAGCATAGCTATAGTGTTAATATTTTGGATAGGACTAACAGTTTTCATTCCTTATATGGTGAGCAAAAATACTAATATTGACCCTACACAGACTGTGACCACTGACACTGAAGAACTGACAACACGAAGTATAGAAAGACGTGAAAAAGCACTTAGACAAACAAATTCAGACTTAGAAGCACCAGATGAGGAAGGACTACATTATCACGGAGTTAAGAACCAGACACATTTAAATGTATTCGCTAACCTTTTAGTACATTATGTAGAAACTATGGAAATAGAAGACTGCTATGTCTGCATGAAGCTACCTACTTCTGTAGCTGAAGGCGTGACTTATCATCACCTACCTTTGACCTATGGAATTTCCTGTAGCATTTTAGCTAGCTTGTTTTATAAAAGAGGACCGTTACAGTATTACTACTCTAACTCTGACGTGATATTTTCTGAACTTCCCATACGTGGAAATATGAATCCTGTGCATACTAAAAGTGACGTTACACGTTATATGGGAGAATACTTTCTGACTATAGGTACCATAGACTTAAATGAAGCACACAGAGATAACTTGACCTGTTCATTACATGAACAAGAAAAAATGTTTCTAAACATGGCAGAGAAAAGAAGGGAGAGTTTCCAAAGAAAGGCAAATGATAAAAGACAGAAAACTCCTAAATGGGCTGAAAACATGGAAAGCACCTCAAATGGTGGGAGTGGTCCTGCTTTGTTGCTGGATTTCGAGAGAAAAGGGAAACTCTGTCTTCACCGCGAGAAGACTAGTTATTATAATAACATTTTCATTGGTTCCAGTCAATGTGAGCACAATTACAAGGTAATTGGAGGTTGGGGTTTCAAAAATGGGTCAGAACCTGTGTTTCCCGGAATTTATTATATATGTGGAAACAAGGCTTATTTCAAATTGCCGGATCACTGGTATGGAAGCTGCTACTTTGGCATTGTTTTCCCGAAGATATACCATGTGAATGAAATGGCTGGAAGCAATGAAAACACTAATGGCTTAGTGCGTAGTAAAAGAGAAAGCGTAGGTGAAATAATGGGTAGTATTTCTAGTGCACTGATACCTGGAGTGGGAGTGGTTCTGAACACACACAGAATTTGCAAATTATCCACAATAGTGGATGTGTTGTCTACTGACACAGCTCATGGATTCCTGCTGGTCAATACTGAAATGGTTGCGATCAGATCAATGGTTTTGCAGAACAGACTTGCGCTTGACACCGTATTAGCAAAAGAGGGCGGAGTCTGCCGGATGTTGAAAGCGCAACATTGTTGCACTTACATACCGGACAAAAGTGTACAAATTAAAAAATATGTGAAGAACATTACAAATTTGGAAAAAGAACTCAAACCACTGGAGGTTGATAGTGCCTGGAAGAGACTTACTGATGGTCTCTCCGCTGTAGGTCATTGGTTTGCTAATTTAGGTAAAGGTTTATTGTTTAAGGTACTGATGCCAATTGGAGTGATAGGTTTCGTCATATTTCTCATATTTGTCTGTTGTAAATGCTGCAAACACACAAAGAAATACGCTGTGAATAAGAGAGGTGTGAAACGGAGTGTGGATGAACTGAATTGGAAGACTTAAATAATCAGATCTACAAAAAGATGAAAAATTCTCACCCTGATA
Source organism: Lissotriton helveticus (assembly GCF_964261635.1). Classification (NCBI taxonomy): domain Eukaryota; kingdom Metazoa; phylum Chordata; class Amphibia; order Caudata; family Salamandridae; genus Lissotriton; species Lissotriton helveticus. Next base: position 927,469,878 of record NC_136057.1, read on the forward strand.
AAGATGTGAAAGAGAAATTAAATCGAATGTTGGAAGAAATCGAAATGCACAAAGTGTGAGAAAAGTTGGCATCTGGTTCCATTAGTTTGTGATGATAGTAAATATCATCAAAGAGGGGATTGATGAAGCAAGATTTCGCATATTTCGTGACTTGCTTGACATCAAGAACCTCGAATAACATTTAATCCTATAATTCAACCTGTAAGTCTTACTAATTTTCCTTTATCTTTATATTTGAGTGTCGTAGTGACGCTTGCCTATGTGTTTACTAATACAAATAACCTGTGTCCCTAAAATGGCCGCCGCTTGATGGGTTTCTTCTGCGCATGCGTTAGTCACACTCACGTGGCGTGACGTAGTTGCAGTTCTGGTGGGAAAATGTGCGCATGCGTACTTGCGTCTAAAATGGTCGTCTGTGTCCTAACGTGGTGAAGCTTGCGCAAATGCTTTCGTGTTCTTGTCTGTTGCACTAAGTATAATTTTCAATTTAAGGAGTATAAAGTAGCTACTCATAGTATACAGTGAAATCATTTATATTCTATGTTTTAATTTGTTTTCGCTTACTTTCCATGTACCGCGGTATTGAGGGTCTGATGCAAGGCTCAAGACTCCATATTAAGATGATGTTCTGCGCATGACCGTATTCTGCCGGTGGCATTGACAGGGTGCCAACTGAAGGTCCCTGCAAGACGTGCCTGGGAAGATGCACCTTCACCCAGCCGGAGAAGCTGAAAAATGTTACATTAGAAACAAATGTATTTCTCCCTATTGTATTCTGTAGAATCGGTCGTGGGAACCCCAAATTCAATAGGCGGTTCCAGAATATGTAAAACTCGGCTTGTAGACGTAAATTGTGATTGGTGTGTTAGCCTATCCTAGGTGGGGACCAATCGAAATTGGGGATTCTGACACTTGCAACATTTGGGGGGTGGTACACTGACCTGAAAACCGTATAACTAGCCTAGGTTTAGCTAGAGAAGTCGTCCGACTTGTCTGAATAGCTGACCTGTCACTGACCCAACGCACTCAATAGGTGACTGAATACGGAGCGCTGCGGAGCACTCTGTCCAAATTTGACCATAGACTCTAAGGTTTTACTAAACCTTAAGTGCTGGCGGAGCACTTTGCTGGAGAGTTCGCTAACCCAATCGGGGTTCTGACTGATAGCTGCAGAGAGGGTGGAGCGCAGGCGTTGCTTCCAAACTGCGGGTGCTGGTCGTGCCTTGGTGGTCCTGTCCTGATCCTAATCTGGTTTTCCTGTCCTGTCCTGGGGTGTCCAATCTACACCTGCTGTCCCATAGATGACTGTCCTTCCTTGGAGTATTTCCTGTCCTTGACTGATCCGTGGCCAGGGTTGGTCTGCACACCATTCTAGGTAATTATATAGGGCTAAGAACTCTATACTGCACTCTCTATTTTTCTGTCTTTGCTTAAATAAAGACATTCCTTGCATACGTTAATTTTCCATGCTTTCCGCAACCTACTATAAAAGTCATTCAGTATATTTTCCTTAGCATGTCCCTATGTTTCCCTACCTTTTAGAACATATTCTCTCCATACTGTTTATGAATCATAAATGTGGTATATAATTTTCTCCTGCAATCTGATTTTGACGTAATGATGCTAGAACTATAGCGTGTTCCACTTTTTCCCCCTCCTATAGATGTATAGGATTTCCAATCTTTTACTTTGATGTATTTTCTAAATAGTAAAATTCTAGTTCATGATCCATTTCCGAAATCTATTTAGCATATCGCTTTGTTATTACTTTCCTATAGATTCATAAATGGTTGCCTTAGTTTTCTTTTTATATGATTATGTGCTCTTCATTATTCTGATTATAGATTGTCTTCTCGTTGTAAATTGCATACTCTCAGAATCTGATTTTTAAGATAAACTTTTAAAACTTCCCAGTAGTCTGTGGTTATTTAATGAATACAGAAGAAATAAAAGTCGGTATTGTATTTTGCCTGCCTTTTCTTTTACAGCTAGCTCCCTGATCCGTTGTGGTCATAGGTACCCGTAACGGTGGATTGGTAAGTCGGGTACAATAGAAATAAATAGGAAGGAACCAGGGTTACTGGTAGTAGAGTGTTAGGTCACCCGATTAATGTATATGATAAATTGGAAAAATATGGGCCTGGTACGTGTATGGTGAAATTATTGGCCGAGTGACCTGCGATCTCTATCAGTGGTACTTCAACCCTTTCGTACTATCCTGCCGAGTCCCTTCGTTTTAGCTGATAAATTGCTGAAAATGCCGATGGTTAGTCGCATATTACTAAAACATTTAATGGTTAGCCGATTACTGCTATGGGGATGGGTTTGGACTGATGTCAGTTTGCACTGCTGTGTTAGGAAGGAGGGGTGTGGCTCCGTCAGGTGCGTGCACGTTACCTAGACAAAAACCAAAAATAGCAGCAAAGTAAGGAAAATGGGGAGTAAGGAGGGAAGGGAAAATAAGGGAGCAACCAAAAGGGAAACTAAAGAAAAGGATATGAAACAAAGGGAGTAAGGAGGGGAGATAAAAGAAAGGTGCAACCCAAAGGGAAACCAGAGGGAAGAAAGTGAAGCAAAGAAAGAGAAGAGAGAATATCCTTCTTTTCTTTTGGATGAAAAAGGGGGGCTGCCCAGTCCTTTTATTTATTGGCCCACCTCCTTCTAACGGGCATTCCCCCCCCTAAACAGTAGCACACTTTTCACTATCACTAACCTTCACTTTTGAGAAATACGGGCGGGACACTTACCTGCTTCTCTGTTTCTATTGAGGGTGATGGCGGAGAGGAACTTCGAAGGACCTGGAAGAAAAAAGAAGATGCTGTGAAAAGTTAGACTGAAACTTCCATCTTTTGACAATTAGAAAACTGTACTTCTCTAAATAAATAGTGATAATGATCCCTGCAACGATCTTGAATAGCCCTTAAGTGTTAAATCCCTGTTTCCATCACACACACCTTCTGAGGTATCCTGCTCCTTTACCGTGAAGGGCTTTGAAGAATATTACCATGGCCTTGACCTTTTCCCTATCCTGCACTGGAAGCTAGTGTAAGACCTTCAGATGAGGAGCCATATGAGACCTGGGTTTCAGCCTAAGAATCGCCCTGGCCGCTAAGTTTTGCACCACCTGGAGTCACTGGAAGAGATAACCCAGCAGGCACAAGTAAAGGACCTTGGCATTTTCTAATCTAGATGTCACCAAACCCTGAACCACTATCTTCCTGGCACCAGGTGGGAACAGCAGAAGGAATTGTTTAAGCATGCGGGGTAAGCCAAAACTGGTACCCACCAGGGCCTGGACTTGGGATCTTATAGAGAGGGCATTATCAATATAGATGCCCAGGTTTTTAACCGTAGTTTGGGCAACACTTGGGGGGAGACAATTCCTCCAGCCGCCAATGTCTTCAACCATTTAAAAACCTTTGTGAGACAAGTTCTGATTGTGTCTCTGTCAAAGTCTGCACCTTTGTCACAAGAGTAGATCAGCTGAGTATCGATAGCATATGAAATTATCTCGGCGCCGTTTGCCTCCGCCAGAGGTGCTAGGGGAGAAATATATAGGTTCAAAAGATTCTGGCTCAGGACAGAGCCCTGAGGCACTCCTGCATTCATGGTGGGCATGGGGGCTGCAAAAGGGGGAATCCATATTTCCTGATTACTATCCTTCAGGAAGGACATTATCCAGGCTAGTGCCAGACCCCAGATTCCAATGGTCCTTAGTCTATCAAGGAGCATCTCATGTGGCACTATGTCGAACACCGCTGACACGTCAAATAGAGAATCACTCTGCCCCCCTGGCCGAGCTTGCCTTTAAGGTGCTCCATCACCACCAACAGAGCTGCCTCAGTGCTATAGTTAGCCCTAAAGCCAGATTGATTGAAATGTAAAAGATTGTGACTTTCAGCATAATCAGAGATCACCCTATTGACATGTTTCTCCAATACCTTGAAGAAGGCCGGTAGGAGGGAGATTTGTGGGAACTTTCAGGTCTGCTGTAGGTTTTTTAAGGAGTGGCACGATTTTTGCCTCCTTCCAGAGGAATGGCACAATGACCGTGGTAAGGGATGAGTTAATCACCTTATTTATTGAGGGGTGTAAGGTGGAGGCTAGGGCGGGTAATAATTTAGCTGGTCATGCGTATGCCGGTGAGCCCAACTTAAAGCTCTTAAGGTATGCAAGTGATTCATACAATTCAATAGTCGGGAATTGTGACAGTGACAGGGATTGTGGAAGTGCCGGGGGAGACTGGGACCTGTTTACGTTCTAGAACTCCGATACAGCTGTGATCTTCTCTCAACAAATATCTATCTCTCTCTCTGTGTTACATTGCTGTGCATACCTATATGACAAGGTTCACATGTTCATAAATGGAAGCTCCAATTCTGTATTGTGTTTAGGTGCGAGTGACTGACCAGAACAAAATAACAAGGGACATTGTTATTCGAACTTGTCTGCTGTTCAGACTAAATCCCAGGAAAGAACAGAACAAGAAAACAACTACAAGGTCTGTGTGAAAATGTAATGTGACAGGGAAGCAAACCTGTTTATGTAGTAAAATGTGCAAAGCTAATGTGGCCTGTGTCGTGCTCAGTTAGGCTAACATAGGGAAAACTACAATAGGCCCTCTATAGAACATATGACATGGGCAAGTGGTGTCCTGGTGGCAGAAAGTCACCTACTAAACCTATATATACAAAAAGGTCTGGATTCCCAGTCATCGTAGGTGTGAGGCAACCACGTAAAGACCCTTTACAACCTTTACAACGCGGTCATTGCATAACACTACCTTTACAACGCACTCATTACATCGCAACATCCTTTACATTCCATGTCACTACCACGCAGCCATTACATCACATGTCACTACAACACGTCATTACAACGCATGTCACTATAACACAGGCATTGCATCGCAAGTCATTACAACGCATAGTACCCTTACAGTATCTGACACCTACCCTACTGTTGCACTCACTAGATTTAGAATAGTAATTTTTACCCCTACACTACCCAACACTTACCCTACAGTTGCACTTACTGGAGTTAGAATAGTAATGTTTACCCCCACGCTATCCAACACTTACCCTACAGTTGCACTCACTGGAGTTAGAATAGTAATGTTTACCCCTACGCTATCCAACACTTACCCTACTGTTGCACTCACTGGAGTTGGAATAGTAATTATTACCACTACACTATCCAACACTTACCTTAAATGCGATGTAATTGTATGCGTTGTAATGGTATGATGCGATGTAATGGAATGCGTTGTATAGGTGGTTTCTAAAAATGCAATCTAATGGCATGCGATGTAAAAGAATGCGTTGTAAAGGATGTTGGGATGTAAAAACAGCGTTGTAAAGGTATGCGTCGTAAATGTATGTGTTGTAACGTCATACATTCCGTAAAAGACACGAGGTGAACACCAGCAATTCAATTCCAGAACCAACAAGCATTAGCAAAGGCAATATGTCCCAACTTTGATACCTACTGACTGTGCCAGTATCTTTGGTACATGCTGTACAGCATCAGCAAGAATGCAGATACTGTACAACATGAAAAATAGGGGGGGAAACGTACTGACACGGCCCCAGGCAGCCCTATCACTTTGTAGATGCGTGCGTGTGTCACGATGCATCCGAGTGACAGGGGCAAAATAAATGTAACTACCGATCTGAGATGTATCGGTACATAAAAAACACTATTAAAATGAAGTAGCACGACAGTACTTTTATTTATAGAGTGGAAGGGCCGGCAGCAATCTGTTGTCTGGCCCTCCCATAGCTGGTCATGGTATCGGGTGGGGAAGGGGAAAGAAGCACAGAGGCAGCAACAAGGAGGATGGAGGAGATGCACACAAGTGAGAGAGCATAGAGCAAAGGGAGATGCATATGGCTGAGAGCAAGTCAGAGTGTGGGAGGGCAGAAGTACACGGGCGAGGGAGAGCAACACAGCACATGGGGCAGAGAAGCATACAGACAGGAGTCAGAAATATGGAAAATAAAGAGAGAAGCACATGAAGGAGACAGCTGGAAAACACATGCGCTCTCATGGAGTGTTTAAGCAAAAAGAAAAAAGTACTTCTCTAAAAGTAAGCAGTTGAATGACACAAGTAAATAGGCTATACTCCACGGGAGGGACAAACATAAGACGGACAGGACAAGCCATCAAAAGCAAGCAGATGAGAGTGACAATGAAGCTATTGAATCATAAGCAATGGTCGGGCTTTAAGTGCTTTGGTAATCTGGCAATAGGTCTTTCGCAACCAAACAACTAGCCATGACATAAAAAAAGAGTTATTAGAACTAACCGTCAATGCTACAACAAGATATGCTCTACTAACCTGCACACCTTGGCTAGACTAGGAGCCAGATGTACGACCCTACCAATATGCGAGTCGCAAATTGCGTCAATTTGCGACTCGCAAATTGGAATGTACTCAGACACTGTTTGCGATTCCTAATGGGGTCGCAAAGTGCATGCCTCATTAATATTCATGAGGCAGGTGTAATTTGCGACCCCATTAGGAATGGCTAGCACTCCCAGGGATGGTGGACCTACTGGGGTCAGCAGACCACAATGTCTGTGACTGCTTTTTAAATAAAGCAGTTTTTTTTTAATGCAGCCCGTTTTCCTTACAGGAAAATGGGCTGCATTTAAAAAAGAAAAATTAAACGTTTCTGTTTCATTTTTTAAGGGCTGGCAGTGGTTGCATCCATTCACAAGGGTTTGCGAGTGGCTTACCACCTAAACTGCAAGTGTTTTGAGGCCGCAAAACAATGGTACATTCCATTGTGACTCGCTATTAGGAAGGTACGCCCCTTCCTAATAGCGGGAGTCACAAATGCTATTTTGCGTGTCACCGACTTGCAAAATAATGTTTGTACATGCCAGGACCCTTTTTTGTGATCACAAACGGGCTGATTTCCAGTTTGCGACTGCAAAAAAACGGTCGTAAATCTGGCCCTTAGAGTTCATTGACCTCCAGTTGTGTGGGCATGAAAAATAATAATCATGTTTATGTGGAAAAACTTAAGAATCAAATTAGGCAAATAATTGATAGCACCCCACTATCAGATACATTGGGGAAGGACCTGAGGCTAAACTTTACTGTCCCATCTCCTTCACATTTCTAAAGTGTGCAAGAGAGGAGTGAACAATGGTATGTGACGCACATCCTTCACCGTGGCCGTGCACGCCACTTACCAAGCCTCTCTTGCATGCTTCTCAGTGCAGAGAAGTTAAACTGAATGAATGGTTCATGAGATCGTATGCAGACACCAGGAGGAGAGAAGTGCACCTATTGATGGTACACAGCACCAAATCGCTGCTGACTTTAGACGTAAATGTCTTTTTTAAGACCTCATGAAATTGAAAAAAAGATCCAGCAAGGTCGTATCAGGGAGGGGTTAGCAGACTGGTGGGATATTTGGGAAAGATAGAAAAGTGAGACGTCTCTTAGAAGGCAGCAACAGTTGAGCTATCCTTTCGATTGGGCTAAATATATTTAATATTTTCCTCAATATCAGTAGGTGTACATCTATGACTGAAGCCTCAGATAGATTTACTCATCATTTTATAAGATGCATTTTGAGCACTCAGGGGCAGATTTACAAGCCACTTGCGCCACTTTTGCATCACTTTTAACATGGGAAAAGTGACACAAAAGTGACGCAAAGGGCTTGTAAATCTGCCCCTCAGTATTTAGTCAGAGGTGTTCTCCTGCTGTTGATACAAATATATTGATGGCTGTTGTTTTATCAGGTTTACGCAGAGAACTGACAGAGCTGCACTTATGGCTGTGACTTGAGGCAGAAACAAGCACAAGCTTTCTAGAAAGGAGACAAATCCATAGCAAAAACTGAACCTTTGAGATTCAAGCAGGCTCATGCATCACTGAAAAGCTTGTAATTAGGTTATCATGTCTCAGTGTGGCTTGAGGTATTTCCAGATGTGCTCCTACTACAGTGGAGAGGATATAACAGACTTGATCCTCTAAGGGCATTACCTGCAGAGCAGCATTAATGATCCAAAGCCATTGAAGGCAGCTTCATTTGCTCAGCATCTCCTGCTGCTCCTCAGCAGCTGAGGGCTTTTTTCTCTAGTTAATTCCCTTTCTCATAAAAGAAGTAGATGTGATGCAGGAAAAAGCTCCATCCAAAAGTAATGTGCCCTGAATAAAATATGGACACGTGTGGCGAAATGAGCAATGAGCAGGGAGGTGGGGAAGAAACCTGCAGAAGAAGAGACCGAGTGGACGTGCAATGAAGGAGAAGGCATCGCGGAGTGAGGAGGTGGGCAGGGATATAGAGCGGAGTGGACAGACAGGAGAGGTGAAGTGGAGGGAGACAGATAGGCCACAATGCAACCTCAGTGTCAGAGCATGATAAAAAGTCCAAAGCAGCAGTGTTTGGTGTCAGTAAGGAAGGTGGAGCGAGAAGAGCAGAGTTCGGTCTCAGCAGGGAAGGGGAGGATGGGTGCACAAGATGCATGCCAGAAGAGAGAGTCAACACTCACAAGAGAGATACTGAGGCCTAGGAAGGTGATGGGGATAGAAAGAGAAATACCAAGGCAGTATAACTAAGAAGAGAGGGGGGCACACAATCACCAACACATATAAAGGGAAAGAATGGGCCACTGGTTACCTGTAGTGTTACAGACTGAATGCTGCAGAAACATGGAAACAATGAGTTCCCTGATATCAATAGTGGAAGGGTACAGTCAAACAATCAAGATGCAGCCTGGAACCTAAATGTTCCAGGGGTGGAGCAGACACATGAATAAGGGGAAAGCCATTGAATCAGGAAGAGGGGAAAGAAGTAGATGTGAAAGCCACCCAGTCCCGAGTAAGGGGCAGTTCCACATGAGGGGCAGTCCCAAAGCCCTCTCTATGTATATGTTAAAGTATTGATTACAATGATTTCTCCACAGGCAGCTTAAGCAGTTTTTGGCAAGCTCGCTGTAGGAACTCCACTTTTTTTGCGTAGTAACCCCAGATTATTTATACCTATTGCTGGCCCCTATATTCTTGCTGGCTGTAGAACTCTGTGCACTTTACGCAGCTAACCATGAATTGAGTGCCAGTGCTCCCCCTTTAAACTTGGTTGAACTCGCTTATTCCTAACTAGCACGTTAAACTTGTAGTAGGGAGTAGACAGTGCACCCGGACCTGGGATTAAATCCACTGGTGGACTACAGCACCCAGTGTGCCATTCACTACAGTGGCAGGGCAATCATGACTTCATGCCTACCATGTGTAGCCTGACAAACAGTTTAACCTCTATAGTAAAGCCTGTCAAAATAACCCTTTTTAACGGATGAAACATTTTCTTTAAAACATTAATAAATCACCCCTATGTTGGCTATGTAGCCCAAATGGTACGGTGCATGATATTTAAAAGTAAGATATGTAGAAAATTAATGTTAGCATGTCCCTATAGTGACAAGGCCCCAAAAGCTATTTTTACTGTGGCAGGCCTAGCTGTCCTATGTAGAAAACATAGTACAGGTTACAAACTAATAATGATAACTCAGGAAAGGGAACAGCTTGAAAAATAATTTTAAAACTATTTTTAATATTTAGTAAAAATCGAATTAAAAAAGATGAAGTTGTATATTTAGTAAATATTAAGGAAACTTAAGTTTTAGAAAGTTACCCTTTACCTGGACTGTTGGAAAGCTAATTAACATAAGCCTTTGCCCGCTCTCAGATTCTGTTCAGCCTTGAATATGTGTGAAATAGATGTGAAATGCCTCCCAGTAGCAAGCAATGTGAGAAAGTCAGCCCATAACGCACCTGATGCCCAGGCTGCTGGCGCAGGACGCCTCTTAGTTCCCATCTTGAACAATTACCAAATAAAGAGACGGGCGCTGGCAGCGGGAAAACAAGAATAGAGTTTTATTTCTCATGAGGAGAGCCTGTCATTTCGGGTACCCGCATGGTGTCTACAGGGTGTTCTCTCTCCTTCCTACCCAACACACACACACCATCTAACCATCTTTTCTCTGAGGCTTCGTCTTTTATACACATGTTTATGATGCACAAACATTCCTTATTACAATAAGGACACTTTGAAGTAGAAAAAAGACATGCTTGGAATCCTAGCTTCAGGCCTATTCCCATACCAGTCGGTCAGATGTCATCCTCCCCTCCTGAATGTAACAAGAGATTGTGATCTCTCAGCCGGACATTCCTACCGGACACGAGGGCAGGAGGGGATGATCAGGTCAAAGGTTGGGCAGGCGATAAGATCGGGCACTTCGGTTGGTGTATCACGGTTTTGTTATGTTGGGCAGGGAAAAGGGGGATGTACATCCACGAGGCTTGGTCTTAGGACTTGGGACCGGGTCGAGAGGCCAAGTGCAGCCGGGGGGGGGGGTTGTCAGCTGAGGGGAAGGGTGTTCTTGGGAGGAAATGGGGGGTGTGGGTCAAGCAGGAGTGCTACTTCTAGAGCAGGGTCACGCAGAGGGAGAGGGTCTTATGGCCGATGCATGAGCAATGCGCGCGGGGAGGGGTGCCGGGGGTTTAACAAACGGGCAGAGAGGCCATGGTGCCTAAAATGGCTGTCGTGTACGTGTGTGCATGGGTCTATGCTGGCGGGATAACACAGTCAGTGTTTAGCGATATCCGTTCTGCTTACAACAAGGGGTACAGTGAACACAAATGAACGCCGCTTATGTACATATACATTGCCATTTTCAACAGTCGCCGCTTTTTACATAAGCTAGTTCAGTTCTATGCAGTCGATACGAAAGGCGGAATGCGGTACATATGATTTTACATTTGTTGTGTTATTCATACAAGTCTAGAGATCGGCATAATACTTAGTCGGGGTCAATCAAGAAAAATGTTCCGAAACATTATAGAATCAAGTTCAGACTTTTCTCTCCGGCGACATCAACATACAGTAAAAGTACTCTGATACCTTCGGGTCTTATCAGTGCTATAAGAGACTTCTGCTGTTAGATCACAGTCCTGTTTCCTAACTGATCTTCTTAGGGGTGCCTCATGCTGGGCACCTGCGTGTCTTTCTTCTTCCGTGGCAAAACCTTATTCTATAGTCAAAAGTTATGCGAAAAGGGTGATGTTGTTGAATAATCAAGGGAAGAGAGGGCGGAGTGGGATCAGATCTTTGAGCACACCAAGGGACCACAAGGAGCAAAGGATGACGAGCAGGCAGGCCCATCGGTCGGGCTCAAAAGGGACGGGGACTTCAGGCACGAGTGGGTCAGCAAATCGAGGGCTTCAAGGCAGCCCTTCATTCCTTAATCTGCCGAGTTTGAGAGTGGTGCCTCGTCCCGCGTCTCGTTGCTCTGTGGCTCCACCTTTGGCTGAGGTCACACGTGCTTCATGATCTGTGGTCAGGCTTTGCGTCACGTCCAGCTCCTCTCCTCTGGTGATTGTATCTTTGAATGGGTACAAAACAAGTTTTAGAAAAACTGGCAGGAGAAGACATTTATACATCTCAATTCCGTCCCCAATCCTAAGTAGGTGGGGGATAGGTTCATCGGTCACAGTCAGAAGTCATCACTTATGGAGTATGTAGGAGGGTATTTCCATTGAATTCGTAAGCCTATTTGGCGTTCATTCGTGACGTACGTGGAGAGAAATTGGACTCCTATCGACAGTGTATTATAATCAAACTCGAAATCGAGTCCTTAGGTAGAGACTCGCCCTTTTTCTTTTTAACCCAGGTACTGACAATCTTACATTTCCCTTCGGGGTCGGCTAACTCTTGCAAGCAGGGGGTTATCATCATGAGAGGGGGGCAGAGGTTACACATGCTTTTCTTGGGGAGCGACCGTTAATCAAGGTCATCAATTACGCTTCGGGGGTAGATGATATGGAGCTGGGGTTAATCGGGAGAGGCGAGGACGCTTTGGACAGGGAGCTGGGGTCAATCGGGAGAAGCGAGGACGTTTTGGACAGGGAGTTGGGGTCAATCGGGAGAAGCGAGGACGCTTTGGACATCCGCACTTAAGTGCAGAGGGGTGAGGTAGTCTGGGCATTGGGAATTGCATTTCTGACGAACTGACAAACAGATGACCATTGACGTTATAGTCCCCCTATAAAAGGGCCAGATTAGGGGACATCAGTCGTCTTACCTGTCCTTTCCTTCATTACCAACTCGGGTTCAATCGTTTTGCAGAAAGGAGAGGTAGTAATATGGCAAGTTACAATCGTTTTAGTTTCTGTCAATTTTGCCGAACACCTTTGTGTTCGAAGAGACCCAATTAGGTTTGTGCCGGGGGCACAACGTTACCATACAAAGGAGGAGGGAACAGTGGGATCCTCAGAGAGAGAGAGAAAGAGAGAGAGAGAGAGAGAGAGAGAGAGAGAGAGAGAGAGAGAGAGAGAGAGAGTGAGAGTGAGAGTGAGAGTGAGAGTGAGAGTGAGAGTGAGAGTGCGCACTCTAAACGAATCATTCGGTACACGTATGACATGGAGAGAGAGAGAGAGAGAGAGAGACGTGTACAATAATGGGTCATTCAGTGCACACACAACACAGGACAGCAGGGGTCAAGTAATACGGAAACACAGGCAGAGGGACGACGTAGATCCAGACATTACGTACACACAAACTCAGGCGGGGGAGACAGTACACGTATTATTTACAAAAAAATCCAAGACAAAACATATAACGGTTATTGGCCATAATGATCTCTTCCTGTATGCTGCGCATCCTTAGCGTCCTAAGCTCTTTTTACCTTTTTCTTAGACTTTTATCGTCGGCTGCCTTTAATGGTGGTTTTGGTTGTACACACTTACGCCTTTTGGCAATTGGTCAAGAACTAACCTGGTCGGGCTAATGTGTTTCCAGGCTGAGGCAACAGTGGGTGTCAGTTGTGAGAACAATGGGGCAGCTTTGAGTTTCATGTCTATGAGGGTGCGAAAGGAGGTAGTAGATTTTAAACACTGGCAACATTCCTAGTCCTCCAAGCGGAGGGTACTTGGGTAAACCTCACCTCAAAATATTGTTTAAACTTTCCCTATTTAGTTAATTGTAGGATGCTTATTCATTAGTGCACGTCATTTTTGGTTGTATTATTCGGGGTGCCAAGCGAAGTCATATTTTGTAGTTTCCGCCTCAGGCTGTCCTCCCAAGCGCTAAGTTCAGGGAGAGAAATAGCCACTGTTCGCTTGTCGTGTGTATGTATCATAATCGAACCCCTTTTTCCCATTTTTGTCCGCTAGATCACCATCTTCTTTTTCGTACCTTACTCAACGTTCCGATGTGACCTGCAGAAAGAGGGAAAAAAGAAGGGGGGGGGGGCAGGGGCAGCATTTTAAAAACACATCAGCGCGCATAAACTCGAAAAGGCTTTTACTTACTACATACTCGGGCTATCTCCACTGGACGCAGTCCCTGCCAATTTGGCGTTTAAGCCCAGGTGGACCGTTTAGTGTGGGAGAGATGATTATCGGAAGCCTGTGGATAGCATAGGTCGCCCAAGTGTGGTATTAGGGATCGTGTGCAGGGGGGTCAGGTGGCACTCCTTCGGGGTGACTTAGGGGCATTTTAAAACAACTTTCCTGATACAGATAGCATATAAAGTATAGGCTAAATACCAGGATCTTTAGCGGTTGCTTTAGGCTGTACAAAAATGCAAAATACATACAACAAAAACCTGGACCATTCATATTTGCAATATTTCTGTGTACTATACTTTTTAACCCTTAACTAGTCGAGCTGAGCCATTTCACCTGTAATCTAGTTATATCGGAAATATTGGTCATTTATTCGAAACTTACCAATTTACGCGTGACAACTACGTTTGCTTTTTTCAAAAACTCTTTAATAAAAATGTCAGTGCATAAATACGGGCCTACAACCCCGTGGGCCGGCCAGAACTGTACATGGGAGGATACTTATTAGTGGAAAACTTAATGGAGTCGGTGGTCGTTGATTTCATAATAAAAAATGTGACAAGTGCAATAAAATCATATCGGAGTTTCAGTGTGAGCGAGTATCATAAGTGTTGAAATTCGAACTTTCAATAATCATGGTGCGCCACAACTCAACAACAATTCATTGTCCGAATGTTCAATCAGTACCCATCTCACTTCAATTCATTGTCCGAACACATTATCAGTACCCATCCCATATCAATTCATTGTGTCTAAAAACTGCATACATATTTCATGACACCAAGGCTGAGCAATCGGGGTACAACAAGGAGTTGAAAGTTTCATTTGTACCAGCGCCATTTTGGGAGCAGCCAGGCAGATCCAGGCATAGTCAAAATCTCCACCAACTCGTGGTTGGCCCAGAGCCTCTTTCGGCAGTCCAAAAGTTCCGTTAAAGGGTAACAGAAAGGATCGGCAGTATGAACCATCAGTCAAAAGGGGGAGGGAGGCAACAATTTTTTCTACCGGGTCATACTGGGTTTTCACCGGAACTGATCCGAACTGTAATCTGCAGGATTTTAGTCATTCAAACTGAGGCTGGCGTCAGCATGGGAGCGCCGACGTCTCGCGGCCACATTTTCATCGTTCCACGGAAAATCATGGCAGTCATTCCCCATCGGGGGTGTCCGCGGGGGTCGGGGGCCCCCGTGGCTCTTATAGAATCTTCAAAGTTGAGGAGAACACCTATGATGGTGGGACTCGTTCCTTAATCAACAAGCAACCGGGCCATCTCTTCACGCCGGGCCCGCTCCAGCAGGATCGACCGCCATTTTACGAGTGGGCGAACCCTCGTCGAGTGAGTGGAGCGTTGGGGGTGCCACTGGGGGCCTCCACCTGGGGAGGTGGGAGAGGCTCGTTCGCGCCGCCTCTCCCTCCCAGCGCACCCACGCCGTTTTTCTCGGCGCTAATATTCATGATGGCCGGGCCAGGCGATGAGAGGGGTGGGGGGGTCGGAGGCATAGGCAAGACATCCCCCCCCGGTGGCCTGCAAGGTGCCGCTTCAGGGCCGGACGGGGAACTTCTACCAGGCCGTGGCTGGACCAGGAGATGCGAGGGGGGGGGTCGATGGCATGAGCAAGACATCCCCCCGTGTTGTCGCAGCCATTATTGAAGAAAGAAGAGGGGACGCCTGGATCCCGTCGGCCTCGGCTCCTCTTTTGGCCCACCTTACTCGACGACCTCCGGCCGACGGCTGGCAGCAGGACCCGCCCTACACGTGCCGAAGATCTCGTCTTCCGGATGGGCGTAGCCGCGAACCTGTTGCACTTCGGGAGTTTCCAGAATGGGGGTAGGTATCTGTTGACTTGTATCTATCTCATGTTACCGTTATTGGGGCGTGGCGGGCGGTGGGACAGACATGTTTGGAGCAGTGAGGGGTGGCGAAGCCTAGTTGCCTTGTGGCTGCCGTGATGTCAAGCTTGGCTTCTCTCACCATTTTCACGTTTCTTATTACGGACTTATTTCTTAACGTTTCTTATTTCTAGCGAAATCATGTGTTTCGTCGTGAGCTATTTCTAACGTTTTCTTATTTGTAGCGAAATCAAAAAACTCGTCAGTGGCCTACTGATTTTGCTTTCTTATTTCTTTCTTCCCTTTTCTTCCTGGCGTGTTTCATGCTAAAAGTTTCTGTTAACAGGATACGATGATTACTTCATTATTATTACATATGTCCTTTTTATTAGGGGTGCCCTCTGATCAAGCCAGATGACCTACCTCTAATAAATGGTCCGGGTGGAACTAGTTTACCAATCAGTGGGGAGTAGATAGGCCCGGGAGATTACAACGGGGGACAAAGGTCCGCATTACCTACCCTTCACTACTTGTAAAGATTAGACAGAATATATTTTTTTCTACGTTATTTGCAAACAGAGGATACCTTAAAAGAACTATTCCTTGAACAATAAATGTCCAGACAATCAATCAATCAATGGGGAGAAAAACAGGCATGACGGATTACAACGGAGACAAAAATCTGCATTACCTATCCTTCACTATCTGCAAAGGGGGGCAGAATATTTCTATTCTTCCCTGTTTGTAGACAGAGAATATCTCAAAGAGCAATAATCGATAAAAATCGATAACAAACAATCAGTGGGGAGAAAAATAGGCATGACGGATTACAATGGGGGACAAACGTCTGCATTACCTATCCTTAACTATTTGCAAAGAGAGAGGAACGGTCCTATTCATCGCTGTTTGCAAATAGAAAATGTCTCAAAGAGAACCAATACTTCAAGTACAATCAATCAATCAATCAGATGGATAAAGCCATCCTACCAATCGGACGTAAAGACGTCCTACTTAATCTTACCCGGACCGGACCGTGTGGGCAATTCTTCGCCTTCCCTTTTCCAGCGCCCAATCGTTCTCTTTCTTCCATGTTTTTACCGCAGCATTCCTGTGGGATTCCAGTCAGGACAGTAGGTCACTTGAGAGAGGTCCGTTCGGAATCGGTGAAGTTCATTCAATCGGCAGCCGGACGAGGGCCCTCTCAAGGCAGGTATACTCCAATCGTTTAGATGTTCACCCCATCATCTGGACCTCTCTTACCGGACCTTATGTCGCTGATGGACCCCGCGTTGGGACGCCAATTGTGAGAAAGTCAGCCCATAACGCACCTGATGCCCAGGCTGCTGGCGCAGGACGCCTCTTAGTTCCCATCTTGAACAATTACCAAATAAAGAGACGGGCGCTGGCAGCGGGAAAACAAGAATAGAGTTTTATTTCTCATGAGGAGAGCCTGTCATTTCGGGTACCCGCATGGTGTCTACAGGGTGTTCTCTCTCCTTCCTACCCAACACACACACACCATCTAACCATCTTTTCTCTGAGGCTTCGTCTTTTATACACATGTTTATGATGCACAAACATTCCTTATTACAATAAGGACACTTTGAAGTAGAAAAAAGACATGCTTGGAATCCTAGCTTCAGGCCTATTCCCATACCAGTCGGTCAGATGTCATCCTCCCCTCCTGAATGTAACAAGAGATTGTGATCTCTCAGCCGGACATTCCTACCGGACACGAGGGCAGGAGGGGATGATCAGGTCAAAGGTTGGGCAGGCGATAAGATCGGGCACTTCGGTTGGTGTATCACGGTTTTGTTATGTTGGGCAGGGAAAAGGGGGATGTACATCCACGAGGCTTGGTCTTAGGACTTGGGACCGGGTCGAGAGGCCAAGTGCAGCCGGGGGGGGGTTGTCAGCTGAGGGGAAGGGTGTTCTTGGGAGGAAATGGGGGGTGTGGGTCAAGCAGGAGTGCTACTTCTAGAGCAGGGTCACGCAGAGGGAGAGGGTCTTATGGCCGATGCATGAGCAATGCGCGCGGGGAGGGGTGCCGGGGGTTTAACAAACGAGCAGAGAGGCCATGGTGCCTAAAATGGCTGTCGTGTACGTGTGTGCATGGGTCTATGCTGGCGGGATAACACAGTCAGTGTTTAGCGATATCCGTTCTGCTTACAACAAGGGGTACAGTGAACACAAATGAACGCCGCTTATGTACATATACATTGCCATTTTCAACAGCAATATGTTGACCTGAATGGGCAGACATGACTCCTCTTAACTCCACCGAATATTTAGAGTGGAGGCTGTGGGGATCTTGTGACACCACACTGTTAGATCCTGCTTGGCAGATATTTTGAGGCATATGTAACATGTGGAGCACACTTGAAAGAGAGAGCATCGGATGCCAAGACAATTCTTGTGTATCCACTGTCTGGTTGCTGAAGGGCTCTGCTTTTCTCATATCAGACTTCTATCTCTGGGTTTGTTGTGGGAACAGTGCCTGCTTCAAACCGTATGTTAGTGTTAGAGGTCGGAGGACACTAGGATTAACATAGTGCACTCCTCACTCAAACCCTCAGTCCTCAGAGCCCTAATGTGGCTGAAGAATTTCACCATCTTAACAATTATCTAACTCATCGGTTTTTGGTCCTGTTTGTAACAGTGCAGACAGGAACTGCTATAAAAGTGGGTAGGGTGACCGCTGGGAACTTTTACCTCATCGGTTAATTTATGACTTGGAGGATTCACCCTGACAAGGGTTGTGATTGCTCCTTGAATTGGGCAGTTGTCCAACTCCAGTAATAATCCAATTCCTTACAACCGCAAAAAGGGAAACTGAGAAAAAGAGGGTGAGAAAAAATCATGCATCTCGCCTTTGGCGTGTGACACCTGCACCGTGGGAGGTGGTGGTGGTGGGGGTCTCTCACTAGTTCACCCAGTAGCCTCCATTCTTTACCTGCTTTTTTGCAACAGGTTCTGGTGGACAAAGTTTGGGCATTACAGCTTCCTTATAACTTAATGTCCGTGTACAGCACTTATTACCTCTTTAAATAGCAGGTGTTACTATTTCCTAATTTTTCATCAGTCAATAGGTGGCAGGATGGCGAAGTCGGCCATGACGGGTTCAACCTCATCATCTGCTGCTCATTAGTTCATTCAATTGATGACATTGAACTAAATGAGCTTCCCTTGACAAGGGGAATGCTTTCACAGCTGATAGAAGAGTGCTGCAGGACAGTTCCCCTGTATGAAAACATCACGGGCCATATGTATGAAGCCAATTTGCGATAACAAATGCTGAAATTCACAGAATTTCAGCATTTGCGATCGCAAATTAGCAGTGTGCAATGTAGCACACGAAAACCCCCTCACAAAATAAGGAATCGCAAATTTGCGATTCCCAATTTTGCGATTGCATGTAAGGAATCGCAAATTGTGATTCCTTAAATGCAATGTAAGAAGCACATAAGAAAGTGCGATTTGGCCTTAAGGAATCGTAAATTACCACCATATGTGCGGGAGGAAGGGAGGACAACAGGGAGAAGGCCTTGCAGTCCAGGGAAGTTTGCAATCAAAAACAGTCGCAGGAATTCTTCGAAAGCTCCCTATAAATTCACCCGGTCTGCGATGGACTGCGGGAAGCACTGGTGTGGCACTGCTGGGAGAAAACGTGGCCTGCTAGGTGCTCCCACCTACAGTGCTGCAGAAAACTGGTGCTGGGAAGCTGAATTGCTGGGCAGGAACACTGTGGGAGAGTCCTGGAGCTTGTGAGCCCGAACAGGGACCGACTGAAAGATAACAATGCAGGAAGTTGCAGGGGCGGCTTTTGGCATGGGCGAGCGCCCAGGGCGCCAATCTTCAGCGAGACTCACGGAGCTCTCTTCATGAAGGGCCTGTTAGCTCCAGCAATTAACTTTACGTTATTTTATTCTTTTTAACGTGTGCAATGGCTGTATTTAACAACTATCAGCCCCCTCTGTGCCCACCCATGTACCTTTCAGCACCATACACCAACACCCCTTTCCACCCCAACAAACAACTTGAGCAGCCTGACGGAGGTATGTGGGTGATTCAGGTGAATGGGGGAGGGTGTAATATGTTTGAAATGCGAGGCAAATCACTGCTTTGATGTAGCCAGTCAGGAACTGGCCTGTGAACAGCGATTCCCTGCCGCCCCATTTCACAGCAGAAGGACGCAAATTCCTTTCCGCCCAGGGCGCACTCCGAAAGAGGGCCGGCTCTGGCTGGAACACTATAGACTATAGTATAGCAAATCACTGTTGTGTGCGTTCATAAGGTTGCTGGAATATCACCACAATCAGACACTGAGCTCTGCTTCATACTCCATTTTACATCCAGTGATGTGTGCACTGCTGCTTGTGGTGATCTGACCATTCTGTATGTGGTGATCTGTAAGCTGCTACATGCAACATGGTGTGTGCCCTGCCACATGCTCCAGTCTTCAGTCGGTAATCTGTGCCCTGCTAAATGCTCCATTTTATATGCTATGGTCTAGGCTATACTTTTTATATCATGTGAGATTTTATGTAGCAATGTGTGTTTCTATGCTCTATAGCTTTAAAACAAAGCAAGCAGGGGCATATACATTGGAAGTGTTTTACCTACGATTTCATATTAAGCCCCAGCATGGTATCCCTGTGTAAAAGAAACTCAGGTTACTGGGTTACAATTTTGTCAGGTTTCCCCTAGTAGTAAGTTTAAGAAGCTTTGACCTGGAATCACCATTGACCAAGCAGAAAATAAGCTATATCGTCTATAAACATGTACATGAAAATACATCTGGCAGTGAAAACACGTGTGATATAAACTGATGGAATAAAGAAATCATACAATGTACAGTTTTAATAAAGACACTTTTAAAATTGTAAAACTAGAATAAATGGTTAGTGTGTAACTAAAGTTACTAAACATAATAACAATGCAACATACTGTTTGCCTGTATGACCATAAGACTTGTTCCTAGTGCGCCCCAATGTGCAACTCGCTGCCCCCCCCCACACTGAAACAACTCCCAAGGAGATAGACACATGCCATTAATGTGGCTTAACCAAGGGCATAGCTTTTTATTCACATAGTCACATCGCATCAGTGAGATAATAACCATAGTTAAGCATACATTATTGATATAAGAACAAAGGACATAAGATCGGCCAAAGACATTATTGTTATGAGAGGGCGTAAGATCAGAAAAACAGCTCAAAGATTGTGCAAGCAATAAAAAAAGTCAGTAACAGTTCGGAATGTAAAAGTGCCAACAGGCCCCTTTTTCATATCCATCTCCCAGGCACTTACCCAAGGGCATCACTTAGTGGCAACTTCTCCTCCATCACTTAGAGGGATAGGCAGTACCCACAGTTCTACATACACCAGGGCACTGCATAGCGCTCCGTCCTTGCCGGGGTACCTGTCACCAGGCAAACCACCCAAAATGTTCCACTCCAGGCACCCCAGGGTAGGACAGAAAGGTCCAGGACCACGAGCAGGCCAGTCCCCCCTCCTGCCTGCTTACTGCCCTCACAAAACAACACCCCTCTAAGGTGCAAGTTTAGTAAGGGAAACAACTTTTACAACGCAACCATTACATCACACTACACTTACAACGCAAGCATTACATCGCAACATCCTTTACAATGCATGACATTACAACTCAGGCATTACAACGCATACCATTACAACGCATGACACTACATCGCATGTCACTACAATGCAGGCATTACAACGCATACCATTACAACGCATGACACTACATCGCCTGTCACTACAATGCAGGCATTACAACGCATACCATTGGAGTTAGAATAGTAATTTTTAATCCCTACATTATCCAACACTTACCCTACTGTTGCACCCCCTGGAGTTAGAATAGTAATTTTTACCCCTATACTAGCCAATACTCACCTTAAATGCAATGTAATGGTATGCGTTGTAATGGTATGTGTTGTAAAGGTAGTATGTGATGTAATGGAATCCTTTGTAAAGGTAGTTTTTTAAAATGCGATGTAGTGTCATGCGATGTAATGGAATGCGTTGTAGTGGATGTTGCGATGTAAAAATTGCGCTGTAAGTGCATGCGTTGTAAATGTATGCGTTGTAACGCCATACATTTGTTTAGTAAATCAGTGCAAATGTTGGGTAGCCCCCTTTTTCAGCTGCAACAAATTCCACCAATTCCTCCTTTCTCTAGGAGAGGGTGGTTGATGCAGTATGTCGGTGGTGCGCAGTGGAGAGAAAGAAGAGGCTGATACCTCGCCTCGGAATGCTTTATAGGTTGCTGCTCCGGGCACCCCCAGATGGAATAGGCAACGTTACATCGCATACGTTTATAACGCATGCCATTACAACGCAGTCATTACAATAACCACGTTGTTACATTGCATACCATTACAACGCAAGTCATTACAATGACTTGCTGTAGGGGGGGCACTGGATTTTAAAATAGTATAATTTACAATTCCAACTCCAGTTTGTGCAACAATAGGGAAGGTGTTGGATTTTAAATCTAACAACTTCTGCCCCCTACAGCAAATCGTTGTTCCAACTTGCGTTGTAATGGTATGGGATGTAACAACACAGTTGTTGTAATGACCGTGTTGTAATGGCATGTGTTGTATCGCATGTGTGGTAAACAATGTTTACCCCCAGATGACGTCACTGGCACCCCCTTCCTGTTAAAACAGAAGAGGGACTCCCTGCTTTGGCTCCTGCCCGTGGGGCTACTAAGGGTGCCCTACTGCTATTTGCAGGGGGCGCTAGTCGTTCTCCACCACACCCACCCAGGGAAGAGATCTCTCCCACACCCTCCACAACTCCCTCCCCACACACACACAAAGTATTACGCTGCTTTGTAAACTCAAGCACTGCACAGCATAACACAAAGATTTTTCAATTATTGTTAAAATCAACAGCTATAAACACGGACTCAAATGCAGCCTGTTTCTTTGATACAGCTATATAAGTTTATAATATAAGAAGTAAAGTTTAATATTCGCTTATCATAACGTTTACGTGCAAAGCATTTCAACATTGCAGATGGATTTATGTGAGGAAACCTGAGACTCAGGTGCAGAGCTCTAGAGTGGACCAGAGTAGAGTGAGTGTGTAGAGTGGAGTGTGTAGAGTGGAGTGCGTAAGGTGGGCAGCAGAGCAGAGTGTGTAGTCTGTGGAGTATGTGGAAGGTAGTAGCGTTGGGTGAATGGAGTGGAGTGAGTGGGGTGGAGAGAAGTGTGGTTGAGTGGAGCAGAGTCGAGTGCACAGACCAGACTGGAGGTGACTGGAGCTTGTAGACTGGAGGAGAGTGGAGCAAAAGGGAGTGGAGCAGAGTTCAAGAAGTGGACTGTGTGGAGTGAGTGCTGCACTATGGAGTGAGTGGAGTAGAGTGGAGACGAGTGCACTAAAGAAGAGGGGAGTAGAGTGTGTATGGAGTGGAGCGCAGTGGAGAAGAGAGGAGGTGTGTGGAGTGGTGCAGAGTGTGTGAAGTCTGTGTAAGGGAGTGCCTGGAGTGGAGTAGAACATAATGAAGTGGAGTGGAAGTTGAGGTTGAAATGGAGTTGACCGTAGTGAAGTGTGTTTACAGTGTGCGATAGTGTGAAAGAGGCAACTATATTTAAGATGGGAATTGTATGTATTTATATATATGCCGAAAGGTTGGGGCCAAGATAACAAGCGCTGCTGGATTGAGAAATAAAAATTCTTCTTCAGTAATGGGCCTCACTTTGTGTCTACATGGTGATGTTTTGAAGGGCTGCTCCGTGCCCTTGTAACGAGAGACTGTTTGTTTTTATATATATATATATATATATATACACACATATATATATGGAGAGAGAGAGAGATAGTGCAAGTGTAGTTATAGTTAGGTCAGAGTTTCCATTGGAAAAGTATTTTTGTTTACTTAATAACTTAGGCACAATCCACGAATCTGCAAGAAGTTTTTTTTAAGCCAAACAATCTGGGTTCTTCATGGCAATATGCATTTATATAGTTATATGTATATTTATATACATATTTATTTATTTTTTGTGGCTTGCAGAAGTATTGTTGCATATGGCTTGAAGCACTTACTTAAACCACAAATCCCATGCAAGGTGGCGGTTATAAAATAAATTGAGTCCTGCGAGAGTGTACTGTGTAAGAGGCTGCCCTTTTCCTTCTGCTAAAGGAAGGCAGAACAGATTGCTATCAAGTGCTGTACTCAGAGAAAGGATAATGCTTTCATGATGGCTCTGTGAAAACTCTCAGACTCTCTCAGGGGTGATAATAACATCTGATCCCTGACAAATGCTTAAATTGCAGGTTTGTTGCCGGCACTGTGTAAAATGTAAAGCTGGACAGAGCTCTGGGAGGAAGTGGAAGCAAAAAACGCTGACTTTCGGTGTGGTATTAGCAAATGATAACAGAGACAGAAGTCGGAACGAAACTGGAGCTGAAGTGAAAAGCAAATTCTAGTAAACTCCACCTTCCCATTTTGTAATATATGTGGGTGCCTGGGAAACAACTGCAAGAGTGCATAAAGTGCGCATAAAGCTGGGAAAGCGAACTGAACATAAAAAGGAGAACTGAAAACCACCGTTTGCTGCTTTGTGAGCTGTCCCTATTTTCAGTGTGAGACATTTCAAGCATACTGGAAACGTAGTGCGTGAAAAAACCAGCACTGATAAGGCCAGTAAGTCTCACCTTTGCAAGAACTATTGGTTTTGCCAATGTGTTATAGCCATGTTGTATACCAGCATGGGTGCTGTTCAACATGGCTAAAAGTTAGCACATAGAAGAGAGTTTCTTGGAGTGGAGTGGCATAGAGTGAAATAGGATGACGTAGAGTGGCGTGGAGTGGCAGAGAGTGGAGGAGATTGTTATGGAATGGCATGGAGAGGAGTGCCTTAAAGTGGAGCGTCATAGAGTGGTGTGTGTCGTGGAGTGGAGTGTTGTGGAGTAGAGTTGAGTAGAATGGAGTAGAATGTCATAGAGTGGAGTGGCATAGAGCTGAGACGAGTGTTGTAGAGTGGGGGGGAGTGAAATGGAGCAGAGTGTTGTAGAGTGGAGTGTCATAGAGTAGAGTGCCATAGAGCAGAGTGTAATAGAGTGTAGTTTCGTAGAGTGGCCTAGAGTGGAGCAAAGTGGAGTAGAGTGTCATAGAGTGAAATGGTGTAGAGTGAAGTAGAGTGTTGTGAAGTGTCGTAGAGTGTAGGAGAGTAGTGTGTCGTTGAGTGGAGTGTCACAGAATTGAGTGGCATAGAGTGATGTAGACGGTGTAGAGCAGAGTGGCAAAGAGTGGAGTGGAGTGAATCGCATAGAGTGGCGTAGTTTGGAGTTGAGTAGACTAAAGTGGTGTGGAGTAGAGTAGAGTAGCATACTGTGGGGTAGAGTGTCATGGAGTGGAGTGCCGTAGGGTGTCATGGAGTGGAGTGCCGTAGAGCGGAGTGGCATAGAGTGTCATCGAGTGAAGGTGCGAAGAGTGGCATAGAGTGGAGTAGAGTGTCGTAGAGTGTAGGAGAGTAGTGTGTCGTTAAGTGGAGTGTCGCAGAGTGGAGTGTCACAGAATTGATTGGCATAGAGTGGTGTAGACAGTGTAGAGCAGAGTGGCAAAGAGTGGAGTGGAGTGAATCGCATAGAGTGGCGTAGATTGGAGTTGAGTAGAATAGAGTGGTGTGGAGTAGAGTAGAGTAGCATACAGTGGGGTAGAGTGTCATGGAGTGGAGTGCAGTATGGTGTCATGGAGTGGAGTGCCGTAGAGTGGAGTGGCATAGAGTGTCATCGAGTGAAGTTGCGAAGAGTGGCATAGAGTGGAGTAGAGTGTCGTAGAGTGTAGGAGAGTAGTGTGTCGTTAAGTGGAGTGTCGCAGAGTGGAGTGTCACAGAATTGATTGGCATAGAGTGGTGTAGACGGTGTAGAGTAGAGTGGCAAATAGTGGAGTGGAGTGAATCGCATAGAGTGGAGTAGAGTAGAATAGAGTGGAGTGGAGTAGATTAGAGTAGAGTAGCATAGAGTGGGGTAGAGTGTCGTGGAGTGGAGTGCCATAGGGTGTCATGGAGTGGAGTGGCGTAGAGCAGAGTGGCATAGAGTGGCTTCGACTGAAGGGGCGAAGAGTGGCATAGAGTGGAGTAGAGTGAAATGGTGAAATGGTGTAGAGTGAAGTAGAGTGTTGTGAAGTGTCGTAGAGTGTAGGAGAGTAGTGTGTCATTTAGTGGAGTGTCGCAGAGTGGAGTGTCACAGAATTGAGTGGCATAGAGTAGTGTAGATAGTGTAGAGCGGAGTGGCGAAGAGTAGAGTGGAGTGAATTGCATAGAGCGGTGTATATTGGAGTTGAGTAGAATAGAGTGGTGTGGAGCAGAGTAGAGTAGTATAGAGTGGGGTAGAGTGTCATGGAGTGGAGTGCCATAGAGTGTCATGGAGTGGAGTGCCGTAGAGCGAAGTGGCATAGAGTGTCATCGAGTGAAGGTGCGAAGAGTGGCATAGAGTGGAGTAGAGTGTCGTAGAGTGTAGGAGAGTAGTGTGTCATTAAGTGGAGTGTCGCAGAGTGGAGTGTCACAGAATTGAGTGGCATAGAGTGGTGTAGACGGTGTAGAGTAGAGTGGCAAATAGTGGAGTGGAGTGAATCGCATAGAGTGACGTAGAGTGGAGTAGAGTAGAATAGAGTGGAGTGGAGTAGATTAGAGTAGAGTAGCATAGAGTGGGGTAGAGTGTCATGGAGTGGAGTGCTGTAGGGTGTCATGGAGTGGAGTGCCGTAGAGCAGAGTGGCATAGAGTGGCATTGAGTGAAGGCGCGAAGAGTGGCATAGAGTGGAGTAGAGTAGAGTGTACATGTGGTGGTAGAGCACTGTCATTACAGACACAATATTTTCATTTGAAAGGACCATTACAATTGCACAGATATCCAGTTTTACTGATAAAACTATATAGCACACAAACACTAATGAGTGTAAATGGCATCACCTAGTGTATTGATTTGTTTTGATTGTATTTAAATATTTGTCTTTAGCACACTTCAGAATTATAAAAAATGTGCTTCATTTATGCTTTCCTAATCCTGATATGTTCTGAAATATTCTGAAATATTTGCACAGTTCATTTACAGACATATAACATTTTATCGGGTGCTGGAAAGAAAAAAAAATCCCGTCCCACCCCTAGATTGTTAGATAAATCCTCTTACTTTGAAGTATGAGAAAGAAAAGTGGCCATGCAACAGGCAAGCTAGACAGTAGACCATAAGCTGCTGCACCTATCCCGTGTTCCAATAAAAATAGTGATCAATCAGTTCATGTCAACGTGCATTTACTATAGGCACCTGCTGCCAAGGTGCAATTTTTTGGTCACAGAAACATACTAATACAAATAGGGATGCACCGCAGGAAATATTTTCACATGAAAAAAAGATCCATTTAAATTCCAAGATTTTCCATTTCTTTACTTCATTTCCTTTGTTTAAAAACGGAACTTTGAATGTTACAGCGAAGACAGCCAACACGTTTTGTTCACATAATTGGATTTCTTCAGGGCATTCCTGGCCTTCCCAGGCCACGGAATTTGTGCCAGGCTTAAGAAAGGAATTGTGACTGAACCTCCTCAACAGTGCTGCTTGGAGTTCAGTCTGGCTCACTCTGTTGGTCTCTAACCTACAATGCCCTAAATAAGTCAATTTCTGTGGACGAAATGCACTGGCTGCCTTCACTGTAAAAAAGTGAAGAATGAAAAATCTTGTAATCTGAATGGAACTTGTTTTCACGTGAAAATATTTACTGGGGTACATTTCTATTTGTATTAGCAAAGAAAAGAAACCATTACGCTCCCTCAGAAGACAGAGCATGACATTTGACCTCTGTATTTGAATGCACAGCAAATGTGACGAGACAAACAATATTTAAAAGCCTTTTTAGGTCGAGCTGGAGTGCATCCGATAGGATGCTCCAGTTCGACAACTTTAGTCAGCCGTCTCGGGGGAATTAGGGACAAGAGGGTGTTACGAGCTTTTCCTTTTGGATTTGGGTGCGCGAACGCGCACGTCCATCCCCGCGCCGTGCCGTGCACATCCCCGGCTCCGATTTCTTGAAATTGGTACACATGCGCGCGCATCTACACACACAGACAGCAGACTGACGGGCGTTTCTCCTGCCGGAGATTTGACCTCGTGGGCGCGCTTTGGCGCCTTGGCTGCTTGTAACGTGCATCACGGTGCGCGCGCTACATGGTCAGTTTTGCTTTTTTTTTCTTTTCTTCTTCAAAGGGGCTGGCGTCAACGCGTCTGGAAGTTAGTGAGAAGCCTTGAATAAAACGGGGCTTGCGTCAAGTTACAGCGCTGTAGTGAGGAAAACAGAGACGGCGCTTTAAAAACGGAGACATGCACACAGTCTGCAGCAGCTTTGCAGAGTTACAGCGCTGTAGTGAGGAAAACAGAGACGGCGCTCTAAAGACGGAGACGCATGCACAGGCACACACACACTGCATACACACACGCACCCCCCCTTAAACAGACCCCCGCACACACAGACAGACACACGCACAGACACACTCGAACACACACAGACACACGCGCGTACACCCCCCCCCCACTCACGGGCTCTCGCGCACACATACACACGCACACAGACACACACACATATCCCCCCTCCACTCACCGTGACATACAGGCTCCGCACTCCTCTGGTGTTTTCTTCGGTGCATCACCATACGCGGGGCTTCCCTCACGCTTGTTTCTTCTTCTGGTCTACTACGGCGCTGACGTCAGTACGCCCAGGGCGCGTGCACGGGCACGGCCTTGTTTGATTTGCGGACAGTCGCAGAATCGAAAGCACAGACTTTCAGTGAGTGTTTATTTTTATTTATTTATTTAAATTGATTGTTATGACTACTTCTATTTGTCTTCTGTTTTAAAAATACTATGCATTAGAATACCGTATGCAGGCTTATCCAAGGGCTAATGGAGAAAAAGTATGACTTGTGAAAGTGAGTTAATACTTTTTTTGATGTATATTATATTTCCAACTCTAGGCATGCTTATACTTGTTTCCAGCAAGATGGCTCTGTTTCTCAATTCCAAGTGAATATCTTCTAATCAGCTGTATTTAATTCTCACTAAAAACATTTCCCGGCTTCTTTACTGTGGTTGTCTAGCCATCTCCCTTCGTGCATTTAATTATTTTTCAGAAAGTGGCCTTTAACTGCATCGTGACATAGTTCCCACAATTCATGCGGAGAGTGAGGGATTCTGCCGTCTGTCAAAAGCAGACAGAATGTAAACAGCTCTTAATAGTTTTTGATAAAAATATTTAGCATTTTCCATAAGACTGCAAGCACGTGGGCAACCTTGGTTTGTGTTATCCACTTAAAGTATTTTCCATCTGGGAAGTGCAGAGCTCTTCATCGCAGAAGCCTAACGTTTCAAAGGTAGCAAGCTGAGATTCCTAAAAAATGGCGAATATACTTTAGTTACTGTAAAGAGAAAACGGTACAGAACATTAGTCAACCATTTTCATGACCTTATTTAGCCGCCCCCCCTTAATTACAATACAATATGATCAGTGATTTTATATATATCCAAGGCATTGTATAAAGCTGTTTTTAAAAACAAAATACATGCATAGTTCTGTTACTTGGGTGGATCTTGAAAACGGGAAGAGGTATGCACTTTTTTTCAGCTACTCTATTTCTGTACGAGGGTTGCTGCCGAGCTCATTTTGGCAAACGCCGTATTTACAGCGACGAATCGTCCACACACACACCCACAGCTGACCCGGACTAACAGCCAAGGCAAGTGGCGTCGCGAGTATATTAACATTAACAATGCAACCCCCTGGGCCCCAGTAGAAGAGCGCCGAGCGTAGCAGCCACGCACCCACCTTCATTTTTATTTTACTGAAAAAGGCATACTGTGCAGTGGCTATTGACCTTGCATGATTCTGGGATGCAACTATGATGCTCTCTTCTGGCAGTCAGAATTAGTTTCTTTTGTTCACAGGTCAGTACAGCAGTCAAGAAAAATAAAATGCATTATGTTTAATTATAGCCACTCCTAAATAAAATCGCTAAGGCTCGCATTTCGAGTAGCAAAAGCAGTTACCATTACTGCCGTGATTCTGATCGCCAGGAACGCCGTGTATGTTCAGGTTTTTTTCCCCTCTTAACCTGGAGAGTAATCTCTAGGTTAAAGTCTGTAGGAGAATTTGGGGATGTGATAAGGGACAAACGAGCCTTGAGAGAATCACATTTAAATGTCTTTAGTAGTTTGCATACTAATGTTCAGGCATAATAAAGCAAAACCGGAAACTGCTCGAAGACCTTCAGCAGTAGCTTATGCATGCTAATAACAAATGCCCCATACAGCTGCCACAAGCACACAGTCCATGAGCGTCCAAGTGATACTTGATGAAAAATGTCTTAACAGGTAATGGGGGAGCTGTTTAGCCAAAGTCCTTATTTGCTGGATTCAGTGTCCGATGGTAATTTTAATTGGAAGCCATGGAATGTAATGCAGCCCTACAACTCACTGACTCTCCCTCCCATTCACTGACTCTCCCTCCCACTCACTGACTCTCCCACCCACTCACTGACTCTCCCACCCACTCACTGACTCTCCCACCCACTCACTGACTCTCCCACCCACTCACTACCTCTCCCACCCACTCACTGACTCTCCCACCCACCCACTCACTGACTCTCCCACCCACCCACTCACTGACTCTCCCACCCACCCACTCACTGACTCCCCCACCCACCCACTCACTGACTCTCCCACCCACCCACTCACTGACTCTCCCACTGTCCCGCTCTCCCACTCTCAACACAACACATATTGCATTACAAATGCAATAGGTGTCACATTTGCGAAAGTTTAAGCTATTGGCATTGTAAATAACAATGCTATTAATTTATCCATTTTCAAAACCAACAAATACAAACATATTGTCATTTACAATGCCAATAGCTCAAACTTTCCTAATGCGAGACCTATTGCATTGCAAATGCTTGTTTACAGAAAGTGAGCACTAGAAGAAGAATACAGAAAATAGGATATTCTGTACGGGAGGGACAAAGACATGCTGGACAGCATAAAGCAAAGCAAGCAAACAGAAAGCAAGAAAATGTGAGGTACAAAACCCAGAACCAATGGTAAGCAATGGACGGGCTGCATTCTTAGGTCAGCTTTCAGAATGTCCCCAAGAAGTCTTTAGCAACAAGACAGCTGTGCTGTGTGGTGGGCTTTGACCTAACCATGGGAAACAGCACAGCCTTGCACACACACACACACACATTTCTGTGTGAGTTGTCAACAAACATCCCTACAATCTACCACCTAGCTAAAAATACCTGCCAACACATGAAAACACTGGTGCTTCATCTGTCAGTTTACAGCCCTGCGAACAATTTGCTTGAGTATGCAGGACAACAGGACACACTGCATTGCACCGCCCTCAGAGCGAGATAACCCAGCAGGGGTACCCTTCAAGACAGTTATGGGTCTTTCTCACTCGCTGTTTGTATGGACCTCTCTCCTTTTCTCTTTTTGTCTTACTATATCACCACTTTGTGTTGGAACTTGTTTACCCTGGTCGCTCTGACCATTGTTTTACAAATGCACCCCAAAGTACTTTAGAAAATGACAAATCTGGTCACGAACTCTTGGAACACTCTTACACTGGGATGCTATGTTGTTTGAAGGCATTTTGGCCCATTAGGGAATTTGGGAGGGGAGTAGGGCAATTCAAGGCAAGTTGGGGAGCTGATGTGGGAGGAGGGATGGGTGGGCACATAGACGACACAGCACATGCAGTATAAGAATGCAGGTAAGCAGTATTTTACAGACGGACAGTTGAAAGGCGAGACCTGGAGAGGGCAACGCGATTGGCTCTTTGCAAGATAGTCAGTGGGTATGTCCACTAGCAATGGGCCGGAAGGCCTGAATCTATTAACATGGAATGATCAGAGGATGGGAAATCCACGAAAGCAGAGGCACCTCCAGCGCTACCTCGATAGGACAACATACACATCGCCCTGATACAGGAGATACCCATGGCCCTGGCGATCACCCCTACATTTGCCTCGTGCTGGGTAGTACTTAGACACCTTTCCTCCTACTCCTCCTGCTCAAGGGGGACTGCCATTATTGTGCAGAAACAAGTCTCGTATGTGGTCAGGGGGGCCATTAACCCGTTGACTGTGGCACGAATTCCGCCGCAGTGTGGGTGAAATTCCTTACATCAGAATTTGAGGAGGATGAACTAAGAACTGCCATTATGCATCTGGGGTCGGGTAAGGCTGCTGGACCAGACGGGCTGCCAGCCGAATTATATAAAACATACATAGACATTCTAGCTCCTTTTCTTAATAAACTCTACAAGGAGACTCTACAGATGGAAACACACCCGCCTACCATAAGAGAGGGCCTCAATATATCCCTTTTAAAATAAGGCAGGCCTGCCGATAATACTGACTCCTACATGCCCCTGCCATTAATAAATTGTGATGTATGAATATTGGCTAAGCTATTGGCAAATCGCCTAAGCCTGCTGATGGATGGGCTTGTGCGACCAGATCAGGCAGGTTTTGTCCCAGGAAGGGCCACCTCATATAACCTAAGCACCCTGTCCTCAATCATCCAAGATATTGATCCGGAGGTCAGTGGGGTGGCAGTATTCCTTGATGCTACTAATGCTTTTCACTCCCTGGAATGGTACTATTTGAAGTCTGTCCTGCAGCGGATGGGCTCTCTATTAAGGTTCTGTGCATGGGTACAGTTATTGTACCGCAAACCCACGGCAAAACAACATATTAATGGTGCGGTCTCTCCCCTGTTTGATATCACTAGGGGCACAAGGCAGGGATGCCCTCTGTCCCCACTCCTGTTTGCCCTCGCGGTCGAGCCCCTGGTGGCTGTGAACAGAGGTACCCTACCAGGCATGGGCTGGTGTCCCTATACGTGGACAACATCACGCCTTACATCCGAGACCCCAGGAAAATCTCCATGGAGTTCTGCAGGAATTTATCAGGTTTGGAGGGTATTCAGGTATCACAATAAATTGGGAAAAATCCCAGATCTTCCCACTCACTCCTAACACTCCGCCTTTTTCTTCAGATTCCCCACTCAGCTGGAATGAGACGCAATTAAAATATTTGGGAATTGTGATTTGTCGCAGCAGAGAGGAACTGATTAGAGAGAAGTATAGCAGGGCTTTGGACAGCATAACCAGGTCCATTGCAAGGTTGATGACTATGCCCCTTTCTATGGCAGGGCGCATATTGCTCATGGAAATGATACTACCACGACTGCTGTACTTATTTATTAATATCCGTACGCCCATGGGAGCCCTTTTTTTCAAGGCCTTGAAGACACAGCTGATTCGCCTTGCCTGGAGGCGTAAACAGCCTAGAATAAAGTGAGCCACCTTCACCTTGCCCTTCGCCAAGGGTGGATTCGAAACTCCGGACCCTGAACTTTACTACTTGTGTGCACAGGCACATTATGCGCAGTATTGGTTCTATCCGCCACCGTTCATGCCACACTTAGCGGTGGAGCAGGGCTACATGGCTCCCACAGCACCATATGGTTTCCTTGGCGTAGAATGGGAAAAGGCGGGGAATAGGCACTCCACGATGGCTTGCATGAACACAGCATGGAAGGGCATCACAAAGAAACTGGGGTCCACTATGGTGTACTCCCCCAGGCTACCACTGGAGTGTCATAGCAACCTCCCACTTGCCCATGAGGGAATCTGCGGCTGCATGCTTCGCGGCTGCACTATAACCACATGAGGGGATCTGTTTTGCAATGGGAAGGTCTGCGAGAGAGAGGATTTTTGGGGGGAGCATGACCCCTCACCAATAAAGTTGTTCATGTACATTAGCCTGAGATGAGAAGTGGCCGCTTACACCCCAGCTTTCCCAGAGGAGCCGCCAACCTTAGGACCCTTGCATTACATGCTTCAGGTCGCTAGCTCCTCACATGTGGTGTTGCGATTGTACAGAAATACGCTTACAGAAAGAGAGTGGCCCCGGGACAGATCACTGGAGGTTTGGGAAGGGGAGCTGGGCTTCCTGCTTGAAGATGCTTAGTGGGAATTCTGCTGTCAGCATCCCGGACAGATAACGGCTAGCAGCCGTTCACGGAATATTCGTTATAAATTTCTGCATAGGATGTACTATACCCTGGTGAGAATGTACTGATATGGGCATTGGTCCACAGATCATTGCTAGAGATGTGGCACTGACTACCTTCATCTGGCCTGGTCCTGTATAAATGTTTTGAGCTATTGGCAGGAGGTCGGGAAAGCTATTTCCCAAATGTTGGGAATAAATGTGAGCCTTACCCCACTTAACGCGCTACTAGGCAACACAGAGCACATAGAGGCCTCTTTTAGGTGATTCGTATCCCTGGGGTTGCTGCTGGCCCAGCGGAGGGTAGCATGTAGATGGGGTCGGAGGGAGAGCTCTTAAATTTAAGGAATGGATACAGGATATGGTTTACTGCCTGGAACAACTAACCATATCCTCAGAGCTATTGCCCCTTTGCTCACGAGACATATGGGACCCACCAAAAAAGTATTTACTGCAAACTCCGAGGGGGGGGATGCCCCGGAAGACATACATTCATTATAATGAGACACTGCATACTCACCAATTCCACCCATGCGAGACCACTGAGGAGAAGGGAAAAAGTTTTCAGCTACACGTAATACTAAACAGATGAATAAATGCAGCCTTGTAGAGCTAGGATTGTATGGTACCAACTCAGAGTATGTAGCTCGAGAATTTTTGTGTGCTTTGATAAAAGTGACTACCTGTAAGATTGACGTACTGCTGTGTGAATATCAACAAAACTTAATGAAAAATAAAATAAAATAAAAAAGTTTGCCATTGTGAATCAGGCCCAGAGTGAATTTCTAAGATATCTCTACGTTCTAGGTAACTGTATGAAAAACTCAGAATAATGATGTTCTTCGGTCCCCTCCCCCGCTATTAACCAACATTATTCAGAGACTTAAAACCTTCCTCAAGTCAATTCAGAAATGGATGTTAAGTGCATAGCTAAAGCTAACCCAAACAAAGGCTGAAGTTCAACTGCTCACCAACAGCCCTCAAACAACAACAGATTCAAACCTGTCTCTCCCGCAAGCAACTGGGGGGCTTCACCCCCTCCCCCAGCTCACAGATTTGCAAAATCATTTGGTTTCACCCATGAGACACATCTTACATTCAATTAACACATCACCGCAAACACCAAAACACTATGATGCAAGCTCTTCCTCCTGACGAAAATGATACCCTTTCTTCCAGGGTCGATTTCAGAACAATAGTTCAAGCCTTGGTCCTCTTCAATCTGGAAGGAAATAATGCTCTGCTCAGTACACTTACATACACCACTAGTATTACTGTTGGGTTATAGCCCTAAAGTAGTATATTTAAGGCTCCACTCCTACACGTCACAGAAACTATATATATATATATATATGTGTATGTGACACTATATACTCTGTGTGTTCTAGTTTTATTAATGTAAAGTGAAGCACCAAAAGTGTATTTCTAAGATGTGTTCACTGTAGAAACTAGGGATTTATACATGTGTGTTTTAACGTTAGGCCTGTGGATACCTGCACTTAGCACTGAGACACCTCATGTGAGGTAGCTATGCAATTTAGGAAAGGTATTTTTACTATTATTATTATTATTATTGTTGAGGCCGATTCACAGAACTAATCTGAGATAAAATCCAAAACTTACTACATTTGGTATTCACAGAAGGCATTTAGTAGTAGTAAAGTTAGGACTCCTAACTTTACTACTATTAAACTGAGACAAAATCCTAACTTTACGACTTTCGGTATTCACAAAAGGCATTTAGTAGTAGTAACGTTAGGAGTCCTAACTTTGCTACTACTAAATGCCTTCTGTGAATACCAAAAGTAGTAAATTTAGGATTTTATCTCAGATTAGTTCTGTGAATCGGCCCTGTTGTTATTGTTATTATTATTATTATTATTATTATTATTATTATTAACATGAAGATTTGTAGTTCTCATTCACATTTACATTTGTATTTCAAGATGCACTGCATTTATTGGAAGTACATTACATATATAGCTATGAATTCATTTATTCACGCTTTGCAATTATTTTGATATAATATGTCCATAATAGTCATGTATTTGAAGTGCATATTTAAATGATTCACTAAAGTTAGCTTGACTAGGCCTTTAATCCTAAAATGAAATTCATTTTTCCTTGCTCTGCATGCTCCTTTCCTTTGCAGGTGCCTTTTCATGATTTCATAGATAGAGAAAGGAGTATTGTGTAATAGAGTTAGTGAGGCCAGAGAAGAGAAATCTTGTCAAGAACAGGACGATTTAACAAGCAGAAGAAGTGAGAGAGCACAAGTCTGAAAAATGTATAAGTGCACCATATTTACAAGCACGTAGTTAGTTTAAACATGCTTTTGCACACGAGTGTTTTATATTTAGAAGTGAAATACACAGAGTGTCTTATATTCAGTAGTGAAATGTATAGAATGTTTAAGTAGAGTAACAATAATCATAACTGTGTGAGATTAATGTAGAAATGTTGGAATGAATATGAAAACCTCATGTTCTCATGTTAAAGGAATCATGTTAGAGTTGAATAGAACTCTAAAAATCCAGTATATTGTGTAGGCCTTAGGGCAATTCACAGCAAATCTAAACGTGCTGCTAAAATAATGTGAGATGGGGTTAACCTGGTTCTTCCACAAATGTATTATCGAATTAAGTTTAAAATATATGCTTTATAGATGTGTTATTTTAGAAACGTATGCTAGTTAAGAATGTTGCTGCTTAAATCAAATTAATGTTTTAAGAGTGCAGGGACCTGCTTCATGTAAATCAAGTAGGCCTGAAATGATAATGTCATATCGTTTGAACTGCCATGTGCTCGTTAGGGAAGAAGTCGAGAGGTGTCCAGCTCCGAGCTTTGAGTGTGTTTTACGACCTAAAGATATGGTGGAGTCTGGAATTCGAGGCCCACTGCAGGACGAACTGTATGCAGGTGCGAGGGTCTTAATCAGCTCGAATGAAAGGGACTTTGTTCAGTGGCGCCTGGCGCAGGCCTGTAGGAGTTTCCAGGAATTTCAGGGGGTATCAGCGCACTGGAGAAGAAGCCTGGGAATCAAGGTCAACTATAACGAGGGTCTTGAAGAGTACCATCATGGAGTTTACCGCGCAAAGATGTACCACGTGAGGGGCGTCCCAAGGGGCGTTTCTATTGGAAATGTGATTTGGTATTAGGGAAAGCGACCCGGGAGGAGAGCAGAGCAGATGATTTTGGGAGCCTAAAGAAGTGGATGGGTAGGCAGATAGGCTGATCAGGAGAGACCCATTATCAGAGAAGAGACAAAGAGAAGTGCGTGATCTTCTTAGGAAGTCACCACGGCTGACACCTAGAGGGGTAAAGATCTTGCTAAGTAGGGATGTCACTTAGTATAGTGTAGGGACAGACTAACCTTAATTTTCCTTTCTGTAATGACTTTGAGGTTACAACTTGTATCCATTTTGGCAACCCTTATGGTTTTCGAGCTTGTACTTATTATTTTGTTTTTCAGACTCAGATTATTCAAAAAGTTCATGTTCATAGTGATACCGATTTATCTTCTGAATCTCATCTTGAGAAGTTTGTATCTTCAGTTATCTTTGACTTTATATTAAATCTTTGAAACTTAAAATTTGGTCAGTGGTCCTTTAGAGTGGTGTAAGTTCTTAAATTGATTGACTTATTGTTAGATTACCTTTTACTCAATGACAGGTACCAATGATTCAGTCGACTTAGTTTGGGATCTGGTAAGGTAACTAATAACCAGTAATCCCGCGTTAACAGTTGGTAGCAGAGTGAGGATGGTTATCTTCTTGAGGAAGGTAATCTAGAGAGGTTAGTTTACCCCAAGGCCCCGAGACGTCGAGAAACGAGCAGCGGAAGAATCGTGTGCCGAAAGGTGCAGACGGTGCGAGAAAAGCAGCAGTATCGGAGGAGAGTGAGTATAAAAAGGGTCATGCGTGAACAGATTGCGGTGTTTTGTGTTGTATTTGTATTGTAATGTCTTGCGGAGTTGAATGCCTGTAGTGTGAATGAGAGAAGGTTGTGAGCGCGCGCAACCTGGTAAGCTGGTTACCTGGTAAACGGGTGAACTGGTGAAATCTTAAGGTCAGGCCAGAGCTTAAGTGGTTTTGGGTGTATCGAACATCCAGGGTAGTTGTCGACCATAGTACGGAGGTCACGAGGTACCATTGACCGCCGTGGATCCAAGATAGGGGGAGTGTAAGAGTGAGTGTATGAGTAACGGACGCTGGTCGAAAGTTACTGTGTGTGTGAGTAACCTATCGGAGAAGGCGATTGTCTGGAAGTAAACGGAAAGACATTTCGCCAAAGTTAAGGTGACAACTACAGAGAAAGACTGTGGGCGTACAGTCAAGAAAGGTGATCGCTTGGACGGAAGTAATCATTTTTTCAGAGTATGAATGGGACGCGTGCATGACCGAGGAGACGAGCTGAGAAAGGAGGGGAACTGCTGCAAAGGGGGACGGGTGACGTCGGCTAGAGCCGCGCTGTGATTGAGCGGTTGGTGTGACGTTAGCTAGAGCCGCGCTCTGGTTGGGCGGCTAGAGTGACGTCGGAGGAAAGTCGCGTACGGATAGGCCAGTTAGTGTGAACGGGGCTGAGATTGGTGGAATATCATCAGGAAGTAAACAAACGCAGAGAAAGAGCGAAATCATGAAGTGTTTTAAGTGTTTGAAAGGGATTTTTAAACGTAAACGAAGTGAACATTATTACGGGGAAGAGGCTCTGCCGGAGGGTACACCAGCTCATTATATGGCAACGAATGTTGGGCTGCATACGATATTATGGATTGGGGCTTGGAATAAGCTTACGGAAGGGAATGAGGAAATGCAGTTCCCGAGGTACGGGACGTTTAAGTTAGAGGTGTTACATCGGCTAAAAGCAACCATGTCCTCATTGAAACCCTCGCCCAGACCAACACAGTTTGAGGCCCTTAATGCATGGATTAGGGCTGCACACGACAGAAATTTGAACAGGCGTCAACAAAGACTGACGCGATCGGTAAGAGCAGTGCGAGATTCTAAATGGGATGAGGAAGCAAAGCGGTGGAGGGTACAGGTTATTGAGGTGGAAAAAATGTATCCGATGAGGGAGGTGGCAGGAGGAGGAGGAAACCTCATGGAAGAAGACGAGGAAAGCGAGTCGGAGGACAATCTGATAAACAGATTGTTAATGGATAGACCACCTCCGAGAGTGGGGGTGATAGAAGATAGAGGGCTCGCAAGGGAAGATGGAAATGCCATTGAGGGGTATACACCACTCCCTATATCGGAATGGACACCTACCAAAGGTGGGGAGACACCTCAACCCAGCACAGTACAGAGTGTAGTGGGAAGGTTTGTGGTGCAGAAAACGCCAGCCACCGAAAGGGTTGAGTCCTTTGGATTGCCAGATGCTCTTCAAGTGCCTGTTACCATAGGTCCTATAGTATCGATCTATAACCCAGAGAGAGATAGAGAGGAAGAACAGAGGCAGTTGGATAGAGAAAGGATCGAGATGGAAAGGAGGAATAACGTGACAAATGCATGGAAGCAATTGCCAGGTTCGGTAACGTGGAACACCCCATTAGATACCTCTGTAGGTCCCAACACAGGACCGGGAGGTCAGAGAGGACTGATGGACCTAAGGGGACCGCGGCCAAAGTCCTATACAGAATTAAGAGCTGATTTGAGGGAATGGGATGGGTCCGCAGTAACCCCGAGTAATAGGTCAAGAACAGAACCAAAATGGGAAAGCAGGGGTAATGGGACTGTATCTCATTGTGGGGCCAGCGAAAGCAGTCAGGGGCGGGAAGGCCAAAGTCAGGAGAATAGAGGAGTTACACGTCCTACGGAGGAGAGGGAACAGCAGGAGCAAAATAGCAGGAGTGTAGAGTGTGAGGAGATGTCCCGTCTCTGGGAGAAAGGAGGAGACCAAATGGTACAGGCTTTTCAGAATAGATTTAGGTGCCCTCATCATACACCCGGGGAAGACGTCCAACATTGGAGAAAGGAGAACAGCGATAGGTCCCGCCACGCCTCGAATAATCAGGAATCACAGGGGAGTAGTGAAGAAAGAGGGAGTAATGGAACATCTTACCCTGCATCCCGTGAAACTAGCCAGGATGGGGAGAGAGGGGCTATGAGGCATGAAGGAGTGTTTCACCACCCACCTCGAGAAGATGGAAAGGCATGGGACCAAGAGAGATGGGAACAGGGGAGGACTCCCTATAACTCACCTATACCTAAACGTAGATCTCGGAGCTGGGATGGGAGAGATGTGGATGGAGGAGCTAAATTGAGTGTCTTGAAAGCTGAAATTAAGGCAAAGAGGCTCGATGTTACTAGTTTAAAATCAGATGTTGATGAGATAATAGATGGAACATTGCCTTTGGAAAGGATAGAATTGTATGAACAGGATGAGTTATTGTTCATGGCAAAGGATATTACTAGGAAAGCTAGAGCGTTTCATAAGAAACTGACTGATTTGGCAGACAGGTATGCCGTGGATTTATCTAGGACAAGGGCATTGCAGAGTAACCACAGATTACAGTACGCAGACCAGGATCTAGATGAGAAGAGAACTACTGGATTAAAAACACACATAAGAGAGCTGGTATCAGGGATAAGAGTGTGGAGAGAATTGGACAAATGGGAAGAAAGGTGGTCGAAAAAGGGCACAGTTAGACGAAGTGCAAATGTGATGACCCCAGAGGGAAGGGTAATGCATATGGAGGCATTCCCTTTGCGAGAAATATCAAACGGAAATTATGTACACGTGCCCTGGAGTAGAGGAGACTTAGCTGCATTTACCAACTCATTTCCGAAGTTAAGGGACAATCCAGTAGAGTGGTATAAGCAGGTAGAAAGGTTTGTCAAGATCTCGAAAGTATTGTGGATCGATTTGAACACGTTGTTTGACATCGTGGTCCCATCTGATTTATGGACCCCGTGCAAGACTAGTGTTGAATGGCCAAATACTGAACCAGTGAGGGATGCTCGGACTAATGGACCGTCCGAGATTGTCATGCGAAAATATGAAAGGGTAATAGCTTGGTTGAAAGATAAGGTACCACCACAGGATATAGATTGGGTGAAAATAGACCGAACGAGGCAGGAACCCAAGGAGACAGTTCACGAGTTTTATGAAAGATTATTGAAAACATTCAAGCAATACAGTGGACTAGATGTAATGGATCCCAAGGATATAGGGCAGTTTGTGTCAAAGTTTGTCTTGGGGTTGAGACCTGATATTTGTTTGATGATACAGCAACATTTAATCTGTTGGCAGAACAAACCACTAGATGAGATTCTACGTTATGCGAGATACTGTAGTGACGAAATAGATTCTAAAGCTAAGAATTTAAAGGAGAAATTAATGGTGGTGCAAATGCAGTCCGCTGGGAAGGGGGGCCAGCAGAAACAGGGGATGGGACGAAAACCAAACGGTCAGAACAAAGATAATGAAGGAGGGCAGAGACCTAGGATAGACTTTGCCACTTTAAAGAAAACGACAAAGTGCCATCAGTGTCACCAGGTGGGGCATTGGCGACGCGAGTGTCCCTTTAACCCTGAAAATGGAGAGCTAGAAGTAGAAGAGCAGGTTCAAGAAGTCCCAACTCCAAAGGTGACAGTTCCAGGAGGCAAGGTGGCCAAAGGGGGGACTTCGGCTCCACGGGCCCAGTTCCCACAGCCACCGAAGGTAGCGACAGGGGGAAAGGTCTTTAAACAAATGCCTCTATTCATCGAGGAAGAAAAGTGTTATTACATTGATCCATTGACAGGACAACGTGTGAGCAGTGAAGAGGACTGTACCCTCGGGGCAGTCCTAGAGGTGGATCAAAGAGGGCCATTTGTTGAGGCAGAAGTGGCAGGGTGTCCCACAACGTTCTTGGTGGATACTGGGGCTACCCGATCAACACTGAGATCGGCGGTGGTTCCAGACTTGCCGATGTCAGGGGAAACAATTCAGGTGGTAGGAGTCGCGAACAAAAGAATGACTAGTCCCTTGACAGAACCAGTGTCTGTGAGGATAGGAAACCATATGAACGAGCATCAGTTTGTGGTTTGTGACTCGAGTCCGGTATGTCTGTTAGGAAGGGATTTGTTGTGCAAATTGAACTGCACCATATACTGCACCCCGCAAGGAGTGGAGGTACAGACTACCGACGATGATGCTACCTTTAAGGTGGCCAATTCAAAATCCTGTGTAGAACTATATCCTACTCTGACAGTAGAAGATCTTCCCCAAGACTTACGAGATGCAGTGGCGTCAGAGGTATGGGATTTCACAGGAGAAGAAATAGGATTGATTAAAGGGGTAGAACCGGTAAAAATACTGGTAAAACCAAATGCCGAGTTTCCAAGAACGCCTCAATACAAATTGTCCCAGGAAACGATTGCGGGGATAAAACCTGTGATCGAGTCAATGATACAACAGGGAATACTGAAAGAAATCGTGGGTAGTCCTTGTAACTCCCCGATTATGGGTTTACAGAAACCTAGCGGAAAATTCAGGATAGTGCAGGATTTACGAAAGATTAACAACATAGTCGTTTCATGTTGTCCCGTGGTACCGAATCCTTCAGTGATACTGTTTCAAATACCATGTCAAGCAGAATGGTTCACAGTGATAGATCTTTGCCAGGCTTTCTTTTCAATCCCATTGGATGAAGAGAGCAGGTATCTTTTTGCTTTTAAAATGGAAGATCGCGTTTTAACATGGTGTCGAATCCCACAAGGATTCACAGACAGCCCATCCATCTTCAATTAGTTGTTGAAAAAGAATCTCGAAAATCTAGTACTACCCCAGAACTCGGTTCTGGTCCAGTACATAGATGACCTACTTGTTGCGTCAGAGACAGAGGAAGCCTGTAAAGCAGATTCAATTGCCTTACTGAACCATTTAGCTGAAAATGGACATAAGGTATCTCCGAGCAAGTTGCAGTATTGTCTGACAGAAGTACCGTATTTAGGGCACCGGTTAGAAAAAGGGAAACGCAAGGTGTCCCCAGAGAGGATTGAGGCGATAATGAAGATGAATGCGCCTACAACACAGAGAGAAGTTAGAATGTTCCTAGGAATGGTGGGTTACTGCCGACAGTGGATAGTTAACTTTTCACTGAAAGCAAAGCCCTTACAGAAACTGACGCACAAGGAGGTGAGTGATCCGGTACCATGGGATGAAGAATGCTTGGTGGCGTTCTTGCAGCTGAGAGACGATTTGTGTCGTGCTCCGGCTCTGGGAATGCCCGATTACGAGAAGTCATTTTCACTCTATTGCTGTGAGAGAGAGGGATGTGCTTTGTCAGTCTTGGCACAGACCCACGGAAATGCCCGTAGACCAGTTGCATATTTTTCGGCTACATTAGATCCAGTAGCCGCAGCGTTGCCCGGATGTCTCAAATCCGTTGCTGCAACGGGTGTCAGCATTGAAAGGAGCGAGAGTATTGTGATGGGACATCCAGTGGTGGTGTATGTACCACATTCAGTTGAATTGCTAATGACCAGGACGAAGACGCAGCATCTGACCAATAGTAGGCTCACGCGCTATGAGCAAGTTATTCTTGCCGCGGAGAACGTGACTCTCAGGAGATGCTCTGTCTTGAATCCTGCTACTTTAATGCCATTACCTACTGTAATAGAAGGCGAAGGATGTGAAGACCACGATTGCCTTGATGTGACTGAACTATGCACGAAACCCAGACCAGATATTGTGGATGAGCCGTTGTCTGACCCCGATGAAATTTATTTTGTTGATGGCTCATGTTTAAGAGACGATACTGGTCGGTTGAGAGCAGCTTATGCTGTTTGTACCATTACTGGAGTTGTGGAAGCTGCTTGCCTGGAAGGAGTACATTCCGCACAGGTAGCAGAAATCATTGCCCTAACTCGTGCCTGCATAGCAGGAAACGGAAAGAGAGTCACCATATACACTGACAGCCAATATGGTTTCGGTGTGGTTCATGATTTCGGGCAGTTGTGGTCTCAGAGAGGTTACATGACCTCCTCTGGTTCGCCCATTCGAAACGGAGAATTTGTGAGATTGTTGTTAGAAGCATTACAAGGTCCAGTTGACATCGCAATAGTAAAGTGTGTAGCACATACTAAAAATACAGATTTTGTGTCACAAGGCAACAGATACGCTGATGAAGTCGCACGTTATTGTGCGGAACAAGATTATTCGTTTTCAAAAGTGGAAATAGATGGTGCTGAAGAAAAGACAGAATTAAGCATGATGTTAGAAACTGTAGACACTTGGGAGGATTTAAGAATAATGCAGGAGAACGCACCTGAAACAGAGAAAAAGGCTTGGGAAATAGCAGGTTACGTGCGAAGTGAAATGGATTTTTGGGTT
Organism: Lissotriton helveticus; assembly: GCF_964261635.1. Classification (NCBI taxonomy): domain Eukaryota; kingdom Metazoa; phylum Chordata; class Amphibia; order Caudata; family Salamandridae; genus Lissotriton; species Lissotriton helveticus. The sequence continues at coordinate 927,513,493 of NC_136057.1, forward strand.
TCAGCAGATGGGAGGGCTGTGTTACCTGAAGAATTAGCTAATCCCATGGCGAGAGAAATACATGGTCCAGTACATCTAGGAAGGGATGCTATGATGAGAGTGTTTAGGCAAACTTGGTATTGCCCTAAATTTAGAATAGCAGCAGAATCAGTATGTAAGAGATGTGTTACCTGCCAACAACTGAACGTAGGTAAACGAACACCAGTCACACTGAGTCACATTGGGAGGTCGGGGGGGCCTTTCAATAGAATGCAACTAGATTTCATCGAAATGCCAAGAGTAAATCGCCTTCGGTATGTGTTGGTGATAGTATGCGTATTTTCCAGATGGGTTGAAGCGTACCCTACACGTAGGTGCGATACACTCACAGTGGCTAAATTGTTGCTCAGGGAGTTGATACCGCGCTTCGGGGTGCCTGCCTCTTTGGAATCGGACAGAGGAAAACATTTTAACAGCGAAATAGTGAAGATGTTGTGCTCCACACTGAATATCGATCAAAAGCTGCATTGTAGTTATCGACCAGAAGCTTCAGGAATTGTGGAACAAGTGAACGGCACTTTGAAGAATAGATTGGCTAAAGTAGTGGCATCCACATCTTTGAGTTGGCCAGATGCTCTTCCTTTAGTGCTTATGAGCATGCGCAGCACCCCTGACAGGAGGACAGGTCTCTCTCCACACGAGATTCTGATGGGGAGGGCCATGAGACTTCCCACAGTTCCAACTGCTGCCCTATTGAATATTACAGATGATCTGATCTTGGATTATTGTAAAGGACTGTCTGACGCCATCCATTCTGTGTCCCTTCAGGTGCATGCGGCTGAAGTTCCAGCATCGAGGAACCTGTGTCATGACCTGAACCCAGGGGACTGGGTGTTGGTTAAAAAACACGTCCGGAAGAACTGCCTAGATGTTCGCTGGCGTGGGCCCTTTCAAGTAATCCTGATCACGAACACCGCGGTGAAGTGCGGGGGGCTACCAAATTGGATCCATGCATCCCATACTCGAAGAGTTCCAGCACCTCTAGAAGAAACAGCTCCTATCCCAGACGAAAGCCCGGAAGTGGAAGAAGAGTCGCAAGAAGGGATTGAGGCAGCTGAGGGGGTGTCGGAAGAAGTTGGGAACGCATCGGATTCAGAAGAAGAGCGAAGGCAGAACGGCAGTGAGACTGAAGACGCAACTGAAGGAGAAAGCAGCAGTGAATACGAAACAGACACGGATCAGTACCAAAGTGATCAAGAACCGAGTGTGAGGACGAGATATAGGAGAACAAGGTGTGAGGCTGCCACTTGGCCGGGAAGAGACAGGAGGCTAAGTTTGAGGTCGGCCCAGGAAGAAACACTTGTTCCTATATCCGAAGACTCGGATCAGGAGGAAGATACCCAAGAGGGAACTGAGGAGGGCCCTAGAAGATCAAGGAGGGTGCGAGTGCCTAGTAGAAGATACTCTACTCCTGATTGGACCTACCTCGTTGCAGATGTCGGTGGGGCACAGAACCGGGAGGGTCAGGGAAGTGAACCTGATCAGAACTGACCCGATCATCACTGTACAAATTCTGTTCCTGCTACCGGGGGCGGAGACTGAAAGGTTGCTGACACTCAACATCGTCTATCCTCCTCTCCTTAGCGGAATAAGAAAATTGATTTTAGAAACAGTTGAGTTTCCAGTTTGCTGTTCACGATATCCAGTGTTGGAGGGAACTCTCCTTCGGTTAGAAATGCTTGAGCGAGTAGTGGAAGCTCTTGGAATGCTCATTGTTTTGGACTAACACTTTGTTGTAAAAAGACTTTTTGAAAGGACTTTGAAAAATTACTGCAAGATAACCTAGCGCCGAGTGGAAGAAGAAAATTGGTAGGGGTTTCCTTTTAGCGGATGGAGAAGGGCTAGGGTTGTCTGTTTTCTACAGGACTTTAAATTGTTTTGCGGAGTAAATTGTCGGCTTCCAAGTGTTCCAAAGAGGGACAAGATGTAAAAGAAAGACTTTGTACAGAGAGAAGAAGAAGCGAATGCCGGAAGAAAGTCAAGAACTACACTGTTTGAGAACATGGAGGCTGGCAACCCGAACCGCAGGGCAAAATGTATAGTTGGCACACTATTGGGAGTGGTAATTTCCCTGATAGTTTTAGTGGTTACTGTTTCATACATAGTGGGACATGAGAGAGATGCAGCTGCAGTCAAGGAGGTCAAGGGAGTTTCAACACCGAGAACCACTATTGTTAATGATGAGGGAAACATCAATGATAAAGACAAAGCGTTGTTAGATGCAGAAATAAAAAGGTTACACACAGATGAGTCACAGGGAAATTACAGGTCAAATGCTTATGCTAAATTGCTTTATGAATACGTTGATGCCATGGAGGTGAAGAATTGCTACGTTTGTATGCAATTACCAGCTTCTGTGGAGGAGGGTATCAGATACCATCATCTTCCATTGACATATGGAATCACATGCAGTTTGTTGTTGAGCATATTTTATGGACGAGAAGGATTTGAGTATTATTTCTCGAATTTCGACTCGACATTGCCAGAGGTCCCGAATTTCAAGCATTTGAACAAGTGGGACTACTACAAAAGCGAAGACAGATTACACAAATGGTTTATTCCATGGAAAACATTAGATACTTCACATGCTCGAAGAAACAATCTGACTTGTCAAGTGTCAGAAATTGAGAAAAAGTTTATAGGGCAGGTAGATACTAGATACAGGAGGCAGAAGATTCTGAAGGCCTCAGGACAATGGGAAACTGATTGGACCAAGGAGGAAAGGGCACATCAAAGAAAGGGTAGTATTGGTCCAATTGCTTTAGATAAGGAGAAACGGGGGAAACTGTGCATCCACAGGAGTTACTCCTATTATGAGAATTTTTATGTAGGTCAAGTCAATTGTGAACATGCCTTTCAACTGGAGTATTACTCTAAGGACTTTTTGAAAGGGATGCAAGCAATTCCAAATGTATATTTTGTATGTGGAAGAAATGCCTATGTGAAGCTACCAGATAATTGGTACGGATCATGCTATCTGGCTGTTGTCTTCCCTAAAATATATCATGTTGAGAATTTAGAAACAACAAAGAAAGAAATACCAACTAGGTGGAAGAGAGGGCTGGGTGCAGCAGAAGTAGTTGGAGATGTACTCGGTGCTGCATTCCCTTTCTTAGGACTGATATTGAATGACATTAAGATCAGGAGGTTAGCTACAGTCGTAGATAGGCTATCTGCCAGTACTGCTAGATCATTGATGCTGATAGAAGGTGAGATGCAATCGATTAGGGCAATGGTTCTTCAGAACCGACTTGCTTTAGACGTTCTGTTAGCTAAAGAGGGAGGAGTCTGTAAGGCTTTGAAGGTCCAGGAGTGCTGCACTTACATTCCAGACAATTCAAAACCTCTAGAGAAGTATATACGAAACATCACTGCCATACACTACGAAATTGAGGATCTGACAAAGATAAATGTGTGGGAAAAAGTAGGTCATGGAATGGGTAAAGTTGGAAGTTGGTTTGCCAACTTAGGAAAGGGTATCGTTTGGTACATATTGAAACCCATCATCATAATTGTGATTTGTGTAATCACTTTGTGGGGATTGGTGCGTTTGTATCAGTGGTATAGAGCAAATAGGTTACAGAGAACTATGAGGAAACAGGAGGAAAAGTTGACAGCGATGCAGGACACCCAATACAGGAGTCTAAAGGCATTAGAGACAATGAAAAGAGGTGGCACTGCCACGACTTCACTTTGAAGGGTTCTACATTTTGTGATGGTGTCTTGATGGTGATGACCCCTGAAGGTCATCAAAGGGGGGATTGAGAGAGCACAAGTCTGAAAAATGTATAAGTGCACCATATTTACAAGCACGTAGTTAGTTTAAACATGCTTTTGCACACGAGTGTTTTATATTTAGAAGTGAAATACACAGAGTGTCTTATATTCAGTAGTGAAATGTATAGAATGTTTAAGTAGAGTAACAATAATCATAACTGTGTGAGATTAATGTAGAAATGTTGGAATGAATATGAAAACCTCATGTTCTCATGTTAAAGGAATCATGTTAGAGTTGAATAGAACTCTAAAAATCCAGTATATTGTGTAGGCCTTAGGGCAATTCACAGCAAATCTAAACGTGCTGCTAAAATAATGTGAGATGGGGTTAACCTGGTTCTTCCACAAATGTATTATCGAATTAAGTTTAAAATATATGCTTTATAGATGTGTTATTTTAGAAACGTATGCTAGTTAAGAATGTTGCTGCTTAAATCAAATTAATGTTTTAAGAGTGCAGGGACCTGCTTCATGTAAATCAAGTAGGCCTGAAATGATAATGTCATATCGTTTGAACTGCCATGTGCTCGTTAGGGAAGAAGTCGAGAGGTGTCCAGCTCCGAGCTTTGAGTGTGTTTTACGACCTAAAGATATGGTGGAGTCTGGAATTTGAGGCCCACTGCAGGACGAACTGTATGCAGGTGCGAGGGTCTTAATCAGCTCGAATGAAAGGGACTTTGTTCAGTGGCGCCTGGCGCAGGCCTGTAGGAGTTTCCAGGAATTTCAGGGGGTATCAGCGCACTGGAGAAGAAGCCTGGGAATCAAGGTCAACTATAACGAGGGTCTTGAAGAGTACCATCATGGAGTTTACCGCGCAAAGATGTACCACGTGAGGGGCGTCCCAAGGGGCGTTTCTATTGGAAATGTGATTTGGTATTAGGGAAAGCGACCCGGGAGGAGAGCAGAGCAGATGATTTTGGGAGCCTAAAGAAGTGGATGGGTAGGCAGATAGGCTGATCAGGAGAGACCCATTATCAGAGAAGAGACAAAGAGAAGTGCGTGATCTTCTTAGGAAGTCACCACGGCTGACACCTAGAGGGGTAAAGATCTTGCTAAGTAGGGATGTCACTTAGTATAGTGTAGGAACAGACTAACCTTAATTTTCCTTTCTGTAATGACTTTGAGGTTACAACTTGTATCCATTTTGGCAACCCTTATGGTTTTCGAGCTTGTACTTATTATTTTGTTTTTCAGACTCAGATTATTCAAAAAGTTCATGTTCATAGTGATACCGATTTATCTTCTGAATCTCATCTTGAGAAGTTTGTATCTTCAGTTATCTTTGACTTTATATTAAATCTTTGAAACTTAAAATTTGGTCAGTGGTCCTTTAGAGTGGTGTAAGTTCTTAAATTGATTGACTTATTGTTAGATTACCTTTTACTCAATGACAGGTACCAACGATTCAGTCGACTTAGTTTGGGATCTGGTAAGGTAACTAATAACCAGTAATCCCGCGTTAACAGAAGCCTCCTGTTCATCGCGTATCAGCAACGAGGGTGCACAAGGTTAGTTAGTCGTTCGAGCTCTGTGGGATGGGAAAATCAACAGATTTCTGGTTTCAGCTAGCGTTCACACTCATAGACTTTATGGCAGATTCCTTTTGACTTTGAGGGGTACAGACCTCTGTGTTTCCTTTTGGCCTTGCTAGTGTGTAGCTTCAGGTTAAACACTAATTTCTCTTTTCAGAAGACTTTTACTGGAGTCTTCGCTATGCTGACACATTTCTTCCTTTAGTCCCGAATCCTTTGAGATCCCTATTCTAAACCATCCTCATTTTAGTTTAGAGTCTGGATTAGATGACCCTTAAATCTGTCCATGTTTAGGAAGGACAATCAGAGTTTCTGTAAGGAATGCCAATTCCTGTTTCTTCGTGTCTGCATTGCTGTGACTGTATTCTTTGTAAACCTTTTGCTATTGAGACTGAACCTTTTCCGGCGTTTCAACTTGCCGGTTATGATTTTGTATCCTTATAATATGATCTTGATAATCACCTATATTGGATTGGTTACTAATTTGTAATAAACCTAGTACATTTTACCTACAGATTCCTGGTCCTTAGTGTGTGGTCGAATGGGATACATGAAAAGTTAAAAAATAAATTTGTTGTTAAATCCCTTGCTTCTCATTCAACTAAAAAGATCCATTGTAGGAAGACTAACCTTTACTTCCATACGTGCCCTCAAGATGGTAGCTTGTAAGATGGCTAGTTACTGAGGAGTTAGAGTGTCTCATTTCAGACTTGCCCAAAAACCAGTCCAAGATCCTAAAGCCCATGGTTCGAATTAGAGGATTGATGGAATGCCAGTATTTCGGGAGAGAGTTTTAACAGCGGAGTGAATATTAATTGGGTCATGTGTTGCAATTGCATATGTCAGCTTGTGGTGTTTTGCGGATATTGTGTGGTGTGATGTGGTAATATTTTAAGGTGTTGTGTGAGTGTGGCGCTTAATGCAGAGAAGTTGAAGATATTATCAGACTTGATGTAACCTAAGATCCCAGGATAGTAATATTGGTGTAAAAAACACAGTGTTGTAATTGTCGCTAAGTTTTGTGGTGCTTATCATGAGACATCGTCGACAGCACAATTGAGATAGGGATATTTATCACTGTGTGAGAGTAAGGTGTGGTTAGTGTAGTGAATGCTAGTAAACAAGGACAAACTGCACTAGTCCGGGTGATTCCCTGCTGGTTGAGGTTTCATTTGAGCATGAGTCAGAGTAGAGCGGAAAATTTCTCTCTGGACCATTTTCTTTTGGGATTTAGTACTTTAATCTCTTTAGTGGAGCAGGCCAAATTTTTTGTTGCAATCGTTTTGCGTTTTATATTTTGCATGCTTAGTGTTGAGAAGAATACATTCATGAAAAATTGAAAGGGAGGGTGAGCCCTGTGAGTAGTGAGATTGACATAGCAGTGTGTGGTGCTGGGATTGGTTGAGCCGCACTGTTATTGGTTGCCTACGTCATAGTGTGCTGTTGCTGTCGAACAACAGTTATTTGTAACAGATTTCTAATTGTGATTGTTGACAATCTTGACGAAAAATTAAATGTTTTAAGGCCATACAAGATCAAATTAGGGGAGATGTGAAAATGCCTGTTCCGGAGGGAGAAGAAGCACCACCCGAAGATACGCAAGGTCATTATATGGCTATAAATGTGGTTGTTCACACATGTATTTGGTTGAATCAATGGTATAAGATCACGGAGAAAGAAGGCGCATTCATAGTTCCATGCTATGGGTCATTTAATTGGAGAATCATTGCAAATTTGAGGAGAGTATTGTACGAGATGAAACCACATCCTAGACCTGCACTAAATGCTTGGGAGCGTGCAGCTCATGCTAAGCAGAAGGAAAGAAATCAAGGAAGAGTTCGAAAGGCAGTGTGTACTCATGCAGGTGCTAGATAGGACGAGGAACAAAAAAGGCGAAGGACTGACACAATAGAGGGAGCTAGATTGTACCCTGTATGGAGGAGGGAAGAGACTAGTAAAGAGAAAGAGAAAGGAAAGAGCAAGACAAAAAAAAGAAAAAAGAAGGGTGAAAAGACAAAAGACACAAAACGTATAGAGGAAGATAGTGATAGTGACTCTAGCAATTACTTCTTGGATGCGTTGTTATTGGGGTACCCTTCACACCAACAATTATGGGAGTAAATACGAGTCAGAACCTGACAGGAGGGAGTTCAGGGATTATTATCTCTGTTATCCCCACTGTTCATAGTGCCTAGATGCACTTACTGTTCTAGTTACTATTGGTTCCGCAGTTCCTTTATATAAGCTTGAGTCATCAGGAGCTGCAACACATGCTTTGATGGATCCTACTGGGGTAAATGCGTGAACTATTATTCGCGTTGTCCCTGGATGGGGAGGAACGGGAAATTCTCCTTTGGTCCTGACTAAAGGCGACTACTCCCTATGTCTCTCCTGTATCTTCTGTAGCAAACCAGACAGGATTTTGTCCTATAGGAGAACAGCCCAAAGATCACAAAGTCTTGACCTGTCCTGACCTTGGAATTCACCTCCGAGTGTTAACCAAAGTACTCCCAAAGAAGGGATAGTGATAGTGTCTAATGCCCCTGTAACAAAGATTGGTCTTAGTGCAAAAGAACTTGATGATTGGCATAAAGGTTTTTTTTTTTTTTAGAGTTTTATATAGCGCAAATTAGACCCTAGACATCGGGTATCAGAGTGCTTTACATGAGCACCAATTTCATTACAGATGGAATAATTAATTTGCACTTAGGCACGGGGAGATTACGTGATTTGCCCAGAATCACAGGATGTTGAGCGTCGTTACCAAGACTCGAATCCGTTCCCCAGCTTCGAGGTCGACCTCTTGAGCCGTGCGGCTACATCCTCTCCCCAGGACCTCAGGATGGGGTGCAGGTTCAGGATTGAGCAGAGAGTCAATTCAGTCCCCGGTGAGAGAAAATACAGTGGATGTGGTCAAATTAAAGTTGGAACTGGATGAAATGATATCCAGAAATCATGATCTTTCACCATCAGATACCTACCAAGAGAATGAACTTGTGTTTATTTGTAAAGACATCACTCAATGTGGAGGACAAGCCCTTGATAAATTGTCTGAACTGGTGCAAAAGTCTGATGCAGATTTAGAATCAAGTAATTGCAAAGAAGTTACCTTATGTGTTTTGATGAGAATGACATTTGAGGCATGAGAACCCGAGGAATGAAAATACAAATTAAGGAGTTGATTCACAACACTTGAAAATAGAGAGAACAAGATAAGTGGGAAAGTAGATGGGAGAATATGAGAGATAAAAAGACAAAGGGAGAACCACCTCCATCCACAGTGGAGGGAGGGGAGACATCAGTTTTCCCATTGAGAAAAGTGTATGGTGAAGGTTATGTTCATGTACTTTGGAGTAGAAGTGATCTTGCGTCATTCACATATGATTTCCCCAAACTGAGAGAAAAGCCAGTGGAGTGGTACAAACAGGTTGAGCAGTTTGAGAAAATTTCGGGGGTTCTGTGGATGGTTTGGAATACCTCTTTCGACATTGTGGTACTGAGTGATTTGTGGGCAGAATCTAAGGTGGCTATAGAGTGGCCGGAGAAAGAGCCACATAGAAATCTAGTGTCAGGTGGTCCGTCACCGTTAGTTACGAAAAAGAATCAAGAGGTGATCAACTTCTTGGTAGGGAAGATAACAGCTAAAGACATTAATTGTGTTTGAGGGGTGTGGTTCTGACCTGTCACAGTGACGGTGCCTGACAGGGGAATAAAAGATTAGTGCTTGACGTAACCTTAGAGGTAGACCAAATTGGTCCATTTGTGGAAGGTGAAGTGAATGTCCTCTCCATATTATTTTTGATTGATACTGGTGCTAACCGCTCTACTGTGAGAACAGTGGAAGTTCCAAACCTACCCCTCTCGGTAAAAATAATCCAAGTTGTAGGAGTCGCGAATAAACAAATGATAAGCGCCGTAACAGAAGAAGTACCTGTTAAAATAGGATCCTTTGAGGAGAATCAATGACTTGTGGTGTGTGATTCAAGCCTTGTAAATCTATTAGGCCATGACCTGTTCTGCAAACTGAATTGTATCATTTACTGCATACCGAAAGGTGTGGGGTTTTAAACTTATGATGAAGAAGTTGCCTTCAAATTGGCAAGACATGATCTAGACATTGGATTGTTCCCGATGATGACACATGATGATTTACCACCAGATCTCGGCGATACGGTGAAGCCTGAAGTCTGGGACATCGCAGGAAAGGACATAGGTCTCATCAAATGTGTTGAACCTGTCCACATTAAAGTGAAGCTGAATGTTGAGTACACTAGAATGCCACAGTATAATATGACCCCCAAAACAATTGCTGGAATCACTGAATGATACAATAAGACATTTTAAAGGAGATAGTGGTTGGCCCATGTAAATCCCCCATTATGAGCTTACAGAAACCTAGTGGTAAATACAGCATAGACCTGAGAAAGATCAACACCATTAATGTTCCCTGTTCTCCCGTGGTACCAAATTCAGCTGTGATTTTATTTCAAATTCCATGTGAGGCTGAGTGGTTCACTGTCATTGATTTATGTCAGGCCTTTTTCTCTATACCATTGCACAAGAATAGTCAGTTCCTCTTTGCATTTCGGTTCCAGAGTCCTTCAAGGGTGTAGGGAGAGCCAGTCAATCTTTAATCAGATCCTCAAAAAGAATCTTGAAGCTCTAGTCATGCCCTGTAATTCAGTCATAGTTCAGTACATAGATGATTTGTTGGCTGCATCAGACACACAGGAAGCTTGCAAGCAAAGGTACCATTGCCCTGTTGAACCATGTGGCAAAGACACCATTGCCCTGTTGAACCATTTGGCTGAGAATAGACAGAAAGTGTCTCTGAATAAGTTGCAGTACTGTTACAAAGAGGTCCAGCATCTCGTACATCACATTGAGAAGGGAGTGAGGATGTTGTTGCAAGATAGAATTTTAGCAATTCTGAAAATTAATCTGCCAATGTCTCAGAGAGATGTCAGGATGTTTTTGGGAATGGAGAGCTTCTGTTGCCAGTAGATATTTAACTTTTCCCTGGTGGTCAAGCCTTTACAGAGGCAGAAATGCAAGAATGTGTCTGATCCGGAACCCTGGGATAACAATTTGTTGATTTCCTTTCTAGAGCTGAGAGAAAGTCTCTGTCATGCCCAGTGGCATAACAAAAGTTAAGGTCCCACGCCCTGCAAAGTACAAGAAGAAGGCCCCCATGCTCTCGACCCAGTCACTAGCTCTCAGCCCATGCACAGTGCCAGAGGGGGCCCTCTGGAGATCGGGAGCCCCCTCCCCAGCTTCAATGAGAGCTATTGTTAGGCCACTGGCCTGATAATAACAAAACGTATGCTCTATTTTTGCAGTGAGAAGGAGGGCTGCACTCTCTCAGTGCTTACACAGTTGCATGGTAATGCCCAAAAAGCAGTTGCCTATTTACTGCTACCCTGGACCTCGTAGCTGCGGCACACCCTGAATGCCTAAGAGCTGTGGCAGTGGTAGGTGTCAGCATAGAGAGGTGTGGAAATATTGTGATGAGCCATCTCCTTAATGTTCTGGGCCCTATTCTGTTGAGATATCATTAACCTGTACCCGCACCCAACATTTGATCAACTGCCGTTTGACTCATTATGAGCACATCATTTTGGATGCTGACAATGTGAGTTTGAAGAGGAGTACTACCTTGAACCATGCCACGCTGCTGGACCTTCCTGAAACTTAGGGTGAAGGTGGAGAAGTAGAACATGACTGTCTCGATGTCACTGAACTATGCACCAAGCCAAGTCCAGACATTCAAGATCAGCCACTACCTGAGTCTGGTTTCATACTGTTTGTTGATGGGTCTTGTTTGAGAGACAATGAAGGAAATCTAAGAGCTGCCTATGCAGTTTGTACAGTCTCAGGCATAGTTGAAACCTCCATTTCTCAGCACAAGTGCCTGAATTGGTCGCTCTTACTAGAGCATGCTGTGTTTCAGACCAGCTAAAGTGATGATTTTCACTGATAGGCACTAATGGCTTTGATGTGGTCAACAGCACTGGACACTTAGGGTCACAGAGGGGATTCATATCCTCCTCAGAATCTTCTATCAGAAATGGGGAGTGTGTGAACAAACAGTTGGAAGCATTGCAGTTGCCTACTAAGGGTGTGCGGTGACCGCCACTCCACTGACAGAGTTTGCAGAGTATTTGGCACTCCGTGATCCACTTGGAGCATATTGTTCAGCAGACTCCGCCCACTGCTGCGTAGCTGAGTTCCACGACACCCAACAATGTTCAGCGCACTAGGTTTGTCTCCAGTGCCCGGAATCCTCCAGTCCTAGGACACCCCACAGTACACATTTCCAGTCCCGCCCACCTCAAGAACATGTTCAGCCAGGGGATTCGTTGAAATGTGACCCGGAAGTGCTGAAATCAAGGACAAATGCCTGTATAGGCGATGCCTTGTCCTGCTCTTCTTGTTTAGCTTGTACCTTTCTCCCATTGTTAGCCGATGCAATGCTGCCTCTGTCTCGTTGACTCAAGACCATCTGGCAACGGAAAAGAAATCCTGACAACACCAGCACAACTGACAACACCCAGCTGCACGTATGTTCTTTACTAATCTTTAGTTTACTTTTAAACACCAGAAAATTTAACTGAATTGCTTTGTTTCAAAAGTACTATATTGTGGCAGGAGAAGTTTGATTAGCTGTGCGTTTATTTAATGGTGTATACAGATACAGCGTACGGTGTATCTTGTTTCCAGTTTCTTGTCCAGTAATTTTAGATCACACTTCTAACCGCTGGTGTGTAGTGTATTGTTGCGAAATCAAATGAAAAATGTTGCTTGGGCATTGTTTTCTAGAATTGGCCGTTCTACGGGTGGTATCTTGTGTTGGCCAAGGCAGCCGGCAGGTGATTGGCTTATCTACTGCATATAGTCGGAGGGCGCTGTGCTCTGAATAAAGACAAGGGCTGTTGAGGATGAACTGTGCATTCTGGCAGCAGCAGGAGAACGAATGCAGGCGCAGTGCTGGAATAGAGCAGAGCCCGGGTGGCATGAGTCGCAAAGCAAGACATGCAGGCCCTGTAGCCCAACGGTGGGCTCTCCAGCCGCTGCTGGTGTGTGCGTGCTATGGTCATTCAATGCAGCCGACTAAGCCGAGATGTGAAAGGCATCCTCCTTAAACTACTGGCCAGCACCAACAGAAAGACCATGGAGTAGTCAAGTAGCGAGGACTCATCTATCCACCAGAGCTCGTCCGTGAACAGCTGGTACTCGAACTTTGTCAAGGCGTCTACCTCAGGCAAGGATTTTTTGGTCAAGGCTTTACCTCAAGTGCATTTTATGGGACCGCCAGATATCACTGTGTGATTCCGCCCACACGTGGAGTTTTTTTGATAACTCCGCAGAATGTCGCAGTTAAACTTCACAAGCTCTGCCCAAGCCTATTGCCTATCCAGATTGCAGTTGTGAAATGCTCTGCACACTGCAGCAGAGATGACTATGTGACAGTGGATAACAAGTATGCAGACGAAGTATGAAGATGCTGTGTTCATGAAGCTTGTACATTCAATTGTGAATAATCAAAGAGACTACAGATGAGAGCAATTATAACCTTTTGTTAACAACAGTGGATACATAGGAAGAAGTTAACAGGTTGCAGGAGGAAGTGTCAGAGGCAGAACAGCAAAGTTGGGTCAGAGCAGGTTGTGTCAATAGAGATTTGGGTTTTGGCAGTTGGAAGATCTGTGTTGCCCGATAGTCTGTTGCCCCCCCAATGGCTAGGCATTATCATGGCTTGACTCATCTAGGAGGGATGCCATGGTCCATCTGTTTCGACAAACTTAGTTTAACCTCAGATTGATGGCTGCAAGACTGTGTCACAGTTGTGTTGTGTGTCAACAGACTTATTTTAACAACGAGGTCCTGAAAATGTTGTGTGGAGCATTACAAGTAGACAGGGACGGCTGGTACCCTTTGAAAGTGGTGGAGCAAGTGAAGTACTTTACCACTTCCCAAAAAAACAAAATAAAACACCCCCTTCCTTTAAAGCTCCAAAGTAAATCACCCTCTCCTTCAAATGCTCAAAATAAAATACCACCCCCTTCTAAAGCCCAAATGAAAACATAATATTGGGGAGAGGATATAGCCTTATGACTAGAGCGGTCAACCTCGAAGTTGGGGCACTAGGTTCAAGTCTCGGCAACGACGCTCAACATCCTGTGATTCTGGGAAAATCACTTAATCTCCCTGTGCCTAACAAAAATGAATGTGTCCTTCTGTAACGAAACTGGTGCTATGTAAAGCGCTCTGATACCCATTGTCGCGGGTCTAGTTCACGCTATATAAAACTTCCAAAAAAAACTAACTACAAAATAAAACACAACCACTACACTTATATACATTGCACATATCAAAAAAAATAAAACACCACTTAACCATGAGCTGCACATCCTCCTCAGTGTTCTTCTCCTCCTCCGATGCATGAAAAGCTCCCCTAACCAGTATGGGCGGGATGTATGACATTACAACGCATGCTATTACCACGAATGCCTTTACAACGTAGTTTTTACAATGCATGCCATTACAACGCATAGCGCTTTGGGGTGCTGGATAGTGAATAGTTTAATTTACTATTCCAACTCCAGTCCCCGTGGATAGTAGGGAAGGTGTTGGATAGTAAAGACAGCTGGGTGGAAAGCTTCAAAGTGCGCATATCACTTTGGCCTGAGAAAAACAGCCAGCCAAAGTGACATATGCCATTTAGAGCATCCAGCCAGTCCTGCTTCAGATCTCCTCTGCTGCCACGCCCAGCATGTCTCTGGGCTTGGGGCTGGTGCTGCTGCAGTACGCACTGCACTGCAAAAATAAATTGGCAACAAAATCTTTTCATTGCCATTTTATTTTTTCCTGCGTGGCTTGCAGCGGGCGTGAGGGCTGTGTGCTTCAACGTCTTTGAAGTAGGCTTATTCTTGGCCCCCTGTGTTGATGAGTCTTCGCAGTATTCCTGATAGGAGGACAGGACTGTCCCCTCATGAGATAATTATGGGCAGAACAATGAGACTGCCAGCAGTGCCTGCAAATGCATTTGTGAACATTACAGATGACATGATTGTTGATTACTGCAAAGGACTGGCTAATGTGGTGTGTTCTGTGTCTCACATGGCCGGAGAAGCCACAGCTCGCCACATCAGGAGCAGTACCATGACCTCATCCCAGCTACTAGGTCCTGGTGAATAAATTGTGAGAAAAAAATTTTTGGAACCTCGTTGGCGTGGCACTTACTAGGTCACCTTAGTGACAATAACTGCTGTCAAATGTGGAGGTCAAATGTGGAGGTCTCCGCAACTGGATCCATGCTTCCCATACTTGCAGAATTAGGCGTCCCCTTAATGATGGGACAGCATTTCTCTGTGACAAAGAGGCATCGGGAGGAGGTTAGACAAGCTGCCAGGGACCAGCAAGCACCTGAAACAGCACATTCAGTCTGAGGGGGTTCTGGATTAGTCAACAGCTGAAGTTGAGACAAGAGACTCCCGTCCTGTGGTGGTGAATGAACCAGATTCAGATCGTGACGATGGGCCTAGTGCTGTGTAAATGTGAGTGGAAGCTGGAGACCATAGGCCAAGAAGGCAGGAGAGAGAGAGACTTATTCTGCCTGAGGGACGTGTGCCCCACATTATTCTAGAGGATACTTACGAGTCTGACCTGAGGGACAGTGCGGAAGAAGGGCTTTCAATAAAGACATCAAAAAGAGCAAGGATACCCTGTTGAAGGTACTCTTCACCTGAATAAACATACTTTGCTTCCAGTGACGGAGAGAGAGAATTGTGGGATTTTTGAGAGTGCAAATTTGACTGAATCTCCTTGAACTGGACTTTGTGGCTGAACTGTGCTTTGAATTTACTTTGCCACTGAATGGACTGACCTGATTTGTTATTAGTATGGTCTCTTAACTGTGCATTTATTAGAGGAATTTAATCCTTGTTTGTGAGGGAATTAAGATTACCTAGGCCAGAGGCTGCTGAAAGAGCATACATTTGTCATTAATAAGAACACGGAGTAGGGCTTGGGAAGACTCATGAAGATGTTAAAATAATTTAATTGCATATCATTTGAACTTTGTTTTGTATTTTACACAGGTGGAAACCAACAGAGAAGACAGCTTCTGCTATTTTCTACCCAACGGTCTGATCTTAAAGAAGTTATGGAAACTCAAAATTATAGTAGACGTAGGTACATAATAGCAGGTGTGTTACTAGCTGTAGTTGTAGTACTGATTGTTTTGCTCGTGTGATTGTATTCTCCACAACTTCTAGTTTAGGGAGACTGGAGCTACAATTGCCCCTTAAGCACCCCTTCCTATTTTTTTTGTTTACATTTCTTTATTGGATTTTAACATGTTAGATGCTTTTGACAATGCTTACACAGTTTACAAACATGCACATATGTATATATGGGTATACTTACATCATCATAGATCTCTACTAATGAAAGTGTATGTGGCCTGCATTGTCTGTTCATCCTGTAGTCCGTATACGAGCATGTAGAACTTAACAAAGGTAACAGGAGAATATATATGAACCGGGATGTTGGCGTGCCATACCGCATCACACGTGTGTCAGCCCTCTTTCCCAAATCAGACCCATTCATTTACCCCGTGGTGTGCTTTACTACCATGCATATTTCTTGTCTACCTGTTTAGTTTGCTGCGCTCTAGTCGTTATGTGCTGATTTCAATTAGCATTAGCATTCTCTGGGCCTGAAAGTGATGGAAACACAGCTGCAGTGAGATGGTGTGTGCCCATGCCCCACGTGTCTCATCGGTAACAATCATTGTATGTTATGTGTACCCCATGGGTTGTCCTCCTGGAAGCTTCATGCGGGAGAGTCTGGTGCTATCGGGTCATTGTGTCTACATTTCGGATATCCTGCAAAATTGCAGCCCATTGTGTCTTCTTGTCGCAATGCCACGCTCTCTACGTGCCCAGCATACCAGTGACTGTCTCCAGGTTTTAATGTGTGGTGGGTCTGGTGACTGTAATGTTGTGAGCAGTCTAGTAGCTGGGTGTGGGTGGAGTTATGGGGCTGGAGGAAGAGGAGGAGTCAGGGCAGGAAAGGGGCAGTTAGAGTAGGGACAGGGACGAGTAAGGAGCATGTTAATAAAGCTCTTATGGTATCAAGTAAGTGTCTGTCATTATTAAGTACAAGACACTACAGTGACTTTCAGTGCCTGGTTATTAAGCATTTAGCCACAATAAGCCCAAGGTCTACTAACCGGGAGTGACCTTGTGCTTTTTGGTCCTAGTATACAAACCTCCCAAGAGCACTCCATCGTGCGACCCGTGCATGTGGTCAATTGTGTCATAACTGTTCTCCAAAAAGAGATGACAGCTGTGCATGCCCACAGCATATGTAATAGATCTGCATCTAGTGTATTACATCTTGGGCATTTAGTATCTTCTTGATTATAGTATCTGTTAATCTTAGCTGGAGTCATGTATGCTCTCTGGGTTATGTAATACTGTATTAAGCAAAATCGAGCATTTCTGGGGATGTGGCTGGGTCCCTCTATTATTGCCGACCACTCGCAATCAGTGTATTGTCTTTGCAGGTTTGTATCCCAGCGTTGTCTGCAGCTGTGTTGACTGTGCGCCCAGGGAGTCAGCGAACCATTTTGTGAGGTGCCTGCCTGTGCCCAATTTGTGTATCTATTGAATAGTAAGATGGGTCTCAGATTCCCGGGTCATGTCACACTATTGAGTTCGCAGCACCTGTGTCAATGTGGCGTATAGAAGAAACTGGCTTTGCGGCAGAGCATTATCTCCGGTCACTGTGTGGAACGGCAGTAATTGGTTGTCCTGGAAAGGTCTCCCACAGTCAGCAAGGCTGCCGCTTCCCAGACGACCAGCTCCGCCGACTGGATCATGCAGCGTTGGATTGGTGTACCCAGTATGGGTAAAGAGGGGGCATAAGGTACTACCTCTTTTGTGAGTCTTAGGGTCCGGCGGATACATCTGTGGGCAACCGACGCCAGTAGCTGTGTCAAAACTGTACCCCTTCGACCGGGGTGAAACAAGGCTATGATCTGGGGATGCGTCTATCCTGGTCCCAATGTGGCAGTGTCAGCTAAGTGCCGATCACTAACCCATCGAGTCACCCATTGCAGCTGCAAAGCCGGATAATAGTGCTCCATGTTGGGAACCGCCAGTGCCTCGGTGGCTAGAGGAAGAGTGCACCGGCAGGACATCTGAGCCCTCACCACTGTCACAGCCCTGAGGAGGTTACACTCCAGTAGGCTCTCCTGGTGGCGGAAGACCCAGACACCCAAATATCGAAAAGCTGAGTTTTGCCACTGCACCTGCACGCCTCCCAGCACCAGCCGGGTCTGGGGATGTTTCAATGAAGGGGTATAGACACGACTTTTCCCAGTTCACACGCAACCCTGATAATAGGGCGAACTCTGACAGCACTCATTCAATCGCTAAATGTGGGCCACGCATGTCCCGGAGGTACATTAAGAGATTGTCAGCATATAGTGAAACGGCGGGGATATCATCTCCCCGCAGGATGCCCCATTCCGGGCCAGTCCCGCAAAGAGACATGGCCAGCGTCTCTACGGCGAGCGCGAATAGCAGCGGGGAGAGCGGGCATCCCTGCCTGGTTCCGCGTTAGATGGAAACCGCTCGCGATACATACAAACCTGTCTTGATTTTGGCTGTGGGTTGGGTATAGAGCAGTTTAATTAGCCCTAGGAAATTTCCCCCCAATCCATACCTGCTGAGGGGCGCAAATAAAAAGTCCCATTCGAGGGTGTTGAATGCCTTCTCAAGATCAAGAACTAGACAGCCCGAAAGCGCCCACCTCTCGCCGGAATAATGCACCACCCTAAAAATGTGACGTATGTTCAATGACGTGCAGCAAGCAGGCACGAACCCATTTTGATCTGCGTGCACCAGACACGGCACCAGGGGAGCCAGCCTACATGCTAATATTTTGGCTAGCACCTTGTAATCCGCATTTAATAGTGCCGGGGGCCGATAGGAGCCCAATAGCTCCGGGTCTCTACCTGGCTTGGGAAGCGAGACCAATAACGATTTGCGGAGTGATCACGGCATTATAGATTGTGAGGAGGTGCTGGGCCACAATCGATTGGAACACTTTATAAAATTCAGCGGAAAAGCCATCCGGGCCAGGAGCCTTTCCAGTTGCCAATGCCTGTATAGCCGCCTGAACCGCTTGCAACTTCGACGGCTCCTTTAGTTCTGTACGCAGCTCCGCCGACACCACAGGTAGTGATAATGGGGCCAAGTACAAGTCGAGTTCCGGGCGTGTTACTCGAAGGGCCGACTCATGCACTCTAGTATAGTGGGCTGTGAACTCTTCATGCACCCTATGCTGCCCTGTTATTATAGGGCCCGCCGGTGATCACAATGCGAGGGTCCGGGTTGCTCCCTGGTCCTGTCTAATCAGTGTCGCCAGGAGTCTACCCGTCCTGTCTGCTGTTGAATGGGTGTGCGCCGCATGCGCAGCATAGTTTATGCAATGAGAATAGAGAGGCAACAAAATGAGTAATGGTCCTTCAATAGTATACACAGTTCACTTTTATTTCATCCTTGGACATATTCTTTGTACAAGATGATCGGGGAAACAGATGATCGGATTTCGTGCGGCTTTCAAACTTTTGGCCAACGGGGGGATGAGAGAATTGGCGTTCGGTGTGGGACGTGGTTAGAAACACTATCCCATATCGACAGTGACACATATCATAGTGTACACTGCTATCTTGAATCAAATGAAGTTACCCAGAAGACTATGAACCCATGAAAGGCATTTTGCGTCTATTGCTGTGATAATTCAATATATTGGTGTGTACACAACTTTCTTCAATTTGAAATGCTGGAGATTTCGAATTTACCAGCGCTTAAGATTGCTGTTTGAACTTTAGACTCTACGCTGTTAGACTAGCACACTCTGAGCATCTGTCCTGAGGACGCCCAACTTGGGCGAAACGCGTTTGCTGTTTGTCCGATCATCTTGTACAAAGAATATGTCCAAGGATGAAATAAAAGTGAACTGTGTATACTATTGAAGGACCATTACTCATTTTGTGAAAGATTGTACAAACATTCTTCTTCTTTTTGTTGCCTCTCTATTTTCTTATTGCATATATGTTTATGGTTCTTGGATGGTGGACCTAAGAGGTGGGCAACATTTGTTAAAATCATTTGTATTGACATTGGTGTATAGATTGGTTTGTGCAACTAGTTATTCCTTACTGCCTTTTTGCTGTTTTTTTGTAGTTTATGCAATGTAAGCGCTCCATAACCTGTGTGTGTTCAGCCCTCAGTTTGTCTAAAGTATGCTGAGCTTCGGGCTGACTCCCCACCTCTGACTCTAACTGTATAAGGGCATTTTCAATGTGCATAGCTTCCTGGTCAAGCTGGTGGCGCAAGCACCAATTTAGTCCCATACATTGCACGCGCACTACAGCCTTGCAGGCTTCGCATTCTGTACCCACATCAGTTACCAAGTCCGTATTGGTGTCATAGTAATTTTCGATGGTGGTTTCAATTGACTTCCTAAAGGGAAGGGGGTCCTCCAGTGCCGCAGGCTGGAGTCTCCATACTCGGGTGACCTGCTCAGCCAGTTCAACTAGTAGTTGGACCTTATGTGGGTTGTGATCAGAACATGTGCGGCCTAGCTATTTTGCACTGGTGCACCTGGTGAGTAGTTTCTCACTCCCTACCAACCTGTCGATGCGCACATGTAAACTATGTGGGTGAGAATAGTGTGGGTATGCCCAAACATTTGGGTGTTAGGGTCTCCATATGTCTGCTAGACCCCAGTGCTGTAGGCACTCCCTCAATCCGCTAGCATTTGATGTAAGGGTTGTGCACTGCAATGGCGGCAAAGACCTGTCTAAACTCGTGTCCAGCACTGCGTTAAAGTCCCCTTCCAGTAACCAAGGTATATTGCACCAGCGAGACAGTGTCTGCCAAAAATCTGCCTGATCAGTGTTTGGGGCATATATGGATCCTATGACTATCTGCTTATCCATCTAGGCAACCTCGCGAGAGTACGTATGGCCCGTACATGTCTATCTCAGTCTCTTCAGAGACATATGAGATGCCCGGACGAATCCAGATGAGGGCGCCTCTAGCGTATGATGAGTAGCCTGTGCTATCACCTGGCCTCTCCATCTATGCTGCAATTTGCGCATCTCTGGCGGCCCCAGGTGCGTTTCTTGCAGGAGCGCTATATGGGCGGCATGGTGTTTTATGTAAGCATATGTTTCATACCTGTCACCGGCATGTGCATCCTTATAATGTTCCAGGTAACTATGGTGGTAGGTGGCATAGAGCATGGATGAAGGGGAGAATTGGATACAGGTAGTCTGACACTGGGGGTTTAGTGAGCATGTAACGCGCATGTTGTCTATGTAGATGGTACTCCTCCAACGACCGCTGCAGCATAGCGACGCTCTGGAATTCAACTAACAAGGGGAGAAGGAATCTTTCGCTCCATAACTGGAGCTGATCAGAGGGACAACGTGTGTCTGCCAAAACTATGAACTGTGCCAATTGGCAAATATAGGCTGTGTATGCCATGTTTGTTTTGTGGGGATGAGCCTGAGCGGCCAGGGTTAGCAGGACTCGCGGGTGTGCCGGCCCCATCATTACATGTAAGTGGATCTACGCGGCGGCGGGCCCCCCCTAACGGAATACATGAACTGCGTATATATGCATGGTCTGCAGGCATATATTATGATCCATAGCGCTGCGGGCAGCAATTTGTCCCCTCAAGTTTGTCGTTTGCAGGTGTATAGAGCGAGCGGGTATGCATATCTGGACATAGTATCATACAAGCAGATCTTACAGACTCTACATCAGATCATCGCAGTGGTCGAAGTGGGGGAAAAAAAGTAGGGGAACTGTGGGCAGAGAATCAGAGGGTGGGAATAACCTGAGGATTGGATCAGTGGACGGAGGTAGAGGTGTGGCCAGGATGCGCAAAACATCCCAATCTTTAGTATTTGTGTGGCATTTCACTGACCAGTTACAGCTTATTATGTTATGTAATTCAACCAATGGATACACATGATTATTTAACGATTAATATGAGCTATTGACATTAGAAACATATTCCACTTTGTGAATTTATTTTAATCACAGAATGTCCCAAAAATGCTTAAAAGTGGAAGCACGAGCCATTTGTTTCCGAGCCATGGAGTTTCTATCGTCAGCAATATACACAGAGACAATCACTTTTACGTGTGTAAATGCCTGTATAGGAAATGTTACATAAGACAAAGGACTACAAGGTGTAGGAGTCACATGATAACCATACTAGTAGACAGTATAGTTTAATAGTGATTGACCTGGAGAAACACAAACTCAGAATTTAAAACTTAATACCATGATTGGGGGTTCTCTTTAAAAATCATTATTGATTTGTATAAAAAATAACACTTTTTGAAACATTAGGATAATCAAAGGCTTAGGGAAAAAACCATAACGCTCTAGTTTATACCTTGCAGTTTGTATGCAGCTCTTAGATGAAAGTTAATAGCTCACTGTTCTTTGTTAGGATTTTAACTAATAAACTGCAAGTAGCAAAAGGATCTCACTGACAAAAGCAGTAACCCACTGACCTATTTACAATATGTGCACTTTGTGATGGGCCTGGTACATTTTCTTTGCAGCAGGCACATTAACCCTCTACGCTATCTTTCCATGAGTCAAAACCTCCACTAGACAAATCTCCGATATCGCTCTCAGAGTTATCGTGACATTTTTATTATTGCTGAAAATAGCTGGCGGCCAGGAAGGAGGCAGCAAGAGCTTTTAAAACCACAATATACGACGCCCCCACTCAAAGTCAGCTCCCGTTGCGGTCACACCAGTCGCACCGCCCTAGAGCCAGCTCTTCTCAGGGGTCCTGTGACCTCAGTGACAGAGTCACTGTTGCTCTAGGGTCTGCTACTTCGTAGGCCTTCCCGCACGACTGGAGGTGAACTTCAGTATGGATTGTGGTGGGCAAGCCTTCAAGGTGAACCCACACTTGCCACTGCTAGGGTCCACCTGCTGGTGCTAACACACCAGGGCTTTTTTGGTGCCTTGTGAGGTCTGGTATGGGAATGTGCTCCCTCATGAGAGTGGTCTGGGGGACAGTTCATGAAGGCTGAACCTGGTTCCCCAGTTCTGAATTTAGCAGCTCTGCCCCCAGTGCTACATCTGCTCTCTCACTGAACACCATACTGCCCCACTGAGAGAAACTCATACTGCCTTCAGCTACAATCCAATTTGACCTGCTATAAATAACTGGATGCGACTCAATTCAAATTACACACTAGGCAAGAGCAATATGCTGCCTAAAAGAAAAGGCAACAACATCCTGGAAAAAGCAAACACTCATAAGGAATGAAAGATTTAATAAAGCATGCAAAATGTAAGCAGGAACATGGTGAACTTAACGCTTTTAGAGTCATTATTCAGAAATCAACAAGTATTTTTGCCTGAAAAGTTAAGGACATAACTACAGGGCCCAGAAAGGACCCATTTCAATGTCTACTGCTTATATGCTTACAAAACGTAAGCAGTATGGTTTCAAAAGACCACATTTGTGAACACAAAACCGCCGTACACATTTCGTTTTCCACCCATCAACCAGGTATTGCAGTACCTCCAGGCAGGGCCGGTCCAAGGATTTTCGGGGCCCTGGGCAAAAGGGAATGTGGGAGGCCCCTGAAATCTACATAAGTGACACCTTCTGATCTCGGGGAAGCTGCTTTGTGCAGACTCCACTGAAGGTGTGAGAATTGCTTGGGGGCTGAGTTAAACCTGTGTGGGCTAAAGTGCAGACAATGGGCGCCCTGCCGAGTCTCTGAACTGGCTCTCTGAGAGGTGTACCCTCCCCTAGGCCTTCCCACACCATCCCTTAGAGGCCCCAGGAGGGGGGTGGGGGGGTGGATGAGCCTGTTTGTGAAGCATTTCTTTCACTCTGATCGGCAGACATACACGAGGACTAGTGGGGTGTTAATTGCCATTGTGGGGGGCCCCATCCTGGCAGGCAGAGTGCCAGGCCCTGGGTAGCTGCCCACACTGCCCATGCCTAGCGCCGGCCCTGCCTCCCGGTAGGAGGTACTGGAGGAAAACAATGCTGTTCAAAGAAAGACAAGAAAACAAAAGTAGCGCTTTACTGGCAAACTCTGTAAAGTGGCGCTAATGTGTTGGGGTTTGAAAAAAATTATCTGGCCACTTTAAGAACACTCCATCTTGCTTTATTTAATTATTTTTCAGAGTTTGAACATTTTACTTCCGAGGCTGCACTTTGGAATACAAAAATTTCACAACAGCATTTCCAGCAAAAGTGGTTTTCTTTTTGCATCCATTTCACAGGGGTACAAATGGACGAAAGGAAGAGACGGTGAGAACCATTTCTTGATTCATGATTTTCGGAAAAGTGAGAAGGAGTTAGACAGAACGAGAGGGAATAGGAGTAAGAAAGAGGGGGCAGCTGCCAGCGGCAGAGCAGAAGCAGACACCTTCCTTGTCTTGTCTGGGCAGGAAGTAAGAGACAGAGACCTTTTCCTTCTCTGCTCCCCGCCCGTCCACGAACAGAATATTTCTGATGTCCAGGGACCAGTGGTCGAAGTGGGAAAAAAAAGTAGGGGAACTCTGGGTGGAGAATCAGGGGGCGGGAATAACCGAAGATTGGATCAGTGGGCGGAGTCAGAGGTGTGGCTAGAAGTAGCAAAACATACCAATTTTTTGTACGTTTAGCATTTCACTGACCAGTTACAGCTTATAACGTTATTTAATTCAAACAATGGATAAACATGTGTATTTGAGGTTTAATTAAGGAAAAAGCAAACACTCATAGGGAATAGAGGTTTATGTAAAGCGTGCAAAATATTAGCAGGAATAACATGTTACCTTAATGCCTTTACTCTCATTGTTCAGAAATCCATGAGTATTTTTTGTTTCAAACATTGAGGACATGAATACAGGGCTCCTCCTGTACACATGTATTAAGGAGGGCTCAGAAAAGAAAGGGACTCTTCAGGAGAATCTAGACTCAAGGAAACCCACAAAGGTTCCTTCATATTCATGTCAGCCAGCCAGCTGCTCAATCATAATATAGCAAAAAGAACAACTGGTGGATAGAATGCAGAATAATGTCATACATTTACCCCAGTACAGAGATCTGGGCCTAAATCCATAGTTTTTTGCTCACCATGCCATTCCTGTTTGGACCCAGCCATATGCAAATCAGTCTTGATGCTGCGCCCAATGGGAACAGTCCAGGCCGAACTGCCAGGCCAGGTCCTCCCTGGACTGGAAACAAGCATCCAAGGACCCGTTTTGGGCTTTCAGCCCTTATCAGCCAGGATAGCTTGATTCCAGTGGCATGGAGAGCACAGGATCCACGTCTGGGCATACCCTTTCCACTCGGGGTGACAAAAGCAAAAAGAACAACTGATGGGCAGAATGTAGAACAATGTCATACATTCAACCCAGTACAGAGATCTGGGCCTAAATCCATAGTTTTTTTGCTCACCATGCCATTCCAGTTTCCTCTTCTGCCCCATCACTTCTCCTGCCCGTCCCTTCTCCTGCCCCGTCCCTTCTCCTCCCCGTCCCTTCTCCTGCCCCGTCACCTCTCCTGCCCCATCACCTCTCCTGCCCCGTCACCTCTCCTGCCCTGTCACCTCTTCTGCCCCGTCACCACTCCTGCCCGGTCACCTCTCCTGCCCGGTCACCTCTCCTTTCCTGTTGCCTCTCCTGGCCCGTCACTGGTCCTGGCCCGTCACTGCTCCTGCCCCGTCACTGCCCCTGCCCCATCACTTTTCCTGCCCCATCACCGCTCCTGCTCGTTCACCGCTCCTGCCCGTTCAGCACTCCTGCCCGATCACCGCTCCTGCCCGATCACCGCTCCTGCCCCATCACTTCTCCTGTCTCATCACTTCTCCTGCCCCGTTCACTGCTCCTATCTGTTCACTGCCCCTATCCGTTCACTGCTCCTGCCCGGTTACCCCTCCTGCTCATGACTAATCACCGCTCCTGCCCCGTCACTTCTCCTGCCCCATAACCTCTCCTTTCCTGTCGCCTCTCCTGTCCCATCACTGCTCTTGCCCAGTCACCGCTCCTGGCCAGTCAATTCTCCTGCCCCTTTACTTCTCCTGCCACGTCCCTTCTCCTGCCCCGTCACTGCTCCTGCCCCGTCACTGCTCCTGCCCCGTCACTGCTCCTGCCCCGTCACTGCTCCTGCCCCGTCACTTCTCCTGCCTTGTCACTTCTCCTGCCCGTTACTTCTCCTGCCCTGTCACTTCTCCTGCCCTGTCACTTCTCCTGCCCATTACTTCTCCTGCCCGGTCACCTCTCTTGCCCCATCACCTCTCCTTGCCTGTCGCCTCTTCTGTCCCGTCACTGCTCCTGCCCAGTTCACTATGTGTAGAACATTGACAAATTAAACAAGGGGGCAAGTTCCCCACAGTACTCTGTTTGGGGAAAGCTCCTCTGTTATGCCCTCCTCTTTCTTGAGCTCGCCCATGTGCTTCTCCCCATTACTTCCCCACAAGCGGCCTCCGTGTTGCTTTCCACCAATCCTTGAATTGCTTTTTCTCCTTCCTTTCCACTCTTGATTTTGTGTCCCCTTCAGCTCTCTCCATCTGTTGCTCCTGCGTCCCTCCTGTCTTGCTGCGGTGCCCCCCACCCTCCCGTTCACTTACAAAAAAACACACCTTTGCACATTCATTTTTTTAGTTACCTGGTACAACTTGAATCAGTAATAAAAAGGTTTTCAAAGCAACACGTAATTTTGTAGGGGCTCACATGTATGGTGCGTGCCTATAAATATACACAGGTGGCCATGTTGAAGGCTTTCGTATTATTATTTTTTTACTTTAGCCACCCTGCATTGAATCGCTGATGCTGTGAAGCATTGCTGTAAACCATTGCCATTTATAATGGTTCACACAGGCGAGACCTAACGGCTTTGTCTGGCACATGATATGCAAAAAGGCAGGCAGCGGGTGGGTGCATTGTTATTCCAAAGGAGATAATCAGCCTCAATCGGAATGACAATGGGCCTGCCCTCAGTCTGTGAGAGCTCGGGGAGGGGCTGTTGCAGCCTCTGGAGCTCAAGGGGCTGCTGCAGCCTCTGGAGCTCAACAGAGAAATGCGAGCCGCCCCTGGGCCACCACAAAAGCTGAATGAAAAAGTTATTGTTTTAATAAAGTACAACTATTCTTGCCGTCCCGGGATGCTTCCTTGCCCTTCCGTCCCTGCCCCCTTCTACCACTGCCAGGGACGCATGTTCATAATAAAAAAGTAGGGGAACGGAACCTACAGAATTAAAGAAGTAGGGGCACGCCGTGCCCTGCCGTTCCCGCCCACTTCGACCACTGGATCATCGGCAGTTTGAGGAGTCACTATTGGATTGGAAGTCTCTGCAAGCTCTCGCCAGGTGGCCACACCGCAGACGAGCTGCTTTCGCTGAGTCACCGCACGGAGGAGGCGTCAGACTCTCCGGTGTACTCCATATTCAGCATTGTGGCCGCCGTCCTCATTGCTTTGCGTCTTTTCTGTATCCTTTGTTCCAGGTCTGGGGCTGGGTGTCGGCGCTTAGGCGTCTTTGTGGCCCTTCTGTGGTTCCATCTTTGGTTGTTCCGGACACACGGAGGGGTCCTGCGAGCATCATTGCGTCGGGGATGTATGGTGCCCTGCTGCCTCGAGCCACTCCCAGACATCTTCAGCAGTGTTGAAGAAGTGAGTGGAGCCCTCCATCATCACCCTCAAACAGGCAGGGAACAGTAGGGAGATGCGGATGTCGAGTTTGTTGCTCTGCGCCTCCTCACAACACTTTTTCCCCCCCAGTGCGATGTCTTGGTGTCACAGGTGTCTCTTGATCACACCCAGGTTTTATCAGATTTGGCCCGTTAAAAAGAGAATGCAGTCCACCTTGACCCCCACAGCCTTACGTATCTTCTGAGGAGGAGCGCAGAAGTTGGGTCTCCCAGAATGCCTCACAGTATCTGCCGTGTGATCTCAATGGATTTTGCTTTTGTTGCCGTATGTGTGGTGTCCTCTGGCCTCCATGGCCGCACCCACAGCGCGACTGCTGACGCTGCTCAGCCGCACTTAGATTCTTTTGCAGTCTGCACTAGGGCTTTTTTCTTCCTCCCCCGGTCAGGGTTCTCCACTACACTTCTTTCTGCGCATGGGAGGTATTGCTTGCGAGTGGGTCTGGGCCTAGGCTCGGCACACTTGAAAATTTGCACTTGCCAACCTCATAGCTGCTCTCTCCCCCTGTGTCCTTGGTGTCCCCCTGGTCCATCGCGGCTTGTGACGATTGCATGGAGGGGCTAAAGCACCATCTTAGACTGCCACAACACTCACTTCCTTGCGTGGAACGCAAGGTCAGCGTTCCACATACTGCTGCTGCGGTCCCGCCCACTCCCTGCTCAAAGGCGAGTGCGCCGAGCAGATGCGCGCAGTAGATCAAACTCAGCCCAGCGAGAAACCACAGACTCTCAGGCACTGACCCTGTCAGGTTTTTAAAAACAGAAACGATCTTTTATTGTAACTTTTAAAACTGTATTTGCCACACTGCACTTTACTTGAGAATTTGCACTTGCCAACCTCATAGCTGCTCTCTACTCCTGTGTCCTTGGTGTCCCCCTGGTCCGTTGCGGTTTGTGCCGATTGCACGGAGGGGCTAAAGAACCAGCTTGGAAAGCCAAAGCACTCACTTCCTTGCGTGGAACGCTAGGTCAGCCTTCCACACACTGCTACTGCGGTCCCGTCCACTCCCTGCTCAAAAGCGAGTGCGGACCGTCTGCCTCCATCCATGCCTGACCGTCGCCAGTCGCCAGGTACCCTGCCCGTTTTTACCTGGACTCCTCTGACCACCGATGGCCATCTTTAAATATACGAGTCAAGAGCTCCACTCCCTAACCACAGCCCCCCACCACCCACAGGGTAATCCCCCACCCCTACCGACTGACGGCCGCGCAAATCAGGGATCCTACCCACTTAGTCGGCAATATATAAATGCATCCAGCAGCATTATGTGAACGAAAAATGAGCCCACCCCCGAAACACTTAAACACCTAACCTGTCTATACTGCAATGCTCGGTCCCTTCCTAAGCACGCACTAGAAATCTGGTCATTGTTAGACACTGAAAAACCAGACCTATTTTTTGTCACAGAAACTTGGCCCCAAGACTCATCTCCACCAGACATCGCAGTAGCCCTCCCCCCTGACTATAACATATCCAGATTGGACAGGACTGGAAAAAGAGGAGGGGGCACCACAATTGTCCTTAGGACAAATATCAAACTACATGTCATCGACACCCACCTAGCGGACGGGGGCGAAATTTGCATCTTCACTATAGAGATGGGGAACAAGGAGTCATGGAAAGGCGCCCTCCTTTACAGGGCCCCCGGAAATAAAGCAAAGTTTGTTAACAAAGTCATGGAGATAATAGCTCCCCACGTCCTGGCATCCGGTAACTTTCTTTTATTAGGGGACTTTAATTATCATGCTGAACTAACACAAGATCCCCACACCAACGATCTTATTACCTGCATCAACACACTAGGACTGAAACTGCTAGCGACTGGCCCCACACACATCGCAGGCCACTTTCTAGCTCTCCTATTCAGTAATTCACCGAAAGTAGAGGTCGACCAGTTACTCCCTGTCCTATGGTCATACCACCATGTTATAAGGTTTAGCATTCTTGTAAACCCAACCCAACCCCAATCCAGAAAAGAAGTGAAATTGAGAAGACCCTGGGATAAGATCAGCTTGGATTCCTTTTCTACTCATTTTTCTCCCCCCCCCCTCTTCACAGAGCTTACTGACCCTAACAAGGCAGCAATCGACCTAGAATGCGCCATTACCTCTACTTTAGATACAATTGCCCCAAGGAAGGTATCTAGATGTCCTAAAAAACTTTCCCCATGGTTCACCCCAAATCTCAAAATAACCAAACTCACTGCTAGGACAGCCGAACGCAAATGGTGACACACTAAAAACTTAACAAACAGACAACAATACAAAGAAGCACACAGACTTTACATGAATGAGATAGCCATAACAAAAAAGTCTATCTAGGTAACAGGATTAGCCAGGCAGCAAACTCCCACAGAGAACTATATAAAATTGTCAAAGAATTTACAAATCCCCTAGCCTGTCAGCCCCCACTCACCCGAGTCCCAAGAATGGGTCAACTCCCTCTCATCCTTTTTTAATGACAAAATTAATGACATCCATAAACTTTTCCCCCAACCAACCGACATGACCTTAACCAACTTACCGTCTGAGCAGACTACCAATGAATCTTCTCACCCCCACGTCACTGTTCTTAATGAATTCCGAACATTTGCAGAGGAAGAAGTAGCCCTCACAATGAACAGAATTAAATCAGGATCTCCAGCCGACCCAGCCTCCTCTCAAATTTTATCCAAAATTGCGCGGGCTCTGCTTCCCGACCTGATGAAAATATATAACCCCTCACTGTCTCATTCTACTGTTCCTTCTCACTGGAAAAAGGCCATAATTAGACAAAATATTTAAAAAACCACCGCTGACCCAAAAAAGCTTCTCAATTATCGCCCTATTTCCCTTCTGCCACTGTTTGGAAAGGTCATGGAATCCTTAATAAATAAACAACTATGCAAACATCTAGAGGACAACAAGCTGCTGGATCCATCCCAATCAGGATTCAGAGTGTTTCATAGCACTGAAACGGCCTTACTCGAGATCGTGGACAATATTAGGCTGACCCTCGACGCAAGACAATCCACCATTCTGATCTTGCTTGACCTGTCGGCTGTCTTTGAAACCATCTCACAAAGCATTCTCTTAGAACGCCTGGCTGAGATTGGTGTTGAAGGCTCAGCCTTACTCTGGATCAAAAGCTACCCAACTGGACGGCGTTTAAAGGTCCAAATAGGATCATTTTCCTCAACAAACCCAGAAAACGACAAGGGTGTCCCCCAGGGATCAATACAGCGCCCTACACTTTTTAATTTATATTTATCCCCACTGGCAAAGGTAATCAGAGCACACGGCTTCAAAAACGTGTCTTACGCAGACGACACACAGCTACTAATCACCCTAGGCCCAGACCCCATTGACACCAAACTAAGATTCTAACAATGCATGATCTCAATAAAGGACTGGATGACTAACAACTATTTGATGCTCAATGCCGTCAAAACAGAGATACTGCTCTTTGGAAATGCCCCCAAACATTGGACAGACGAATGGTGGCCACCGGCCTTGGGTCCCTGCCCTCTCCTAAGACCACAGCCCTGAACTTGGGGGTTACGATTGATAACAAGCTGTCCATGATTGACCATGTTAACAAGATAGTTCACACCAGTTTTGGACTGATGTGCAGCCTTAAGAAAATGTTTTAATGGATCCCCCTTCCGTCCCGCATGCCCCTAGTTCAAGGCTTAATCATAAGCCGTTTGGATTATGGCAATGCGTTGCTTGCATCCATTAACGAAAGCCTCTTGGCAAAACTCCAGGTCCTGCAAAGCACCGCGGCCAGGATGGGACTTAACCTCCCCCCCGCACCCTCTTTGTGCTCAGCCTCAAGACATCACACTGGCTTCCCATAAAAAAATGCATTAACTTAAAATTATGCTGTCTAGTCCATAAGACCATCAACGGTCAAGGGCCAAAATACCTAGAAAAAAAACGTACGGACTTTCGCCCAACCAGAACCCTCCGATCCACCAGCAAGCTTCTCCTAACTGTTCCCATAGTCCGCACAGTTAGAAACGGCAACAGATCCTTTTCTAAAATAGTCCCAGAAACCTGGAACACTCTGCCTCTACTCATCAGGACAGAACCCAACCACCAGAAATTCTGAAGAAACTTAAAAACCTGGCTTTTCTAGCTCGGCCTGGCTATCTGTTTCCTCTCCTGAGCATCTGCTAGCGCTATGAGACCTATGGGTGATTTATGCGCTCTACAAAATACAAATACAAATACATACAGCACCCGGGCCCCCACCAGTTCACCCCAGGCGCCGCGACCACATTGGTCTGCTTCTTAAAGCTCTGCTTCAGCCTCTGCTGTCCGGCCCGGGCCTCTGCCAGTGTCGAGCAATGACGAGGGAGAAAGGGGGGGGGGAAGACGGGGGAAGCAAGGAGGTCCCAGGCGTCCGTACAGTCTGAAAACGGGCAGTCAGCCCCCTCCTACTTCCCGACAGTTCTGTTATTGCCACCCGGTGTTGCCTCAGTCTTCCTGTCTTGCAGGGGGGCCGCATCCTCGTGAGCTCGGTACTAGACTCCTCCTCGCCTCCGCCTGCTCTAAGCTCTGACGAGTGGGCCAAGCATGGCAGTACTCAGGCCCCATTAGCTTCACATCAGGTAGGCGCATCTGCACTTATTGACTGGGTCCTCCGCCTTCACCACACGTTGGGGATCCTCCCCTACCATGTGTCTCTCGCCTTCTGGTGCACCGGCGAGAAAAGGGGGGCTCCAAGCGTAGCTGCGTACAGGGGACAGTTTTGACCGCTTTCCTCTCTCCCCCGCTTAACTCACCTGCTCCTTATGCCTCGCTGTCTTTCAGGAGTTAGCAGATCTGCAGTGGTTGACTCAGCCGCATGACGGAGTCAGCAGCGGAAGCCCGGGTGCCTCAGCGAGACCTCCTGGCGTTCTAAGATGGCCACCCGTAGTCACTCCTCTCACGCTCCCTATACTGGTGGTCTGTGTCGGTCAGGGCGCACCATGCCTCATGCACGACTGCTGATTGAGTGCACCTGCTTTTCCGCTATGTTGTGCAGTTTCCAGGGCAATGAGTCGCCGCCCTTAGAGGCGAGATTATGGTGGATAATTGGGCCGCAATTTAGGAGCCTTCTCAGAGCACACCTTCCATCTGGGCCGGCAAGCCACGTCCCACTACCAGTAAACCACCCCTTCTTATTGATAGTAGTTTGCTGTCACTTGATGACAGAGAATTACATGTAGACACACCTAGGGGATATTTTTCTTCAAACGCCTATCTTAAATTGCTTTATGAATATATTGACACTATGGATGCAAGGGATTGCTGTATTTGTATGCCATTACTTGTATCTGCTGCAGAGGGTATTACATACTGTAGGAGAGTGGGGTATGCAATCCTATGGTTACCCCAGATTTTTACTTTTTGCTTCACTGGTTTACGACTTTCCCTGGCTGTGGGTCTGCTAATCAGACCCACAGCCTAGCTGTTCTCTCTCTAAATTGACAACCATGTACTTTAGGTGCATTTACCAATTGGTACTGGGCCACCTTATCAGTCCCTGCACAGTGTACCTTAGGTATCCAGGGCATAGGTGTACCCAGGGCCTACCAGGGGCTGAAGCATGTATTATGCCACCCCTGGCTGGCCATCTAAACAGACACAACTGGCTGCACGACAGCTGGGGCAAGGTGGTGTAATCACCCTTTGCTGTAGATATAGTATACCTATATCTAACCTTAAAATGGACACATATACTCCTATCTGTCACTCCTATGGCAGGCCTTATCAATCCTGAAGGCAGAGTGCTTGGAATTATGTGAGATGGTGCTCTGGCATGAGCTGAGCCCGTCTGCAGCTTGCGGAACCAAGTCCTAATAGCTGTTCCATGATAACGCTATACCATATACTCTTAAGTGCATTATCAACCTCGCGGTTAAATGCTAACTCTGGTATAACATTATCAAAACATGTCGAGTAAGGTGTCATACGAATTGGAATACTACCCCCTCGCCAATTCTGGCGACGGGGGTAGCATTCCACCCTTGGGAGGGACACAACATGTATGTAACTGTGAACCCCGGTTAAAGTTTACTAGAGCCTTGGCATCACAAAATGGATGCTGCCACCACAGACACAAGTCTGACCTCCTGCTGCTGGGAGACCTTCCAGCGAGGGAGGCTTGGACAAAGGGTGTCCTGCCTTGGGAGGTGCTAGCACCACCCCAGACAGGATTTTGTGTATTGGGTAGGACAGGCCTGACAGGAATGAGACATGCCTGGGGCACACAAGGTGCCCTGTGCATACACCGGTTCAAACCAGTTGCTGGGGCATCCCTGCCCCAGCTCTGGCGCGAAACCGGACAAAGGAAAGGGGGTGTAGCCAACCCCCTTCCTGGTCCCACCCAGGGGAGGGACCTAGTCAGTAGTGCAGCCCCTTTAGGAGAATAACGGTAGGAGCTGGTCCCATTCCAAATTAGATTATCCTGAACAACTTTACAAGAAGAAACTCTGGACTTCAACGTTCTGCTCCACAGAAGACTGAAGAATCTCCCTTGTGGACAAGGAGTGTCCACCCTGCAACTGCAGGCACCATCAAGCATCCAGCGGCTTCACTTTGTCGTCTTCCCTTGAGGATCCAGACTTCAGAGCCCGACGAGACCCGGATTCCCAGACCTCTCCGACCTCAACTCACATCTGCAGCACAGCTGAGATCCGTGGGTGCGACGAGACACGTGGGACCGGCCATCTTGAAAGAAACTGCACTTCGCTTCCAGCACAACTCCCGAGGTAAACTCGACCAAGTGCTTTGGGGATTGAGAAGCCCCAGCCCCGAGCAGCTTCTGCACCGAAGATCAGCCCTTCAGCTTCCACGAGATCTGCGTGGGGCCCTTCTGCTTGGTTGCTGCTTGATGCGTTGTCTGGTCACTTGCCGGCTGGCTAGTGGCCTCCTAGACGACGAACCTTGAAATCTTCACTGCTGGTCTGGTTGCACTAGACTGGCCCTTGCTCCCTTCCAAAAGAGGAGCACCCCGGACTCTCCTAGTCCGCACCAGACGCCTTTTCCACTCACCGTGTGGGTTGCCTTTGCCAAGGCCTGTTGACTCCAAATCCGGATCCGACACCGCCGACAGCGAGAACCTGTGTGGGACAGCTCGTGCCTCCATCCTGGTTGTCGAAGACACCTCCTGGTCCACGTGGCTGCAGAGACAAGCGTCCACCCTTCACCTGATCGCGACGACAGCATCTGGTTCCCTCCTGGTTCCACACCGGTCACTGGCTAATGACTTTGAACACTGTCCCCTCTGCTTTCAGGTCCTCTTCTTCCTCGTTCCACCCATGGATCACACCGGACATCTTCCTCCTGGTCGCCTGCAGCATCTTTTCTTCCAGGCTCCATTGACTTCAACGCAGAAACCCGACACGACTTCGCACCTATGCACCCGCAGCCCGTGGGTGAGGTAACAAGAGCATTTCGGTTCTCAAGGGTAGATTGACTCTCCTAGTGTCCAGTTCCACGGTCGTTTTAGTCCTAACTAGTCAGGATTGTCCGTACTCACCTTTTTCTTGAACTGTACTGTCCATAGACGTTGTTACGCATCTCGCGTGTGAGTTCACACTCTGCACACGCGTTCCGTGGGCCTCCTATTACTTACCTAGAGTTAGGGTAGCGTGGTCCCAACGATCCTACAGCCTCTGGACAGCTCCATTCCTTCTATCGATTTCCTTATACCATTTACTTAGTATATGGTTTGTCGTGCCCCTAGGGCACCATTGTAATTTTGTGCAACTTATCGTATTTTTCCTAAGAGATTGTCATGTGCTTAGCCCTCTGATCTCATAAAGAGTTCAGAGGTGTTTGTTATTAATAAATATACTGTTTATTTTCATAACAACTTGTGTGGTGTCCTTTCATCTGGTATTCAAGGGGTTATTTTGTGGTAAAACAGCTGGCTTCACATGCCAAAAGAGTTTAGCCTAAGACTGCTTTGTCCATGCTACCATTAGGATAGCTGGTCTATAAGGTTGACTTACAACCAATCACCATAAGGGTTGTTTGGTCAGATACAAGGTGATCACTAGAACTAGTGAGCATCATATATCAGGCCAACTTCTCACATTGGTGTGCAGCAGTCGGGATTTGAGCTTGCTGTTGTTTTTACCAAATATCATTTAAAAGATCACACAAGGTACTATAGGTACATATAACAAGCTTAGAAATACTCTGAGTTCTACTGAACCAGCTGTTGTAGTAGAAAGGGCCTAGCACACCCTGACTACAACTCTTAGCAAGGGATCAGTAGGAAAACCCATAGTGCAGGTAGGTGCATCACTTACACCTCACTAGAACGCATGT
Organism: Lissotriton helveticus; assembly: GCF_964261635.1. NCBI lineage: Eukaryota > Metazoa > Chordata > Amphibia > Caudata > Salamandridae > Lissotriton > Lissotriton helveticus. The sequence continues at coordinate 927,548,914 of NC_136057.1, forward strand.
CTACCCATGGAGAGACTTCAGAGACTCCCCTAGTGGTTAGTGACCCTCCACAGGTCCTTTCCAGATATGCAGCTCTCAGTTTCCAGGAGATGAGACAATTGTGTACCTCCAGGAAATTGAAACAGGGTTCTAACCCTACCACTCCTTTTCTGTTAGGTCTCTTAGAGACATATGATGCTAGAAGGGCTTCTAACACAGGCCCCTCTAATCCAGATGGGAGCATGCCCCCCTTAGAAGGTACACCTGGTGATCCAGACTCCAACCTCCCTGAAGCAGAGAATGAAGATAGTAGGGAAGAAGGGGACGTATCTGAGGATGAGGCAGAAAATGGGCAACCTTCAGTCAGCAGACTTACAAGGGCCAACTTAGACCTACATAGGGAAGGAACTGGGGGACCCTCAGTGCCATCCACAAGCAGGCCTAACTTTGGGGTCAGGAGAGATAGATCTCCTTCTAGGGACTCCAATAGATCTGTGCACTCTCATGCATCTGCTCAGAGGATAATGACTTCCCCTCAGAGGAGAGAGCATGAAGCAAAAATGAAGGAAGCTAATCTGAGGATCCAAAGGGAAGAACTTGCCCTTGCCAAAGAGAAGCTTGCCTTTGCTAGAGAGCAACAGTTGAGTGGGGTAGTCCCCACTGGTGGCAGCAATATCCCTAGGGATAAAGACAGGAGTTTTGATAACAGAAACCTGAGCAAGATAGTGCCCTCCTATAAGACAAGAGATGATATCCACAAGTGGATAACTGCTCTGGAGAGGGCCTGCAAAGTACAGCAGGTACCCCAGAGTCAGTGGGCAGCTATATTGTGGCTCTCCTTTGAAGACAAAGGTAGAGATAAGCTCCTCACTGTTAGAGATGAGGATGCTAATGATTACCAAGTCTTGAAAACTGCACTGATTGATGGGGTTGGCTTAACAACTGAACAGTACAGGTTAATGTTCAGAGACACCCAGAAAACTCAGGCTCAAGATTGGACTGACTTTGTTGATTGTGCCACTAAGGCTTTGGAAGGCTGGTTACTGGGAAGTAAAGTTACTGATTACACAGGATTGTATAATCTAATTATGAGAGAGCAAATCTTAAATAATTGTCAGAACCAGTTGTTGCATCAGCACCTGATTGACTCAGATCTGACCTCTCCCCAAGAATTGGGAAGGAAGGCAGACACATGGGTCAGAACCAGGGTCAAGCAGCAGAACCAGAACCAGGGTGGTGGCCAGAAGAAAGCAGACCAGAAGGGTAATAATGAGAATAAGCAAAATGACCAGAAGTCTTCAACAGGGCCCCAACAATCTAAGGAGGGTGGGTCCCAGAATTCTCAAAAGAAGAAGAATGATGGTCCTAAGAAACCATGGTGCCAATACTGTAAAAGTAAGACTCACTGGTTTAGTGACTGCACCAAGAAAGGCCAAACTCCTACCACTACTGTCCCTAAGACACCTGCACCCCCTAGTACAGTTAGTAGTGGTAGTGTACCTCCCAAGGCTATAGTTGGGTTAACCATGGGAACTGGGGTGGATTCTGACTTAGTCAGAATACCTACTCAGGCAGTTCTTGTTTGTACTGGGGACATGGATATGACCCCTACTGTAAGTCCTAGTACTCTGGGCAAATACAGGCAAACGCCTTTAATCAATGGAAAAATGGCTCAGGCCTACAGGGACACATGTGCCAGTCAACATTTGTGGACCCTGACCAGATCATGCTAGGTTCAGATTACCTAGTGACCAATGCTAGCAATGTCACTACCAATCACAGTATGGCAGTTGTTAATTTCTCCTGGGGAGGGGTAACTGGCCTCAAAAGGGTTTTAGTTAGTTCAGACCTCCCAGTAGATTGTCGTTTGGGTAATGATTTGGAATCCTCACTGTGGTCAGATGTGGAGTACAGGACTCATGTAGAAATGCTAGGTCTCTCCTCACATGTCCTTGCTGTGACCAGGTCACAGGCCAAGAAATGCCCAGCTGAACAAGTGCTGGATCCTGGAAGAATGGACCAGACACTACCCAAGAGGAAGAGCAGTAGGGGTAAGGCTGAGCCTTCCCCCCTGCCTCAGGTTGAGGATCAGCCCTCTCAGGAGGCTGACCCAAAGACCCCAGAAGGAACTGTCCTAGAAGAGCTTGAACCTGAACAGGTTGAGTTTCTTGGGACAGGGGGACCTTCCAGGGCAGACTTGAGACAGGCACAGTTAGACTGTTCCTCCCTTGAACCCCTCAGACAGCAGGCTGCTGCTGAGGCTGCAGGGAATGCTACAGGTGCCCACAAAGTATACTGGGATGATGGACTCCTATACTCTGAAGGAAGAGACCCCAAGAATGGTGCTACCAGGAGGCTGGTCATCCCCTTGTCTCTTAGAGGTTTCCTTCTCACCTTAGCCCATGAGATTCCCCTTGCAGGTCACTTAGGCCAGAACAAGACTTGGGACAGGCTTGCCCCACACTTTCACTGGCCTCATATGTCTGAGGACACCAAAGAGTTTTGTGTCACCTGTCAAGCCAGTGGCAAATCAGGTGGCACAACAAAGCCCCCCCTCATACCACTACCTGTGGTGGGAGTGCCCTTTGAGAGAGTGGGGATAGACATTGTTGGACCAATGGACCCCCCAACAGCATCTGGGCACAGATTTATACTGGTGGTAGTGGATCATGCCACCAGGTATCCAGAAGCTATTCCCCTTAGGACCACTACAGCTCCTGTTGTGGCCAGGGCCCTACTTGGAGTTTTCTCCAGAGTGGGGTTTCCTAAGGAGGTTGTCTCTGACAGAGGTGCAAACTTCATGTCAGGATACTTGACTGCAATGTGGAAGGAGTGTGGTGTAAATTACAAATTTACCACACCCTATCACCCACAATGCAATGGGCTTGTTGAGAGATTCAACAAGACCCTAAAAGGGATGATAAAAGGGTTACCTGAAAAGCTTAGGCGAAGATGGGACATCGTTTTACCCTGCCTCCTGTTTGCTTACAGAGAGGTCCCACAGAAGGGGGTTGGTTACAGCCCTTTTGAGCTTCTGTTTGGGCATCCTGTAAGAGGACCCCTATGTCTTGTGAAGGAAGGATGGGAGTTACCTCTCAAAAAGCCTAAGCTTGACATAGTGGACTATGTACTTGGTCTCCGCTCCAGGATGGCAGAGTACATGGAGAAGGCATCCAAAAACCTTGAGGCCAGCCAAGAACTTCAAAAAGCTTGGCATGACCAAAAGGCTGTCCTAACTGTTTATCATGCAGGACAGAAGGTGTGGGTGTTGGAGCCAGTGGCCCCAGCAGCTCTCCTAGACAAGTGGTCTGGACCCCATACCATCATTGAGCAAAAGGGAGAAGTCACCTACCTGGTGGACATGGGAACTCCCAGGAGCCCCCACAGGGTGCTTCATGTAAACAGGCTCAAGGCATTTGTCAACAGGGAGGACATGGGCTTGCTCATGGCCACAGATGAGGGGCAGGAGGAAGAGAGTGACCCTCTCCCAGACCTGCTCACTCAGAACCCTGATGATGGGTCAGTAGATGGTGTAGTCTTTTCTGACAGCCTCTCTGAACATCAACAAGAGGATTGCAAACAGGTTCTTCAATCCTTTAGACAAATGTTCTCACTGACCCCCAGTCAGACAAACTGGTGCACCCATGAGGTGGACACTGGTGACAGTCTGCCTGTGAAGAGTAAAATCTACAGGCAACCTGACCACGTCAGGGACTGCATAAAGAAAGAAGTTCAAAAGATGTTGGAATTGGGAGTCATTGAACCCTCAGAGAGCCCTTGGGCTAGTCCTGTAGTTCTAGTGCCAAAACCTCACACCCAGGATGGTAAGAGAGAGATGAGGTTTTGTGTAGACTACAGGGGTCTCAATGCTGTCACTAAGACAGATGCCCATCCAATACCTAGCGCAGATGAACTGATAGACAAGTTGGCTTCTGCAACTTTCTTAAGTACATTTGACCTAACAGCTGGTTACTGGCAGATCAGGTTAGCTGAGGATGCCAAGGCCAAAACAGCATTTTCTACCCCAGGAGGTCATTACCAATTTGTGGTGATGTCCTTTGGTTTGAAAAATGCACCTGCCACTTTTCAAAGGTTGGTGAACCAAGTTCTCACTGGGTTGGATGACTGTTGTGCAGCATATCTAGATGTTATTGCTGTCTTTAGCTCCACCTGGGAGGATCACCTGATCCACCTGAGGAAAGTTTTGGAGGCCCTGCAAAAGGCAGGCCTCACTATCAAGGCCACCAAGTGCCAGATAGGGCAGAGTCAGGTTGTGTACCTGGGCCACCTCATGGGTGGAGGCCAGGTTCAACCCTTGGAGAGCAAGATACAGGCCATAAAGGACTGGGCTCCTCCAACCACCCAGACACAGGTCAGAGCTTTCTTGGGCCTGTCTGGTTACTATAGGAAGTTTGTCAAAAATTATGGGTCCATTGTGACACCACTTAATGACCTGACAAGCAAGAAAATGCCAAAGGAAGTTCAGTGGACAGTTAGCTGTCAGAAGGCATTCGATGACCTAAAGCAGGCCATGTGTACTACACCTATTCTCAAGAGTCCTGACTACTCCAAAGCCTTCATTGTCCAAACAGATGCATCTGAGTTGGGTGTGGGAGCTGTTCTATCTCAACTGAATATTGATGGTCATGACCAGCCCATTGCTTTTATAAGCAGAAGGCTGACCCCTAGAGAGAAACGTTGCTCAGCTATAGAGAGGGAGGCCTTTGCTGTGGTTTGGGCCCTGAAGAAGTTGAGGCCATACTTGTTTGGAACTCCCTTCAAGATTCAGACCGGCCATAAGCCCCTCCTATGGCTAAATCTGATGAAGGGTGAAAACCCCAAACTTCTTAGGTGGTCCATTTCCCTACAGGGGATGGACTTTACAGTGGAGCACAGACCAGGGACTGACCATGGCAATGCAGATGGTCTCTCCAGGTATTTCCACTTAGAACAGGAAGACTCACCTGGTCAAGGTTAGTTTAATGTCCCTAAGTTGGGGGGGGGGGTTATGTAGGAGAGTGGGGTCTGCAATCCTATGGTCACCCCAGATTTTTGCTTTTTGCTTCACTGGTTTACGACTTTCCCTGGCTGTGGGCCTGCTAATCAGACCCACAGCCTAGCTGTTCTCTCTCTAAATTGACAACCATGTACTTTAGGTGCATTTACCAATTGGTACTGGGCCACCTTATCAGTCCCTGTACAGTGTACCTTAGGTATCCAGGGCATAGGTGTACCCAGGGTCTACCAGGGGATGAAGCATGTATTATGCCACCCCTGGCTGGCCATCTAAACAGACACAACTGGCTGCACGACAGCTGGGGCAAGGTGGTGTAATCACCCTTTGCTGTAGATATAGTAGACCTATATCTAACCTTAAAATGGACACATATACTCCTATCAGTCACTCCTATGGCAGGCCTTATCAATCCTGAAGGCAGAGTGCTTGGAATTATGTGAGATGGTGCTCTGGCATGAGCTGAGCCCGTCTGCAGCTTGCGGAACCAAGTCCTAATAGCTGTTCCATGATAACGCTATACCATATACTCTTAAGTGCATTATCAACCTCGCGGTTAAATACTAACTCTGGTATAACATTATCAAAACATGTTGAGTAAGGTGTCATACGAATTGGAATACTACCCTTTGCCAATTCTGGTGACGGGGGTAGCATTCCACCCTTCTAGAGGGACACGACATGTATGTAACTGTGAATCCCGGTTAAAGTTAACTCGAGCCTTGGCATCACAAAATGGATGCTGCCACCACAGACACAAGTCTGACCTCCTGCTGCTGGGAGTCCTTCCAGCGAGGGAGGCTTGGACAAAGGGTTTCCTGCCTTGGGAGGTGCTAGCACCACCCCAGACAGGAGTTTGTGTATTGGGTAGGACAGGCCTGAAAGGAATGAGACATGCCTGGGGCACACAAGGTGCCCTGTGCATACACCGGTTCAAACCAGTTGCTGGGGCATCCCTGCCCCAGCTCTGGCGCGAAACCGGACAAAGGAAAGGGGGTGTAGCCACCCCCCTTCCTGGTCCCACCCAGGGGAGGGACCTAGTAGGTAGTGCAGCCCCCTTTAGTAGAATAAAGGTAGGAGCTGGTCCCATTCCAAATTAGATTATCCTGAACAACTTTACAAGAAGAAACTCTGGACTTTGACGTTCTGCTCCACAGAAGACTGAAGAATCTCCCTTGTGGACAAGGAGTGTCCACCCTGCAACTGCAGGCACCATCAAGCGTCCAGCGGCTTCACTTTGTCATCTTCCCTTGAGGATCCAGACTTCAGAGCCCGACGAGACCCGGATTCCCAGACCTCTCCGACCTCAACTCACATCTGCAGCACAGCTGAGATCCGTGGGTGCGACGAGACATGTGGGACCGGCCATCTTGAAAGAAACTGCACTTTGCTTCCAGCACGACTCCCGAGGTAAACTCGACCTAGTGCTTTGGGGATTGAGAAGCCCCAGCCCCGAGCAGCTCCTGCACCGAAGATCAGCCCTCGAGCTTCCACGAGATCTGCGTGGGGCCCTTCTGCTTGGTTGCTGCTCGACGCGTTGTCTGGTCACTTGCCGGCTGGCTAGTGGCCTCCTAGACAATGAACCATGAAATCTTCACTGCTGGTCTGGTTGCTCCAGACTGGCCCTTGCCCCCTTCCAAAAGAGGAGCACCCCGGACTCTCCTAGTCCACACCAGACGCCTTTTCCACTCACCGCGTGGGTTGCCTTTGCCAAGGCCTGTTGACTCCAAATCCGGATCCAACACCGCCGACAGCGAGAACCTGCGTGGGACAGCTCGTGCCTCCATCCTGGTCGTCGAAGACACCTCCTGGTCCACGTGGCTGCAGAGACAAGCGTCCACCCTTCACCTGATCGAGACGACAGCATCTGGTTCCCTCCTGGTTCCACACCGGTCACTGGCTAGTGACTTTGAACACTGTCCCCTCTGCTTTCAGGTCCTCTTCTTCCTCGATCCACCTGTGGATCGCACCGGACATCTTCCTCCTGGTCGCCTGCAGCATCTTTTCTTCCAGGCTCCATTGACTTCAACGCAGAAACCCGACACGACTTCGCACCTATGCACCCGCAGCCCGTGGGTGAGGTAACAAGAGCATTTCGGTGCTCAAGGGTAGATTGACTCTCCTAGTGTCCAGTTCCACAGTCGTTTTAGTCCTAACTAGTCAGGATTGTCCGTACTCACCTTTTTCTTGAACTGTACTGTCCATAGACGTTGTTACGCATCTCGCGTGTGAGTTCACACTCTGCACACGCGTTCCGTGGGCCTCCTATTACTTACCTAGAGTTAGGGTAGCATGGTACCAACGATCCTACAGCCTCTGGACAGCTCCATTCCTTCTATCGATTTCCTTATACCATTTACTTAGTATATGGTTTGTCGTGCCCCTAGGGCACCATTGTAATTTTGTGCAACTTATCGTATTTTTCCTAAGAGATTGTCATGTGCTTAGCCCTCTGATCTCATAAAGAGTTCAGAGGTGTTTGTTATTAATAAATATACTGTTTATTTTCATAACAACCTGTGTGGTGTCCTTTCATCTGGTATTCAAGGGGTTATATTGTGGTAAAACAGCTGGCTTCACATGCCAAAAGAGTTTAGCCTAAGACTGCTTTGTCCATGCTACCATTAGGATAGCTGGTCTATAAGGTTGACTTACAACCAATCACCATAAGGGTTGTTTGGTCTGATACAAGGTGATCACTAGAACTAGTGAGCATCATATATCAGGCCAACTTCTCACACATACCATCATATCTCTTTGACTTATGGTGTTACTTATAGTCTTTTAATGAGCCTTTTTTATGGACAAAGTCATTCCCAGTATTTTTTTCAAATTATACTTTAGTTTTTACACAAGTGCCCATACTTCAGCATTTAAATGGTTGCCCCAATGCTCAGGAGATTCTTTAAACCCACTATGACATTAGACACTGCTTATTCTCACCAAAACAGTTTGACTTGCATTTTGACAGATGTTGAGAAGAAATTTCTAGATTTCGTTGAAGACAGCAGGAGAGATATGGAAAATAAGTCAAAACTATAAGAATACTAAGAATTAACATAAGTGGGCTAGAGAAGTAATTGAGCATATAGAGGCAGGAAATCAAGCAGCTTTGACTTTGGATTGAAACATAAAGGGAAGGTATGCATACTTACAGATAAATCTTCAGTTGACACTAAATGCATGGGAAAGAGTGAATGTGATCACACATTTGAGGAAAGAGGAAATTGGGAGCTATTTTTGGTGTGTAAAGATCCTGTTATTCCTGTAGTTTGCTATAGTTGTGGAAAACATGCATATTTCAATGTTGCCAAATGGATGGTAGGGCATGTTATTTAGTGTCGTTTTCCCAAAAATATATTATGTGGAGCATTTTAATAATCCTGTGTAGGAAGCAAATTCTAGACATAAACATAGGTGCTAGTGCTGGAGAAGTAGTGGGAGACATCTTTGGCGCAATGATTTCATCTGTAGGTGTGAAGGCATGAAGGCATGAAGATTAGAAAGTTGTCTACCATAGTGGATAAGCTGTTCAACAGTACAGCAGGAGCTTTATTGGTTGTAGATACTGAAATGGTAGCTATGAGCGCCATGGTTTTGCAAAACAGACTTGTGTTAGACATTCTCCTTGCCAAAGAGGTCAAAATCTGGATGTTAAAGGCCAGAAATGCTGAACCTACATCTCTGACAAGAGCAAAGACTTGAAGGCATATATCAAGAATATAACTAATTTGTAGAAAGATTTGAAGGTGCTTCGGGAGCAATTGGAATTGGATTTGGTGCAGTAGGCAAATGGTTTGGAAACATAGAAAGTAGAATATTGGGTTCTGTCTTGAGACCCATTGTGAATATTGCTCTTTGTGTAATAACTTTAGTTGTGATCTTTAAGGTGCATAGTAGTATACAAGAAAAAAGGGGAGTGAAAAGAAAGAGAGCGGATGTAGAGTTGGCAAAGTAGATACTATGATGAAATGAAACATCTGGAAGAGACCAGATGAAAATACATGAAACTTATGAGGTTTTGATTGGTCCATCTGATAAGGATCTTATCTTGCCTGTGATGGCTAAAATTGCCATCAAAGAGGGGATAGGAGCAGAGTTATTTAGGCTCCACCCGTACTCATCACAGAAGCAATATAAATGTTGTATGTGACACTATATACTTTGTGTGTTTCAACTTTATTAATGTAAAGTGAATCACCAAAAATTTAATACTCAGGTGTGTTCACTGTAGATTTATTCAGTATTTTCATGTTTAGGACGTATGTCGACAGGGGAGATGTTGATGTCTGTTCTCGAAGTAAAGAGTGCAATCATGTGGAAGCTCTTTCAGCTATTTGGCACCGAAGTTGTGGAATGATCTGCCACTGGCAGTTCATCAGGTCCAGTCGGAGTGCGTGATTAGGAAAAAACTGAAAACGTGTTTCTTTAGTGCAGGATCTATGGAGGTTTAACAGTGCATCTAGGCCTGCGGATACCTGTACCTAGCACTGGGACACCTCATCTTAGGTAGCAATGCGCTTCAGGAAATGTACTATTATTAATAATAGGAAGATTTGTAGTTCTCATTCCATTTTGTATTTCAAGATGCACTGCATTTATTGAAAGTACATTGAATATGTAATTATAAATTCATTTATTCACACTTTGCATTTATTTTGATATTATGCATGCATACATAGTTGTGTATTTGAAGTGAACACTGAAATGATTCACTAAAGTTTGCTTAACTAGGCCATTATTCCTAACATAAAATGTATTTTTCCTTGTTCTTCCTGTTCATTTCCTCTGCAAGCGGGTTTTTGTGATTTCATAGCTAGAGAAAGGAGTATTGTGTATTAGAGATAATGAGGCCTGAGAAGAGAAATCTTGGCAAGAACAGGACAATTTAACAAGCAGAAGATGCCTCCTATTCATCGCGTATCAGGAACAAGAGTGCCTAAGGGTAACATGGTTGTTCGAGCTCTGTGGGATGGGAAAATCAACAGATGTTGCAGATGCATACTGTGAGAGATAGAATATTTGGGGTTTCGGGTGACGTGTTCAGAGATATGGATATGCCTGGAACTTTCTGGTTTTAATTAGTGACACTGTTGGACTTTGGGCTTGATTTAGATCTTGTCGGACGTGTAAGTCCGCCACAGAGGTGACGGATATCTCCCACCAAAATATAAATTCCATTTAATACTATGAGTTTTATATTTTGGCAAATGGGATATCCTTCACATGTTGTGATGGAGTAGCCCATGCGCCAAGATCTAAATCAAGCCCTTTACGGCTGATTCCTATTGACACCGACAGGTGCAGACCTCTGTGCTTCCTTTGGTCCTTACAAGTGTGGAGCTTCATGCTAAACACTGATTTGCCTTTCCACAAGCCTTATACTGGAGACTTTACTATGCTGACATCTTTTTTCCTTTATTCCCGAATCCTCTAAGATACCTATTCTAAACCATCCTCATTATAGCTTAGAGCCTGGAATAGATGACCCTTAAATCTGTTCATGTTTAGAAAGGAAGATTGGAGTTTCTTTAAGAAGTGCCAATTCCAGTTTCTTAGTATCTGTGTTACTGTGACTGTATTCTTTGTATGCCTTATGTTACTGAGACTGAACCTATTTCAGCATTACAGCTTGCTGGGTATGTTTTTGTATCTTTATAATGTGATCTTGATATGCACCTAATTGGATTGGTTACTAATTTGGAATAAACCTAGTAAATTTTGACTGCAGATTCCTGGTCCTCATTGTGTGGTCAAATGGGCTACATGAAAAGTCAAATTGTAAATGTGTTGTTAACTCCATTGCCACTCAGTCAACTAAAAAGATCCATCTGACGAAGACTGACCTTTACTTCCTATGTGCGCCCTCAGCCTTATTCAACATTAGTTGCTTCCCAGCTAGGGTTGGCTGTGCAAATTTCCCCAAATTCATAAATACTTAGTTGTTCCTATATTCTACTGCAGACCCCAACCTAAGGCTTTCCCTCTTTCAGTTTTCTCAGGGAAGAAGAAAAAAGTTCCCTAAATTAATTAAATTAATCAGCTGTAATGCTTCCCACTTCTTGCTCGTCGTTTATCATGGATTAGACATAAATAGCTGATTCCTGAAGAACCCTCAATCATGTAATTGCCCTCCATTCTACAATTTCACATGCAAAAGTTAATGCAATACTTGGCTATAGTTTTCCGAGTTTGTAAGTTTACACGAGTCATTATTGTATGGATTTCCTTAATCACGTTATACATACTATTGATGTAAGCTGAAGTTAAAGGAAAAACTATTCAAAATGCTAACCACGTAATGTAATTACTCCCACTGAATAAACCTATCCTATTTTACTCAAATCACAAGAGCAGAAGTGCCATAGCACTCCCTTTGACCCGCTTGAGGGCCTCAGAGGAAGTGAAATTGAATGCTCTTTAACCCAAATGACTTCATGAAAGGTGACATCTCAAAGACTCTGATCCTGATGAAATGTCAATTGGTAGTAACAATAACCTAAATTAACAAAATCGGATAGAATAAGGCACTACAATCTCACTGGAGAATGAGTTGGTCACAGTGGCATACGGAGGAGTATCCCATTTGTTGTGGAGGGAGAAAGCACTTCCGGCGGCAGGGGCGGGTAGTGTTAGAGCGGCCTGCCTTTCCCCATAAAAACCGGATGACAGCTAGGACACGCAGCGGATGCGCGCAGCAGGCTCGCCGGAGTCGCGCCAAAGGCAAGCCCGTCTGCGCCCGTCCACGATCGGCCGGGGCCCGGGGCCACCACCCCTGCCGGTTCGACTTCTGAAATACGCTACAGCGCCCAACAGCTTCACGCACTGTGCCCCACACTGGGGGAGAAATGTAAGCATAGTATCAGCCTGGAGAACCACGGCAAAACCTGCACTTATTGCTCTTTTGCCCTAAGCCGCAAGCTGAAGCGCAAAGATAGGGGTCAGATGCTCAATCTTTCCCTAATTAACTGCAGATCGCTAAGGAAGCACCGGGTGGAAATACATGACCATCTGGTGGATGAGCAGGTGGATGTCCTATTCCTTACTGAGACTTGGCTTGATGACACCTCGGCACCAGAAATCCTAGAAGCTCTCCCTCATGGCTATGAAATCAGCAGAATTGATAGGCCTGCGGTAAGGGACGGAGGGATTGCCATAATATTTAAGCACGAGATCCAGTGCACCCTCGAGACGGCTGATGTTGTGGACAGTGAATCTGGTTTCTTCACGATCTCAGCATCAAAAAAACACATTCTCAAGGGACTCCTAGTATATAGACCACCAGGAGCGGGGGCGCGTTTCGTTGCAAGCTTGATAGAGAGCCTTACTCAGCCAGCTCTCAGGTATGAGAGGTTCCTGCTGTTAGGAGAATTAAACCTCCATTTTGATGAGGCCACCAGCATGGAGGCGCAAGAAATCCGGCAGGAACTGACTGCACTCCAACTTACTCTGAAATCTGAGCTGCCCACCCACTGCCATGGCCATCTTCTGGACCCAATATTTGTGAATTGGGAGATGCTGCACATTGAGCCCCATATACCCGTGGTATGGTCCGACCACTTTTTGATCTCATTGAAGGTAGGGACACCCGCAATTCCAGCCCAGGGCAAGCTGGGAACAAAGATTAGACGCAGGAAATGGGCAAACTTCTCTACAGAGGCATTAAACAAGGCCCTAAGCCAGGGTGGGCCCCCAGGAGGTCGGGGGATTGAGGCAGCTTGTGAGGCGCTGGACAAGCGCATTACGGAGGCACCGGACAGTACGGCGCCTTGGTCGAACAATGCACCTAGGAGACAGACTAAGTCTGCCCCATGGTTCGGGATTGAACTCCGGGGCAAGAAAGCGGAATGTAAACGCCTGGACAGACAATGGAGGAGAGGGTTCTTTGAGAAAGAAAGGGCTGCCTATAAAATCATGTTGAAAGAATACCACGCCTTAATTAGGAAAACACAAAAATCCTACTACAGCAATACGATAGAGGGAGCAGACAACTCAGTGAAGGAGCTGTTCTCCGTTTACAAAGAGATCTCCAACCTCTCCAGCACTACGTTTCCTAGGACAGGGTCAGAGGAATCCTGCAATCGGATGGCAGAGTTCTTTTCACACAAGGTAGAGAAGAGCTACTCATTCCCGGTAGCGGCCAGAGAAGGCCACTCGGGAGGAGACACCTCTACCAATGCTAAAAGCACGGACTGCCTCAAAACCTTCAGTGTTCCATCCTGGGAGATCCTTTGCACTATAGCGGGCAGTATTAACTCAGGCTCCCCTAAAGATCCTGCGTCACCTAAAACACGGAGAGGGAGTGTGGAGACTCTAGAGCCTTATATTAGACACCTACTAGGAAGATAAGGTACCTAAAACTTGGAAGGAGGCTGTGGTGCTCCCCCTGAAAAAAAAAACTAATATTAGTATAGAGCAACTGGAGAACTTGCGTCCCATTTCACTCCTGCCGTACTTCGCCAAGATCGCGGAGAAGGCCGTCAATAATCAGCTGACAGCCCATATTGAGGACAATAGACTGCTCCATCCCACACAATCGGGTTTCCGTGCACTCCACTCGACCGAGTCAGCATTGCTGTTAGCCACAGAAACCTTACGGAAACATGCTGATGAAGGCCATACGGCGGCACTGATCCTGCTGGATCTCAGTGCCGCATTCAACACTGTGGTCCATCACACGCTGCTACGTTGCTTAAAGAGGGGAGGAGTGGTGGACAAGGCATGGGAATGGCTGGAGTCCTTTTTGTTTGACCGCAGTTTCCAAGTGGCACAGGGAACTTTCCGGTCCAAAGCTATCAGTCTTAAACAATGGGGTGCCTCAAGGGTCCAGTCTAAGGCCAACCCTTTTTAATCTATATGTGACACCAGTGGCTGAGATCATAGAAAAATTTGGGCTGGAAGTCGTGTCATATGCAGACGACACGCAACTGGTGGTGGCCTTGACCCAGCCATAGGAGCAGATCGCCGCTAATTTTAGGTCATGTCTGCAGGAATTGGTGGCATGGATGGCCAATAACTGCCTCAAACTGAATGGAAACAAGACAGAGGTCTTGATTGTGGGGAAGGCTCCTTCAGTGTGGACCTCGGCATGGTGGCCTCCAGCGCTGGGTCCTCTACCCATTCCCAGCAATCAAGTGAGGAACCTAGGGGTGTGGATCGATGACAAGATCTCGTTCGAGTACCACACCAAACAAGTGACAGGCACATGCTTTGGCACGCTGAGGGTCCTCAGGAAGACATTGGACTATCTGCCTGTGACAGCCAGGAAGACCAAGGTCCATGCACTAATAACATCGAGGCTGGACTATGGAAACGTCCTATATTTGGGAGCCAGTGCCAAATGCATTCAGAGGTTGCAGCGCGTACAAAATGCGGCGGCCGGTCTGGTCCTGATGCTGCCCAAAAGAGCCGCTTCTAAGAGAGCTGTAGCGATCGCGCGACTTTTGCAACGCGCTAAAAACAAGAGAACCGCTAGAAACTACGTTTCCCAGAATCCCCGGGGGTCTCGACCCGGAAATGCTCAGTTCGGCGTTCGCTACAAAGCCCTTCCTTGTCCGCAACTCGGGGCTTGCCAACTGTGATCTGTGCCAAGCAGTACTGAGGACGACTGTGTGCTACTTCCCTGAACAGGTTTCCTGGTTTTTGGATTGCTCCCGAAAATATCCGTCTTCTTGACTTTCCGACAGGTATCGTTTTCCCTTGCCGTCGAGATAGATGCGCTGGCCGCGCAGTCTGTTCTCCGGCAGACAAGCGTGTTCCGAATGGTATTACCAATTAGTGGCATTTACGGAAGGTCTCCAGCCCTCCAACTACGGATGTGTGTATATGCTGTTAATCCTCCAATGCCATTGTGAGGAATCGGTTACTTGTTTATGATTGAGGTCCTGCTGTGCAGACCTTTGAGCTTCCTTGAAGGAATCGGAGCTCTGCCGGTATAGCCTGTCTGGGTTTTAGAGGCTATACCTCCTTGCTGATTTTGTTTTCTTGTTTTACGTTCCTTGCTGATTTTGTCCCTGTTTGTCTCGCCTTGGCTATACCCTGCAATTCTGCGTTGGAGCGCTGCATAACGATAGAGCGTCTTTGGAGCAATTGGTGTTCTGCATGTATAGCCTGCCTGGGTTTTAGAGGCTATACCCCCGTGCTGATTTTGTTTTCTTGTTTTACATTCCTTGCTGATTTTGTCCCTGTTTGTCTCGCCTTGGCTATACCCTGCAATTCTGCGCTGGAGCGCTGCATAACGATAGAGCGTCTTTGGAGCAATTGGTGCTCTGCATGTATAGCCTGCCTGGGTTTTATAGGCTATACTTCCTTGCTGATTTTGTTTTCTTGTTTTACTATCCTTGCTGATTTTGGTCCATATTTATCTCACCTTGGCGATACCTTGCAACTTGCGCAGGAGCGCTATTCCTGGTTCATGGATCCCTCACGGGATGCTGGGGGTTCTATATAGTGACTGACTTCTCTAAGTCAACTGTTTTGCCTTACGTTTGCTGTGTTTACTGTTTTACCTCTTCTCTTTCTGGAGAGACATTCCATGTCCTGAAAACCTACCATAATCGATATGATCCTTGGGTAGACGACTCCTAGTGCCTCTGAGGGGGTCCATAGTCGATGACGACAGTACCCTACTACAAGAGAAGTTCCTCCCTGGCACAAGTTTATTATTTTATCCACTTCCCTTTTCCCTGAGGTGCACACATCATTAGCAGTGTTGACTCACTCTATGGTGCGTGCGTTCTGGGGAAGAAGGGGGAATATCTACGTATCATCGTTCCTGCTGATGTCTCTCAGAGGTTAGTGGATACATATATTTGAGCCACTGACATCGTGACAAGAGCACTGAG
This sequence comes from Lissotriton helveticus, assembly GCF_964261635.1. Lineage (NCBI taxonomy): Eukaryota > Metazoa > Chordata > Amphibia > Caudata > Salamandridae > Lissotriton > Lissotriton helveticus. Next base: position 927,564,751 of record NC_136057.1, read on the forward strand.
AACATTGCACTGGCTCCCAATTAAGGAACGTTTGGCATTTAAAGCACTCTGTGTTGGACACCGTATCCTACAAGGGAAAGGACCCACTTACCTTCACAACCTGCTCACGCCGTACTACCCGACCCGTCAACTGAGATCTAGCGGGACAGGGATGGTGCAGGCTCCTAAATTCAGCAGAGTAAGAATGGGAGGACATTCCTTTCGTGTTTTGGCTGCTCAAAAATGGAACAGACTCCCTCTAGAGCTCCGACTGGAGAAGTCAGAGCTTAAGTTCCGCAAAGAGCTGAAAACATTCCTGTTTCCTAAAGACTAGGGTCGGGCTCTGTTATGTTCGAGTGAGCAGAATTAGCAGCTGAGTGGCTTAACGTGGCAGTCCATTGCGCGGGGACACACTAGTACAGTGTAACCAGGCGCTTTACAAACTTAAATAACATAACATAACACACCCAAAAGCGGTGATTAGGACCAGATGGTCTCATCTGAACTTCGTCGAAAATGAATGCACTGAAAAATTGTTACACTTATTAGTTAGAACAGCTCTTGTTGCTGATCTACATGACCCCTGAGTATCTGATAGTACAGATTAAGTTAACAGTGATCTCTTTCGAGAAGGAAGGCGATTTTGTATTCTTCATAAATATGGAAGGGTTGAATTGCAGATCTGGGACACATAAAAAAATAAAATGTATAGTGTGCAAGGGAGTTACACCATAGGCTGCAAAGTTTAGAGAGAGAAATAATGATTTATTAACATAAAGGATGCTTTACACCACACACAGCACCTTGGTGTGTTTTCTGCTTTTGGCCAGGCACCCAGTGTAGTTTGGCCACTGCTGGTGACCTGTTACAGAGCAATCTGCAGATCAGTAGTTGTATTAGTGGAGAAGCGTGGCTCAGTGGTTAGAGGCGGCAGACCCGGAAGCTGAGATCGACCGTGGACCAGGGTTTGATTCCCCGCCTCGGCGGGTCTCGGGCTCAAAAATTCCATGGACTCGACAATTCTCGCTCTGGTGCCTACTCAACTCACGGGGTCACACTCTGTAACTCTGGGCAATAGCTTGCTTAATCTCCACTACGGCCCCTCGCGGTGGGATGCCTGGCTTTCACCTTGTGGACACCCTGCCGGGGTTTCTCACAGGGGAATACCAGGACGGGTTCCCTAAGCAAGCGCCAGGATGCCCTTTGGGTGACAGGTTTGCGCTATATAAGTACACCTACATTTACATTAACTCTTGTAACTGTCTCAACAGACAAGCTGGGATCGCTAGATAGATACTATTGGTGTACTACACTCTAGGGGCCAAGAAAGAGAATCTTTTTTGCACTACCTGTGTATCCGACAGATTCAGGAAAATACATTTAATTGACTTGAGAAAGGAAAACCATGGAAGTCAATTCACCGCATGACGGAAATGACACGGGGCCCACTCTGAACCCCTGGCGACATAGTATTGCCATTTAGTCGCACTCAGTCTCAGTCATTGGTAAAGATCTTTGAAAAAGGTAAGAGATGGAAACTACATAAAGTAAACAGGACTCTCAGCTCCCACCTATGCTGCTGCCTACTCAACTCCTGAGACCAGCAATTACAAAGCAATGCCATGGGTACCAGTTGCGCAACTAGAGCCACATTTCGCGGGGGTGAGTGGGGGGGGGATTTCGAGGGGGGGTGGTAATTGTTCCAGCCATAGGCAGAGTGAAGATGCAGGGGTTCTAAGAGGGGGTGAAAAACAACAAAGCCTCATTAACAAGCAAATGGTCTTTTAAAGACCTGTGAAGTACTCGGGTGCGATTGTGTGTGTGCCCGGGAAGCTGTCTCTGCCCCGGCAGACACACGACGGGGGAGGGCGGAGGGGGCTGAAGCCACTTTGAGTCCAATCGGCGTTGCGCGCCTGATGGGTACCAAAGGCAAGTGAGGTGTTGCAGTGGCTACCCCCGTGATGGCTAAGTGATGTACATGGGGAGAACACGGTGCTCCCTGATCTGGTGCGCTGTGGCTGTGAATCCAGAGAGAGAGCAGGAACTAGAAGTTCTCCTGGCGTTTCTCTCGCTGGGTTGCTTCAGGACATTCTGCCAAAAAAATGTGGAAATAGTTTGTAGATCGTGAGCTTCCCCGGTAACTATTAGAAGACCACGACCTTGAGATGACCTTGAGATTAAATTGCTGCACAGATCGTGAGTGACGTTATCCATGAAGATCCTTTTTTGATTGCATGTTTGAGGCAATTTAAGAATATTCCAGCGACTGCCGATGTTCCAAGGACAGTGTGTTGAGGCATTTCTTTGAGATATAATATTTAGGACTCAGATACGTGTAACCCACCACAGGCATAAACGATTTTAGCTGGAGCTGTGAAATACAGAAAATGACTTTCGTGTTTCGTCCCTTTCATATTTGTTTGTTGACATTTATGTCGTCTTGTTGAAACAAGCCGGGCGGTCTGTCCTCGGTCCTTTTGTGCGTTTGATTTTATTGAAACCAATTAGCGATCTGGCATGTCAGAGCAAAGGGAGCTCAGACAGAAGTTTGCAGTCGGGGACTGCAGAAATAATTGGCTGAAAACTGCCTCTTGCGGGCGGCTGTCGCTTCGTGTGACCATCTTTCTCCGGGGCCTTGTCAGCTCTTTGTGCTTTGCTGGAATTAGTGCAGGGAGTTCGCCCGAGAGTACTTGTTTTATTTGATGCGATCATTAGCGGGAGGGCAGATCGAGCAACCTTTAATAATAACATCAAGAAATCCAGTAGGCAGCCATGCCACAGCACAAGAGGGCTTTTTACCTTCCAGTGGCATTCTGTGCGGAGATGACTTGCATGCTGGCGCACGTTAGCAGCCAGCTGAGCGCACATCTGCACTGTGCATTTTGCCAGTTGTGGCTCAGGGCTCAGCCCACATAAGAAGCGAAGTCCCTATGCCTGACCAGGACCTGCGCTCTGTGAGAATGCCAGGCAGGTAGCACTCTCACAGAAAAGTGGAAAATCATTTGTATTCTCACGCCCATCTTCATTTATGGCATATCACTAAAATACATAGCTGATAGGGCCCCAAACACTTGGCATGAGGTTATTGAGATGTTCTCTGCAGCAAGTGTAAGGTGCGAAAAGCCTGCAGGCTCTAATGATGCAGGCCTTACGGCTTTGACACAGTATCGTCCGCTGACGATAGTCACGCTTGGACCAGATTCTACTGATACCAAACTTCGATTCAGGCCACGTATGTCTGACATACACTGCTGGATGCAAAATATTCATTTACAGCTCAATGCCAGTAAAACCGAAATCAATCTTTTCGGTAAAGCACAAACCCTGTGGTCAAGTGATTGGTGGCCTCCCAGTCTAGGCACATGTCCCTTGCAATCTTGGAGTACTGATTGACAATCAACTTTCCATGTCCAATCATGTCAATCATGTGGCCAGCATCAGCTGCGGACTAATGCGCAGCCTCCTTAAGATCTTTAAATGGGTCGCATTGTCATCTCGTATGCCACTGGTACAAGGATTAATCATCAGCCAGCTTGATTATGGCAATGTTCTTATGGCTTCCATTAATGAAGAGCACCTAACAAAACTTCAGGTCCTTCAAAACACGGCGGCCAGACTGGTATTAAATCTACCAGCCCGCTCTCCCTCGGCACCCAGTTTGAGAGCTCTCCACTGGCTTCCTATCAGAAAACGTATAACATTCAAGATTAACTGTGTAGTCCACAAAACTCTCAGTGGACACGGCCCTCGCTTTTTTGCTAATAAACTGAAAAGGTATTACCCCTCCAGAACTCTTCGATCTGCTAATAAACACCTTCTTATTCTTCCCAAGATCCGTACCCCCAGGAATGGTGGAAGATCTTTCTCTTATCTCGCCGCTGCCATGTGGAATGCACTACCTCTGCATCTCCGTATGGAGCCCGACCACAGAAAGTTCCGTAAGTCTCTCAAAGGCTGTTCTGAGTCCTCCTATTTCCAAGTCAGCCCCCCTCTTCTCTTCCTTCCCTGTTTTCCTATGTTAGGCTAGCGCTTTGAGACCTTCGAGTGAAATGTGCGCTAAATAAAAATCCATACATAACATAACATAACATTTGTAGTAGAAACAAAGCCCTATAAGGAGATAGCTTGTAAGCTTCATGATGCATCTACTTTGACGGTTCCCTTTCTTACTCATTTCTAGGAGTGGACTTTAACCTTTGGTTTGAGGCATCTTGTCACTACAGAAAGTGCAAATAAGCATGCCCTAGCACCTGCTTAGGACAATAAACTGTTGGTTACCCTTCATATGTCAGTATTTCTACAGAACAAGCAGCTGGGTTCTATATGAAGAAGCCCATGTTTGGGCGAAACCCGTTAGCTGGTCTCATCCTTTTCATACCAATAACATCTGGAAATAAAAGACCAATAACAGCACAAGACTAATGTCGTCTGATTGAATATGTATATGTGACTTTCTATATTCGTATGTTGTCTCTCATACAAACAGCTTCAACCCTTCATATGTCACCAACCTACAAGGTCCCTACTGATTGCAGAGGTACAGGCAGCTTTCCCACTTGCTGTTCTTCTTTCTGAGCCCTCCTTCTGTCCATCTGAGGTGCGGGAGAAAGACTAGTCTTCAGTGGCTCAAGGGATCCCAGCTAGCCTCTGTCCAGATGCTGGATGCCCCTGGAATCAGCCAAAGTTATGGCATGGTGGTCCAGGTGAGAGCCCCTATAGAAGCACACCCCGTATGGTGGAATTCAATCTTTAAGCTCTTAGTCAAGTTTCTCTCAAACGTAGTCAGTCACTCTTCACACACAAATCCCTAATTTGAACAATTAATATGCATTACAACTTCCAAATACACTGACACAGTCTAGCTCGCAGTCTAGTGTGGTTATTTCACACCTAAGCAAAGTCTTTGCAGCAGTCACTTTACTAAACAAGACATATCATTAACCTGGCACAATATACATACGCAATACCTTCTTCTCTTCACTCACAACATTCTTACCATAAAGAGAAGCTGTATTCCATTATGGCGCAGGTCAAAGTAAAGCTGTTTAACTCCACTGGAGCTGCTGTGAGGCGGAGGAATCCATACCCACAATCTCGATCAAGTTAAAAGATAAAGTACTTTTTCTTCTCCCCTTTCTTCCCTTCATTTATAGTTTTTATATTACTTTTATTGCATTAGTATATTTGTTTTTTTACCCCCTCTTACCTTTCAAGCAAACTACAAAAAGCAGGGTGCTCTAGGTCCCTGAGGAGCATTAACTCCCTTGTCTTGAATCCTCCTAGACAAAAATGTAAAAAGACCCAATCCCGTGCATTCTCTGGTAATGCTCGCACAATTTGGAACTCTCTCCCCAAGGATCTTCGCTGCAACCCCTCTTACCCTCTCTTCAAAAAAAGACTCAAAGTACTTCTCCTCAACAAATATTGGGGTACCTAATGTTACTGATTCTGACCCTGCTCACTCTTTCTCTTCTCTTGTTCACTCCTCTACCCAACCCCTCTCCCTCTTTTCCTACTCTCACTCCCCTTCCCCACACCCCCTTCCCTCTCTTTAATTTCAACATTCATTGCCCCCTTAATTATCTCTCTGTTTATTTGCCCCCTTCGCTCATTTAATGCAATGTTTTATCTCATGTTAATTTTGGGCACTTTGTCAATTGTATCTTAATATGTTTACCTACCTTGTAAAGCGCTCTGATACTCTTGGGTCCAGCAGCGCTATATAAAACCTTTTAAATAAAATAAAATTAATAAATAAATATCCACCAAGACACAAACAAGAGAGTTCGTTACTGCCAGAAGGGCGAACAAACGTCCCCCATTCAAATCACGTGCGGGGTGAGACAAGGTGGTATTTTGGCACCTTTTTTATTTCCTTATTATATTAATGCCATTGACTCCTTTTTAACTAATTGCGCTTCTGACGCCCAAAAAATTGGTTTGCATTTAGTTTCTGTCTTACTGTATGCTGATGTTGCTGTCCTTATGGCTCATACTGCAAATGGCCTGCAAGCACTTTTAGATGGGTTTCATAGTTGTATGCAGTGGCTGAATATTAAGGAAAATAATGACAAATCTTAACATATGGACCAATGAATAGCCACTCAAATACGTTTTTTGATGTAAATACCCCTATAATGAAAACAATTAATTTGAGCTATTTGGGTATTTTATTTAGTGCCAACCTGAGATGAGACCGTTTACTTGCCCACGCAATGATCGATGGAGGCAGTATCTACATCTTTATTTAGATTTACAAAAAATGTGGGACATATACCTCCCAAAGAACTGACCATGTTATTTAAAAGTAAATGTTTGTCTGTGGGCACATATGGTGCTGAAGTGTGAGGGCACACGCCTATAAAGGCCCTTCAGGCAGCAGAAATTACGTTTCTAACCAGGCTATTAGGACTCCCCAGATCTTCAGCGAGTTTCATTACTCCCAATGAAATGGGTCTAGATTTTTTAGAAGACAGGGTGGGCTTGGCCCCCATCAAACTTGGTCCTCCACAGACTTACATTTTACTCAGGAAATAGTGGAGGATTGCTTGAAACAGACTAACATGCTGGCTATCCCATGGATCAAGTACGTAAAAATTGCTCTTCAAGATCTAAGGTTATCCAGTCTCTTTGAGAATACCAGTGCGATATCCCCACTCACAAAGACCTTGGTAAAGGATAGATGTTATGCCCACAGAGATAATATGAGACTTGAAAAAGTTTAGATATGCTTACTGTTTATTCATACACTGCATTGTTAACCTGTAAGGGCATGGAGCCCTATTTATCTTGGATAAAGGCACCAGCTCACAAATTCAATTTAACTAATCTCTGAGTAAACATGATTAATTTTTTAGTGGCCTTTACCCTTACTGGCCTTGGTTTGATTCTTTACTCTGTTGCCCATGCGACGGTATGTCCACACAGTCCACTAAGCACTTCATTTTATTTTGCACCTTATACTCTGGTTTTAGAACCCGTTTTCTACATCTATTTTTATCAGGAAATGATCTTAAAATACATCAAGAAGGTTTACTGATTCTACAATGTTTTTAGTGCCCAACAATCTGTGATGCAGTGCTACATTTTATTACTCAGACAATGAGTCTAAGGAAACAATATGCAGTGTGATTTTATCTATGACGAAACGGAAGGCCAATGATGATGTACATTTTTGTAATTTTTATTTCTGATACTGACTTGTGTCATATCTTTGTATTGGTTTTTAGTATGTGCGTTTATGGTCATGTTGCTGACCAAATAAAGATTATTTGAACTTGGCACCTTGATAAATTACCGTAAAATTCTAAAAATAAAAAAAAAGCTACAACAAAAATGTGATGTGAAAATAGAAAAAAATATTTTCCCCATTGATACAGAAGTCTATCAAAGTCTTTTAATGTCAATGGGGAAGGCAATAAAGTGAAAACAAATGACAGACTCCTGGTATGTGAGACTGGTTCCCAAGGCAAGCCACATTGAAAGTGTAAGGTGAGAGTCGTTTGAAAAATTACTATGACATATTTATGTTTCTTTGTCTGTTCAAATAACGGACTCTTTGCAGGACTTGCCATTCATGGGACCGATGGACTGCTGCATTCCGCATTCGTGAACATCTCAACAGCATCTGAGATCATCAACAGGATTTTTCTTTGGAAACAATGCTAGACTGTGGAGCCCCTAATTGGTTAGCATATATTATTAGTGAAATGTATAGAGACACATTGGCTGTGTTGAGGTTCGGCTCTGGTCTTGAAGTGTTTTCAAAACCTAAGAATTGGCGTGCAGGTGTGAGACAGGGATATGTGCTCAATTCGATTCTTTGACTAGCGAAGAGGGATGTTTAAGGGATGTAAACTCGGGGTGAGCACATCGGCCCACTGTTGTAGGTTAAAGACATTGTTTTAATGGACAGGGCACCCAAGAGTTTTTAGGGTGGTCTTAACCATCTAGAATCCGACTCAGTGAAAATAACCTCAAGCGCAACTTGGATAAGATCAAAATACTTTGTTTTGGCCATGGTATCAATAGGTATCAGGACCTTCAGAATCCGTAAGCACCTCCCAATTTTACTTTCATTAGTGAATTGAATTGGAATTTAATGTTCTCCGAAAAGAGGAGATCATTTGTTATATTAGTTAATAGTTTAACAGAATTTAATCCGGCATTGAGGGGCTATTGTTGTCTGACTTTTAAAGATAGCATATTTAGAGACAGTACTGCCTCTGTTGACCTCCAGAACTGAAATTTGGTTCCCAGACTATAAATAAAACTTGGTAGCAATTGCAGCTCCTACCTGGGGGAAGGTATTTGGATTGAAGAGTTCAACTCCCCTTGAAGCCATAAGATTGAAAGTATCTTTAGCAGTGCCTTGTCTAGGTATTTAAACTAGCAATGGCGTGTGTTTTGAGCAGCCCTGACTCTTTGTTTATTTTTAAAATGATGACTGAACACAACTCAACCATTTACACATAAGGTAAAAAAATTACAAGAGATTAATTATATTGTGGGGTCATTGGGCTTGAAGGAGAAATTCTAAAAGTAAAAACTATATTGGTCACATGTCAAAGCTGCAGTACACACACGCCTAAGTAGATACATGAGCTATGCAGCCATTGCCCTGCTGTGGAATCGATGCACTGTTAGTTGTTATGCCCTCGCAATTGATCATTCATCTTAATGTAATGTTTGGCCTGCTCCACAAAGCAAGGTCTATTTACCTACTTCTGTGGGTATTCTGCAGTTTCTAGAGATCACCGGCACCTGGATGTTTATTGATAGAGACCTCAAAATCTGTAGGATGTGTTAAACTAGTGTGCAATCACTCCATCAGACTATGGTGGATTTCCCCTCTCTGTCAGCTCATGAAGAGATACTTTTCTTCTTTAAAGAAGCAGACAGAATTATCCAGAAAGGAGAGTAACGGATGTTTAAATAACAATTCTACATTATTCGTGATGTGTGCTCATGCACAGCGTCCACCAGATTTCCTCAAAGTCACATGTGCAAGCAGGCTCAGAGCCACCAGGAGACTCACTATTGATAAGGGTCTGGAATGAAATTCACTGTATGTGGTACCCGCGCAAAATAATAATATTGTATACTTAGACCCCTCTAACCTTGTGGCTTAGCAGCAAGAAAAGAAGAAGTCAGTACCAATGGGATCTTTACATAGACATAAATATCTGTGTTCATCCGCTTTCTTGATCTTTGTAGTTCTACTCTAATGACTTTGGGCAACTGGAATATTTTGTTTGACATACAGCTTATATTAAAGATCAGCAAAATTGGAAAACATAATATTAGCTGCTAAACATGCCGTAAAAGTTATAATGAGACAAGCCTGGCACTTAGACCCTCAGTAAGAATGGCCCTGCAAATGGGCCAATATTTCCCCACCCGCAGAGCTACAGATACGGGGGAAATCCATCCTGTTACAAGTTGGGCCCAGAAAGCCCACTAAGTAATGAGGAATTACCAGGGGAATTGGAAATTCTAGGACCGATTCCCCCCTGATTCATTACAGGAAATAAGTGGCTACTTAAAAGGAAGTTACCTTCTTTTAATTGGCCATCTGATTGGGGGAATTTGCCTTTTGTAAGTCAGTTTTAGCTAATGTGGCCTTTATTGTTTTCCTCTGTGTGACTAACACCAGTCTTGAAAGGATTTGTTGATGGCACACAAATGCTCATGTATCTTTTACTGTGTAGCTAAGTTGCCCGCTTCAGACTTCCCTATACAACTTCCCTCTTGTGAATTGTCTTCTTGTCAGGGAGAAGTAGCACTGCTGCTAAAGTATTGCTATCCTCCCTCTTTATTGCTGTCTGCACAGTTAAGGAATGAGTTGCGATTGGCAGGTTTGCATCCTGGAATAGTTTAAAAGTATTTAACCCTTACTCAAGGTAACAAGCTCTGGCAAAGCCAGTAGGTCTGGCACTGGCAAGTTGGTGCAGTGATTAGTTTTATTTGATAATTTATTACAAACGTGCACAAAATAGAAAAAATGTCATATCATAAATGTATCTGCCATATGTTTGCAATAAAGATTTTTTTATTATTTGTTTTTATTAAGAACATTCGCAGTGCAATCAAGATTTTTAACTAAAGAAAACGTCATGCAGCTTTTTACAAGTAGTTTAAAAAAAAATACTAAGCCTTTCATTGCCTCTTGCATATTATGGGAAGAAGACAACAATAAATCCCAACCTAACCAAGGATTCAAATTCCATGCAGAAAGCTGTGGTGGGCGTAAGCAAAATGTGAATGACAATTTAACAGACAAATGCATAGAATCCACTGACCAAAAGATGTATTCGTAGCTAGATAGCTAGACAGGCAGGTAGGCAGAAAGATAGATTTTTTTTAACACAACAGTCTGGCGAGACTACAAATGCTGTCTCAAAGGCCAGTACCAACAAGCATTTACAAATGCTATAGGTGTTGCAATTGCGAGTTGTTAACCTCTGGCATTGTAAAAAAAGAAAGAGTGCGGTGTCTCTGAAGCAGACGCTGCGCTCAGAATTAAAGTAAAAAAAAATATATATATACCGAGCACGGTGTACCTGAAGCGGGCGCCGCGCTCAAATTCAAACTTTTAAAAATAAAATGTTAACTGAGTGCAATGTCCCTAAAGCGGGCGCCGCACTCAGCATGCACATACAACAAAAAAAAGCAGCCGCCATTGTTAATAAACAAAATAGTGCTCACCCACTAAATAAAGCAAGCCGTGAAACGAGCGTAGTAAAAGGTCCAGTCCTTATGAGCGGTAACAAATGGAGACATGGCGGTACCAAGGCGGGACTAACCAGCCTCATAATGAATCTGAAGCCAGCGTTTACCAAGGACAATGACACAAGCCTGGCGAGACTACAAATGCTGTCTCAAAGGCCAGTACCAACAAGCATTTACAATGCTAAAGGTGTTGCAATTGCGAGTTTTTAACCTCTGGCATTGTAAAAAAGAAAGAGTGCGGTGTCCCTAAAGCGGGCGTTGCGCTCAGAATTAAAGTTAAAAAAATATATATATACCGAGCGCGGTGTCCCTGAAGCGGGTGCCGCGCTCAAATTCAAACTTTTAAAAATAAAATGTTAACTGTGTACGGTGTCCCTAAAGCGGGCGCCGCACTCAGCATGCACATACAACAAAAAAAAGCAGCCGCCATTGTCAATAAACGAAATAGTGCACAACCACTAAATAAAGCATGCCGTGAAACGAGCGAAGTAAAAGGCCCAGTCCTTATGAGCGGTAACAAATGGAGACATGGTGGTACCAAGGCGGGACTAACAAGCCTCATAATGAATCTGAAGCCAGCTTTTACCAAGGACAATGACACAAGGCAGTTACAAATATGGGAGTAGAGTGGGCGCGGCTTCCACAGCATACTCTATTACAGCATGCCTCGCAGACCCAGTAGCACATGCGCAATGCCGCTAGGCTCGACCTAAAAAGTATATTTTATTAATAGCGAGCAAAGGAATACTGTAACCTTTTGGGACTGTCCCAGAGCTGAAAGTGTCTCTTGGCGGGCATTTTGAGAAAGAAAATTATCTTTTTTTTAAAATAATTTTTATTATACATATCCAGAAAGTACCATTCACAAATACTGCAAATACCTATCAACAACCCGCTCATAAAACAGTTAATACAGTACAAAAGGGCAGCTATTAAATCAATAGATCATAAAAACGTTAATACAGTATAAAGCAGATTCAAAAAGCTGGAGGAAATTTTTTTAGCGAGAAATCTAGCTAAAAAAACAAAATCAACCTTTTTTTTCTTCTTTTTTTTTCTTCTTCCCTTTCCACCCTTTGCCCAAGGGGCAAAGGAGGGAAAGATCAACTAGGTAAATCACAAATCAGTTAATCCGAAACTATACTCAAGCTTAAAATCTTGGGACACGAGGAGCCATAAAAACCCCAATTAATTCTCTCTTATACCGCCCTTGCTTCTCTGCTCCATTCGACCATGTGTGCCCATATCTTTTTCCGCCGGATTCTGGCCTGCCTGCCCCAACAGGCATAGATAGCCATCTCTTGATTATAAACTCCGAGAAGCCTAGCAAGCCACATATGAAATGTCGGTGGTTGTGCATTTTTCCATCTAGCGGCTAGCATTATCCTGAATATCGCTGTGAAGAAATCAAAACTCCTTCTCAGGGGTCTCACTAATACAAAGAAGAAGTTGACACAGAAGCTGGAATATAAAAAGAACATCTTTATTAAACCCAAATGAGTGAGACTACGTCACATAGAAGCCTTAGCAACTGAATGAGGCAGTCTAAAGAATACAGAACACTGGGGTCTTATATATGTGAGGGTTACAAACTCAGCATAAAAGTAAGGGGCAGTCCTAGCTCATGCAAGCATGCAAAATGCCTAATATGGACATGCAAGATCTGCCAAATATTAGCCAATAGGAAAACATTCAAAACAAGGCATCATGTAACCAGAACGTCCCCCTTGAGTCGTGATTTTGCCCAACCCCATAAGTCAATCAATGACAGCACCTATAGGTCAATCAGTAATGGCAGAATATGTCTGTATGCTTCAAAAGAAAGATTGTGAAATAGGAAAACACAAAGAGAGAATAGCGAAGGCCAAAAGATAGGATACGGCAAGAGAAGAATACTAAAGGCTAACAGATAGTTGATAGAGGGAGTAGATAGTCCAGACAAGAATTAGTGGTGAGATTGGTTTCAAAACAAGGACAGAGGGGGTTTTCGACACGTTGCAGTCCAAAGGGCAGAGACACTTCGTTCATCGAGCAGCCTGTGTAAAGGCAACACAAAATGGCGGTGAATGTAAAATGGAGTCGAAATTAAAGAACCTCAGACCCTCCTTTTGCCATTACGCAAGCAAATCCTAATTCATTGCTAGGTGAGCATTTTCCATTCTACACATTTCATGAACCTATGCAACACCCACTTGTGCAACCACAACTATACCCAAAGTCCGCCCTAAGCCTCTCTGGTAGGCTTCTATCGTCCATCAAATCTGCTTCCATTGTCGCATTGGGCCTCTTGATTCAGGCCTTCCATGAAAATAGTGCCTCTCAGTATCCGTTGGAGTGCCCTCCTGGCAAACACTCACAGCTCACTCGAAAGTCTCAATGTCTCAATGCAGTGCACCAATATATTTCCTCTGCGGCAGGCACTACAGATATTGTGCTCTTCGTTGGTCATGGGCACAGATCATCTCATGCAGACCCAAGTACTATTAATCGGGAAAGAGCAACAGACTTTCACACTCAGCAACACTTTCAGGCTCCAACACTCGCTATTCAGTGTCAGAGGATGCTCGGGCTGCTCTTTTATTTAATTTTTCTTTTCATCATGGGTACCACAATGTAGTGCCTTTTGCCAATCTTGGATCCTCCGGTGCACTGCCCTTCCGTTGGAGCAAAGAAAAAGGGGTGTGTGGCCAAACCTCAGGCCAAGGGGCTCAAGGGACTGCACACTGTCAGAGGTTACCAGCACATGACAGGTAGAAAACTGAAGCCTCAAAACAACAGGGATCCTTCTCTTTGGCTCTTTTGCACTGAAACTCTGGTTCTGTGGTGTCCAATGAAGTCTGATGGAGCAAGTACGATGCTTTGGAGATACCATTGATGGCGCGCTGGCGATCGCTGTCCAGCCTTGCTACTTTCTGGGTGCTGGGACTGTAGGGTCAAGAAGTCTGCCTTTCATCTGTAGCTGTCACTGATGGGAATTAGGCTTAAATCAATGTTCTGCAGGTTATTATGACTTGATACCGCAGAACCTAGTGACGTGGGAAATGTGACACAGTTGTTAGTTTCCTTCAAATTCAGTACAAAAACAGTTCATTGTATTTAACAAGTGGACTGCAAGCAGGTGGTCTGCAATCTGCGAAGGAGTGGCCATACGCCATGGGACAATTCTGGTCTAGAATACACTGTCATTCTCACAGGCAATACTTCTAACCTCTTCAATTGGGTACCCTTCATTATTCTCTGCCATCTAAGAGTAGATAATTACATGGGAATTCTATCTGAATGCATGTCCTAACACATGGTGACATTGTCTAATGGGGTAAACATTTCTTTTTTCTCAATGATTACGTCTAGGTGTTCCTAAATTCCTTATCTAGAACACCTCAAAAGAGAAATCACATGATACAGATTATCAGGGACATGTAGATACCTCCCTTTAATAACTGTGCATCAGGTGCACTATGCAATACACAAGCTAATGATCAAAATGTAGAAACAAAAGACAAGAACTAGAGAGTCCTAGTATTTCCATGATTAGAACACATCTGATCCCACCGAAAATTAAAGAAGCAGGAACAAAAGGGTAAAAAAACCAAATTAAAATAGTCATTGAAAATTTGTCATGTTCAAAAAATAAATGTAAGGTATCTCCTATTAAGGTGGAAAACTTGTCTTACTATAGTATTGAGTCAGTTAACCAGTCCATCACTACCCTGACAGTCAGACTGGAAAACATCAAAGTAGGCCTAAAGAAAATTCTTGAAAACCAGTCTGGTCATACAAAAGGGAATTATACATAATATGGGGTCCCTGGTACATTACTGCAGTCTGGAAGTGTGAACCTGAACAATACACCAACAATAATAAATGGGCTAACTGGTGAGAGGAATATCGAAAAGGGAAATGGAACTAGGACACAGCTAAAATCCCCAATAACTAGGCACAATGCGACATCGGTCAGGGGAGAAGCCACAAAAGAAAAATCTATAGGAAGAACAAGAAATTACTTGGGTGATAGTCAGGCATGTGACACAACACCAAGAGTACGGGTGATACACAAAAATCAAAATAGTTCACAAATGTTAGCTCTACCGTTGGCGCTACACCATATACGGTAATCTCAGCTAATGTTCCAGTTCCTTCTTCAGGGAAAAATGAAACCTGGTTTCCTTTAAGGAACAAAGCCATATACTACTTAGGAAGCAGAACATGATTAACTAATGCAATATAGAAATTAGGTTACTTTGTACAAGAGTCACAGATCTATCATTTATCCTTACGTCCAATCAGGATACATAAATCTAGGGCTGCCTGTTCCTTAAGGGAAGGGGCAGTAATGTGACTAACTGCAGGTGACACACTTTGATCCTGTATATCTCTTTTTATTTTCCTTCAATACCATTATAGCCAACATAGACATGCACTGGTGAAGTGTTGTCTCTCATGTTCACAGCATGAAAATATCATATCTGTGAAATTTAGTATCAGAGCAAATCCACCCAACTGTTGTGCAGCCATATGCATCGTCATGAAGATCCCTTCACAGCACAGGAGAACTTGTAATAGTATCAGAAACAAAAACATGCATAAAATAAAAAACGCACAAAACGCACATGTCAAGCCATCAGATATACTTGCTGTATATCAAGCACAAAAAGCATAGACAAAACAATAGCATACGTAAATGAGCGGTGACGCACAACACCATGTCATGTACTTTATGCACTGTGAACCTGCAGCCCAAAACCCAATATTCGGGCCTGCTTAATTTGTCAGGCTTAAAATCAAAATTACACTTTCTTTTACTTTCCTTACCCTCCTTTTGACAGCAGTTCACCTCAGTGGTGATCGGCAGTCAAATACAACTTACTGTGTCGCTTCTGACACACAGGACCAGCAGGAACAATTCATAGAAGGACAAAATGCACAAACATGAAAAACACACAAACTTTTTTTTTTAAAAGGAGGCATACAAAAACTCATCTTGTTTCAACATACTGCTGATACTTCACATAACACACAAAATAGCAACTGTATCTAACCATCTTAAATTAAGGCAACTACATGGACATTATTTTTAAAAAAAAGCAGAAATACGAATGTATCACCCCCTTTGAGGCCCTACTTTTCCAAGCAATTATTTCTCCATCTGTTTACACTCACTCCTAACTCCCACCTTACTGACCGCAAGGTCAAAATCTGCCTCACATCCTCGGCCCTCTCTCTCTCCTCACCCTGAAGCTGTCAAAGACAAAAAGCCTTTCCAACTCTTTCTAACCTGCAATAACCAACCCTATCCAAAACCACATACCATATATATTACTCCCTTTAGGGGCCACAATCCACTCCTATTCCCAGACTCAAAAACATCTACTGTGAATAATTCGCAGAACTCAACAACACAACATACCAGCTTTAGAACAAATGCTTGTTACCACCCTATGCAATGGTACTCATTTCATCAACCTTAAATGGATGAACATGTCAGTAGGTCCAGCTAGAGTTAACACCTTCCACCCTGATATTAAACTCAAACCTCTGCACCGGGCACTTAAAAGCAACCCCAAATGGGAACAACCTGCAAATTTGTATTATACCTAAATGTATGCATTTACTGAAGCCTAAGGCACTTTAAAGCTATTGTAAATGGCAAGAATGCTGTTTGAATAGTCTATTTTACCCAATGTCGACTTTGATATTTGGGGCACTTAAAAATAAATATCCTATAATTGTGTTACATATTAATCATCCTCAGAATGTTCTTTACAGATTGCAGAGATTGGACATTAGACATATCTCATGCAAATCCTTGGAAAAAAGGAGTTTTTTACACCTGCGCCAAGTAAAATTTCATATGCTAATGTCCTCATTATTCAGTACAACATAACTTAAATTAAATTATAATGCTAGGAGGTCACAGTATGAGTATTAAGCTTTATAAATAGTAAAAAACGAATTTTGAAGCACTTATTTTTAATAATTATTTTTCATAATTAATAATTATTTTTAATAAACCCAATCATTTTTTATAATGCCACATATAAAATCAAGCTGCATACCTTGCCTATCATTTTAGACGCATTCATTTATAAGCCTAAGCACAGAAGCCTAACTTGAAACATGATAAATTTTTGCGCCACTTTTTTTTTTTTTTTTAAAAGGACAATTATTTTAACATTAGAACCAAGAATATGCTTATAAAAATGCTTAACGAGAGGAAAACCCTTAATTGAAATGTCTTCCTATAATACAAAATAATGAACCTTATGTTTGTAACCTTTTTAAAACAACATTCTGAAATGCAAAGTTTCACCCATGTTTAACTGAGGGCGAAGTCCTGGCTTGAGTAAATATTCCTGTTTATTCTGTGACCTACAAAAACAACAGCTCTTTGCTCAGCGGCAATAAAAGCTCTTCTCTCAGTATTGTAACATGAGCACGGTGGCAGTCTTTTTCAAACTAAGACACATCAATGCGTGTTCTATAATATGCGTATGAGTTCAGCAAAAATTTACTTCAGCTGAAGTGTTTGCCTGTTAATATTTAATACAATGTATGTAAGTAAAAAATGCTATAAGTTTATTTTTCTACAAAACACAAAAGTTCATTTTTGAGGCTTTTTTTATTCCTAGTGAATGTGAATTTTTAATTTTAGTTTTTAAGCATTTAGACATTTTGCTTAATAGACTGAAAACATCAAGAAAAACCACAAACACACATTGAACTCATTTCAGACATAAACAGAAAGGGGTCAAACACTCAGGACACACAATACAGCCCGCTTTAGCCAGTTATTTCATAAATAGCGCCATCTCTATTTACTTACAGAAGTTGCACTAATGGGAAAACCACATAGACATTTAAACACACATTTAAACCACAAATCAATACTCAGGACAGAAATAAAGGACAGCCAACAGACTGTACTTAAACCAAACCATTTGTAAATACTAGTTGTAAGTCATATTTACAAGAAGCACTTCTCAATAGTGTTCCAAAAGACTGCAAAAGCAGCCCAACAGACTGATGTATATCCAAGAAACCAAAATACACTCAATTCACTGGCTTTGGCTAGCAGAACACCAAAAATCGCTCTGCATATCTTCATTCATAAAATTGCACAGAACAGAGGATCCTTGTTTGTATTTTGTCATATTTTAATTCCCTGGGGATACAGAATCACCAAGGAAGAAATATGTTTTTAAACCTAAACCTATTTAGATATTCCCTCTAGGGGAGCCGGCTAATTTACTTCACATCACACTATGGTACCTTTCAAAAAACAACACATTCTTCGATGTGAGCTTGAAAACAGGCATGCCAAAAATATTGCAGAATATGCAAATATTATAATCAAAGTAGTGCTTAAGGTACTCTTCGTACGCGCACCATTCAACAAAATCAGATAGAGAAAAATCTCCTCATTACCTGCCTACACAAATTGCAATTTGCATATCAAATCCATACATATCCAAAGTTGGCCAATACAAATACCAAAATTCCAAAGCTACAGTAAGCGTTACTAAACTACCTTACTCTTACCAATCAAAAGGTTGTCCAAATTCCAACTGCCAAGTTCTGAATGACCTAACGGTCTTTTTTAGAATACTCACGCCAAAAAGGTTCTCAGTCAGGAGTGACATCATGTGGAGGATCAAAATCAGGAAGATCAGGAATATACTGGGATGCAGAGACAAAGAATCCCCAGAATCTCCGTGCACAGAGTACCTCCTTAGTAGAATCCTGTCCTGTCCTCCTCAGTAGATTTCAGTCTCCTGACAAGATCACTCCCTCAGATAGTCACTTCTCTGATGAAGCCCACGTTGGCCGTGCCAATTGAAGAAATCCAAACTCCTTCTCAGGGGTCTCACTAATACAAAGAAGAAGTTGACACAGAAGCTGGAATATAAAAAGAACATCTTTATTAAACTCAAATGAGTGAGACTACGTCACACAGAAGCCTTGGCAACTGAATGAGGCAGTCTAAAGAATACAGAACACTGGGGTCTTATATATGTGAGGGTTACAAACTCAGCATAAAAGTAAGGGGCAGTCTTAGCTCATGCAAGCATGCAAAATGCCTAATATGGACATTCAAGATCTGCTAAATATTAGCCAATAGGAAAACATTCAAAACAAGGCATCATGTAACCAGAACGTCCCCCTTGAGTCGTGTTTTTGCCCAACCCCATAAGTCAATCAATGACAGCACCTATACGTCAATCAGTAATGGCAGAACATGTCTGTATGCTTCAAAAGAAAGGTTGTGAAATAGGAAAACACAAAGAGAGAATAGCGAAGGCCAAAAGATAAGATACAGCAAGAGAAGAATACTAAAGGCTAACAGATAGTTGATACAGGGATTAGATAGTCCAGACAAGAATTAGTTAGGCCGGCTGGTGTCTGAGATTGGTTTCAAAACAAGGACAGAGGGGGTTTTCGACACGTTGCAGTCCAAAGGGCAGAGACACTTCGTTCATCGAGCAGCCTGTGTAAAGGCAACACAAAATGGCGGTGAATGTAAAATGGAGTCGAAATTAAAGAACCTCAGCTGTCCCAAAAAAAAGACAATATTACTGTTCGGTTTTAAGACCCAAGGAGCTATCGTACCCCAGAATCAGCAGAGTAGGGGTCAATTCTAATCTGTGACCAAATAGTTCTTCCCAGAAACCTAGCAGCCCTTCATTTAATGGTGCCAGTTTGTCACAATCATACAGCATATGAATCAGTGTGGCTGGTCTTAACCCACATCTAGGGCATTTATCATCTGTCCCTTTCCCCTATATATACAATTTAGATGGTGTAAAATATAGATTAAATATAGTTTTGTCCAGTTGAGCTTTTAATCGCATCGATGCAGCGCATATTTCCGCTGTGCGCTAACCGCAAACGGAAACCTATGTGTTCATGACGAGCTCTGCTCGTCATGAGCGTAGGAGAGGTGTACCTCATGACAAGCTGAGCTCGTCATCAGCATCGAAGGTGTTAAACATGTAGATAAAAGTATTTCAACAGTTAAAGATAGGCTCATATAGATATCCACATCTGGGTTTTCCAGTTTCGCTGCCCAGGTTGTTTCAGTTTTCTCTAGATCGTCTAGGACATTTTCAAGTAGCAGGCTATAAATGTTCCTGATTCTGCTAGATTTCCTAAATATAGCTTCCATCAATGGTATCTTGCCTAATTTAATAGTAGATCTACCTAAGGTAAGAATGCTCCTAATCTGAACAAATTTAAAATATTGACTACCCGGATAGCAAAAACCTGCTGAAGCCTAGAAAATTGTAAGTCTTGCTCTCCCCCGCAGAAGTCCCCAATCGTTCCTAACCTGTACCTTTGCCATTTCTTCCCCATAGCATCATTAACGTGGGATGGAAATAGCAATGAACGCCACAGAGGCATATATCTACAAATCTTCGGGATTGCCATATATTTAGAGACCTGATTCCATATTTTCCATGAGCTGTAGATTACTTTGAAACGTACCTTATTGTAATAACTCGGCTCCAATTGTCGCATTAGCAGCCCCGGAGCTTCATTCCCTATAGAGAGTTCATAAATTGTAGGTATTCTCAGGCCTTGCTCTAATTCATTATTACTATCCACTACAAACAGGGAGACCATCTGATGGAGAAGAGCCACCCCGTAACATAGGGTAATATTGAGAATTGCAAGACCGCCCCTATCTTGTGGTAAAGCCAGGTATTTTAGAGCCCTCCTGACCTTCCCGTTTTGCTATATAAAGTAAGAAAAAATTGACTCCAATGCCCTCAATATACTATCTTCCACAGCAAGTGGTATTGCACAAAACAAATACAAAATTGTCGGTAGCATGTCATTTAAAAAAAATTCTCTCTCCCTATAATAGACAAATGTAACCCATTAACTCTCCTTAAGTCCGTTGTTATTGATTTGATGAGAGGTTCAAAGTTGCATTCAAGTATTTCGTCCACCTTAGTGCTTACTTGAACCCCAAGATAGACCTGCTGAATCTGCTCGCCTAGGGTCATTAAAATCTATATTGTCTGTGCATATAACAATCGTTTTCTCTTTGTTCAGTGCATATTCAGAGAGGAGCCCATAACTCTTTGCAATCTTAACTATTCCCTCAATTGTCTCAGCTGGATTCGTGGTTAACACCGCAACATCAGCAGCGTACGTCAATACTTTGGTCTCATACCCCATAGTTATTATTGGTTTAATCTTCCAGGTCTGTAGGAGCTTAACCACTAGAGGATTAATATATAAAGCAAATAAAATTGGGGAGCAAGGGCATCCCTGCCTGGTCCCCTTTGATATAATGATATTACTAGATTCCTTCCCCATGAGTTGCAGTCGAGCTCTTGGTTGACAGTACATTGCCCTGATTGCCTTTATAAACTGGGATCCACAACCATTCAGCTCCAATATCCCCATAATAACTCCCAGGACACCCGGTCGCAAGCCTTTTCGGCATCGAGGAGAATCATAGCCATCTGGCCCCCATCCCGGTTATGATGTCAAAAAGAGAAAAAACCCTTCGAATATGGTCTGTTGTTCCATTACCAGGGATAAAACCGTGTTGCCAGGGGGAAAACAGATGTTCTATAACCCTCCTTAGCCGATTGGCCAGAATCTTAGAATACATTTTTGTGTCTGAGTTAATCAAGGAAATTGGCCGCTAAGAAGTTGGATTATCTACTGGCTTCCATTTTTTGGGAAAGATTATGATGTCTGTCTCTTTCCAGGACTCAGGGGGGCTTCCATTATACAGTACATCCCAAACAGGTCAAGTAGAATAGGTGTTATAACTATTCCTAGGATCTTATTAACCCCCAATGGTATCTTGTCGGGACCAGCAGCTTTCCCTGGTGCCATTCCTAGCAAATTCGGTGCTAGTCACCAACCGTGCTATATCATGTGCGACTTCTGTTCCACCTTTGTTAATATCATCTTGATACAGAATTTGATAATAGTTCTGAAAGCCTTTGATGATATCTTCTGGATCGGTATATACTTGTCCGTTTATTTTAATAGAGGGTATTAAATTCAAAGATATCTTTTGCCTAGTACAACGAGCTAGCCTCCTACCAACTTGCTCTCCGTTTTCATAAGTGTTATTCTGATGGGATTGATATTCCTCTGCGGATCTCTGTGTTAACCAGCTATTTAGTTCCGCTTTTTAGGCAGTTATTCGGTACTGAGTTTGACGCCCCTCTTGTCCCTGTGTTATTATCAAGATATGCTCCTCCTCTGCCCTGACCAAGTCCCACATTACTTGTTGATTCTTGATCTCCCGCTGCACCCTGGCAACAAAACTAATAGTTTCACCTCAAAGAGCGTCCTTAAAAGAATCCCACACAATCCCCCTGCTAGCACTATATCTATTTATATCAAAAAATTCTTGCGCCCACTTATTAATAAATTCGATATATTCACTAGCAATTTCCTATCAAACGTCCATTTACTCCGTTGTCTCTTAAAGCTTGCTATTTCAATTTCTAAAATCAAAGGGTTATGATCGGATATTTTCTTAGGAAGTTCCTTGATACTAGCTTGTTCTAATAGATCCTTTGTACTATAAAAATAATCAATCCTGACATATTTTCTGTGCCGGCAGGAGTAATACGTGTATCCAATGTTATTTGGATTTTTTATAGCCTAGATATACGCCATGCCGTGGCTTTTTTAAGGGAGTTTAATGCCCAGTAAACCCAAGGCTTTCGACCAGAATATCCCCCTTGTCTCCACTGCCAGGATCCAATATCCAGAGAAATATTAAAATCTCCACATAAAATTAAAGGGCTCGGCCATGTAGCAAGTTCTACTTCCAAATCTTTGAATATCTGAGGATCGTCTTGGTTTGATCAATAGATCGAGCACACCGTACCTCCCACTGCAAGTTCTACTATACCAAAGCATCCACGGCCTTGCGTTTGGCCAAACCTAAAGATGTCTTTGCAAGTACAGCCACCCCTCGAATATTCGAAGTCTGAGTTGCACATGCCAAAATATTATACCCACCAACCCTCAGTAATTCTCTTTCCCCCCAGGGAATGTGGGTCCCTCGTAGAAATACTACGTCCATGCTATTCAGCCTCATGAATTCAGCGAGTCTTGCCTTCTTTGCCCTATCATTCAATCCCGCTACATTCCATGAGCAAATTGTTATTCTCCCCATCTTGGTTTAATTTCAGATTCCCAGAGTCCTCCTCTTAGTAATCTATTTTTCTTTTTTTTTTTGTGGTGTAAAATGTTTATTGCACTGTCCATCACATAGAAGAAAAAAAATACATTCAATACGCCTACAACCGCAGCGGGCCGGCTACATGTATTCACAACTGAGAAAGATGGCGTTAGGTGTACACAGCCCATCAGCCGACATCCAACGGATCGGCGGCGTGTTATCTGAGAAACCACAGATCTGTTGTCAGTGCTATACTGGCCTACATGCTTGTCAGTAGTCTTACATTTTCACATTTTCTGCTTAAAGAAACTAAACATAACAATATACTACCCAACTTGTAGTTCTCCTCTCGCTACAAACACTCTGCATCACAGCATCCTCCCTCCTCAGTACCAACACCATACAGTTGTTCGCTCTATGTCTTTATCCTCAGTCGTATACATTACTCAGTGTCCGCTTCCGATTCAGTCGTGCCATGTTCTAGTAAATAGGCACGCAGGAACCCCCAATAGTCTTTGGGCCTAGATCTGACAGGCAACTCCTCCTCGTATGTGTTGAGCGTGTCCCGACAATAAACCATATCCTCAATCCAGTGCTTTACCTCAGGGGCTCTCCTGCTGTTCCAGTGGAGGGATACCCTTCGTTTGGCCAGTAGTAGTGCAACAGCACAGAATTTGCGCTTCAAAGCTCTTAGCTGCGGAACAATACCCAACAGACAGACTTTCGCCTCACACAGCACGGAAACTCCGAGCATACCATTCAGAACTTGCATGACCTGTTCCCAGTATCCCGCCACTTTGCGACAGTGCCACGCCAGATGGATGAAGTCTGCATCTTCTTGTTTACACCTGCAACATTGTGAATCTTCCCTCAATCCGTATTTATACAGACGATGAGGTGTATGGTATACCTGATGTAAATACTTATAATGAATGATTTTCAAGTTACCGTTTGGTGTCAACATGCTAGTAAGCATGCAAGAGGTATCCCACTCTTCGTCAGTTAGAGGTTCATCCAGCCCAGCGCTCCATTTGTCCTTAGCCTTGTTTGTGTTGCCCCCCACCGCACCCTGTATACTTGCGTATAGCTTGGATACTAGGTGAGACGCCGTGGGTGTAGTGAGGAGCAGCCGTAGTGGTTCCAGTGTTTTCGGCTCTACTGGGTGTGTAGGGTAGTGTTCCCGAAGTGCCCTTTGCAGCCTGTAGTAGTTAAAACTGAAAAGTGGGGACGGGTTGCTGATGTAGTGTAACTTGTCCAGGGTCTGGAATTCACCATTTACATACAAGTCACCCAGTGTGTCTATACCAGCCCGCTTCAACAGTTCCATGCCAACCTGCTCCTGTGTTACCGAAAGGGCCGGGTGATGCGCTAGTGGAAGTGTAGGTGCGTAGAGTGGTAGACTGTCTGCTGCCTTTCCCATCAACCTCCAAGCCTCCGTGGTAGCATTAACCGGATTGATATCTCGGACGTGTAACCTAGGGCGTTTATGTGTCATTATGTTAGCTAGCGGGATCGGGTCTGCATCGCCCGCTTCTACAGCCACATGTGTCAAAAAGGGTACGTCGTGGTACAAGAAGTGTGCGAATTGCGCCTGTGCGCATAAGTAGTAAAGGTAGAAGTCTGGAACCTTGAAACCCCCCCTAGCATATGGCAGGGTCATGGTGCGCAGTTCCATCCTCGCCTGTTTTCCCGCCCAAAGCAAATTGAGTACCAACGTATTGATATTACGGAATACTGCAGCTGGAGGTTTTATCGGAATATTGTTAAATAAATATAGGAACTTCGGTAGAAGTACCATTTTGACGATCGCGGCCCTGTCCGCCAGGGACAGGGGAAGTCTATTCCATCTTTTAATTTTGTCTTCAAGGGACGCTATGGCTCGCCCATAATTTGTCCGGATGACCAATTCAGGGTCTCTGTGAAACCATATTCCCAAGTATTTTGTCAGTTCCTCCTGCCATTCTAGCGGGTAGTCCAATTGTGTCGGGCGCGTGCTGTCCGTCAGTGACAGGATAAGGGATTTATCCCAATTTATCTGCAATCCGGATTGTTGACCAAATTTTATGTATTCTCTTAAAAGCGGATTCAAGTGCTGTTCAGGATTTTTAACATACAACACCATGTCATCCGCATAAAGCGAGATGTGTATGGGCCGTGAGGGCATTTGAAGTGCAGAGTAGTGATGGTGTTGCCGGATTTTACAAGCCAGCGGCTCAAAGATTAGCGCAAATAGCATCGGTGAGAGTGGGCAACCCTGCGAGTACCCCGGCATATCTGAATGGGTTCCGAAATGTACCTGTTCACTCTGATGCGTGCAGTTAAGTTTGTGTACAGCATCGATATCCATCCTAGAAAGATCTGCGGAAATCCCATACGCACCAGGACTGCTTGAATAAAGGGCCAGCCAATAGTATCAAACGCCTTAGCAGCGTCAAGTAACACTGCCACAGCCTTCGTCTCAGGAGCCAGATAATGCGCCAAAGCAAATAATGTGCGGGTGTTATGTGTGGTGGCCCTATCAGTGATGAATCCGGATTGATTGGGCCTTATTAACAGGGGCATAAGTGGTTTCAACCTATCTGCCAGCAGACTAGCTATGATTTTTGTATCTACATTCAATAGCGAAAGGGGGCGGTACGAATCACATTTGTCTTCCTCCTTGCCCGGTTTTAATAGTGTAATGAGCAAGGCTTCCCTCAAAGATGCCGGTAACGTCTGGGCTTCATGTGCCGCCCCATATAGTCGCACCAAGTGCGCGGCGAGCAAGTCAGCATACATTTTATAAAATTCCGTTACGAAGCCATCAGGCCCTGGCGCCTTGTTATTAGGTAAACGCTTAATGGTGTCTGTGACTTCTTCCACTGTTATAGGGCGCTCTAAGTATTTCCTATGCCCATCTGCTAGCCATGCTATCTCTACATCCTCCATATACGCCAGTAAATCAGCCTGCGAGGGCGACGGGCGTGCCTTGTATAGCGTGCCATATGCGTTCATAAATTCTTTCAGTATTCCCTTGACATCTGTAATCACCTCTCCGGTTTTAGTACAAATGGACGCTATATTTTGCGGTGTTTTACCTGAGCATATTTTAGCGGCCAGTTCCCTGCCCGGCCTGCCCCCCTCACCATATCGCCTAGCAGTCGCCCGCTTAGATACATACTGAAGCTCGTCTGTTGCAAATTTGTTATGCTCCGTCAGCAGCACCTGAATGTCTCCCAGCACTTTAGTGTCTCCTGTCTGGGTATATGTCTGTTCCAGTGCTTTAATGGCCTTTTCTCGTGTGTACAGTTGCTGTCGGATATCTTTGAGGATGCCTGAGGTTGTACTAATAAAGACTCCCCTAATCGTAGCCTTAAAGGCCTCCCACAGCAAACCCGGATCCTCAGTTGTCGGGCAGTTCAGGTCAAAATAATCTACTATTGCCTTATGTATTGTGGTAACATATACGGGGTCTCGCAGCGCAGCTGCATTGAAGCTCCAAGTGAAGGGTGGTGGGTCATACCGTGGGATAACAACTTCCAGCATTACCGGGTTGTGATCGGATAGTGTTCGTGGTAAGTGTTTGATATCTACAACCCATGTAAGTACTTCCGGCGTACCCAGCCAGTAGTCCAGCCTGGACCAACTGTTGTTCGCCGCGTTAATGTGTGTCGCTGTAGCCACCCCTGGGTTACTCACTCTCCACAAATCCACCATCCGCAGGTCCTCCATAGCATCCTGCAGCATTGTCCTGGCATTCCCATGCTGTTCCAATGTGTGTGTAGTCCTGTCTAGAGTGTCCTGCAGTGTCACATTAAAATCGCCCCCCCATATTACGTGATCCGCCTGTAGGTCAGTGATGGTGTGCCATACATTACTGAAAAACCCGGGTCATCTACGTTAGGGCCATACGTGTTTACCAACAATATCCTCTGTCGTCTAACCGTGCCTGCCACAACAACGCTTCTCCCATCTGTATCTCTGTGTATGCCTGTAATCTCAAAGTGTGTCCCCTTCCGTATTAAGATGCTCACCCCCCTAGAGTAAGATGAGTAGTTCGAGTTGGTTACAGATTCCGCCCATTTAGTGCCTAATGTGGATGTGCCGTCTCGTGCCAAGTGTGTTTCCTGTAAGAAAACGATGCTAACATTTAATCGGTCAAAATAAGCAAACATCTGCCTGATCTTTTTTGGGTT
This sequence comes from Lissotriton helveticus, assembly GCF_964261635.1. Taxonomy (NCBI): domain Eukaryota; kingdom Metazoa; phylum Chordata; class Amphibia; order Caudata; family Salamandridae; genus Lissotriton; species Lissotriton helveticus. The sequence goes on from NC_136057.1 coordinate 927,591,799, forward strand.
GCCCAGACCCCGCACATTCCAAGTGAGGAATTTCAGCGCACAATTACGTGACATGAGTATGTGTGTGGATGGCAACTATATACGCCAGATGTCGATTCCGCTTCCGATGGTGTGGGTCCGCTGTGCCACATAACACAGAAATCGAAAGCAACAATAGTATAGGTTGACTGAAAACATTATCCGCATGGTATTTCATGACTGAGGAGTTCGCCATGCTTCTCAGACACAGAGGTTGTAGCTAAATAGACCCAGGATTCCCCGCCCTCCCCCCACCCACTTTAGCACCCAAACTTTGCCAAAGCCATCCCTGAACAACTTTTAACTTTTGTAGAAAACATGTCTCGGGGCGCACCCTCAGGGGGGTGTCATCAGGTTCACACATCTCCATCCACATGGTGGATGTGGACAGACGCTTGCGTGAGCATCTATGTAATACACATGTAAATCCTTCTCTAACCCTCAATCCACCTAATAAAAAACAACGGTGATTATAGGGTGCAAACATAGTCCTTCAGACCCACCACAACACTGTGTCATAAATCAGCAGATATTCGGAACCGTGCGACATACATTACTCATGAAGCTAGATAAGCAGATCGATGACTGACGCAGACAGAGTGTCTGCCAGAGTCAGCTCTCCAGATACTCACATCCTGCCTGTTCCTTCAGCGGCATACCATTATCAAGGACTGTACTCACAGTAAGTTTGTAAGTTCACCGCCATGCCACTGTCTATGACATTCGCAGTCGCCGTGTCACGTAGTAGTCCCTACAGTCGGCTGGAGCTGCTACTAGCTGATGTCTTTCTCGTGAGTTCCATAGCTCAGTCTCGCATTGCCCTGAACAGAGTCAATCATTCCACGTCACTCGTCGGTTCATTTCGATCTTGAGGTTTCCTTCGCTTCCCTTGCTGCTTGATATATTCCTGTGCCGCCTGCACTGTCTGTAGTATAACCGGTTTCCCGCCACTGGTGATTTTGAGTTTCGCCGGGTATAGCATGGCGTACTCCAAACCAAGCTCTCTCAACTTCTTTTTCACCGGAGCGAATTCCTTTCGAGCCAGTTGTACCGCCATGGTGTGATCGGGATAGAACTCCAGAGTGTTCCCCTGATGGGTGATCTTACCCATTTCTCTGGCCAGCCGTAGGATCGTGTCTCTATCCCTGTAATTGAGCATGCGGGCTATGATCATGCGCAGGGCAGCGCCAGGCTTCGGTACAGGCGCCAGTGAACGATGCGCACGCTCCACCAGGAACACTGAGGACAGTTTTTCGGAGCCAAAGATCTCTCTCACCAGCGTCTCGATATAGGTCTCCATTTTCCCCATGTTGGTGGATTCCGGCAGACCCGAAATCCGGACGTTATTGCGCCTGGACCTAGCTTCCTGGTCCTCCACCCTGGCTCGTAAGCTCTCCACTGTCTTTTCCAGGCCACCACAGGTCTTTGACGTGGTTCTGTGGTCATCCTCCACCCTTGAAATCCGCTGTTCTGCTTCCACAATGCGCTCGTCATGTTTTTCAATTTTCGCCGCCATATTGTCCACCCTCAGCATCACATTATCCAGTTTGCCATTCATCTCCTGCAGGCTCTGCTGGATCGCTCGCAACACCGACTCCATGCCCGTGCCTTCCGTCAGCTCTTGGCCGCCTTCCGCTTCAGAGTCCGTCGCGGTATTTTTGACCTGTTTCCGAGTTTCAAACTGGAGCTTGGTTTGTTGCCTGTCTGGTTTCCCCATGTCGTTGTGTAGCTTCGGTGAGGTGTGTCCGGACGTCTTTGGGCTGCTAGCCGTCGCTGTATTGGCGGTGGAATTGGCGCGATGTGCTGATGTTGCAGCCCCCCACCTTGCTGTGCGCGTAGTCATCGGCCGGTTGATTCGCGTGTGGGTGCTGCTGGGCCCGCGACGGTATTGCGTCTTATAGGGTCAACGGTCGCTGCTGTCTGGGGACCGTATGGGGCACATGAGTGACGAGGCACATCACCCCAGCACCACCCGCTGAAGAGATACTCTCCCCGGTCCCGGTCGAGTGATTACGCTGTTAGGGCCAGATCGCGGAGATCAGTGACGCAGCCCCAGGCGTCACTCACAGCGTGCACTCCTCTCACCCTGTGCGAGCTGCAGTTCTCCTCGTTTACCTTGCGGTCACTGACACAGGCACGCTGTCCAGGGGTCCGTTATGCAGCCAGCAACAAGGACAGGGAGCCCTCCGCTCATATATACACCCAGAGCCCCTCACATCCGCCAGGCAGCGAAAAAAGGCGCCACAGTGTCCGCTTCGCTTGTCCGCCGCTGCCGGTCATATGCGTTCCAAGGGCGCCGCCATCTTGTCCCTGCTGGAACGCACAGCAAAGCACAGCGCCTCTGCACCTAGCCGCGGTCCCCGATCTCCCCACAGCCCCGCATGGAGTCCGATACCTCCAATCCATGCAGCGCCGGGCAGGCTCTTGATTTTAATTCACTTGCTCGTCCCGTAGGCGCAGGTCCGTCGATCCTCACGAGCGGCCATTTTGGAGCGCCTCAGTCGGCATTTCGCTTTTCGGGTCGGAACCTCTCCTCACAGCCCTTGTGGTGTCACCTCCATGCCACGGTGACGCGGGTCCCGAGTTCCGACGCCGAATTCTCGGTTTATTACGGCGGTAGCAGGGGATTGAAGGGGTCAAAGGCCGCTAGATTCGCGCCCGTCCGGCGGAGCTGACACATTAGCCAGCCATTCCACAGTGCGCCCTCTAGCGCCCCCCCTCCTCTTAGTAATCTTTCACTCCTTTCGTTCTCCATCTTTCTTCTAATGATCTGCTTCCTATTCTTCTCCTATGGCTGTACTTTTGTTTCGTTATCATTTCTGAATATGCTTTTTTTACCCCAAATTTTCGTCCACCACACTTCCTTTACCCCCCTCCACACTTCCATCTCCACCCCCACCCTCCACCCAAGTAACCCCACCTCCCCACACGAGACGCCCAGACTCAATCTTGAGTCTGTACATGAAGAGTGTGCTGCAAAGATTGAGAGCCCTGATACTCGGACCTTCCTATACTGTTTAACAACATGCTGCTTCTAAAATCCCAAAATCCCCAGTTCCCCGCCGAACTGAGGATAAGTGAACCCGCTCCCCCATTTGCCCTGCTTTCTCACCCCACACCTGTTTCTTAAACACACATTTTATTCATTTTACTTATATACATTTACTTATATGCATTTTTCCCCCCTTCCCCTCTTTTTTTCCCTTATGCATGATTACGTCCTCTTTATTAAATTGAATACAGGTCTGCATCTAGCCAGTCAAACCATCCAGATATTCTTTAGCTTTAACTTCTGACAAAAATAATTTTATTTGCCCCACCCCCAAATCACTTTTAGATGGGCTGGATTATTTAAGAAGGCTTGCGCATTTTTGTCCTGAAATGGCTTAATAAACTGTCGCAAACTCCACCACCTTTCGACGGTGGAGTGGCAAAAATCAGGTCGAACAAAATCAGAAATCTCATTCCTGGTTCTCTTTGCTTCTGGCTTAGCTTTTTTTTTAAAAAGCTTGGCGCAGTAAGAAATTGCCAAAATACACCAGGATGGCACATGGAAGAGCCCCTGCCCTTGCTGGCTGTTTCTGTACAAAGGGAGCCCAATTCCAATCCGTACGTTCCGGGAGCGTATCTCGCAACAGGTCCACAACTTATGAACGAACATCAGCCCCCTCCATCCCCTCGGGAACCCAAGCACTCGCAGGTTGTTTCTCCCTTGGCGGTTCTAAAACTCCTCCAGCTTCCACTTGACGTCAACTGGCTGTGCCTCATGCAAATTTACTAAAGTTGATTTGTTGCAAGGTCTGATTCAGTAGAAACTATCCTAGACTCGAGGTCGGTCAGCCATTCCCCAAATACACTGCAGGTCTTGGTCAGTTTTCGTACCACCCCTTGCACCTTTTGCATCGCTGCCTGGGCCTTACGTCCATCTTAGCGTGTTACTTAATAGTGAATTGATATGGCCTGAAAGATAGCTTCTAGCGTTGGAGGAGTAGGCCCAGATGGATCGGAAACAAGTTGGCCGTTAGGCATAGGATTGGTGAGTTGATTTATAGGGGTATAATCCCAAGTAAGATCATTGCCTCCCTGTCTCCTTTTTTTCCCCTCAAAACTGTTTTAGTCTTATCACCATCATCCTCCTCCAGATCACTATTACTCAAACCTGTAGTATTTGCTGAAGAGTCCTCCGACCATTCGCCACCATCCGATACAGAAAAGAAAAAGTCACTAGGCTCCTTATCTAGATCTCTGTCCATATTGCCACTATTAGCCTTAAAAGCGCCTTGAGGCTGGTTTACATATGCAGCGCTTGATGGTTGCTTTTGGGGGGTATGGTTGAGGTATCCTGTAGGTAAACCTGCTCACCCCATCCATATCAGCATCGCCTGATTTGCCTGTTTTTGGAACCTTTCCAACCTTTCCAGTCATCAGCATATTATTCTCCTCACCCCCAGGCCTACCTTCAGTATCGACCGGGTCCCAGTCTTGACCGTCAGTCTGCAATGCGAGGGGATTCTCTTCCTCACTCCGCTCCTCTCGCTCCTCCCGCTGCACATCCTCAGCATTTACTGCCGTCTCGGGGCAGGCCTTGCCCTGAATCTTCTCCTCGTGACTCGGAGCTGGTTTCCCGGTCGGCTCCCTCAGCAGATCAACCACTGTAGGGCCGGCTGGGGGTCCTTTCAGAGCAGCCGCCTCTTCCTCTTTTTTCCAGGTTTGGCAGCTGTCCCCCGATGCCCCTGTCTCAACATCTGCGCGGGTGACCCCCCTCTCCTGACACCATGGTCTCCACGCTTGAGTCGCCAGCCTCCGATAGTCCCCTCAAAGCCAGCTGGGCCGTTCTCGCTTTAGCAACCCCCGCTGCCGTCTTGGGACCCACCTCAGCAGACCCAGTTTCAGCTCCAGACGCTGCTGCCAGGTAAGATCCCTTGAGGTGATTTGTGGCAACCTCTGATATTATTTTACTGAAATGCCATAGCACCGCCAGCCCAATCACTGTTCCCAGTAAATGTAAATAGCTCCTGCAGGTCCTTGGGGAGTGCTGTAACTCCGCGCTACAGATTGCTGGGTTCATCACTCCATGCTTGGGGCCCACCAGTAGGGGGGGGGGAGCACCGACCACAGACACAAATTAAGGTGTGACAAAGGCCGCTTTATTGGAAGCCGGTGCACCCTAACATTTTCCCCCAACCTAGGCCTCTGCCGAACAAAACTAAACCTCACTAAATATTTGAATGCCTAACACCCCCCCACCCCCACCCCTAACATATTCCCAAAATGCAACATAAACACAACATCCCCAGTTGTAACAGGCCCCCTACCTAATTACTCATAACTTGACCCCAGTGTACCTCAGTGTCCCCCATCACCTGACAAACAGCCCAGGCCTCCTGCAGTACCCTCCCCTTTCAACTAGGAAAATAACGCCACCAATAGTGCAGCACACCAGCACCTGTTCCAGCGACACAAAAGGACCCCTTCCACAAACAGCAAACCTCTAGTGCACCCGCTCCCAAGGAAACCCCTCTGAAGTCCCCTCACACCAAAGAAAAAACCCCATACCAAAAAGAGGGTGGGAGGGAGGGAAAATGTTTAACACCCTAACCGTCCCTAGCCCGGCTGCTGTGTCCCTGCCACCGAAATGGTGGACAGTGACACAAAATGGCGGTACTTATAATCCCCCAAGCCCAACTGGCCCAAAAGAAGCCCAAGGAAGCCCAACCAGCCCACCCAGCCCAACAGCCTCTACGCTGTTATCCGGTGCCCCCCCTTCCCCCTCCTGGCCCCAAATATCCCCGGTGGGGGCAGGTCTCCCGCTGGTCAGCCGCCCCCCCCCCCAAATCCCCCTTGGAGACCACCAGTAGCGGGGGGGAAGCACCGACCACAGACACAAATTAAGGTGTGACAAAAGCCGCTTTATTGGAAGCAGGTGCACCCTAACATTTTCCGCCAACCTAGGCCTCTACCGAACAAAACTAAACCTCACTAAATATTCGAATGCCTAACAGTAAACACAACATCCCCAGTTGTAACAGGCCCCTACCTAATTACTGATAACTTGACCTCAGTGTACCTCAGTGTCCCCCATCATCTGACAAACAGCCCAGGCCTCCTGCAGTACCCTCCCCTTTCAACTAGGAAAACAACGCCACTCGAAAGCTGCTAGCGACTTTTGACCCCCCCATAGGATTCCACCCCCCTAGGATAACTGCGCACCCCCAAAGCCACATCCAGAGCCTCCTTCAACTGCACAACATACAACTCCATCCCGTACCGAGACAGGTGAACCCCGTCTTCCCTAAAAAAGTACACCGCCCCGTACCGAAGCTCAGGATGCTCCAACCTACCTATAGCTTCCCTGGCACAAAACGCCTTCATCTCCCTATTGATTTTTCCTCCTCGTCCTATCTATAGCCCCTGGGCGCTCCGCTCCTCTCCAAACCCTCCTGGGGATAAAATCAGACCAAATCACGTAGCAGCCTGACCATTGCCTCCGTATCTCCAACAGGTCCCTCTTCATTTGTTTAACCAGCGCCAAGCCCTTACACTGCACCAGGTCATTTTCTCCCAGATGAATAACCACCACATCCGGGCAAACACCCCCGCACCACATTATTCAACAAGGGCATCAACTCATGCCATAGAATTCCCCCCTTTCCCCACCAATGACATCGAAACAATCTGTCATCCAGCTCCAAGTTCAGTTTTCGGTGCCTGTCCCACTCAGCCCTTTCTGCCCTCTTGACAAAGGAGTGTCCCACAATGTAAATTTCCACCAAGGCCGCATCCGGCCCTGCCACATCACCTGCAAAGACACATATGTGAGAGGGCGAAAACAAACAGATCAATGCACCCCTTCTACCCCCCGCAACCTGATGTACGTCCGGTAGCAATCCGACTTCCACCGCCCCAGCCGCTTGATCTCCTCCTCCCCCAACCCCTCTGAGCCGCTTCCGTCGCCGCACCGATTCGAAAGGAATGCGTCCCAAAAGCCTTGGGGTCCTCACCCATCCACCGCAGGGCGTGCCGCAGAACCCACAGAGCCTGAGCCGCCATCACTCGACCTCCTTCCTGCCGACCGAAAACCTCCTCCCCCAACACGCTCTGGCCTTCCGCCAACCGCCGCCCCCACGCCATGGGGCACACCCCCTCCCGTCCCCCTGGGCCCAGCACCACCCATGTCCCCAACCCCCGCTGATCCATTTTTGAGGGACGCAAACGCACCGCCAGCTCCTGAACCCGTATGTCCACGTCCTCCCACAGAACTCCCGACCCCCCTTTCGGGCCCACCAACTCCGACACCCGGAACGCTCCAAAGAAAAGCCATGACATGAGTGTGGAAAACAAAACTGTCTCCCCCCTGTCCCTACACACCACCGGCAACGCGCAAAGCAGAAACTCAAGCAATGCCACCGTGATCGACCGCTGCTGACTCACCCCCGCTCCCCTCCCCCTCGCCCACCCCTCCAGCAATCGGGCCCCCAGCTATCCCGCCGACGGCGGATAACCCCACCACAGCTTCCCCATGAACGCCACCGCCGAGAGCTTACCTGCAATCGTCACCCGTGACAAACCCCTGTCCATCAAAGCCAACATGAACCTGACCACCTGCTCCTCCCTCAGCCACTGATCCCGCACCTTACCGCACCAGACCGAAGAAACTCCTCCCAAGCCTGAACGTACAGCTTCCACGTGGACGCGGCCGCCGACGCCCTTACCAGCTGAACGATCCGGCGTCTCCCACCGACCAAAGCTCCCTCGGAACCGGCGTCTTGTCCATCTCCGCCTCCGTGGCTAGCCCATGGAAACTCTGCCACTGTGAACGAGACAAAGCATCCGCAATGTCATTGTCCACCCCAGGGACGTGGCGAGCCTGAAACAGAATGTCGTTCTCCAAGCAGCGCAACACAAACACTCTCATCAGTTTCAAAACCTGCGGGTCCGTGGCCGACTGCCGGTTCACCACCTGCACCACTGACATATTCTCAACCCTGAACAAGACCCGCTTGTGTGCCAACTGCGGCGCCAACACCGTGACCGCCACAACCAACGGGAACAACTCCAAGAACGCGATACTACGGCCTCCCGCCTGCCAATGCGGCGGCCACTGCTCCGCGCATCAGCGCCCCACCCAATACAAACCGAAACCTCTAACTCCCGCCGCATCGGAATACAACGTGACGTCCCATTCCCAGTCCTCCGGCGGCACCACGGGAACGCCGTTGAACTGCCTCAGAAACGCCAACCACATCTGCAAGTCCTCCTTCGTCCCTGCCGACAACCGCAGATGGTGGTGCGGCAGGGTCAAACCCGACAACGCCAATCCCAGGCGCCTGCAGAAAGTCCGTCCCGCCCGCACCACGAGACACGCAAAGTTCAGATGGTCCAACAGGACTTGCACTTCTCGCACCGTCACCTTCCGCTTGTCGAGCATACCGCCAACCAAAGCCAACATTGCCGACCTCTTGTCCTACGGCAGGTGTGCTTCCATGGCTGCTGAATCGAGCTCTATACCAAGAAAGGACAACACCGTACTAGGACCGTGCGTCTTCTCCGGCGCTAGGGGAACCCCAAAGTCCACCATGAGGTCCATAAAACTGTCCAGCAGCCGCTGGCAGTCCGTCGAACCGATCCACCCCACCAGGAAGAAGTCATCCAGGTAGTGCGTCACCATCTCAGAGCCTGTGCGCCTGATAAAAGCCCACTGCAAAAAAGAACTGAACCGCTCAAACAGTGCGCAAGAAATTGAGCAGCCCATCAGCAGCGCCTTATCGACAAAAATGCCCCCGTCGAACCAAATCCCAAGTAACTGGTGATCCTCCGGGTGCACAGGGAGCAGGCGGAATGCTGATTTAATGTCACACTTCGCCATCATCGCGCCCATGCCAACCGCCGCCACAAGCCTCCGCACCACATCCACGGACGAATACGACACGGACGCGAGGTCAGCCAAAATGAAATCGTTCACCGACTCCTCCGGCCATGACAAGTGCTGTATGAGCCTGAACTGCCCCGGCTGCTTTTTGGGCACCACCCCAATCGGGGGATGATCAAACCCGGCAAAGGCGGCTCAGGGAATGGGCCCACCATTCGGCCCTCCTTCACCTCCTTAAGCAACTTCTCTCTTACCACACCCTTGTGCGCATTCACCGACTTCAGATTGTCCACCCAGCGCGCAATCCGAGGGTCCTCATAGCCCAACCTGAACCCCTCCCGGAAACCCCATCGCAACACGGCCGCATCATCCACCCGCGGATATGCCGCCAGCCAAGGCTCCATCCTCTCCAACTTAACCAGCGTACGAGCCTTTCCCCATGGCCCCTGCCCCCCCTCTTGTCCCCCCTCACCCCCTGCCCTGGGGCCCCCCACTCTGAGTTCCCCCCGCCGCGGACTGCTGCTCAGGCGGCCCCCCGACACCCCAGCAGCGTACCACTGGGTGCCTATGCTCGCATTTGGCGCACTCGTGCTGAAAACGGCACACCTGCCGGCCACACGCTCCCTTGTTAAAGTCCCAGAAGGCCCCGACTGTAGCCTGCCCTGCAGAGTCCCCCTGCCCCCCCCACCCCCCGGGTGGGGCGGGTCGAAAAGGGGGCGGCGCGAGTGGCAAACCGCTGGCCGTGTAGACGGTGCGACCAAACTTGGTCCCGCCCATCGTCTGCTGGTAAAAGTCAGCATCCAGCTCCCCCCACTATGCCTCCGAATCGGATGCCATTCTTGCCCGAAATTCCTCATCATAATGGTACCAGGCGTACCCCCCATACGTCACCTGAGCCCTCCGCACCACATCCATGTACTTGAACAACACGATGGAACGATCCGGATACTTTTCACAATATACGCTAGCGTATATCAGGAATGCCGCCGACCAATTATCGATCATCAGAGGCACCTTGGGGCGAAGCGTCAATTCCTGTTCCTCCTCTTTGGACCCCTCTTTCGACATCAACTCCCTGTGCAACAGTTTCAACATTTCTATGTACTCATCCTTCCATATTTTCTCTTTCGTGGCCAGCAACAAGTGAGCCCCTAGTGGCTTCGTTACCCCCATGTATGGGAGCTTGCGCACCGGCACCAGACAACTCTCCTCCCCCCCGACAGCGGGCTGCCCCGCCAACGTGCCACCCGACGCTGGCCCCCCCACTCGCCCCCGACCCAGCCCCGGACCCACCAGCCAGCGCCGCGCCACCCTCGTCCGTGCCGACCCCCATGTCCTTGACACAATGGCCTTTCACCAGCCGCCCCCCATCCTCCCCACCAGCATCCGTCCCCACCGACACCTGCACTCAGCACCGCTTGCCCGCACCACTCCCCGCTCCGTCCCCAACCTTACCTGGCGTCAAGGTTGTCGTCCGCGCCTGGTCCCACCGCCTAACCAGTGGAGCTGAGGGGGCCGTAACACACTGTCAACAAGATTACTCGTCCCTCCCTCCCCCTCCCTAATCTCCCCCTCCTCCTCCAACCCCCCACACCAACATCCATCGCCTCCCGGCCGCCCCCAGGGGCTCCTGCCGGCTCAACCCGCTTCTCCCTACACACCCTCATCAGATCAACCAAATCCACACTCTCCCCCCGCACTGCAGCTGAGAAAGAAGTAGAACTTGCTTCTGCCGCGCCGAAGCGCACCCCCCTACCCCCGACGGCTGTCGCGACCCTTCAGGGGGGGCGGCGGGGCCTCATCCCTCCGCCGTCCTATGTGCTCCCCTGCCAGGTCCCACATTGGAGCACGACCGCCCATACTAGGCAGAGCCGGCCCATCCCCTCGGTGGACTGGAGCCGCATGCTGCTCACCCGAGCGCCACACCATCAGCTCCTGCCAAGGAAAACAAGTGGAGTCCAGCATGCCGGGGGAAAAATGTGCCCCCTCTGCCCCCCACACGCTACCCCCCCAGCCCCGCTGTGCACCCCTCCCCCACCCAGCGGAGTGTCACCCTGCCTCGTGGGCGCCCCAGCCCCCATCCGCGCCCCCCGCATCTGGTCTGTTGAAGCAAATAACTACAGATGTGCAGGGTCGGCTATTCAGCCACTCGGCCATTTCTCTAATAGGCTGCATGGTAGGGGGCGGCTTCCAGAGCAGGATGGATTGCCAGGACTCAACCATTCACCAGCCATCCATCTCACAGACTCACTTAACCACCTTTCACAAAAATACAAAGCACGCCCACACACATAATTTCTGCAAAGCCCATTCCTAAAATACTGTACAGCTCCCGATAACCCAACAAGCAATACAAACAAACTGAAACTGCATATTCTTGTAAGTATGAAGACATCTTCTTTGCTCTAGCTCACGAGTCATGACCTTTGACTCTTCCCAGCAACAGCTCAACCCCTTTAACATTACAGTGTGGTTAATTTCCCTAACTTGCCCATCTAACATCATCACCGCATTTTACAATAGCAGCACCTCCTCGATAGAATTATCACCCTTCACTCCCCTGGAAAGCGTTATCCAAAAGTAACTACTTCTCAAAATCTTTGCTTCTCCCACACCCTCAACAACATCATACTGCTGCTTATTCAATGCTAACCTCTAACATAGACTCTTCTAATTAATTCACCTCTTCAAAAACACCCCTGGTATTGCATTTTCCCTTCCAGGAGCACAGACCCAGTGATGGCATGCAGTAATAACATTTGCCCTGTCAAGGATGATTGACCAGACTGCATTGATGCTTTCATTTATACATTCCTTTTATCACTCATTTTATTTAAATTACCTTTCCCCACAGCCACATGCAATTTATATTTAATGATCTCACACTACACACTCAGTATCATGAAAACACCTGCTACATTCAAGCCAATGAAAATTATTAACTCAAAGTTTTATTCTAATCAGAATATGAATCAATAATGTTTTAATTAAAAACATTTACCACTGCTCATTCAAAACAACCAATAGTTTAATTTAGCCTATCACTAAAATGTACTGCTAAGCTAGCATAAAATCAGATCCTTGCTCTACACTGCATTAGAATATTGAATAATGCATATCAATTATACTTTTAGATTTCCACCACGCAAAAATTATTAGTTGATTATCACCCAGGGAATCACTTGTCCTGTAGAGTAATATCGCCTAACCAAGATTCAGCTCCCAGGCCAGGGAGGAAGAGGCTTCCGCCAAAATGGTAATTAAGTATTTGGCCATGAATACTTTCCCTCTCTCTGATTGGATACTTTAAGGTTCTTGGTACAACCTTCCCGAACTTGTTGAGACTGCTGCTACCTTATGTGAGTACAGAATATGGTTATTGTCTTGGGAATGGTTGTTTCTCAGCTGAATGTTAATTTAACACTGTACCTTAATGTTGTGTGTAGGTGAGAGTTATGAAATGGATGTTCAAGTGTGAGTCACAAATGTGTCCATCTGACGTTCATAATGTGTCATGTCTTCTGGAATTGTTCTTTTCAGATGATGTCCCAATGGGTTCCCTTTAAAACGTGAATAGCACATAAATTCCTTTGGAAATCATATCTGAGTGTCCTGGAAAATCAGTGAATCTAATAATAATAATGGTTCCCTCCCTGTCTCCTGGCGGTGTAAACACCCACAAATCCACCTCAAGATTCTAATACTCCTTATCAAAATACAATTGTTTTGAACGCTTACTATGCAATTGTCATAGGCCTTCACGAAGTAGCAGTTAATTGACTAGATATTATCACAATTTCACACTTGGCAGCATTTTGTTTAGGTGCCTACGGCCCCATAACCACTGGTCTTTCAGTGGCACTGCTGTTTACAAATGTCCTATTACTTACGGGTAATCTTCATTATTCCTGGTCCCGTTTTCCTCGTCCCATTCCTTAACTAATTGGAGATGACCATCTCCACCACAGAAATAAAGAAAAGGAGCATGCTGGGATACCCAACCCACTCCCACTGTGAGTACATAAGCAGTACCAGCCCAGCATGCAGCCTGAAAATAACAAGCCAACAACCGGAAGGCCGGTCACCAGGGAGGGAGGGAGTGGTGTAAGGAATGGGACAAGGACAACGGGACCAGGAGTAATGAAGATTACCGGTAAGTAATAGGACATTACCCCTGGTCCCTCCTGTCCTCGTCCCATTTCTTAACTAATTGGAGAACACCAAAGCAGAGAATCTGGCCTTCCGGAACCCCACCAACGCCAAGAGCACCAAACCGAAAAACAGACCCCCACAGGAGCAAAAGGAGTCCACAAGAAGAAGAAAAATGCCGGTAGCGGCATACAACCAAGCATGCCCCCCAACCCAGCGGACATAGCCAAGACCCCAAAACCAGCTGGGGAAAACTAGAGACTAAACACAACAACCCTCCCCAAGGCAAACCAGAAGGCGCCACACACGCAGAGCCAAGCCCAAAAGGAGCAACCAGAGGGGCTAAAACCAAGGCCCCCTCTCCACCCCCCCCGAATGACCAAAGGAAGTCCAGAAGAAGCTGGTGCGTCCCACCGGAGAAACTGAGCCAGAAAGGGCAACCAACCAGGGAGAAATTCCCAAGGGTGAAGGTCACGGACCCAGGCACCACCAGGCAGCCACCCAACCAGGGACCAAACAGGCCAACCCAGCTCTATGGCCAAGAGCTGAGGAGAACTGACCACACAGGGCGGCAGGGCCGAAGGCCTAGGAAGGAACAAAACAGAGACAAGACACGACCAACCACAGGACCACCCCAACACACCAGGGGAAGCCCCCAGCAGAGCCACAAAGAGGGCAGAAACTGACAAGCAAACAGGCACCCACCCAGAGGAACAGCCAGGAGAGAAGGGGCAGAGAACCCAAGCAAGGCCCCCCCATCCGACAACAGCAGCAATAGGGAACACGGAGGCCGAAAACCCACAGAAGGACCATGCCACAGGGCAGAACTGACCAACGGCCAACCTCAGCCGAGAAACCGAAGAGCCGCAGAAACCAAATGTCACCCCACTGGGAGAAGAACCTGGGGCACAAGAAATGGCCAGGCCCGAGGTACACCCACATAGCAGGAGAGACCGGGACAAGAAGCCCATCAATTCACCCAAGGGAGGCCAGGGAGAACAAAGAAGCACAACCCTAAGCAGACCCGGCAAAAACCAGGAACAACCAAGAAAGACAACAGAGGCCCCACACAGAACCGGGGAAACCAAAACCCCAGAACCGGAAAGGAGGAAACACCGCCAACCAAGATCCGACCAACCGCCAGGAGGAGAAAGGGGGACACCAAGGAACCACCGAAAGCGAACCCCAAGAGGCAGAAGGGCAAAACAGGAAAGACCAACAAGGAGGCCAAAAGCCCAACCCCCAAAAAGCCAGCCAGGGAACCGGCAGGTCAGCCACCCAGGAGGCACACAACCCAGCGCCACCAGGACCCGGAAAGAGAGGCAAAAAGAACCTCCAACCAAGAAGGGGCACCGGGAAAAGCACAGAAGCCAACCACAGCCAGGCCATCCAGAGAGCGGAGAATCAGAGGGAGGGAGCTCAGCAGCCCACACAATGGACCCAGAGCCACAGTCAGCTGAAGGGAGCGACACAGGAAAGGACAGAAGACCAGCCCAGGACCGCGACAAAGCCCAAGAGAATGAGCGGCCAGGAAAGGACCCAAGCAGGGACCAAAAGAGGACCCTAAGCAAACAAGGGACCCACAGCACAAAGCCCGACACAACCAAGCCGAGAGGCGCACCAGGGACTCAAACGCAGAAGTGAACGGGAGGCCAAACACAGGAACTGCAAGGGCAAACCCAACAGAAGCAGAACCCAGGCAACAAGAGCACACGGGAAAAAGGCACCAAAAACCACATGAGAGGAGCCTGGAGAAGCCAAAGGCATACCATCCAACAGGGGAGCGAGAACAGACCCAAACAAGGGGAGAAGGAATACCCCAGAGCCAATAAGAGAGCAAGGGTCACATATACCACAGGCCAAAACAGCCCACGTGGGAGCACAGGCCCAACGACAGGCCCCCAAAGGGAAAAAATCCAGAGCCCCAGACCCGAGGCAAAGCCAACCGCAACCCCGAAACGGAACGAGAGGAGCGGAAAGCAACAAAGCAGCCCACGCCTCAGAGGAGGCCGATACCCAACACCCACAAGCAGGGAAAGGGCACAGCAGACAGGGCAGGGCACAGGAGCCAGGCACCCGAAGAACAAGGGGCCACCCAAGGCAGAGGCCAATGAAGACAAACAACACCCAGCAACAACAGGAGGCAAAAGAAGCTTCAGGCGAGAAGGCAAGCCCAACAACCCAACACCCAACACCAGTCAGAAACCACCAGGGCCCCGACGAGCACTGCCCCAGAGCCAACAGCCAACAAAGCCAATGAGGTCCAACTAAAACCGAGGAAGGACACAACAGCCCCCCCCATGGAAACAAGGGGGAGGACCCAGCGAACCCGCGGAAGGCAGACACCCCAAGCACGGGGCAACCAAAAGCACCCGGAAGGACGCAAGAAGCGCCCAAGAGCGAAAAACCGCATGCAGGCAGACACCCAGACAGGCACGCACCAGGCCCGAACCCACAGAAGGGCAGGAACCAATAGGCGGAAGGGCCAGAAGCAGCCAAAGGAAGCCCAAGAACAGCAAGGCACCAGGGACAAGCAGCAAAATAAAGTTCCTGTATGCGTAGGAAGTCCAAACGTAAGGGATCCGCACGTGTCGCGGCGAGCTTTATTTTGCTTTATTACATGAGACAGCAAACACCCACTGCGGATTTTAATTTTCTGAGACTCCAAATACCAGAGGCCCAAGCGGGAAGAACACGCCCTGGAGGCGTGACTCCTCAATAAAACACAGGTGTTCTCAGCTCAGTTTGCTGTTCGTCTCTTTTGTAGCAGGGGCTTGTGATCAAGAATAGTAATTCGAAACGCGTAAAGCCTGCTTACTCCGGATGTCAGCTCTGAATACCAGCAGCCTGTGGTCCTCACTGCAACAAGTGCTTTCCCGAGGGGCGCTCCCACAAGGGCAACCTTTTTTTGTGGCATGAATAGCGGCTGTGTCCAGTCGCGGGAGCTGCTCGCCGCGACACGTGCGGATCCCTAGCGTTTGGACTTCCTACGCATACAGGAATGGAAAGGTACTAAATGTGAGTGACTGCCAAACATACAGTGACTGTTGAACTTCGGGTGCTGTTGTCAATCCACTTGGAACTTTATTTTGCTTTATTACATGAGACAGCAAACACCCACTGCGGATTTTAATTTTCTGAGACTCCAAATACCAGAGGCCCAAGCGGGAAGAACACGCCCTGGAGGCGTGACTCCTCAATAAAACACAGGTGTTCTCAGCTCAGTTTGCTGTTCGTCTCTTTTGTAGCAGGGGTTTGTGATCAAGAATAGTAATTCGAAACGCGTAAAGCCTGCTTACTCCGGATGTCAGCTCTGAATACCAGCAGCCTGTGGTCCTCACTGCAACAAGTGCTTTCCCGAGGGGCGCTCCCACAAGGGCAACCTTTTTTTGTGGCATGAATAGCGGCTGTGTCCAGTCGCGGGAGCTGCTCGCCGCGACACGTGCGGATCCCTAGCGTTTGGACTTCCTACGCATACAGGAATGGAAAGGCACTAAATGTGAGTGACTGCCAAACATACAGTGACTGTTGAACTTCGGGTGCTGTTGTCAATCCACTTGGAACTTTATTTTGCTTTATTACATGAGACAGCAAACACCCACTGCGGATTTTAATTTTCTGAGACTCCAAATACCAGAGGCCCAAGCGGGAAGAACACGCCCTGGAGGCGTGACTCCTCAATAAAACACAGGTGTTCTCAGCTCAGTTTGCTGTTCGTCTCTTTTGTAGCAGGGGCTTGTGATCAAGAATAGTAATTCGAAACGCGTAAAGCCTGCTTACTCCGGATGTCAGCTCTGAATACCAGCAGCCTGTGGTCCTCACTGCAACAAGTACTTTCCCGAGGGGCGCTCCCACAAGGGCAACCTTTTTTTGTGGCATATATATATATATATATATATATATATATATATATATATAATATATATATATAATATATATATATATATATATATATATATATATATATATATATTTATACATATTACCTACTGGCGGTCGCCAGTAGGTATATATAGTTAGGATTTTTTCCCTATGGGATTTTTGAAAATTCTATGTCTAATAACTTTGGCGTTTGTGGACGGAATTGGCTGAAATTTTCAGGAAAATGGCACATTTTGTTTCTGAGCAGCCCCTGAAAATTTTGGGGGGGTTCGTCAAGGGGGGGCCGATAAAAAAGGGGGGTCCCAAAACGCGTTTTTCCCATGTTAATTTCCATAGGGCGGTTGGCCTCACTTTTAGCCCGAACGGCTGAATGGATTTGCACGAAACTTGGCAAAATTGTAGGGACTGGTAGCCCGAT
Source organism: Lissotriton helveticus (assembly GCF_964261635.1). Taxonomy (NCBI): domain Eukaryota; kingdom Metazoa; phylum Chordata; class Amphibia; order Caudata; family Salamandridae; genus Lissotriton; species Lissotriton helveticus. Next base: position 927,609,135 of record NC_136057.1, read on the forward strand.
GTGCCTTTTGTAGGTCTCAATATATGTGCTCCAGTGGATTTTGAGAAATTAACGTTTAAAAAAAGATATATATCTGTAACAGCGGACTGGGCAGCGGCCCAGGACGCGTACTTTTCGCGCAACGGAGCTTTGTGAAGCGAAGCTGATTGGTTCTCCGGCGTCTGTCAACATTCCAAACAGTCCGTAGCGGCCGCCATCTTGTCTCTCGGTAGGATCGAGAGACAAGAGGAGGTCAAAACAAAGGGGGAAATAACTATAAGGGGGCATAGTAGATCCTCGCTGACCCCCTAGGTTTGATGTGGAGGTTTTAAAAGGGCCCCGCGGGGCAAAAAAAAAAATAATAATAATAATCGAACGGCTGAATGGATTTGCACGAAACTTGGCAAAATATTAGGGACTGGTAGCCCGATGTGCCTTTGCTAGGTCTCAATATATGTGCTCCAGTGGATTTTGAGAAATTAACGTTCAAAAAAAGATATATATCTGTAACAGCGCTCCGCTTCGCGTAACGGAGGTTTGCGAAGCTGATTGGTCATTCTGTCACTGGGCTATAGTTGGGCTACATCTGGCTGATATTTGGGCTACATTTGTTTTTTTGTGTGTCTGGCGGCCATCTTTGGGCTACATTGGGCTACATTGGGCTACATTTGGGCTCCAACATATATATAGGCCAATGTAGCCCAATATATATTTTTCAAAGTTAATTTTCGTAAAAACCACTGGAGCATATATCTTGAGACATAGCAAAGGCACATCGGGCTACCAGTCCCTACAATTTTGCCAAGTTTCGTGGAAATCCATTCAGCCGTTCGAGCTAAAAGTGAGTCCAACCGCCCTATGGAAATGAAGGAAATGAATGTGTAATTTGTAATTAGCAAATAGCTCATCGCAAACTAGGAATGGTAAAGAATCGCTATTTATTCCTTAAAGTTCGCTATTTAGGAAACGCAAAAAACTTTGATGATACATATGGCGGTTCATCTCTAACAAGATAAGAAACATAGGGATACATTTATGATGACTGGCGCATCACCAGGGATGTGTTAGTCATTCTGTGCCGCTGTTCCGTCACCTATGGTGTGCTGCATTTACAATGCGGCGCATCATGGGGCAAAAACAGCACAGATGCGTGATGTATCTGTGCCGTAAAGGTGGCGCATTGCTGGAGTTGTATCGCAAGTGTGATGAAGCTCCAGCAAGGGTCGGGGGTGCCCCTGTCGCAGGGTTTCTGTTCTCACACAGAACTGTGGACAGAGGATTGGAACCTCGGCGAATTAGGGTGTCCCAAAACTCACGTTAGTAATCAAAAACTCCTTAGCAAGCTAGGTACAGTGTCACATTGGATATAACAAACTCTCAATGTTTAGACAATCCAGAATATGAACTTATAGTACCTCAGGATACGTGGAACTCATGAACAGTCGGTCGTTATATATTTCTTAGAAACCAGAACATGGAGTTAAGAAGAACACATGTGTATTTGAAATGTTTATTTACTAATGCCGTCTTCACAGGCGTAGTATCTTAGATAATACAAGTACACATATTATCAGTAGCAAAATTACCAGCATAGTTACTAGTACATAAAAAGCGAATGGTGATAGTATGTTAACATGCTGTAAATGAATAAGAGTTAGCAACACTTATAAGCAGCCGCGGGCCGTGGAGGGAGTTACGGTGGGGCAGGGAGGCGGGGAGGGGGAGGGGCAAGGTAGAGAGGGCTCCACCCTGCTTCTCCCCCTCCCCGCCTCCCTGCCTCACCGTAACTCCCTCCACGGCCCGCGGCTGCTTATATCTCACCCTCCCTAATACACATATTATATTATTTGCTAAGAAGGTCTCTTTGTGTTGGTTTAGGGCGTGCCCATACTTTAGTGTCTTAGATTTGAAGGAATCACATCAGCATACACCAGCTCTCTCTTCATGTGAGCCGCATCAACTGTTGTGTATGTGTGTTCGGCAAAGCAATATAAAACCCGCCTCATGCCCAGAATTGGCAGAAGTTGCACTTATGTTATGAGTATGAAGTCGTGGAGATCAGACCTCATAACAATTCTGTATCGTGTTGTTCTTGAAACTTTAGCACTCGCTGTACAGATATAGTTTAACAAGCAAAGCAGATAGTAGAGCAATAACATATTATTCTCATGTAAACCACGATGAACTACTAGGTGGAAAGCTAAAGCAACAACTAAGTGTCGTGTGCAGAAGTTGCAAAAAAGGAAAAATGGCGTTTAAACCGGTAATGAGCCCATGCTAACTTAACACGGTGTAAAGATATCCAGGACCTAGATGACACCTCCCCATGATCCGGAAACGAACTGAATAAGATAATAGAAGTGCCATCTCATGAGAGCAGATTGCAAGTTTATATGTGGACGGTCCGCAAGGTAAAGCATTAAAAACTAGGAAAATTTAATGCTAAAGAAAAATAGAACAGCCAAGTACTTTATCGAGTCTTAAGCCAATAGGCAAGGTAAATAATAAAAACTTGACAAATAAGTCAATGAATTGTCAATGAAATGCTAGTACTCAGCATATCAAACATGAAAAAGGTCTATGACATAACTGTGTATGCAAAATAAGCTGCAACAGCCTCCAATAGGAAGTCACCGTCTTCATCCGAAAACAGTTCAGCCATCCAATTTAAAAGCGGAAAAGAACATACGTGCTCTCCCAGCACCGGATCCTCTATCACCATCAGAGGACAGCTCGGTGGGTTTTCAAGAAAGCTCTGTTCCAAGAAAGACTGTGCTGCCGCCAGTAAATTCCAGGGACCAAGTAGTCCATGCATCAATGCCACAGCCATAATCCTTTCGCCAGGACAAACCAACTCGTGAGTAATGATAGGAGTCATCAGCTGATTAAAGTCGACGTCAGGAGAAACCGGTCCGCAGAGACACAAATCAATGGCCCAATCGAAATCACAGGTCAGGCAGTGAAATACAGGCTGTACACAGGTGAAGTAGGAGAATCGAAAAGATAATCCATATGCCGTGCTTAATATCGCCAACGGCATTGTGCCATAATATTCTAGCATGCGATTGCGGAACAGTGTCAGCAGCTGCAGGGTGGGAGGTTGCATAGGAGGGACATCCATATTTAAAAATGTAAAAAAGCACAAGAGCGTCCGCTGGTAATGCAAGTAAAAATGCCAATCCACGAACCAGAGTGGAGAAAATAGAATGAAAGGAAGCAGGGATGAGTCCAAAGATTTTCTCAAATGAAGTCACGAGACCACTGGTAACAACTTTTAAAAAGTGCGCCAGGGACTTTGCGGAGGATGCGTTAAAGATAGTCGGAACCATCTTGCTGAATTTGAAAGGCAAATCTGAATTGAAAAGTGTGTGCACCTCTGTACGGGTGTTCGCTATGTGAAGCACGAAAGTTTCACGGGCCGAACTCAAGGCCACCTCTCTCTGAGACAAAAGAGCTCTTATTCTTGCCATGCCGTTGAAATCTGTCCCAAGGTTGGTATTTGTGGCCAGATTGTAAACTCCCTATGTTCATGTGTGGGAGGAAATAGAACATTTCTGCAGCAAATAACCCGTTCACTTACTGTTACGATAAAAGGAATACTTTTAATTAACTCAGAACAATCTTCATTATTGAGCATCAAATAACTACCATTTGCCAACAACTTGAACGTGGGGATGATAGCAGGAACTGGCGTGCCTTGCAACACGCAAGCCATATTTGGTCGGTGTTTGTTGCATGAACCGTGTAACTGTATGTGCCTACACATTAGTGAATGATCTGGCGTCTCAGTGCATTCCTCTCCATTCAGATAAACTTCTTGATCATCTTTGAAACATCTGTATGTGTATGGAAGCGACCAGACCTCATGAAGAAAAGCACTACCTAAAGGTTCATAACGACCTATTGGTATATATTTCATACAATTTGAAAACTTATATAAAGCAAAAGGCAGCGTTATTAAACCGTGGATAAGGCACGTTGCCAAAAAACCCGCAATCCTCTGCTGATGATGTCACTGAGCATGTCATGAATGATGTAATATGTGACATCATCAGCAGTGGATTACGGGTAATAGTATCTCTAGTTTACTCCCCTATAGCTGTCTTTCTTTTAACATAAGTGTCTGTTTCCTTCCCTTATACTTACTGTTTTTGGTTCGCTTCCGGTTCGCGTACCGGGGAGCGAACTGGGAAGCGAACTAAGAGAAATAGAGGTTGGCACAGTTCCAAATATTGTACCAATTTTTTAATAACGGGGAGGTAGTTCTGAAAAGAACTTTTTTTTTTATTTTTCAGAACATTGTTTTACTTTTTTTGAATTTTTCTGAACAGTTTTATATTTTTTTGGGTTTTTCTTGGAGGGGGCAATGAAAACGATTCATTGTAAAGGGCTCAACAGGAGCAACAAAACAAAAAAAAGAAGTATTTATTATTTTGGGCGTTTCGTACAAACTTGCATATGATAGTCAATAGCTCTGTTGATCAGAGTGATGCTTTTTTCTCCGTAGGAAATGAATCCATCGCAAAATACGCAGATGTGTTTTACATCACCAAATCTCATTTGTATATTTGGCACCATCTCCCTGCCCTCTGGTCCCGTTACTTCCGGTACAACAGATCTTCTGGCCATAATAGGGAGGTTATCTAGGTCGTTCCGAAACTGTGCAGCACTGTAGTTGTTAGGATGCCACCTAGTCATATGGCGATGCATTGTGTAGTTTCCGAAACTGTATTTTTTGTCGGTCCCTCTGGACAGTCTATCTTGACATATAAGGCAAGTTACGTATCTTGCATTTACTTTTTTCTGACCTTTGGGAATTTTTAAAAATTGCCAAATGAAGTTTTCTTTCCGGTGAGACGTCCTGGGCTGCTCAGGCAAAAACTGCCTCTCTTCGTGCTCGTCCTCCTGTTCCTCTTCTTCCTCTTCTTGTTGAATTATAACTTGAGCAGGTGGTCCACTCTTCCTTGGATGTGGTGGAGGTGGTGGGGAAGCACCAGCTGAAGCTACTAAAGAAGCCATTGCTCAGTGATCACAAAGGGTCTTTCTCTCACAATGATGAAAGTCAGAGTGAGGAAAGAAGGAGGGATTTTCATCATTTGGGAAAAACAAGAGTTCTCAACCAATCAAAAGTGTTCATTTTAGATTATATGACCTAGTCTTACATCATTAGGAAACCAAAAGTGAAATGAACCAATGAAAAGTGTTATTACCAAGTCACATGACTTGCTGTGTTTACGTTAAGCGCTTTGCAGGGCCTCCCGGTTTGCTTCCAGAAACCTGCGCTTTGCGACTCGCTTCGCGTACCAGTTCGCTAACGTTGTACGTCATATGACGTATCACGCGACAACGTGAAACGTCATGCGGACGGGAGGCGTCACGATGTTGTTTTCTAACGCGGCACTTGCGGTAAAGAAACGTTTACCGGCTCGCGGTCTATTTCGCGGCATCAAGGTCAGCTAACGGGAAGCTTCCCGATTCGCGAAGCGGGAACGAAGAAAAAAAAATATTTAAAAAAAAAATTATTCATAAACATATAAAATATATTTTTGGATTTAAAGAAGAATACATTTTACAGCTACAGATATTAGCTGTTAAAAAACCAATGAAATTCACAGAAAAAACCATAGGTTATAGACCATATATAGTTAGGAATTAGCATTTACAAAACCTTGAAAATTCACTGAAAAAACCATAGGTTATAGACCATATATAGTTAGGAATTAGCATTTAGAAAACCATATTTTACTCACACAAAACCATTGAAATTCCATATATAGTTAGTTGCACTAACTATATATCGCGCACCCGCAATCCACTGCTGATGATGTCACATATTACATCATTCATGACATGGTCAGTGACATCACTGATGACATCACTGATGACATCTCAAATGACATCACTGATGACATCACTGATGACATCTCAAATGACATCACTGATGACATCATGACACACCAATACCAGTTACTACATAAGCACTCACTGATTCCTACGTCTACACACACATTCACTCATTCACCCATACAATCACTCATACATACAGTCACTTATTATTACAACACTATCATATGCACTCATACACCTATGCAGACAGTCACACACTGCCACTCATCCATGGAGTTACTCACACACCAAGCCAGTCCTGTAAAGAATCAATCACACTTCCATTTCTTCATCTATACAGTTAAACACAGAACACCATACTTCAGTGACATCACTGATGACATCACTAATGACATCTGAAATGACATCACTGATGACATCTCAAATGACATCACTGATGACATCATGACACACCAATACCAGTTACTACATACACACTCACTGATTCGTACGTCTACACACACATTCACTCATTCACCCATACAATTACTCATACATACAGTCACTTATTATTACAACACTATCATATGCACTCATACACCTAGTCAGTCCTGTGAAGAATCAATCACACTTCGATTTCCTCATCTATAGTTAAACACAGAACACCATACTTTTCACACATATACTAACACATACTTACTCTCTTATACAATCACTGATACAAGTACACATTGATATGCACAGAGTCACACACCTCCCAGCCAGCCACACACACACTCAGTCTTCCATACATCCAGTCATTCTTCAATATGTAAAACGTATTTAGACTTTACAAAAACACACAGACACTAGATGATGTCATCAGTGATGTCATTTGAGATGTCATCAGTGATGTCATCAGTGATGTCACTGACCATGTCATGAATGATGTAATATGTGACATCATCAGCAGTGGATTGCGGGTGCGCGATATATAGTTAGTGCAACTAACTATATATGGAATTTCAATGGTTTTGTGTGAGTAAAATATGGTTTTCTAAATGCTAATTCCTAACTATATATGGTCTATAACCTATGGTTTTTTCAGTGAATTTTCAAGGTTTTGTAAATGCTAATTCCTAACTATATATGGTCTATAACCTATGGTTTTTTCTGTGAATATATATATATATCAGATTAAATATGACATGCAATATTAGTTAATGATATTAAACATTTGATATATATTTATATATTTATATATTTATAATATATATATATATATATCAAATGTTTCTTTTTTGCATAATTTATGCATCACTCTATGCCTGAAAGGGTTTTGTTTTGACTTAATACTGGGTGCTCCCTTGTGTCTGGACAAAGCTATACCTCTCTGAAGAGCTCTAATTAGAGCGAAACACTGTGTCAGGGGTTGCTTTTATTCATTTCAGGTTGGCTTGAGTTGGTATTTTACCAATTCAAAGCTGTAATAGTGTGCCTGGAGTGATAAATGGCTTTTGTTATTTTACAGCTCGGCAAGGACAGCACTATACTAGTCCTATGCTTAAACATTTTCCTGTATAAATGGCAATAGACTTTGTCATTTTCTATCTCGGCGTGGATAGCACTGTGCTAATCCTATGCTTAAAAACTTTGATAGAAAAACAGACATTTGAGGTGAGCAGATCTAGAGTGTCGCTGGTGTTGAGAGTGCTCTAACAGGAGCTGCTTTCCACCTAAACTGAGAACTACCCAGAGTTCTCTCCTTCTTTTTTGCATAATTTATGCGTCATTCTATGCCTGAAAGGGTTTTGTTTTTATATATATATATATATATATATATATATATATATATATATATATATATATATATATATATATATATATATATATATATATATATATATTATCTTGTGGCGGTCGCCAGTAGGTAGTTATAGTTAGGATTGATTTCCATAGGGAAATCGCAACATTCTATTTGGAATAACTTTGGCGCCTGTTGAGGAATCAGCCTGAATTTTTCAGCAACGTTGCCTCGCGGCTCTCCGCTCCTTCCCTGAAAGTTTGGGGGGGGGGATTCGTCAAGCGGGGGCCGAGATAAAAGGGGGGTCCTAAAACGTGTTTTCCCCATGTTAATTTCCATAGGGCGGTCTGTCGCACTTTTAGCTCGAACGGCTGAATGGATTTTCACCAAACTTGGCAAAATTGTAGGGACTGGTAGCCCAATGTGCCTTTGCTATGTCTCAAGATATGTGCTCCAGAGGATTTTGAGTAATTTAGGTTCAAAAAAATTTATATATCTATAGCCGGGCACCGGGGAGCGCTCCGGGCGTGCCACGCGACTTGCGCACGGCAAGCTGATTGCTTCTGGGTGTCTGTAAACATTCGAAACAGTCCGCAGCGGCCGCCATCTTGTGTCTCGGTAGGATTGAGACACAAGAGGTGGCAAAAATCAAAGGGGGAAATGAGTAAAAGGGGGCAGGGTACACCCCCCCGACCCCCTAGGTTTGATGTGGGGGCCATAAAAGGGTCCCGCGGGACAAAAAAAAATTTCATTTTTTTTCGATTTTCGCCGGGGGAGCGCCAGGTACGCGCACCGGGGAGCATACCGGGGAGCGTACTTTGGTGAAAAATAGTGAAAATAATCGTGTAAAATAATCATTTTGAGTGATTACAGGTAGGGTATCTCTGAAAAGAGCTTTTGGGTTCTGTGGCTGTTTTAGGTACCTACAAGTACGTCCCACACACACCCACACGCACACAACCCCACACCCCCACACCCACACACTCCCCACACACACCTCACACACGCACACCTCCACCCACACCCAAACACGCAACACCCCCACACCAACACCTTACACATCCACACCCACACATCCCACACACCCACACACACACACACACACCTCACCCCCCCAACACACACACGCACACACAGATACCTCACAGACACACCCCACACATCCCACACACACACCTCCCCCCCACACACACACACACCTCACAGACACACAGACACATCCCACACATACACACACATCCTACACACATACCCCCCACACCCACACACACCTCACACACCCACACTCCCACCTACACCCCACACACCCACACCCCACACACACCTTACACACCCACATCCCCACCCACACCCACATACCCCACACACCTATAAACCTCATCCCCCCCAGACACACACACACACACGTGAAAGGGCCTGCATCAGTCTTACACCTGCTGTGAAACAGGTGCAAGATTTGGACGCAACAGCGTCATAAAAGTGACGTAGTGATATCTCACAGATTTTACTGCGTCACCTCTACGACCCTTTCCTGCGTCAATACGTCCATTTTGCATACATTACACATGACATAGGTATAATGTGGTGCAGGGGTTTACAAAGTGACGCATCTACCTAAATGCATCACTTTGTAAATATGACTGAATAAGGTGCATTTTTAACAGTACTGGTGCGTCACAAAAAGTGACGCACCGGTGGCGTAAAAGTGACGTATGGCCTCATAAATGAGGCCTTCAGTCTTCTACTCATGCGTGATATTAAATATATGACGTATTATGTCGCAAGTACTTTTAGATACGTCAGTATTTCAGACGTATCTGTAAGCGCAAAAGTGATGCATTGCTGGAGAGTGTCACAAAAATGATGCAACTCCAGCAATGCATCTTTTCTTACCCTTCCACACCCCCATTCCTTTTCTACATTTTGTTTGAATAACCACATTCCCCATGTTCACTCTCCTTCTCCTTACTTTCGTTACCAACACTCACCTTCTTTCAGTCCCCCTACTTCACTTCCTTTCTGCTCTCATACTTTTCTGTTCTTTCTTACTCATTTTCCTTTCATTTATCAATGCACTCCACTTCACTTACTCTTTTTCATTTTTTTAAGAATATAGCTCTTTGATGAGAATTGGAGGTAGTTCTGAAAAGAACTTTTTTTTCTTCTTCTTCTTTCTTTTTTTTTAGAACTACAACAAAAACAGGGAATGGAAACTGCTCATCAGGAGCAAAAAAAAAAAAAGAAAATTAGGGCTGGTAACGGCAGTGATGGTTCTCCAATGCTCGAACCATGAGCAGAACACTTTGCTCCCCACAGGAAAGTAGCTGATCACAGTATCTGCATTTAAGGGCACCTTTGTTAAATGCAGGCTGAATGTTCTGAACCTGCTCCTGTGATCTCCCCCTCACCGATGGTGTTCGTCCTCCGGTTGATGTAGAGGCCCCATCACTGGGAACCTTTTGTGCCAGAGCCCTGAGACTTTCTCGGGCAAAATTCTGGGGGTGCCTTCTCTCCACATGGCGAATCATTGTGGAGTTCCCAAAAGAATATTTTTTATTGGGGTTACCCCGTGACAGGACTGTGTGACAGATCCTGCACTCCACTTTTGGAGCATTTACCTTTTTTTGACCAGCAGGTATGGAAAAAAAATTCCAGATGAAATGTTCTTTTATTTTTGGCTGAGGAGGCTCTTCATTGATGAATTCTTCGGAGTCATCTTCACTGCTGTATGGTCTAGCAGCCATGATAATTGAAGATATCTAACAAAGAACCAAGAGCAAAACAGGCAGGTCTTTCAGTCACAAAAGTGAAAGAAGAAGTGAAGGAAATGGGTGGGGATTTCATTCTTTATAAAACAAAACTGTTAGCAACCAATCAAAAGTGTTATTTTCAGGTCACATGACCCGACGCGCTTACGCTACGCGCCCCAGGGCGCGCCCGTAGTCGCGCTCCGGGGCGCTCCCGCGGGCACGTAGCGTAAGCGCGTCAGGACGTTTCGCGATCGTATGCGCTCGCGTGCTTTCGGTTGCGCTTACGCTGTGCGTCATATGACGCATCACGCGTGTACGCGATACGTCACGATGTTGTTTTCGTTCGCGGCAATAGCGCTCCCGGGACGCTCCCCAGTACGCGCCCCAGGGCGCGCCATAATATTGCGCTTACCCGTGCGTTCACCGGTACGCGCCCCGGGAGCGCCCCCGGGTTAAAAAAAAAAAAAAAAAAAAATTCACTTTCTATATCTATAAAGATTTGCTATTAAAAAACCATTGAAATTCACTGAAAAAACCATAGGTTTCACACCAGTTATAGTTAGGAATTAGCATTTAAAAAACCTATTAAATTCATTGAAAAAACCATAGGTTTCACACCAGTTATAGTTAGCTGAAAGTTTTACTCGCATAAAACCATTGAAATTCCCACGTTATAGTTAGTTGGACTCACTATAACTTGCGCGTGCAATGCACTGCTGATGACGTCACATATTACATCACTCATGACATGGTCAGTGACATCACTCATGACATCACTGATGACACCATCCTTGTGACAGAGTGACACATCTCCTTTCACTGTAATGTAACCCTTGAACACATATTATAAAATAGAAACTAAAATGTTCAAAAAAATGGAGATACCCATATCAGTTACAACAACCAATTAAGTAATTCCACTATCTATATACACATCCACTCATTCACCAACAGTTCTATGTAGTCACTCATACATATACTCACTCATCATATGTAGTGATACACCTATATATCCTGTTACACACCGACAGTCATCCAAAAGTTACTCACACATGCAAATAAACTATTGAACATCCATTTATTTCCATATACAGCTATACATACACTACCACCTTACTTCTAAGAAAACATACATATATTTACTCTGTTAAACAATCACTTATAGAAAAACATACTTATTTAAACAGGAACTCTTACAATGCCTCAGTCTCACATATACTCACTTATATACATTAATATTCACATATAGTAGATTAAAACATATGTAGTTATTGATAAAGACACTAGTGAGACAGTCATTCACTCACTAACACACACACATACACACTCATCCACCCATACAGTCCTGCACATATGCTGTCTTCAAAACACATACAAAGAGAGAGTCAGTCATTCATGCATCTATGTGCTAAGTAATACCCCCACCAAACCATATAGACACTCATACTGATATTAAAAAAACATCTAATAACCCATATACATACAAATTTAGCTACTCACCAACCCATGCAGCACTTTTAAACAAACTGAAACACTAATACATATATTTAAATATTTAAACATTACTCACTAATATATGTATTCACTAATATATTCAATAACATATACATATATAACATATATTTATTTTTCAGAAAGACACACATTCACTGGATGGTGTCATCAGTGATGTCATGAGTGACAACTTAGCCAACTACCGTCCCATCTCCTTACTCCCATGGATGAGCAAGCTACTTGAGAGGCACGTCAATAACATCTTAGTAGACTTTCTTGAATCCAACTGTCTGCTCCGTTCCTCTCAAACAGGGTTCCGTCCACGACACGGCACCGAAACCGCTCTTTTGGCGGTGACGGAAGAGGCTAGAACTGTGTTGGACCGGGGAGGGAAGGCAGCCATCATTCTACTCGACCTCAGTGCCGCGTTCGACACGGTCAACCACTCTACTCTTCTCCATCGGTTGAGTGGTTTGGGCGTGTCGGGCGCGGCCCTGAAATGGCTTGCCTCATTCCTGGACGGTAGATTCTTCCAGGTGTTTGAGGGTGAGTTTGTCTCCCCAAAACACCCTCTTAGTTGTGGAGTACCTCAGGGTTCTTCCCTGAGCCCTACTCTTTTCAATGCCTATATGGAGCCCTTGGAGAGGATAGTCCACCCTTTCGGGGTGCGTATCGTCACCTACGCAGATGACACCCAATTGGTGGTCTCACTGGACGACTCCGCGGGATCCTCTTCCACCTTAGGCCCTTGTCTAGAGGCTGTGGCCAGATGGATGCAATCCTCATTCCTTAAACTGAATGGGGAGAAAACAGATATAATGCTGTTGGGCAACTCTTCTCCTTCTGCCCTAGCCTCCATCTGGCCTACATCTCTGGGCCCGCCCCACCTCCCAAACCCCAGATTAAGAGCCTGGGAGTTTGGCTGGATAAGGCACTTGATTTCTCAGTACAGGCCACAAAAACTGCTTCCACCTGCATTGGAATGATGAAGATGCTCCGCAAGGTGCTACCCCTGCTCCCATTCCAGGCCAGGAGGATCATGGTCCAGGCCCTGATCCTCTCTCGCCTGGACTATGGGAATGCCCTGTACGTGGGAGCCCCAGTAGCTGTGACCCATAGACTCCAGGTCACACAGAACTGTGCTGCCCGCCTACTTTACAATATCCCCCGTTGGCAGTCAGCCAGGAAAGCTCTGAAGGAGCTTCATTGGCTCCCCATAACAGCCAGAGTTCAGTTCAAGGCCATGTGTATTACGCACAAATCCTTCCACCGCACCGGCCCTGCAATTCTTCACACCATAGCCACCCCTTATGCTCCCTCCAGAGCCTTACGTTCCAGCTCCCTGAAATTGATAACTACCACTAAAATTAACAAAGCTCGCTGGGGCGGCCGCTCATTCTCCCATACTGCTGCTGGGTACTGGAACTCCCTTCCCCTCTCCCTTCGAGAAATCAATAACCATCTTTCATTTAGGAAGGCTTTAAAAACTCACCTGTTTGCAAAGACGTGTTGATCCCCGTGAGCCTGCACCAGAATTTAGCTTGAAGCGCTACGAGGCCTCCGGGTAGACACGCGCTATACAAGTGCAATTTCCATTCCATTCCATTCCACTGACCATGTCATGAGTGATGTAATATGTGACGTCATCAGCAGTGCATTGCACGCGCAAGTTATAGTGAGTCCAACTAACTATAACGTGGGAATTTCAATGGTTTTATGCGAGTAAAACTTTCAGCTAACTATAACTGGTGTAAAACCTATGGTTTTTTCAGTGAATTTAATAGGTTTTTTAAATGCTAATTCCTAACTATAACTGTGTGAAACCTATGGTTTTTTCAGTGAATTTCAATGGTTTTTTAATAGCAAATCTCTATACGTATGAAAAGTAATATTTTTTATAACGAATTTTATATTCTATAATTATGTAATTTTATTATTTTTTTTATTTTTTGTCCTGGGGCGCTCCCGGGGCGCGTACCGGTGAACGCACGGGTAAGCGCAATGTTACGGCGCGCCCTGGGGTGCGTACCGGGGAGCGTCCCGTTAGCGCTATTGCCGCGATCGAAAAAACCACATCGTGACGCGTCGCGTAAGTGTGACGTATCGCGTTGCCGCGCGATGTGTCTTATGACGCGCTTCGTAAACGCACCCGGAAGCGCTCCGCGGCCCGGTGCGCATAGCGTAAGCGCGCCGGAGCGCGTAACGTAAGCGCACCGGGTCATGTGTCGGGTCATGTGACCTGAAAATAACACTTTTCATTGGTTCTCATCATTTTTTTTCTCCAAATGATGAAAGCCCCCTCCTTTTTTCCTCATTCTAACTTTCTTCATTGAGAGAGCAAGAGCTATTTTTGATCAGTGCAATGGCATCACTTGTAGCTGCAGCTGGTGCACCCCCACCACCACCACCCCCACCACCAAGAAAAGAAGGTCCACCACCACAGTTCCTTAGAGGAGAAGAAGAAGAAGAGGAAGAAGAGGAGGAGGAGCAACAATCAAGGCGCTTCCTGCCTGAAGAACCAAGGCAAAGGCACGTTAAAGTGCACTATATTTGGCAATTCTTTTCCATCCCTGAAGGCCAAAAAAAGGTGAATGCCCCCAAAGTCACCTGTCTAATTTGTGGCTCAGTCCTCTCCAGGGGCAATCCCCTAAAGAAATATTCATTTGGTAATTTTACCATGATCCGCCACATGGAGAGGTTTCATCCTAATAACTTAGCCCACGCTGAAGTACAGGAACTTCAGAACAACCCACCCCTTGTGGCCAGCACCTCCTCTACTGAAAACTCACTTTCTGGTCCTGAAGCATGCCAAATGGTGCCAAATATACAACCAAAATTTGGCACCATAAAACATGTTTGCATTTTCTGTGGCAAAACTTTATGTTATGGTGAACTTAGTGTCACCTTAATAAATAATGTTGTGGACAACCACCAGTGCAACAAGAAAAGGAAACACTAATTATTTTCTTTTTTTTGCTCCTGTTGAGCCATTTCCACTTCCCTGTTTTTTGTTTGTTCCCTTAAAAAACACAAAAAAATATAAAATTGTTGAAAAATACAAAAAAAATGTTCAGTAAAATAATAAAAAAATATAAAAGAACAAAAACAATTTAAAAAAAAGTTCTTTTCAGAACTACCTCACATTTATAAAATTAAACCTATATTTTTAAAGGATCTCTGTCAATTTTTTGTACTTAGGGTACGCGTACCGGGGCGCGCCCCCCCCAAAAAAGAAAAAAAAAATTAATGAAGCAGTTAGCATGAGGGAAGGACACAAACAGAGTTATGTTAAGAGAAAAAGAGCTACAAGATGACCACAGAGGGATTGTTTATTACATAGTAAAAAATAGAGAAGGAGTAATTGGATGAAAGTGAGAAAAGTAAAATGACTAAAAGAGCGAAAGAAAGGAAGAGAGAGGAAGAACACTAAAGTAGAGATAGTGTGAGACTGTGATTGGCTGTTAAAAGAAAAAGAAAGGACAGTAAAAAATGGAGAATGAAGGGTAGTGGCTGAACCACGATAAATGAAGAACGATGAGGGAAAGTGAGAAAAGACCAGGTAGTATAAGTAAAGAGGGATGAAAGAGGGAGAAAAATTGAATTAGGATAACACATGGGGAGTGACAAAGAGAGAGGACAAAGAGAGTAAAGGAAACAGTACCTGAATGGGCTTGAGTAAAACAGCAAAAAAAGATAAGTAATGCAGTGTGTGTGACTTATAGGGAGTCAGTGGGTGTAGGTCGCGGTGTGGGTGTGTAAGGTGTGTCTGTGGGTGTGGCTGTGTGGGGTGTTTCGGTGTGGGTGGAGGTGAGGGTGTGTGAAATATGTGTGAGGAGTGTATGAGTGTGGGGTGTATATGTGTGCGATGTATGTGTGTGTATGGAATGTGTGTGTGTGTTTGAGAAGTGTGTGTGGGAGGATTTTTTATGTGTATGAGGTGTGTGTGTGGTGTGTGTGGGGTGTATGTTACAGGTGTGTGTATGTGTTGGAAGGGGGATGAGGTGTATGTGTAGGAGTAAGGTAAATAATTAAGAAAAAGAGAATGAGTGAAGAAGCAAAGGAAGGGAACAGAGGGTAAGTGAAGTAAAGAAAAGGGATTGAAAGAAGTTGAATATGAGATGAGAAATCGGAAAAGGGGAGTAAACATGTAGAAATAGAATAAGTGAGGGAAGCAGAGTAAAGACACAGGAGTGTGGTAGATTGAGAAAATGTTAGTGAGCTTAAAGCAAAGGGTGATGACAAACTACATTTTTTTTGTCATACTTACCATATAATAAATATAACTTTAATTAATTTTTTTAACTACACTTTGTATCTGTGAAAGAGAGAAGAAAAAATAAGTTATAATTAGTAAAATATGTATTTTAAATTAAAAGATACAAATGAAGAGGTTACAAATCATAACGCTCTATTTAGAAATAAAGTTAGAGTGAAGAACACAGAAAGGGAAATAAAGTAAGGTAGAAGGACAAAAAGAGAGAAAAAGAAATAAAAAGGAGAGCAAATTACTAAGAGTGAGGAATATAGATTCACTGACAGAGAGGAAGAGAAGAACAGAGAAATGAACTGAAGGTAAGAAAGATACTAAAACAATGTGAGTTAGCAAAACTAAATCAGGAAACAGTAGTAAGTAAAAAGATAATGACTGAGACAGAAAAGAGTCTAATTAAGGATGCATTTAGAAGAATGAGGAATAGAAGATAACTGAGAGTAAGTGAAGAACAGTCATAGAGTGAAGGGATGAAGAGAGAGAGGATAATATACAACGATTGAGGGAAATAGAGTGAGGAAGTTAGTAGACAGACACACTAAGAGAAAAACTGAGTGAGGTGGAGTACAATGAGTGAGAAAAGGAAATGAGTAAGTGAGCAAAAAGAAGGAAAGAGAGGAGAAGACGACTAAAACAGTGGTACTGAGAGAAAATAATTTGGTGATGAAAGAAGGACATTGAAAGAAAGGAAATGAGGGATAGTAATGGAACCAGAGTAAAAGAAATGGGATGAAGAACGATGAGAGAGGAGCAGTGAAGTTGTTGTAAAAGAAGTGATAGAAGGTAGATAAACACAAGTGAAAATAACACAAGTAGAGTGAGGCACTGAGGACATAGAAGTAGTGAACGAAAAATAGAGAGAAGAGGTCAAAAGTAAGGAGCAAACAAAGATAAGCTAGGGAGAGTGGGTGATTTATAGTGATAGAGTGCAATAATACTGCTGAGTGAGTAAACAGGAATTACTAAAAGAGCAAAGGAGGAAAATACGGAAAAGAGAAGTAAAGCAGAGAGACTGAAAGCTGAAAAGTTATGCAAGGGAGAGACGGGATACACACAGTTGAAATGAGAATGAGGGGTTGTCAAAGAAGTGGAGTAAGGGAACGGGGGTTACAGAGAGTGAGAGAAAGACATTATAAATGAGTAAAAAGAGCTGAAAGAGGATGGAAAAAGGAAAGTAAGTGTCACAGAATGGGAATACAATTTAATTTACCCAATCCAAAGTATAAAATAACTTGTACAACATGTTACATAGTTTATTTTTGCTGTTCTCTGAATATATTGAATTTCACTTAAAACAGTGAGTTCAAATTACTCATCATATGACAGCGGGAAAAAACCACAATCTAAAAGACTGTGTTTTTTTAAAAAAACTTAAATACTGACAAATGTACGCTAAAGTTAGATTGACTTACTTTTCCTTGAGGCCAAATACTGTATCATGGTGGTCCTTTTCTCGTTGGAAAGTACTTTGCTGTTCACTTAAAAATCCATTTCATCGACTTTCTATAAGAAAAGGTCCAAGAACATCTGAAATATTTTCAATATTTTCATATACTCCTTTTTTTCAGTCATGACTCTTTACTCATTCCTGCACCTTTCCATTTGGCCAAATAGTGTCAGATGTATGAGTATATGTTCAAATTAATTCTAAGGCACTCTGAAATGACCTTTTTCCCGACGTTCTGAAAGAAAGGCTCTACAACATTTTCACAATATTTAAGTATTTGTAAAACCATCTCTGACTCACTCATGTTCATCATTTTGTATAATACTAACATCACTTACTATGACATCCACTTACAGTACCTATATGACAAGTCAATTTTTTATATTGCCTGCATCACTTTTACTCAGAATATATTTTTAAACAGCAAAATAACCTTTATTAACTGCTCCCGTCTTCATTAGCCAATCACTTTTACCTAAATTTTGGCTGTAAAAACACTAGGTATGAATTTATAAAGCCAAAAGGCAAACGTTGTTTGAAAGTCAAATGAGTGTCGTTACATTGGGTCCAACCTTTAGAAGTTTTTAAATAGCATGTGTAATGCCCTGATGTTGTAGAAGGACCATCATGAAAAATAATAGCTGCAGTTGCAAAGGTTCTTCCTGATATCGATAACTGAGAAGCCACAAAATTTTTAATAGAAGTTGTCAATTAAGTTCCATCAGGTCTACATCGTTGGAACATTAAAATGACATAGTGACCATAATTTTGTAGAAATAATGTGGACAGCATTGTAGACTTACATTGGGTACACACCATATTGTGATCCGCTGCTTTAACTAGATTATTAAAAGACACTGATTTGCAGTCTGGTAAAGTCAAATATATAAATCTTTCAGAGTCTATTCTAGTACTGCTTGACGAAGCACAGTTATCACAGTCATGTTGCCATTGATAAGAAAGGTTAAAAAGATTTTTTATATCTACTCCTTCATCTTCCAATACATCAAACATATACATTAAAAATTCCTGCCAATCCTGCTGAATTATCTGTGAAAATTGATTTTGACCTGAACATATGTCTACAAGATTCCTAATTTCTGAAACACTTTCTATTTTTTCCTCTATCACTACTACATTTCTCTAACACAGAATTCAATAAACAGCACAATGTTTGTTCCCAATTTTCGACAATCTGTTTTTGTAAATTTTGAAGAAAAAAAACAACATTAACTACTACATTAGCATAGCAGTTGACACCAGAACTGTTTTCAAACTGAAATCCAACAACATCCTCAACAGAATCCTTTTTCCTTCTGCTTACAATTACCGTTTCATCTACTTTTTGTCTTTTTGCTACTACCTCACTGCAATTACTCTCATTTCTTCTTTTTCGGCCTACCACACGTTTTTCAATCAGAGGATATTGAGGCAAATGTGGAGCATACTCTCTTCTTAACCTATTGTATTCTTTAACACAATCTAGATCAGCACAAATCTTTGTTTCATCACACTCAATCAAGTACAATCCTGATAAAGTTCTGACTCGTGATAAAGCCACATATGCCATACCCTCTTTAAACACAGAACTTCCAATGTTCACCAAAGCACTATCTACACTTAAACCTTGAGATTTATGAATTGTCACTGCATATGCCAAACAAATAGGAAACTGTTTTCGGCGAACATATAAGTCTTTCACAAGCAAAAATCTAGCTGAACAATGACAAATTTGTTCTATTTCATCAATGCCATCAAATTTAATTTTTATAATTTCAATTCCATCTCTATTTTTGTAATTCACAAAACCAACAACATGACCCATTGCTCCATTTACCAGACCTCTTTCAACATTTAAATTCCTTCGCAGAATGACACAATTCAAACACACATTCAGAGTCTTTTCAAAACCAGCAGTTTTAGATATACTCTTCTCTAATGAATCCAATTTTGATTTCAAATTTTCAGACAAAATAATTGTTGCTCCCATATGCTCTATTTTATCTGTAGCTTCCAGTTTCACTATCTCTTCATTTTCTAAATTTAACATTTTGTTGTTGAACATGGAACATTCTTTCAGAGTTGGCATCAAACATATGGCAGATTTCCTCTCGTTAATTTTCTTAAAAATATTCTCTGGAAGAATGTTTTCATTTGGGTACAAATTTGAAATTAACCATCCATGTAAAGCTTCTTTCCCTTGCTGACCTATTTTTCCTACTCTTACGTCTTGTAAAATATTTTTATAATCTTCATCCTTTGCCTGCCGCATATTTTGAAGCAGTTCTGCATATTTGAAGTTTAACCATATATTAACGTTTCCAATGCTTCCTAGGCACTTCCTGGTATCTTCATGCATGAGCATTTTGAACACAGGTTGTCCTTTCACTGGAGTCAACTGCAGAAGATCTCCAAAAACAATAATATGTTTTCCTCCAAATAAAACATCATAGTCTGTTCTAAGAATTTCTTGCATTCTCAAATGCACAAAAGCAAGCATTATATTTGACACCATGCTTACTTCATCAATGATAAGAAGTTTCATTTTCTTCAGGACTCCCGAAACTTCGGAACACGCATCTCCAGATAGCTTGTGATATTGCAATTTGTTATCATGCTCCACTGGCAGCATCAGTAAACGATGTAAAGTAATCCCTTTAATATTATGTGCTGCCAGCCCAGTTGGAGCGGTAACAACACAAGACAGCGGTGATTCAGTCCTTTTCTGCAAATAAGATGCAATTGCTTTAATCAGAAAACTTTTTCCAGTTCCCGCTTCTCCACTCACGTACAGTCGGACAGGCTTAAATGATGTACATGAGCACTCTTTCTTCTCATGACTCAATCCATGTTCAACCTGTTCTGTGACTTTGTCATATATCAGTTTCTGCTCAACGTTTAATTGTTTCACCAAATCTTCTAAATTAATTACATCCTCTTGAGCTTGCTCCATAGCTCTTTCCACCTCATCCATGGCAGTGGCAGCTTCATTTTGGATAATTGGTCCTCCTAGTGGATCCTCACTCAATGAAGCAGAACTCTGACTGCCTTGAGAACTGTCTCTCGCAATCTCTGCTGCAATTTTTGCTTCTTGCTCTATTTCTTCATTTAACATTTGCAGATATTTGGAAAAACAGGACATTCTATGGTATCCTTCGTAGCATTAAAAGAGTCTTCATAACAGAGAAAATCTCCAAGTAGTTCCTCTTCTTCTCGCCATGGTTTAAAGAGTTGCAAAAGAGCCAAATAGTAAAATTCTCTTTTGTCTGGATTTTCACAACTCAATTTTCGATGATTAATCAAATGACCTTTTCTCTGTTTCACTAGACATCCTTCACATCCAATGACAGCATATCTTCCATTATTGATATCTTCTCTGATGTTCCTCTTATAAATATAGCTTTGAAGAACTTCATAGAGACAAACGTTCTCAAGATGAGGCCTTCTATTTGGATAGTATGTATCCAACATGTTTGTCTTCAAAATATCTGTACTTTCTGGTTCTTTCCCCGCCAAATACTCTATCTCTTGTACAGATTTCAAAACTCGATTTCGTGTTGCAGCAAGACCTAGACTCACCCAAATGATGGTTCTAGATTTGTCATAGAGACTTGCTGACGACAATCGATCAGAACATTCATATGCTCCAATTTCTCGATGCGACAACATCTTCAGACTGTAACTGTATAATTTCTTGCTTAGACTCTTTTCATGTGAAATGTCCTCCCACATTTCCTTCAGTTCTGTCTTTTCTTTTTTTGTGATGTAAGACGTCACATATCGAGCCACAGCAATAGAGTTGTCAGCAACGAACTGAATATCCATGTTAGCATTCCACATGGACAAAATCACTGGGTTGTAGTCGTTGATGTACTTGGACTCTTCGTTTCTTTTTAAATTGTATGTATTTTTTGGTGATTTCCTCGTCACAGTATGTCGCAGAGAAGACATCAAATTATTTACTCTTCCTTTAGAAATCACTTGTTGTGGAAAGCCGAAACGACATTTTGTGTAGAACTTGTCCTTGTTTCTGAATTTTCGACGACAGTACTTTCCACAACGATGGGATTGAAAGCTTAAAACTTGTTGCCTTAAACTGTTTTCCTCTGTAGTTTTCGGAACAGCACATGTTGAATACTCTTCAATGAAGCTCATCACTGTCTCATCCGAATCTGTTCCAAATTTGGGTGCATCTTTAATCCATAACAACATATGTATGTGAGGAGCACCTCTCGCTTGATACTCCTTTCTCCAAAAGAAATCCAAAACCTCTCCAAGGGGAGGATTTTTTTTGTTGGTAATAAAAGACATCATAGCTTCAAATCTATGATTGAAATATCTGCATACATTCACTGGATCCAAAGAACACAGTTCTCCAGGTGTTTTGAATTCTATATTTTGTATGTTTGCATTTGGCTCTCGTAGAAATTGAAGTAAGTCGTCCCATGCATACTCGGCAAAGCTAAGAGTGAGGAACCATGTAGGAGTTCCTAAGTTTCTTAGCATACATTTCAATTCCCCATGACGACGGTACCAATACTCGTTTGTACCACGCTGACATGCCATGAGATTGATTAGATGAGATTCTAAAATATTATCTTGCAGATTCACTTTCTCCATAAAGGCACTCGCCGAAACATTTTGCAGATGTGCTCCACTTTTCAGTATATGGTTTACTGCATAAGAAAGCCCAGACAAGTCACTTTCATACAGTAGATGAAACAAATAGGGAATGCATTGACGAAACCTTGGATCTTCAGCATATAATCTTACAGTTCGATATTCAGATGCAGGAATTTGAAGTGGTCGATCGTCATATCGTCCACCTCGACCTGTTGGAAATAGCTGTGGAAAACAACGAGCTTCCAAACTTTGTTCCCATACACTAATGGGACTTCCTTTTGCTGCTTTCATTTGAAACAATTCAATTGCATTCCCCATTACTTCTTTGGAATGCAAAGGATGAACAGTATAATGTTTATATATTTCTTCACTTCTAGACACATCAACTTTTTCAATTTGGCCGCCTGAACAATCACTGTCTTCATCTGCAGCTGTTTCCTCTGCTGCAACACATACATCTTTGTAATACTCATTGTTTTTGACTAAATACAACGTTGCCTTTTTGACTTTCCTAACATCCACTAAATCTTGCCAGATTTATTTACTCTTTGTCGGAACCTCATTAACTAGAATAACTAAAGGTTCCTCTTTTACTTTTTCTATACCAATTGTATCAATATTTTTTTTTAAATCTAGGGGCAAATAAACAACTCTTCCCTTTAATCCTCTCGGCAAATCTGTAGGAGGCAATTTCCCTATCTTAGGCTCCATGCGAACAATTGCCTGAAAAGGATGGACACATTGAATCAAAATAGACTCATATGTATTTAAATCCATCAATTCACGGGGAATGTCTACCAACTCCGGATTATTATGAACAGCTCTAGCAGGCATTCTGTTTTGATTTAATTTATCATAACAATATTTACAAATACGCTGATCAGAACTCAAATCAAAACAATTCTCCACCCACAAATAAGTTGCAAAATCTTTCCACTCATAATTATTCATCTTTTCACTTTTTACATATAAATCAACTAATCTAATTTGATGCTTATAATGACTTTGTCGACAACACACACAAGTAAAATTCGGCCTTTCACTTGATTTCACCTTAAACCTGGTAATTTCCTGCTCAAACTTTTCTGTATTTGAAATCTGTACATTGTCTTCCACATTACCTTGAATTGCTGTGTCAATTTCTACACTGTCCTCTTTTTCACGAAAATGACAAATCTCAATTTCTTCACAAATGTTCTTCACATCTAATTCAGTTCCATGCAAAAGAGCACTGTTTAAGCTTAAGTGCTGGACTTTTTGCATAATACAACATTCTCACTAATTCCCTCATTTTGGTATGATGCACTGCTAACCTCCTAAAATGATGAAAAACACTCTGACAGACTTTTCTAGAAAGACAAGCCAGTGAATGCCCTTGCAAACCTGTGTTTTCTCTCACTCTGCAAGGATCTAAGTCTTGCAACAACTTCACTTTCTGCTTTAGACTTTTCTTACTATATGTACGTAAGAAATTACAAAACAAATCAATTGATTCCTGTCGCACACTACAAATACTACTACACTTCCAAGTGTACACTGGACCCTTAGTACGTCTCCCTAAAACTTCATCAGTTAACACCTCTTCTGGTTCTCTAGGCACACGTTTCTCTTTTTCAATCGGACAACCGTCTTTCACTTCATACGCTCGACCACAGGTGTCAACTGCATGCACTAAATCATTATCCTGGAAGTAACTCTCCTCATTAAAAAATGGCTCACAACTTGAACTGTGCATCCTTTCTCCCGAAAAAACTTTACAAAAATTAGTCCGATTAATTACTCTTTTCCATCTACTGTTTGATTAGAAAACATCAATTGTCTTGTTAAGTGTCCTAATTCTTTTGATTATTAAAATAAATAATTTTTTCTTAACTTCAAAAGCCTGATCAACAATCTTCTCTACACTTTTCTTTTTCTTATAAAAAGCAGCTCTCTGTTTACCTTTCCTAATGTTTTTTAACAAATTTAAAACCACCCTATTGTGAAACATTCGTTTACGAATGTCTCTAAACTGATTCTGCCTTCTATTCCTATACATATTATTCTCTCCTGCTCCAGTTGTAGAATTTTTTGAGGGTCTCTCCTTCCTTTTCAAATTTACTCTCTCATTCTACATGCTGTCCATCATTTTTTTGCGATGTACATATGGTACGTACGAAAGATTTAGTTCTCTTACCAGGAGCTTTGTTCCTGTTTTTTGAAGTATTTGTTGTGGAAGAGTGCTGTAATTCCATTGCTCTTTTTGTTTTTTTGCGGTTATCTTCTTTTCTTCGCCTTTCCCTTGAAGGCATTTTGTCTTACTCTTGAAATCTTGATTTCAATCTGTGTTAAAGAAAAAAATAGCACATTATAGATCACTATTACCAAACAACAAAGCAATGACAAAAACCAAACAGTCTATTCAGGGTTACAGATCAAGTCAGGATTCTCCAGGGGTGCAGAAGAGGTGAGGCCTGTATTGAAGAGTGTAGTGGAACACAGCTCTGTCCACAGGTACAAAGTAGGTGAGACCTGTGTCTAAGAGTCCAGTAGGGGATAGATTTCATGAAGTCTAGTCCACTGCACTCTTATACAAAGGCTTCACCACCTATGCTTCCCAGGAAAGGCCTCTCTCCCACTACAGTCTTGAACATAGATCTCACCTCCTCTGTCCCTCTGGATATGCCTCACCTCATCTCCACAATCTACTTCCTAATCTCAGGGGAAACAGGAGACATGATTGTGAAAAGATAATTTTTTTATGTAATCATGCACACACAATTTATTCTGTCTCAAACATGTAAAACACATTACTTTGCCCTATAAATGTTTCAGTAGTGTAATGAAAAGCTTATACATATCACCTTATCTCTGTTTTTCAAATTTCATTCTAAAAAAAGATTATGAGGCCTAAGCAGGACTGCTCATGTGATGAATCCTGTCCAGGGAAGCACAAAACGTGAGGCTTCTGTCCAAGAATGCAGTGGACAGGACTAAACTGGAGTAGTGTGCAAGAAAAAGATGAGCCTCATTTATAAAACCATGCGTCAGTTTTGTGCTACTGATGCGTCACTTTTTGTGACGCATTGGCGGCATAAAACATATGCCTTGTTGCACCATATTTAAAAAGTGACGCTTGTAGGTAGATGCGTCATTTTATAAACCTCTGCACCACATTATACCTCTGTCAAGTGTAATGTACTTTACAGTGATGTTACCTGTGTTAACTCAGTGTAGGAAGCATATTGAGTTTGTTTGCATAGAGGAATTGTATGTTGTAAAATAGTGAGGTTTCAGTAATGACATGGAATGCTTGTACATAGGACCTGTGCTGTATTTCCTAAATGTGATATCAAAAACGAATTTGAGGAAAATGAATGGCTTTTACATTTTTGAGTATAATGTGGCGCAGAGGTTTAAAAAGTGACGCATCTACCTACATGCGTTACTTTTTAAATATGGCGCAAAAAGGTACATGTTTGGGCTTTCCTGGGGAGCGTAGGTGGTGAGGCTTGTGTCTAAGAGTGCAGTGGACTAGGCTTCATGAAGCCTATGCTTGTACATAGGACCTGTGCTGTGGTTCCTAAATGTGATGTCAAAAACGATTTTGGGGAAAATGAATGGCTTTTACATTTTTGAGTATAATGTGGCGCAGAGGTTTAAAAAGTGACGCATCTACCTACATGCATCATTTTTCAAATATGGCGCAAAAAGGTACATGTTTTATGCCGCCGATGCGTCACAAAAAGTGACACATCAGCAGTGCAAAACTGACGCAGGGCCTCACAAATGAGATTTTTTTTTTTGCACACTACTCCAGTTTAGTCCTGTCCACTGCACTCTTGGACACAAGCCTCACCTTTTGTGCTCCCCTGGACAGTCTTCATCTCATCTGCACTCCTTCTTAGGTGTCAGAATCCTATCACATGAGCAAAGCTCCATGTGAAAGCGTTTGCCTCAGTCTTATCCCTGCTGTGAGGCAGATGCTTGTACATAGGACCTGTGCTGTGTTTCCTAAATGTGATGTCATAAACGATTTTGGGGAAAATAAAAAAAAATAGATGTGTCACTTTTTAAACCTCTGCGCCACATTATACTCAAAAATGTAAAAGCCATTAATTTTCCCCAAAATCGTTTTTGACATCACATTTAGGAAACACAGCACAGGTCCTATGTACAAGCATTCCATGTCATTACTGAAACCTCACTATTGTACAAAATACAATTCCTCTATGCAAACAAACTCAATATGCTTCCTACACTGAGTTAACACAGGTAACATCATTGTAAAGAGTCAAATTGACGCCTGTGTCTAAGAGTGCAGTCGGGGATAGGCTTCATGAAGCCTAGTCCACTGCACTCTTAGACACAAGCCTCACCACCTACGCTCCCCAGGAAAGCCCAAACATGTACCTTTTGTGCGCCATATTTAAAAAGTGACGCATGTAGGTAGATGCGTCTCTTTTTAAACCTCTGCGCCACATTATACTCAAAAATGTAAAAGCCATTCATTTTCCCCAAAATCGTTTTTGACATCACATTTAGGAAACACAGCACAGGTCCTATGTACAAGCATAGGCTTCATGAAGCCTAGTCCACTGCACCCTTAGACACAAGCCTCACCACCTACGCTCCCCAGGAAAGCCCAAACATGTACCTTTTTGCGCCATATTTAAAAAGTGACGCATGTAGGTAGATGCGTCACTTTTTAAACCTCTGCGCCACATTATACTCAAAAATGTAAAAGCCATTCATTTTCCCCAAAATCGTTTTTGACATCACATTTAGGAAACACAGCACAGGTCCTATGTACAAGCATCTGCCTCACAGCAGGGATAAGACTGAGGCAAACACTTTCACATGGAGCTTTGCCCATGTGATAGGATTCTGACACCTAAGAAGGAGTGCAGATGAGATGAAGACTGTCCAGGGGAGCACAAAAGGTGAGGCTTGTGTCCAAGAGTGCAGTGGACAGGACTAAACTGGAGTAGTGTGCAAAAAAAAAAGAATCTCATTTGTGAGGTCCTGCGTCAGTTTTGCATTGCTGATGCGTCACTTTTTGTGACGCATCGGGGGCATAAAACATGTACCTTTTTTCGCCATATTTAAAAAATGACGCATGTAGGTAGATGCGTCACTTTTTAAACCTCTGCGCCACATTATACTCAAAAATGTAAAAGCCATTCATTTTTCTCAAAATCGTGTTTGACATCACATTTAGGAAACACAGCACAGGTCCTATGTACAAGCATTCCATGACATTACTGAAACCTCACTATTTTACAAAATACAACACCTCTATGCAAACAAACTCAATATGCTTCCTACACTGAGTTAACACAGGTAACATCATTGTAAAGAGTCAAATTTATTTCTTTAAACATGCACACATTCTTTATTCCTTTTAAAAAATGTAAAAGCCATTCAATTTTCCCAAAATCGTTTTTGACATCACATTTAAGAAACACAGCACAGGTCTTATGTACAAGCATTCCATGTCACTACTAAAACTTCACAATTTTACAAAAGACAATTCCTCTATGCAGTAAAAACTTTTTACCAAGCATTATCAAAAAGCATGACACAAACCAACATTAAAAAACCACAATTTGCTTCCAAATCTTCTCCATGAAGTATACAAGTCTCTATGTATATTAAATGAATCATAACTCACCTTTACAAATGCTCTAGGAGATTCACAACAGTGTCAGATACACACACCAATATTTCTTTAGCAGAGCAAAAGGTATGTTCTCCAGGCACTGGAATCATTAATGGCACAGAAAACCTCTAATTGTACACACATATACCTCATGGTAACAAATCAAAACTCTTCCCTTTCTATTTTCAAATCAACACCCTTCCCCCCCCTCAGCCCTTTCTACCTGTTATCATAGCAACTGCCTCCTCACTGAGCTCCCAGGGTTAAAAGTTTATTCTACAATGTTGCAAATCAAATGAGCAAGAGTGTTTGACCACTCAATACACCAGCTTATCTGGTGCAATGTTTCTTTAAATAACTTTTTTTAACCATTCAAATTATTTCTTACACAGAACACAACCATGCACCCTATCTTTCAGTTTTCAACTATCTCAATCTACCAATCATTGCTTGTGATTCAAGAGCACTGAAACTCCACAGGGTTTTTTTTGCAAACTCCTACTGTTCCAACTGCCATTTCATTTCTACACTTCATCTGACTGCACCAGAACCTCCTCTCACCATGTATTCTGTCTGGATTATTGGACATAGCTATATCCACTGGGCTTAAAGGTATGCAGCTACCATAAATTTTCACAACCTTGACTTACCAAATGTGAAGATTAAATGGATTGGCCAGAGAGGATTGAGATGTCACCAATTGATACCATTGGTGAAAACCTTTTTGCATTTGCCACACCCTGACCTTTTAATTGTGCACTGTGGAGGAAATGACTTGGGCACTTTGACTGGGGTAGGTCTGGAAATGCTTTTAAAGGACACCTTTGATCAATTGATGGCACTTTTTCCTCAAACTGCCTTGGTATATTCCAATATATGCCAAAGACAGAAATGGAAGTGGTCCAATCAATTTTGTCCACAATTTGAGAAAGCACGGAAACATGTGAATAAATCTGTTTCTGCTTACATGAGAGACTATGGAATGGGTTCAATATACAATAATAACTTGCGTTACAACATGCAAGATATCTACAGAGGAGATGGTGTGCACTTTTCAGATGAGGGGAATAGAATATTCCTCCTGAATTTAAGACTGTGCATTGGTACCTACTTGTAGGTACCTAAATCAGCCACAGAACCCAAAAGCCCTTTTGAGGGCTACCCTATCTCTGATCACTCCAAATGATTATCTTTTTCTAACTTTTTTCACTATTTTTCACCATAGTACGCTCCCCGGTACGCTTCCCGGTGCGCGTACCGGGCGCTCCCCCCGCGAAAAATAAAAAAAAAGTTGTTTTTTTTTTTGCCTATTTGGGCCTCCTAAGACCCCCTCAGAAAACCTAGAGGGTCAAGGAGTGCCTACGATGCCCCCTTATACGCATTCCCAACGTTGTTTGTCCTCCATTTTCTGTCTTAAATCTACCGAAAACAAAATGGAGGACTGCCGTAGCGCTGCCGGTACGCGTACCGGGGCGCGCACCGGGAAGCGCTCTAAAAAAAATTTAAAAGTTAATTTACATAAAAACCACTGGAGACACTTTCACCAAATATAGAATAGCTCATACTACATACCAATCCCTACCATTTTCCCAAATTCGATGGAATTCCATTGAGCCATTTAGCCTGTAGACCTCTCTAAATACCCTGAGGTAAATTACTTCACAAAAACACATCTGAAGTGTTAGAATTGACAACCAATTAAAATGTTACTTTCATTTTCTACTTTTTTTACCTGACATTTGATTGGTTATGTACATGAATATATATAAAGAAAGAGAGGGAAACACAGCCATTTTGACTACTACTTCCTGGTGTACATTTCAAAAGGATTTTCACTAATAACTTCAACTTCTTTTTAAAGGTAAGTTGTTATTTTGAAAACTGAAGTATATTGTGCACTTTAAGTTAATATGGAAAACTTTTTCTGATAGTTATATACTATCCCTCTGTAATAGGTATAGATTTAGATAGACTTCTCTTTTATAGTTATGGATGGATTTAGGCTTGTCTTGTATAATTATGAATTTACTTAGGTTTCATCACATACACTTTTTTATATTTCTACTTCCAGCCTGATACCATACACTGCCCAAAGATAACTTCACTGTTAAAAAATCAAAACTACCTGTCTGAACTTAAACCCAACAGTGCCCTATCTCTACTGATATATTTATTTTTTATGCAATTTAAAGCAACATAATGGAAGGAGATCAAAATAAATGTAATATTTCATTCGAACTTGATCTTCAGGACAACCCATAGGAAGAGAATAACGATTCAGATTTTTTGGATCAGTCTCTTGATGAAGAGTTTCTGAAATATGAGGAAGAAATGGAATCATGTAATCCAAATGAGGACATTCCCGACGACATAATGTTGGAAGTCTTATTAAATTTTGAAAAATCAGAGCAATAAATTTATATTTAATAATTAAAAATTGTTCCAGACATTATTCTTTTTTATATGTAATCAATGAAATAGTACCAAAATGAATATAATATAATGTGAGACTTACAGTATACTGTGCAATTTTTTTTGTGTTACATAGTAATTTTGCTCATAGTTACTTCCTTTCTCCCACTTTATTATCTCCAATGTGTATTTCACAACGCTTTTTCATCTCCTGCCTCCATGTTGTTTCTGCTTTCCTGACAGACTATAGTATAGATTCCATATACCACAATAACTTCTGTAACAACATGCAAATTATCTACAGATGAGACAGTCTACATTGAATTTAAGACTCTGCATTGGTACCTACATGTTGGTACTTATATCACCCACACAACACAACAACTCTATGCAGAGCTACCCTACCTCTAAGAACTTTAAATTATTATTTTAGTGTTCACTGAGTTTTCCCCATGTGTGGGGGGGGAGGTGTGTGTGGGGGATGTGTGGAGTGTGTCTGTGAGGTGTGTGTGTGTGTGTGTGTCTGGGGGGATGAGGTGTATAGGTGTGTGTAGGTGTGTGGGGTATGTGGGTGTGGGTGGGGATGTGGGTGTGTAAGGTGTGTGTGTGGGTGTGGGTGTGTGGGGTGTTTGGGTGTAGGTGGGGGTGTGGGTGTGTGAGGTGTGTGTGGGGTGAGTGTGGGTGTGGGGGGTATGTGTGTAGAATGTGTATGTATGTGTGGGATGTGTGGATGTGTTTGTGAGGTGTGTGTGTGTGTGGGGGGGGAGGTGTGTGTGTGGGATGTGTGGGGTGTGTCTGTGAGGTATCTGTGTGTGCGTGTGTGTGTGTTGGGGGGGTGAGGTGTGTGTGAGTGTGGGGGGGTGGGATGTGGGTGTGGGTGTGGATGTATAAGGTGTCGGTGTGGGGGTGTGGCGTGTTTCGGTGTGGGTCTGGCTGGGGATGTGGGTGTGTAAGGTGTGTGTGTGGGTGTGGGTGTGTGGGGTGTTTGGGTGTAGGTGGGAGTGTGGGTGTGTGAGGTGTGTGTGGGGTGTGTGTGGGTGTGGGGGTATGTGTGTAGAATGTGTATGTATGTGTGGGATGTGTGGATGTGTCTGTGAGGTGTGTGTGTGTGGGGGGGAGGTGTGTGTGTGGGATGTGTGGGGTGTGTCTGTGAGGTATCTGTGTGTGCGTGTGTGTGTGTGTGTGTGTGTGTGTTGGGGGGTGAGGTGTGTGTGTGAGTATGGGTGTGTGGGATGTGGATGTGGGTGTGGATGTGTAAGGTGTCGGTGTGGGGGTGTGGGGTGTTTCGGTGTGGGTGGAGGTGTGCGTGTGTGAGGTGTGTGTGGGGAGTGTGTGGGTGTGGGGGTGTGGGGTTGTGTGCGTGTGGGTGTGTGTGGGACGTACTTGTAGGTACCTAAAATAGCCACAGAACCCAAAACCTCTTTTCAGAGGTACCCTACCTGTAATCACTCAAAATGATTATTTTACACTATTATTTTCACTATTTTTCACCAAAGTACGCTCCACGGTGCGTGTGTAAGGTGTGTGTGTGGGTGTGGGTGTGTGGGGTGTTTGGGTGTAGGTGGGAGTGTGGGTGTGTGAGGTGTGTGTGGGGTGTGTGTGGGTGTGGGGGGTATGTGTGTAGAATGTGTATGTATGTGTGGGATGTGTGGATGTGTTTGTGAGGTGTGTGTGTGTGTGGGGGGGGGAGGTGTGTGTGTGGGATGTGTGGGGTGTGTCTGTGAGGTATCTGTGTGTGCGTGTGTGTGTTGGGGGGGGTGAGGTGTGTGTGTGAGTATGGGTGTGTGGGATGTGGGTGTGGGTGTGGATGTGTAAGGTGTCGGTGTGGGGGTGTGGGGTGTTTCAGTGTGGGTGGAGGTGTGCGTGTGTGAGGTGCGTGTGGGGAGTGTGTGGGTGTGGGGGTGTGGGGTTGTATGCATGTGGGTGTGTGTGGGACGTACTTGTAGGTACCTAAAACAGCCACAGAACCCAAAAGCTCTTTTCAGAGCTACCCTACTTGTAATCACTCAAAATGATTATTTTACACTATTATTTTCACTATTTTTCACCAAAGTACGCTCCCCGGTACGCTCCCCGGTGCGCGTACCGGACGCTCCCCCCGTGAAAATTGAAAAAAATTTAAAAAATGTTTTGTCCCGCGGGACCCTTTTGTGGCCCCCACATCAAACCTATGGGGTCAGGGGGGGTGTACCCTGCCCCCTTTTGGTCATTTCCCCCTTTTGTTTTTAGCCACCTCTTGTGTCTCGGTCCTACCGAGACACAAGATGGTGGCCACGCCAGACAGTTTCGAATGTTTACAGACACCCGAGAGCCAATCAGCTTCCCGTGCGCAAGTCGCGTGGCGTACCGGGGCGCTGCCATAGATATATAATTTTTTTTTAACCTAAATTACTCAAAATCCTCTGGAGCGCATATCTTGAGACATAGCAAAGGCACATCGGGCTACCAGTCCCTACAATTTTGCCAAGTTTGGTGAAAATCCATTCAGCCGTTCGAGCTAAAAGTGCGACCGACCGCCCTATGGAAATTAACATGGGGAAAACACGTTTTGGGACCCCCCTTTTATCTCGGCCCCCACTTGACAAATTCCCCCCCAAACTTTCAGAGAAGGAGCGGAGCGCCGCGAGGCAAAGTTGCTGAAAAATTCAGGCCGATTCCTCAACCGGCGCCAAAGTTATTCCAAATAGAATGTTACGATTTCCCTATGGAAATCAATCCTAACTATAACTACCTACTGGCGTTATATACATATATATATATTACCTACTGGCGGTCGCCAGTAGGTATATATAGTTAGGATTTTTTCTCTATGGGATTTTTGAAAATTCTATGTCTAATAACTTTGGCGTTTGTGGACGGAATTGGCTGAAATTTTCTGGAAAATGGAACATTTTGTTTCTGAGCAGCCCCTGGAAATTTGGGGGGGGTTCGTCCAGGGGGGGTCGAGAAAAAAGGGGGGTCCCAAAACGTGTTTTTAACATTGAGTTTTCCATACGGCGGTTGGCCTCACTTTTAGCCCGAACGGCTGAATGGATTTGCATGAAACTTGGCAAAATTGTAGGGACTGGTAGCCCGATGTGCCTTTTGTAGGTCTCAATATATGTGCTCCAGTGGATTTTGAGAAATTAACGTTTAAAAAAAGATATATATCTGTAAGCGCGCTCTGGGCAGCGCTCCGGTCCGCGGACCTTAAGCGTACCGGAACTTCGCGTAGCGAAGCTGATTGGCTCTCCGGTGTCTGTCAACATTCTAAACAGTCCGGAGCGGCCGCCATCTTGTCTCTCGGTAGGATTGAGAGACAAGAGGAGGCCAAAACAAAGGGGGAAATAACCATAAGGGGGCATACTAGATCCTCCCTGACCCCCTAGGTTTAATGTGGAGGTTTTAAAAGGGCCCCGCGGGGCAAAAAAACCAAAATATTTTTTTTGTTTTTTTTGCGTGGGTAGCGCCCGGTCCGCGAACCGGGAAGCGTTCTGGGCAGCGTACTGCAATGAAAAATGAATGATAGACTTTTCAAATACTGTATGTTAATTGATTGTTGGTTTTGTTGATTATTTTTTTATTTTTTTTATTTTTTAAGCAATTATTTATTATTGTGATTGTGTTTCAAAATTTAATAACATTTCTAACATTTCACTGTCTGAAATGTCGTCATTTTCATTGAACATAGCTTGTAATCTATGAGGGTGTAAAATGTCCTCATTTTGAAGGAGGTCATCCACTGCTTGCACACATTGCAGTAGTTCTTGGTCCCAAGTTTCATCCATAAATTCTATATAATTTGGATCAATTAATTCTTGGCTGCTCTCTTGCAGGACAATTTGAAATGAAACTTTCTGTTCGCCTTCCATGTTGCCTGAAATTTGGATAAAAAAAATATATATTAGTAGAGATAGGGCACTGTTGGGATTAATTTTAGATAGGCATTTTTTAACAGAGAATTTATCTTTGGGCAGTGTATAGTATCAGAGTGGAAGTAGGAATATAAAAAAGTGTATGTGATTTAACGTAAGTAAATTCATAATTATAAAAGAGAAGCCTAACACCATCCATAACTATAACAGAGAAGTCTATCTAAATCTATAACTACTACAGAGGGATAGTATATAACTATCAGAAAAAGTTTACCATATTAACTTATAGTGCACAATATAGTTCAGTTTTTAAAATAACAACTTACCTTTAGAAAGAAGTTGAAGTGATTAGTGAAAATCCAATTGAAATGTACACCAGGAAGTAGTAGTCAAAATGGCTGTGTTTCATTCTCTTCTTTTATATATATTCAGGTACATAACCAATCAAATGTCAGGTAAAAAAAGTAGAAAATGAAAGTAACATTTTAATTGGTTGTCAATTCCAACACTTCAGATGTGTTTTGAGAAGTAATTTACCTCAGGGTATTTAGAGAGGTCTACAGGCTAAATGGCTAAATGGAATTCCAATCAAATTTGTGAAAATGGTAGGGATTGGTATGTAGTATGAGCTAATCTATATTTGGTGAAATTGTCTCCAGTGGCTTTTCTGTAAACTACTTTCCCACCTTTTTTGATGGTGCACTTCCCAGGGAGCGACCCGGTACGCGAACCGTTGAGCGCCCCGGTTCGCGAACCTTAAGCGTTACGGGAGTCCACCATTTTGTGTTTCGGTCGAATTAAGATACAAAATGGAGGGCAAATAATGTTCAGAATGGGTAGAAGGGGGCACGGTAGACTTATCTTGACCCCCTAGGTTTTGTGAGGGTGGCTGAGGAGGCTTATATGTGCGAAAAAAAACCATTTTTTTAAAAAATTTCGCGAGGTTAGCTCCCGGTTCGCGTACCGGGTAGCGCCCCAGGGAGCGTACTTTGTTGAAAATTAGTGAAAAATGTTACAGTAAAATAATAATTGTGAGTGATCAGATGTAGGGTAGCTCTGAGAAGAGCTTTTGGGTTTATGGTACATTTAGGTACTTATAAGTAGGTACCAATGCACAGTCTTAAATTCAGAGTGAAAATTCTGTTGCCCTCATCTGAGAAGTGAACTCCATCTCCTCTGTAGATATCTTGCATGTAGTAACGCAAGTTATTGTTGTACATGGAGCCCATTCCATGGTCTCTCATGTAAGCTGAAACAGATTTGTTTACATGCTTCCTCGACTTCTCAATTTGTGGACAAAATTGGTTTGACCACCTCCATTTCTGTCTTTGGCATATATTTGAATATACCAAGGCAGTCTGAGGAAAAAGTGCCATTAATTGCTCAAAGGTGTCCTTTAAAAGCATTTCCAGACCTACCCCAGTCAAAGTGCCCAAATCATTACCTCCACAGTGCACAATTAACAGGTCAGGTTTGGGCAAATGCATAAAGGTTTTCACCAATGGTATCAATTGGTGACATTTTAATCCTCTGTGGCCAAACCACTTAATTTCCACATCTTGTAAATTGAGGTTAGGTAATTTTCTGTTCTCAGCATACCTGTGAGCCCAGTGGATATAACTATGTCCAACAATCCAGACAGAAAACATGGTGAGAGAAGGTTCTCCTGCAGTCAGATGAAGTGTGGCAATGAAATGGCAGTTGAAAAAATGAGAGTTTAAAATGAAAAAAACTGTGGAGTTTCTGTGTTCATGAAGCAGTAACAGTGATTGGTGGATTTTGATTGCTGAAAACAGAAAGTTAGGGTGCATGGATGAGTTATTTGAAAGATGTATTTTGAATGGTCAATAATAAAAAATCATTAAATGAAAGAATGCACTGGATATGCAGGTGCACTGAGAGTTCAGAGTTCAATTGCAACATTGTTGTGTGAACTTGCAAACACCAGAAGTCTTCCAAGAGGTGGTTGCCATGCAGAAAAGGCATGAAATGGCAGAGGGGGGAAGGGTTTTCATTTGAAAAAAAGTGAGGGAAGAGTTTTGATTGGGTGACATGAGAGATATGTGTGAAGAATTACAGCATTTCTGTGCTTTTGATAGCTGCAGACTCTGGAGTGCATACCTTTTGCTCTGCTGAAGACAAATTGGTGTGTTTCTGAGACTGTTTTCAAACTCAAAGTATTTGCTAAGGTGAGAAAATATTTCTTTAATTTAGATAGAGAATAGTGTGCTTTAAGGAGAAAATTATGAATTATGTGGCGCAAACTGCTTGTAAATATGCTCCCACCTGTGCATGGAAAATTTAGATTTTGAATGTTTGTGTTACATAGCCATGTTAAAAGTGATACAAACATGCTGCAAAGGCAATCAAAAAACGCTTTTATGTGTCTTAAGGACATTTTAAGTAATTTTCCCATGTGCAGTGTTTTGAAATTATGATTTGAAAATCGTTTTTGGGGAAAAGGAATTGTTTTTAAATTTATGACAAGGACATAATGGTGTATGCTTCTTTATAAGGCAATTGACTGTCCCTGATGTTATTTTTCCCATTTTAATGTAAGACCTTTCTCTGTGGCGCAAATTGCTTGTAAATATGCTCCCACCTGTGCATGGCAAATTTAGATTTTAAATGTTTGTGTTACATAGCCATGTTAAAAGTGACCCAACCATGCTGTAAAGGCAATCAAAAAACACTTTCATGTGTCTTAAGGACATTTTAAGTAATTTCCCTGTGGGCAGTGTTTTCAAATTATGAATTGAAAATCGTTTTTGAGGTAAAGGAATGTTGTTAAAATTTATGTGCGCCATATGCCCCCAAATTTCTTTTTCAGGGGTGCAGCAGGGTGTTCTTGAGACAACCCTGCACCTTTGGAAAAATTCCTAATTTGCGATGAGCTAATTGCTAATCGCAAATTGCACCTTCATTCATATGGGCATCCTGGCCCATGGAAATGAATGGGTAATTTGCAATTAGCAATTTGCTCATTGCAAATTTGGAATGGTAAAGAATCGCTATTTATTCCTTGAAATTCGCTATTTAGGAAATGCAAAATAGTTTGATGGTACATATGGCGGTTGATGTCTAACAAGATAAGAAGCTTAGGGATACATTTATGATGACTGGCGCAATGAAGTGGACATTACTTACTTCATTGGTAGAGCTTTACATGTATTATGTCCTCTGTATTCTTCATCAAGCGTAACTTTAATCTGCAATCCTGAGTAGGCCTCACCTTAAACAAACCTCTGGATAGGCCACACCTTATCGTCATCCTGAATTAATCATTTAAAATGCTAGGGACACATTTATGATAGGTGTATGCCTCTTTTGCGCCACTTACAAAACACTGTCCACGGGGAAATGACTTAAAATGTCCTTAAGACACATGAATGTGTTTTTTTAAAGCGTTTGCAATTTTTTTGGGTCACTTTTAACATGGCTATGTGACTCAAACAGTCAAAATCTAAATTCACCATGCACAGGTGGGAGCATATTTACAAGGAATGTGCTCCGTGGGGAAAGGTCTTATAATGTAATATGGGAAAAATGACATCAGAGACAGTGAAATGCCTTATAGAGAAGCATACACCATTATGTCCTTGTCATAAATTTGCAAACCATTCCTTTTCCCCAAAAACGATTTTCAAATCATAATTTGAAAACACTGCACATGTGGAAATGACTTAAAATGTCCTTAAATCAAAATTTGCTATTCCTTATTTTGCGATTGCACTGAAGGATTTGCAAATTTTGCGATTCCTTAAAAGCAATGTATCAAACAAAAAATATGTAAAAAATGACATTAAGGATTTGGAAACTACCACCAACTTCTAGTTTGTGGTAATTTGCGAATTCTTTTCAAAAAGCATTTTTTTCCAAAAAACAAAAGGTGCCATATGACGCCAATACATGTCCTTAGGGCATGTATGTATGCCATATGCCCCCAAATTTCTTTTTCAGGGGTGCAGCTGGGTGTTCTTGAGATACCCCTGCACCATTGGAAAAATTCCTAATTTGCGATGAGCTAATTGCTAATCGCAAATTGCACCTTCATTCATATGGGCATCCTGGCCCATGGAAATGAATGGGTAATTTGCAATTAGCAATTTGCTCATTGCAAATTTGGAATGGTAAAGAATCGCTATTTATTCCTTAAAATTCGCTATTTAGGAAATGCAAAATAGTTTGATGGTACATATGGCGGTTGATGTCTAACAAGATAAGAAGCTTAGGGATACATTTATGATGACTGGCGCAATGAAGTGGACATTACTTACTTCATTGGTAGAGCTTTACATGTATTATGTCCTCTGTATTCTTCATCAAGCGTAACTTTAATCTGCAATCCTGAGTAGGCCTCACCTTAAACAAACCTCTGGATAGGCCACACCTTATCGTCATCCTGAATTAATCATTTAAAATGCTAGGGACACATTTATGATAGGTGTATGCCTCCTTTGCGCCACTTACAAAACACTGTCCACGGGGAAATGACTTAAAATGTCCTTAAGACACATGAATGTGTTTTTTTAAAGCGTTTGCAATTTTTTTGGGTCACTTTTAACATGGCTATGTGACTCAAACAGTCAAAATCTAAATTCACCATGCACAGGTGGGAGCATATTTACAAGGAATGTGCTCCATGGGGAAAGGTCTTATAATGTAATATGGGAAAAATGACATCAGAGACAGTGAAATGCCTTATAGAGAAGCATACACCATTATGTCCTTGTCATAAATTTGCAAACCATTCCTTTTCCCCAAAAACGATTTTCAAATCATAATTTGAAAACACTGCACATGTGGAAATGACTTAAAATGTCCTTAAATCAAAATTTGCTATTCCTTATTTTGCGATTGCACTGAAGGATTTGCAAATTTTGCGATTCCTTAAATGCAATGTATCAAACAAAAAATATGTAAAAAATAACATTAAGGATTTGGAAACTACCACCAACTTCTAGTTTGTGGTAATTTGCGAATTCTTTTCAAAAAGCATTTTTTTCCAAAAAACAAAAGGTGCCATATGACGCCAATACATGTCCTTAGGGCATGTATGTGCGCCATATGCCCCCAAATTTATTTTTCAGGGGTGCAGCAGGGTGTTCTTGAGATACCCCTGCACCCTTGAAAAAATTCCTAATTTGCGATGAGCTAATTGCTAATCGCAAATTGCACCTTCATTCCTATGAGCCTCCTAGCCCATGGAAATGAATGGGTAATTTGCAATTAGCAATTTGCTCATTGCAAATTAGGAATGGTAAAGAATTGCTATTTATTCCTTAAAATTCGCTATTTAGGAAATGCAAAATAGTTTGATGGTACATATGGTGGTTCATCTGTAACAAGATAAGAAGCTTAGGGATACATTTATGATGACTGGCGCAATAAAGTGGACATTACTTACTTCATTGGTAGGCCTTTACATGTATTATCTCCTCTGTATTCTTCATCAAGCGTAACTTTAATCTGCAATCCTGAGTAGGCCTCACCTTAAACAAACCTCTGGATAGGCCACACCTTGTCGTCATCCTGGATTAATCATTTAAAATGCTAGGGACAGATTTATGATAGGTGTATGCCTCTTTTGCGCCACTGTGCGTCACTTTTATGATGCAGCGGCGGTGCAAAAGATTTGCTATGAGGCGACAAAATTACAAATTGATGCATTTAGGCAGATGTGTCGTGGTGTAAAAAAAACGTGCCACATGAAACCGATGCAGCAGTGATGCAAAAGATGCACCATGTTGCAAGACAGGCCTCACTTGGGGCCATATGTATCAAGCTAATTAGCATTCGCAAAGATCAAAATTCTGCGAATTTCGGCCTTTGCGAATGCTAATTAGACAAATGGTATGTATCAAACAAGTTTGATGCAAAATAAGGAATAGCAAAATTTGCTATTCCTTATTTTGCGATTGCACTGAAGGATTTGCAAATTTTGCGATTCCTTAAATGCAATGTATCAAACAAAAAATATGTAAAAAATAACATTAAGGATTTGGAAACTACCACCAACTTCTAGTTTGTGGTAATTTGCGAATTCTTTTCAAAAAGCATTTTTTTCCAAAAAACAAAAGGTGCCATATGACGCCAATACATGTCCTTAGGGCATGTATGTGCGCCATATGCCCCCAAATTTCTTTTTCAGGGGTGCAGCAGGGTGTTCTTGAGATACCCCTGCACCCTTGAAAAAATTCCTAATTTGCGATGAGCTAATTGCTAATCGCAAATTGCACCTTCATTCCTATGAGCCTCCTAGCCCATGGAAATGAATGGGTAATTTGCAATTAGCAATTTGCTCATTGCAAATTAGGAATGGTAAAGAATTGCTATTTATTCCTTAAAATTCGCTATTTAGGAAATGCAAAATAGTTTGATGGTACATATGGTGGTTCATCTGTAACAAGATAAGAAGCTTAGGGATACATTTATGATGACTGGCGCAATAAAGTGGACATTACTTACTTCATTGGTAGGCCTTTACATGTATTATCTCCTCTGTATTCTTCATCAAGCGTAACTTTAATCTGCAATCCTGAGTAGGCCTCACCTTAAACAAACCTCTGGATAGGCCACACCTTATCGTCATCCTGGATTAATCATTTAAAATGCTAGGGACAGATTTATGATAGGTGTATGCCTCTTTTGCGCCACTGTGCGTCACTTTTATGATGCAGCGGCGGTGCAAAAGATTTGCTATGAGGCAACAAAATTACAAATTGATGCATTTAGGCAGATGTGTCATGGTGTAAAAAAAACGTGCCACATGAAACCGATGCAGCAGTGATGCAAAAGATGCACCATGTTGCAAGACAGGCCTCACTTGGGGCCATATGTATCAAGCTAATTAGCATTCGCAAAGATCAAAATTCTGCGAATTTCGGCCTTTGCGAATGCTAATTAGACAAATGGTATGTATCAAACAAGTTTGATGCAAAATAAGGAATAGCAAAATTTGCTATTCCTTATTTTGCCATTGCACTGAAGGATTTGCAAATTTTGCGATTACTTAAATGCAATGTATCAAACAAAAAATATGTAAAAAATGACATTAAGGATTTGGAAACTACCACCAACTTCTAGTTGGTGGTAATTTGTGAATTCTTTTCAAAAAGCTTTTTTTCCAAAAAACAAAAGGTGCCATATGACGCCAATACATGCCCTTAGGGCATGTATGTGTGCCATATGCCCCCAAATTTCTTTTTCAGGGGTGCAGCAGGGTGTTCTTGAGACACCCCTGCACCCTTGGAAAAATTCCTAATTTGTGATGAGCTAATTGCTAATCGCAAATTAAACCTTCATTCCTATGAGCCTCCTAGCCCATGGAAATGAATGGGTAATTTGCAATTAGCAATTTGCTCATTGCAAATTAGGAATGGTAAAGAATTGCTATTTATTCCTTAAAATTCGCTATTTA
Organism: Lissotriton helveticus; assembly: GCF_964261635.1. Lineage (NCBI taxonomy): Eukaryota > Metazoa > Chordata > Amphibia > Caudata > Salamandridae > Lissotriton > Lissotriton helveticus. Next base: position 927,650,634 of record NC_136057.1, read on the forward strand.
GGAAATGTAAAATAGTTTGATGGTACATATGGCGGTTCATCTGTAACAAGATAAGAAGCTTAGGGATACATTTATGATGACTGGCGCAATAAAGTGGACATTACTTACTTCATTGGTAGGCCTTTACATGTATTATCTCCTCTGTATTCTTTATCAAGCGTAACTTTAATCTGCAATTGTGAGTAGGCCTCACCATAAACAAACCTCTGGATAGGCCACACCTTATCGTCATCCTGGATTAATCATTTAAAATGCTAGGGACAGATTTATGATAGGTGTATGCCTCTTTTGCGCCACTGTGCGTCACTTTTATGATGCAGCGGCGGTGCAAAAGATTTGCTATGAGGCGACAAAATTACAAATTGATGCATTTAGGCAGATGTGTCATGGTGTAAAAAAAACGTGCCACATGAAACCGATGCAGCAGTGATGCAAAAGATGCACCATGTTGCAAGACAGGCCTCACTTGGGGCCATATGTATGAAGCTAATTAGCATTCGCAAAGATCAAAATTCTGCGAATTTCGGCCTTTGCGAATGCTAATTAGACAAATGGTATGTATCAAACAAGTTTGATGCAAAATAAGGAATAGCAAAATTTGCTATTCCTTATTTTGCGATTGCACTGAAGGATTTGCAAATTTTGCGATTACTTAAATGCAATGTATCAAACAAAAAATATGTAAAAAATGACATTAAGGATTTGGAAACTACCACCAACTTCTAGTTTGTGGTAATTTGCGAATTCTTTTCAAAAAGCTTTTTTTCCAAAAAACAAAAGGTGCCATATGACGCCAATACATGCCCTTAGGGCATGTATGTGCGCCATATGCCCCCAAATTTCTTTTTCAGGGGTGCAGCAGGGTGTTCTTGAGACACCCCTGCACCCTTGGAAAAATTCCTAATTTGCGATGAGCTAATTGCTAATCGCAAATTGTACCTTCATTCCTATGAGCCTCCTAGCCCATGGAAATGAATGGGTAATTTGCAATTAGCAATTTGCTCATTGCAAATTAGGAATGGTAAAGAATTGCTATTTATTCCTTAAAATTCGCTATTTAGGAAATGCAAAATAGTTTGATGGTACATATGGCGGTTCATCTGTAACAAGATAAGAAGCTTAGGGATAGATTTATGATGACTGGCGCATCACCAGGGATGTGCCAGTCATCCTGCGCCGCTGTTCCGCCACCCATGGTGTGCTGCATTTACAATGCGGGGCATCATGGGGCAAAAATGGCACAGATGCGTGACGTATCTGTGCTGTAAAGGTAGTGATTGCTGGAGTTGTATCGCAAGTGCGATGCAGCTCAAGCAAGGCTCAGGGGTGCCCCATCTCCAAAATGTTGCGTCAAGACCTATGCCTGCTTAAAGCAGGCGCAGGGTTTTGACGCAGCTTTCTCCTATCTGATTGTAAATACGGCACACCATGGGTGGCAGAGCAGCGGTGCACGTTAACTGGTGCATGCCTGGGGATGTGCCATTTAACATAAATCTGCCCCTTTACATTTAAGTATGTGCAGGGGACACAGAGTCGGTGAGGCTTATCCAAGGTTAAGAAGAGATGAGTCCTGTTCACTGAAAAATTAGACATAGGCTTCACCTGCTCAGCATCGCTGGACATGGCTAAATAATAGCTGCAAAATGTTACTCTTGTTAAACAATTTTACTATTATAATCTCTGAGATTTGTCTCTTACTCTGCAACATCTCATTGTTGTTATCTTTCTTTAAAGATAAAGACAACATCAACATGAGTGACAATCTGCAATCAGTTGATTTTGACCTCATCATTGAACTTGTAATTGAAACATCAGTGGATGTTGATCCCTTGGATGATTTAAATCCTGAGGATGAAGAAGAGCGTGATGAGGATGCAGATTTGTCCGAATTATATGACATAGGGTGGGAAGCTGACATGCTTGAGCCTATGGAACTATAAACATTTATTTTTAAAATTTATAATAAATAAAAAGTAAAAGTGTAAACCGTTTAATTTAAAAATAAAGACACCTTCAAAAACAGGTTATGTGTAGTGTCTTCAATAAAATATTAAAATATGCTCATAAAATTAGATCAGATTCACATATAAAATAGCACAGGTAACATGAATATAAATTCCATTTCTTTTCTGCTATTTCTGTATTGTAAATTTGCCAAGGACTAAAAAATCTTCTATTTAAAATGTCAAGTAGTGTGTTAAGTTTTTGATCACTGTTATTGATTTACTGTTTGGTAATAGTGGTTAATAACATTTTTTAATATATTTTACCACAGATTCAACTGCAGATCATTTCAACATTTCACCATGCCAACGAAAGAAAGAGAGAGAAAGGCTGCAAAACGTCAAAGACAGCAGGTGAATCAAAAGAAGCAGCAGTCCTCTAACAAAAAGATTTGTCAAGTCACGAAGAAAGCACCGGGTAAGAGTACAAAAACATTCATAAGAAATATGTGTAGTAAAAAAAATATTACTACAGAAAATGTTTCAGTCCATAAAAAGAGAACCAATTCAAATGGAAAGGAAAGGCCAATCAAAAATGTTACTGCTAGAGCAAGAGATAACTCTGTGCATGATAGTAGAAGGAAACAACAGTTTAGGGACATTCGTAAACGAATGTTCCGCAACAGGATAATTGGCAATTTGTTAAAAAATATTAAGAAAGGTCAACAGAAAGTGGTTTTTTATAAGAGAAAAAAAAAGTTGAGAAAGTTATTGATCAGGCATTTGAAATTAAACGTAAGTTATTTATTTTGATAATCAATAGAATTAGGAAGCTAAACAAGGCAATTTATGATTTCAAAAGAAATAGTAGATGGAAGAGAATAGTTAATCGTAGTAATTTTTGTGAAGTTTTTTCTGGAGAATGGATTCATAGTTCAAGCTGTGAGGCATTTTTTAATGAGGAGAGTTATTTCCAGGATAATGATTTGGTGCATGCAGTTGACACCAGTGGTCGTGCTTATGAAGTGAAAGATGGTTGTCCAGTTGAAAAAGAAAAACTTGTGACAACAGAGGCAGAAGAGGTGTTAGGTAATGAGGTTTTAGGAAGACGTGCTAAGGGTCCTGTGTACACCTGGAAGTGTAGTAGTATTTGTAGTGTGCGACAGGATTCCATCAATTTGCTTTGTGATTTTGTACGGTCATTTAATAAGAAAAGTTTGAAGCAGAAAATAAGGTTGTTGCAAGAATTAGATCCTTGCAGAGTGAGAGAAGTGACAGGTTTGCATGGTCATTCACTGGCTTGTCTTTCCAGGAGAGTATGCCAGAGTGTTTTTCATCATTTCAGAATGCTAGCAGTGCATCATAATAAAGTGAGGAAATTAGTTAGAATGTTGTATTATGCTAAGAGTCCAGCAATTATGCTTAAACAATTATGCGCTGCTCTTTTGCATGGTTCTGAAATAGATGTGAAGAATATATGTGAAGAAATTGAGTTTTGTTACTTTGGAAGTAAAGAGGAGAATGTTGAAATTGACCAAGAAGAAGCGGGTAATGTGGAAGATAGTGTACAGGTTTCCAGTACAGATAATTTCCAGAGGGAAATTGTCACATTTCAGGTCAAATCAAGTGAGAGGCCAAATTTCACTTGTGTGTGTTGTCGACGCACTTATTATAAGAATCAGACTAAGTTAGTGGATTTATATGCAAAAAGTGAAAGGGAAAATAATAGTGAATGGAAGGATTTTGCAACATACTTGATGGTAGAAAATTGTTTTGATTTGGGATTGGATCAACGTGTGTGTACTTATTGTTGTTGCAAATTAAATCAAAACCAGATGCCTGCTAGAGCAGTTCATAATAATCTGGAATTGGTTGAGATTCCTTCTGAATTGAAGGATTTAAATACTTATGAATCTATTTTGATTCAAAGTATCCATCCCTTTCAGGCTGTTGTAAGAATGGAGCCAAAGACAGGGAAATTGCCTCCATCAGATTTACAGAGAGGATTAAAGGGAAGAGTTGTTTATTTGCCTCTAGATTTGAAGAAAAGCATTAACACAATTGGAGTAGAAAAAGTGGAAGAGGAACCTCTGGTTATCTTAGTTAATGGGGTTCCGACAAAGAATAAGAAAATATGGCAAGATTTAGTAGATGTTAGGAAAGTTAAAAAGGCAACATTGTATTTGAAAAAAAATAATAAATACTATAAGAATGTATATGTTGCAGAAGAGGAAGTAAGTGAGGAAGAGGATAGCGATTTGTGTGCTGGTCAAATTGAGAAAGTAGAACCCTCTACTAGTGAAGAAATATATGAACATTATAGTGTTCATCCTTTGCATTCCAAGGAAGTCATGGGGAATGCTATTGAGTTGTTTCAAATGAAACAAGCCAAAGGGAGTCCCATTAGTGTTTGGGAGGAAAGTTTGGAAGCTCGGTGTTTCCCACAGCTTTTTCCAACAGGTCAGGGAGGAAGATATGATGAGCGACCTCATCAAATTCCTGCTTCTGAATACCGGACTTTGCGATTGTATGCAGGAGATGCTAGGTTTCGACAATGCATTCCTTATTTGTTTCATCTCCTGTTTGAAAGCAATCTGTCTGGACTGTCATATGCAGTGAACCACATCTTGAAAAGTGGTATACACATGCAAAACATCTCGGCAAGTGACTTTATGGATAAAGTCAATGTCCAAGACAGTATTTTGGATTCATCACCTGATTAATCTCATGGCGTGTCAGCGTGGTACTAATGAGTACTGGTACCGTCGTCATGGTGATTTAAAATGTATGCTGAGGAACTTAGGTACTCCCACATGTTTCCTCACTCTGAGCTGTGCCGAGTATGGCTGGGAAGACTTACTTGAATTTCTACGAGAGGCAAATGCTAACGTAGATAACATCGAATTCAAGACACCCGGAGAACTGTGCTCTTTGGATCCAGTCAATGTATGTAGGTACTTCAATCATAGATTTGAAGCTATGATGTCTTTCATCATGAATAAGAAGAATCCACCTCTTGGAGAGGTGTTGGATTTCTTCTGGAGAAAGGAGTACCAAGCAAGAGGTGCTCCTCATATACATATGTTGCTGTGGATCAAGGATGCACCTAAATTTGGAACGGATCCAGAAGACTCAGTGATGAGTTTCATCCAACAGTATTCTACGTGTGCTGTTCCAAACGCAAAGGAGAAGAAAAGCCTAAGAGAAAAAGTTCTGCGTTTCCAAAGCCATCGATGTGGAAAGTACTGCCGTCGTAAATTCCGAAACAAGGACAAGTTCTACACCAAATGTCGTTTCGGCTTTCCACGACCGGTGATTTCTAAAGGAAGAGTAAACAGTTTGATGTCTTCGCTGCGACATAATGTCATGAAGAAATCACCTAAAAACACATACAATTTGAAGAGGAACGAAGAGTCCAAGTACATCAACGACTACAACCCGGTGATTTTGTCCATGTGGAATGCTAACATGGATATACAGTTTGTGGCTGATAACTGTATGGCTGTGGCTCGGTATGTGACGTCTTACATCACCAAAAAAGAGAAGACAGAATTGAAGGATATGTGGGAGGACATTTCCCATGAAAAGAGCCTCAGCAAGAAGTTGTACAGTTTCAGTCTGAAGATGTTGTCGCATCGAGAAATTGGAGCTTACGAATGCTCTGACCGGTTGTCTTCAGCAAGTCTCTATGCCAAGTCCAGGAGTATCATTTGGGCGAGTCTTGGTCTTGCTGCAACGCGTAATCGAGTTCTGAAACCTGTGCGGGAAATTGAGTATTTGGCGGAAAAGGAGCCAAACAGTACCGACATTTTGAAGACCAACATGTTGGATACATATTATCCAAATAGAAGCAGTCACCTCGACAATGTTTGTCTGTATGAGGTTCTTCAAAATTACATATTCAAGAGGAACATCAAAGAAGATACTGAGAAAGGAGTGTATGCTGTAATAGGAAGTGAGGGATGTCTGGTCAAGCAAAGAAAATGCCACTTGGTAAACCATCGAAAATTGAGTGGCGAATCTCCTGAAAAAAAAGGAGTTTTTCTATTTAGCACTTTTGCAACTTTTCAAGCCTTGGCGTGCAGAAGAGGAACTGCTTGGAGATTTCCTCTGTTACGAAGACTCTTTCAATGCCGCCAAGGAGACCATAGAATGTCCTGCTTTTCCCAAATATGTAGAAATGTTGAATGCGGAAATTGAGCAGGAAGCAACGATTGCAGCCGAGATTGCCAGAGACAGTTCTCAGGACAGTCAGAGTTCTGCTTCATTGAGTCAGGATCCACTAGGAGGACCTGTTATCGAAAATGAAGCTGCCACTGCCATGAATGACGTGGAAAGAGCCATGGCACATGCTCAGGAGGATGCGGTTAACTTAGAAGAGTTGGAAAGACAACTCAACGTTGAGCAGAGGAAAATATATGACGAAGTTACCATGCAAATTGATCATGGATTAAGTCATGACAAGAAAGAGTGCTCATGTACGTCGTTGAAGCCTGTCCGACTGTACGTGAGTGGAGAAGCGGGAACTGGAAAAAGTTTCCTCATTAAAGCAATTTCATGCTATTTGCAGGAAAGGACAGAGTCATCGCTGTCTTGTGTTGTCACCGCTCCAACTGGACTGGCAGCACATAACATTAAAGGGATTACTTTACATCGTTTACTGATGCTGCCAGTGGAGCATGACAACAAATTACAATATCACAAGCTATCTGGAGATGCTTGTTTTGAAGTTTCAAGAATCTTGAGGAAAATGAAACTTCTTATCATTGACGAAGTAAGCATGGTTTCCAATGTCATGCTTGCCTTTGTGCATTTGAGAATGCAAGAAGTTCTCAAAACAGAGTATGATGTGTTATTTGGTGGCAAACACATCATTGTTTTCGGAGATCTTTTGCAGCTGACACCAGTGAAAGGGCAACCTGTGTTCAAAATGCTCACGCATGAAGATACCAGGAAGTGCCTAGGCAGCATTGGCAACGTCAATATATGGTTAAACTTCAATTATGCTGAACTGCATGAAAATATGCGTCAGGCGAAGGATGAAGTTTACAAGACTATTCTACAAGATGTTAGAATTGGAAAAGTGACCGAGCATGGGAAAGAAGCTTTACATGCACGATTACTGTCAAATTTATATCCAGAACAAGATGTTGTGCCTGAGAATATTTTTCAGAAAATTACTGATAAGAAATCTGGAATATGTTTGATGCCAACTCTTGCAGAATGTGCCATCTTCAACAACAAAATGTTGCATTTAGAAAAGCAAGAGATTGTGAAACTGGAAGCTATTGACAGAGTAGAGCATATGGGATCAACAATTATTTTGTCTGAGAATCTGAAAACAAAATTGGATTCATTAGAGAAGAGTATATCTAAAACTGCAGGTTTTGAAAAGACTCTGAATGTGTGCCTGAACTGCCGTATAATTTTAAGAAGGAATTTACATGTTGAAAGAGGTCTGGTAAATGGATCAATGGGTAATGTTGTTGATTTTGTAAAATACAGAAATAGAGATGGAATTGAATTTTTAAAAATTAAATTTGATGGCATTGAGGAAGTACAGCTAATTGGTCGTTGCTCTGCTAGATTTTTGCTTGTAAAAGACTTATATGTTCGCCGTAAGCAGTTTCCTGTTTGCTTGGCATATGCGGTGACAATCCATAAATCGCAAGGTTTAAGTGTAGACTGTGCATTGGTGAATATTGGCAGTTCTGTGTTCAAGGAGGGTATGGCATATGTGGCATTGTCACGAGTTAGAACTTTATCGGGATTGTACTTGATTGAGTGTGATGTCACAAACATTTGTGCGGATCTAGATTGTGTTAAGGAATACAATAGGTTAAGAAGAGAGTATGCGCCACATTTGCCTCAGTATCCTTTGTTTGAGAAACGTGTGGTAGGCCGGAAATGAAGAAATGTGACCAATACTGGGGAGGTTGTAGCAAAAAGACGAAAAGTCGATGAACCTAAAATTACAAGCAGAAACAAAAAGGATTCTGTTGAAGATGTTGTTGGTTTTCAATTTGAAAACAGTTCTGGTGTCAACTGCTATGCTAATGTAGTGGTTAATGTTTTGTTTTCTCTAGAAAATGTAAAAGAAGAGATTGTGGTCAATTCTGATCAAAGATTTTGCAGTTTGTTAAATTCTGTGTTAGAGAAATGTAGCACTGATAGAACAAACATAGAAAGTGTGTCTGAAATTCGAAATCTGTTAGACAGATGTTCAGGCCAAACACAATTCTCTCAAAATATTCAGCAAGATTGTCAGGAGTTTTTAATGTATATGCTTGATGTATTGCATGCTGAAGGTGTAGATGTAGATCAGCTGTTTGGGCTTTCTTATCAATGGCAGCATGACTGCGAGAACTGTATGGTATCAAGTACTACTAGTGTAGACTCAGAAAGATTTATATATTTAACTTTGCCAGACAGTAAATCAGTCTCCTTTAATAAGCTAGTAAAAGCAGCTGATCACAACATGGAGTGTAGCCAATGTAAATCTGAAATGATGTCCACATTATTTATACGAACATATGGCCAGTATGTCATTTTAATGTTCCAACGATGTAGGCCTGATGGAACAAAATTGACAACTTTAATTAAAAATTTTGTAGCTTCGCAGTTGTCAATATCAGGAAGGACTTTTGTAACTGCAGCAATTATATATCATGACGGCCCTTCAATAACATCAGGACATTACACAGCTTATTTAAAGTCTAGAAATGGCTGGTCATTCTGCAACGATTCTGTTTTAATTTTCAAAAAAAAATTGCCGTATGACCTTAAAAACTCTTACCTGGTGTTTTTAAAACCAAAATTTTAGGGAAATAATCTCGGGATGTGCTCTGTGGAATTTCAAGAAGTTCTAATGGCTCCTACACAATTTGGCCTTGAGGATAAGTGTAGTTCAGAGACATAACTTCTAACCATAAGACTGGACGTCATGGAGAAATAAGTGCACTTTGAATGAGTTCAGAAAAACTATTTCTTTTTATAAGCTAATTGAAGCAGCCAATCAAAACATAGAGTAGAGGGAATGTAAGTCTGCAATGCTGTCTACTGTTTTACATTGCTTTGTGATTGAAAGTGATGTAGAGAATTAAATAATTGTACTAGTCATAGAGTTAGTGTAAGTCTGCTTCATTGTAAGCAGTATCAGTGTCATAGGAAATGTAGAACATGACTGAGCAAGAAGAGGAAGATATTACTATTCCTGTATTGTGAAAATGATCTTCAACATTTTAATTCTGAAAGTTGCAGAAATGCCAAATGACGGGATTGGCTTACAAGAAATCCAAGAGTTATAAATGGCTCTGACAAGATTTGGCCTTGTGGAAACTTGTGGTAGAGAGCAAGAAGTCATTTATTGCATGTAACATGTTTTTAAAAACGATGGAGATTTTCTTTCAGAAAGTGGCGGGCTGAAAGTAATAACAGCACAACAGAGTGTAAGCTGTTCATAGGACATCCTTTGACGTCATGGAAAGTAAGTTAACTTTAAGGAGTTCTGAATTCTGATTTGTTATGTTGTATGGGTTTTTTAAACACAATCATTTTGATTGTGTTTTTTTTCCCCGCTGTTATATGATGAATACCTTCAAGTCACTGTTTTTAGTGAATTTTGATACATTCTGAGAACAGCAAAAATAAACCATTTAACATGTATAATTAATTCTGTACTGTTTGCATTTATGATGTATATGTAGAACTGTGTAGGAGGCATGGAGAAGGTGAGGCTTCTGTAAGTGTCAAAGTTGTTGCATGCAGTGCTGCGCTTCTGCGTATTCTTTCATATGCTAGACTACATCTGCACAATGAGATACCTAAGCAAAGGAAACACAAGTGATGTGATTGTGAAATGAGCAAAATAAATTGCACGTATTTCATTTACATCACCTGTGTTTCCTATCATTACGAAGCACATTGTGTAGATCAAGTTTAGGTCTGTCCAGGGAAACATAGGAGGTTTGGACTTTGTTCAAGAGTGCAGTGGACATGACTCACTTCATTGGTAGACCTTCACATATATTATGTCCTCTATTCTCTTCAACAACTCGAAATTTCATCTGCAACCCTGAGTAGGCCTCACCTCAAACAAACCTCTGGATAGGAGACATCTTATTGGCATCCTGAAGCAATTATTTAAAATTTTAGTGTCTTGCGACACTTTTCTGAGACAACAGCAATGCAAAAGATGCACCATGTTTTAAGATAGGCCTCACTTCATCTGCATCAAGATACTGTTAGTTTAAAATGTATATCTTTAGGACTGTGTAGGGGGCCTGGAGAAGCAGAAGCTTCTGTAAGTGTCAAAGTTGTTGAAAAACTGTTTGTCCTTCAATCTTTTCCCTTGTCTTTTGTAATTTTTAAATACATGTTTTAATATTTTTCAAATGTTTGTTCTCTCTTTCACAGATTGAAAGTATAAAAACAAAAAGTGAGTAATTTAACGACAATTATAAGGTAAATGTTTTGTACTATTTTCGTTACATTTCTATCACATTTAACTTCTATTAGTTCCACTGCTTCATTTCTTTAACCCTCAGTTTCCTGCCTTTGCTACTTCCCTCATTCCTTTCTCTATTACCTACTTACTCAACTCCTTCCACTCTTTTTCTCAGTCCCTCTCTTCTCATAGTTCCTCACTCTTGTTCACTCACTCCGTCTCTATTACTCTTAGTGTCTTTGACTGATCACTCTATCACTATTTGTTCATAATGCTTTCTCTGTGTAGTTGAAGCACACTAAGGGGCATATTATGAACACAGCCAATAAAATTATTGCTCTTTTTATTGGCAGAAAACTGGTGCAAAAGTGGTTTTAGCGGCAGTTTTCTGCCGCAAAAGCAGCTTTAGCGACACATTTCTGCCAATAAAAGCTGCAAAACTTTTATTGCCTATGTTGATGATATGGCTCTATGTTACTTACATTTCTTTGCTATTTCAATTAATCTTTTTCTGTTATTTTTTGTTTTCTGTTTTCTATTTTTTCTCTCTGTTATTCCTCATGTTTTAATCTTATTTTGAACATTCACTCACATTCTCCAAGAAACTCTTCTTTGTTAATGTTATACTCTCTTTTTTTTTCTTTCACTTCGTTATCTATTTTGTTTTTCACAATTATACCCTCTTCCGTCTTTTCTTCGGTAAATAGATCTATTAAACAGTATCTCTTCTTTACTCCCTATAGCTGTCTTTCTTTTAACATCACTCTCTGTTTACTTTCCTTATACTTAGTCTTTTTTTTTTTTTTTTTTTTTTTGGGTTAGCTCCCGGTCCGCGTACCGGGAAGCTAACCGGGAAGCAAACCAAAAGAAATAGAGCTTGCCAGAGTGCTAAACATTCTAGCAATTTTTTTTGAAAGGGAAGGTAGTTCTGAAAAGAACTTTTTTTTTAATATTTTTGTTGTTTTATATTTTTTTTTATTTTTTGTTTTTTTTGTATTTTTTGAAGGATTTTATATTTTTTTGGGGTTTTTTTGGGGGGGGGGGAAACAACAAAAAACAGGCATTGAAAAGGGCTCAACAGGAGCAAAAAAAAAATTACTGGGGGCGGTTAGGGCAATTATGGTGTTCATACGCCAGGTTGATAGCATTTATGCTCATATTGCCACATGCTAACAACGCACGACAGTGCATACAAGTGTGGATCATGTGGCCAAAATTTTCTTGTATGTTTGGCACAGTTTCCCGTGCCTCTGCTGGTGTCAATGAAATGGATATTCTTGATCTGGCCACAGGAGTTGATCTTGGATTTTCCTGCAAATCCCGTATTTCCGCCCGGCTATAATTCAGTGGATGCTTCCTTGTCATGTGCCTGTGCATAGTATGGTTGCCATAACTATATTTCTTATCCGTCCCTCTGGATAATTTTTCTTTACAGATGAGGCAGGTGACATACCTCGCATTCACTTTTTTTTGGCCAGGAGGGTTCGAATAAAACTGCCAGATGAAACTGGCTTTCTTATGGGAAACCCGGGGCACTTCTTCTAAGAACTGTGGTTCTTCTCCCTCCTCTTCATCCATTTCTTCCTCTTCCTCCTCAGTGTTGGTCATCACCTGGGGAGGTGGTCCTCTCTTCCCATGAGGAGGTGGAGGTGGTGGTGGGGGTCCACCAGCTGAAGCAACTACTGAAGCCATTTCTGATATAGTAATAAAGGTCTTCCTCTCACAATGATGAAAGTCAGAGTGAGGAAAGAAGGAGGGGTTTTCATCATTTGGGAAAAACAATACTTCTCAACCAATGAAAAGTGTTATTTTTAGGTCACCTGACCTAGCCTTACATCATTATGAAACCAAAAGTGAAATGAACCAATGAAAAGTTTTATTAACAAGTCACATGACCTCTCACGCTCATGTTACGCGCTGCGGAACGCGCCCCGGTTAGCTTCCGGGTCGCTGAGCTTCGCGCCTCGGTCCGCGCCCCGGGACACTTCCGGGTGCGCTAACGCGGTACGTCACAAGACGCATTACGCGGCAACGCGATACATCGCGCTTTCGCGACGCGCCGCGGATCGCTTCCGGAGAGCTGCGTTTCGCGCCTCGGTCCGCGCCCCGGGGCACTTCCGGGTGCGCTAACGCAGTACGTCATAAGACGCATTACGCGGCAACGCGATACCGTCACTATGTTGATTTCTTACCGGTTCGCGGACCGGGTCGCGGCATCAATTTGAGCTAACGGAAAGCTTCCCGGTTCGCGGACCGGGAGCGAAACAAAAAAAATATTTTAAAAAAATTATTAATAAACATATAAAATATATTTTTGGATTTAAAGAAGAATACATTTTACAGCTATAGATATTAGCTTTTAAAAAAACAATGAAATTCACTGAAAAAACCATAGGTTATAGACCATATATAGTTAGGAATTAGCATTTACAAAACCTTGAAAATTCACTGAAAAAACCATAGGTTATACACCATATATAGTTAGGAATTAGCATTTAAAAAACCTTATTTTACTCACACAAAACCAATGAAATTCCATATATAGTTAGTTGTACTAACTATATATCGCGCACCCGCAATCCACTGCTGATCATGTCACATATTACATCATTCATGACATGGTCAGTGACATCACTGATGACATCACTGATGACATCTCAAATGACATCACTGATGACATCACTGATGACATCTCAAATGACATCACTGATGACATCACTGATGACAACATCCAGTGACTGTATTTTTCTGTAAAGTTAAAATATGTCTTACATATTTAAGAATGAGTGGATGTATAAGTGTCTGGATGAAGGATTTAATAGGTGCATGACTGACTGTATGAGTGAGTGGTTAAATGTGTCTCACTGAGTGCATGGGTTAGTGACTAAACTGTCTTAATTTGTGCATCATTATGTCTGTTGTTCTGTAAACTGCTGCATGTGTTGATCAGGAGCTATATGAGTAACTATATGGGTTATTGATTGGTTGCCCAAGCATTTGTATGGGAGACTGAGTGTGTGTGTGGGTGGCTGGGAGGTGTATGACTCTGTGCATAGATGTATGGGTTCAAAAGTGCATGTGGAAACAGCTGTATGGGCGGTTGACTGTGTGCATGACTGTATTGGTGAGTGAATAGATATCTCAGTGCTACATGTCAAAGTAAGTACATATGTAAAATACAGTACATGTGAGAGTTGACATATATAAATAACTGTGCATAAGAGCCAGTGAATGTGTGAGTGGCTGTATGGATCATTGTGCACTTGTATCCAGGATTGTATAAGTGAGTAAATATGTTTTAGTATATGTTTGAATAAGTAAGGTGTGTATAACTGTATAGTTGTGAAAATGGAGGTGTGATTGATTCTTTGCATGACTGACTAGGTGTGTAAGTAACTCCATGGATGAGTGACAATCTGTGAGTGTCTGTTTACACTGAGTGTATCTAAGGTTATATTAGAGTCTGAAGAGGTTCATCGTATTATCACATGAATGATGTCATCAGTGATGTGATCAGTAATGTCAAATGAGATGTCATCAGTGATGTCATCAGTGATGTCATTTGAGATGTCATCAGTGATGTCATCAGTGATGTCATTTGAGATGTCATCAGTGATGTCATCAGTGATGTCACTGACCATGTCATGAATGATGTAATATGTGACATGATCAGCAGTGGATTGCGGGTGCGCGATATATAGTTAGTACAACTAACTATATATGGAATTTCATTGGTTTTGTGTGAGTAAAATAAGGTTTTTTAAATGCTAATTCCTAACTATATATGGTGTATAACCTATGGTTTTTTCAGTGAATATATATATATATAACCTACTGGCGGTCGCCAGTAGGTATATATAGTTAGGACCTAGTTTCCATAGGAAATCCGCAACATTCTATTGGGAATAACTTTGGCGCCGGTTGATGAATCTCCGCGAATTTCTCAAAGAAGATGGCCCGCTCCTTCCCTGAAAGTTTTGGGGGGAATCGTCAAGTGGGGGCTGAGAAAAAAGGGGGGTCCCAAAACGTGTTTTCCCCATGTTATTTTCCATAGGACGATTAGACACGGCTACAGCCCGAACCGCTGAACGGAATTACACCAAACTTGGCAAAATGGTAGGGACTGGTACGCAGTACGGCCTTTTGTTTAAATGGTGTAAATCCCTCCAGTAGTTTTTGAGAAAATTGAATTTGAAAAAATTTATATATCTATATAAGCTTACTGTAAGCTTACTGTACTCTGTACCTTCCCGGGCACGAGCTGCATTCTGATTGGCTGCTAATGTCTGTCAACACTCCAAAACAGAAATTGTTGGTAGCCATCTTGTACCTCGGTAGACTGAGGTGATTTATTTTTTTTTTAATCGCAGGGTACGCTTACCGTACGAGTACCGTACGAGTACCGTACGAGTACTGTGCGCGCACCCCGCGATTTTTAAAAAAATGTTTTGGGTCTGGGGGGTCCTTGTGGGACCCCCTGAGCAGGCCTAGGGGGTCAGGGTGCTTCTACCCTGCTCTCTTTGCCTGTTTTCCACCTTTGTTTCACTGCTTTCTTGTGCCTTGGTTCAACCGAGGCACAATATGGCTGCCAACACTTCCTGGATTGGAGTGTTGACAGACAGTGGCAGCCAATCAGCATGCCTTCCCGAGAAAGCTGCATGCTCATTGGCTGTCAACACTTCTAACCAGGAAGTGTTGGCATCCATCTTGTGCCGATAAACCGAGGCACAAGAAAACAGAAAAACAAATGTGAAGAACACAAAAAGGGGGCAGGGTAGATACACCCTGACACCCTAGGCCTGCCCAGGTGGTCCCACAAGGACAAAAAAGGCCCACATTTTTTTTTTTAAATCCTGGTCTGTTTTTTTAAAAATTACCCCCGGGGGGGACCAAATCGCGGCGGCATAGCGATAAAGAAGTGTGGGGGGTCCACAATCCCCCCCACACTGCCCCGGGGACCGCCGCCCCCGGGGCATAGCAACGCAGCCCCTTGGCGCATACTGGAGGCTCCTGGTGGGCTACTTGGCCCCCAGGGACCCTCAGTATGTAAGGGGAATTAGTTCCTATTCTGCAAACACGCCAGGGGTTGCGCTGCAGAGAGGTGTAAAAAGGGTGTGGCGTCATTAAACCTCTCTGCAATGCAGCCCCCTGGCGCATACTGCACGTTCCAGGTGGGCTAGTTAGCCCCCAGGGACCCCCAGTATGCAAGGGGAGTTAGTTCCCCCTCTGCAAACACGCCCGGGGGCTGCGTTGCAGAGAGGTGTAAAAACGGGTGTGGCCTCATTACACCTCTCTGTCATGCAGCTCCCTGGCTTATACTGGAGGCTCCTGGTGGGCTAGTTGCCCCCCAGGGACCACCAGTATGCAAGGGGAATTAGTTCCTCCTCTGCAAACGTGCCAGGGGTTGCGCTGCAGAGTGTTGTAAAAAGGGGGCGTGCCCTCTGAACACATGCCTGCAAAAATGTAGTAAATCAGTATAAAAAAATTAACAATTAATACATTTAAAAATTGTCATTTAAAAAACCTTAAAAATTCAATGAAAAAACCATAGGTTTCAGGCCTTATATAGTTAGGAATTAGCATTTAAAAAACCTTTGAAATTCAATGAAAATACCATTGGTTTCAGGCCTTATATAGTTAGGAATTAGCATTTAAAAAACCTTTGAAATTCAATGAAAAAACCATAGGTTTCAGGCCTTATATAGTTAGGAATTAGCATTTAAAAAACCTTGCAAATTCACTTAAAAAACCATAGGTTTCAGGCCTTATATAGTTAGGAATTAGCATTTAAAAAACCTTGCAAATTCACTGAAAAAAACCATAGGTTTCAGGCCTTATATAGTAAGGAATTAGCATTTAAAAAACCTTGCAAATTCACTGAAAATACCATAGGTTTCAGGCCTTATATAGTTAGGAATTAGCATTTAAAAAACCTTACAAATTCACTGAAAAAAACATAGGTTTCAGGCCTTATATAGTTAGGAATTAGCATTTAAAAAACCTTTGTAATTCACTGAAAAAACCATAGGTTTCACGCCTTATATAGTTAGGAATTACCTTTTAAAAAAACCTTTGAAATTCACTCAAAAAACTATACGTTTTAGGGGTGTTATAGTTAGCTGGACATTTCACTCATACAAAACCATTGAAATTGCTACTATATAGTTAGTTGTACTAGCTATATTTTGCGCACCCGCAATCCACTGCTGATGATGTCACATATTAGATCATTCATGACATGGTCAGTGACATCACTGATGACATCTCAAATGACATCACTGATGACATCATCCACGTGACAATCATATACACCTTTTCATACACTATTAAAATCTTTCATCACTCTTTGTAAAATACAGAGTATCATATTTTAATCCATTGTCACAGCAATACAAGTATCTAAAAATCCACTCAGTGATTCATAGATGTATACATACATCTAATCACTTACCTGTAGATTCACTCATACATGCTGTCAATGAACAATAGAACACTATCAAAAATACTTATACACCAATATTGACATTAAAGAACAGCACACAACCTATTTACATATGAAGTCATCCTACTCACTTATGCAAACAATGGATCATACTTACATATTTACTTAGCAAAACACTTATACAAACACCACTTCATCTATTCATTTAGATAGTAAGTCATACTTAATGAATTATAAAATCATTATTACAAGTATACAGTTATCCATACAGTCACTCACACAATCATTGAGTCTTATGTATACTTATTTATATACAACAACTGACACATACACTGCCTTTTATTTTTTTAGTTTGTTGGACATGTACCATTGAGAAATATATTTGCTCATCAACACACCCATAAAGAGATTCCCTCACCCAAACTGTTAGAACATGTAGTTTTAACTTCATATATCTACTGAATCAACTATTCACACATCGTTGGACAGTCACACACCCCCCACCGAGCCACACACACTTTCACACTCCCATACAAATACTCAGTTAAATAATCAATAACTAATATAGACTTTCACATAGCTAGTACCCAACTGTAGAATCAGTTTACACAACAACTGACAAAGTGATACAGATATTCACACGGTTTAGTCAGTATCCACTATATTTAGTGAGACACTATAAATTGGTCAAGTAAACAGTCAATTACACTGCTACTAAATCCTCCATCCAAATATTTATTTATATATATCCACTCATTCTTCAATGGAAATTGCTATATATATAAGGCATATTTAAATAACGAAGCAAACCACATTCACTGGATGATGTCATCAGTGATGTCATTTGAGATGTCATCAGTGATGTCACTGACCATGTCATGAATGATCTAATATGTGACATCATCAGCAGTGGATTGTGGGTGCGCGAAATATAGTTAGTACAACTAACTACATAGGAGCAATTTCAATGGTTTTGTATGAGTGAAATGTCCAGCTAACTATAACACCCCTAAAACTTATAGTTTTTTGAGTGAATTTCAAAGGTTTTTTAAAAGATAATTCCTAACTATATAAGGCCTGAAACCTATGTTTTTTTCAGTGAATATATATATATATTTATATATATATATATATATATATATATATCAAACAAAGCTCCTCGATGCCATCCAGCAGAAACGGATACTTGCCTCAGCTTTCAGTTGTAGGTAATTTTTATTTTAGTTTTCAAAAGTGCATTGCATGTGCAGAAAAACATATATATACATTACCTACTGGCGGTCGCCAGTAGTTAGTTATAGTTAGTACCTAGTTACCATAGGAAAATCGCAACATTCTATTCCCAATAACTTTGGCGTCGATTAACGATTCTTCTAAAAATTTTCAAAACAAATTCTTTGTTGATATCAGCTCCTATGTTGAAAGTTTGGGGGTGATTCATCAAGGGGGGGCTGAGGAAAAGGGGTTCCCAAAATGTGTTTTCTCCTTGTTAATTTCCATAGGAAACTTTAGACAAGGCTACAGGTCGAATGGGTGAACGGAATTACACCAAATTTGGCAGGGGGAAGGGTCTTGGTCCAGAAAGCATGCTTTTGTTTATTTGGTGTAAATCCGTTCAGTAGTTTTTGAGAAACATCGACATTTACAGATATCGATATTTGGGAATTCTGCCATCTGATTGGCTGAGGCTTTATGAGCACGAGCTTGCTGCTGATTGGCTGTGAGCAGTGCGGGCGGTTGCAACTAAGAAGTGTTGGCTGCCATTTTGTGATTCAGTTGAAGCAAGTAAGGGGAAAAAGGGTGAAAAATGTGGGAAAGAGGAGGGTAGGAGCACTGTAACCTCTGTGGGGTGTTTAGGGTGTGCTATAGAAGGGGTGCAAAGCAAAGTATTCACCCCTAGCGGTGTGAAAGTGGTGGGCTACGGAAATTAAGTGAGGTATTGCGTAGAATCTGATGCTGGTAAGGTGAGGTGGGGCGGGATTCGGAGATAAAAGCGTGAGCCCAAACTGTGTGTCTTATGCTGTGAAGTCATGTGCCGTGGCCGCTGCATTACACTTGTGGAAGTAGTGTCAGCATGTGTTTATACGTGCTAGGATGAACTACTGACCCGTACTGGTGTGAAAGTCCTGGGTAAGGAAAATATGTGAGGTAGTGTCTATGGTCTTATGCTGCCAAGGTGAGGTGCTGCAGGACTCAGGGATGAAAGAGTGATCCCACACTGTGTGTCATATGGTGTCAATATGTGAGGTGTTGGCTGCCATTTTGTGATTCCGTTGAAGCGAGTAAAGGGAAAAAACGGTGAAAAAAGTAGGAAAGAGGAGATAGCAGCACTGTAACCTCTGTGGGGTGTTTAGGGTATGCTATACAGGGGGTGTGAAGCGAACAACTCATACCTACCGGTGTGAAAGTGCTAGGCTACGAAAATTAAGTGAGGTATTGCCTAGAGTCTGATGCTGCCAAGGTGAGCTGGTGTGGGACTCGGGGATTAAAGGGTGAGCCCAACTTGTGTGTCTTATGCTGTGAAGTCATGTGCCGTGGCCGCTGCACTACAGCTGTGGAAGTAGCGTCAGCATATGTTTGTAACTACTAGGACGAACTACTGACCCTTACTGGTCTGAAAGTCTTGGGGTACGGAAAATATGTGAGGTAGTGTCTAGAGTCTTATGCTGCTAAGGTGAGGTGCTGCAGGACTCGGGGATCAAAGAATGATCCCAAACTGTGTGTCATATGGTGTGAAGTCATGTGCTCTGGCCGCTGTGCCACATCTGTCCAAGTAGTGTGAACATGTAGTTATACCTACTCAGAGGAACTTTTGTTTCGAACATTGTAACTTGTGTATGGTGCTTAGGGGGTGTTATATTGTGAGTGCGAAGGTAAATTTGTGTGTATGAAATGAATTTGGTATTTGGAAAGTGGAAAGCACTGACTTCTATGGGTCTGATGGCGCTGGGGGCATAAGCTGAGGTGCTGCTGGAGTTAGGGATAAAGCTGATGAACTACTGACCCCTATTGTGAACGTATAACCTGCACGTGCCGTTAAATGTTCGATAAAATGTTGCAAGAGTATATCGCTAGGTTAGAAAAAAAAATTATTAACTTTTAACTTGCAGGTGTCACAGAATGTTCCAGAAAGTGTGGTGATAAAATAGGTTGAACTTGTGACCTGTATTTGGCACGGAATATTAGCTAGCTTTTCGTATAGAAAATTCTAAATTAACCAATGGAGATAAGTTTTGGAATGTCGTTGAATGAATTAGGTAGTCTGATTTGTTCTTCATATGTATTTCTGGGTGGAGCGACAGAGAAATTGTGCCATTCCTGGTTCCATTCTTGATGAAAGCGGTGCATTACATGTACTGTGTGAGAAAGAAAGAATTGTATGCGTGTGTGACATTTGAAATCTGCATAACAACTACGAAGGTGAGTTAGAAATTAACAAGGTGTGTTATGTGTTCTGTAGTAGTGATTAAGTATTTGAGGTGATGTTTTTAATTTTGAAAGTATTTTTTATTTCAAAGTAATACAGTGTTAGTAAAGTGTGGTGTTTGATATTGGTTATAAAATATGCATACAATTTGAGCTGTTGTTAAATAAGTACTTTACATATGTTTAGGAATTTTTCACAAAGAAGAAGTGTTGTTTGTCATCTTTATAGGACTGTATGGTTTTGAAAATGAGGTACAGCGTTAATTTGGGTTTGTAATGTATTCGGGGAGATAAACAAAATATCCCACGTTTGCAAATTATACTTTTTGTAGAAATAGTGGGGTGGGGGGTCTAGGAGATGTATGTGTTATTAAGTTAAAAGCGATAAAACGAAACCGAGAAATGTTATGTGGGCAGGTTGTGGTCTCATTTTTAACACTGAGAGATAGATTTGAATGTATGTCAAGGTAGGTTGTTGTACTGTGAGGCCGTCTACAGTGTTTGGAGATTACATGGAGAGGAGATGGAGAAAGTAAAAGCGATAGTTTCCTTTTATATGTACGCATAGTTTGAATTATGTGATTCTAGGTTGAGATATAATATGAACATGGTTTCTGGTTTGCATTTGGGTATGGTTAATAGTTTTTGTAGTTTCTTACTAGTGATTAATGAAAATGTAGATGTACTAAAATATATGGTAGTAAACGTATTCATGATTGTCTCTTCTTATGGAATAGAAGTGGTTGGGGAGTGCTTCTTTAGAAGAGATGTTTTATACATGTGTGAGAGATAAGAAAGAAATGAAAATGTGCGGTATATTTTCTGTATGACTTTGTTGACATTAGAGAACTAGATGTGATTTTAAGTGATACTATTTGTTAGGCTGTGTCTCTGTGCTGTATATATGTAGGTGTTGAAGTGGTCCGGGTTTTACCAATGCTGAGTTACACTATCCCTTTTGAGACTCTCGTCAATTTATTCATTACATTTAATGTCTTTAATATAGATACAGTAAAGGGACGGTATATCAAAAGTTTGGGAATTAGAACTTTGTTTACTCTCCCCATCCCCTGCTATACACTCTACAGAGTGCTTAAACGACTTTCGGAACATATAGATGTCTAGCTAGTGAAGGTGGTGTAGTTCGACTGGGCCAATTTCTAAACCATGCTATGGGATGGTTTATGTTTTACCTCCAATTTGCATGTTTAAATACTTTTTGCTGATAAGTGTTTTGGCAGACACTTGTTAAAATTAACGTTGTATATGGGTATAGTGGCGCTACTGGGAATGTTGGAGGTTTCTGTCTGATTTCGTACGATTAACCAAGGGCGGGGGTGGGTGTGGGTGAGGTGGGTATGTTGCTGATTGAAACACAGAATATAGTAAGGTGCAGATGTCGAGCTACTAAAGGTTATATAGCACCACTGGGAGCACTTATAAAGCACCCTTTGGCATGGGATATGTTTTAGTTGCAAATTTGGATGTTTTAATAAGTTTTGCTGAAGAGCATTTTGGGAGACATCTGTTGAAATTAAGCCTCTGTATGGCTATAGTGGCGCTTCTACGTTTGCTTGGTCTCTTAGTTTTATTGCGTAAAGTTAAGCAAGGGCGGGTGTTGAAGTGGTGTAGTGCTACTGTGACTATTTATAAACCGTCTTATGGTATGGTGTATGTTTGAGTTGCAAAATTAAAGGTTTTAATAGCTTTTGCGGATGAGTATTCCGGCAGACACCTGTTGTCATTAAGTGTATGTATGGTTATAGTGGCGGTAACAGGAGTGCTGGGGCTCATTGCTTGATTTCGTAAGGTTAAGCAAGGGCATGGGTGGGGGTGGGGGAGATACGTATGTTGCTGATTATAAGATGGGCATTTGTAACGTGGGCATGTGTAGTTAGTAAAGGTAATGTAGTTTCACTGGGCCCATTTATAAACCGTGCTATGGGATGGTTTATGTTTTACCCGCCAATTTGCATGTTTGAATAGTTTTTGATCATAAGTGTTCCGGAAGAAACCTGTTAAAATTAACCCAGTGTATGGGTATTGTGGCGCTACTAGGAATGGTTGGAGTTTCTGGTTGATTTCGTACGGTTAACCAAGGGTGGGGGTGGGTGTGGGGGAGGTGGTTATGTTGCTGATTGAAACACAGAATATAGTAACGTGCAGATGTGGAGCTACTAAAGGTGATGTAGTACCACTGGGAGCACTTATAAAGCGCCCTATGGCATGGTATAGGTTTTACCCGCAAATTTACATGTTTTAATACGTTTTGCTGATGAGCGTTTCAGGAGATATCTGTTGAAACTAAGCCTCTGTATTGCTATAGTGGCATTTCTACGTTTGGTGGGGCTCTTTCTTTTATTGCGTAAAGTTAAGTGAGGGCGGGTGTGGCAGTGGTGTAATGGTACTGTGACTATTTATAAATTGCCTTATGGTATGGTGTATGTTTGAGTTGCAAAATTGCAGGTTTTAATAGCTTTTGCTGATGAGCGTTCCGGCAGACACCTGTTGACATTAAGTCTATGTATGGCTATAGTGGCGCTAACGGGAGTGCTAGGGCTCATTGTTTGATTTCGTAAGGTTAAGCAAGGGTGGGGGTGGGGGGTATGTTGCTGATTATAATACGGATATTTGTAATGTGGAGATGTGTAGCTAGTAAAGGTAATGTAGTGCCACCGGGTCCATTTATTAACCGTGCTATGGGATGGTTTATATTTTTCCCACAAATTTGCATGTTTGAATAGTTTTTGTTGATAAGAGTTCCGGCACACACCTGTTAAAATTAAACCTGTGTATGGGTATAGTGGAGCTACTAGGAATGGTGGGGGTTTCTGTTTGATTTCGTATGGTTAAGGAAGGGCGGAGATGGGTGTGGGGGAGGTGGTTATTTTGCTAATTGAAACACAGAATTTAGTAACGTGCAGATGTCGCGCTACTGAAGGTGATGTAGTACCACTGGGAGTACTTATGCCCTATGGCAGTGTTTCCCAAACTGGGGTCCGCGAACCCCCAGGGGTCCGTGACACATTCCCAGGGGGTCCGTAGGCAGCAGTTTTAAAAGCACAGCAAAGTTGCTTGTCTAATTAGCAGCTTTCGAAAAACAATAAAAGTGTCAAGATAATGCCAGTGACCTGCTGGGGAGAGAGAGATGAGTTTTGTTCAGTGGCAGCTTTCACTTAACTAATGTAGCACAGAGGGTTAATGTGCCTACTGTAAAAACGTGTAACATGCATTTATGTGCATAGGTTACTGCTTTTGTCACAGAGATTGTTTTGTTACTGCGCACTTCACAAGTGACAATCGTAATCTAGCAGAGGGACCTATAAACTGTTATCAAAGAGCTGCTTGCAAACTGCATGGTACCAGTTAGTAGCTTATGTTTTTTCCCAGTCATTCATTATCCTGATGATGCTTAAAAAATTTATTTGGGTGGAAATACATTTTTAATGTTAAAGTCAGTGCTAGCTACTGTGTTATGTTCTGAATCCTGAGTTTGTGCTTTTCCATACCAGTATGAATGGCATGTGAATACTACACCTTGCAGTCCCCTTTACCTTATGTAACATTTTTTATACACTGGTTTACATGTATGATTCATTGTCTCTATATGTGTGTGATGTAAAGTGCTCTGACATCCTACAATGGTATGAGAGATGCTATAAAACAAATGAAATACATGTGACAGAGGGGCTATTCCTTCAATATAAAATACTAAGGGCCAGATGTACGACCCGTTTTAATATGCGCAAACTGGTTCGCGAACCCATTTGCACATGCAGAAACCTATTGGGCCATGTACATAGCCTATTTCGCGAGTCACAATTTTTTTGCGACTCGCTAAATAAGTTTTGCAACTTGCTATTTGGAAGGGGCATTCCCTTCCAAATAGCGAGTCTCAAAACCATGTACAAATGTTTTGCGACTGTAATTGCGGTCGCAAAACACTCGCAATCACCACCTACTTCAAGTAGATGGTAATGCATTTGTAAATGGGACGGGGTCGCCAGGGGATCCTTTCCCCTTTGCAAATGCATGCTTATTTATTTTTTAAGGGCAGGCAGTGGTTCCATGGACCACTGCCTGCCCTTAACAAATGAAACAAAAACGTTTCATTTTCTTTTTTTTTTAATGCATGGAAAATGGGCTGCATTTTTTTAAAAACTGCTTTATTTAAAAGCAGTCCCAGACATGCTGGTCTGCTGAGCCCGGCAGGCCACCAATCCCGTGGAGGGCTGGCATTCCCAATGAGCTCACAAATTGCGAGAGGCTCATTAATATTAATGAGCCTCGCAATTTGCGGCCCCATTGGGAATCCCAAACAGTGTTAAACACACTGTTGTACATTTCATTTAGTGACCCGCAATTTGCCACTCGCAATGTGTCGCCAATTGCGAGGCGCTAAATAAAATGGTCGTACATCTGGCCCCAAAATCCTTAGTACTTTGAGTATTTGTTTTGTGTGCACACGTGTGTATTTTCTTCAAATTACTGTTTTAATATTTGAAATGTTACTCATACAAATTGGTGGGGGTCCCCGGCTTCCAGTGGTGACTCAATGGGGGTCCTCTGGAGTCAAAAGTTTGGGAACCACTGCCCTATGGCATGGTATATGTTTTACCCACAAATTTGCATGTTTTAGTACGCTTTGCTCATGAACGTTCCGGCAGTTGTTGAAATTAAGTTCCTGTATTGCTTTAGTGTGTCTAATAGGTATGGTGTGGCTCTTTCTTTGATTTTGTAAGGTTAAGAAAGGATGGGGAAGAGGGTGATGCAGTGGCAGTGTGCCCATTTATGAATCGCTTAATGGCATGGTATATATTTTTATGGCAAATTACCAAGTTTTATTACCCTTTGGTGATGAGTGTTCCTGCAAACAGCTACACAAATTACACAACATTTCTGTGGATAAGAAATCTTCGTGCTGATAGACACTCTTGTACTGTGGTAGAAAGCTGATAGCATTAAAGGAAAATAATGAAACTTGGTGCTATTGTAGATTTCAATGGAAGCTTACACTGTTTCTTTGTTACTATGGTGTAGTTAGGGTTCTAAGTGGGAGAAAAAAGTGGGGGTGCTCTAAAAGGGGGGCAAAGCTCTTAAAAGGGTATGGGCTATACAAGTTGGGCCCTGGTCTAAATCAAGATAAGTATCATTGTGTGCTTTAGAAAATCCTCTCCAATTATCCTACGTTCGGAAAAAAAAACATTCTTTAAAGGATTTCCCTTCCTTCTACAATGTGGGTAACCTAGCGTGATGTTTCCAGTTCTCAGTAGTGAGCAAAGTAAGCATGCGTACATCGATGTGCATGCTCTCACTGCAGTGCAAATAAAAAATAAAAACATTTGAGTATCTTTGCGAGGGCCGAAAATAGAGCCCGATAGAGACACGTTTGGAGGCTCCCTGAAAATAAGTGCCGGTCCTCAGATCCGGTCCAATTAAAGCCCAGGATCCATCCATCCTAAGCACTGCGCCATCCAACCATCTTTTAATTGATGCACATTCCTACTTATATACATACATGTGTTCCTGCACTTATCTTAAGCATCTATGAGCCCACTTGCCTATTGTAAGCACTGTGCCATTCATGCAGCCATACGCCTATATATCCATAGATACATCTGTCCCAGAACCAATCCTAAGCATCTATCAGCCCACCCGTCTATTGTAAGTACTGGTCCCTGCATTTATTCATTCTTCCATTCATCCATACATTGATACATCCATCTATGTATCTATGCATTGATGCATCTGGCCATGCATCCATTCGCCCTTTGTTCAACTATATGTTCTTATTTCCGTGCATCGTCCACCCCTGATCCTAAGTACAACGTATTATTCTCATCCACCCAGCCTCGTAAGGGGTCGAAAAGGCTTGCGAAAAGCATTGACAGGCAGATTTTTTTATAAAGAATAATAAAGCTTTGAGTTGCTCTTTGTGGAGCATACTTCAACACCCTTCTCTGGTGGTGTTTTAAACAAAGGTACATCTAGCGAAAGAAATGTAAAGGAACGTTTAAGTGTAAGATGTTAATTTAGAAACGTAACGTTTTGTTGAGTTGTATATAGGTACACTGTTTTAAAGTGGCCGTGACTGACAGATACTGAATACCTGTACTTCTTACATTTGAGAAAGTATATCAGAGAGCTAATTTGGGGTGGTGAGAACCTTAAGTTCTATATTTCCATGCGAAGCACAGTGTAGGAATATAAAAGTTATTGGAAAGCTTTTATGTTCATACTAAAGAGGGGGGGTGAGAACTAAGTGAGCCAGGCAAAGCGTGTGTTTTCGTAGCACTAAAACAAGAGAGTGTGTAAGGTCAGAGCAGGTTCGTGCTGGAGTTGCCTGCTTGTGGTTGTTTCTAGAGGCGCAACCAGAGTGAAATTTCGGGGGAGCCTAATTCTTTCAGTAATAGGCAGAGTGAGGATGTAGGGACTGTAAAAAGGGGTGAAAAAGAACAGAGTCTTCTTTACAAAAAAATGATCTTTTGAAGACCTGTGAAGTACTCGGGTGTGGCTCTGTGTGTGCGCCCGGAAAGCTGTCCAAGAGAGTCCGGGCAATGGGCATTGCGTGCCTGGTGGTCTGTTTGGTAATTACCCCACGATGATGTTGCTCCTGCGTTGCAAAGAGATATGGGAAATTCTGAGAGAAAATGTTTCATTTTAAAGGATTTCCGTTCTCCTACAATGCGAGTCACCTGGCATGATGTCTGTACTTCTAAGTAGTGAGTAATGTGCATGCTCTCACAGTCTCACTGCAGTGCAATAAAGAAAAAAAACGAATGAGGTTTGCGAGGCCCAAAAATAGACCCCCATAAAGACCTGTTTCGAGGCCCCCAAAAAGAAAGTACTGTGCTCAGAACCCCACAGACACTCACTTCCCCCACCTAAAGCCCGGGGTGCAGTGTTGTGTTTGGGAAGTTGTAGATAAAATTGTAGGCTAATAATGGTAATTTTTGTGTGTGCTGTTTGGTTGATAATATCATCCTAAGTACATAGATTAAAATTTAAAAAAATACTATCAAAGTTGTGTGTGGTGGGTTGCAGAGAGAGTGCTGTGAAGTGGGGGGTGCGGCGGAGAGGTGAAAAGTATGAGGTAGTGCAGTTAAATATAAATTGTAAAGGTGTATGTAAATAATTTAATAAAAACTTGCTGTATATTCTATGGCACAACTTGTCATCAAAGTTCTCCTCTGTCGTGCTCCATCACGTTGCAGCACTGGGTGTGGAAGTCGTTAGTGGAAATTTTGTAATTGTATGTTATTATTTTAACATAGTGAACAAATGTGGAAAATAATTGAATCGATGTTTTGTTTTTCAGAAAATTATTTTGTTTGGATTAAAATGTGAAAATGCCAAGAAGAAGTGAAAAAAAAGAAAAGGGAAGAAAAATATATTTCAGTAAAACGCAAAATCTTCAATTAGAAAAAAATGCGAGTAGTATAGAAACAGTTTGGTCTACTATAAGTACAACATAGTTTGTGAAAAAAAATATTAAGAACATTTAATGAAAAAAAGATCACAGAGGAAAAAGAAGAATAAGTAAGGTGAAGCAGAGTTCAATTTCAAATATCAGGAAAAGGAAACATGATAAAGAAATAGTATCTGTTACTCGGAGACAAAAGTAGTTTCATGAAATTCGTCAGAGATTTTTTCGATCTAGAGTGATTCAGAATTTAATGAAAACATGCTGCAAATATAAATTCAAAGAGAAGCAGCGTATTGAAAGTATAGTGGATAATGCTTTCAATTTAAAACAGAAGTTGTTCATTGTGATTTTGAAGAGAAAGTATTAAACAGAAGGTTAAGTTGTTGCAATGACTAGATCCATGTCATGTAAGAAAATATACTGAGAAGTATGGGCATTCTCTAGCTTGTCTTTCAAGAAAAGTTTGTAAAAGTGTTTTTCAGTAGTTGAGAATGTTAACTGTACATCATTCAGAAATGTGGACGTTAGTGATGAAAGTGTACTATGTAAAAAATCCTGCATTATTTTTAAGTGAACTGAGTACAAGTGTTTTATATGTTTCTTTATTAGTTGTTCAAAAAAAGTGTGATGATATAGAAATGCGATATTTTGGTTCAGATAAGCAGTTCATAGAAAGTGAAAGTTTGACAATTACAGATGTTGGAAGAGATGGGAAAGTGATTAGCACTGATTAGTTTGAAGAAGAAATTGAAAAGTTTAATGTAGTGTGGTCTGAAATACGAAACTATGTTTGTGTTTGTTGTCGACGTACTCATTATAAAAGTCAAAATAGGAATGTTGGTTTGTATTTGAAAAGTGAAAAGGAGAACAATGGTAAGTGGGTAGAATTTGCACTTTACTTGGTGGAAGGTCAATTTGAGTTAGGTAGTGATCAATGTATATGTAAATATTGTTACAACAAATTAGAAGAGAACAAAATGCCTTTTAGAGCAGTACATAACTTAGAATCAGTAGCTATTCCGGAGGAACTGGCAGAATTGAATGCATGTGAATCTGTTCTAATTCAATTTGTTCATTCTTTTCAAACTATAATTCGGATGGAGCCTAAAACAGGTAAACGGTCACCAATAGACTTCCAAGACTTGCAAAGAGGTTTGAAGGAAGTGTGGTGTACTTACCTTTGGATTTTAAGAAAAATATTGAAACTATTGCTGGAGTGAAAGAGGAAAATTAGGCAGTAGTCATTCTAGTGAAGGGTGTAGTAACAAAAAGTCGGAAAATATGGCAAGAATTTGTGGGTGTTAATAGCGTTGAAAAGGCTACCTTATATCTAATATTTATTACAAAACTGTAAAAGTGAGTGAACAGGTAATAAGTTTAGACTATAAATCTTGTTCACCGATATTCTGAAGCTGCATTCTGTACAGGTCGTTCATTATACCGTCCACCTTCTCCTGTAGGAAACAGCTGTGGAAAATAATGACCTTCCAAGCTTTTCTCCCATACACTCATTGGAGTTCCCTGTGCTTTTTTCATTTCAAATAACTCAATGCTGCTTTGTAGTACTTTTTTTGAATGCAAAGGATAGATTGTGTAATGTTCATAAATATCTTCAGTCCTTGACTTGTCCACTTTCTCAATTTCACCACTTGAAATTTCAGATTATATTCTGAAGATCCTAGCGTTCGACAGTGCATTTAATACATATTTCACCTTTTGTTTGAAAGTGATGTCTTCTCTGTGATATGCAGTGAATCACATACTTAAAAACTAAAGTTCGTCAATAAGTTCTTTCTGCAAAAGAATTTGTGGAAAGTTCAAGAAACAGATGAAAATGTAGAAGGACACTTAATTAATTTGATGGCATGTCAACGTGGAACAAATGAGTATTGGTATTGTCGTCATGAAGATCTCAACTGTATGTTACGGAAGGAACTTAGGTACACCAACATGATTTGTCACTTAACTGTGCCGAGTATGCATGGGAAGATTTGCTTGAGTTTCTAAGAGAAACAAATTCCAATATAAAAAATGTTGAAATAAAGACTTGTGGTGAACTGTGTTTATTGGATCCTGTAAATGTGTGCAGATATTTCAATGATAGGTTTCAAGCTACGATGTCTTTTATCTGCAATAAAAAGAATCCAGCTTTGGAGAGGTTACCATTTTCTTTTGGAGAAAGAACTATCAAGCAAGAGGTGCACCTCATATACATATGCTACTATGGATCAAGGATGAACCTAAATTTGGAAATGATTCTGATGAAACAGTATTGTCTTTCATTGAATAGTACGTGACATGTGAGATACCAAGAGAAGAAGGAGATTGAAGCTTGAGATAGCAAGTTTTACGTTTCCAAAGTCACGGTTGTTGAAAGTATTGCAGACGAAAATACAAGTCTAAAGGAAAATTTTACACCAGATTTCGGTTTATTTTTTCCTGTCCAGTCATTTGTAAAGGATGAGTACATTCTTTTTTTTCTTTTGTAATGCACATAATAACTCGAAAATCTCCAAAGAATAACAACAACTTAAAAAGAACAGAAGTGTCAAAGTATATCAATAATTACAATTCAGTCATTTTAAAAATGTGGAATGCGAACATGGACATTCAGTATGTTGCAGATAATTCAATTGCTGTTGCATGTTATGTTACATCGTACATAACAATATCAGAAAAAATAGAGATGAAAGAAATGTGGGAAGAAATTGCACAGTAAAGAATTGTACAGCTTTACTTTGAAAATGCTTTCCCACTGAGAAATTGGATTGTATGAATGTTCAGACCGCTTGTGCTCTTCAAGTTTAAATTCAAAGTCACGAGGAATCATTTGGGTAAGTTTAGGTCTTGCCTGCAAACGTAATAGAGTGTTGAAATCATTTGAAGAAATTGAAGAATTAGCAGTAAATGAAACAGACAGTACAGACAATCTTAAAACTAATATGTTGGACACATACTAACCAAAAAGGAGTCAACATCTGGAATAGCTATGTCTGCATGAAGTACTTCAACATTACAGCTTGAAAAGAAATGTTAAACAGAATGTAAAAGAAGGAAAATATGCAGAAGTTGGATGTCATGGTTGTTTAGTAAAACATGCAAAGAGTAATCTCATAAACCACAAGAAAGTTAGTTGTGAAACTTTAGATAAGCGAGAAATTTCCTATTTAGTACTTCTACTGTTTAAGCCATGGTGTAGTGAAAGTGAATTACTTGGAGACTTTGACTGTTATGAAGATTATTGTAATACATGTAAAGGCAGTGTTGCATATACAATGTTTGCTACATATTTAAAAATGTTGAATGATGAAGTTGAACAGGAAAAGACTATTATAGCTGAAATTTGTAATGAAAGTTCTCAAGATAGTGAAACTAGTGGTCCATGTAGTGACGGTCTTTTTGGACGACCAATACTGAAAAATGAAGCAGCCATTGCTATGCATGAAGTTGACATTGCAATGCGGTATAGCAGGTCCGAACAGTGAAACGAGGTTTTGATTCTATGATGGAGGATGCCAGAAGTTAAAGTCTGTGATAATTTCTGTGTACCGCCTTTGACCAGGTACAACCAACCCTAGCTACCAACAGTGGAATGGCGTCTTGATCCCTCAATGGATGATGTTAGAACTGCATCTGAGAGTGGAGATGAAGGTACTCCCTTTGACCAGGTGCAACCAACTCTAGGTCCCAACAGTGGAACGATGTCTTGATCACACAATGGACGATGTCCGATATAATGTGCAAGTGAATTTTCACAGATGTCCTTCTGTTGAGGTGTATCAGACTTGTGCTTCCGTAGTTAACTGCTGCACATGATTAATGGCCTTGGTTGACTGCAGTTGGTGTACTACACCGCGGTACAGCGGTCTGAACAGTGAAACGGGGTCTTGATTCTATGATTGAGGATGTCAGAAGTTATAGTTTGTGATGATTTCTGGTACCCCCCATTCCCCCGCTGAGGTGCATCAAACTCTAGGTTCCAACAGTGGAACGGTGTCTTGATCCCACAATGGAGTATGTTAGAACTTCATCTGAGAGTGAAGATGAAGGTAATCCCTTCGACGAGGTGCAAGTAACTCTAGGTTCCAACAGTGGAACGGTGTGTTGATTCCACAATGGAAGATGTCTGATATTAGTTGCTGCTTGGTTTTGATAGAACTCCCTCCGTTGAGGTGCATCAGACTCTGTGCTTGCTAGCTAACTGCTGCACATGATTATTGTGCTTGGTTGACACTAGTCGGTGCAGTACACCGTGGTACAGCAGGTTCGAACAGTGAAACGGGATCTTGATTCTATGATTGAGGATGTCACAAGTTCAAGTTCGTTATTATTTCTGTGTACACCCTTTGATCTGCTGCAACCAAGTCCATGTTTTCGAATAGAACGGTACATGGCTATCAGGCATTAATGAATAGTGAGTCTGGCCTACAATGAAGACAGAAGTGTTCACAATTCAGATCGAATGCTGATTGTTTAATTATAGAATCCAGTTGTCAAGTAACTACAACATCTATTGGAATATACATATTATCTTTTTAGTATACTTTCTTGAAGACATTTTTGGAAATGACTTATAGGTTTAGTACAATGACCAAATTTAATTTGCAAGTGCAAAGGAACATTGAATAGTGTACACTGTAGACAGCAGAAATGGTATTTGAATTGTTTTGTTTTGTTTATTGCAGATTTTTCTGCAATTTATGTTGTTGTCTTTTGTGACGAGGAAGTGAGAGAAAGTATTCATGAATGTCTGTGTGAGTACTGTCTACAATTAACACTGCAGACAGTAGTGTTCACAATTCAGATCGAGTTGGTCTTGTAGATGAAGCAGTTCTGTAGGAAAGGACATTGCTCCAGTGTGCTCTGTCTACACCATGCATACGTATTATTACAGGCTCCAGACACGCTTTTTGGTGCTTTGCGCATGACAAACTGTGTAGCTGAATTTCACCTTATGTAGCTGTGGGCCCTTGCTGACCGCTCTCTCTGGCCTACACTGTAGACATCAGTGTTCACAATTTAGATTGAGTTGCTATTGCAGATGATGTTGTGTTGATGGCAACAGATATTATTCCTAGTACGGCCCGCCCGTCTACAGCACACATCATCGCTGGTTGTTGACATGCTGAATGATTTTGATGTGGCTATCTGAGTGCACTAGAACTGATGGACCCTTTATGATACAATCTTTTTGTGTATTATTTCAGATCTATTAATTATGTTTCAGTATACCACAAGTTGTGTTTCTTTTACAATATAATATTTTTCTGTATTATTTCACATCTACTGTCCCTACCTTACTGGAGCACAAACTATTGATTCTTTTATTATTGAATGTCTGTGTGTGATCCAATGATTACTGTTGTAGTTGATGAGAGCAGCAACTATTCCCTGAGGCTGGTTTACACTGACTTCACACGCATCCACCACAGACGTCACTGGATATGTGACCCCGGTAATAAAAAGGTGTCGAGCGCACGTGCCCATACCCACTTCCACTATTTATCTGTGTGTTCATTATCTATGAATGATACCGCCCCTGGGCCTTATTACATTACATTGTGCTGTGGGCAGTGTAACCATGTTACCTCTGGTAGTGGTGAAAAGTTTGGTTATGTAACTTTTAGGTGTATGACTATCACAGGTGGAAGGCTACTTTACAGACGATGAATATTGATGAAGATGGTGGTTGAATGTTGTGTGTAGTGCAAGATATGTGTACATAGCAAAAAGTTTCAAAAAGCTCTCTAAGCAGAAGAGGTGTGTCTCATGAAATGCTGTAGAGAGAATGAATAAAATGGGTTGTGTCCTTCAACTGCTACAATGGGAAATGTTATGAAGTAATCAAAAGCTTTTTTTTAAGGTCACATGGCAATCGCGCACTCAGTGCGGAAGGAGACCGTACCCGCTGCAATTTTGAAACAATACATTTACTATAGTATGTTTATTACAGTTAGAAATATATAAATGTTTGAAGAATTTTAGATTATCACTTGCTGTTATATACAGTTTAAAGTTATTTACATATACTTTGAGACATAAAAAAAGGGAATGGCTTACCCAGCGCATCACCATACATCTATGATGTATGACAGGGCCTGGCAGTGTGCACTCGTCGCATACACAACGTGCAGTGGGCGCAATCCCATACATACAAGACGTAATGCGTGGCTTGGTACTGCATGTCTGTCGCATACCAAACTAGTAGGTGGCTCGACCATGTCCGTGTATGTTGTTAAGCTGGACACTCTGTCACGAACGTGTTGCATTCCAAATGTGTATTATTTCAATATGGTGGATACGATTTGCTTGCTGATGGAGCTTGGTAGACTACCAGTACGGGACTTTAGTTTTCTCTAAAAAAAAGAAAAAGTGATATACATATTTTTGGGGGGAAGATATAAAATATTACATAATTTTTAAGTTCAAAGAAAGCATAGTAGAGTTGCAAAATATTAAAAAACAATTAGAAAACATATAGGTTTTATAAATATTAAAATACTACATAAACATTTAAAAAACCTTCGAATTTCACTGAAAAAAACCATAGGTTTTACAGACGTTATAGTTAGGAATTAGCATTTAAAAAACCTTAGAAATTCACTAAAAAACCATAGGTTTCAGGGACGTTATAGTTAGTTGGACATTTCACTTATACAAAACGATAGAAATTCCCCTGTTATAGTTAGTTGAGCTAACTATAAGTTGTGCCACCGCAATGCACTATCGCACTGAATCGTTTACCTGGGTTCAGCAGCAATTAAAATCACAACTTAAGCTGACGCAGATAGCTGGTGGTATTTTAAACTTCTCAGTAAATCCTCGGTTAAGCCGATTGGCGCGCCTCTGGAAATATATAAACTACGGGCACGTGGGGCAGCGACCTATGGGGCTGAGTTGTGGGGGCATAAGTGTGGTTGCTGTCGCGGAGAACAAATTCCTGAGACAGTTGGTAGGGTTGCCCCAGAGTACACCGTTATTGCGGCTAAGGCTTGATCTGGGCGTTAGACCCATAGACGAAGAACTGGGCCTTAAACCCTTAATTTTCTGGCGGAGACTCTGGGCCACCCCAGAGCTGGAGAAATATAGGCAAGAGTTAAAAGATGTCTTATGGCTGGCAAACGTGGCCAAACTCCCATGGCTTAAGTATGTTAGAGAGGAACTAGAGAAACTCGGCCTTGCATCAATGTGGTCGGACCCGGAGCATACCTGCACTGGATTTCACGTAAGAAGTTGGCTGAGCGTTACCGTGGAAACAAAATCGCGCTTATTATGTCCAATGCTCAGTCTGGTACTCTTATTGCTACGTTTTTATTGATTAAGGACTTTTACCAATTTGAGCAGGTTCTGGACGATGTTAGCCCTCTTGTTGCGAGGAAGATCTATCTCCAATGGCGATATGGCTCACTACCCATTAGAGCTTTTACGTCCAAGTGGTGCCCATCATCTCCTAAGAACTGTCCAGGGTGCACCTCATATTTGTAAAATGAGGTGCATCTTGTATTTTTCTGTCCCGCCTATACAAAACTGAGACGGACGTGGATTGTCCCGATCTGTAAAATTCTGGGGATAATCCACTGTGCGCAGGCGTATAGGATTTTAAAAATGGACCTTTCACCTGCCACGGTCTTTACTGTTACTAAATTCCTAGCTGCTATGTGGTATATCAGAAGGTCATTTGTAATGAATACATAAACATTGACATAGTAGTTACAACCGCACTGATATTTGGTCCTGGATTTTCAATTCTCATGAGCTGCACCTAAAATCTGATATGTAGTAATTAGGCCGTGGTCCTGGATTATTGTTTTTATTTTTGATTTTAAATATATATGTACCATATAGTATCATTTTAAATGTTTTATTGTTGTGATTCTTTTATGACAAATCTTGTCGAAATGAAGATTTGGAACTTCAATTAGTGTAAATGATTCTTGCTGAATATGTTGCTGTAATTTTAGAGAAGTGTAACATTTTTAAGCTTTGAGCCTACTAGTGATCTATAAAACTACAGCATACATTATGTGTAATTGTGAATAGTGAGGTTTTGCTCAATGTGGTTGCAGTGTGATCTATTTTATGTGAGTCACTTACGTTGTCAATGAAGATGGAGTCTGATTTGTAATTGTTTCTCCCAAGATACTGGTATGTTCTGCGTGTTTTTTAACAATTGCACAACTCTACAACGTTATCCTATTATTTGGGCCATGTTTTCCACTTGGACAACAAGAATAATCCCAACAGCACATGACCAATTAGTCAGTCCACACCCTTCACTGTATTCCTAAACCATGTTTGCTCTTAGTGGACTCTTCTTCCTATACATCTTTGCTACAAACCCAGCACCTCTATGAATAAATGTAATCATGGATTTACACAAAAGATTAATAAAATCATCTCATTCTGTGTTGTCCACATTTTCTTGGATACTCGATTTGAGATTGAGCCTCTCAACATGACTACTAATTTCAGGATGGTAGAGCAAGAAGGTTCAGGGCTAAATTATGCACTCTCAACTGTTTGAACCAACCTTTTCCAGGCTATATAGATTGCATTGGTACTACTACAATGTAAAACCAACATTTGTTCTGAATGGCAAGCAAAATAACAGCTTCACCGGTAGACCAGTGAAAAACAACATTTTACCAGCTTAGTCCAATATTGGTGTAAATTGTAAGGAAACCATGTACTAAGCCAATGTAATAAAAATAATGCCGAACTGTTGGTGCAAAAAAGGCACTGGTGTAATTTACATAATCCACCTCCTGTGTTCAACACCATGCTTGAACAAAAAAAATCTATCTCTTTTGAGATTAATTGCACTCCACTGTTATTAAGAATAACTCTGGGGTGTCCATCGATCAGAAATATCCCATTCGAAAAACGTATAACTTTCGGTGATCCTTATCCCTGGCCTCTTCAAGTAATGACCCATACATGCCAAAATATATTTCAGCATTATTCTCAACATATTCAATGTTGCCACCAACTGTGGTATTTACTTTAGCAGAATAGGTAAGGACACCCGTTCAGTACATCGCTGCTGGTTTGAAACTAGACATAAATCCTGTCCACTTCCTCTTCTCATCTAATATGGGATAGCAGTAATCCAAACTCCTCACAGACTCTCTGCTGGAAGACCTTTGTGGTACTCAAAAGTATTGGTTTATGTTGCTCTTCATAATGTCATTGGTGGTACATAGTACTTTGTTGAAATGATGCCAATGCATTTTTCCCCGTTGACACATCCATAAAGATCATTCTCACCCAATGTACGTCGATAAATGAAGGGTTCCCACACACCCTTGTCCATATTTGTATAACTTTAAGCTTGTGAAAGTTTTATTGAGTGACTTCTGATAATGCAATGTTGGTGTAATTAGGTGAATCAATTAATATGACGTAATTTACTTTTTTGTATTTATTTTGAATTTTGTTTAGCACTGTGCATTATCTTTTGGTGACTTCAGGTTGCTGAAGGTAAGAAAATACTGGCACTACTGTGTCAGAAAGGGAAGTTAGCATCTCATTGTACAAATTGAAGAACTATGACCAATATTCTTCTGCATGGCCCACATGTCATGTTGAGATCAGTAGAAGTAGAATATTGGTCTGTCGACTTCAGGAGTTTCCTGAAATTCATGTGTTTGAGAGTAAGGGCATTCCATTGTTCCGGACCTTGCACGCCCAGAGATCCGTAACTATATTTCACACTCTTGAAGGTTTGTTGAGCGATTCACAGGATATAGCTCTGGTGGAGACGTGACATGTCAGTTTCTTGCTGGTATGCAAAAACTTTACTCCAGTACGTGCTGTAATTTTTCCTACTTTCCACCTGAAGCCAATGGGGTGTTTACACAGAATATCATACCAGAATCATTGCGGGACAAGATATATCGAAGACAAAAATACCATGAAGGTAAGTTTCTATATGTCAGTAAAGTGTTACCATATATACTCCATTTATATGTACCGTGACAAAATATATAACTTCAAGGCACATAGATGTGGAGTTAAGAATAGTAAATCAGTACTTAGCTATTTGTACTTACCTTCTGGATATTTTGGTACTCAATATTTTTGACACAATATTCTGTCCACACTAAATTATTGGTTCAGATATTCTGTCACTTTTCTGCCAGTGGAGAGCTTTACAGGCTAGTTTCATGTGATCACATTATGGAGGTCAGGGAACATCATGGCTGCCTGGTATTACAGTCTTTGGCAATTAATGTTTTGGAGAGACCAGAGTAGGTAATGTAAAAGTAATCCATGCATGTGAGCACAAAAGACTTCCTCAGCTTGATTCTGCAGTCTGAGTAAAGGAATGAGGAGGAATTGGAGAATTTTCTGAAGAATGGAGAGTTTAATGTTCACACCCATTGGCACAGTGTTGACCTCTCAAGTTCATTTCTTTTGGTGAGAAAAAGGGGGACTTTCCTGGGTTTGTGAAAAAGGGAAACAGTAGTGTGTTAAGTTAATGATCTTTGATCACTAGAATTTCAGTGTTGGCCCTGTTGGGATGAGAATGCCCAGGGTGTGATAAACTGTGGTGTTCCACTGCTATAAGTGCTAAACTGTTTATGAGACTGCTATGTTGATTATTTATTTCAAAACTGGCATCTCTCTTTTCAAGCATGTACCTTGTGTCTGATGTTTAACTCTTGAGGTCTGAGCACTTGCTCCCCACATAACCTTCCAGAGAAGCTTTTGATTACTTGCCATTGCAACCCTGAGAGCCTAATACATTAAGGGTGTTCTTGGCCTAGTCTGTAAATCCACTGTAGGATTGACCCCAGGACACTATTGAAAAAAGACCGCAACCACCATGGTTGGGACACATTAGCCCTCACCTGTGGCCTCTGGACCAGGATTTGACAGGCAACATTCATCTACATGAAGATGTCCATCATTTGGTAGTGCATGTGATTTATACATAAGAAAATGTCATTAGATTCTCTGTACCGTTGTCCAATAATAAGTGGATTTGTGCCATTGGCATACATTTAGACGTTTGTCTGCTTTAGTTCAAGAAGGTCTGTAGAGAGCATAGGTAGATGGTGCGAAGAAAACACAAAAGGGATGATCTATTTTGAACACCACACAACATGTAAAGGCTTTCGAGTAGTGTATTAGGATCAGGTGTTGTAGGTTGATTTCTTAAGAAGGGTATTTTGAAGGTTCAAGGTAATTGGACATTTTGTAATATCAACAATGTGACTACACTGAGGGCCAACTGAGGACTAACTGTTTAGGGTGTGATGGATAGTTCCAGGAATTTAGAAAGATTTAACATGGGTTTCTTTTTCATTACATTGTTTTTTTTGTTTTTTCAATTTGTTGGCACAAAAGAACAACATGTAATAAATATCACTACCAGTCATAACAAATATCACACAATAAGGCCATGAAACATCAGAAAATAGCCCCATTCCCCAACAATATTGTTTACAAGTAGCAAATATAACCCTGTTTACCTCTCAAAAATATAACCTTAGATACCTTTTGTACACTTACTGCTAGGCAGCCTTAAGAAAAAACAAATATTACATTCTAGAAATCCAATGCATTCTATATCATAATACATGTTCCAGTTGACCAATACCTTTCAAAACGTTTTAGCGCAGCCATGGCTGTTGTAAACCTCTCTCTCTCCGATGACGTGCACTGGTCCATAGTGGAGTTCCTGTATTCACCGTGAGACAAAGATTACTATCCCAGAGAAGTACCAGATACCTCCTGGGGGCCATCTATCCAATATTTCAGAACAACGTCTGGTACATCTTTGGAGCCTATTCTCCCCACATAGGTTATCTAACTCCCCACCTATCAGACCACTCGGCGGTGTGGATGGAACTAAATATAGTAGAAAAAGAACAACCAAGAGTGTGGACATTTGATCGCACACTTCTTCTAGATGAATCAGAAGCTTGTTATCTTTCTCAGGAGACTGAGTTTTTCCTAAATACAAACATAGGCTCGGCAGAGAGTCCGGTGGTGTGGGATGCCCTGAAGTCCTATCTGAGAGGGTTAGTAACAAATAGGATCTCTCACAAGAATAGGCAATATAGGGAGGGAATTGCACATATCGGATGTGAAATGAAGGAGGTTGAAAGGATGATCAATAATGAGGTTGACCAAGTAACATGCCAGGCACATGTCACGAAATTGAGAACTTTGAAAGATCATTTAGAAGATATTATTCAGACCAGGATCTCGAAACGATGGGAAGCTAGTAAGCTTGCCCATTTTGAATACGATGAGGGGGCTAGTAAACTTCTAGCTTGGAAGGCCAAAAGGGACAGGGTACGAAATTTAATGAAACAAATCGATAATGAGTATACTAATGCACCGGCAGTCAGCGATGAAGAGATCGGAGAAGTATTTTTCTCCTTTTTTCAAGATCTGTACAATGAAGAAAATGAGGTAGATAGCAATAGTGCACAGGAATGGCTGAATCAGGTCAACCTAACTACCTTAACGAGGAAACCTAGACCTAGATCTATCTCAACAGGAGGTCAGGAAGGCCATTTCTGCTTGTAAGGCGGGTAAGGCCGTGGGACCAGATGGCCTTCCTGTAGAATTATATAGATTCTTGAGAGAGGTGATAATACTGATAATGACAACCCTTTTTCAATAAAATAGTGCTCGAAGGAGTTAGGCCCCCTACCTCCTGGAGAGAAGCCACCATAACATTGATCTTAAAACCTGGAAAGCCCCCAGTCAATTGTGGGTCATATAGACCTATTTCACTTTTAAACACTGACTATAAGGTCTTTACTAGAATTCTGGCCGACAGACTGGGTGTGGTGGCTGGTGATTTGCTGCATGCAGATCAAAAGGGTTTTTTGAGAAGGAGGAACCTTTTCGATCTTACTCATGATTTCATAGGTGCTATTGATTTCACCTCCACCTTTTCACTTCCTTTGGCAGCAAAGACAATAGACTCCACCAAGGCATTTGATAGGGTCAACTGGATCTACCTAGCCGCGGTGCTGGAGAAGTTCAATTTTTGGCCAAAATGTTGTCGTATCATCAATCTTATATATAATGACCCTTCAGCTAGGCTTAATTAGCACTGTCTCATTTTGAGGAGTTCTGCCGCGACCACGAACTGGTAGTTAACATTGAGAAGACAAAGTTTATGGTTCTTCATGGGACTAGGCCCGTATCTTCAAGAGTTTTCATGAGTGGGAAACTCTTGGAGCAAGCCAATGTCTTCACCTACCTGGGAGTCACCTTTGGCGATAGACTGAGTTGGTCTTCTCAGCTGAAATTACTGGTGTTGAAACACTCTCAACTAGTGGGCCCTGCTAAAGGAACATTGCCTATCAATTACTAAACCCATTGTTCCTGTTGTCAAAATGTACACCACTAAAATCATTCCCGCTATCCTGTACGGGGCAGAGATATGGGGTGCGTGCAATCTGTATCAGTTAGCACAGGCCCAGAACAAATTCCTGAGATCAATTGTGGGCCTCCCCAAATCAACTCCTCGGATCCCCCTCCTGCTAGACCTCGGTTGCCAGCCAATCGAGGATATTGCCCAGTTTAGGATGCTGGCGTTTTGGAGAAGACTCTGGATTACTCCCGAACTCCTCTTATTCGCCAGGGGCTTGATTGAAGTCAGGGGTTTGGATAGGGCAAATAAAATCGCATGGTTAAGCAGTATCAAATCCCTGCTCACCAGGATGGGGATGAGAGACTTGTGGGAATGCCCTGAAACTGCGTCATTCCCATCCAAAACTGTCTTTAAAGCAGCATATTGGAACCTCATTAAAACTGAGCGGTTCTCGTCTCTGACCTGTTCTTCTTTAGAAGCCTTTAGAGCCTACTGTGAATTCAAAGATGAATCTTCTATGGAAAGCTACTGGGATCTAATAACCAAACCCAGAGATCGCAAGCTTTACCATCAGTTCCGTGTCGAGACACTTCCAACAAGGAAGTTTACTAGTAAATGGTCTCTTGGTTCAAGTGCCATGTGTCCGTTCTGTCCCGAGCATACTGAAGATATTAACTACCTTCTTTATGTTTGTCCTGCCTACGAGCTCCCCCGAAGTACGTGGCGTAAACCCATATGTAGATCTATGGGCACCTGTTTTGCAATGGTCGCCAAAAGGCTATTAAAAACAGGCTGTAATGAGATTGCTGTTATTGGGGTGTCCAAATTCCTGAGCTAGGCATGGGCTATCCGGGAAAAAAGAGTGGGCTCTTTGAGCGAAATGAGTTATTGTATTAATTGGCTTGGTTGAGTATTTTTTAAAGGCGTCGCCTTTTTGTCTTTTACATAAAAAGTCTTGTGATTGTACTAGATTTAATCCGTTCTTAGTATTGGTTTTAATGTAACCCTGTTATTTATATTTTTAACTATGGTTCTTTTACTTGACAGTTTTATGATGAATTTTGAGCTTTGTATACTTTTTTTTGTAATCTGTGCTTCTGTCTTTTATGATCAATAATCGCAATAAAGACTTTTTTAATTGAATTGAATTGATAGGGTCAACTGGATCTACCTAGCCGTGGTGCTGGAGAAGTTCAATTTTTGGCCAAAATGTTGTCGTATCATCAATCTTATATATAATGACCCTTCAGCTAGGCTTTTGGTCAACGGAAATTTGACCAAACCCTTTAAGATTAAAAGAGGAACCAGAGAGGGCTGCCCCCTCTCCCCTCTCCTATTTAATATGTACATAGAGCCTTTTACTCTACGTCTCAGGGAGGAGACGAGTATCACACTATTTAAAGGCGGAGCATGGGAGAGGAAGGTAACCTTGTATGCTGATGATGTACTAATTCTTTCATCAGATCTGGAGGTGTCTTAGCCCCATGTCATTCGCCTAGCACAGGATTTGTGTCTAGTATCAGGAGACGAGGTCAATGCAGGAAAAACCGAGATAATATCATGGAATTCGCCGGGTGTCGACATCAAATTAAGAACGAGATGAGATATCTGGGAGTAAAGATTGTCCAGAATATAGACAAGATCTCTGGGACCAATTTGGTGAATGTTTGAAGAGAATGTCAGAAACTCTTTAAATCCTGGGCCCATCTTCCTCTGACTATTTTGGGGAGAATTAATTTAATCAAGATGGTAATCCTCCCAAAAGTCACTTTTCTTTTCAAAACCATTCCTTTATATTTTGAGACACAGGCAATTGCTAAAGTTCAGCAATCTATTAATTCATTTGCGAGGGCTTATAAAGCCATGAG
Source organism: Lissotriton helveticus (assembly GCF_964261635.1). Taxonomy (NCBI): domain Eukaryota; kingdom Metazoa; phylum Chordata; class Amphibia; order Caudata; family Salamandridae; genus Lissotriton; species Lissotriton helveticus. The sequence goes on from NC_136057.1 coordinate 927,693,527, forward strand.
GACATCCTGGAAAAAACTAAGGCGTAGGAGGGAAAAAGCGTGCCTGACATTACCAGATTTGCAGTACTATGCCTGGGCATTCCAGCTGACACATTCAAGAATGTTGTTGAAATGTCCAGGGGTAATGATTTTGGCTATGTTAGATCAGGTGGGGTTACCTAAGGAGGGCTTTCTTTTTAAATATGGAGAACAGAAAATTTTCAAGAAAATAAGGCTGATGGTCTTAATGAGTATGGCTCGTACATGGGCCAGAATCAAACAATGCATGGGTTTAGGCTACTTTTCAAGTCTGGCTCCACTGTGGGATTCTCCTGGGGCCCCGGGTTGCTTGAAGGATATATTGGCAGCCCCTCTAAAAACAGCTGGGTTCTTGGTGTGGAGAGACTTGGCTGTTAAGGGTTCACTTTTACCTTGGGCACTACTAAATGACAAATTGAAGGAGGATATGAAGGAGGTTTAAATATTTACAACTAAAGAGCTGGTCCCAGAGACTTAAGAAACCTATAGGTATAGGGAACGCGCTAGAAGAGCAACTGGTACAGAAAACGTCAGGGAAGAGAGAAGTATCTTTCTTTTACTGGTCTATTGAGGAGACTATTGATGGGGATTTTAGATTAGCTGAAGAATTGTGGGGATCGTCTATACCAGACATAGATGGGTAGATCTGTGGCAAACTTCTTTTAACACCTTATTTACAGTTGTAAAGCCAGCCTGGTTTAGGAGAAAACACTATTTTTCTATACAAAGGGCTTACTTTTCTCCAGCTAGACTCTCTAAAAGCGCTAAGGGTCCCCCTGCCAGTTGCAAAAAATGCGGTATGGTGAAGGCCTCTGTTATACACATGTTCTGGGACTGTCCAGCCATCCAAGAATTCTGGGCGAGAATAGGGAACACCTTAACAGATATTTTGGGCCTCCTAGTACCCGTTTCTCTCGGACTTGTCATTTTTAGTATATCAAGTGAAATCACAGGCCTGAACAGGGGTTTTCTGTTTTATTCTATGCTGCTAGACGAGAAATATGTAAGAGATGGGTTGAGGTCACACCCCCTACATACTCGGACTGGTTGTCCTCTCGGACAGACCTGGCCAGACAGAAAAGTAATAAAAAGTAAGCTATATGGGATTGCTTGATTAATTGGTCTCCTGGTTAAGCATTAGTTAGTTTTTTCTCTTTAATGAACTCAGTTAAATTTTATTTGATCCTATGATCATGCCTCATGGGAAGCTCTCAGACTGTGCTAGGCAACGCCTTTCTGGTGCCCAGGTTCGATTTTGGTTGAGCCTTAAGCAACAGTCATCGGTTACGAGTAATCAGTAGAGAGTGCGACCACCCTCACCATGACAACGAGAGGTAAGCAATATGAAGGAGGTTGGTCTGCTACTGGTAGGCGGGTGATAGATCCGGGTGTATCCCTCGAGGGCCTAGGTCTCAAAATTGAGTAACAGTTGCGACTTCCTAACCTTCTAGTTGTCTGGGGTTGGAGGCGAATGAGTAATAAAAATAAAAAAATACAAAAAATAACATCACTGTAGGTATCAGCTCTAAGACCCTGCTTTTTGCATGTATTTCCTATATGTGGGCTTTTGCGGTTACTATCTGTAACTGATAATGTGGGTAAGGAACTTGCTGAGCTTCAGTCTTACCCTGTGGCGTCCCCGAGTGCTTTACCCCACATTCCCTTTATTATTATTATTGTTATATATGTGTAGTGCATGTCCATACTGGGTTTTTGTCTGAATGCCAAATTTGATTTTGAATGTCTGTTCTTTCTGATCTTTCACTTTCTTGTTCCCTTGGGCAGAGCTTTCAATGTGGATCGTTGAGAGAAAGAAGTGCAGACTGTGGAACCTCTTTTCTGACAGCACCTAACCGAGATTGTCTACTCTATTAATAATTACCCACTATTTCTGGTGGGAGAGGTGTGCACACTGTATAGTACCCACCACCACAGTACTAGTTCCCAACCGGGATCACAGTCAATTTACAAACAAAGCAAAGGTGCACCACCAAGGTGTTCTAACAGCAAAGACACATCAAATGTCCATATTCAACAGTTCTTTGGTGTTTCTTTTATTTCTTTTTTCTTTGTTATTGTTCCAGAAGAAACAGTGCAATCAACACTACGGACAGCCGACGCGTTTCGTCCTTATACAGGACTTCTACGAGGAGAACTTGCAAAAGGTAGCGAGATTTTTTATGCTGCAACTGGGCAAATCACTTAATCTCCCCGTGCCTGAATGTGTAATGTAAATACGGTGCTCATGTAAAGCGCTCCAATACCTTCGGGTTGAGTTCGCCCTATAGAAAATATGCAACAAAAAAAAACTGTATTAAGGTTCACCGGTCTGAACCTGGAGGAACCAGTGGCTAATGTCTTCAGGGCGCTACAAGCTGCCCCTGTGTAAAAGACCTATTTGTGTATGCCTGAACGGTTGTGGAATATGCTCCCTTATCTGAACCACTTAATAGACACTGACATTGAAGAAAAGGCACCATAAAACATTTAAAGTGGGCCCCCAGACGTCATCAAGAGGAAGCTAGAAGAACCAAGCATTGTCAGTCAGTAGGCCCCACTGCCTGCGAGTCTTGACTTTGTTTATGCATATTTTGTTCTCTGTAAAACTTTGTTAGGGGGCTACCGGGGGACAGGGCAATATAAAAAAAAATCTTTGGTTGGAAGCTTTTGTGTCAAGAAATAAGTACTATGTGCAAATTACTGAGTGAGATTAGTTAAAGTGGGCTGGCACACTGACTTGTGTATGGCGCAACCATCCAACAAAGTATTACTACAACCAAAATCTTTGCAAAAGCGAGACCTAGAAGGCATGAAAGACTGCAAGAAAGAGGGAGGAGGAAAGTGTGAGGTAAGTAGATATTATGAAAGAAGGTCGACTCTGTCAAGAGACAGAAAGGTGGGCGAGTAGTGTCTGGGGAGAAGGGAAACGAGGGAAGAAAGGAACAAAGGGTGAACAGAAGATGACGAACAAGCGCGGCCGAATTTCAGTGTAATTTTGAGTGACATTCAAATACTATGAGTTACACTTCAAGTATTCATAGGTTTTCACAAGCACTTACCTACTTTAAACTGCAACAGTGTGAGTTCCTGGCGCTGGGCTCCAGCCTCAGGTCATGCCTTCTGCAGTGCACACCAGGCACGCAACGCCCATTGTGCTCAAAGGGCTTCAGCCCCCCTCATCCCCTGCCGTGTGTGGCAGAGCCCGGGCTGAGACAGCTTCCCGGGCTGACATACAGTCGCACCAGAGTACGTGACAGGTCTTTAAAAGACCACTTACTTGTTATGAGGCCGAGATGTAGCACCATCCTTCCCATTAAAATGTTTTGATTTTTGCAAAATTTTCAATGTAAAATAATAAAACCTCTAGTAATGCAAGTATTTATTTGGTGTGTACTTGTTTGTGTATTTTTTGCGAATGACTTTTAATTTTTTTTAATTTAAATTGTACAAATTGCTCAGGGGTCCCTGGCTTCCAGTAGTGATTCAGTGGGGGTCCTCAGGAGTCAAAAGTTTGGGAACCACAGCTTTAGTTAGAATCTGGATAGCTGTTCTTGAAATTTCTTTGTGGGTTTGTATCCCAGCGGAATGTATGGCTCTTTGTCATTTACGTGAGCACTGACCTGAGATTAATAGAAGCTTGAGTCCATAAGTACAAGAGCTCCCCCTTTATCTGGCCTTTGACAGATGATGTTGGGATTATGTGATGTTCTCTTCAATATGTTTAGTTCCTTTTTGGATAAAATATTAAATTTGGTACGCTTCTTGAAATCTAGTTTGTTGATGTCATTGCTTACCAAGGTTTCAAAAGAATCTAAAGTCTTGTGACTTATCGGTGCCTGATAGTTGCTCTTTAATCTTAAATGTTTTAGTTGTCTGTTTCTTGATTTTGTTCTGGTTGTATGATATTGTCAAAGAAGTGGCATAATCTAAGGTTCCTCATTAGCTTAAATAAACTAATATCTAGTTCCAATTTGTTGGTGTTGTGAGTTGGTACATAAGAGGTACCTTTTGGTAAAGTTTGAATTTCCATTTTGTTGAGTTCGTAAGATGAAATATTGATTACCAATTGATTGGCGTTCAGGTTCTCTTCCCCCTGTTGCGTTTGCCTGTCTGTGGCGCTACCCTAGAATCTTCCAGAAGCTCACCGACGGAACATGCTGCATTAACCGTCTTGGTAAGGAAACGCCTATCGAGCACCTTCACTTTATTTTGAAGCTTATACACAGGATTTTAATTAGCACTTTAGACTACTTGACCGTTCATCGCAATGGAACACCCTTTCCGAAATTCCCTAAACACGATTTCAATGTTGCACCGTTTTTTTCGTAACTATTCCTATTATTAAAACTATGTACTTCGCACCTTTCATGTCGTCTTTCAAAACACAATTTTGTATCTAATAGCACACATAGTCATTCTTTTACCTTGCTCACGAGCCATTACTATTCATTGAACACCATCACTTTGTTTATTTTTTAGGCACCATAACCATCAAACCATGAATCATGACACACGGTTACCGATGAGAATGCATGCAAGGAATCATCTCTGAAAGATTTTTATTTAGTACTTATTTAGTACACGTTAGATCTGTGTCCTCATATACACACTCCTTATTTCCAGTAGATTCCCCTGATGAAGTGCCCAGGAGGCACGAAATGCATTGGGATCTTCCGAATAAAGAATTCAAGACTAAATGTATTGAGAAATGTACTGTAGTATGTGATTTACAACATATGGAGAAGAACATGGAATAAACTTGAATATCGTTTTTCGAAAAATCACTTTCTTCAATTTTCGTTCTTACAATTGGATTTATATCAAGAAATCGCAATTGTAGCGAGTTTTCAAGCAGTGCCCAGAGGGATGATCTCTAAGTCTAGAGGACGCACTTCGCAACTCTATCTTTAAACACTTTAATGTCTACAAGGTGATACCTCCGTGGCACGCTACACAGTTCGAACCTGATCACAAAAAGATCATATAAGCTTGTGTGCAATACACCTAAGTTTTGGAATCTCTCAGCTGTGCCAGAGACAAGCCCAGTCGTTTCACAGACATTCTGACAAATAATGTCTACATCTAGTAGTTAAGATACTTGTTTGTGACAGGGATAAATCCAGATTGCCCCTGAAAGTGGAAGCAAATCTAATAATGCATGAGGGTGCTCCACAAATTTGCCTTCCTCAGTGTTCCCTATTTTATACTTCCTGTTAATTTATATATAGTTATTTATTATTACTTTTGGCAACCCATAAACATATCCCTTGCTTTATTGCTTCTGATCTGAAATATTTACTTGTGATCATTTGGCCTGAAAGTAGTGGTGTGCGGGGTGTGCTGAGGCACAACCCAAAATGGCATACTGCAGCTCCGGAGGTGAATTAGCAACAAAGATGCCTTTACATTTTATTTTTACCTTGTCACATTTGTTGTACATTCAAAAACAGAGGTTAAATATCAGGATACATTTTCTTACAAATTGCTGCTTATTCCTTAACATGCAAACTGGTGTTCACTTTTCTATCTCTGAGTTCATTTTGTAAAATGACGTATGTGACAGATAAGGCTGCAGGATGTACACTTTTATAACACACAATAAAACTGAAGTACCTATAAATGAACTGTACATATTTCAAAATATATCAGCAGTCAAGAAAGCACAAATAAAGTGTTTTTTCTGTAATTCTGAAGTGTGATGGAAACAAACATTTTAATAGGCTCATTTCCTCCAAGTACCGAAAGGGTGTCCGTAAGGACCTTGTTAAATGCCAGTAGAGGTTCAGTTGGGACTTGACCTTGCTGAAGTACCTCAGTTAATACATTAGTTTTGACCTCCATAGTGGGGAACTGTAGATCTAAGACTTCTGCCACCCTCCGCATAATGACTACGAAGGAGGTGCTTTCCTCCGTAGCAGGACTAGAAGAGGATAAAAGGCTGATATATGGAGAAGTATCTAGGCTACTGGCATCTTGAAGTTCTTCATACCAGTTATCCTCATTATAGTATGGACATAACCATCCCTTTCCTCATAATTGTTTTGTTTGAGTCAATGCCTGAAGGATTGTGTAAAGTTTGGGCCCTACTGTGCGTTAAGGGCAAAGTGTCCGAATCAGAGGGAATACCTGTCAGCTTCTTGCTGCTTGCTGGTGAGGGGTGGGTGCGGTCTCGGTCGAGGCAGATTCTGTTTGGTGTCAGAGAGCACAATAGGCTGTAAATCCTCATTTGACCGATTGAGCAGTGTACCGTATATTCCTCACATTGTTCTATTCTGATTTGTTCGGCTGAAGGTTATTAGATTCTGTATATATCCCAATGATTGACATCAGGTTAATACATTGTTGTTCCAAATGGGGGTCTCTAGTTGGCTGAGGTAGGTACCTTTGTCCAAATAGAGACCCTTGCTTCTAGTCTGGGTAATGCAGTGGTTCCCAAACTTTTCTGACCTGTGGCTCCCTTGACATAATCGGCCATTGGCTGTGGCTCCCATCATGTCAATTTCTTTTTAAGTGGGGTGATGTAAGCCTGACCACAGGCGCTGGAATGTACAGTGATTAAGAAGGAGATGTAATAAATGCGAAAATGTTATGTCACCTAACTACATTTGGTATGGAGACTTACTGGTGTTGTGGGCAAACACATACCATTGACGTGAATTGTAAAGTAAACTAATGTGTAATCAGGGGAAGAAAAGATAAGAGAAATGGAAAAAAATTGTCCCAGTCACTGCTGCAGTGTAAGTATTCTGGGATAACTGCGTGACATCAGCGGAGACTTGCAGCTTTCTTCAGTAAACCTTTCAGTGCGCGAGTCAAGGTTAGAAGACCTACTCACTCTTTCCTTTACTGCTGAGGTCTCTGTGCAACTCAAGACTTTGTCACTACAAGTACTCTTTGGCTTTTTTTATAGCAAGATGGCAATCCTTATACGTTTAGACAGCACAGTTCTGTCCAACCAAGGAAATGTGGTGTCCAGATTTGCAAGATTATTTATTTTAACCTGTGGTTTCTGTTTCATTACCACCAGCAGGGAATCTATACCAATGCTACTGGATAAAACCTGACATTTCTTTTTGGGGCATTACATAACATTCCTGCTGATGTTGTCGATACAGGTTTCAAAGCATTGTGGTCCACCTGATGCCAAGGTGTACCCCATTTTCCTATCATGCCTCATATTTTAAGCTCATTTTGTTTAAACACTGAAAGCACTGAAATGGTAAACCCACTGTGACTACTACCATGATCAATGGCCCTGATCAAGAAAACAGCTTTTTTTATTTTTCCATTTTTAAAGAGTGCACTTTGTTATTGTCATGGAAAGGCTCTATCTTGGAAGTAGATACGTCGCTGTTAATCTGTACTTGTGCTATGTACGAAATCAGTCCTTTTTAACGATTGAAGTAATTTTGGCAGCACATGTCATGTTTAGATCAAACATTCCCAAAGTGTGAACAGTGAAATCACCAGCACTGTGCATTCACCTCCGAATGGACTCGTGCAGATTCGTGTGTCAGACATAGGAATACACTGGTATAACAGCCTGAACAAAATATAACTATAATATCAATATTCATTATACTTCTTTCTACTCCTTGCTAAGAAAGCCATCTAATTATTGTGTATCCTTTACTAAGCAGTTCAGATCCTATGTAGTGTACTAAACAGGACAGTAGTTTTTCACTGAATATCAGCACCAATAATTAAAACATTGCTAATATTATCAATTTTGATTATTATTCACTGGTGGCTCTTCCTGTGAATGCCACAAAACATCTTGCCTGCTCCATCACAGCTGGGGAAATTCATATGTTCTCCTACCTATCCTGTGCTCGTTCACGATGAATGAAATTACATTTCTATAGCACGCTTCTACCCTGAGGCCTCGTGGCGCTTAGGACCGTACAGACAGAGAGCACAATGAAATTAAAAGGTGGCACTGAAGAGATGAGTTTTAAGGAGTTTACGGAAAGTCTGTAGGTTAGGTTCCCTACGAAGAACAGGAGGGAGATAATTGCAGAGATTGGCAGCATTCAAGGAAAAGGAGCGTCCACCCCATCTGGATCTTCAAACTTTCCTTGTAGTAGCAAGGAAGGCAGAGCTGGAGCGGAGACTCCTATAAGGTTGATAAGGAGTGACCAGAGAGTAGATAATGGCAGGTCAGGTTTTCCAAATTGCTCTGTGTGCCAAGCACATGGCCTTGAAGCGTATCCTGGACTGGATTGGAAGCCAGTGAAGTTTATTCAAGGCAGATCTCGCTGATTGCCCCCAAGGAATCTGGAGAAGAAGGCGCGCCGCACAGTTCTGGATCACCTGCAGTTTTTGGAGGGTAGCCTGAGAGGCGCCCAAATATAGGGCGTTCCCATAATCCAGGCGGGACAAGATAAGGGCTTTCACCAAAATCCTACGCGCCTAGAAGGGAAGTAGAGGAAGAATTTTCCTCAACATCCTCATCAGGCCAAAGCATGTGCAGAGAGTTTGGTGGCTTGAAGATTAAAGCAGAGGGAGCTGTCAAGCCACATACCTAAGCTCTTAATCTGGTGCTTTGGGGCGGGCGTAGTACCTAGACAGGACGGCCAGAAAATACACGTAGAAGGTGAAGGAGATTTGCCCAGGAACATCAGTTCAGTCTTATCCCCATTTAGTTTGAGGTGAGATAGTTCCATCCATTCGGCTACCACCTGTAGGCAGGTGCCCAGAGCGCAAGATGAACCCTCCAGGTAGTTTAAGGCCACCACCAATTGGGTATCATCTGCGTAGGTAATGATTTTTATGCCAAATGGAAGTACTATCTCAGCCAGAGGCGTCATATAGGAATTGAAAAGTGTGGGGCTCAGGGAGGAGCCCTGAGGAACCCCACAACTAAGCGGCCATTGATTTGAGGTGACAGAGCCCTCGGAGACCTGGAAGAATCGGTCCTCTAAAAAGGACTGAAGCCAAGTAAGAGCCAGATGTGTCACTCCAAGATTCTTTAGTCGCTCTAGCAAGATGTTATGATCAACAGTGTTGAAAGAGGCACTGAGATTGAGCAAGATAATTGCTGCTGAGCCGCCCTGATCTACAAGTTTCCTTGCCTCTTCTGTTACAACCAGAAGGGCCGTCTCTGTCCCAATTTTGGGACGGAATCCTGTCTTAGAGTTATGAAGTAGATTATTGGACTCCAAATAGTGAACTAAAGAGGTGTTTATATGTCTCTCAGTCAGCTTGCTCAACCAGGGAAGGAGAGAAATAGGTCGATAATTGGCCATGTTGGAGGTATCTAGATGCCCTGCAAACCTGCTGACTGACCTATAATAACCTTCATTACCATGAGCTCCAGTAGTTTGGTAATGGTATTAAAATAGTGTGTGGTTAGATAAGAGGCATCATATTTTAAAATAATAATTGCTATTTTGAACTTTTATTTTAATTTCCTCTGCAGGTAGCTCAGTGGGTAAATTGGACTGCAGCAGGAGATGTTTGTGTTCTCACTTAATTAACATGCAGCCAGTTGCACGTAATGCTCAAGACGTCACTGCATACACCTGGCGTTTAATTCAAAGAAGGACTGTATGTGTACAACAGTGGCACCGGGATGTAATAAACAAGATTCAGGTAAAATAGCCGCAGCTCTCATTCAATAGTTTTTCAACTACTTCAAAATTTCATTGAAAAATATAAACCCATTTCAATGGATGTGTGGGTGTTTTCAAACATGCGTGTGCCACTGCATTGCTATGCTTCGTTTTGCAGTACACACAGCATGGTGAACATTTTGAAAGAATTTTTAGAGTGTAAGCAGTTTGGATTTTTTTTTAAACAGATTTTATTGATAGATTGCACACATTCCTCAGAGCTCTGCACACCAGAGGCATCTGCAGGACAAATATGCGACATCAATTTAAAAGCAATCATCTTTTTTTATTTTTTTTCCCCTGAACAAATATAGAAACAAAAACAATATTAGATTCTATAATGCTTTCGTGGGCAACCTCGGGCTACAAAAATCGGCTGCTCCAGCCCCATACAAAAATCTAGCCCTCTCTTCCATGCCACCACAGAGGGGGGACGCGGATCCTACCATGCTCTGGCCACGTCTCTTTTTGCCAATGTAAGGCCCAGCAGCAGCAAATGCCTCTTGTAGACGTTGCCGCCCACCCCCTCCATCACATCCAGTAAGACTAACTGCGGCGTACGGGGGAGCTCCCACCCCAAGACCTCAGAAAAGCAGTCCAACACCCCCTTCCAGAACCGAACAAGGGAACCACAACCCCACACTGTATGTAGAAACGTCCCATCCTCCCCGCCACACCGAAGGCAATCCGGAGATGCGATCATTCCCGCCCGCCAGAGCCGCATCCTAGTGAAGTAAACTCTATGCAAGTACTTAAATTGGATGAGGCGTAGGCGCATCGCTATGGCTGCACCCTTGGGAGCTGCCAATCCTCCTCCTCCAACTTGCCCGCGTCCTCCTCCCAGGTCTCCCGAAGCTTCTACAGTGTGGGGGAGCAATGGGTGACCAGAGACTGGTATATGCGTGATATCTTCTTCGTCTCCAGATCCCCCATAAACACCTTTGCTTCCAGAGGGCTAGACTCGGGAAGGGACTCAAGGACCTCCAGACTAGGGGCGAGTGCATGGCGGAACTGCAGGTATTTAAAAAACTGAGAGCGGGGCTAAGTTCTTGAAATGACTTAATCATCGTACCTGATAAAACGTCTCCCAATTTCAAGATACCAATACTATCCCATCCCTGGGAAGCCCTGTAGCGTCGCGAGCCCAGGTAGCCGCCCATTGTGCCACAGGGGGTTTCACCAGTCAGGGTGTTCCACCATCCAATACGGCGCAGAGCCTGCCTCCAGACCTGAAACACCACCTGCGTGACCGCTGGTAGTGCCCTCCGTAACGGCACCGTATATAGGAGAGTGTGCAACGTGTGAGACCCCATAAGGTACCGCTCCAGAGCGTATGCCGGGTCCCCCCTGTCTCCGTACCACCACTCGTTCATGACTAGGAGGTGGGAAGCCTGATAGTAGGAGAGAATGTTGGAGGTCGCCAGCCCACTGCAATATGTAGATAGGAAACAAGTGCGGAGCGCCACACGTACAGCGCCCCCCTCCCAGAGAAACTGCCCTAGTACAGAATTTACCTGTCGGAACCAAATGGACGGGACGGGGTATGGGTGGTTTTGCACCATTTTAAAAATGGCCGACCTTCCATAGATCGTCAGTGGCATACGGGACCACGTCTTGAGATCCGCCCGGACTCGTTCCCACACCGGCGCTAAATTCCGCTCCCAGGAGACTGTGGGTACCTCAGACAGAAACACCCCCAGATATTTAATGCCCCCCCACTGCCACTTGGAGAGTAGATGCCCAATCCCCCACTCTCGAACGCTCCCCCAACACCCATAGGATGGACTTACGAGGGTTCATAAATAGCCCTGATGTTTCTCTGAAAATGTGCATAATTTGCAAGAGACGCAGCCCTGACCTATTGAGATCTGTAAGGAAGAACAGGACATCATCCGCGTCTAGTGCGATCCTGTTGGACGGTCCCTGCGCCCACTCGAACCCTTGTAGTTGCGCATCGATGCGCACCCACGCCGCCAGCGGCTCCATAGCCAGGGCGAAGAAATATGGCGAGAGAGGGCAACCCTGCCGGGTACCACGCCCGATGGAGAATCTGGAAGAGATTGCCTCCATCACTCAAAACGAGGCTGTCAGGTCCGTGTATAAAAGCCGCAAATAGGATAGGAATCGGGGCCCAAGGTTAAGACGAGGGAGGAGCACAAACAGATAGACCCAGCTCAGCTAATCGAAAGCCCTGTCCATATCCACTAGGAGAAGAGCAGCCTGCTCCACCGTGCTCTGAACCGCCACCACCGCCACATGCGCTCGCCGGATGTTGTGCTTGTTCGCCCTCTGGGGCATAAAGCCGGCCTGATCTGGGTGGACAAGTGCTGAGATATAAGGTAGAAGCCGTTTTGCTAACGCTTTGGCTAAGACTTTTGCCTCCACATTCAAGAAAGAGATTGGGTGGTAGGAAGCGTGGCGCTCCGGGGGCCGGCCCGGCTTGTGGAATATCACCACTTCAGCATGTCTCCAATCTGGAGGGAGGCTACCATGTTCCCGGGCTTCCTCCAACGCCGTTCTATAGTGCGAACCTAGTTGCAGGTGGTATTTCTTGAAAAATTCACTGGGGAACCCATTTGGTCCGGGAGCTTTCCCCGGGTTGAGCTCACCTAGGGCCGTACCCTGCTCCTCATCCGTCAACGGGAGCTGTAGGCGCTCCCGCACCTCACCTGTCACCGCATGGGGCGGCAAATCGGCAATAAACTTGTCCACCATATCCTCGTGTAAGCATTCTTTGGGGGCATACAAATCAGCGTAATATGCAGCGAAGCTCTCCGCCAGCTCCCCCGGGTCCGTAATTAAGGCACCCACACCGTCCAGCAGCCCTGGCAAGGCCTGCGCTTGGAAGGCGCCCTGACACAACCGGTGTAGAATCGTACCTGATTTGTCTCCCCACTGTTAAATCTTGCTGCGCGTCGCAAGCCATATCTGCCGTGCTTCGTCTAACAGCAGAGAGGCGTAGGACTGCTGCGCCAGGAGTAGCCGCCCCACCGTTTGGCCCTCACCCTCGGCGCGGCCCTGATGCTCCAACGCCTCAATCTCAGCCTCGCCCTGCACCAATTCCGCCCTGTGCTTCTTCCGAGCCGCAGCACACCAAGCTATAGCTACCCCCCCCGTAGCGTGGGCTTTAGGGCTTCCCAAAGCGTCCCGGCACTGGCGACAGACCCCACGTTCTCAACTAAGTACCCAGAGATTGCCTCGCCCATACATTTCTGATAGTCCTCCTGCTGCATGTGCCACACTGAGAGGCGCCAGCGAAATGGCTGCCGCCCCCTGCCCAAGCGGAGCTCGACCAAGTTGGGGGAATGGTCCGGGAGCCCACGTGGTAGTATGTCTGCCGACTCTCCTCTACCAATCTAGTCTCTAGGAACGAAGATATAGTCCAGTCTAGAAAAGGATTTGTGGACAGCTGAGAGATAAGTGTATTCCCGCTCATTACCATGCAAGTGCCGCCATGTGTCCACCCAATTCAAGCCCCTAATCATGTCATTCAGTTTGGTGGATTGACCCCCAATCGGGCCGCCCCCGGGCCTGTATCTATCTCTGCACACATCCATAACATCATTCCAATCCCCTCCCACCACCGCTAACGCGTCGGGGATGCCGGCCCATACACCAAACAACGTCTCAGCCAGCGACCATTGCAGAGGGGGAAGGGCATATACACATCCTAACACCAAAGACTCCTCCCCAACCATACCCTTAATAAACAGGTATCGTCCCTGCGTATCAACGCATTGATTAGAGTGGACATAGGTGCGATGCGATGCACCAAAATAGCCCCCCCCTAGAGCCCCGAGCAAAGCCTGCATGGAAGACTTGTTGGTAACCATACCGCTGCAGGCACAGAGCCTTGGTACCTAGCAGGTGAGTTTCTTGCAGCATTAACACATCTGCTCCAGCCCTCTTTGCCTGCCGTAGCACCGCCCCCTCTTGATCTTGTCTAGGACTCCCTGTACATTCCAACTAAGGACACGAAGAGAGCCTCAAGACCCTAGAGCCTTAGCCACACTCACAGCCAACAGGGAACGCCCAGAGCCCAAGCCCGGATACTGGGCAAAGTAGGTGTACACACAACAAATGTTGAGACCTGCCCGTGACTGTACGACTCATACCCCATCCAAACAATACCCCCCAAAAAATGAACAAACCCCCCACATACCCCGCCCCCACCCCATACCTCAAGAACGTTCAAGTACCTGTCGCGGCAGAGGAGACTCTCAGCCCCCCAACATGGGACCTGAGGCCGCCTACACCAATGGATCCCCATCCAACAGCCCATGGAGCCCAGACCCACCCCCAACAAGCACTAGTCTAATGGGGGAGTCCGCCCACAATGCAACCCCCTTCACCCCACTGCAGCGCACATTAACACATAGCCATGCAAAATAGAAATGCACACCAGCTCCCTCCTGCCTGCCAGTTAGAAAAGTCAAGGGTCTACTGTCTGATGCTCAGGAGCCTCCTTCCCCTTATCCGAGGCACCGCCGGATGCGGAGCGCCGCCTGGACCTGGATCTCCAGTTTCCCCTCCTACGCGACCCTCGGGAGGTCTGTTACTGTGCCTCGCTCAAAGATGAATCCGACTACAACCCCGGCGGTGTGTGCACCCTCACCTTCACAGTTTCGTCCGTCCATTTAAATACCTCCTCAGGAGTTACGAAGAAGTGGGTGCGGGACTGAAAGACTACCTGCAGGCGGGCCAGGAAGAGCAAGGTGTAGGGGAGCTTAAGTTCTCGGAGATGAGCCTTGGCGGCCGTGAAGGATTGCTGCTGTTGTTGTACTAAGCGCGTATTGTCTGGAAAGATCAGGAAGCGTTGGTTCTCGTAGAGTAGGGGTTCCTTGGCCCTGGCCTGCTGCAGGATAGTGTCACGGTCATGGTAGGTCAGCAATTTAGCAATCACAGCCGCGGGCGAGCCCCCACCGGCGGCTTCTGCATGAGAGCCCTGTGTGCCCGCTCTATCACAAAACATCTAGAGAGGGAATCGGGGGGGAGCCAACTTTCCAGCCACTGCGTCAAGAAGCCCTCCATATTGCCTTTCTTGCAGCCTTCCGGTAGTCAGACGAAGCGCAGGTTGTTCCGCCTGGCCCGCCCTTCCGCATCCTCAGCTCGGAGCACCAGACCCTTCTGAATGCTCTCCATACTGGTCACCTTACGCTTCAGGGCCGCGACGTCGTCCTCCACCCCCGAAATTCGGGTTTCTGCCCCCGTGATGCGGGACATGTCGTTTCGCAAGTCCTAGCGGAATAACGTGACATCTGACCCTACGGCGCCTATTTTCGTGTTCAACATATCCCAGGACTGGGTAATGGCTGCCATTAAAGTCACGTTGTCTGTTCTGGAGTCATGTTGACCTCCCGAAGCCCCTGCACTTCCACCAGGTCCTGTCAACTTGTCGATGAGCCCATTTTTCATGGTCCCGCCACCGCCCCTGTCCCGCGTCATGGCCGCCAGTTGTAGGAGTCTGCCCAAGGGAAGACCATTTGTCGCGTCCACAGGCAATCCCACGCAAATACCACCAAGGCTGCAGCTGCACCCCCGGGCCGCTCTCAGCCGTATAGAGGGCACCCTCGGGCCAGGGCCTGCCGTCCAGTCTTGTGCCCCCAGTCCCCTTCACCAGACTCTAGGCTTGAAGAATGCCAGTGCCCACACTAGGCCAGGGGACACTGCTCCGGCCCCAGCACTGCTCTCCTCACCACCGCGGCCCGGTCCAACCGCCGTAGGATGTTCTACAGGCCCCCTCAAGCCCCGCACACCGGCGATGTCACAGGTCTTCACCCCTCCGTGGACGTCGCGCTCTACCCCTCAGCCACGGGGCACACCACAGCGAGGGATGCCCGGCCGATCAGGGCACACCCCCAGGCCCACAGCCCAAGGAGAAGGCAGGCCCTGCGATGAGACGCCCCGGTCCGGTTTAGCCTCACCTCCGCCGCAATCCGGTGTCCTCTCCCGAGGGCAGAGGTGCCCCCCGAGCATCCACTGCAGGCATAGCTGCCGGATTCCACTGCTGGGTCAGCATCAAACTTGAGCCCCCGGCTCCACCGCGTGGCACTAGGCCTCACCGCGCGGGAGCCCCAAAGAAATAATGGGGAAAAAGCCCCTCCCTCAGAGCTCGCTACCCAGCGGGAACTCCGGGGGGGGCGGCTCGCACCTCAGGCACTGTGCGCGAGTCCCGCTGCTTCAGGGACCCGCTCAGCCCTCAGCAGGCCGTGGCGCCACCAACACTCCAGCCACCGGGACGCACGAAAATTGCTATCCCCTGCTTCGTTTTGCCGCACCAGGCCCCACACTGCAGGGCACACAACTCCGGCCTCTGGGCACCCTAAATCGCCCAGATCGCCACCGGAGGATCGCAGCTGGCTGCTGGCCTGAGATCAACCCCTCCAGGCTGCGGGGGAGCGGAGGAAGACAGGATAACTGAAGGATTAAAGCCGGGCTGGACGGAGCTCAGCTAAGCCGCGTCCGCCATGCTGGCTCGCCTAGCCTCGCCCCAGCAGTTTGGATTTTTAACTTTTAAAAATAAGGAAAGCCAACTGAGAACATGGTATTGTCAGTGGCAGGAAAGTATATAACTTTAGCCAGAAATCTCAAACACCGGTCCAGAAACAATTGCAGCTGATCGTAATTTGACCCCTTCACTTCACATGATCATGTTTACCCAATTTTCCGATTATAACTGTAGCTGACGGCAGCAATAACACTAGCTCGTCATCACTGTCCTGATTGTGCCTGCCTCGCCTAAGCGCACACGCTTTTTGTCCCATGTCACACCTCATTTATGTGTTTGTATTTATATAGCGCACTTCTACCATTTAAACCAATCCACACGCCGACCAGTGCGGCTTCCATAACTCTCCCACCTGGCATTCACACATGAATTACTCAGGGCCTGCACATGCACATTACAAAAAAGGTAAGTGCGTGACTTTATAAGGGAGCAATGGTATGAAAAAGAAAGAATCGCAGGGAAAACAAATGCAAGGCAGTCCGCATCACTAATGAAAGAAAAGCATTAGATTATTTAAAGTTATGGTACTGGAGCGAACCTTTCCCACATTCCCAAGAAGTTCCTGGCACCCCTGATGACTTCTGACGGTGCACTGGGGTGCCGCGGCGCACAGTTTGGGAACTACGGGGGTAAGGGGAATACATACTTTTGATAACCCCTGCTTACCCCCTGGGTAGCTTGGTACGAGCAGGCTGACTTATCCCAAAGGTAATGTGTAAAGTATTTGTACTCAAAACACACAGTAACACAGTGATAACAGCACAAGTGGACACCAAGGAAAATAAAGTATCTTTATCTAAACTCAAGAAGACCAAAACGACAAAAATCCAACATACACGTAATAAGAATATGACTTTTCAAAGGTTTCAAGTAACTGGGTCCATAGAAAACTATGGATGCATGATTTTCCACTAAGTGCCTGTAGATGCATCAAAATTCACAAGGCCAAACAGCCGCAGAGATGGGAAGCATCGGAAACAAAGAGATGCATCAGTTCCTGAGACCTTGGGGAGGCGATACATCAGTTCTGCTGCACGCAGAAGTGATACATCAAATCCGGTATGTAGGGGGAAGTGATGCGCCGCCTCCTAAGACGATTCCGGTCCGCGGGTGATGCGTCAATAAAACTTGCCGCACAGGTACGATGCATGGAAATCCGGGATGCATCGAGGATCAACAGGAGCTGCATCGGTTTCGGCAGCTGTAAATGCATGGAGATTCTTCTCGCACGGAGGTGTTGCGTCGGGAAAAACAGCCGCAAGAAGAGCAATGAGTCGATTTCTTCAGTTATTCTTGTCTTCCAGCTTACAACAGCAGGAAGAACCAACAAAGGGCCAAAACTGGAACAGGCACCTCTTGGCAGGTCTGAACTCTCAGCAAGAGAGTTGAGGGGAGCTGGGGGTGAAGCCTTTTTGTCCTGAGACTTCAGAACAGGAGGTCAGCACACATAGGCCTTTGGAGAGCTTCTTCAAGGAGGTTCACAGCAAAGTTCCAGTCTTTGTCCTTTCCTTTGCAGAAACAGCACCTGCAGGCCAACCCCACACAGCACACATCAAAGGGGCAGTACTGCTCCTCACAGCTCTTCAGCTCTTCAGCTCTTCTAATTGGCAAAGGTTCTTCTTGAGTCCAGAAGTAATCTAGAGTTCTGGGGGTTCAGGTGTAATACTTATACCTCAAAATGTCTTTGTTCTCTTTGTGCAAGGGTCTATAAGCCCAGTCCAAACCTGTTCTGTCCTCACTGGTGCAGTATGACCACAGGGGGTGGAGACAGCATAGTGCAAGGGAGACAGGCCCTATTCAGGTGCAAGGAAAAACTCCTCCCACTACTCTAAACTCAGCCAATATCTATTCAGCTCAGCTCTGAGTAATCCAGGTAGGGCCAGGCACACCTCACCCCCCCCCCCCAGTAGCTGTCTACAGTGAATGCACATCCCCAGCCCCTGTCACTCCAAAACCAGTCTATATACTAACATGCAGAGGCACACAGAATGGTTAAACAAGAAAATGCCTACTTTGTAAAACTGCCAATTTCAAACACACAAATTAATAACCATCTTTACTTAAAGATTTGTTATTAAATCCTGAGTTTAGAGAGCCTGAACTTCCCTATCTTGTCCCAACGGAAAGTTATACTTGTAAGATGTTACAAAGTATTTCCCATTCTATCCTTTATGACAGATAGCCTTTCAATAGTGAAAAACAAAATTGGCTGTATTTCACTATCAGGACATGTCACACACAACAGTACATGTCCTACCTTTTACAGACACTGCACCCTGCCCGTGAGGGTACCTTGTGCCTACCATAGGGGTGCCTTACATGTAAGAAACAGGAAGGTTTACGACCCGGCATGTGGGTGCACTTGCCAGGTCGACATGACAGTTAACAAACTGCGCACAGACACTGCAGTGGCAGTTCTGAGATACCTTTTCAGGACTCCTCATGTTGGTGGCACAATCAGTGCAGCAGGCCCACAAGTAGCATTGATTTAAAAGGTCCTGGCACACTCAGTGCAACATTACTAGGGACTTACTAGTAAATCATATTTGCCAATCACAGAGAACCATTTGTAAAAGCAATTTACACAGGGAGCACTTGCACTTTGACACTGATCAGCAATGACAAAGTGCCCAAAGCATCTAAGCCAGCAAAAAACGAATTCCAGCACAGCATCAAAAATACAGGGGGTAGAAGTAAAAAGTCATGAGAAACCACACCAAAGATGCCAAGTCTAACAATTGTTTACCAATCGAAATAATCTGTTTAAAAAAAGAAGACTATGTTATAGGGTGATGGCCACGGCACACAAATTTTCATGTTGGGACTTGGTAATATCAATCTGAGTGTTACCATGGGAAAGGGCTATTTGATTTAATATTTTGACCCTGTTTTTTAGATTTGTATCTTGACATAATAAATTGTATTTAATATTGACCTATATAGAAGTGCACCTCACATTTGATAAAAGTCTAATTGCTTGATTTATAATTTATTCTTTGTGTAATTAAGTTAGCAGATATATGTTTTATTGCCATTTGAAAAAAAAATCCTTCAGGGGATGTTGTTCTAAATGTATATGTATACCTAGTTTCCTGAGTGTTACTGGGTTGCCCTTCGACATTGGCGGTGTCAGCCTCCATGTGAAGAGAACCAGCGCAGAGGAAGGCGTTGGAACTGTATTTGGCTTCAAGGGGCACAGACAGTGCCCCAAGGGCAAATCTGCAGACGGAATCCTGACTGACGAAAATATTCAGCATTGCCTTCCTGTAGGCTTCTGTTTGCTGCAATTTTGCAGATGGGCCTGGAAACTCAGGGTGCACCAGGACTAGAGTCAGACTTGGCTTTGATGGAATCTCGCCACACTACATTAACTATAACTCGCCCCTTCTCCATGCATTACCAATACCTTTGCATATTACCAAAGTTGTAGGCTGTGAATTTATTGCAGCAATTAAAAAAACTTATGACATGAGAAATTATATTACTAGCCAGCACACTGTAGAGTGGCGAGTTGTAGGAAATTTAGTGTGGCGATTAACGTGACAAGACTGTGTACAGAAGGGAGCAAGTGACATGAATTGAAAGGCGCATTAGTTTAAATGTGAGTGATAAGTAATAGGAAAGGAGTGCATAAATGATAATTTGAGTAGATAAGTCTAAGTTATGATTTTGTTATGGTTTAAGGTGTGTTCGGAAAAAATACGTTAGAAATAAATGAGCAAGTGGTGCATAATTAATAAAATTATGAGGTAGCTAGAACTGTAGAATTTCTACTGTGTGTGGAGCTTAATTGAGGTTTATATATGAAACCTAAATAAAGCTTCCTTAACTACGACTGATGTCTACCCTTTCGTTTGTTTCGTGAATTTCAATGGTTTTTACAAGGATAGGAACAATTTTGTAATATTTGTCCAGTTTAGTTTAATGGAGTAAAGTGTTATTAAGTAGAGTGAGGTACAATATTGTGGTGGACATTGTTGTAAAGTGTACTATATTGTGGTATAGTGAAGTGGAGTAAAGTAAAGTAGAATGAGGTATACTACAGTACTGTGCAGTGGAATGCCAAGCAGCAGAGTGGCGGAAAGTGGAGTTGCATACAGTGGAGTGGCATAGAGAGAACTCAAATACAATAGAGTGGCATTTATTGGGGTGGCATAGAATGTAATGGTGTACAGTGCAATAGCATAAAGTAGAATGTGGTAACGAGGACCGACATCCTGTAAATATTGTACAGTGTATTATGGTATACTGTAGTGGTGCACAGTGCAGTTGTATACCCTGCACTGTTGTACAGTTTAGGGGCCTAAATTAGAATATAGTGTACAGAAATAGCATACAGTGGAGTGGCGTACAGTGGAGTGTGGCACAGTGGTGTAAACGGAAATAGTGTACACTGGAGTGCTTTATAGTTGAGTGGGGTAAAGGTTAGTTGTGTACAGTGGGCTTACGTAAAATGGAGCGTGTATAGTGCTGTAAAGTTAAATTGCGTAAACTGGAGTGTCATATATAGATGTGTCGTATAGTGCAGTGGTGTAGAGTGGTATATTGTAGATTACAGTGGGGTAGGGTGTAATATAGCACTGTGCAAAAGCGTATAGTGGAGTAGCAAAAGCTATAGTGAGCTAGAGTGAAGTAAAGTAGAATTTAGTAGTGTTTCCTGTAATAAAGTAGCATTTATAGATGTAGATGGGAGTGCTATATAGTGGAGTAGCGTACAGTACACATCGATCTAACTATATTGGGTTAATTATACAAGCGAACAGTGTAGTAACGTACTGTGAAGTGTGGTTTAGTGGAGTGGTGCCGAATGTACT
Organism: Lissotriton helveticus; assembly: GCF_964261635.1. NCBI lineage: Eukaryota > Metazoa > Chordata > Amphibia > Caudata > Salamandridae > Lissotriton > Lissotriton helveticus. The sequence goes on from NC_136057.1 coordinate 927,714,481, forward strand.
CTTGTGTAGCGAAATAGCGTACATTTGATTGTGTTACAGTGCAATGGCATACAGTATATTTCAGTACAATGCAGTGGCGTACAGTGTAGTAGCAGATACTGGAATAGCATACACTCCAGTAGTGTACCATAAAGTGGACCATAGTGGAATAGCATGTTGTGAAAATGTGGAAATTGGAGTAGAGTTTAAGGGAATAGCATTGAGTTGTGAGCACTACAGCAGTTTAGGGGCGTTGAGTATACTGGCATGCACGAAAGTGAAATAGAAGACAGTGGTGAACAGTATAAAAGCATAGAGTATATGCATCGCAATGGTGTGCAGTCTAGTTGGGTCAAGTACAGTGGAGTGACGTACAGTGGATTAGTGTAGAATGTAGTGGTGTATACTGTAGTGTCGTAAAGTGGAGTAGCATACTGTAAATTCTGAAGAGTGCAGTGGTGTAAACTAAACAGTTAGACAATGGAGAGGCGTAAACTGCAGTGTGTAAATTACAATAAATTTGGTGTTAAAGTATGTGCAAAGATGAAAATGTTTTTTCTTCAAACTATATACTATAAAATGTAAATGTTGTGGGAGCCCCAAAAGGTGGTTAAGTTCAATGCATGTTGCTTAATTTATTTCAATGTGTGTCTTGAGAAATCCATCATTCGGACTTGGTGAAATCGTGGCTGGATAACAAATTATGGTGCGCAGATGGTTCTTTTGGGTAGTGAAGGTAAATAGAGAAACTGTTTTATAACATAATTTATGTATAGGTTGAGAGGTCAGTTTGTGCTGTATGTTTGCAAAACATGGATGTATTTTACTTTACTATCATGGTACATTGGGATGCCAAATCGTTAGCTCATTATCTAAAGACTACCTTTACAAAAGTTAAAGGCAGGCATGTTGCTTTTAGGTAAACTTTTCCTGTGTTCTGCGATATACCTTTGAATATAGGTAAATCATTGGTTTGGTATTTTTGCGCTACCTATTAACACTTTACTAAAGTGGTAGTAGACTTTGCAAAATATTTATAAGTTTGTTAATTTTGTTTTATAAATAGGGAACTGCACGGTACTACGGTAGCACCACAAAATTACTTTGCAAAGTTACCATTTTACCTGATCCTGGAGCCTCTGACAGAAATTCTAAAATCATCCAGCATTCGCTATCATATGTATGCGGACGATACCCAACTAAATCTGAAGATCACATCCCCGAAGACATTCAGCCCCTCAACTCAGACCTGTTGGAAACACAAAACTGGCTGACACACAATCACCTGAAGCTTAATGCCCTTCAAACAGAATTCCTACTGATCTCACCCCCCACCCAATCCCTCGTCATGGAACAATGGTTAGATCAGCTGACTGCTCTTAACTACAGACCGCACCTCGTGGACTCAGCATCATCTCTGGGTATCATTCTAGACAAAAGCCTAAACATGCAGAAGCACATCAGTTCCCTCACCAAAGGAGCTAACTTGTAACTCAGCTTACTTAGGAAACTCAAACCCTTCCTCCCTGCTCATGACCTCAAGGCTGCTGTACAAGCATTAGTGATCTCAATGCCGGACTATGGTTGTGCAACACTTTGCGGCCTGCCTAGAGTGATGACGGCTCCTCTTAGGGCTACCCTCAATTCTGCTGCCAGTCTCTTAACTGGCACAAATAACATACCTCCACATCTCTCTGGACTTGCGGGAACTGAATTGGCTTCCATATGAAGCTTGGATATAGTTAAAAATTGCATGCAGGCTCCCAAAGCTATCCACTTCAAGACACTGCAGTACCTAGCACAGAAACTGGAACTCTCTTGCGGTTCTAGAGCCTCCAGAAACACCAGCACCCTTTTGCTATAACCTCAAAAATTAAAGAAAAAAAGACCTATAAACGAGCCTCCTCACGGATGGCTCTGAGGATCTGGAACTCCCTTCCCCCCGAAGTCAGGGTGAACCCCTCTACTGTCTTCTTCAAAAAAGAGGTCAAAGGGCTCCAGATGAAGACATTTCTGCTTTAGCCTGGCACCTTCATCATATTCTGGTCCATACCCGTTGACTCTGGCTCAGCCACCTGGTTCACGAATAGGTCGGACAATTCTAGACTGTGATTTTTTTTCTATTGTTGTGTTTACTTTTCCCTCACGAGATTGTTGGACAATTTTAGACTTTGATTTTGTCGCTTTGTTTATTCTGTTTTGTATGCTTATACCCTGTGATGCATAATCTGTATTATACCCTTTGATGCATAATCTATAAAGAGCTCTGATATCCTTGGTGGTCATGTTCGCGCTATATAATACTTTCATAATAAATACCATTGGTATTTCTAAATTTCAGTATATTTTTGTTGCACTGTAGGGGCAACCCTGTTTTTTTTAGGTAGCAGGGTAATTTTTTGTAATTAACATGCTACTCTGTACCCTTTTTTCAGCCTATTCAAATATGTTAAAATTTGAAAATACAGTGTATCATAGTGTTTTTCTACATTTACATTTAAAAATAAATCTTTGGTTCCACTGTAGTACCCCGGTACTCCATAAATTAAAAAATATGTAGATAAACTTACATTTTACCCTACCTAGTACCACTATAATAAAGTAATGATAGGTATTGGAAAAGTACCAAAACAAATATTTACCTACATTACAAGGCATAAGGCAGAACACAGGGTTACTCGAGGTGAAAGCAACATGGCTGCCTTTAAGTATTGAAAAGACAGTCATCAGCCAATCAGCTAATGACTTGTCATCGCTATGTACTACCACGGCACAGATATTGCTAAAATAAAGCACTTAAAACATTTAAAATACTTACCCTACTTACTTGCTTTACCCCAGAAATCATCTGTGCACCATAATAGATAATCCTTCCAGGTTTCGTCAAAATACAACTAACTTTTTTGCGCTTGGCGAAATACAAAAATCTCTGGAAAATGCATTGGATTTCAAGCATGTTGTGGGACCTCCCGTTTTACTTTGCATCCCATTGACGCAATTCCGCAAAACTTTCAGGACTCCAATAATGAAATGGGAGCAGTAGATCTACAAAGGACATTCATCAAACAGGTACACAGTTATTAAGGGATAAAAGTAAAAAAAATCCTTATGTCCGGTCCCCTAACTATAACTACAGTGCGGCTACTGCCACTCTGTGATGTATATATTTATATGTATCCGAAATGTTCTTTGCAGCAACTTCGGGAGAGGGGATGTGAGAGGTGTGGCGCCGCGGCCAGGGCGACTGACGCTGGAATCTGGGGACCACGGTTCGATCCCCGGCTCCGGTGGCAGGTTAGCCCATCACCATGTGACTCTGGGCAATAGCTCGCTTAATCTTCCCGACGGCCCCCAGCGCCTAGAGACCCTTACGGGTGATTGTGCGCTTTACAAATGTGGACTTTACTTTACTTTACACACAGCTAAGCCTCTTTTACAATGGGTAGAGCTTTGCAGTTTCAAGAGCCTCTGCATGAGTGAGTCATGCAGCCAGTTTGTTAGGTATCACCTGACAGCGTGCATGCGATGTTGCTGTGAGGGGTATTGTTTACAGTAAAGGCCTTTAAGGCCATCCATTGCTCACCATTCATTGGCATCCTTGTCACTGTTATTTTCTGCTCCCTAATTGGCCTGCGCGGGCCGAGCCTCACGTCATTTTTTCTGTGTGGAGCACGGACCAAGCACAGATTGATTAATTTTATTTAGTGTCTGAATACTTCTTGTATTGTGATTAAGGTACTATTTCCTACTCACCACTCTACCATTGTCCATGTTTGTCCCCCCTTCAACCCTCAACGCCACCCTCCATTATCTGTGTTCTCACCCACCTTAAGTAAAAAAAAATGTTTTAAGCGCTGGACACATGTTAGTGCTTTTTAGGTTTTCTCCGCACAGCGATTGCCCTGTGCTTGTGAAATCTCTTGTATTTAAAATAAAATGTTAAAAGGAGCTTAGAGTGTGCCCATTCCTTACCTTTACCTACCATTGGCTGTTTCCCACATGGCTCCTACATCACTTTACTTACCGTTGGTTGGCTCCCACATTGCTCTTGTTTCTTTTCTTCCTATTGGTCAGTGCCTCTTCCTCGCCTGCGTCTTCCTCCTGGCCTTCAAGTCTTCTTTGTCTTGCCGTGCAGCCTGGACTAGTTACTGCTTCCGGTGGCTAATGTCCTTCCAATGGCCGCAGGCACTCTTTTGTTAGTTTTAGACGTGACTCTTATTGTGTGCATGTCTCTGCAGCTCCCTTCCAAACCCCATGGTATTTTCTGTCCTTCTCCTTCCTCCCTCATGATCACTGTTGTTTCACCTAACCCCCACGCCTCTCGATGCGTCCACCCTCGTTGCCCGACTTTCTTCACCCCAACAAACCCCTGTGCTGTTTTTATTATTATTTACACATTAAAAGTTACTTCAACGACGCAGGTCCCCTTACCAACTACCCCTGTGACTGAAACCTGTCCAGTTTGCCCTCAGTCTGCTACCCTCTGCTGCCTGAGAACCTGCTGCCCTCTGTTTGTGCCTCTTCCGCTCATTTCTTGGTCTGTTTTGCCTTTTGAATTCATTTTTCTGCCCTCTGTTTTGTCTTTTCCTACTCATTTTTTCTGCCCTCTGCTTTGCTTTTCTGCTTTTTTCTACTCTTTGTTTTGCCTTTTCTGCTCGTTTCTCTGCCCTCTGTTTTGTCTTTTGTGCTTGATTTCTGCTCTCCGTTTTGCCTTTTCTGGTCATTTTTCTGCCCTCTGTTTACCCTCTCCTGCTCTGTTTTGCCTTTTCTGCTTGTTTTTCTGCCATCTGTTTTGCCTTTTTTGCTCACTTTTCTGCCCATTGTTTTGCCTTTACTGTGTTTTTGCTTGTTTTTCTGCCCTCTGTTTTGCCCTCTTTTGCTTTTCTGCTCATTTTTTTGCCCTCTAGTTTGCCTTTTCTGCTTGTTTCCTGCCCTCTGTTTTCCCTTTTTTTCACTTGTTTCTTCGCTCTTCCCGCCATCACCCTCCTCCTGCCATTTCCCTCCTCCTGCCACACAGCACCCCGCCCTCCCCACAGGACCTGCTTAATGGAGGCCGCAGTGCAACCCCATTGAGAAGGTCCTCGAGCCAGCTCCCCCTGTGACAGTTCTTCTGTCCAGCTTGCCTGCAGTCCATTACCCTCTGCTGCCTGTCTCCTATGTTGCCTTTTCTGCTAGTTTTCCTACCCTCTGGCCTTTTCTGCTAATTTTTCTACTGTCTGTTTTGCCCTCTCCTTCCCTGTTTTGCCTTTTCTGCTAATTTTTCTGTCCTCAGTTTAGCTTTTCTGCTCATTTTTCTGCCCTCTGTTTTGCTTTTCCTGCCCGCTGTTTTGCCTTTATCTGCTCATTTTTCAGCAACGTTTTGCCTTTTTCAGCTCGTTTTCCTGCCCTCTGTTTGACCTTTTCTGCTTGTTTTTCTGCCCTCTGTTTTTCCCTCTTCTTCCCTGTTTTGCCTTTTCTGCTGTTTTTTCTGCTGTTTTGTGCCTTTTCTGCTCGCTAATTTTTCTGCCTTCTGTTTTGCCTTTTGCTGCTCGTTTCTTCTTGCTTCCTGCCGTTTCCTCAAGACCTGGCTTTTCGACAGAAAACCTCGCACACCAGTGCCCAGATTCCCCCAGAAGTCACAGGGCAGCACTCTACAAATGCTGATTGATTGATCCCAGCACATTATTCTGCTGAAGAATACACTTCCAGATAGCACTCCTTTGCACGCCGCATTGTGCACTCTCCAAACAATTCAAATACTGTCACTCATTCTCAGGCACAAATGCTCACACACTTGCACCCACAAGCACGCCCTTCCAAACACATATAATCAGAATCATATTTCCAGCAATCTTGCTCTCTTACACATACTCTGTCACATGCTCAATCCAATCCAGGTTCCACTGTCTCACACTGACACACTCAAAACACAATCACCCACACACGCGTACACACAACATACTCACAATAATCTTCACATACACAAACAGAAGCCTGCACTGCTATGTAACATGTAAAAACAAGGTCCATTTTCAAATTGCTCGGAATAGGACTCTCGCTGGGCGACACTTCATGCGCAGTGTACGCAGAGTCCGAGCCCTAAAAACACTGACAAACCAATAGATTTCTCATAGATGCAAACTATTGGCTTTGCAAATGCTTGTTCTTTCCAGGTAGTACATAACCCAGTATCTCTTGGTCTCACACTCTTTTCAGTTTGGTTTGCCTTTTCTTTGCTGGAGACAAGGAGGGGGGGAGGGGTTCCTCATCCTCCATACTTGTAGCCTATTGGTGCCGCAGTTTTCACTTGCCTTTAGTCATCCTGCTACAAAAACCTATCTCTGTCTCTCTCAGACAAACACTGTGCCTGTCTCAGGCCATACATCTGCCCACTTGCTCAATATCTTTATTATACAGTTAATTAAAACCGTAACATACAAACATCGTATTGATAAGTAAAACAGGAATTAAAATTTAAAAGCACATTATAAAAGCAAGCAGTCAAGATTAATAACAATTGCCAAGTAGCATTTCTGGTTGATGGCAAGAATGTCAAATTTGGCCATTTAGAGCCAGAGGAAAGTGTGAAGTGCAAAAGGCAATATCAGAATGTCCCAGGGTTTATTACAGTTGCCAATACCTAGCTTTCAGCAAAGTCCATTTGTACAATGGCAATATAGGAAGAGACTTTAGAATGCTTCAACAGCTCTTAGTGACCTATCTCTGTGAGTGCGTTGTCAGACCCTGCAAGGTGATCCGATTTGAGCCCTGGATGCCGTCTCATGTTCTTTAGCTATTTCTTAATGCTGAGCTGTGTGCAATGTGGTTAAAATAATGTTAATAAACTTGCTCAATACTTCTGCCTTCCTTTGGTGACTCCTCTGTCTGTGTTAAAAAATTCCAGATCAGTATGAGATACACTGACCCTTGGTTACTTTGGGCTATGAAAGGGCCCACCCTCTTCTTTTCTCATAATTGGTTAAATTCAATGGGTGTGGAGCACTACGGTCAGTCATTGCTGCAGAACTGGAAAAGTATGACAGTGTGGCCTAAATATCAGATATGAATTGCACACAGCGAAAGAGCAAAGTGAGCAAGCCACAACTTATCTATTCATTTAAATATTTATTTATCTATTCGTGGAGGGCACAGGCATCCAAAGAAAGGTACGATGGCACTTCAATGATGCGCGAAGAAACAACGAGGCTACAGCCCTCCGGAGAAAAATGTAAACATGGCCTCAAATATAGCATTTTAGACTAGACTGTACCCAAACTTGCCAAATAGACATTGGTTCTGAAGAAGCCTTCATTATGTAGTCAAAGGTCTTTAGTTTGTGCACACCAAGCCTGGCCCTCACCTTTAATATTTGAGGTTTATCTTCTCCAAGAAAACTTTGAAAAAACGTGGTATAGCCATGCACTTTTCAGCAGTTTTACCACAAATGCCCACAGTATGCCAGGGGAGCACCCGATGAGACCAGAGATGGTCCAAGACACCTTGGCACCAGCCTCTAGATTCTATAGGTCAGTGACAGAGTTGGAGTGTGAAAGAGACTGGTATGTTACAAGGAACCAGACAGTGACACGTACTGGAGGTTGACCAGCATGAGGGGAGTGGCAGGACGGGTGACAAAAGCAGAGAGAGTGAAAGGGATTTGCAGTGTGATGTGGAGGGGAAGGTGACAGAAATGGATTGAGTGACAGGGACTGGTACTATGACAGGGATGGAGAAGGTTATAGGGACACAGAGTGTGACAGTGATTGTGAGGGTGACAGGGTTTTCAAGTGGGACTAGGATAAGGAAGGTGGCAGGGGCTGGTAGAGTTTGTTTAGTAAAAAGAATTCTCACCCATATCATCACAGTGCCATGCTTCATCGTCGAGTCTTCATCTAAAATGTAAGTACACCTTTGATTAAGGGAGTTCTTACACTTGTGTTACACCCAGAGAATCCACATAGTAAATGGTTTCATTTGCCTATAAGAATACCCTATAGCAAGTCCTTTTAATCTTAGGGTCCTATAGCAAGATAAAAATTGGAAGCAGACATTTGGGGAGTGTTAGTCCTCCTGCGTCTGGAGGGCTACATGTTACATCTGACTTTGCATGCTTCATCAGGATCACAGATGTCAATGCTATTATTTTAGTTTTAGATCCCTCTTCATGATTCTTTTCACAACATAGATTATCGCCTCCATGCATGCAGACACTCATGCAAATATAGGAACTTCACTAGAAATTTCCAGGTTGGTATCTATGGATACATACATATCATAGCTATTGCCAACATTTAAATGTTGCTTTTTAGGAGGCCAAAAACAGACGGGCCGAGGGCCAAGCATTCTACAGAATCATAAGATTGATGGTGAAATAGTTAGACACCATGAGAGGACTTGGGTGTATCACGTCCTTCATATGATCAGGAGCAGATTATGTGTTAAAGAGCTGAGATACTATTCAGTATTGAATTATCATCATCTGGAGGGAATGATTATAATGATCTCCCAGAAATAGTGGCCTCTTGGAAAACCTTAATGAATGCCTGAAGGTTAACATGTTCTGTGAACTGAGAACACCGTTGAGGTTCGTTTAACTGACTGGATAGAGAGGATCGTGAGCTGGAGTGTATCTGAAAGTGTGATGATTGTACAAAATAGTCTATTTCATTTGAGATATTGAGGAGATATCTATAAAGGAGTCCTGAAGAAGGTGGTTGTTGTAAGTTATTTCCATCAAAGTTCATCCACAGAAAATGAAGGCACAATCTGAGGTCCACTGGTGGTCCTTATATGTCACGGATTTAATTCATGGACACCTACCGACAAAAACTTTAGAAGCATATTTATTTAAAGACTAGTTTTAAACATCATCCTGTTTTATGTATATGTACATGTGGTATGTATGTTTTTTTTATATATATGTGATTTTAAAGGATAGTTTATAATGCTAAAGCCATATATATTTTTAGGTCTCGCCTGGTGTAACAACGTGCATGCGCTGCTCTCGCCATGCAAGGGCTTCTTGGAATCAATACGATTCCAGAAGCTCGCTTTCTGCTCTGCCTGTGTTTTGCAATAGTGCGCATCATTTTGTGTCAACAATTATGTAAAACCAGGTGTTATGATTGCCCAGGAGGCTTTTTAGTCCCTCCTGGTTACCAACCTGTCCACTTTTGGCCCCGCCCACCGGGATTGGATCTTTTACTTGCGCCGGGAAAGTGTCTCTTAATTAGTCGCTGAGCACTTTTTTCTTTTCTTTGTGAGCCACTCTCACTGCAGGCATGACGTGTTTTTTTTATTAACAAAGCATTGCGCTTTAATGTGCTTTAAAACATTTTTTATTAATGGGGCATAGCGCTTTTAATGCGCTTTAAATTTTAAATGCAGTACTGGGCTGGTCAGAGCCCTCATTGCTGTGCGTGCCCTACATGAACGGATATAATAGGCTTTGCTCTACAAGGTCTGCTGGCTGTTTGTTTAGCAAATTCATACAGCGCAAACTAAACTCAAGAGTAGTAGAGACCTTTACAAGACACCCACTTACATTACATGAGCCACTCTCACTGCAGGAACAATGTGTTTTTTTTATTAACTGAGCATTGCGCTTTAATGCACTTTAAATTTTAAATGCAGTACTGGGCTGTACAGAGCGATCATCATGCCTGAATAATCAATTAATCTCCCCATGGTCCCCCTGTTTACTAAAAACAGGGTGCTAAGGAACATTCACATGCGCTATAAGAAGGGACCACCCCGTTAAATCTGTTTCGTGTTCTATCTACTCGCCATTTTTTGTTTCTAATATTCAGCCTTTTTCTGCTCTCCCATGTGCCCCCTTCGAGATCCTCCTCTCCGTACGCATTCTGCCAACACCCTCCTACCCAATAGTCGTCCACCACCACCACCACGTCCACTACCAACCACTAGAAGGCCCTACACTCCAGCTGAAGAGTCAAAGCACCAGCTAGGAGTGCTTTACAAAATATGGATTTCATGGCCCAGGAGACTTACTATTTTTTTTTTTGCTGGGTGCTGCTGCACTTCATGCAGCACCCTACAGTGAATAATAATAGGGGCATCCCCTGCCACTCATTTATTATTCAATTGATCTCTTTATTAAATATTGTTGGGTTGTCACAGTGCCCATCTGGGGAACTCACAGCTTTAATTTTTGTGTGGGGCTTTGGGGGGGAAACCTATGGCCCCCACAGAACTGTCGGTTCTCTGCAAGCAGCCTCATGGGGCATGCAGGAGACAGCAACATGTTGTTTTAAACAACTCGGTGCCCACCTAGGCACCCCACAGCATTTTTCATGTGGAGAGCTTTCATACTGCTAATGCTATACTCCTTTATAGAGTAATGTGTAACAAAGTAGCTTGGTTGATGTCTTCAGTGACGTCATCGGCAATGTCAATAACAATCTAATTTGAGATGTCATCAGTGATGTCATGATGGGGCGTGGCTTGGGCGCCGATGTTGAAGGTCGCCTAACCGCTCGGCTCCGTGATCGAGCCTTGGATTATCCTGTTAAAACTGCCCCCGGAGCATCCCAACAGCTAGGAGAAGGGTCTCCCCCACCGAGACCCTGCAGAACGAAGCCTAATTGTCCCCCTGGCTTATGCGGAGTTCATTGCCAAACTGCCCGGGGTGCACGGCCGAGCAAAGACAAAATGGCGGCTGCTGATTTGCATCGCGCCCACTGACGGACGGAGATCGCGGAGGGCACTGCGGTGCCGGGGGCGCCTACCTGCTGCCGCTGAGGGGCTGTGGCCCGGGAACAGGTTGTGGGGCTGCTGGGGCGCGCCGCGGCTGGCCGCCGGAGTTTCTGGCCGACGGCCTTGCTGCTGACAACCTACGGCACTGGTGACGAGCTTCCGCCCGGCGGCCGACGCGGCAGTCTTGTCGCCGCGTGGTTCCGCTTTCCTCACCAGCTGAGAGGCCTGGGGCGGTGACGGCGGAGCTCCCGACTCTAGGAGAGAGTCCCAATTATTTCCCGAACCGGCGGGAAGGCAGTGAGTGCACACGGCCCTCCCCCTCCCTGCCTGCAGCTGGACGGTTTGACGGCCTGCGTGGGGGGAGCGAGTCCGCGATCGGCACTGGTCTGGGCGAGGGGCCTGCGTGGTGGTCTACTGCTGGCGCCGCCCCTGGCTCCCCGGATGTCCCGCTACCCCGGCGCTGATTGCGGTGAAGCTGTATGCAGAGGGGCCTACTCGAGCACCGGAGACCACGGGCTGCGAGGCTGAGGAGCTGGCTGTTAGGAGGCTGCGGCCGAGTGTTGGACACTGGGGGGTACCTGCCAGTGATCGCCCGGCGGGCTGAGTGCCCGGTTCCTGAGGGTGCGACCCACACAATTGTCTGGATCACCGGAACCCAGACTGATTGCTGGAATTGGGGGCTCACACCGGTGGCCCAGCACGGCAACCTGTACAGGAGCCTGGCGACGAGGCCGGAGAGGCGGCCTTCACGGGCAGTACTGGCCAGAGAGCAATTTTCAGTTTGTGCTGTCGAGCAGTGCTGGACTACCGCCCACCAGTTGCCATTAGCTGCCGCTGGACGCCCCACGCGTGTCTTCCACCATTGCTGATCCTCGAGCTGCTAGATCTGGAATCATCCCTGGAACGCCTATGAACTAAGAAGAGGTGGCACTACCGCTGAGGGCGCGTGAATATCCCAGCTGTTGATCTGCTGGGGTTAGGAGAGACTCTTGCTGAGACAGTCCGGGGGGCATTGGGGCTGGCGCTAGCTTGACGATATACTGCAAGGGAACCCTTGATCATCTACTTTTCCCCATTGCAACCTCTCTGACCTGGATGATCTAGAGTGCAGCAGACCGCGACTGGCTCCACATCCAATCGCTGCAGCTGGCGGGGGAGTCCCTGAGAACTGTTCGCCGGATCTCGGAGGCTATATATTTGGGCCCGAGCAGCGCACGCCTAGGAGACATCCCAGACGACCACTGGGGCAAACACCAATCGAGATAGGCTCTGGCGAGGTCTCCCTGTCCCTGGGCCGCTTCCTCTCGCCTAAAAACGGCGAAACACGACGACACTCCTGACATGGGGATACCCAAGGGAATCAAAGGGGCCATGCAATCTACATCAGACGCAGAGATGCCGGACAAGGGAGACCACCTGGACCCTGAGCAGTCACGAGATCCTCACTTACAGCTCCAGCTGGACAAGATAACGTACACCTGTGCAGCGCTTCAGTAAGATATAGCGCAAGTGGCCACGGGACTCGGTTTGCTACGAGCAGACCACGCCAAGCTATCTGATAGGGTCAAAGAGGCAGAAGATACTATACATACCATGGCGCCGGCACAAAAAGCCCTCTCAACCACTAAGACTGATGTGCTGGACCGCCTAGATGCACTGGAGAAACGAGTTGAGGAAGCGGAAGGGCGCAATCGCCGGAATAACATCCGAATCGTAGGCCTGCCGGAGAAAGTGGAGGGGGGGGACATGGTTCGCTATCTTGAAGGCTGGCTTCAGACAACGGTGGCCCCGGAAGGTCTGTTCACCTTTTACACGCTGGAACGAGCGCATAGAGTTTCGTCCAGGCCGCTACAGCAGGGCCGACCTTCGCGCCCGGTGGTAGCACGGCTATTACACTACCGAGACAGGGACCTGCTGCTCCACAATGCTCGGCTAAACGGCCCATTTCAGGTGGAAAACAGTAAAGTCAACATCTTCCCGGATTACACTTACGAGACGCAGCGCAGACGCACCTCCTTCCTAGCGGTCAAAAGAGAACTGAGAAGTGAGGGCATCCAATACTCCTTGCTATTCCCAGCTCGACTCCGAATAATTGTTGATGACACCACCAAATTCTTTGACACGCCAGAAGACGTCTGCACCTGGCTGGAACTGTACAGAACCGGTAGAGACGGATTTGGTCCACGAAAACTTTATCTGAGGGATTTCCGCGACGGAAATCCAGGCGAATCCGTAATCGACGCAGAGGGATCGGACGCCCTTCATCATCGGAGGCGGCAGCGGGGCGGCAGGGAGTCCTGGAGGTGATATCTAACATTTCGGGATCACAGGATGCCCCATCGCTGGAGGAGGCGGAGTCTGGCAAGGGCGATGACCGTACGGACACTGAGGGCTCAGAAACTGACAGTGTGCCGCTGCCTGTGATTACCCCAGCGACAGCCGAAGGAATATTAGATGAACAGTGAGAAACTCTGGTGAGCTGCTGAGGTTCGGGCACGAACTATGGCGTACTGTCTAATGTGAATTGAGGGAGGGAGCTGCTTATCCACAAAGGGGCAACGGGTACAGGCATTGATGAACATAGTTACTTTGGGCTCGAGCACTCACAAGGAGCCTGAGTTGGGGGTGACGTCCCGCTGGTACCCCACCCCCTTCATTGCCCTTAAGGCACACCCACGGTGACTACTGTTGGGTTAATTGTCAGTTTCTTTAAGGAGTGTTTGAATGGGAGCTAGATTGCGATCTTCAGGTCCTGTTCTGGGGAGGGGGAAAGGTTGGGGTAATTCTATAATGCTGGAGGGAGGCTATACCATCGGCGCTGATAATACATCACACTTGGAACACTTACATACTGGATGGGGGAGTGGGAGCAGGGCACTATGGGACAATGGATGACTTACCAAATTTGAAATGTATAACCTGGAACGTCAGGGGACTCCACACTATGACGAGACGCCACAAAATACACGCCTATCTAGTGCGAAGAGGAGTTCAGATTGCGCTATTGCAAGAAACACACTTAACAAAGACAGAGGGGATAGCCTTACAGTGCAGATGGAGGGGCCAAGTGTACAATACCACATATTCAGCGTTCGCCAGGGGTGTTCTAATTTGGATCAGGGCTGGGGTCCCATTTCAGGTTACCAGACAGATCATAGACCCTGAGGGGAGGTTCGTAGCCATAGCGGGAAAGTTGGGTTGTAGGGACATTAACCTCTGTAGCGTGTATGCACCCAATGTGGACCAGCTGTCCTTCTTTATGACACTATCGGGGTCCCTTGCTCACTTTCTAGTAGGGCCACTATTAATAGGAGGTGACTTTAATTCGGTACTAGATGTGACCCTCGACAGATAACATCCCCCGTTGGCGGACTCCCCAACACACCGTACTGCCAAGGGCAGACTGGAATGGCAGTCACGCTGAGGCCTAACCGATATTTGGCGCGCTCAACACCCACAGACCCAAGATTATTCCTTTTACTCGGGAATAAACGAGCTCCATGTGAGGCTTGATGCGATGCTGGTTCTCCGCCTCTAATACCAATGATTATGAGAACGGAATATCTGTCGAGGACGATATCAGATCATAATCCTCTATTGCTCACTATGCAATGGTTCCCTAGCACCTCCTGTGTTCCCACCTGGAGGCTGCGCCCGGAGATGCTGGAAGACCCACTTTTTTATGAGGCACTAGATTAGAGGATAACTCAATACTTCACAGATAATGCTGGCACAACGAAAGCGAGAGCAACGGAATGGGAAGCCTTCAAGGTGGTCGTTAGAGGGTTTTGCATAGGTAAAAAGACAGGTATACGGAGGGGGCTCTTGGACGATCTCGATAGAGCAGACAAGAAACTCCGAGAAATGGAGCTCTTGCGTCCTGGCCACCCCGAACTACAGGAGCAGATTAGCGCGGCGAAGGAAGCAGTAGCGGTAGAAACGGAGCGGTTGCGCAGCTTCGACTACAAGGCATACACAGCCAGGTCCCATGCAGAGGGCGACAAATCAGGGGCCTTACTGGCCTGGCTTGCCGACCCTACGAGGAGAAACTCCCCTATAGTGTCCATACGCACGGCGGGGGGGCGACGAGGTGTACACCCAGCCCAAGATCCTACGTAGCTTCGCAAATTATTATGAAACCCTGTATCAAAGCAAGTTAACGGTCGGTACCCCGACAATAGATAATTTTCTAGAGGGGCTCCCCTTCCCAGTGTTAGACCCTGAACAAGCAAAGGACCTGGGCAAAGACATTGAACTAGGAGAAATCCGGTGTGCAATAAAACAGATGGCACATAACAAAACCCCAGGCCTAGACGGATTGCCTATTGAGTTTTACGTGAAATACGTGGACCTACTGGCCCCACGGCTGCTAGAGGTCTATGGAGAGGCGAAACAATTAGGCTATCTACCAGACTCCATGCGAGAAGCGCTGGTAATCCCCCTACTTAAACCTGGCAGAAGAGTAGCGATACAACATCATACAGGCTACTATCGATGCTGACTACTGATTATAAAATTTTGAGTAGCATCTTAGCATCCCGCCTATTAGAGCACATGACCACACTGATCCACGAGGACCAAGCTGGTTTCATACCTAAGGCGCAACACCACCATGAACATACGCCGCTTGGTACGGCTTCTGGAAGAGGACCACTCAGAGGCCCACCACCCGATGATATTATCGGTAGACTTGGAAAAGGCGTTCGACAGTCTAGAGTGGGAATAGCTTTACAAAGTGCTTACGCGTTTCGGGGTGGGAGAGGATTACCTGAAGTGGACTGCTGTGCTATACACCTCGGCGACGGCTATAGTAAAAACGGGTGCACTAATATCGCCACAATACCCAGTAGAAAGAGGCACGAGGCAGGGATGTTCACTGTCCCCGCTGCTATTTGTGTTGGCAGTGGAACCCCTCGCAATGTCAATCCGTACGGGAGCCCATTATAGGGGATTACGGAGCAAAACTGGACAGCAGTATATATCACTGTACGCTGATGACCTCCTACTTCGAAGATGCTGACGGAGCCTTAATGGGGGCCGACAATATTTTAACCAATTTTGGTAAACTGGTCCAAGACATGTTTATTCCCAGTACACAAGGGGGTGACCCAGCCCTCCACGGCAAGAGCGATCAGATGGGAACCCAGCTGCCTGAAATATCTAGGGGTTTACATCTACCACACCCCTGCCGACTTATTAGAGGGAAATATCACCCGTTGTATAAGAGCGTTGAAGGGCAGCATGTCCTTTTGGGCTACTCTCCCATTATCAGTGGCGGGTCGGATAGCGCTACTCAAAATTGTGGCGCTCCCACGACTCCTATATTACTTAAGGACACTACCCACTTGGATCCCCCCTGTCACCTTCCGACTCCTGAAATCTATGATAGTGTCCTTCCTTTGGGGGACGGGACGACGCAGAGTTGCCTTAACAACGTTAATGAGACCTAAGTCGGACGGGGGCTTAGCTGTTCCCGACTTTGAAGTATACTACTTAGCAGCTCAATTGCAGATCTACACCCAGGAAATAGCACGCGAATTTAGAGGGCCGGAGGATAAGCAGGGCCTGGGTATACCTCGGCATGTGCTCTCTTTTATAGCATTACAGCAGAAGTTAGCCCTTCGAGACCTCACGCAAGAGGAAAGAACGATCAGGTTATGCTGGAACCGGACACAGCGTAAAGCGGGCGTGTTGCACCCTTACGCCCCAGAAATTCCGCTGGGAATGCTGACAGCATTGCCACACGGTGGGGATTGGTCACAGTTACAGAGATGGGAGGAGGCGGGGATCCAAGTCCTGGGGGACCTCTACGAAAACGGAACGTTGCTACCGTTTCCGGTGCTTTTAGACCGATATGAACTACCTAGAGGGGACTTCCTACTGCATTCAGCAATCATATGAGCAATACAAGCGCATTGGAGAGAAGGGCTCACAGAACCGAGAACAACGATGGCTTGCCAATATGCTATGATGGTAGCGGGAACGGTTAAAGCGGTCTCGTGCCTATACTCCAGAATGACCACTGAGGGATTGCCTCCTCTAGAGACGCTGAAGGGCAAGTGGGAAACTGACATAGGAAGAGAGATCCCAGAGACAGTGTGGATGCAACTGATGAGAAGGGCCTGGAAAAGCACACTCAATGCGCGATTTCAACTGGTGCACTTCTATATCCTCCAGCGGGCATATCTAACCCCGGGGAAGATCAAAAGATATTTTGCTGCAGATTCCGCAAGATGTCCCAGGTGCAGGGCAGCTGGGGTAGAATTAGAATACATGCTATGGACATGTCCTATGCTAACTCCTTACTGGAAGACGGTAGGGGACACCCTTAACGACATAACGGAGCGAGGCTTGGTGTTTGACATGGCCACTGGGGTTCTGCATTGGTTCCCTCACACCCCTAAAAATAAAATTACAAGCAAATTCATAGACATGGGGCTTATCCTTGCGAAGCGCGAAATTACACGACACTGGAAGGCAGCGACGGGTCCCACAGGCACTAGGTGGCGCAACGAGTTTCTTAAATGGGCTGGTGGGGAAAGCATGTTGAGATTTCAATCGGCACAGCGACAACAGAATGACAAGGCTTTAGAAATGGCGCAAGCGTGGGATGCATTGGTACAAGCACTGCGCGACTACGACACACGGCACGAATCGGAGGACTAACACTATAACTGGACCACACCCCTTCAGACACGACAGGTTCATAGCTCGACCTACTGATTGTGGACTCCTGCACATACTAACCCATATGACTGTAATATTTTCGCGCGCCGATGGTGGGAGTTGAGGAGGGGGGGGGGGTTTACTGTTAGCATTTATTGAATAATTGGGCAAGACAAGATAAGAATACCCTTTATGGAGCCTTCCTATAACTGATCCTGTTTATTCCTAGGTCCACTACCTATGATCACATAGTAAAGGGCTATTTTAAGGGAAATTGAATAATATGGAAAATGTAATTAATGATGCATGTTGTGTGAAACAAAACCCAATAAAATTTGTTTTAAAAAAAAAATCAGTGATGTCATAAATTATGCCGTAGAAAGTAATGACTGATGTAATATGCGAGGTCATACGCAGTGCATGGCTGGGTAAAAATTTTCGTTAGGGCAGCTAACTATAACTGGTGAATTTCTGTGATTTTTTTTGTTCAAAATGTGACGCTGGCATGGAAATGTTCACCTAACTATAAGATCCCTTTTACCTTTGTTTTTTGCTGTGAAATTCTAAGGTTTCTTTACAAAATAACATCACATCTTATTATCACATCTAACTAATAACGTCACTTTAACCTTTGATTATTTCAGTGAATTTCTAATATTTATTTTATTTAAATTAGGATATAATTACAATTCCCAACAATAACATCACTTTAACCATTGCTTCAGTGAATTTCTAGTTTTTTTTTAACGTAAAGTCATATTACATTGCCATACGCAAAGCCAACCCACCCTGCTGTGCACTGCCTTTGGCCATACACTGCATATGATAGGCCTCAGGACCTGGCCTTTGCTCAGGTCCTGCAGACAACTCTCCAGGAGCAGCCAACCCCAGTCATTTACAGCCGTCGGCTGTGCGGCGTGGGGTTGGTCGCGGGCAGCCAGTTCCCTGCCGGGGGAGGGGGTCATACAGCCAAATGTTCCCAAGCCACTATTTTCCCTGGGAATTTATCCTTTCGGGCCCACAAACATTTATATATCATGAGGGTGGGTGCACTGTCCCTACACAGAACCAATGTAGGCCCTGGGGACCCCATCCCCCGGGTCCATACACTAATTATAGGGGAGGATGATGCATGGCCCTCATCCCAAGCCTTTAGAAGCCCCAAAACCCCATGCCTCAGGGCCAACCACTAATAATACGGGAGGCGGCACGTGGCCTCTCTCCTCGAGCCTTAGGAGGCTCCGAGGACCTTATCCCTGGGACCAACCACTAATAATAGGGAGCAAGCGTGTAGCCCCCTTCGACTAGACTTAAGAGTCTCCAAGCCCCCATCTCCCCGGGCCAACCATTAATAGGGAAGGAGGCGCTCGGCCCCCTCTACCTGATGCCTGACCCCGGGAACCCCATCCACTGGCGCCGTATTTTATGAAAAAGGGAAGGCGAACTGCGAGGCCCCCCTGTCCTGAGGTCAGCGCATTCATGTGAAAAACAGAGAGGCTGCTTTGACACCGCTCTGTGTTTCACAGTGCAGATGGGAACCCACCTGCACTTTGAAGGGGGATTAGAGATCCCCTTGCAGGCGGATGTAGGGAGTGACTGCATGTGCCTGCAAGGGGATGTCAGGGGGGTCCATGGGACACACTTTTCACCCTACAGAGAGCTGTCATCATGGGGCGCACTGACAGTGTGCCTCTTGACAGCTTCTTTGCTTCTGCGCCCAAGTCTATAATATGGCGCAAAGGGATTCCCTCATTTGCATGGGACCACGCCCCCATGCAAATGAGTGAACGCCCTCTGATGACAGTGCTATCGCTTTATGTGTGCCACAGCAATTGGTATTACAGAAGGGGACGCACAAGCATCTGAGGTCCCTTCTGTTATACCAAAATGACCCAGGGGTGGCCAAAGTGGGCGTAAATGCCCATTGAGCCCCAGGGGCACTTCCGTAATACGGCCCCTGGTGTCCCTGTATGTGAATGACGTGTTGTCTCACAGCACCTCCAGGGTCGCTTGGAGAGCTGTTGTGTGTTTTGGATGGCTTCAGAGCGGTTTCAGGGTTTTGTTTAAACAGGAGGAAATCACTGTTGTTTCCAATGCGGTGTTGGGTGGACCCCTGCAGGAGGACCTTCCGGCCATGGGTCTCCAGTAAAAGCTGGATAGGTTTCACTACCTGGGAATTATGGTTGCCCACCCGAAAAAAGACCCAGATGCAATATAATATGCGCCATGTCTTGAACTCCCTTCGGTCCTCTGTATCAGGATATAAAAGGTTAGCATAAGAAAACTCCACAACCTCTCAGTAACAGATCCAGCGGGGGCGATGATAGGTTTCACAATTCCCCCTGATGCAACTCGCAGAGAGCAGTTACTTACCACTGCCCTGCACATAAGCACCCATGGGAAAAGGAAAGTGGATAAAATAATAAAGCATACGGCAGCGGTCCGCCACCTCTTCGGTCCTCTCCTTAACTATAAGAACTTCTCTCTCTAAGCAGGGAACTGCAACTGGGCACCTGTAGGCGAAAAAAAGACAGCAAGTGGTTATGTTCACAACACCCTCTTAATTGCCTTTGTGTAATTATAACAAATTCCCACATACTCACAAGCTGCCCACCATTGAACACAGTAAGAAATAAAAGCTTTCCCTTAGAGAGTGTTTCCTTCAACAGCTTCTAACCGTAGAGATCGCGAGGTCTGCAATAACCAAAGTCAGGAAACTGATAAAGTACTGGGAGACCTCACCGGATCTATCAATCAATCAATCAGGTGTTTGTTAAGCCCGACTACTCACCCGTAAGGGTCTCAAGGCGCAGGGGGTTCGCAGGTTCCAGTCCATCAAGGAGGGCGGTCTATCAAAGAGCCAGGTTTTGAGGTTTCTTGCGAAGATGGGGAGCGATGTTGTTTGTCTGAGGTGGAGTGGAAGGTCGTTCCAGACTCTGCCCGTGCAGAAGGAGAAGGAGCGGCCTCCCGATCTGGTCTTTCTGGCGCGGGTGACCGCGGCATAGGAGGGGCTGATCGTAGGGTCCTTTGGGTGCGTGGAATTTGAGTCAGCTGTTCAGGTATGCTGGTCTGGTGTCGTGGAGGGCCTTGTGAGCGTGGGTTAGCATCTTGAAGGTGTCTCTAGCTTCGAATGGGAGCCAGTGGAGTGTGCGCAGGTGCTGGGAGATGTGGCAGTGTCTTGGCAGGTTGAGGACCAGTCTTGCGGCGGCGTTTACGATGTTCTGTAGCTTGCGGGTGAGGTTTTTTTTATTCTGGCATAGAGTGTGTTGCCGTAGCTAAGCCTGATGGTGACCAGGGCATGAGTGACAGTCTTTCTGTGTTCGAGGGGGATCTATTTGAAGGTCTTACATTGGAGGCGGAGGATGCGGAAGCGGGAGGATGAGACAGAGTTGATCTGGTGGTCCATTTTGACCTCAGAGTCCAGGATGATTCCCAGGTTGTTTGCGTGGTCCATGGGGGTCGGCGGGCTTCCGAGGGCGGGGGGCCACCAGGTGTCGTTCCAGACATCGGGGTTTGGGCCCATGATGAGCACTTCCGTTTTGTTGGTGTTTAGTTTTAGGCAGCTGTTTTTCATCCATTTGGCGACGGCTTCCATGCCTTCTCGAAAGTGAGTCTTTCAAGTCTATGTCCCGTTTGGAATGGTAGTCAGCCTTCCAATCCTTTCCAGAGGTACAGGAAGGGAAAACAAAAAATGAAAATACCTTCTGCAGGGCCGGCTCTAGGCTCATGGCGGCCCTGGGCAGGGAGCGTAGATAGGGGGCCCCAGAAGAGGGGGTCCGGGCAGGGTGGAGCGCAGAGGCCAGTGAAGAAGGGGGGGTCAGGGTGTTTGGAAGTGGAACAGAGCCGGAGGCCGCCAAATCCCTTCCAAGGGCCACCACGCAAATCTGTATCCATCCTCAGAGGATTATTATATTAAGGATATATATTGGCGTGGTGGCCCCTGGGGTTTGGTGGCCCTGTGCAGGTGCACAGCTTGCACATGCCTAAGGCCGCCCCTGCCTTCTGTGGTCACCACACGGATGAAACATAAAGGAAACAGGGCCCTGTATTAGCACCGCCTTCCGCTCTCAAGCCTGGGAGCAAAAGAAGCACTATCGGCGGTTGCCTCCAATGCTGGCAGCTGGCTTCACTGCAAGTTCGCCTCGAAGAAGCAGGAGTCCAAGAGAAAGGAAGCATTCAATCCTGAATGCTGTCACCAAAGAAAAAGCTGCACGCGGTCTCAGAAATAAGGAATTGCCCTCGACCCGTGGAAGCGCGCAGCAGACCCAAACTGCAGTAACCAGGACATACGGCAGCATTCGGTCCTGAACGTGATGCAGAAAGGAAAGACTGCAGCGACCAGGAAGTACAGCAGCGTTTGGTCCTGAACGCGATGTCGAAAGGAGTCCTCTAGAACCACAGAAAAAGAGCACCCCCGCACAAACCCGGAAATGGATTGATCAGTATTGGCCTGCTCAAAGGGAGGGGGTTTTGTATCCCAGTTCCTCCTTTCCTCTCATGGTATTGTGGGATTTGTAGTTTCTCCCCAGCCTATGGCATTCACTCAGTACATATCATACAGTTTCATTTAGTAAATCAGAACAGGTTGAATTCCGAAAAAGTAAAACTCCGATGCATTTCGGGCTGTATTAGCCCTTTATCAAGGAGTACTGAAAACAAAGGAAGATACAACAAACTATCACTGGAATGAAAATCAACTAATACTCTAAAGTAGTAGAAATCGTGCTCGTGACGAGTAAGGTATAGATGAAAAAATCCAAATGTCACCAACCCTTAGCGTGAAGGGAGCGAGTTAACAGTGGGTTAAATCGTGTTACGACTGTGTGGGGATTGTTATCTGGTGCTCAAGTGGGAGTGTGGTTTACGGACAAACAATAGAAATCTATTCAGCGCTGGCCTCGTAACCGGCCGTGTTGTTAGCAAATATCAAAACGTGGGTGATAACGAGTCTTACTTGGAAGCGCGAACGCTATAACTGTTAAGTGCTGCCGGTCTGTTTGTTAGGGTGAATTTGCGCGGAGGTGTATGATGGGATATATAACATGTGATCATGGTTACTGCATGAAGGTGAAACGAACTAGTAATAAAAGACGGACTAATATCAAGGGACGAGCGAAGGAAGTTTGTTAACAACGACGTGCACCTGCTAAGTGAGAGGAAACTAAAAATAGGTGAAGGACTAAGGTGAAGGTAAAGACATAGGGTATAGAAAAAGATAAACAAGGGAGGGTAAATACAAAAAGACAAATTTTCAGAGCAATGCATATGTCATATTTACAAGTAACAACTGAGTTCTATGCGATCATTCTGTCCAAATGGTTTCAGTGTTTGAAGACGGTATATCCATTCTGTTTCTCGTTGTAGAAGAAATTTGCGATTGTCTCTGCCTTCAATTTTTGTGACAGTTTCCAGAATGATGAATTTTAATTGAGCAATGGTGTGTTTACATTCTAGAAAATGAATGGCTACGTTGGATTTTTCATTTTTAGTGCGAATGCTTGACTTGTGTTCATTGATGCGCACTTTAATTTTTCTTTCCGTCTTTCCTACGTAGAGTTTCCCACAGGGGCATTTGATGGCATAAATAAGGTTAGTGGTATCGCAAGTGGCATTAACGTTGAGTTTAATGACGTGGCCTTTCATTGGGTGTGTGATGTTATTCCCTCTGATGATACAATTGCAGTTGCTGCAGTTCATGCATGGGTAGGTTCCTTTATAGTCTTTAACAGTGGTAGATTTCTTTCCCAGGATTTCTTTGATATTGTTGCTACGTGTGTAGGCAAATAAAGGTTGAGTTTTAAAGATGTCTTTAAAGTCGGGCTCCATCTGCAAGATGGGCCAGTGTCTGAGTATAATTTTTTTTAATTTAACGCTAGACGTTGAGAATTTTGAAACTAGTACAGTGCGAGGATCTTTGGGGGAGATGACTTTTTTTAGGGCTTCTTGTCTACTGATAGTTTCAATGCGTTCAGCGGCATCCTTAAGAACAGTTTCAGGGTAACCTCTTTCTGCAAATCGATCGTGCATTTCAGTGATTCTTTTTTTGAAAGTGTCTTCATCAGATACGATACGTTTGACTCTTAACATTTGTGAGTATGGGAGGTGTTTTTTCAATGATCCCTGATGGAAGCTTGTGTAGTGCAAGGTGTTGTTGCGATCCGTAGGCTTGCGGTGTATGTCAGTTAGAAATCCTTGATTGGTGATTTTAATATTTACATCCAAAAAGGAAAGTGAAGTTTCACTGACTTGCCAAGTTAATTGTATTCGTTCATCTTTAGTATTCAGTGCGTTCAGGGCGTCAAGTAGAGAGTTCTTTGTGTCTTTCCAAATTATAAAAAGATTGTCGATGTATCTTACGTATAATTTGATCCTGTCGTTGAAGTAGCTGTTACCATAAATATGTGTCTCTTCAAAGTTTTGCATATAGATATTTGCGTACGTGAGAGCCGCACAGTTCCCCATCGACATTCCCGATAGTTGCAGATACCAGTTGTTTTCGTGTCTGAAATAGCTGTGATAGAGTGTATATAGCATGAGTTCCATAAGAAATTCTTGCATGGGTGTATTGATGTCACTGTTGAGAATAGCTTTTTTAAAGGCTTCAATTCCTCCTTGGTGGGGGATGGATGTGTAAAGGGAACTGACGTCAGCAGTGCATAGCACTATAGATTCTGATTCATCAATTTTGACTTCTGATAGTTTCAATAGGAATTCGGTAGTGTCCTTAATGTGACTTCTCATCTTAGTAACTAGTGGCTGCAGGTATCGATCTATAAATTTACCTATAGGTTCATGTAGAGATCCTCTAGTGGACACTATAGGTCTGAAAGGTGGATCGTGACGGTTTTTATGTATTTTAGGAGAAATTTGGATCGAAGGGCTTTTCGGATGTTCACATAATAGATAATTGTTGGTGCGATCTTCAATGGTGCCTGCTTCGTGAGCTTTATGCACCAGAGTTTGTAATGTGGTTTGAGATTCACTCATAGGATTGTAATCCAATCTCATGTAGGTAGTCGCATCGTTGATGTGTTCATCTAGTTTCCTGTTATACATTTCAGTGTTAAGTATCACAAGGGCGCCGCCCTTATCGGCTTTTATACATCTGATCTCCGAGTTGTTGGCCAGATTTTACAATGTGTCTTTGTCTTTTTGGGTGATGTTACTTTGTGCCGTTTTTCTCTTGAAATTGATTTTGGTTAGATCTTTTTTAACTAAATTTTCAAATAAGTCAATGCATTTATGGCTGCATGGTGGTTGATAGCTGCTGGGGGGTCTCAAGCCTTTGAGTTAATCTTGTTTTTCTTCGGTGTTGGGGGGTAACACGTTATCAAAGAAGTGGCGTAATCTTAATTTTCTTGTTAGCTTAAATGTGCTGACTTCTAGTTCCAATAAGTTAGTTTGGGTGGT
The DNA here is from genome assembly GCF_964261635.1 of Lissotriton helveticus. Taxonomy (NCBI): domain Eukaryota; kingdom Metazoa; phylum Chordata; class Amphibia; order Caudata; family Salamandridae; genus Lissotriton; species Lissotriton helveticus. The sequence continues at coordinate 927,739,231 of NC_136057.1, forward strand.
AGGTATGAATGACGTGCCTTTTTCAAGAAGATGCATTTCATGTGCGGAAAGGCTGGTATCCGAAATATTGATAACTAAGTGTTTTTCTTGGGTTTTGGATCTTTCTTGGTCACGGTGCTTCGTGTAGTTGGCGGACTTTTCTCTTTTTCCTTTCTTTTTGCTTCTCCTGAGTCTTCTGTTTCCTCTTGGCCTGATTCTAAAAAATGAACCGGGGTAGGTTGTTGACCTTCTCTTGAGGTGGTGGCCTGGTTATTGGGATGTTGATCAGGTCTTGGAACCGAGGATGTCTGAGTCGGAGTTTTTTTTGAACGATGAGAGGAATCACTCCCTGATGCTGAAGTGTCGGTTTGCACATTGTAAGGTTTGTTGCGACGTCTTTGGGCGTATACTTCGGCCCAAGTATAAACTTCGTCAAGCTTATAATCTAGGGTATCTCTCCTAAATTTCCTCACTTTTCTTTCATTTATTTCTTTGCTGTGTTTGTCTAAAATGAGGTTGATATCTTCCAAGGTTTTCTTTAATTCATCAGATGTGAGTAATTCAGTTAGTTCCTTTTCGACATCTTTGATCTCCTTGTCCAAGTCTTTAAAATTCCGGATAGTTCTTCAACTATTAAAAGACTCAGGTCAAGGCTACATTTGTTTAGAATACCGTTCCATTTTTCTTTGAATGCTTTTGAGTTTTTACAAAGGGAGGGCTTAAGGGCTATCCATAGGCCGCGGGGGATTCTTAGGGCTCTGTGGTACTTCAGTAATGTGCTCGCATGGAGCTTTTGATTGATGTGACGCTTTGAAAGTTATAGGAGTTGTTTGTAGCATTGCTCTTTGGTGCGTCCCGTGGATGTTTGACTGATATCTTCCTCTATCAGTGAATAAATGCGTTGGCGTTCTTCTTCACTATAAGCGAGAACGTTGGCTTTGGCTTCAGTAGATTTACTGATTTCATCAAATTGCATGATGTTAGCGTGCCACCCTCAAATTGGGCGGAAAAAACGTAATGACTATTATGGTTGGTAGAGGGTGCACTGCTGATAATTGCTTTGAGTATTATCTCGAATGAGATATATAGAAATGTTTTTAACAGGTCGGGTGCTCTCTCAGATAGCGCCTCCGTCCGGTGGGCACATATATAATACTGTTGAAAAGTGCACGCTCGAAGTGCAAGTGCATCCCTGTGTTAGAGGCACACCCTTAGGTTCGAAAAAATTCCAAGGTTTGTTTTGAATTTCTTTTTATTCTTTTCAAATTTTCTTTCATGTGTTCATGATATTACCAACATATCATACAGTTTCATTTCGTAAATCAGAACAGGTTGAATCCCGAAAAAGTAAAACTCAGATGCATTTCGGGCTGTACTAGCCCTTTATCAAGGAGTACTGAAAACAAAGGAAGATACAACAAACTATCACTGGAATGAAAATCAACTAATACGCTAAAGTAGTAGAAATCGTGCTCGTGACGAGTAAAGTATAGATGAAAAAATCCAAATGTCACCAACCCTTAGAGTGAAGGGAGCGAGTTAACAGTGGGTTAAATCGTGTTACGACTGTGTGGGGATTGTTATCTGGTGCTCAAGTGGGAGTGTGGTTTAAACCTTAACTTACGAGTCGCGGACCTCCTCGGAGGGCATAGCGATCTGGAAAAATGGACAAACAATAGAAATCTATTCAGCGCTGGCCTCGTAACCGGCCGTGTTGTTAGCAAATATCAAAACGTGGGTGATAACGAGTCTAACTTGGAAGCGCGAACGCTATAACTGTTAAGTGCTGCCGGTCTGTTCGTTAGGGTGAATTTGCGCGGAGGTGTATGATGGGATATATAACATGTGATCATGGTTACTGCGTGAAGGTGAAACGAACTAGTAATAAAAGACGGACTAACATCAAGGGACGAGCGAAGGAAGTTTGTTAACAACGACGTGTACCTGCTAAGTGAGAGGAAACTAAAAATAGGTGAAGGACTAAGGTGAAGGTAAAGACATAGGGTATAGAAAAAGATAAACAAGGGAGGGTAAATACAAAAAGACACATTTTCAGAGCAATGCATATGTCATATTTACAAGTAACAACTGAGTTCTATGCGATCTTTCAGTCCAAATGGTTTCAGTGTTTGAAGACGGTATATCCATTCTGTTTCTCGTTGTAGAAGAAATTTGCGATTGTCTCTGCCTTCAATTTTTGTGGCAGTTTCCAGAATGATGAATTTTAATTGAGCAATGGTGTGTTTACATTCTAGAAAATGAATGGCTACGTTGGATTTTTCATTTTTAGTGCGAATACTTGACTTGTGTTCATTGATGCGCACTTTAATTTTTCTTTCCGTCTTTCCTACGTAGAGTTTCCCACAGGGACATTTGATGGCATAAATAAGGTTAGTGGTATCGCAAGTGGCATTAACGTTGAGTTTAATGACGTGGCCTTTCATTGGGTGTGTGATGTTATTCCCTCTGATGATACAATTTCAGTTGCTGCAGTTCATGCATGGGTAGGTTCCTTTATAGTCTTTAACAGTGGTAGATTTCTTTCCCAGGATTTCTTTGATATTGTTGCTACGTGTGTAGGCAAATAAAGGTTACGTTTTAAAGATGTCTTTAAAGTCGGGCTCCATCTGCAAGATGGGCCATTGTCTGAGTATATTTTTTTTTAATTTAACGCTAGACGTTGAGAATTTTGAAACTAGTACAGTGCGAGGATCTTTGGTTTTTTTAGGGCTTCTTGTCTACTGATAGTTTCAATGCGTTCAGCGGCATCCTTAAGAACAGTTTCAGGGTAACCTCTTTCTGCAAATCGATCGTGCATTTCAGTGATTCTTTTTTTTAAAGTGTCTTCATCAGATACGATACGTTTGACTCTTAATATTTGTGAGTATGGGAGGTGTTTTTTCAATGATCCCTGATGGAAGCTTGTGTAGTGCAAAGTGTTGTTGCGATCCGTAGGCTTACGGTGTATGTCAGTTAGAAATCCTTGATTGGTGATTTTAATATTTACATCCAAAAAGGAAAGTGAAGTTTCACTGACTTGCCAAGTTAATTGTATTCTTTCATCTTTAGTATTCAGTGCGTTCAGGGCGTCAAGTAAAGAGTTCTTTGTGTCTTTCCAAATTATAAAAAGATCGTCGATGTATCTTACGTATAATTTGATCCTGTCGTTGAAGTAGCTGTTACCATAAATATGTGTCTCTTCAAAGTTTTGCATATAGATATTTGCGTACGTGGGAGCCGCACAGTTCCCCATCGACATTCCCGATAGTTGCAGATACCAGTTGTTTTCGTGTCTAAAATAGCTGTGATAGAGTGTCCATAAGAAATTCTTGCATGGGTGTATTGATGTCACTGTTGAGAATAGCTTTTTCAAAGGCTTCAATTCCTCCTTGGTGGGGGATGGATGTGTAAAGGGAACTGACGTCAGCAGTGCATAGCACTACAGATTCTGATTCATCAATTTTGACTTCTGATAGTTTCAATAGGAATTCGGTAAGAATTCGAAAAGAATAAAAAGAAATTCAAAACAAACCTAAGGGTGTGCCTCTAACAGAGCACAAGACCTGTTAAAAACATTTCTATATATCTCATTCGAGATAATACTCAAAGCAATTATCAGCAGTACACCCTCTACCAACCATAATATTCACTCAGTACAACCATGACACTGTCACTTTTTGGAACATCCTGCTACTGTTGCTTATTGGTAGGATCGATGTCTCTAAAAATGTTTCTCCTGCGGCATTGTCTTTATGCAATACAGCACTCCTTTTGCCTGCTTGGATATTTAGGAAATTGGATTCCCCGCTTACTTTGCTGTTATGGGTGGGCAGGCACCGTAGGGGGTCGAGGGCTATTTTGATGAGAAGATATGAGGACGGAGGGTTGGTAGTACCGCAGTTAGAGTTCTATTATTTTGCTGCAGTGTTGTAGCATGCAACGCGTTTGGCTGGTGGAAGGGAGTAACGGGGAAATGCATCTGTTGGAAGAGGAGGACCTCTCAGTGTTATTGATGTAGGGTTCTGGGGTGTCGGCTGACAGGCCTTATGTGGTCAGGCTGATGACCACATCGTGGGCGGAGGAGAGCTGTGATAATTGGGGCGATTTATATCCAGATGACACCTTTATCTCTTTTGAGGATTCTCAGATGGCATTCGGAGTGGGACCTGGGGACTTTCTAGATTATGTGGGATTGGCTGAGCGTATGCTCACCAGACCTGGGGGACTTTCCTGGCGGCCCTTCCTGTCAGGTCCCTTGGAGGTCTGGGGGTCATGTTGTCCTGTGGAATTGGGAGAAATCTGTATCGCTGCTATATAAGGCCGGGAGGATGTAGCCCATGGGCACTTGCTGGCTTGAGAGGCCTGGGAGTCGGACTTGGGCGAGCCTATTGCAGAGCGTGCTCTTTGACTAGGAAAGTAACGTGCAGTTTAAGCTCATCCATTTTAACTTCCTTCATCACACCTATACAACGCCCTTAGCACTAAGCCACCTACATCCGGATCCAGCTTCTTCCTGCCCCCACTGGAGTTTTGTGGGGGTAGATTTTATGCACTTGGCTTACGGATGTCTGCTGGTGTATACTTACTGGACACTGGTAATGCACAGAACACCGATAAGATCACAGGCAAGGCATTTACTGGTTCTGTTAGTTACAATAAAATGTCATTGGTATAGAGTGAAACCATCTCTGGTACACCCTTCATCTCTGGGAAGCCTGACACATTGGCAAAGAGTCTCAACCAGCAAGCCAGGGGCTCCAGACATAGAGCAAATAGCAATGGCAAGATGGGGCAGGCTTTCGGCGTCCCACACGTAAGTGAAAACACTCTCAAGAGTATTTCATTGACTTTCACAGTTGCTGCCGACTTACCATAGAGTGTGTCCATCTACAGAATTGGGGCCAAGCCCCATTTTCTCCTGGAACAAGTAATGCCAGCTGATGGAATCAAAGGCTTTCTCCACTTCCAGCTTGAAGAAAGCAGCCAGCCTGGATAATCGTGGCTGTAGTCCAGCCAATCATTAAGACGTTGGATTGATCTGCCTGCCATAAATACCATCGGATCCTTGTGCACCAGGGTTTTAATTACCCATCCTAGATGGAGTGCAAGCATCTTGGCAAGGATCTTGACCTCCACATTAAGGAGGGATATTAGCCTTTCAGAAGCACATCAGTCCGGGTGTTTCCCTTGTTTGGGTTTAACCACAATGGTTGCCCTGCCTACGTCGGGCTGGAGCTCTCCCATCCCGCTGCTCCCTCCAACATCACTAGGATATGTGGCCCCACCGTGGACAGGGTTGCTTATAAAACTCTACTGGTATGCCGTTCGGGCCCCTTGTTTTACCCAGCTGCATAAGACACACTGCTTCCTCCAGCTCCGTGATAGAGAAGCCCCTATCCTCCAGGCACAGACTCAGAAGGGGGAGCTCCACCATGAAAGCCTTGACATCTTCCCTGGACGCCGAACTCCACTCACTGTATAAGGTGTCATAATTTTGGGCTAAACACTGTACAATTTCGTCATCTGTCGAAAGGCAAATCCAATCTGGGGTTGTCAGTGACGCCATCCATCTGATCGCCGCCTCAGTTCTACTGAGCCACGCTAAGAGATAACGGGCTTTATTTCCCACTTCATATAACTTAAGTTGGGTTGCCACAAAATGTTGTTTTGCTAAAGTGTGAGCAAGGGAATTATATTCCCTACTGAGAGCCTCGAGAGGGCTCAGCATTGTCTGGGTTCCTGTGGACTTGTATGCCTCCTCTGCTTCTCTTAAATCTCTTTCAAGCACAACCAAACACTCCTCTCTATGGCATTTTTTTCAGAGATATAATATTTTGAACCCGGTCCCAGAGAACCATCTTATAAGCCTCCCAAATCACCACTGGTGAATCCACTGTACCCACATTTTCTTCAAAGTATAGGGCAGAGTCCCTGCGAAGTCTTGTCACTACCTCACTATCTTGTTGATCCCAACTGTTTAACCTCCAATTATTCCCATGTCTTGTGGGGGCCACACTTAGCAAAAACTTGAAGGGGCATGATCCGAGATACCCCTGGGTAGGTAACCTGCTATGTCAGTTGCTGGGAATTCTGCTGAGGATAGAAAAACATAATATAATACGGGAAAATGATATGTGGGCCAGAGAGAAGAAAGAGGAATCTCTGACCTGGGGGTGTATTGCCCTCCACACATCTGTGGCTAACGTGAAGCATGACAGGGGGGAGGAGGCAGTGGGGTAGCTTGTCTGAGGCCTCCCCGAGGAGGACCTACCAAGATAGTCATCTAGGATGGTGTTGAAGTCCCTCTTCTACTAGACATACATCAGCTGGCGCCAGTACATTTTTGCCCAGTGATTCAAGCACAGGTTGATGAAAGCGAGGGTGGGGGTGTACACACTGAGTATCAACATGGACTTCCTATCTCTGGAACCCAGTACAACCACAAATCTACCATATCATGCCAGGTCTTCTCAATCTTTAATAGGCGGTGGTCTTTTTGCCAGGGCTACTACCCTTGTAGCCCCTGACATGACGCATGCGCTGGTCTATTGACCCCTATTGAAGAAGGGGCAGTAATGCTGCTAAGTGTATCTCCTGAAGGAGTACAATATCTGGCATGTGTCTCCAGATGTATTGTGAAACTCTTTTGATATTATGTAATAGCCCATTAACTTTCTACAATAATATGGTCAGTCGGTTCATATCACACGGTGTGGATTGTGCCATATTGCGTTGGGGATCAGGGGTGCCCAATTAGCCAGGAGGAGGCGCCCAGTCTGTGCCGTAGCTCGATCTCCCTCCCACCAGCCAACTTCAATGGGTCCCTTCCAAGGAAGGGTTTCCAATTTGGGTGCCTTGGGGAACTCACACTGCCCTCTCTATTGTGTTGTAAAACAGAAAAGGTTTTGGATCCTACATCAACCCAGCCCGGATCTCAACAACAAAATAAACAGAACAAGATGGCTGGATAGGGAAAATTCATATCATTAGTAACAGCAACGCAGTCAATATGTACTACGTAGCCACAGTCTTATGTACTAAAACAAATTTATTTTCTTTTTATCTGGTTTTTCAAAGTTTCAAGAACACAAGGGCAAACCAAAGACTGTCACGACAGTGAATTCATGAGTACAATATCTACACATATACAAAAATACAAATATACAATATTTACAAAATGAATAAAGCACAACGAATAAGAACAAATGAAACTGACACACCAAAAACAGTGAAATAATTCAATATTCACAAATCAATTGCATGTTATATACAATGAAGAAGTTCGTGCGAAAAGCTAGGGCAAAGCCAGTCCTTGTAAATGTGAAACCAAGGGACAGGCGGAAGCAGATGGAATGGGACGCCTGCCTGCCTGACGGAGCTGTGGTTCAATATTTGTATTGGGTTGCACACCTAGGATCCCAAATGGTGGACAATTTCTTTTCCTAGATGCACCCTTTGGAGTAACCACAGGGTGGAAGTGTCGACGCGTTTCGAACCGGGCTATTAGAGGTTCTCTTCAGGACGGGGACTGGGAACAATGGTTCTGCACGTGGCAAGGAGTATGCCGTGGTGTCGGTAATTCGCAAAGGAATAGTGGTTTCTGTGGTTGGCCAAGTATAATTCTTGACGATATGCTGTCCGCCGCGCGGTACAAGCTCGGGGGGGAAGACTCACAAGCTGACTGTATTGATTTCAAAAGGCTTGGTAAGTAGCTTTATCAGAGAACACGCACAGTCTATCATTGATAGACTGTGCGTGTTCCTGGCTGAGAGAGATTGAATCCTTGGAAACAAGTCCCGGCTGATTGAGACGCCGCCCGCCGGCTTAATATTGCCTTCCGCTATCAGACGTTCTACTCTGATAAAGCTACTTACCAAGCCTTTTGAAATCAATACAGTCAGCTTGTGAGTCTTCCCCCCCGAGCTTGTACCGCGCGGCGGACAGCATATCGTCAAGAATTATACTTGGCCAACCACAGAAACCACTATTCCTTTGCGAATTACCGACACCACGGCATACTCCTTGCCACGTGCAGAACCATTGTTCCCAGTCCCCGTCCTGAAGAGAACCTCTAATAGCCCGGTTCGAAACGCGTCGACACTTCCACCCTGTGGTTACTCCAAAGGGTGCATCTAGGAAAAGAAATTGTCCACCATTTGGGATCCTAGGTGTGCAACCCAATACAAATATTGAACCACAGCTCCGTCAGGCAGGCAGGCGTCCCATTCCATCTGCTTCCGCCTGTCCCTTGGTTTCACATTTACAAGGACTGGCTTTGCCCTAGCTTTTCGCACGAACTTCTTCATTGTATATAACATGCAATTGATTTGTGAATATTGAATTATTTCACTGTTTTTGGTGTGTCAGTTTCATTTGTTCTTATTCGTTGTGCTTTATTCATTTTGTAAATATTGTATATTTGTATTTTTGTATATGTGTAGATATTGTACTCATGAATTCACTGTCGTGACAGTCTTTGGTTTGCCCTTGTGTTCTTGAAACTTTGAAAAACCAGATAAAAAGAAAATAAATTTGTTTTAGTACATAAGACTGTGGCTACGTAGTACATATTGACTGCGTTGCTGTTACTAATGATATGAATTTTCCCTATCCAGCTCTCTATTGTGTGGCAGGATTGGTACAGTCACAGTGGTGTTAGAAACAAAAAACTGTTAATGCCCCCAACAGCAGCAACATAAACAGTATTCCCAGTATACCTCCCCTTCCCCCCCTTCTGTAAAGGAACCATCATTCATCCAAACGTAAAACTCCCCTCAACATAAAAACTTAGGGGTGAACCTGGTTATCGGCCAGTCTCTCTCTCATTGCATTGTGTTTGTGTGGTGTCCCTCAGCATCACATGAGCTACCTCCAATGAGGTGCTTCAGACACAGAGCGACGAGCTCCCTGTCAGGCAGTATCTGCCAGATGGCAAGGTTCTAGTCTAATTGGTCAAAGTCCCAGGCCACAGGGACGAATGCATCATCGGTCTCAGGCTCAGAATGCAGCCTTGAGTGTTGGGATTTTCTCACTGTTAAGTCTGTGGCTTCTGAAGAGTATCTCACTGAGGGGTTGGACTCTCTGTCTCTGTCTGGTCTGTGGGTCAGCAAACAGGCCCATCTGCATTTCCCTCTACTTCACGTCCAAGGCGGCAGCAATATTCTTCACGAGTCTACGCTGTTGTCTCGTCAATCTCTTGGTTTGGCAGGAAGTGGGCGGCTTTTCCTTCACCTATGGCCGCGCTGCCTCTTTGTAGGTGGTGAACAAGGTTGTCCTCTGGAAGAGGACTTTCAATTTCGCAGATAGATGAGCATATATTTAATATGCATCACTCTGAGCTGCTGTAAAAGTATGTCACTCTAGTTGCACTCTAAGCGTGTAACCAGGGAAGATCATCACTTTGGCAGAGTTCAGTGTCACTGTTTGAAGGGCTCGGGCTCACTCTAGAATTGACTCTCTGTTAATGTAATTGAGAAGCCAAAGAATCATCCATAGTGGAGGGGCACCCTGGGAGAGGACACAGAACAAGTGAAGTGTGTGCCGGCTTGATGATGAAACAAGAGGACAGTTTGTTACTCGGGATCCACGAATGAAGCCAAGTCATAAAGAATTGTTCCAGATTAGTGCCTTCCTGCCCCTCTGTTCCCTCCAGGTGGACGTTGTTTGGCTGTACTCTGCCCTCTGCATCTTAGGTCTTTTTGTCCAGTTGGAGGGCTATGTCACAAAGTTTAAGATATGTGGATGTCAGGGGTATGAGCTCATCTTCTGTTTCATCACCTTACGCAGATTGTGGTGAATGAGGGATACTTCGGACCCCACTCCATCAATCCTACCCTCTAGAGCTTCTCTGGAGTCTTTTATAGTATGGCTGCTATAGACAGTTTGGCGTTATGTTGAAGAGTGTCTCCCTCCATACCTGATGTGAGAGCTCCATTGGCCAAAACTGGTTTTGCGTACTTGTCCATGGAGATTTGTTGATCCCTTTGGGTGCCCCCCTTCACCATTGTGGATTGTTGACAGGGAGGAGAAGCCTCAGGTATTCTGGGTGCCCACTATTGTAGCTGTCATAGCTCATGCTGGTGAGTGGGGGCTTTGGGCCAAGATTAGTCAAGGGTCTGCCACTTTCATGAACCCAGCTCAAAACCATAAAACCAGCCAGGTCCAGGGCTGGGTAGCCCCAACCAGGAGCGGCCCGCCTCACCTTTCAGGCCTGTAGCAGAAGGTCACACCCAAGGAGTCGCGTGGGAGCTCCTATTTTAACCTCCAGTCCAGGGGGGCCAGGTCGATAAGGCCCATCGCAGCAGCTGGGGGATATCTTCGCACCAGAGTATCCCCCAGCGCTCATACACCAAAGTTCTGTCGGCTCACAGCATCTTGGCGACTCTCAATGAATCCGAGTCTGGCGGTCACCAAGAAGTCCAGATCAGCCCCTGTTGCAATGTAGGGGGTCCTCTTTGCCACACCCCCAACCCTTGGAACTGGCTGAATTGGCTCCCACAGCTCTGGGGGGTACCAAAAACTGGATGTGGTCGAACTTAGAGGGGGAGGGAGCCAGTGGGAGCTTGACGGAGACTCAACCGACATATTTGGCTGCAGGCCAAACACCATGCGTAAACATATTTTGTCCAGAGGGTTGTTTCCTTTGAGTCAGGTGCACTGAAGCTCAGCAATTTGTTGATTTATTGTTTTTAAGTCTGCATTCATCCTTGGGGGTAATTTCCTTTTGTTATGTTTAGAAGCTGCCTGTGGGATGAAGCTAACAAAGGCTTAATGTAGCCATCTATCGAGATTTTTCACTGAGTTTAGTGTGCCCAAATCTGTGTTGGAAGTGTGAAATGGGTTTCTAAGTCCTCCAAATTAAGTTTGTTCCAAGGTCAATATGTAGTTGTGGATAACCTAAGTTTAACTAGGGTGAGTTACTGTGTCTTGTGTTGCAAAAGCAGGTGATGGTCTGCCCACAGGACCAGAGTAATCCTTAGGAGTGTGAGTAAGTCTAGGTTGCCAAAAATGACATCTAAGGTGTGTACGGCAATGTTTGTGGGTTTGGGACTGACCTGTTCTAGGTCGAGTATGTCTAGGCCACTGAGAATCATTCTGGAGTGGGACATATTAGGTTCGTCAAACCATATGTTCAGGTAATCAAAGATATATAAGTTATAAAAAGGTGTTAGAAGGCCTAAGACTGTCTTGAGAATGTTCCATTGCTAGGTAGTGGTCTCTAAAGAAGGAGGAAACTACATGAAGGAGTTGGGATCAGGTTCCATCTGACAAAGAAGACCTCAAAACCTTGTCAGAAAACATCTTCAGCTATTGTACGCGTTGTTTTTTTCCTTAAATATGACAACTAAGATGCCTCCTCTTTTGCCTTTGTGATTTTGTGTAACAGCTTGATAGGATGGTGGAACAGCTTCATACAATACTGGGGCCATGCCTTCCCCCAGACTCGACTCTATTGTGAAAAGTAAGTCAGCTTATGTGCCTATCAATTGGTCAAAGATGTGGTACTTATGTTTCGCTATACAGCTAGTATTTTCTAGTAGGCAGTCTAAAGGTGTTGTTTTATGGGTGCATGAATGTGTGCTGCTGGAGAGCTAGTATTGTCTTTTGAAATTGTAGGTGGTGTGCTGTTGGTGATGGTATTAACTGTAGCCAGACAGAAAAAGTGTTGCTCATAGGTGTTGTTATCCTCGTTCAACAGATATTTTGTATGGTCTGAGTGTGCGGGTGATGGGGAGACTGGTTCAAAATGACGGAGTGGCTGTGAAGTTGCCCTTGAAAGTAGCAATGTTGTGCAATAGATATGGGGATGTGAGATTATGATGAGTGCTATGGAATAGCTTTCTTTTATATAGGTGGAAGGTTGAAGGGGTATGGGTATGGGTGAGGGGTGGTGGTGGAGCATGAGGGTCTGATTTTATGACTTTGACTTCTGCAAGTCATGTTAGATCAACAAGTGAATGTTGTTTGTTTGTGGAGTGAGCAATTGGTGCCTTTGTTGCTTGAAAACTGTCAGTTACTCATGAGTGAGCATTTGCATTATATATGTTGGGATTACGAGCAGAGTGGATTTGTGTGAGTGTTCTGGAATGGATGGGAATTTTGGAATGTGTGAATTATTTTACAGAGAAAGGTAGTGTGGGTGTTTGGCTTTGTGTTGTTTGGTAGTATTGTCTGATATTGGTTTAGTGACTTGAGGTGTAGGATTGAATGCCAAGGATTGAGGGGGTGTCCATTTTGAAGGAGAGGGTCTGGGGTTGGCTGTTAGAGGACAGTCACTGGGGAGTGTGAAAAAGGATAAACTTGTAAGGTGGCTTGGTTGTAGGCTGCGTAGGAGCAAGAGGTAGACTTATTGGTTGTACGGAGAGTTGAAAAAGAGTTGGGCTCTGATTGGCAAGAAGAGGAGGGTTGCGTAGGGGACAATATTATTAGAGGTTGTGTAAAGGGTTGAGAGGGCTGGCATAGTGAGTATTTAGAGTAGGCAAGGGTAGAGAAAGGATTTAGAGAAAAAGGGAGACAGCATGTGAGATTGAGGAGAGTATGGATATGTAGTATGTAGGATAGTTGCATAGTTGGGATAGGTGATTTTGATTGGGTTTAGCACATATTTGAGGTTTGTGTAGGAGTGATATGGTTCTAAGGTGTATGTGGCTAGAAGGATATCTTGGAGTGTTTTTTTGTAGAGCGGATAGTGGCTGGTTGGTGACTGTTGAGTGGAGGGACCCTCTTTGCTGGGAGTGCTAGGTATGTATTTGTTGAGAATGTGTGTGCCTGTTTGTTGAAGTGGATGTCTCCTGCTTAAGGTGTATGTATATAATACTAAGCAGCATTTCTGGCCTGAGGCCCTACCAGGCCCATGTAGGACCAAACATTGAAGTTGTCTGTGTCTTCTACACCTTCGCCTTAATGCCAAAGATGAGACATTCTGGGAGGAGAGATTCTATGTGCTAGTGGTGAGGTCACAAGACCCTTTCTCAGGCTCTTAGGCTCAGCTGCTGGCCCAGCCTAATAGTTGCCCAGCAACCAATAAATGATTGCACCGGGTGGATGGATGTGTCCAGATTTCTAATCTACAACTTGTTTCTGTGAGAGCATGTAGGGACAGTGGGAAGGAGGACGGGGGGAGAGAGGAGAGAAACAGGGTTTTGCAGCAATAAGGATTAGTTAATGGTGGACAGAATTGCACACAGTTCACAAGCTTTGCCATTAACAGAACCACAATTTGTCACAATAGAAAAACGGATCTAAAGCTGATCTTACATCTGATATTATTCAACAAATGCCTTATGAGAGCTTGGATTATAGTCAAAGGAGTACAAAACTATTGATATGGTGAGCACACTTAAGTAGGCAGCAGGGCCTTTGAGGAGAGAGGCAAAGGAGTAGAGAGAGGAGGGGGAAAATCAGTGAAACATAGAGGCTGCAAAGAGGAAAGGCAGACCAAATAAAGGGGGCAGAGCTAGTATGTGGTGCGGCAATGAAGGTGGATTGCAGGATTACACGGGGGTGAGTGGAGAGAGAGTAGAGAGAGGGCAGACAAGAAATCAAAAAAAGCAGAGGCTGCAAAGAGAGAAAGGAAGGAGTAAATACAAAAGACAATTTGCAACTGTTATAGGACGTTGTTAACATAACAGCACGTGGGGCGTGTGCACATACACAGCAGGGAAGAAAGATGGATATGGCAAGAAGACAAGAGAATAAGTCACATTACATATAATAAAGATGGAGCAATTAACACATAAGTAAATATAGATACTACATTGTTGTACCTTAATTTACTAACATTTTATTTGTTGTTAAAATAGGGCATTACATTTTGCACAAGTTATAGCATTTTGTCCACAAACGACAAGAAAGGATGTGGAAAAAACATTTTCCTAACAAAATAATGCTTAACATAGGTTTGGTTTACTTGACATAACAGGTTACACTATGTCACATTATAAAAAGTTCAAGTTTCATTGTGTTGCACAGGCATTGTTCATTTAGCTGTTCAGAAAATGATTGAAATTCAGCTGCAGCCATGGTCTACTCTGAATGTGCCCATACTGTTACGTTTTGCTATAGCTTCCTCATCTTAAAGTGTGTTTTTGAAACCTTACACGGTTGTGACCTAAACCTTTGTTCATAATGCAGTCTATTGTATTAAGTTGCATTTCTCATGTTTCCGTCAAATGAAAATCGTTTCCAAATAGGTGTTCTGGGGTTTAACAGTCTTATTGATTTGCTGCACAAGTAACATTTCAGTACTGCCTTTCTATGAAATGTAATGCCATTAAATAGTGTGCTGTCTCTGTTTAAAATATTTTAAAGGATCTGTAAACATTATGTCATTAAATCATTTTGCTTTAGCCATCAAGGCATTTTAGAAATTAGGCTTTAGATATTTTTGAATTGCAGAACTGTATATTTTAAAAGCCATTCTATATTTTAGAGAGGCATCACTCACGTGATTATTACACTCTTATTCATTCTGTTGCTATACTAGATATATTTATATGCTGTGTGGTGCTTTGTATTGGGGTTTGTTTTTGGTAATTGACTCTTTTCATGTGTGCTATTGCCACTTAATTTCTTGAAGGCACATTCCATGATCGTATTGTTTTATGAATGTGGCTTCTGATACTAAGTTTCTACTTTCTGTAATCTGTAATGATTCATTAGACATGAAATAAACAGTGAGAACTAGAAGAAGCCTAATTGTGCAAATATTTCAGTAATGGTCTTGGTTGATTATTTTAGAACAGGATTCTCCCTTTCCCGCGAATTCACCCTCCTGAATAATAACAATTAAGTTGGACTGTCAACAAGAACAATGTGATGGAGCGAATTTCCTTGTTTTTGCAAATTAAAACGCATTTAACTGAAAAGTGCAAATCTATACTGAACAACACATGTATATAAAAGCAAATTTGTAGTAGGTAATCATATTTAGGCAATGTAAGCACACAATTGAAATAACATAATGTACTGGCTTAAGTTAGCCTGACTACTGATGTCATATCAGATGTTGATATTACACGTTATGGTTAAGATGCTTGTTTTTGCATTAAACTGTTGTCTTGAACAAAATGTTTTTCTCTTCCGCTGTAACTGCTGTACCTTTCCAGATGCCTTCTATTAGCCAGTGAATAGACATTTGTTATGTATTAGACAACTGATAGGGAGGCGAGGAGATGGCAGGAAACGAGACTCGTGGGAAGAACGGTCTGAACCACAAGATGTGTTTAGTGTATCATTTCAAGGACTCGATACTGTGCTTCATTGTGAATACGTGAAAAACTAGGGAGTTTACCTGCTCCCAGAGTTTGCAGAGGATTGATTGGATGCTGGGTGTGAGGAATACAATATTTGTAGCAAATTATGCTTTGGTAGCATGATATTAGTGTGTGTTCTTTAGTATTAAGACAGAGCAAGACTGGATAGGACAGACCTCTCTGATGCCCTTCCCTAGGTATGCTTCCTGCTTTGAAGCTGAGAAAACTTTCCAGCTTTGCAAACTTTTCATTGCTTAAGTGTGAAGGCTTCGTACTTATGCCTTTTTCATTCTCTCATCAGAACTCCTCATTTGGGTTTCTAAACTGACACCTTACCTTCTCATTGAAGAAAATGACTACAAATTGGTAACACTCTATTTATTTAGATTAGGGATTTCCTTTATGGAACATACTTGCTGTATTTTCTCCAGTTTGTTTGTATTCTTAGAAATGTGGTATTTTTTCTTGATTGGAAATATCAACTAATGAATTATTTGAAACTGTAATGATGACTAAATAATAATATTTCCTGAATTAATAAATGTATTTGAACAAACCTGTTATTTAAACACTTTAACTCACATCAACTCACTTTATTCATTTTTGTGAAGCCCCAAATGGAGTTCACTGTTCAGTGTTTGATGTAAATGATTCCTCCTACTCAAGCAGCCCTGGAGGAAATCCCTCTATTGGACCCTATAAGATTAGAAGCCATTATGGCTCGTGTAAAATCAGGCTCCCCCAGGGATCCTGCACCGCCCTATGCGGCGACCTTGGTTACTAAAAACATCCTCCCTGCAATCCTTGATTTCGTCAATGTCTCCATCACCTCTGGTGTGGTCCCCCCTGCTTGGAAATGTGCAATGGTGAAGGCACTTCTAAAAAAGCCTAATCTTGATCAAGATAACTTGGGGAATTATCGTCCCATCTCTCTCCTCCCTATGCTCAGTAAGATCCTGGAGAGGCACGTTAATATCACTCTTCTCAGACAGGCTTTTTAGCAGTAACGGAGGAATCCAGGATGATTTTGGATCAAGGTGGTGCGGCAGCCATCATCCTCCTGGACCTCAGTGCTGCATTCGACACCGTCAACTATGATACATTGATCCTTAGGCTGAGGGATCTGGTGGTGACAGGTGGCGTCATCACATGGATGCAGTCCTTCCTAGAATGTTTGTTCCTTTCAGGTCTTTGAAGGCGATGTTATCTCCAAACGTATGTCCCTCAGTTGTGGTGTGGCATAGGGATCTTCCCCGAGCCCCACACTGTTTAATGTTTACATACGTCCATTGGCAGTGATAGCCCGTCCATTGGGCATAAAAATTATAACCTACGCTGATGACACACAGCTCGTGGTGGCCATAAACCACCCGGAAAAGTAATTGGGCCACCTTGGAAAGTGCTTAGAGGAGGTAGCCAAAAGGATGGATCTCTCCTGTTTAAAACTTAATGGGGACAAGACCGAGCTCATGCTTCTCGGCAACTCCCCAGTTTTTAATCCTGACCTGCTCTGGCCCAATTGTCTTGGCCCCGCTCCGGAACCCAAAAACCAGATTAAAAGTCTAGGCATCTGGTTGGACCGCTTTCTCAGTTTTGAGCATCAGGCGACAAAACTTTCAGCCACCTACTACAGCCTACTGAGGATGCTTCACACGACACTCCCTCTCCTCCCATTGCAGGCAAGAAGTGTTATGATCCAGGCTCTCTCGCCTGGATTACGGGAATGGCCTCTACCTAGGAGCACCGCAACTCACAATCTCCAAGCTCCAGACTCTCCAAAACGGTGCCGCTTCTCCAAATCCCTTATCGACAATCTGCAAAACCTGCACTAAGGAGCCTTCATTGGCAACCTGTATTGTATTGTATTGTATTGTGTTGAGCTTTTGTATAGCGCATGCTGTCACCCTACGGGTATCCTGGCAGGGAGAGAATCCAGTTCAAGGCCATGTGTATCACACACAACGCCTTCTGGGGGAAGGGGCAAATAATCATTTGTTCCATGATCACCCCATACCAGCCTAGCAGAATTCTCTGTTCCGCGTCCTTCTCTCTCACCACACTGCCAAAAATAAAGAGAGCTAGAAGTGGCGGACTCTCTTTTTCTTACAACTCTGCCCAACTATGGATCACTTTCCCCCCTTACATACGTAAGGAATCCAACCTGCTGCCCTTCTGGAAACTCCTCAAAACTTTGTTCTTCCAAATTCCCACCTAATCGTGGTCTCTCTCTGTACGCTTCCAACCCCAGCGCTGGGATGCGTTAGGGTAGCCATTGCGCTATATAAATGCTTTTTCATTTCATTCATTAAGTTCTCTTTGTTGACGAACAAAGGTCCATACTGTCGTGTTGGCATTCTTCCCGTCACGCGAGGTTGCTGCCGAGCACGTGGGGAGAATGCCAAGACTTTAACGTTTGGTAGGGGAACCGTTGGCACTGACAGTTATTCTTCGGCTTGAATAGCCTTGTGTCTGCCGCTCTCCCTCTTATGGGAATAAAGAACTTAGACTTCACAGTGTGTCGGAGTTGTTACTTACTACACATACAACCAATAGCGGGAGCTATTTAATGATTACACGTGAAGACTGAGATACAGGAATCCACCCTCCGGCAAATGCCTAGAAGAAAAGTGAACACATAAGCACGTAGTATGGTCTGTTAGTCATGCTCAAAAAGCAACTTTAGACATAACTGGCAAATCATTGTGTCTTTTGTGAACACCTTTGCACAATCCTATCTCTTAAGACAAGGG
This sequence comes from Lissotriton helveticus, assembly GCF_964261635.1. Taxonomy (NCBI): domain Eukaryota; kingdom Metazoa; phylum Chordata; class Amphibia; order Caudata; family Salamandridae; genus Lissotriton; species Lissotriton helveticus. The sequence goes on from NC_136057.1 coordinate 927,757,214, forward strand.
TACTTTGAATTTTGGGACTTGTATTTCTGCTTGTGTGTCAGACATATTTTAAACTTGAATCACAGACTATATTCATGCCAATAGACAGGAGACACGATTTTTGAATGCCAAAAATGGCTTTATTTTAGCTGTTTCCTGTCTGATATTGCCTCTGCTTCAATAAAAGTCAAATGGAGAAAATACTTTGCCTATAAAGTATTTTTCAAAATCTCCCACTTTTGGTTTCTAAAACGTTGGCAGGTATGTAACTAGGATATTGCCACTGGCACTGTACATTGTTAGTTATGGCTTCCCAAATGATTTCAGCAAATGTAACATTAAAAAAACGGAATTTGTTCATAAAATATTGTATAAGCCCCTCAAAACCACCCCAGCTGCTTTTTACGCCGTTTCCACAAAACAATTCGTACACTTAAAAGGCGTAAATGTTTTGTTTACTCAAATTGCTCACACATAAAGGTCCTAAAATGTCACAGATAAGCAAAGTGACAAATTTGCCAGTTATGCTTGGAAGTTAGTTGTTTGATTATAATCAAAATGAAATCCGTAGTCCACGGCCGTCTTTACTCTTAACAACTACTTACACACACACACACACACACCAGCAACACACAGCCAGTACACCCAATAATTATAGCCAATAATTTAGAAGAAAACATACTAGTACTGGAGAAGATTGTGTTGATATTGGATTGGTTGAATATATCCCTGTCATAGGATTGGTTGGAGAACGTAAAATTAATTGTTGATTGGCCGTCAGCCTCTGTTGCTCTACAGTGGTTTAAGATTGGCTGAAGGAACTCTTGACATGTCTCCATTGGCTGTTGGCGGTTGCAGAAAGGACGGAGCCTGTTAAAGTATTTAGCTGCTGCACGTCACCGCCTTCCGGCAGTGGGCGGGCTCTAGTGATGTCAGCAGCACAGGGATGCTGCCTGCCTCTGCCTGTCCGTCTAAGTGAGCTGGTGCTGGGGCCCGAGACAGCCGGAAGAGTCCAGTGACCCGTGCGAACGGGATCGGTGCTGGTGAGTAGACCCACCCCACAAGACGGTTTTGTTATAAATGGCTTCTACCTCGCCGCAATAGTCGGTCGCCGAAAGCATGTCAACTCCTACCCGCTATCCCCCTAATTCCTTTTCCTGACTCTGCTCCATAGCAGCAAGCCTGGGCCCCACCCTGTGCCGCTACCGCTGACTGGCCCTTCTGCATTCACGGCGCTATCCGTGTCTCACATCTGGAGAGTTCCGCTCTTGTAACATCCACCTTTAGACTGCTTTCCGCCGTTAGTCGCGGGGAGGGCGTCGGTAGTTAGACGGGCAGATCGTTGCTTGGAGTGACTGCCCAGCCCCTCGGGAGGGTGGGTGGGCTGCGCCCAGGTCTCCGCCCAACCACCCGAGAGACTGGACTGACCCCCCTCTTGCCCCCCCCGCCCCCCATCTCTGCACTCGCCGCAGATGGAGGTGTGACTTAAAAAAAATAAAATCATTCTAATCTTAGTGTTTAGGCAGAATTATTGGGGTGTGTGAACTGCCAAACCCTTTTGAATGCATTGCAGAACGATGGGTTACTTACGGTCTTATTTCAGGAACTACAAGCTTTCATTGGTAGAAGCTCCCTTTCGTGCGTTGTATTCATCTGTCAGACTTGGGGAGTGGATGCCACAGTAGATTTAAATGGCTGCTTATTTGTGCAATTGTATTGCCACCCTATACATTTTAATTCATGTGGCTATGTAGATCCAAGTTGAAACTACAATCCCCACGCTGTATTATTTACGCCGTATTGTGCATGATACTTTTGCAGAATATGCTTTTGTCATCCAGGGGTTAATGTATTAAATTGACTACTTTGAATTGTGTTGATTGAGAAGAATTACATGGTCTGTCGTGTGTACAGTGATGCTTTGATGCAGTTAAACAACTGTTTTGCCCAAAACGTGTGCATAAGATAATTTGTACACATTCTTTAATATAGTTTTGTCTGTTGGTGTATGTACATTAGAGGCCGATCAGGGAAGCGTAGGGGAAATTGCTGTTAATATAGATTTTCAACAAGTTCTATAAATATGATGCTGTCCCACAATGTCAGAAAATTTAATTTTATTGGAGGGCAGATTGCGAGTTGCACTCTAGGAATGTTAACTCTTCTGGATAAAATTAATTTGATCAGGAGATCGGTTATCAGATTATGTAGTTTGTGTTTAAAGAGTTTTTTGTTTGCAGAAATTGGCCATCAATTTTAGAGTGGCACAATCAGAAACATCTGCTGATAAAGATTGATAACACTAGTGAGGAACATGGGTAGGTGTGGCAAAGACTTATGCACTGATCAAGAAATGTTAAGAATGTAGTTAAATGTATTTGGTGGAATCACTAAATTGAAGGGATTTCTAGAATTCAAAGATGGCCCCCACAAAGCCAAGTTTCTCCTGGTATATTGTATGTGTTTTACTAATATGGCTGGCAAGTGTGTGTGTGTGTGCATTGTCACTTTACTAAATGATGCTGCAAATAGATGGTGCTAAAATGTGACAGTAGTTTAGCAAAATGTTGTTGCCTTTTTTTTGCCAACATTTTATTTTGAAAGCAAAGAATCCTTAATCTTGCTTTCAAATTTAGGCAAATATTTGCATCTAATCCGAGAGCATTCTGGGAGCATTATACTTAGCCTCATAGTGCTGAATATTGAAAACGTGTGTACACATTTTTGTACTGGAAACACTGTAGTGCAGTCTGAGCTTACAACATTTACTTTGAGCGCTCACTCTAATAATAAAGGCTTTACATTAAAGAACCATAAATACAAATTTGAACAGCATTAACACTGAGACACAAATATTACCTTAACTTTAGGCAATGCCTTTTCCTGATCCGTACTGTAAAGTGGCATTCAAAGGGTTCGTGCTGAAGGGGTTGGGCCTACTGCCCCAAAGACAAAGGTCACGTGAAAACTTGTTGCCCTTGACCCCAAACAATATGTCCTGGGCAATGGGTTATAGGAATTCCAAACCCCCTACATGGTGCCAAGGGTCGGGCCCCTATCTCACAGAATAATAAAGGGCAAAATATGAATGCAAGACATCTCAAATTCACAACAGAAAATAGCTAATGCACTTTGGTATATTAAAAATAAAGGCTGGCAAGTTCAGAATTCATTGATCTATTTATTGTATTTGATTTGTTATCCAGCATCTAAGTACTTTGATGGAATGCTGGGTTTCACAACCAATATGTTTCGTCACACGTTGGCATAAGGCCTGGGACAATTTTTACGTTGGGTAGATGATATCTATACAGTTGGCTAATCTAGTATGGTGATTACGTCACAAACTGGGCACTTAGGAGAGATTGTGAAGTTACTCACTGGTAATGTTCTTACCGTCGGACAGTAATTCAGTCCAATGTAGGTTAAGGAGCAGTTAAGCTATGGATAAAGATCTGGTGTGGAAGTGCTGTTGAGCTGTGCATGGTTTAAGTCCATGGCCTGCTTTCAGCTTCAGTTAAGGTTGGTGTGTTGATGGATCCATCCATAGTGCGGTGTGGATAGCAAGGAGTTGTACGTTTTATTTATTTATAAAGTGCAAACACTCATCCCCTAGGGGATATTGCAGCACTTAATTGTTGAGAAATCAAATTTCATTGGCCGGGATTCTTCTAATTAAGAGTCCTGGTCTGATGAAATTTAAGGAGGGTGTAAAACCATGAGTTCAAGAAAAAAAGTACTGTTATAAGTGCAACACGTAGCCTAGAACTTACAAAGCTGAAAGGTGTAGGCATTATTGCGACGTTTGTTGTTATGGCTGGCTCTACTGGCATTTGCCTGAAAGCCTGGTTGCAATATGAGGATATACAGGGACATTAGACTTAATGACAGCACTGTGCATTTCCTTCTCCAGAATAGGAGAATATGGCCTTACTGTTTATTATTGTCTTTGTGTTAAGTGCTACATATCTACTGGCTGCATATTTAAATCTGTGGTATCGCACACAGAAGCTCCAAGAGCTGATGGTGTTCATAATGCCAAATGTGATATTCCAGAATGACATCTGCTAAGATGGTATTCCAAGATGTTTTCATACGTTGTTCAAAGATGCACACGTGGTGGTGTATTTTTAGTATGTAATTTGGTCATGATTCTTAGTGAGGAGGTGCATGAAAGTAGACTTACCATGTACTGTAAAGTTTGAAAGACAAGGATCTCAATGGAGTACTCCACATGCAAGCTTGCCATTTTGAGTCACTTACTAGGTCTTGCATTGATTCATTATGTGGTGATGAGACCCAAAGAGAAATTGTTACAATGTGTGTTCACACATGCTCCTGAAAACAACTTCTGGGGGAACAGATTTGTGACCCTTGAAACATTTGATAGAATATTTCCCCATTTAATGTAGAACGAAGAATGTCCTAAAGTATTTAAATGGCTAAAAAATGCAATTTGCATGGATTTCAGTTGACCTCTTTTGTCTGTGACCCATAAAGTCGATTTGTAACAGGCTGTGGTCTAAATGAGAGTTTAACTCAGAAGAGATTAGAGAAGATCTCTGCATTCCCTCTTGCACATTAAAGTGTGCAACGAAAAATAGTCTGTTATTGTAAATGAAGCTTCAGCTCTGAATGAATAACCTCATGTAATTTGCGCGGGGCACTTTGTGTGGCCTATTTACTGAGCGCAATCTGTTGATTTTGTATGCAAATTTTGTGTGGCACGTTATGGGTATCTTAATGAATCATGAGAATGTTGAAGAAAATGCAGTAGTCTTGATTTCTTGTAAAGTGAGGTAGAAGCTAGGAGATTAAAGGTTACAATAGAGACTACACATTGGCAAAGTTAACAGGTCTGGCATTTCCTGCCACTCTTTTGGCTTTGCCAATGCCTGTTTTGTTTTGATTTTTGCACAACTCTTTTGGGAAGCTGCTGGGCCCTTGTCTGTTTGTAAATATAAAAAAATGATAAAATTACTAAAAGCAAAAAAATTTTGGTCTGAAAAAGCTTAAATTGTTATAGTCGGGGATGGCCGAAACCGGATTGACCGGGATAGTGCCTTTGGCGGAAAGAACATTTGGTGTTTGTTGTGGGGATGGAAGGGTCGTTGTGATGTGATGGCAGGGGGCGTGAGGAAGATGGGAGGAGGGTACGGGTTTGATGGGGTGCTAACAATTGCGCTTTTAATAGCCAATTACAAAGTCTTTAATGAGACCTAGTGAGATGGACGAGCTGCTGTTTGCATACAATTATGTGAAGCAGCTCCCTGTTGCGCATCTCGGAATATTGGCATCCCGTGCCTGGGCCCAGCTCGCCCCAACCCAAGGCTGTCACTGGCTAAAGTAGTCCCTGGTGCTGTAAGGAACACGTTAGTGTGTGGATGTGTGTTGGAAAGTGGATTATTCTTCGGGGCAAATGTAGGTCTGCCACTGGTCATAAGGCCACTAACACAGTATAGGGCTCAGAATAGGTCTTAAAAAAATAAAATATTCCTATGCTCAACCCTTGGTAACGTGGCTGCTAGCAGGCAGGCTTAACTTTAAAGACGGGCATGTAAAGCATTTAAAAACACCAATTCAGTAAATAATTGAGACACAACACAAAATAAAAATCCAACACCAATTTATAGAAATAGGAAATATTTTTATCTTTTAAATGACACCAAAACAAAAAAAATCCACTGTTGGGAGCCAGAGATATGAATTTTTAAAGATTGGTCACTTTCTAGTGCTTAGAAACCAACCATGCCCCTTTTAGTAATTTTGTTTGCTATGACAGGGATACATTCATGCTCTGCCATTGTTCTGGAGAATTTCTCACCACTCTGGTGCAGCCTTCTCCAGTAGGCTGGGTCCAGTTAGAACTCCTTCCTGAAGTTCTCCTTTCAGTTCCCAAAGTATCCAACACACAATCCAAGGTTCTGGAATCTCCAAGAGGGTCCTTGAAAGTGTGAGACTTCAATTCCGCAATCTACTTGAACAAACCCTTACATATCCACTGGTACTACTCCAGGCTGGGGATTTTCTGTGGTGATGTCCAGGTGAGCTCTGTTAACCTGTAGCTTGCAGGGAGTCCACTCTTTAGTCCTTTTGAAGTGGGTTTGATCCACAGAGCTGTAGTTTCAAATGGTGCGAAAAAGGCGCAATCTTAGAGTCCTGGCCTTTGGAAATGCACATCAGAAATCTTCAGCGCAGACCCTTCTGATTTTCTTACGTTTCAAGCAGCAGACCTGAGAGACTCTTCCCTCTCAGATACGTATTCCAAGTTCTCTGGGTCAAGCATGAGGTCACTCTTAACCAATGGGAGCAGGGCTGCTCCCCAAGGATATTTTATTTATTTAAGAAGTTTTCTATAGCGCTGTCCAGACCCATGGGTATCGGAATGTTTACAGTAGGTGCATAGCATATAATCATCAGATACAAGACATAGGAGCGACATAACAACCGACGAGTGTCAAAGTAACGAGCAGCATATTGTAGTGCAGGACATTTTTGGCTTCGAGATTTCTCGGATTCTTAGGTTTGGAGCAGAGCTCGATGATATCTGTCTGTTCCAAGCTATCCACTTCCTAGGGAGCGGTTGAGGAATAGGGTTTTGAGTTCTCTTTTGAATTCTACAAAGGAGGGAATGGTATTCTAAATGTGTCTCTTTAAGCATAGCACTGGCCTTGGGCGTGGTTAGGCAGAGCCCAGGGTCCGTCAGTCAGTTACCATGAGTACCAGTCAGCAAAAATTTGGGGGGTGCACATGGCACAGGGTGACTTTGCAACAATGTGCTTCTTGTGAAAGGGCAAAATGGTGTCACTCACTATGACGTTATCCAATGACTAAGGAGGGCTGAATCATTGCCCCATACTCAGTGCTATAATGAGCAGAAGGAAAAAATTTGAATTTCACCATAACAACGGAATAATGAAAGAAAAAGCCTGTTTGAGAGCCCTTTTTAAGTAAGAATACCCCACATAGAATTTTAGTCCGATCAAAAGGTGGCTAAGGCCTGACTTACAAATGGTGGTGATAGAATATTGGTGTTCCTGTCAGCGCCCCTCGTGTTAGTGATGCAGCATTATGTTGCTAGGAGCATCCTGTGTTTAAAATAAATAAATTAAGACATCACATTGAGCTACCACCCAGGTGTCCTAGAAGTACTTTGGTGTTGTTTGCAAACTTGTTGAGAAGTGCACTTTGTGCAACAGAACCTGTTTGTTTATGGTAGCACTCATTGTGCTACACCTTAACATTTTTGTGTACTTGGATGACACGCTTTATCAAATATCAGCAGATCACGATCTATATAACATTCTCTCTTTTGTCTCAAATACTCCTTGCTCCTCCTTTTGGTGATTTTTATTTGTCACTTTAGTCCTCAATTTCATATGACCCTCGTGGAACCCTAACCTTTAACTGGGTTACTCCTGGGCCATTAAAATAGCATTTAAAATAAAGTCTATATTTTACCAGCTTTCAGTGTCCATTGTTAACTTTGTCAGTTAGTGGCTATGCTTGATACAATTCAATGGACTAGTAACATATGTTCGCATCAGAAAGATAAATGTCTTTTTTACACACTCCTGAAGTGTCTCCACGTGTGGTAGCAAATGAAATGTATCAAACTGCTCAAAGATAATGCATAGCTAACTACTTAGGAATAGAAATAAATGGTTGTCTTCCTCAGGCAGTTGATCATACTATAGCCTTCTTGTCCGCCGTAGCAGGCTATACCGGCTATTAAAGGTCCGTTCAAGCGTTAAAGGCCCGAGCCTGAGGTGAGGGCCTTTAACAAGGGAGCGGGACTTTATTAGCCGGTATAGCCCAGCTACGAAATGCTATAAGGCTTTTAGAACATTCTGCCACTAGAGGGCAAAATGTTCTAAAAAATAAAACTGTCTTCAGGGAGCGTGAGGGGATTGAAATCCCATCAGACTCCCTGAAGCCTTTGTTCACAGCCACAGCTGTGAACAAAGAAACATTGGAATGTTGGAGCTCCAGGCTTACACCAGCCATTATAAGCCCAGAGCTACTCCATTGTTTTCAATGGAGCTCCCAACATTCCAATGTTCTAATATAATGTACCTGCTCTGACTCAGTTACAGTCACCTATAGTTATGCAGGGTTTTGTAGTGGCCCCAACTATTTTCATGACCTACATAGAGCAGCTGAAGGTCCTAATGGAGGATTCAGATGTGTTCGCCCACCTGTTTGCAGATGACACTCAATTATTTACTTACTTGCTGACTATCAAGTACAGTCTAACAACCACGTTAAAATGGTTTCTCTCAAACCTCTTAGGTAAAATCCTGAGAAGACTTAAATCATGCCCTTTGCGCCTGAAAATGCCAATTCAATACAAAATGTCTGTCCAAGCTCTCAATATACTACATCCTGATATTTTCAAATAAATTCAAGCCATTTAATAGGAGCCTATGACGGGAAGCAGCTGGCAGGTCCTGTATCCCAACAGCAACTAATTCTAACTGCTGACGGAATTAACGCTAACCATTTTACTCCAGAACTTGAGTAACATTCCAACCATTACAAGGTAAGTATTGACTGAAATTACAGTAATGGCACAAACACTGAACTCAATACTACAACACCTCCTCCCTTTAAAAGGGAACCCCACGGTGCAAGAACAAATCTGCTTCCTTATTTTACTGCACCTTGCAACGTTGCTATCCCGTCCAGCATCTGGAATCAACTATGAAACATTTTGTGATGAAGCAGGATCACGGACATTCAACTGTTTATAAGCACCATCATTTTACTATAACCAACACTATCAATCAGAGTCGATATTCTCACGGGTTTTCCTTCCAATAATCTCAGTTTATTGTCGAGTGAGTTTCGCCAACAGTCATCTATTCCACTATCCTTTGTCCTGGAGTAAAACAGCACCTATACTAACTTAAATCACTCGAATAAGTGGCGAAAATTTGGACTTCCCTTTCCTGTCTCTGATTGGGATTTTGATTAACTGCTCATTTCCTAAAACAATATTTTTTAGCATGTGCATTATGCTTCATGTCAAAGCTACGTTCGATCCTGGTCTGACTAACAGCCATGTTTAAAGAAATCTCAAACGTCGTATTTAATTACGATATTCTTAAACCTTCTATCCTTAAGGCAACCAGGAAACAAACTGATGGGAACTTATTTTCCCCTGGTTACCAATAAAGGAGTAATCACGGTTGTACAGTGTGGAGATGCATTATAACTACTAACCTTTTTCTTGGCAAAATTACACACCTCATGATCAGATGTTAGAGCAGTTTGTATACACTCTTTATGAACATATTCCCTCTTTTTTTATAAACCATTTGAGGGTGGTGAATATAGAGCAAATTTCAAATGTTTTACATTATAGCACTCTAAAAACATGCGCATAGGATCAGAAATTAAATGTGTATCATTGTCGGTGTCCATTTATTTTGGGTAACCTTATAACTTAAATACATTTTCAAGAACATTTAATGGCCGATTCAAATCCATTTGGAATAATAATCAAGTAAAAGAATCGGGTACCTAGTAGTTCTTGGCAATGTTGAATATGTACCTGAAAAATCCAAACCCACTTTGTTCCATGCACCATATGGAAAAGAAACTGGGTCCAATGGTGTGTCTGTGGTCTTCCAGTGTTTTTCTGAAAGAGAGTATTTATCAATAACAAACTTGACCTGAGTATCCAAGAAAGGGCACCAAGAAAGATGTTAACTATTTTGCAAGTGGTCATATCCAAATGCCCCAGGTGAGCGAATAAAATTATATATTTCCCCGTACAGGTGGCACATAGTGGTTCTCGACCATGTCATTTGCTACAGACTGCTCTACAGAAACGTCCTAAAATGTTTTTCAGTTCTCTTGACAAATACTTAACCTCAGGCCAGCCATTCACAATAAACTCCTTGATTTTCTTCAAGTTCTTGTCACACTGATATGCTTCCATCCAATATTTTTCAGTCTCCTTCGCATTGCACTCACTGATGGCATCCAACACAGCCACAATACATCAGTGTTATCAGAAAAATGTTTGACAATAAAATTGTACTCTTGGAGTTTTGAAACTAATTTTACCAGTTTTACTAACAAACTACATAAGCTACTTCTACTCAGGATGTGCACCAAGGGCTTATGGTCCAAATATAATTCCAACTTACAACCACATATATACATTTTAAAGTTTTGCACAGCCCATACATATGCAAGCCCCTCATGTTCAATGATTCTGTAATGTCACTCTCTCTGTTTCAATGCTGTAGAGGCAAAAGCTACTCTTTGCTTTTTTTCCAGCCACCCACTGACTGAGTACAGAACCTAAGCCAGTTAAACTAGCATCCACAGTGATTACAGACATACTTGACATGAAATGCTCTCAATGCAGGGGCATCCTCAGTCAGTTTTTTAACATTGTCAAACACAATAATCAATTTGTTTGTCCACAAACATTTCTGCCCTTTCCTTAACAAAGCTCTTAACGGCACCATAACTTGTGCATAATTTTGCACGCAACAGTCATAGCACTCTGCTAGTCCTAAGAATGACTGAAGAGCATCTCTCTGTTGGTGGCTTCGCATCTCTGTAATCAAACATCTTGCTGTACTCAAACAAAACTTAGATTTTAAGCCTGTTGAGAAACACTATTTCCTAAACATTCTAACTCTTCGGTTCCAAATCTACACTTGTCCCGCCTAATAGTCATACCTCTTTTTGACTGGATAGTCAGTACTCTACCTTAAGATTTGGTTGTGCCCTTCCATTCGTTTGGCAACAATCAAGATATTATCTTGATATGCCCGTACTTCCTTTAGGTCTCTAAAAAATAATTATCCATACATTTCTGGAATATGCTAACTGCCAATGCTAGCCCAAATGGCAATCTGTGTTATTTGTAAGCGACAAATGGTGTTATAAAGGTTGTACGTTCTTTGCAATTTGGCTGTCAAAGCGATTTGATGGTAGGTCGTATATCAATTATTGAGAATAATTTTGCCCCTCCCAAATTGGCTGTCAAAACATGTACTTTAGGTAGTGGATGCCAATCGAACATTGTTTTTATTGATGGTGTTCAGCCATGATATAACCTAATCTCTCCAGATTTCTTTCGAGCTACACCTACTAGAGAGACCAATGTGACAAGTCACTTCATTCAATGATACCTTGAGAACACAGGTCTTTAAGAACCTGCTTTAGTTCTTCTCTGACACTGAGCGGAACAGGATGTATTTTGTGAACCACAGGTTGTGCTTTAGACTTGAGTTTAATGTGATGTTCGAAACCCTTGACAACACCCAGTTGCTCTCAGGAAATATCATCAGAATCATAGAATATACTCTCAGTTGTTTCCCCCACATTACCATCATAAGATATGGGCATATCTCTGACCAGTACAGGATTCTCTGACCCTGGCTTGAGATATAAACCCAATTTTGCCACCCAGTTATATCCTTTCCTTTAATTGCAACATACATTTTGATGACTGTTTCTCTCCTGTAACATTTTAGATTAGCTGTGAATTACCCCAACATATCAATGACCTTTCCTCCATATGCCTTGGAATTTACATCAGCTGGCAATAAAGTCACCTTGCCCATCCAACTATTCTAAAATGTGTAATCTCTTTTATTATTGATTGATGAATCTAAAGCGGCTCCTTTACAGAAGTCACATTTAATATAGAATTACATTTAACTGTAAGAACCACATTGCTGAGTTTTTCTGAGCAAATGTCCTCCACTATATCTATACTACTGATTTTCACAGGTGCATTATTACTTTCACATGCAACCTGAAAATTACAATTTTCTTTCACACAACAAACATTGTTTCCCAATATATGGACATCCTGGGTGAATACCAATATGATTCTTAGATCCACATCGGTAACAAATGAATGTAGATTTTTGTACTGGAATTTTTTCAACTTTTCTCATGTGTGTTCCTAAGATATACAGGATCCATGTGCTGTTCAATATCCGATATAGATACAGCATTTACTGCAGTTTCTCAATTTAGAAATTTAAAGGAAACCATGGATCTCTCTATTCCCATGGCCAAATCAGTGACTTCTAAGAGCCTAGGTTTTCAACAGCTCTGAAACGTCTCCTTAATTTTTTTTTAATAGCAATTGAAACCAAATTGGTCTTAAATAAATAATATCCAGATTCACACCACATATGCACGTTGCTGCGAATACTGTTAATGCTGACACACATTCTTCAATGCTCTCCTACACATTCTGTTTACGTTTGAAGAAATTCTTTCAAGCATAATTTATTTTTTCAAATGCTGTTTTTGTAACTTTTTAATTGCTTCACTATAAAAATTCAATTTTGCATCACCAGATTGCCTTGAGGAGTACCGTATTTTCCGGCATATAAGACGACTTTTTAACCCCTTAAAATGTTCTGGAAAGTCGGGGGTCGTCTTATACGCCGGGTACAACATTTGAAGGTATGTTTTCATGTGTTTTTACATAGCGCGGACTTCACCCAAAGGTGTCAGACCGCTTCTCAATAGGAAATGGGCATTACAGGAGGAAAAAGTTACATGTGTGCAAGTGGAGGTACGGTATAGGAGGGCACTCAAACACAAGAACTAACGTTACGTAGGCGATGGTGGCACTGTGGAAGTATCAAAAGCAAAAAATAAATTACAGTTACGGTACTGGTAATCTGCCAAAAACATCAAATTTTCCTTAATGCATCCAGCAGCATATCCACCCTATTTATTGTTCTCGAGACACAGGGGAAATAATCTGGCTCCACCACAGGCTATGCTAATGAACAGAAGTAATTTCCACCGCAAACCACCATGCATATGAGTAACAAAACTACCGTAATGTGGATAATGGCAAACCACCATGCATATGAGTACGTAACAATACTAATGTGGATAATGGCGATGGTGGCACTGTGCACTGCGTTGGAAGTGGGGGTAGTCTTATACGGCGAGTATAGCACGAAACCTACATTTTATCAAGAAAAGTAGGGGGTCGTCTTATACGCCGGGTCGTCTTATACGTCGGAAAATACGGTAGGTACTGTAGGTAGATTATCAAAAACCTGCTGAGCAGCTTGTTTGAGACTGCTCAATAATAATGCAAATTTAAGTGTAGAACTGTACCCTCTGGCAACCATGGCTACCAAATGCTTTTAAAAAAAACCTCCACCATTGTGACCACTTCATCTGAGGCTGACCGAAGTGAAGGCTGTAAAATAATATGATAAAAATTCGCCATGATGCCTAAAAATTACTACAAGTTAAAGTAAGGAACAAGGGTCACCAAAAGACAACCAACAACAATTAAAACTTTCATAAATTGCAAACTTTTTTTCTTGTGGAAGAATTCTTGTACCTGTCCAGCCGGACAAAGTATGTCCTTAATTCAAATCACAATGCCAAGTTGAAAAGTGGTTGTATAAACAGTACCAAATGTGAGGTTGCAATGCGGCTTCTCGGATGAGCAGTGCGACTTCTCGGATGAGCAGTGCGACCAGACGAAACGGCCTAGGTTCTATATCATTCCACAGTAAAGATGGCGGTCACTTTGTGATACAGTGCATTCGTGCGTACGAAAATTCGGCAGAGTGTGAGGAGACTCATGATAAAGGCTTGCAGCTACAGATCCAGCAAGAGCTTGCGGCAAAGTAGCCCGTGCGGCGTAGCAGCCCTCTGCTCCAAGACTCTCAGGGTGAGCCCAAAATCCAATAATTCCCCCACTGAGTGAAATACAACCAGCTTTGAGACGGGGATTACCAGAAATACTGGTGAAAACCAGCGACCAACTTGAACTGTTTGATGCAGAACTGAGCATTAAATGGCAAAGTCGAGCCCGTGGGCTGACCACAAGTGGAAGGGACGTTTGTCACCAATATGTGGTATGTAGATGTGGATCCTTAATGTGCAAAGAAATATACTTATTCTATATTATAGTAGCCCAAGACAGGAAGCAGCTGGCAAGTCTTAGATCCTAACTATTTTTCTTTGCTTCTTCTGAAATTGATTTCTATGCATTTACCACAGTTCTCATGTTGATGCTAATCGTCACAATGAAGATTCGACATCTACCTTTTGTTAAACTTCACCTTCTCCTCCTCGCATTCATCTCTGCTTTGACCTAGTATTTGATTCAACCATTTTAGCACTCCGTTTTTTAAAAAGATAAATTCTCAACCTAGTTCAGTGAAATTACCTGCACATGATGTTTTTTGATTTCCGTTCTGCCGCTGCCGTCATTGGCAAGTTACATGTGATAACTTGAGCCAGTCCTTTCTTTTAATCGACAGCATGTTGCATTATATTAATGGGTAGATATACTCTCATAAATGTAAAGGAAAGAACTACTTGTCCCAGAGCACATTTTTGCTTTTCAAGTCGCACATCATAGCAGTGTAGGTTGATCGGAACGTTGTAATAATTACACAACAGTTTGCCATTGATGACAATACAGTGCCAGGATAATAGACCTCTTTAATTTCAGCCATGCAGTTTTAATTTTGTAATTGCTTTGACAAAGCTACTTAAAGCGCATTCATATCATTTGCAATTTCACACCAGTAGCTTTTCCTCTGTTAGTTTGAAATCGGTGTTAGATGCGCCATTGTGCATATGAACAGTGAATTATGATAATAGTTTAAATTCCAGGGCTGCGTGTTCACGCACAGGGGTCGCAGGATATGTGTGACCAGAACAGATAACTTTCTTGACTATTTTCAAAATCGCTTTCATAAGTGACACATTTTTTTCCTTCAGTGTAGCACCCATAATTCAACAAAACATTGAAAAAAACCAGACATAATATTACACCAGAATGTTGACAGCTCAAGATTGTAGTCCTGCCACTTTGGTTTACCAACACAAAGCTAAGCTTCATGTGAACAGTACGTAATCCACAGCCTTTTTAGGTTCCACCTGCTCAGCGCTTGAAGCTCTGTGATTGTGAAATCTATTGTATTTAAAAGATCATAAAAGGGGCTTCACTTCTTATTTGTCCATGGGCTTGTCACTTTGGTTTTCCTTTGTTTCCATTGGCTAAGTGTTACATTTACCAGTGCTTTTTTTCGCATTCCCTCTTCTTCTTATCGGCTTTGATGGCTGGAACTGCTTTTGTGGATTCATTTGAAAAATTATTTTCATGACACCACACATGGCTACACTTCTACATTTTCATTCTTTAAGTACGCCTTTACTAAACTTTTCCTAGTTTTGTTATGACTGATTCTATTTGTACATTGCCATGACGTGGTTGCGGACAGTGTGTATGCATCAACCGTGCCGTGGCGGCCGCCAACTTAATTAAAGCTGCTCTGTCATCGCACCCCACCTGCGGGACATCATCAACACCTCCTTCGACACCGCGACCTTCCCGGAGAGCTGGAAGCACGCCGAACTCAGCGCTCTACTTAAGAAACCATCAGCCGACCCCACCAACCTCAAGAACTACCGCCCCATCTCGCTGCTCCCGTTTCCGGCAAAAGTCGTCGAGAAGACCGTCAACAAGCAACTGGCCGCCTTCCTCGAGACGAACGGTTCCCTTTCACCTCTCGCAGTCTGGCTTCCGGGCCAACCACAGCACCGAGACCGCCCTGATCGCAGCTACCGATGACATCCGAGCCCTGCTCGACAACGGAGAAACAGCGGCCCTCATCCTCCTGGACCTCTCCGCGGCCTTCGACACTGTCTGCCACCGTACCCTAGTACAGCACCTCAGCAACGTCTGAATCCAGGAGAAGGCACTGGAGTGGATCACCTCCTTCCTCGCCGGAAGAACACAGAGAGTCCGCCTCCCCCCGTTCAGATCGGAGGCCACCGAAGTCATCTGCGGCGTTCCTCAAGGCTCCTCGCTCGGCCCAACACTCTTCAACGTCTACATGAGCCCCCTCGCAGCCATCGCACGCCAGCACAACCTCAACATCATCTCCTACGCCGACGACACCCAGCTGATCCTCTCCCTCACCAACGACCCCGCCACAGCCAGAGCCAACCTGCACGAAGGGATGACAGACGTAGCCAAATGGATGTCGAACAGCCGCCTGAAACTGAACTCGGACAAGACGGAAGTCCTCATCCTGGGATCATCACCCTCCGCCTGGGACGACTCCTGGTGGCCCCACGCCCTGGGCAGCGCACCCAAACCCACAGACCACGCACGCAACCTGGGCTTCATCCTGGACTCCTCCCTGTCCATGACCAGACAGGTCAACGCCGTCTCCTCGTCGTGCTTCAACATCCTGCGCATGCTACGTAAGATCTTCCGGTGGATCCCCACCGAGACCAGAAAGACGGTCACCCATGCCCTCGTCACCAGCCGTCTGGACTACGGCAACTCCCTCTACGCCAGAACCACCGCCAAACTCCAGAAGAAACTCCAGCGGATCCAGAACACCTCAGCACGACTCATCCTGGACATCCCCCGCCGCAGCCACATCTCCGGACACCTGAGAGACCTGCACTGGCTCCCGGTCAACAAAAGAATCACCTTCCGCCCGCCAAGACTTGGAACTCCCTTCCGACCCACCTCCGCCTGACCCAGGACCACCTCGCCTTCAGGAAGCAGCTCAAGACCTGGCTGTTCGAGCAGTAGCGTACCCTCTCCCCCCCCCAGCGCCTTGAGACCCTCCGGGTGAGTAGTGCGCTATATAAATGCTTTGATTGATTGATTGATTTACTACCAGACCAGGGGAGGGGATGTTTTCCTTGCTCATATTTTAGGCAATGGCGTTGTCATTACTTCACTTCTTGCTGAGCCCCACAAAGGACCATGTTTGGTACCTTCCCATTTCTACACACTATCGTTTGTGCGCTGTATAGTTTTATCAGTAAATCTATGTTTAGGCAAATGTAATGGCCATTTCAATTGAAAACATGTTGCCTGTAATGGCAGTGCGCTACTACACCATGCGTACTCTGCTCTACGTCATTGGTTGTATGTCGCAACTATGCAGGCCTTAATCACGCCTGCCTTAGCAAAGTTGTCCAAGCAATGAATGCGTCTTTGCAAAGCGTTCTGTTACAACGCAAGACTTGCCTTAAGGAGAGTGCTGGAATTAGAACAGTTTAATTTACTATTCCAACTCCAGTCTGTGCAACAGTAGGGAAAGTGTTGGACTGTAAGTTCAATATCAATCCAACAGCGCTTCCCTTAAAGTAAGCTGTTGTAATGACGTGCGTGGTAAAGGAAGGCGGTGTAAAGACTCATTCGTAGTTTTTACCACGCTGTTAAGGCACAGCGTTGTTTGAGCCTTGTTGTTAAGGCGGTTTCCCTATGCCAGTAGGGACAGTACTTGTAGGACTACTTCAGCAGTGCAACAGAAACAAATAACTATCATACAGTATCTTTGTATAGTAGTATGTCTGACTAGAATTAGGCGAGTGGACGGGGGTTGCCTGATGTAGGTGGCGACCTATATGTGAATGAGTAATTTAATGTTCCTCTAGGTCTGTTTCTGACCTGGGATTAGGTGATGGAAGTATCGGAATCGTGAAAGCAAGCTATGTTCAAGCTAAAGGCTCACAATTTATTGAATATTCCCATTACATGGCCAGCAGGGCGGTTGGATTTTAACATCTGTATTTCAGACTGTGCTCAGCACTAGTGTATCCGAAATCAAAGAAATTAGGCTCAAGTGGAAAATTAAAGTACACTTGGGATGAAGGAAAAGGACTAGGTCAGGGTAAGGGAATACACTGCAGAAATGCTACAAAGCACCCACGTTAAACCTATCCAGATCAGTTTTCTCCATAGATTTATCTGCCCTTGAGAAAGTTCAATAGGATATTATCTAGGACTCTGAAGTGAATGACCCACATGTGGGCATGCATATACTTAGTTCTTCTACATAGTCTGGGACTGCCTGATCCTATGTCCATTTTAAGTAATGTGCATAGTCTCCAAATGGACAGAAGAATCTAGATTGCGTCCTGTGGAAGGCTCTACTGTGCTAAATACCTAAAACCCAAAAGATGAGGTATGACTGCAGGTTCCCTGATTTTGGCTTTCCTTTTAACAAAATGCTGTATCGGTAGTACGTGGAGGTCATCGGGAAATCCCCAACAAGCAAGACTGTTTGAGTGAGATGCTGAGATAGGTGCCGGATGAATAAACGGTAGAGACAAACTACTCTACCTCCACCCTCAGCCCCAAAGGAGACTGTAAATGTTGAACTTATGAGGCACAATAATGTTATACCTTGAGGGACGTTTTGAGCACAGGCCATACTGAACAACCACAGCCGACTGAATGAGGCGTGGATGTGAATGAGGTAAATGGGCAGCTAGATGCTGCTTTGTCAACCCATTCGGTGCTAATGACTGAATGGTTCTGTCATGAGCACCAGTTCTCGTGTGCTCATGACGCACTGAATCCCTCTTCTGTAAACAGCAGAGAGATTTCCATTTTTGAGTGGTAGGGGGCTCGGAGGTGGGCAAGAGCTCACCCAACCTCCAGAGGCATTTTTTTTAATGTAATGACGATAGCACGCATGGCGTGTTGACGTCATTACATTGAAATCAAAACTGAAACTTAGTTTTGGTGCTTGTGGAGCCATCTCAGCCGCTTGGGAATGAGGTTTGCAAGGGATTCTTGGTAACAGAACCTGGTGAGAGTATCACAAGTCACCCCATCCTGGATTCCCCTGGACGTCTAGTTTTGAAAAATGTATAGGTTTCCTTCGGTGCTGGCAGAGCTAAGCTCCAAAATCCACAACTAGGCACATTGCAAAAAAAGGTTTGTTTTAAAAAAATGTATTGTGTCCATGTTGCGTGTTGGTCTGTTGCCTGTCACAGGCACTACCCCTAACCACACAAACTAGGTGCCATTTTTATCGGGAGTCTTAGGGGAACACAGAATAGTAGAACAAGTGTCATTACCAATTGACTTTCTTTACATTTCTACCTCACAAATGAAGGACAATGTGTAAAAAAAGTCATTTTGAAAAATGTCTTCTATTTCACATGCATGTATGGGTATCCACAATTTCGGAGATGTGCAAATAACCACTGCTTATAAACTCTATATTTTGCTCCCATTTCAGAAATATATAGGTTTCCTTTATACCTATGTTTCACTCTTTATATCTTACCAAATGAGTTGCTATATACCCAATACACAATGAAAAACAATTGTAAGATACAGCTATTATTAACTCTGGGTACCTCGGGTTCTTGGTGAACCTACAAGTCCTATATATTTCCCCACAACCAGAAGGGTCCAACGGATGTAACAGTATA
Organism: Lissotriton helveticus; assembly: GCF_964261635.1. Taxonomy (NCBI): domain Eukaryota; kingdom Metazoa; phylum Chordata; class Amphibia; order Caudata; family Salamandridae; genus Lissotriton; species Lissotriton helveticus. The sequence continues at coordinate 927,776,420 of NC_136057.1, forward strand.
TTGCTTTATAAAATCTAACATACTTAGAAGAAGTTGCAGGTGAAAATGTTGGCACAAATAGCTGTTTTTTCCAACTCCATTTCAATATTATTTTCATTCAATAGTTAGTTTCTACAGAAAAAAACCTTGAAGGATCTACACAAATGACCCCTTGTTGAATTCAGAATGTTGTCTACTTTACAGAAATGAATAGCTCTCTGGGATCCATAATTGATTTCGCACCCATTCCTACCTCTAACTTGAAGGAGGTTGAAAGCGCAAAAAATAGGGAAAACAGGCTATGTCCCTGTAAAATGCCACAACTGTGTAGAAAATTTTGGTTTTCTGACAAGTCTGCCTGTCCCTGAAAGCTGAGATGGTAATTTCAGCACCACAAACCCTTTGTTGATCCCAATTGCAGGGAAAAAACAGACGCTTTCTTCTGCAGCACTTTTTTTCCATTAAAAATAAAATCGGGTGCAAAGCTGACATAAATACCTTATGTGGACAAAAAGTTACAGGGGCAAGCACAAACTACCCCAAATAGCCCCAAAAAGGCTTAGTACAAAAAAGGGGGGGGAGGGCTAGAAGGGAAGGGTTTCATTAAAAAAATACAAAGGTGGGTGTAGCATGCACCAATATTACTGTATTAGGTCGTGCCTGCTTCCCGGGATGATGGGCTGACCCAAAATGGTTACCTGATATCTCTCTGTTATCTATTAATATTAGAAGCAGACATGCCCCCGAGTAAATGTTGTATTGGTAAGATGCCCTCTCTTGTTTTTAGTGCCTCTGTATTGTACATGCCATGTATTTATTTGAATAGAAGATATGTATATAGCATTGAAATTTTGTACATGAAAGCCACTCTCTCTACCACAAAAAAATGAATACAAATGTTCTAAAAATAAATAAATAGCATGACTGATTGGCCTCAAACAAGGTGGTAAAATGTAGAAGAATTGTAGGAGTAGAGTGTACTGATTGATGATGATGCTAATTCTGGGAGGCTGACTCCTACCTTGTTCTGACACAATTCCACGTCAGAATTGCTCATTTGTCACAATATAGTACTTTATCCTTGACCAATGCAAACACTCTCCCTCTTTAGTAAAAATTGGACCAAATGCACATCTGACACTGTAAGTTCATTGTGTTGAGGCGTGGTATAACTGCTGGGTGAGTGGAGACAGGGTGTCTTAACAGATCAAGATGTTGCCTGCGTCGTTGTTGCAATGCATGGGCGAGCATAAAAAATGTTATTCTCTGAGAGTTATGTTCTATGTGAAACATCTTGTATCACATGTACACACCACTCTATCCTGCACTGTCTCTCTTAGCACATCATGAGATCATTTTCATTCAGTAGCCCAAGATCCTGAAGTTCTTGCGACTAGTGGGCAGTACTCTGTTCTGCATAATAACTTCCACCCAAACTGCACTGCACCACTCTGCACTCTTTCTCACCCAGTTCAACATAGCACAAAGTCATTTTTCTCCATACGGCCAAGGCCCTGACACCCTAGCATCAACTAAATAGGGATCTGCGCCGTGCATTCTTCCAGGCCCAAGCACCATCTTCACCAAGAATGTAGGGGTTCCATTACAATGGCGACCTAACAACCTAGGGTGTGGACATTATGGTAGCCTGCGCCATGCTACCTTAAGTTGGACGATTCTGAAGACAGTGTCTCCAGCATCCTTGAGATCATTCCTCCTCAAACCCAGAGACCCCTATCATAACAGATGTTTGAGCACCTAGGAAAATGTGGGGCGGGTGAGCCGATCAGAAAGAGGCAGGTGGCTGTGGTTTGAGTACAGACACTGTCATGTGGAGAGGAGGCACTTCCTCTCAATCCTTCAAGATTCTCTTAATCAAGTATCCCCTCATAGAATTGTATTTTTAATCCTCTGTTGTACCCAGATTATGTCACCAGATAGGCACTCATGCCTCTAACCTTTTATTTTGTTCTTTCTTCTCCCCCCTCTCTCAAAGTATGTCCCCAAAAGTAATGTCAGTATTCATCCTGGATTTTGGTTAACAATACTGCTATATTTTATACTGAAGCACAATTTGATCTTCCCTCGACTGTGGGTCAATTGGACACCCTGCAGAGCTGTGTATATTTGTAAGTGACACTATATACCTGTCTTGAAATACAGTAGGATTTGCTATATTTGTTCGGAATGACAGCTGGCAGGCCTCCTTGGGAAATTTTTGACGTTTTCTTTTTTCAGGAATACTGTACTATTCCTACTGCCCCAACAAAAAGAGTTAATGGGCTGTCCGGAAGCAAGTTGCCTCTCAACTTCCCATAGGTTTTGAAGTGGAAATCTAGTGGTGACTGGTAATCGGGGTTTAAATGTCCACGAGTTGGTTGATACAATCTGACCCCTGCATGAACACCCCTGTGTATGAAAAGGGTGGAATTACAAACATTAGGTATTTAACGCATCCGATAAGTTTTGGATGCGTTGAATACCTTCACTCGCGTCACATTTTGGCAGATCAAACCTTCTCTAATTTAACAGGCGAAAAAGCATACAGTATTTACCCTCTCGTGCCGGTATTTGTGCATAAACACCAACATCCGCATGTTATTCCCCACCAGCTTGTAATAGGTGTTATTTGTTGCAGCCAATAAGTAATGTACCCCATTGTATCTTTATTTATCAGGCGCAATAAATAGCACCATAACTCGTAATCAAGGCAAAAGTGTGTGGCTTGGACCCAAAAGTGTGTAGTGGGTATTTTATTGTAATGATCACCTTAAATACAAGAGCTACTTGAAGACTTCGCTAATCTGAGTGAAATGCTGGAGATTGGGTAGATAGCGCTAAGGGTTGGAGTTTGAAATTCATGGTAAACCTGAATAAGTGTTTAAAAAGCAAGCAACCACTGGAATCCATGACCATCACAATTACTGCCACTAAGTGGGAGTTGTGAGTAGGATGTAAGAATGAGGTAAACTTTATGAAAGCTACTGGACCTTGCTTTGCCATTGAGATGCTTTTGACTAATGCGGTGAAAATAGCAAGGTGTGTGCCTCTTTATCTGTTAGAGGTATGTTCACATTCTTCCTGCCATTCAGTCTTTAAAAATAGCATCACATTAAAGTAATGTTCACTTTACTTCATTATTTGACCTTCTGGAGTTGCTGAAAATTCAGGTATGGTAGGTCTGTGTTGCGGTATTTGTTTTTCTGGTACATTGAAGGTTCTACTGCTGCAGTATACCGTTGCCAACATATGATACAGCGGCTCTCCTCGTTACATTGATGTTGTTTGCTGCTCCGGAGCTGCATCGACAGAAAGGACACCACAGAGTGTGAGTGTGGCAGTACTGCCAAGTATCACGCATTAGGTGTGACACTAACGCAATTCAATGTGGTGCCCCGCATCACCGCACTGAAATGCGTTGTCACGCATAATGCCGTAGTCTCAGCTGTCACAGAAAGCCCACTACAAACAGTAGTAGCTGCGCGCTCCAGTGCCTGTGCTGGCTGCTCCCACAGGCTTCGGGCAGTTGCAGCAGCTGGGCAGGCTCACTTAGACTCACAGTCAGTGCTGCTACAATGTATCTGATTTCCGCGGCGCCGCGGGGCTGAGAGAGGAGACGTAGTGCCGTGAGGATGTGATGTCACACGACCTGCTAACATCGCGTGATTCAATTATGGTTGATGAGGCTTCTGCTGCTAACTGGCTCCACGTCGTCATCTTGCAAAGCCTGACTGTTTTGTAGGCCTGGCCGCGCTCGCTCACACCACACTACTGTTCGCACCTCAGACCTGTCCAGCAGTCAGGCCCCCAAGCTGGGACAGGACAGGCTGAGGAACTAATAATGCCAAGCCGCCCGCCGGCAATTTTATTTCGGAGCGGGGCCGGCGAACTCCAGGGCACTGGGTCCCTGGGTGAGGGGGAGGGTCCTGCTGCATCATGCAGTCAGGCGACCACGGTCCGGTGAGAGAGCCGGTCCTCACCAATATAGAGTCTCACGCGGAGCCAGCTCAGTAAGCATGGGGGCAGAGGAAGAACAGAACATGCCGAGAGGATTCACACATTTCCCTTTTCCCCCGAGCGAGCATGATGTGGGTGGACGTCACAGAGAGAAGCAAACCAGACTTCTGGCAGGTGAGGAAGTGGAGCTGCCCTTGCTGGTCCCAGGCGGGCCATCACTGCACCTAAATTCAAGTAAGTAAGTGCGCCTGGCCTTGAAGTCAGGGGCATAAATTAATATCGGAAATAAAGTTCAAAATGTCCCTTGGCTTGCCTTACCTGCCTTCCTTCAAATTCCACGCACACATCACGACTACCGTCACCCGTACTACCTCCCAGCCACACACAGACTTCACTTCGGACTGTAGACAACACACACTGGCAGATTAAATGGAAAGTTAGAGGTCATTGAAATAACTATACAACGTGGGCAAAACCGAAAAGATAATGTCCACAACTGAATTCAGAAAAAATGCACACCAGATACTGCTCGGCGTGACAGGCGTGTTTCAAGATCTTTATTAATGGTTACACACAGATTTTGAGGTAATGTAATGCCTGCATAGGTAGAACGCACTCTACACGCCCTTAAAAAGTCCTAGTAATGCAGAGCACTTGATGCGCTATGTTTGTTGCATATATATCCTAAGTATCTGAAAGCCTCCACTTTTGCGCTCTTTGTTGTTGTGCCTTGATGTGGTATGTATTGCTGAAAAGGTGACAAATGAGAAGGAAAGGTGTAGTTTGAACACTGCACTAAACAGTACCTTGTATGCCGAGCGTGGAGTGTGCAAATGAGTGAGAGCTCAAGTCGAAGCCCTTACCGAAATGCCGTAGGTCTCTCTGCAGGTAAACACTACCTTTAATTACAGCAGTGCATTTGTGCGCTTGACATGAGCATACGTTACATTACACAAGGTCAAATTAACTTTTTAAGCATTTTACCCGGTTTTCGGTCTCTAGTTTCTCTAAGTTTCACTTTCTGTCTTTCTGCCCTGTGTTTATAATTGTAAGTGCCAATTCACCCAAACCTTTATGCCTCATTTCCGTGTCTCTACCTTTTAGTGTGGGTTCCCTGTGTCTTTCCTACCCTTTGTCTGCATTGAGTTGTAGAGATTCTCATTGCACAAATGGTTGTAATTTGTGATATTGATATGTTTCCCTTGTCTTCATTGCCTCATTTTCCACTCTAGAAAGTGGCACTCATACACATTGAAATGTCACTCACAGTGGCACTGAAATTATTAAAATGTCACACATGGCAATCTGAAACCTTGGCAGCTATGGTGTGGGGGAAGAAACACAGCTGCGGTTGAAAGTGCCAACTGCAAAGTTGTCCCTTTAGCTGGTGCTAAAGTTCAAAGTTGGTGCTCTTTTTCTCTCTTCGTTGTCCTATTCTCAGTCCAAACCTATAGTTCATTGCTGAAGTATTGCTTTCATGTGCGTTAAGTGAATGTGTTGATGTACTGCTACTTGCACGTTTGCGGTTCTTGCTGTGACAATGCTGGCATTCAAAGGGGCACAATTTACATTTTTCTCCTAGAGCTACGATTATTTTTTTACTACTCAAGTATTGTTCGTGGTAATTTGTCAGCTCAGTGTAGCAATGGAATCATCACGGCACCGCTTAACTTGCAAGAAGCACAGAGACTAAAAGGCAATGAGTAATTTATTTAGTTTGCTAGGATCGAAGGAGTTCTGGAAATAAAAATGCAGCAATTTTTATTTATTTTGCTGCACCGTTTTACAGTGCAAATTAAAACATGTCAATGTATTATGTTATATTCTGGTGAATAAACTTTAAAAATTCAGCTAAATAAGCCAGTTTTTTGGAGTACACTCTAAATGGCCGAAGATTGAAAACACCATTGATGTTTTTCAATATAAAAAAAAAAGAACTGCCTGAGCAAAAATTATATATGTAAATGATGTGGCCTGGAAGTATCACAGTGCATGATAAAAGCGTGCTGTGTTGTACTTTAACCTTAAACTGTAGTTGGTTGGGTCATATTTACGGGGCCTGTGCTTTTTGCTCGCTTTTTGGTTGGGTCTGATGGCCATTCAGTCAAATCAAATATCAAATCAAATATAACTTTATTTCGATTCCACAAAGAAATCATAAAAGTATACATCAATATAAAAAATACAAGCTACAATAAAAACCACGGTACATATTTACATGATACTGATTTCCATAAACATTCACTACCGATTTCTAATAACTAGAGCTGATCTAATAGGGGTAGGAGAGTTGATAGTTGATAGTATCCCTTCCTAACAGATATTTGCGTGGGGCTGTTGATCTTGGTGAGGGGATAGGTGGGGTACTCGGGTAAAAATCATAAAGATCCCAAACGGAAATGGAGCCATCATTTTCATGGGGCTGGGAGGATCTTAAGTAGGGGACTATGTGCCTGTCCCTAAATTTAACTAGAACTAGGTCCCCGGGAATTTCTTTAGATGATGACCCTAGCCAGCCCACCCTTCTAACGCTCAGGATGCCACTGTTTTTATTGGGTGGGAGGGGTCTATTTTTTGATAGCCAAAACAGGACTTTATGAAATAGGTCCTGATGGCTTTCAGGTTTCCCGTGGATGGGTGCAGGTACTCCTGCAAGAACAAGCACAAAGGGGGCGGCTTCTGGAGGCAAATCTATACAAGCTGCTCTGTTAGGTTCTGCTCTAGTAGCAGAAGAATTAGATAACACTGGGTTACGAGGAATTTTGGTGGCAATTGGAGATTTTCTCTTAGGAGGTCATCGATCGGTTTGGACATTTTTTGTGGCATTGATTACAGATGTATGGGCGGTTTTAGTAACGGTATTAGATAAGCAGTTGTGGGATTGACTTAGAGTTGGGACAGTTTTTATAGTGAGAGGCACTTTGGGGACAGTAGGGAAAGTGGAACAGTTGGGTATAACAATCTTTGCAGGTGGGAAAGAATTGGTTTTAATAATAGTCTCTAGGCTTGTCAACCTATCCCCTAGGATGTTGATTTGGTCAAGCAGGGGTGATATTACAGATCTTAACATCAATTCGAAGTGGGGCAATAGTTGTAGATGGGGGAATGCTACTTCGTCCTCCAAAGTTCCAGTGTGCACCTTGGATGAAATAGGATTAATGGCGAGCGATGAGGCTTCTGTTTCGTAATCATTAGCCCCGTCGTGATTCCTTTTCGCACATTGGCCCTGTGTCAGTCCAATAACTTGGCTGCTTTCCTCCTTGGGTGATAGGGGTGGATCGCAAGGTTTATCTGCGCGAGGGTCGATAGTAGAGCCTTTTACGGGGGAAGGGGCCATGACTGGAATAAAATTAGTCCCACACAAAGCATTTAATTCCTCCCAATAAGACACTTTTTCTGAACTGACAGAGGTTTGTGGGAGGGTTTGAATTGGATCTAGGAGTTGACGACAATCATCAGAATCTGTATCACTGATAGTGATAAGGGTCATATGGCTCTGAGTGAACGTGTCCAATTCCTGGCCCGGGCGTCCCTTTTGAGAGAAGATTGGATAGGCCCCCTTTGATGTCATGATTTATGTAATGTGGCTATGTTGATAAAACGAAATGTCCTTAAGTCTTCTGCAAACGAGAATAGGCACTGTACCTTCTTTAGCAGGAATGCCAAGGGGTCTGGCCCATCCCCGTCCTCCTCGTGCCGCTGAGGGCCACAGAGGGCCCGGGCGCCGACCCGCGCGCGATCCCGCGACGCGGGGGCTCGCGCTGGCCTTAAGCGCACCTCCGGGGGCGGGACAGGATGGGCGCCTTCCTAGGCGCAAGCGGTGCTGGGAAATGTAGTTCCTGATCTGCCGCCTCGCCGCGATGGTCGGGAAGCGGCAGGCAGCAGGGAGGCAGAGAGTCCGGTGGCAGCAAGCAAGCAGCGCTCGGGCTGCATCAATCCTGGAACCCAGGTGGTGACCTCCCCAGGTCAGTGGTAATGGCGAGTCATTGGATATATTTCGTCTGTCCACCAGTGTGAAATCAGTTTGCATTCTCCATCTACTTACTACAGGGCATGTCTAATCCCAATATCTGGAAGACCTTACTCCGTGTAAGGATAAATTCGACAGCACCCTAAGAAACAAGAACATCTATAAATCGATTACAATAGGTTAACTTTGGAGTGCAGCGGTTTTCTTCCTCTTTTCATTTTGTATTCTAAATCCCAATATCACAAGTGATGCCTGTGTTAGGAGTCTCCTAAACAATGTTGCATTGGAATGAATTGGCTGGTGCGTAATCTTTTTCACTTTCAGTAAATGGTCCATTCTAACACATTTGTGGGTCAATATGGAGGGGCTTATACTGGGGATACCTATAAAACTTCTTATTGTTTTCATTTGACGTCTTTCTTGCACAAAGATGGCCTCTAGAGTCGCTAACACTTCATGATCATATGCTTCAAAAAACAAAAAAGATAACTTTAAATTTAGGCAGAAGTTCTGCTGTCTGCAATAAACGTGTGTAGTTCATGAGAATGTAATTCTATGTTTAGTTGTTTGTACACAACCTTCAATTCCTTGTTTGATGTTTAAATTCACCCAACAGACACCTTTTAGGCTTGTAAAGAACACAGTGACAAAACGACCCTCCAATTCTAGGGAGAGGCCACTATTTTTTGCTGACGTTTGGTATTGTGATTTTTAGCATATCGGTGTTGAATGGTCAATTGGCTCTTCTCTTTTACAGGGGTTTTATTTTTCTTGTGCTTTCTTATGGTATTTGCGTTGTACTCACTTTGGTATGGCAGTGTAACCGTTTTGGTAGACTGATGACTTTCCCCATGGTTCTGAAGTTTCCATCACTGCCTATTTGTCTGTGAGTTTGTAAAGATGTTCTGTCCATAGTGAGAATCGGTATACTTCAATGATGGATAATTGTGTCAATCTCTGATACATGGGTGAATGACTCCGAAAATTAGATTTCTGAAGATGCGTACAATCCATGAACTTGTTCCTCCTACTTTGTATGTATGTATGTATGTATAGTGTGTGTGTGTGTGTGTGTGTGTGTGTGTGTGTATATATATATATATATATATATATATATATATATATATATATATGTATGTGTGTATATAGGTATATGAATACGTGTGTGTGTGTGTGTGTGTGTGTATATATAATACATATCCTCTTCTTGAGTCTGGAGCATAGACCAAGTACTCATTGATTAATTTTCCTTAGTGTCCTTCCGCTGCTCACGTTGCGATTAAGGTACGTTTTTAGGTCTCGCCTAGTGTTGCAGCACATGCGTCGCTCGCTTGGTGAGAGAGGAGATTTTAGAAGGGGACTCGATGCCCCGCCCATCATTTTCATTGGGTCGTGTCAGCGTTTATACTAAATGCTGACTTCCTATTGAAAATGATGCTTTTTTGCCACCCCCCTTTCGTCTAACCCATCCGGACTGGCTCGTCTGTCGCACGGCTGTTGTGAAGCAGTTTCTTATCTCCACATCAGCCGCGTGTTTATTTTTGCATAGTGCTTTCACTTAAAGTGAAAGCACGATGCAATTATAAAAAATCGGCTGCCTTCCCACAATGGCGAGTGCTTGTTTATTCTACCTCGGGTGCTTTCTCACCTCACCTCCGCTTCCTATCCTTTTTTTACACTTGCAGGTTTCTCTTCCCCATTTGTGCCTTTCTCCCGCTTCCTCTGCAGTGACAAGGGGCTGGAGCCCCAGCCTGGAATGTGACACATGGTCCCAGCGTGTGACAGATTTCTTATTTTTTTCCAATATTTTTAATGGCATGTTTAAGCATAAAACAGCACGTTCGAAAACAGAGACATGTTGTGTGGTAAGCGCCACATGAGCTATGACATGTTACATGCTAGAGTGATCTATGTCACTAATGGGTTTCTGCCACCACTGTGTCAAGGTCTGATGATGACAAATGTGTCTTGATCCCAAGAAGAGTGCGTGCACCAGCTGTCTGCCATCACCTGCACAAATTAAGTAAGCACTGTTCAAAAGAAAAATTCTAAATGATATGAGTTTTTCATCTAGCTGTTACATACATCAAAAAAGCAATATTTCACCCTTGGGGATAAACATGAAAGTTTTCATGCAAAATAACAGAGGGTCTACTTATAAAAGTGCATGGGGCCCTGGAGGTATATGCAGATGAATGTTCGAGAACCGTGACGTCGTGATTCTCAAGCCGGAAAGGTTCAAAGGTGGGGCTGCCTTGGGGGCGACCAGGCCGGCATGTTGTAGAGCTGGGGTCACTGCAGATAGTCCCTTTGACCTTCTAGATTAAGACGGGACAGAGATGTCTCAGGAGGAGGGAAATAGCTGTGTGCAGTGCACGGAAAGTCGAGTCAGCCATGAGTCGGCTCAATGACTTCTGTTCTAAACGAAGTCCACAGACACGCAAGCATTGAAATATTTTCTACACAGAACCGTCTGTGAAGTGTGATCCCACTGAACCCTAAGGCTTTTAAGCCAATGCAGTTAAAAGTAATCCTTAGTTTTAAGCTAAACCCCGTAAGTGAGGCGGAGTACGCTCCGACGTCTCCCGTAGGGGGCCAGAGGGCTTGCTATGCCCGCTCATTCGTGTATTATGGGGATAGTGTGAGCGCATTTTCCAGCTATTAGATGCCAGTCCTTCTTGTAAAGGGAAATCAGGCCATTCCCCTGGTCAGAGAAAATACATCATCACATACGTAGCCTTATGCATGTATCACACCATTTTATGTCCACATTTAATCGGACACATTTTAGCTCCAAAAACAAATTATTTGAAAGCAGCCTCAACGCCCTGCACATCAGTCAGCAACAAGTGCCTTCATATGTTATTTGAAAATGTCTTATACCGAAAAAGATTCAGGAGGAAGAAAGGGGACAGACCGACAGCATCAACACAAGCACCTTTATAGTGAGATATATGAATGTATGCATGTGTGTGTGTGTGTGTGTGTGTGTGTGTGTTTATATATGTATGTGTGTATTTATTTGTGGAATCTGTGTTGGCCGCCACATTCTGGATTTCCACGAAGTCCACCATTCACCTTGCAGGGTTTCCTAGGCAACACCGCCCTGTCTCCTTTTGGCCCCGCCCACCCAGACAGGATCTTTTACTTTTACTTCTCCGTGCCTTATTTCCCCACCTCACGTCTCGTCATTTCTTCTTCTCTCTCTGCCCCCCCCCCCCACTTTTTTGCAATTTTTTTTTACTTTAATAAGCGCGTTGCCGTCTTCAGACACTGCACTATGCAATGCAATAGATATTGCTTTTGGTATTTGTAGGAGAGTAGGGTCTGCAATCCTATGATCACCCAGAGTTTTGCTTTTTGCTGCACTGGTTTACGACTTTCCCTGGCTGTGGGCCTGCTAATCAGACCCACAGCCTAGCTGTTCTCTCTATCCAAATTGTACTCAGGTACTGAATTGGCACTGGGCCCTCTCCAAGTCCCTGTACCCAGGGCTGAGGTGTACCCAGAAGTCTCCCAGGGGCTGAAGCATGTATTATGCCACCCCTGGACTGACTAACTAAACTGACACAACTGGCTGCACGACAGCTGGGGCAAGGTGGTGTACCCACCCTTTGCTTTAGGTATAGTATACCTATATCTAATCCTAAAATGGACACACAGATCTCCTATCAGTCACTCCTATGGCAGGCCTTAACAATCCTGAAGGCAGAGTGCTTGGAATCGTGTGAGATGGTGCTCTGGCATGAGCTGAGCCTGTCTGCGGCTTTCGGGATCCATCCCTTAGCCGTTTCCATGATATCGCATACCATATACTCTTAAGTGCATTATAATCCTCGCGGTTATATGCCAACTCTGGTATCGCTTTATCAAAACATGTCGAGTAAGGTGTCATACGAATTGGAATACTAACCCCTCGCCAATTCTGGCGACGGGGTTAGCATTCCACCCTTCTAGAGGGACGCGACATGTATGTAACCTGTAACCCCGGTTAAAGTCAGACAGAGCCTTAGCATCCACAAAATGGATGCTGCCACCGAGACACAAGTCTGCCCTCCTGCTGCTGGGAGTCCTCCCAGAGCAGGAGGCAAGGACAAAGGGTTTCCTGCCAGGGGCGGTGCCAGCACCGTCCCAGACAGGGTTTTGTGTATTCCAGGTAGGCAGGGCTACAGAGGAAGGTGACTGCAAGTGGCACCCCGGTGCTCACTGTGCATAGGCCGGCTGAAACCAGTTCCAGGGGCACTCCAGCCCCTGGCCTGGGGAAAGCCCGCCAAAGGAGAGGGGTGTAACCACCCCCCTCCTGGTCCCACCCATAGGGCAGGACTTAGTCGCGTGCCAGCCCCCTTTTCCCAGATAAAGGTAGGAGCAGGCCCCCTTCCAAATTAGATCATCTTTGGAATCAAGACACGACTTTCTACGAAAGGACATCAAGATTTCTTCTTCAAGATTCTCCCTTGTGACTAAGGAGTAGTCACCCTGCATCCGCAGGCACCATCTTAAGAACACTGCGGTCTGCTGCAAGTCCTTCCTCCGGAATCCGACTGCCCAGCTCGACGAGAACCGGCTTCCCTGGCACCTCTGACCTCTACCCACCTCTACAGCCAAGCTGAGAACCGTGGGTGCGACGAGACCTCGAGGGACCGGCCATCTTCAAGACTGCACGACTTCTTTCCAGCACGACCGCCGAGGGATCCTCTGGTGAGTGCTTTGGGGACCGAGAAGCCCCGACCCTGAGCAGCTCCAGCACCGAAGATCAGCCTCCCAGCATCTCCACGATCTGCGTGGGGCCCTTCTGCTTTTTGCTGCTCACCGCGTTGTTTGGCTACTAGCCCGCTGGCTTGTGGCCTTCCTAACGACGCCCGACGACATCACTGCTGCTGGTCTGGTTGCTCCAGACTGGCCCTTGCTCCCTTCCAAAAGAGGAGCACCCCGGACCCTCCTGGTCCACTCCAGACGCCATTTTAGGTCCACCGCGTGGGCTTGAATTTGCCAAGACTTGTTGCCCCAATCCTGGGTCCAGCGACGTCGAGAGCATCATCCATCGTGGGACAGCTCGTACCTCCATCCTGGTCGCCGACAACGCCTCCTGGTCCGTGAGACTACAGAGCCCAGCAGCGCCCACTCACCTGACTGCGGTGACTTCGCCCGGTGCCATCCTGGTGCCCCCTTAATCACTGGCTAGTGATTCAAGAACTTGGTCCCCTCTGCTTTCAGGTTTTTTTCTTCCCTGATCCAGGCTTGGATCTCTTAGAACTTTTCTTCACTGGCCGCCTGCCAGCAACTTCTTCTTCAGGCTCCTGGTTCGTCAACGAGGAATCCCGACGTCTTTTCAGACCTATGCAGCCGCAGCCCCTGGGCTAGGTAATTTCGGCATTTCGGTGCCCCAGCATAGCCTCACTATCCAAGGGTCCAGATCCACTGTCGTTTTCGACCTACCTAGTCGGGTTCGCCCGAGAACAGTAACTTTGTGAGTTCTAGCTTCCATAGGCTTTTTCCCGCCTTACGCGTGAGAGTTCCCACTCTGCACGTGGTGTCCCTAGGCCTCCTGCTCCTAACCTGAGTGTTCAGTATTGTAGGCCTAGCGTTTCTAAAGCCTCTGAGAATCGTTACTTACCTGCTAGTAATTCGCATTCCACTTTTGTAGTATATGGTTTTTCGTGCCCCTCGGGCATTTGTGTAAATTGTGCGACTTAAAGTATTTTTATAAGAGTTTTGTTGTGTGCTTAGCTCCCTGTCTCATAAAGAGCCAGGGTAGTCTTGTTATAAATAAATACACTGTCTATTTTCATAACAACTTGTGTGGTGTCCTTTCACTGGGTGTTCAAGGGGTAATGTGATGGTAAAACAGCTGGCTTAACACGCCCTCTAGAGTCTTAGCCTTAGACTGCTCGTATCCATGCTACTAGGATAGCTGGTCTATAAGGTTGACTTACAACCAATCATCAATAAGGGTTGTTTGGACTGATATATAGTGATCACTAGAATAGTGAGCACTGCACATCAGGCCAACTTCTCACAGTATTTTACATAACAATGCCTTTTAATTTTTTTAAAGGCATTGCCATTTACAATGTCGATAGCTCCGGGAGAAGGAAAGAGCTCCCTGACAGATAACACAGGGGTAGAGAGGATGTGGCGTAGCAGCCAGGGCTGCTGACTCGAGAGCTGGAGATCCCGGTCCGAGTCTCGGTGGAGCCGTGCACCATCTTATGATTCTATGCAAATCTCTGAACCTCTTAACCGCGGCGGCAATTCTGCCACGGTATGGCGGTTTAGCGCAGTGGGTGGGGCTGCCCCGGCCAATGGACGTGCACAGCACTACGGAGGTATTGGGCGTGACGGCCTGAGGCCGTCGGAAGCAGTGAAGGGATTAATCTTTGGATGATAAATGTATATAAATATGCTGAAATAGTAAAAGGAAAAACTTTATGAAAATATAGCTCCAACAAAGCGGATGTTAACAGTATTTCGACTGAGGCAAACTGATAAGAGTAGCAGACTAGGAGCAAGCACTGGTAATTGCAGGAAAATATGCTACAGCCAATAGAAATGAAGGAAAGGTAAGTGGCATGCACGGGTACCAATGAAAAGCCAGGTAAGAGGAGGTGGGATGTTAGTCCCGTTTAAGTTTATATTAAAAACCATGGATTTCTCAAGAACAGCGCAAGCAAAACCTAAAAAGTGCTATGACTCAGTCAGTGCTGGCCAAGATAGTGATTTTATTTCCCAACTTTTTGGTTTCAGTGGCACCGATGGGCTACGCAGCACTTGTGAATTCAGCCATTTCACAAGCGATTTCACATTGCACAAGGTGGCACCCATTGGCTTAACCACGGGGATGTGATGACACATGCTTTGGCTCTACTTTGCCTATATCCTCTGGGTGTGTGAAGCGTTGAGAATCTGTGATACCACAATTTGTATCAACTGTGAAAGAGCTGGCTATATGTTTTTGCAGAAAAACACAGTTTTGTCCGTTCACGATTGGCTTGTACATTGATATGCCCTGATGAAGCCTTGGTTATGGTGAAACACGTTGGCTGTGCTACTTCTGTGAATAACAGATAAGAGAAAAAAAGAAAAAAATCATAAAGAAAATAATTTAACACATCAACCAAGACCGACGACTCTTATTCACTTGATTCTGAACTGAATCTGTTTGTGTTTGACTCTCCTTGGAAATAATTTGTGTTACCATAAAGCCATGCCATGGATTTGGCTGGTTTCCACACTAAGGGTTGTGAGATGAGAAGTCCTGCCTTTATTACTCTAATTGAGATACTGGGCTTAACTTCACCTCTGAGAGCTACTTAGAGGGTGCTGGTGAGCTACCAGTAGCTCCCGAGCTACTCATTGGAGACCCCTGATCTGCCCATTACATAGTCCTATTTCTATGGCTGTGTCCCGGTCTTTCATTCTGAAAATCTAGTCACCCTAAACTATAGGGACACTGTGTGAAACAAGCATTGGAAATGCAATAGGTCTCGCATTAGGAAAGTTTGAGCTATTGGTATTGTAAATGACACTTTTTTTTATTTGTGTTGGTTTTGAAAGTAGCTAAATTAATAGCTTTGTCAGTTACAATGTCAATAGTCTTAACTTTCGCAAATGTGACACCTATAGCATTTGTAATGCAATGTGTGTTGTATTTACGTGACTTAGATGTATTGATATTACAAATAACAATGGCTTTTAATTTTGTAAATAATTAATACTTAAATAAAAGTTATTGTAATTTATAATGGCAATAGCTTAAATGTTTGTAATTAACTTTTGTGAAGATTATGTTCAGTGTATTTTATTGTGACGAAAATCCAAGAACATTGCATTTGCACCTAAACACACACAGAGCCACACACATATAGATGTGGTGGTGGTGGATCTGGGGGATATGGTGGTGGTGGATGTGGTGGTGGTGGGGTGGTGGTGGTAGTGGATGTGGTGGTGGATGTAGTGGTGGTGGATGCGGTGGTGGTGGATGCGGTGGTGGTGGATGCAGTGGTGGTGGATGCGGTGGTGGTGGTGGATGTCATGGTGGATGTGGAGGTGATGGTGGATGTGGTGGTGGTGGATGTGGTGGTGGATGCGGTGGATGTGGAGGTGGTGGTGGATGCGGTGGTGGTGGTAGTGGTGGATGGGGTGGTGGTTGTATTGGATGTGGTGGTGGATGTAGTGGTGGTGGTGGATGCGGTGGTGGTGGTGGATGCGGTGGTGGTGGATGCGGTGGTGGTGGATGTGGTGGTGGTGGATGTCATGGTGGATGTGGTGGTGGTGGAGGTGATGGTGAATGTGGTGGTGGTGGTGGATGTGGTGGTGATGGTGGATGCGGTGGTGGTGGATGCGGTGGATGTGGTGGTGGATGCGGTGGTGGTGGTGGATTCGGTGGTGGTGGTGGATGGGGTGGTTGTTGTGGTGGTGGATGTAGTGGTGGTGGTGGATGCGGTGGTGGATGTGGTGGTGGTGGTGGATGTGACGGTGGTGGATGTG
Organism: Lissotriton helveticus; assembly: GCF_964261635.1. Classification (NCBI taxonomy): domain Eukaryota; kingdom Metazoa; phylum Chordata; class Amphibia; order Caudata; family Salamandridae; genus Lissotriton; species Lissotriton helveticus. The sequence continues at coordinate 927,792,813 of NC_136057.1, forward strand.
ATGGTGGTGGATGTGGTGAATGTGGTGGATGTGGCGGTGGATGTCATGGTGGATGTGGAGGTGATGGTGGATGTGGTGGTGGTGGTGGATGGGGTGGTGGTTGTGGTGGCATTGAAAGCGTGTTAACTGTTGGCAAACGCGCAATTTTATTTTTACGTGCATACGTTTCTTATTCTTAGTTTTCAGCATGTTTATTGCAATTTGGATTAAAAAAATAAAGCAAACCCCCTGATGGTGGATTTTCATCCGAAATGCATTGGGGAATGGGGATTGAATTTAGAATTAGGAATGAATTATATTTCGGCAGTTCTTATCAACAATTAAATAATCAGTTTATAGTGGCGCTCTCAAGTGGCTTGGAATCACATGGTGTAATAAAAATAACAATTTGAATTAAGTTAATTCAGGTTTGGTTTATGTGTATGGCAGTATTTCGGCTTTAAAGGCAGTGCACCTGTGGGACTATCATTTTTTTCTAGGATGTTTACGCAACCTTTAATGTCATCCCGAATGGAATTTCTTTGGAAATAAAGGCTTATTTGCTGTGTTTTTAATACCTTGCACGATGGCACAGTGTGTCCCCTTGATCTGCAGGACAGTTAGCTCCCGGCAGTACCGCATAGGAGGCAGGCATGTGCATGGAATTGCTCGTGCAAGGGTCCTCTGGCAGATATGAAGAGCAATAATTAGACTAGAAGTGACTCATCTTACAAGCTCTAGTGTTTTCTGTTATCGCTTTAATAGCTTGGATTTCCAAAGTAGTAAATCTCTTTTAAAGGGAAATATCCTAATACTAAATAGTTATTTCTGTTTGGTTGAGGTGTGTCAGAGATTAGACGAATTAATCCAAGAGCACACAGTGTGTCAGTGAAGAGCTGGGACTTTACGCTCTTTATTTGAAACCAATGGTACAAGCACCATAACAATCCTTCGGCATTTAAAAGAAAACAATGCTCATAGCCTATTTTGGTGTCCCTTTTGGAGATTTCCGTCTCACGCCCACGAGCGTTTCACTCTTTATTGCACGTGAGCCAAGTGTCGCCCAGGGCTGAAACTTGATAGGCTGAAAAAATGGACTGCCTACACTGATTTGCCAAACTCGACCGCGTTTCGGTTGTTTACAATTCCACGAAGAAAGGCAAGTTCTCAGCAGAAGCTCTTTGTGGAGAACCGAGAGCAGGTGTTTAAATAAAGCGGCAAAACAACCAATTAATCTTGATTTATTTGTCTCTTATTATTATTTTAGATAATTTTATGATGTTGATTGAAAATACCGTGTCGAACCATTATAACAATGTATCCACGAGACCCACCCCCCCTTTTGCAATTAGCAGTTTGTTTTGTTGACCCTATTCTGTGCATTCTGTAGACGGTGAGGTTAGGAAGAGCGTGCAACAACTCCAGCGAGTACCTCTTAAAATACAGTTGCTTCAATCATAACAAGATGGCCGTAGCAGGCGCGTGTCTTAGGGTTCGCTCATCTCGCGCTAGTGTCTTTCTCCCTGGGTCAGGGGAGGGGGCGGAGCGGGGAGAGGTGCGACACGGCAGGCAGGGGAGGAGAGTAGGAGGAGGAGGGGGAGGAGAGGAGGAGGAGGGGGAGGAGAGTAGGGGAGGCACGGCCTAGCGGCCGTGCAATCAAGAAGTGAGGGGGCGGAGCTGGGGGAGGCTGTGAGAGAGAGTGGGCAAGGCAGGCGGCTGGGGGCATGTGCACGCGCTTTTAAGCTCAATGCGCATGCGCATTGAGCTTAAAAGTCACGGGCACTGCAAGGAATCGCCACGATTCCTTGCAAGTTAGTTAAAGAGTGGTTAAGCCCCCATAGTCTCGCAAGCTCGATGCGCATGCGCATCGACAGGCGAGACCTAAAAAAAATTTTGTCGGAAAAATTTCATATAAGGTTTCAGGAATGTGGCACGATATCAGGGTACCACTTTCCTTATTTATTTCCTTCCTACCCCCACCCTTGTCTGTGTTTGCTTCTTCCCCGCCCACACCTTAGCTCCACAGTCCTTCTTTCCATCCCAGCACCCCTCACCACCTCCCACGCTCCTTGAAATTTCCCCCGCTCTCCTTGACAAGGCGAAGTTAAACTATTATTTAAATAAACATAATGCCGGTCTATTTGCCTGCTAGGGCTGTCGTCTTCAGTTCTGGCTTGTTACATCTCCGTGACTATTTAGTGGAATTTGGTGTGCAGACCTAAAATGCAGCTGCAGAGAGAGGTGTGTGTGCATAGTTATTTTTTCTTTTTTTAGCAAGTGCACCTGCTTATATAGAGGGAAACAAAAGACTCTTTAGTGCAAGTCAGCATTGCAACCCTTATTTCCGTTGCTTGTGTCCCTTCCATTCTCCATCCATACCTGTGTGAGAACACCTTGTAAAGACGCAGGGTACACAACGTAGTGTAGAGAGAAGAATTTATTAGGCATAATAAATTCCAACACAAGAACTGCTTAGGTCATGGCCAGCCCGGGAGGTGGCAATGTCCAGTTTAGTCATCAGCTGTCCGCTACTAACATTCTAGAACGGACAGCTGAAGACTTGACAGGGGGAAAGAGTACAATGAACCTGAGTGGACCATAGCATTGCAATAACACATCTCCCCCCCTTAAGGAAAGGTGAAACAATAAGATGTCAACCACAAAACAAAATTAAAAAAACAAATATACAATAGATATCCATGAGGAGAAGGTCCTAGGGGGGATATTTGTAAGCATACATTTGTAATTTACAAAAGAAAAAAATGTGAGGTAAAGAGGACCCCCAAGGGAAGGGAACTCCAGGACCAACACATTGTCAGTTGCAAATATGATCTGTCAGTTTCTTGGTTAGGACTACAGGACGCCACACTTTGCTTGTTGTCCTCCGACCTGGCTCTCCGAACCTACTCCTGTTGTTGAATGAGTAGGTAAGAGAATCATGCTGATTAACGTGTGGTTGCACGCACTCTCTAGTCTTCTTCGTCCCCCCATCTACCAATTCCACAAGCAGAGGTGAGAACACCGCTGTTATGAGCAGTGTTGAGATTGCGAACAGTCATGCCATGGTTAACCTTTGACATGCCATGGTTAAACTTTGGCATCGCACCATTCACATGTTTACACAAAGACAAAAATGAAAAGTGCCACACTGCCATCACTCAAAAGGGTGGAATAGCAAAAAGCCTTTGCACACTGTGAGGGGTTAAAAAAATGTGTTCTGCCCTTTACTAGTGTGGCCTCTTCTTGACTCTTACCATGTCACCAACTTTCAAGTGGACAGACTTGCTGCTGTGTTTATTGTCGAAACGCTCCTTATAATTAATATGAGCTTCCTCCAGCTCACACCTCACTTGGGCAGCAGACCAATTAACCCTTCTGGGAGCTGCCCACCAACCTACATTGTCCTTCGACATTGGAGTTCTGCCCTTCATGAGATCAAAGGAACTAGACCTGATGCGATAAGCCCACAATGTCTTTAGAATTTCAGATTTCCAAACCAGCTTGTTGTTGTGAGCCAACTGTACAATGCCTTTGAAATCCTAGTTGAAACGTTTAACCGCGCTGTTACCAGCTGGATGATACACGGATGTGGTTTTGTGAACTATTTTAGTTCTGTTAAGATGAGCTTCAAAGACTTCTGAAATGAATTGCGGACCATTGTCTCTAACCATGCACTTGGGCAAACCTTCCCCGATGAAAACATCGTCCAAGAATTTTACTACACTGCAGGTATCTGCTTTGTGTACAAATCCAATTTATGGCTATTTAGAAAAATGGTCAATGAGGACAAAGGCAAACACCTGTTCATCCTGTTCCGTAATTGGCCCCATGATGTCCACACCAAGCCTCTCCCATGGCACAGTTGGACAATGGTAGGATGCAGGGGAAGTCTGAACGTGACCTGCATCTTGTCAGTATCAATACACAAAGCATAATCTCAAACTCCAAACACACACTAGGGCTTACCGCTCTATGACTGAATACTTTTCTTCAGTGGGTGTAAGAAAGCAGGAAGCAAAAGCAGTGGTGCATTCTACACCACGAGCATCTTTCTGGGTGGGGACAGCACCCAGTCCTTTGCTACTAGCATCCGTTGTGATGATGTTGGATAACGTGGTGTCAAAACCTTGTACAAGGGGAGCAAAGCACATTTCCTTTTTGAGAGTACAAAATTAATTCTGACACACTTTTGACCACACAAACTTGTTCTTAAGTTTGAGTCATTGTCTTAAGTCGTATGTTTTGCACGAAAAGTTACTGATGAACTTTGAGTAGAATTCAACAAGACTCAAAAATAAACGCAGTAACGCCTTGTTTTTGGGCTCAGGAGCATTTCGTTAGGCGTCCAACAATTCTTTCTTGGGCATGATACCATCCCATGTAATTACATGTCCAAGATATGTTACTTCAGCACACACAAATTTACATTTACTGTGCTCAGCGGTTAAACCCTTGAAGTCAAGGATACTAAGACTATGCATCAATTTAATGTCATATTATTCTTCTCTGGTTTTCCTCATAACTAACGTGCCATCTTGGAACATAAGTTTGTCCTGGATACCTTTAAAAATGTTGTGCATCAACCTTCCTCCAAAGAGGGACATGACTAAACTCTGCATTTGTGGGGCTCTTCTTTCTCCACAAGGCCATTTGAAAATGCTGGGGAAGCTGTGAGAACACTGGGATCTGTAAGTGGTGATGTCCGGGTGGCGAGCCTGGGATGGGATAGTGTGACACTGGAGCCTTCTGGTATCACTGTGAATGCCTTACCTTTCCCACTTTCAGCCTCTTAATCAAACTACCTCTGGTATCACTGTAAATGCCTTACCTTTCCCACTTGCGGCCTCTTAATCAAACTACCCTTATTATGATGATGTTGGTGAAGCCCACCCATTAATGGGTCGTCTCAGTTAGCCTGAGCCCCCTGAAAGATGAGACCAGGTCAGAACATCGAAAAAGTATGCATAAGGCCCACGGGCTGAGTGAAGCGCAGTCACTCATTTTCCTAAGTGTGTGAGGCCCTTTTATCAAGTAATACCTAGCCCATTTAGGGCTATTGTGGGGGACTAATCTTTCTTTTCTTTGGAGTGGAACCTATATTGGTTGTTCCAGGGGATGGTCATGCTATACTATGCATCCTACAAACCTACTGATGCACAGTTGTGCTGCTTATTTCTGCACAACAGAGACTATCCACCAAGTAATAAAAACGCTATTGCTTAAACTTTGAATGGCCCTAGTGGTGCACTCTCACTTCTGTTTTGGCAAAGAAGTCTCAAGTTCCCCCTCCACTGACACACTTTCATTGTCCATCTTTTTCGGGACTGATTAAGTTACATGCGCCTTGGAGGACAAGAGGAAGAACCAGCAACCGAGGTAGCCTGTTGACCCAATGCCTTAACCACCATCTGTTTGAAGGGACCATAGTCTATTCCCGTAGCCCTAATTAGGTGTAAGATCGGTCTGCTGGAATACTTCCTACCTACCTATTACTTCTGACCCGAGCGCCAGTAACCACGGAACAAGTGAAAATGGCATCCATTAGAAGCTGCAGAGTTCCCTCAATCAAGGATATGCTAGTAGCAAAGGATGGCTAAGATTGACCGAGAACACAAAAACGTAGTATGGCAGGCTGGATAGGAAAAACACTTTAAAACTGTGCAGGTATGCTGGTGCTATAATGGTGGCCCACTCCAGTTTGCTAATATCCATGCCACCACTGTTAATGAAACTGCAAACATACAAAGCAGTATGTAGGTTTAAGATTACGCTTACTAAATCTAAAGTCCTCATATTTATCCTCCTCCCTGGCCATAAAATTATCCCCCAGGCACTATTTTCATTTTCTTAACTTTTCTTATCTCCTCTCTAACCCCCCCCCCCACTCCCTACCCCCCCACCCCCATCCCCCACCACCCCCATCCCCCACCCCCCAGTCCATGCACCTGTGCTGAATTACCGTATTTTCCTGAGAGATGTCAAAAGGGATTTGTAGAGATGGTACACAGGCCTAGTCCTTCCTGCCACTCCTCCGCCTTCTACTTTCGGGAGGCTCAACTGCACTACCTAATAGAAAGGGAATTATGAAGGTGGCTAAACAATGGTGTTTTAGTGACCATTTGTCTTTTGAGTAGTGGATGAAAGATAGGGAGCCCACCAAGCACTTGGCCTCGTCTATAAACCACTTTATAGTTCCTACCAGTGCATAGTGTAAAACTGTGCTACATATCCACTGGGAAAGGGAACTAGGCAGAGAACTCTTTGAGGAAATCCATGAGCCCATAATCATCCGGCACAAAGGAGGGAGACCCTACCCAAACTCTACTTGTACTATAGCTGTACCATGTACAGAGAAGATGCATGCCTGGATCCACTTGAAATCATCCTGTTGCTGCACAGCATCTGCAGCGACTGGTTCTCGTCTATTATGGCACTGCCCAAAAATGAATAGATAATGGGATGAGATTTCCAGTGCCTGGATCCCAATAAATATTTCTTTGAGATCATTAATCCTCCCATTGCCTTATGGCCCATCCCATTAATTCAGATGAGGCAAACCCCTAATGTTGGCAGCAACAATCGAGACATGTTAGCACTCTTGGGCAAATTGGCACGCCTGCAGATGAGAGAGTGGCTTTACCATGTATTGTAGGCTCTTGCATTGTAAAAAGTCCCATACTTCCTTGAACCCAAACTTAAGGCATTTGACACAGATTGGTTGCACTTAATGGGTTTCTTGGTAAGGGATTTCTGTGAGCTTATATGTTCCAGGTACCTGAATGTAAAATTGTGAATCACCACAATTTTGACATTTCTTGTTTCTACCATTCAACTAAGAAGCAGATCTGTTGGCTTGAAAATAAGTCTGCAGATTCGGGAATTCCAGCCCACCCAGCGAGAAGGGATGATAGAGTAATTTTCTAGCCATATTTGATTTGATATCCTGCCAGATACAGTTCTTCATCAGTACTTGAACTGCTTAAGAAGTGACTGCTGGAGAGTTGGGGGGGTGGTGGGGTCGCCTTCACTAGGTAAAGCAACTTTGGAAAGACTCATCTTACTTATGACCATGAGTGATGGTTAATGTGCTGTTTATGTAGGTCTTATCTCAGCAGTTGTGGAGTAGGTAAGCACAGTGATCTGTGTCATGGTGGGAGCTATTTGAATGGCTAGGTATTTCACTGCCTTATGCTCCCATTGAATAGGGGCAGGTCTACGAGGGTAGTGGGTTTAGCAGCAGAGCGTCATATAAGATAAATGTTGAAACCAGAGACAGCACGATAGGCTTAAGTCTCCTCCAGCAAATGTGGCATTGACTAGAGGTCTGACTGAGAAACCATAATTTTGTCCTCCTCCGACATTGGAAGGCTAATGATATCTCTACCACTCATAGCGTATGTCAGTGGCTCAAGGGTAAGAGCAAAGCGGAGGGTAGAAAGGGTGCAACCCTGATATGTGCCTTACTTAATGGTAGTACCTTTTAAGAGTTGTTGTCATTCACTGTGATGAAGCAGTTGAGGATTGATAGCTTGCAAGAAGCCATTGAGTTAAGTGTGTGACGAATTCCACAGTGTGCTACACTAGAGCTGTACATGTCCAGCTAAGCCTATTGAACAACTTTTCGGCATCCACTGAGAACATCCAGTTGTTACAGTGCTTCAGATTGATGTGCTCTACATATGGATATTTTTGTAGTTGCCTCTACATTGGTGGCCCAGTATACACTTCGATTAATTTTGATCCACTATGCCTGGCAGGAGGCCCCAGTCATGCCATCACAATTATTATATTAGTTAACGAGGGAGTTCACATGTAGGAGGCACAGTCGGGTGATGGCCCATGTTTAACTGAAAACAGGAAATACATAAGATATTTTCGTTTTAAGTGTTGTAATAGTGTTTAGATTGAGTGCCAAGGATTTTTCCAGGTTTTTGTCAAACAATCCTATAGTGGCATATGTATCTCTGCTTAAATCTTGCAGTATGGTGTAGATAAACAAAATCTTCTTTAGGTCCATCCCATCTGTGTAAGTATGAGCGTTTTAAGCCGGATTAGCTCTAAAGTTACACCTTTCAGCACTTAACTGTTTATGAACAAGTAACTTAGTTGAAGTATCTGTTGCTTGACTTATCTCCCTCCCCATCAATAAATACGAATCGTATTTACAATATATAATTAAATAGATTTGTCTGTTTTGAGGTAAAAGAATGTTAAATTCACTAGACTCTCCCAGTTTTTGTGCCTTTTTAGGTCTTGGCTAGACCGTGGATGCGGTATCTCCAAGAGACGTGTTATGCTCTATCTGTGGGTTTACAAGCTGCCCGTCGCCTACCTGTGTAAATGTCAGCATCACATTCCTTTTCTTTGATTCCATTTGTCATGGCATGTGGGCGTCATGTCCTCCTCTTGTGTTTGGCCTCCTATAGCTCTTCGACCTAGTACCAGTCTCCTTACACCGCTGCCTCCCTTGTAAACATACACACATACCACTAAAATGCATGCACCTGTACTTAAACAGGGCTTGTTTATTATATATATAAGAGGGTGTGTCAGATGCAGCACGTAAATATGTCGAGCCTCTGAGAGAGCAGTCAGCTCAGAAACGCGTCAGGCTAACATCGACAATGCTGGAAATGTATCAGTATGCAGAAGCAGTCCTACCTAATGATAGGCTCGAAGCGAACTGCTGTCGAAGTGCGTCCTTACCTGCGGGCAAACTGGAGCTTTGAGATATATATATATATATATATATATATATATATATATATATATATATAATTTCTTGCACGATTCAGGGGTATTGAAGCGCTTGCTCCATCCTCCATCTTGCCATAGTGCTAACACCAGCTGATGGTATTGGAGCTCTTTCAGTGCTCATCAGTTACATTACACAATGACAGACTAATTGTCATAGGCAGGGGGACGTAAGTGAATTTCCCAGAATCAAAAAATGTCCAGCTGACTCTGACCTTTAAACCTCGTTCCCCTGTGTGCAGCTCTGGCCCTTATGCCACATCCTCACTGCACTTCAAAGCTCTCCAACTGTTTCTCACGGACTTCCACATTTGTTCAGCAACACCCCATCAACACAGAACAAGTATTGGCAAAGCCAATAGATCGGCAATGCTCGAGTTATTGGCCTTGTCAGTGTGCATGTCTTTTAGCCATGTTGTCCAGTGGCACATCTGCTTTCCAGCATGGCTGAAAGTCACTGAAAAAAGTCTTATGATGGGGCCAGCACAGGCCATGTCATATCGCTTTTTTGTGTTCGATGCGGTAGGAAAATAAACTCAACTTGGGGGGCGAAGATACTTGACGTCAGCTCAATATCCTGTGATTCTGGGCTTTCAGTAACTTTCATCCATGTTGAACAGCAGATGTGCTGCTAGACAACATGGCTAAAAGAACTTCACATTGAAAAGGCCAATTATTAGCCTGAGCATTACTGAGATCTATTGGCTTTGCCAAAGCTTGTTATAAGTGGGAGTAAAATATGCAAGGTAATGAGAATTATGTCAAAACCATTAAGTTGATCCCACATGTGCATTGTGGATTTGATGATTACTTTTTCTTGTAACTAGAGATGTGTTTCACCCTTGGGTAGCAATATCTCCTACTGTAGGCAGCTGTCTCATATGCCATCCTGCAGGGCTTTATTTTATTTTGTTTGTCCACCATGGGCTAAGCCATTCATTGATTAACTGGCTCTGAGCCCCTTACAAGTGTTTACTAGTCTGTACTAGCTAGACGCACTTCTTTCCTTTTCCTTTTGGTTCCATTAATTGTGATTTGACTAATGGTGGACAGCATAGTTGTTAAGGAACCTCCTGTGCCTTCCTACAAGTTCTTTAGTGGTCTTCTGCATTTAAAATACATCAAGCCTTCAATGTAAGTTATTCGTTTTGAACAACATTATTCATTCCATCCACATCTATTCAGCCATTGCTGACACAATCTAATGTTCTCTAGTTCTTGACAGAACTAGACGAAATAGCTAGCACTTACAAATAGGAATATTTGGGGGGTTTTCTTTTTATTTATTTTCATTTATAGTGTAACAGCAATTTACATGAATACCATTCTGACACTGCGACACATTGCCAATCAAATGGTACAATATAAGTCTCTACACCCACCCCCTTCAACCCACTGTAATCCATTGACCACAGCTACAAATGCCTAAGACACACTAAATGTGATCCTTCTTTCACATGTAGTCCCACGGCACAAGCAATTCTTAATTAAAGATGGACTATCCAGTAAATGAGAGGTGTGTTGGAGAAGCAAGAATCTCTCTTCATGTTGTGCATTATTCTGTAAAAGTAGCTCATTGTCTGCTAGTTAGTCATGAAACATATCCTGAAAATTCTAGGTCAGTAAAATACCAATCCTGCCGTATTTTGTTGCTCTTGGAAAGCTTTTGGTTTTATTCTGCTCTGGCCAGCCTTGGCTAAGTGCAGTCGCTGGATGTATATCATTTTGAATAAAAATTTGCCTAACAATGTGAAGGTAAGTTTTAATTCTATTAAGGACATTGAGGCGAAGATTATGCTTTTATCTTCGTTCGGTTTAATTCAGTATTATCAAGCCATAGACATTTAAAAAGGTTTCCAAATGACATTCCCTGTGAACAGAAGGGAAACTAAGAACAGTTTATCAGTAATTCTTTCATTATCACTACATCTGCTTGGACTTCCCTCTTCCTTCATGCGAATCATGGCAAAAGTTCCTAATAACGAATCCTGCTTTGATCTATTGTTTTCTGCAAAGATACCTAATATCAGTATTCGTTTTGGACCCTCATCTGAGTCAACAGGATACATTACAAGCACACGAGTCATCCACTGATAGAAACCTGCACTGATAGTTACTGTAACCTCAAACTGTAACATTTTAATGGAGAAGCTTACTTTCTGCCGTACAGGAAGGGATCTTAAGTTATTACTAGGTGGGATAATCCTCGCCTCCGTGTCCATAATAGAATCGAAACTTACCTTCACATTGTTTAGCAAATTTTCATTCCATGTCTGGGCTGGAGGTGAGAAATATGCCAGTTCAAAGCTTACGATCCACCAACTGGGCTATTTCCACCACTGGCTTAAAGTAAAACCGCTTGAAGGTCTAGTCCGAGGATCAGTCCACTGCGCACATGAATTCCTCCAGGCGTGTCCCAAGGCAGAACGCTTTTAAGGCTACCGCTCCCCTTGCAGAGTATGCTCCAAACACTTTAGTATTTATGCCTGCTTCTTGCATCACCCAACGGACCCACTGGTCTTACGTGGGAGAGGAAACCATCCTGCGTTATATTTTTGTACGCCTTGAGACAATTCTCCTCGCACAATTTGGTAGAATCGCTGAATGCAGTGTAAGAGATTGTACGAGTACATATACTCACCATAAAGACCACCCTATCCAGCGAAAATACCCTGGCTGAAATGTCTAATGCCCGTACATCCGAAACTCATCTGCATGAAACCAGGCATAACCGCATCATCAATTTGGCTGAAATCTCCTTCCTGGATAGATACTTCTTTGACTGCAGAGAGGAAAAGGTTCAGGGCAACCGCACCAAGTGACAGATGGACCCGATCAGGAATCTGGAAGTAAATACCAACCGATGCTGCCGAACAGCATAGAGCCTTACAGTAGTCCTAAAAAAACATTATCATACAAATAAACAATCCCTACACATTCTTGGGGGCAAAAACCCCATTGAAGGGGAAGACCGAGTGCAAGCAAAGAGGATGGACTATGTTGGGCTCTGTGTAGTGATAATGAAAGAAGGTCTGACTAACTGTTCTTGGTTTATCTAATATTCATGAGAACTGTAGTTTGGAAAAGTTTAAAAATGGCTTCTGTTTAATAATATTGAATGAATGCGAAGGAAGATAAAAGCTTAATCCTTGCCTCCGGTCCTGACATACAGTTGAACTTATCCTAGGAATAAATGACTCCTCATTAGGGTTTTAGATCCCTAATATTTATCATTAGTCTAAACAGTACTCTTAGCTAATTGGGCATTTTCGTGCTTATCCATTCTCCTGTTTAGAGAGATTGCATTCTACCCTTCTCTAACACTTGATCATGGCATCTCTGAAGTGCAGCCAGCCATGTTGCTCAACTTCCAGCTACTCGTCTAGAAGTGTGCGAATGACTGGACGTGAATAATATTTTAAAATCTTCACCCTGTCATAACCAAGAACATGCTTTTCAGAAGCCACTTTGCTGAACATTTCGGAAAAGAAAATGTGAAGCAGGTGTCTGCAGAAAGAACAAGCATTTGCAATGCAATAGGTCTCGGGTTAATTAAGTTTGAGCTATTGGCATTGCTAAATATTGCAACACGAACTGTAATATTCCATGCAGCACTAGAGCAGTGATGAATGTGTGAACAGGTGGCCGTGTTTGCCCGTGCATGTGTGTGTGTGACACATTGTGCACGGATCCATGTCTGCGCGTTTGGATGTGTGTGTTGGCTTGAGAACGTGTATGCCTCGTGTGTGCATGGATCCACGTGGCATATCTACACAAACTTTTACTTGTTTCTGTGTGGCATTGAGTGTGCGTTTTTATGTAGCCGAATGGAACCATGTGCAATTGTGTCACCTGCGTGAGTGCCTATATATGTGTGTATGCATCTGTGGGCTTATATTTGTGTTTGCTTGTGTACTTGCATGGCAATATAGAAATGTGTTATTGTGTAGGTGCTTGCATGTGTGTGCGGTCTTATATGTTCCCTGGTGTATTTGCATGTCTGTGCTTTTATGTGCGTGTGTTTCGATGTGCGTGCTTATATGTGCCCTGGTGTATTTGTGTGCATGTATGTGCTTGTGCTTCGATGTCTGCGTGCTTATATATGCCCTGGTGTATTTGCGTGTCTGTGCTTTTATGTGCTTGTGTTTCGATGTGTGCATGTGTCTTCATGCTTATATGTGCCCTGGTGTATTTGCGTCTCTGTGCTTTTATGTGCTTGTGTTTCAATGTGTGCATGTGTGTTCATGCTTATATGTGCCCTGGTGTATTTGTGTGTCTGTCTCTCTACTGGCCAGCCAAAGTGAGAACTCCGAGCACACACGCTTCCTGGGAACTCATTGCTCAATGCACACGGACCAGACCGTCACCCTTCACCGAGACAGTCATGGCCTAGCAGAGCTGCCGGTGCTCTACCCCCGCCCACATCTGGGCTTGCATGCAGTTTAATTTTATAATGCTGCTTTGTTTACCTCTCCGTCCATGTGTCATTGTTATGTTGCCGTATTTGTAGGTGGCGCGCTGGCCATTCCCTCTTAGCGCGGCCTGAGGTTTCTCTCATTCCCCCTGCCAGGGTGAATGAATAGATGGATCATTGGCAGGCTTTAGCCCGCAACACATAGTAAGACTTTCTACTTTATGATTTAAACTCCCAACCAGCGTCATCAAAACTCCTGTTGGTGCCTTAACGATGTTGAATACTTCATAGGCAGAATCCTCTTACTAGCACACATCTCCTTTACCGACAAAGTTTAAATATGACAAAAATATCCAGGACGATGGAATGAGTTTAATATATACATATTCGAGCTGGTCTCCCTCCGAGGAAGGTGTCCTGTCTGGAGCCTGCGGAGCGGTGTTTGGCGGGCGCGGCTCGCTGTCCTCCTGCACCTCGGGCTGAAGGCGAGCAGTGAAAGGAGGCATTACAGAAACGACCCAGGACCCGCAGACCATGATCCGGCCCGGGGCCAGCCCGGTTTACACTCGGGATGCGAGGTTGGTTAGCAGCAGAGCTTCGCACACAGCACCGCAACCAGGTCACTGTGATCCCGCCGTATATACACACTTTGTAAACATGCGCCTCCTGTTGAGGTAGGTTTATTTACACCGAGGCGGGATATGAAGTTTTTAAATTTAAAAGCACTCGCATTTACATTGCCCGAACCGGACCTGATGGCATTAAAGCGTTTTTCAAGCACACTACTTTAAAATGCAGCATATTTTTGTTATTGTACGTGCAATACCAGTAACGTGCTCAAACAAGTGATTGCAGCTCAGTGCCTGCCTGTTTATCAGCGCCGCGCGCCTCTCTGCAGACTCCCCCTGCATTCCAGAGAGGCGCGCGACGCGATCCGGTCAGCCCTGGAATGCTGTGGAGACAAGACCTGGCCGCGCGCACAACGTTATCCTATGGTGAAACGCTGCGCGCGGCCAGGTCTTGTCTCACTTCGGTGTTCTCAGACTGCTAAGACGCCGACAATAGTTCTCTGGCGAGAACGCGCTTTCAGCGCGTTACTAGCCGAGACCTAAAAAGCCTACTGACAGAAAAAACCTCCATGGTCAGAGCAGGAAGATGATATTCAAGATAATGATGAGGAATACAGCAAGATGAACTAGATTGTTTGATTCCACAGTTCTGATTCCACAGTTCTGTAGGTTTACATACTATAGAGACCCACAAGGCTAGAGCACTGGAACACTAGGCTCGGGTGTGGACCTGTTGAAGAACTTAAACTGCAACTCACTGCATTACAATGAAATCTATCTTTTGTAGTTTGTGACTAAACATGAGGCTGAAATGTCACCAGGTATATCCACCATCTTGGTTTGGGAAGGGAGTAATAAGGTCTATGGCGGAGCAAGCTTGGGTACATTTGCTATTTCAAGTAGGTACTGAAGAGTGCATACACAGGTTCTAAATCAGATTAGGCTTTCTCAGAACGTTTCTTAATACTCAGAGAAAATAATTGACAGCCCTGCTACCAAGGCACAAAGGGTGCTTGAATGGGCTCTGGAACCAGCAAGGAACACTGAAAGTGTGCTCTGTTGGAAATATTGATAAGCCTCAAAGCGTGGTGTTTCCCTGACACCATAGAACAAGGCCCACCCAGCTTGTTCTGAGGCCTCTTGAGTGCACCATTGATCAGATGTGTAGCTGCTCTGAGCAGCTCCAGACCCCATGCACAGAAGGTATTGGAGTGGGCCCTCTGTGATTCTGCAACTAGCGGAAGCACTCCTGCAGCTGGGCCTGTTAGCTCCACTGTGCTGCCCAACAGTGGTCAGAAGTGTGGCATGCTGGTTGTGCATTTCCTGACTCACTTGTGCCTTTCTCAGTTTTTAAAGACTTCTGAAGTAAATTGTCGAGCTTGTCTTTAAAACAAAGGCTTTCCTTAGCAAAAATGTCTTCATATTTGGGGAAAATGATTCCTGTTGAAAGTTTCAAACTGCAAGGACCAAAGACCTGTAAAGAATTTCCTAGACCGTAAAGGTTGATTTTTTTCAAGACCCATCTCCAACTAGAACATATTACAATAGCATTCCCTCATTATTGTGTACCACTTATTCACTCCAAGAATGGTCTCAAGGTCTACAAAAGTGCAAAAAGACACACAGTACCTTTAAAAATAGCAAAAGCTCTGTGGGTCCCTTAACCCCTTGCATGCTTCTGTCGGCCAACGGCCGTCGCGTGCACTACCTTCGTAGTGCTGCGCACGTCTGTTGGCCAACGCGGCCCCGCCCACTCCGCCAAACCGCGGCGGAATTGCCGCCGCGATTAAGGAGTAACAGATTTCTTTTGTGTACCTTCCAGCTGATAAATTCACAAGAAAGGTTACAAGTATGTTCATCTTTCTTTATTCAAGCTATGGCATGGTTTTCGTTGAGAGGTTTTCTAGAATAAGTACCCCCAACAAGTTCATGGGGAATTTCCAAGTTTCTCATAAGACAGGATAATAGCACAGTCACAGGTTTTTCGAAGCTTTAATACTACAAAAAAGAGAATTGTTCACATTCAACCACAAAATACCTCAATTTGAAGTGATTAGCAAAGAACGGAACCATGAGGGAGTTTGAATCTTTTCAGACCGAGAACTCCTTAAACACTCCCAACTTGTACTATTCCTGTGTTCGGTGGTGATCTCTGCACAGAAACAACATTTCTCTTAGTGTTTACCTTTCTGAAGCCTCTTTTCCTCTGTTGTTCCCTACAGACAATAGGTGTATAAAGAACTGCACTAAATGGGAAGGCTGTCGTACTGAAATTTAGTCTGCTGCTTTCACCACTTCACGTCACCTGCTTCTTAGATCAGCAGTATGGAACTCCTAATGCCCAATGTAGAGGACTTATTGTTTTGGGTCAAGGACTGCAAGTTCTACTGTTTTGCTGTGTGAATCTTTTCTGCACTCACATGCAGTGCATTATTCCTCCATCTAATGCTAGTGTCCAACCAGTGGGTCCTGTAGCTCCAAGTCTTGAGCTAAATTTTTATTAAGAACTGCAATAAAAAAGTGTTGTGTTTTCCTTGTAAAGTTAAAGAAAGGCTATGTTTATTTTACATTGCTATCAGGCTGATGATAGCAGAGCCTGATGCTGATCAGTGCTTCACTCAGATTTATGACCCAGGTGGATCACAGAGGTCCTGAACTGAAGCACTGAGGCATTCAACTTTTAAATAAGTCATTATCAACCTAATTTTGAATGTTTTAACCTGTTTACCGCGGCGACAATTCCGCCGCGGTGTTGGCATTCTAATGCGCGGGCGGGGCCGCGTCAGCTAACAGACATGCGCAGCACTACCGAGTTAAAACTTTATAAATAAATAGTGCTTGCGACGGCCGTTGGCCGACTCTCGCACGCAAGGGGTTACTGGAGAGCGACTTGAAATGGAGAGTTAATTTAATGATTAAGTTAACTCTTCATTTTTATGTACTCCCTTCTTAAAGTGTGACATTTACAAACCGGCATCTTGCTCCCAGTGGCTGGTTCAAATAAGTTAAAAAATACAGTCATTTTCTTTTAAATGGGAGAAATTTAAAGTGAAGATAAATGTTTCTATGAAACATTAAGTTTTAATGATTTTTCTCTACTGTAAATTAAGCCAATTAAGTCCTAATCATTTATGAAGCATGTTTCTTCACTTTAAATTCCTCAAGTTTAAATAAATGACTGTATTTTCCTGTTCTAAATATGGCATCATGTCTACAGGCCACTGTGGGTAAAATGCCTGCTGTTTGTAAGGAGTCTTTGACTTGGGAGAAAATTAAAATGAAGAGTTTTGTGTAATGCATATATACATACAGTTAACTCTTCAGTTGAATTTTATTCTGTTTCAAAAGTGTCGCATTTGCACACAGAAGTATCTTGCTCCCAGTGGCTGGCAAGAAAATGTGAGAAATTTAAAGTGCAGACATTTTTTCCTTAGTACGAAGATTTTTGTAGAACATTTTTCTGCACTTTAAATTTCTCCCATTTATAAGCAAAATAGTTCTTATGTTTGTGTTGTACATGTAACAGTGCCACATATGACGAAAGTTATGTCCTGTGCCAAAAGTACTTACAACACAGGTTCAAAGTCACCCATACACATATATCCCATTCATTCATACACGTTCATACATCCCCCACAGACCATGCACTCGCTGACTCAAACGGCAGCTCTATCATAGTACACCTAGTCACAGTATTTTGTCCAAACCAAAGCATCGAGCTCCATTGACATTAGATTTAAATTCAATGAAGCCAGGTGAAGGGGGTGTCTGGTAACAATGTGCGAGTTGCTTGGCCTTCAGTAGCTCACAACAATTTTCTCTGATCAGAAGTAGCTCTCATTACAGAAGAGGTTGGAGACCCCTGATATACATTAACATTTTGTGAAATCGAGCTAACATGTACAAGCAAATTTGGCAAAGCGTTTCACAAGACACTTCCTCAGAAACTAAAGTATGAAAGAGAGCAGTGGTGTATCCCGAACTCTACTGTAATCAGAACTCTGGCATATTCAGAGATCTGTTGTAATCATAAAGCAGCACTCAATACAAGGCTGCTCTTAAACAGAGCCTGTGAATAGTCCAATATCTGACAGAAATAGAACCCTAGTATGTGTAGGCGTTTGCTATAATCAAAAATGTGTATTCACCAAAAGCTTCCTAGAATCCAAACCATGACATAGCGCGAGCCCTTACCTAATCAGAGAAGATAATATCAGAGCTCTGATACGAGAACACGGTCATCATTTGATATGTCACTGCATTGCATCGAATGGGTCAAGTGCATTTTATACAGGGCAAGTAGGTTTATGAAGCATTGTATGTCCCTTGTACTAGTAGAAATGTTATCAAATTGCCAACTCTGTAGATAATTTCCAGTCACCCAAGATACTTTACACGGCCATGTATACTCTGTAAGCACCCACTCCTGTCATGACAGCATTTACTAAGACTGGCACTTTATAGAAGATGTCGGTTGGATTCTGACCTGAGGTATGATTTTTTTCTTGCATAGTTTACTGCTTGGGAATCAGTCCCCAGGTGCTGATAATAGAAAAAAGCTGAGCACAAGTGAGCAAACAGTGCTTCCCTGTCATAAACTGGTACATTGATTTCTTCTGGACTACCATTTCTCGCACACTGTCTGCTTTTAACTAACGAACTATAGCGCTATTTTCCACCTTTTAGTATTAGTGCACAAGGAGGGACAGCTAGGTCTCAGAAACCAATACATTTCGTCCTCGCTCCCAACACATTTGAACTATTTCTTGTCCTATCAAAAAAGTAACGCAAAATTCCTAATAGGTTTACAAGGTAAACATTGGCATTGGAATTGGGTGAGTCATTACCCTGATATAGATTTCTATCCAGGCAAGTGCAGCATACGTTTCTGTTTAAAAAACGATTTTCACTTTCTGTGTTTACGGTCTATGCCTGTGGTTGTTACAGTTAAAAATTGTAGTTTTATCCTGCCTGTAATTGCATATTTTATCACCTGTGTTGTGTTTTAAATGTGTGGTTTTCTGACTGGTTTCTCGGTCTGTGATTCAATCATTGCAGGGTTGGGACTAGGGCTAGGGTTCGGATTTCTATAGGAAGTAGGGACTAGGGCTTCCTATGTTATTGGTTGTTGGGAGTAGGGTGGGACTAGGGCTAGGGTTAGACCTTCAATTGGAAGTAGCTATTTAGTGCTTCTGGTGTGATTGGTTGTTGGACCAGGTGTGGGACTAAGAGTAGGGTTAGGTTTGCTATTGGAAGTAGGGACTAGGGCTACCTGTACCATTGGCTACTTGGATTGGGACTAGTGGTAGGGCTAGGGCCTTTACTGGACGTAGAGATCCGGGTTTTTGAACTGATTGGGTGCTTGGACTAGGGTTAAGATTGGCTGCAAGGTCCTGGTCTCCTATTGGTTATGGAAGTTAGGGCTAATGTTGTGATTGGATAATGTTAGGGCTAGGGTTCCCATTGGCTGAAGGGGTCACCTGATTACTAGGGCTACAAAAAAGGCCAGGCTTAGGGCGTCTCAGCTCGGGCGTCGAGGCTAAGGGTGGAGAGGACAAGGGTAGTTGCCTGTTTGGGCCTGTTCGAGACTGATCGGGACTAGGGACAGAAATGCTGCCCTTTTTCTCATAGAAAAAAAAAAACCTTCACTCTTTTATCCCTCCACTATCCTTTTTTTCTATAAAAATTAACAGACTAACATGTTCACTTCTCAAATTCCATGTTCCATATTCAACTATACTAATATACTGCCCAAATAACTGAATAACATATCTACTACTCAAATTACTTCATATATATACTATACTAATTTTCAACACTAATCCTTTATGGGTTCCGGAGTGGCGTGCTACTCGCCAAAAAGCGCTTCAAAACCCATCAGGGGTAACAAGTGCTATATGAATGCAAATCTTTCTTCTCCTTTTATCCATCCGCTATCCTTCTCACTCCAAGTAACAGACTAATATACACCACTGAAATTACCTCATATTTCATCTATCCTTCTGCTATAATTCCAAATCCAAATAACTGACTAACCTATCCACCACTTAAAATGTACTTGCGTGTTTCACTATACTAATTCAACACTAATCCTCTGTGGGTCCCGGAGTAGCGTGCTACCCGCCGAAAAAGCGCATTGACGCCTCGTCAGGGGTAGTAAGCGCTATATAAATGCAATTACAATACAATGTTTATTTGGCAGGGCCAGAACATGACGGTGGTTACAGCATTATTAACTTGTTTACCTCCCAACAGTTTTTAGTGTTGTACCTTCTGACTAATACTCAGAGGAGTGGCGTTCGGTCAAGAGAGCTGGGATTAACTGCAACCCTGTCAAATGATGACTTTTGCTCTTTCTTCTTCCTCGCACGCCTAGGGGCTGTTAACTAAATTGTGGCTTGGCGCTTTTTTTCTCCTTAAACACCCCCACGTTTCTCAGCCTCCACCACAGATCCTCAGTAATTGCTGCTACATTAAACTCCAGGAGTGCATTGGTATGGCAACAATCGAGAAGAAAGGATACCTCCGCGATAAACTAAGACTTGTCGTGTGTCTCAGTATCGCTAATCTATATACAGCACTTTCATTTGTAGTAGAACAAATGGGCTAGTTTGGAGAGCTTTGAGATATATTTGTTCATTATGGGGACCTCAAACATGCATTGCCTGCCCTTGAAGATATGTTGCCCTAGTAATTATTTTGTGAAGTGGTGGGGTAAAATTATGTTTTGTTAATAAGTTGTGTATTTTTCGTCTTGGTATGAAGCTAGTAACACGGTCCTGTTTAACACTGTAGTTAAACGTATGTTGAAAATATTGCATATTAAAGCTTTTTCCCTTTCTGTTTTCATTGTATTTACTGCACCCAGTTGGCCCTGCATCTCTGCTAAATAACCACACAGATGCCTTTTACTTGGATGATCATGGCAAGTAAATGACTACAGGTTTGTTGTAACATTTATGACTGTTGTTAAGGCAACTTCAACTCGACCATGTTTTTACACTAAATTTAACTACTTTTGTAACTCCCCCACATACTGCTGGCCTTCACCATGGTAGGATGTGCCATGAAAGTTTACATACTGACTGGTTTCCAGCCAAAACCTCTCCTACCCTGCAGTCCATTTAGGAATGTGTTCACAGTAGTTACTGCTAGTTGTTGTCCACTGAAGCCTCTACCATCTCCCAAGCATTGTGCCTGCTTTATGTATTTCCCTATGTGCCCTCGTTCCATGTATGTCTCAGCTGTTTTTGGAGTGCTGAGAGGGATTGATGTACTAGTTTGTTGGTATGTGGTGTGTAGCTTGGAAATGCACACCGTTGGACGGGGGGGGATAGAACCCTCACATGACCTATTTAATGCCAATGTGACCGAAATGCCTACCATGAGTTAAAGAACTTTCATATCTGTCCTGTGTAACCATGTGGAAAGGTGACTCTAATATGCGTTTATAGTTGATTATTTTAATTTCTTATTGTATAGAAAACCTAAAACACTCAGTTTTGGGTATGTTCCCTCCCCATCACCACCCGGAATATTAATTTACTTTTGCTCTTGACCGGAATAAATTTGATAGTGGGTGAAAAGCTGTCTGCAAGTATTTAGTGAGATGCCTTCAAACTTGGAACTGTGTGCTTGTTTAACTGTCTTTACTCCTAGGCCATAAACTTTCCAGGGTAGAGAAGTCAAATTTTTGACAAGAAATGCAGAGCATTTTTTCAAATTACACACCACATTATTGGTTTATAATGCTTTCACAGTCAATTCAGGTGTCTTCAATTATTGAATTGGATCTGTTGAAGGAACCTTTACAAAGGATATCAATTTAACCCATTGTTCTTTAGCCCTCAGGGCCTTAGCAAAAGTATCTTAAGTCATCACAAACCATCTTTCTCTTATTTTAGGTCTTGTGACCATGGGGCTTGCTTGAATCTTTATTTTCAAATAAAGAAGGGGCAGGTTTAAGTAAACACTCCCAGTGTCCAGCCCATTTTACCTTTTTTTTAAATTGATAGGAAACCTTTTCTAGGTATGCAAAACTCCTCCCACCTCTTTTTAGGTTTCGCCTAGGCAGCACTTGCTCTGCCTCTTTGAGACATGCTGTATTCAGGATATGTGCAAAAGAAACAATTGATGTACGTAATGCTGGACAATGTAAACATTAACCCCCAGTCACAAGGATCTAGGTTAAATCCATCATTCTTTTGCTCACCACACCACCCCAGTTTGGACCCAGCCATATGCAAATCAGTCTTGACCCTGTTCCTTATAGGAACAGTCCAGCCCGAACTGCCAACCCAGGTCCTCCATGGACCGGAAACGAGCATCCTGGGACCGGTTTCAGGGAATCACCCTTCATCAGCCAGGGTAGCTTGAATCCAGTGGTGTGGTGAGCAAAAGAATGATGGATTAAACCCAGATCCTTGTGATTGGGGATGAATGTTTGCATTGTCCAGCATTCCGTCCACCAATTGTTTCTTTTGCATATGTCGCCCTAAGTGGGAAGGGTATGCCCAGACATGGGTCCCGGCTTACTACACCACTGGATTCAAGCTAGCCTTGCTGATGACAACTGATTAGCCAGAAACCGGTCCTAGGATGCTTGTTTCCGGTCCAGTTTCAGGTAAAGGGTGCCTACAAGGGATTTTGTACAAATATTAATTGGCTTGTTTCTTGACATTAATCTTTGAGTTTGTTGTAAACAATCTAACTCATTTACCCAAAGGGTAACAGTAATCACTCTTCATTGCATAGAATAACGAAGAAGCACACAAAGAAACCTGTTTATATGAAAGTATATGTTTTATATTCTAGAAGTCAATTCAAGGGGATACATTGGAAATTAAAAATTACAATGGGCAACAGGTCATGAACAGACATTAGACCCAATCAACAAGTCGATTCATCACCATACATCAGCTCCTATAACTCAAAAGAGAGTAACTGAGGCCAAAATAAACACAAAAGTCACTCTTAAGCACATGGATTGCTTGGGAGGTGATGTAGAGGTCGACGTTTCGGTCTCTGTAACTGTAGTCTATGAGACCATCATCAGGACAAAGTATATGTTGCAAAAGGAGCCCCTTACTATCTGGGGCACAGATGGTCTAGATAAGATCAAGTAGCTAGAAGGTGGAACAAAGGCCGCTGATATCTGCTGTATCGATGCACAACATATTCTAGTGAAATGAATTTGGCCAGTTAGTAACAGTGCATGCAAGTTTTTCTGGTGAGGAATGAGACGTCTCAATAGTTGTATATTATCGGCGTAACCGTCCGCAATCCGGCGTCCTACCGAGATTTTACTATGGCAGTTCAGGCTGGACTGTTCCCATGAGGCACAGGGTCCAGACTGATTTGCATATGGCCATGTCTAAACTGGGGTGGTATGGTGAGCAAAAGAATGATGGATTTAACCCAGATCTCTTGACTTGGGGTGACTGTTTTGATTTGTTCTGCATTTTATCCATCAATTGTATCTCTTTTGCTTTCTCGTCCTAAGTGCGCCAGGTATGTCCAGACGTGGGTCCTGTGCTCACTACACCACTGGATTCAAGCTAGCCTGGCTGATGCCCTGAAACCGGTCCCAGGATGCTTGTTTCTGGGAGGACCTGGCTTGGTAGTTCGGGCTGGACTGTTCCCACAAACAACAGTGTCAAGACTGATTTGCATATGGCTGGGTCCAAACTGTGGTGGTGTGGTGAGCAAAAGAATAATGAATTAGACCCAGATCCTTGTGACTAGGGGTGAATGTTTGCATTGTCCAGCATTCAGTCCATAAGTAGTTTCATTTTAATTGTCCCCTGTCCTTTGTAAAGGGTGGCTTTTCATTGGTCAATAGGCTTAGTAGTCCCTCCTTAGTATCGCCTTATTTCTTCTTGCAACCTCCCATGAAGAAACCCCCTGTTACATGTGTTGTTACTCCCTAGGTCTTAATTACACCCTCAATGGACTATTTTCTTTAGACTTCAGGCAGGACACACACTTGGTTCTAAGCTAGGCTGGCAGTGCTTACTTCACTCACAAGAACATCTCTCATTTATATGAGATTGTCTATTAATTTCCCTTCATCTGCTGCACACAGAGTAGAACTTAATCCGGAATTAATATAATAATTCTTTTGTCACGTTTCAAAGCTACTAATTTTATTTATGGACAGAGCTTGTTGAATGTACTTGTGGTACTGTCGTCTATGCAATGCATTATGGGTAGGGTGGATTTACCATATCTTCTGCAGAGTGCAGTACCATATGTGGCCAAAGAGACCCGGTCTCCTCTGACCCCTTTTGGCCATATATGGTACTTTGCCCTGCAACATGGCTAGGTACAACAAGCATTTGCAATGCAATAGGACTCACATTTACGCGAGTTTGAGCTATTAGCATTGTAAACGACAAAGCCTTGTATTTATTTTTGGTTTTTAAAACATAAATAAAAGGCATTGTCATTTACATTGCCAATAGCTTAAACTTGCGTAAATGCGAGACATATTGCATTGAAAATGCTTGTTTTTTTCTATGGTGGAGACACTGGGTTGGCTGACAGCATGGTAACCTCTGCACTCTTAAATCAGCCATTCCTTTTCCCTCCTCACTATAAAGAGTATTGTCCAGTCCTCTCTGCACTCTGAGCAAGGCCATTGACCACTGTCATTCTGCCTTGCTTGGCATTCTCTTGCTTCCTGGTCCCTCTGGAATCTGACCATGGTAGAGACCATTTTCCATGTCTTTATTCATTCAGCGCCAGGATATCTGTATGGTGACTGTGCGCTCTATACGTTTTATAAATTAAATAAATAAATCCCCATATGGTCTCTTTTCACTAGTAAATGGGGCTGGGAATCTCCCTGGGTTTGATACCACAACATGTTGCAGGATTGTTTTATATTGCCACTATTATGTTGGCCCCTTTCCTCCCATGAAGAGCACACTACACACCGTGGAGGCCGACATTCGTTGTAAGTACGGGTCATCACAGTATTGGTAACTCTTGTCGCTTAAATGAACTACATATTCGAGAATCATTTGAGCCTATTTCTTCATAGTGCCACCCATGTCGATTCGCAAACTTATCCTTAGATTGCCTCATAGGGAAATTCCACGGTATTGGCAAAATTCCATTGAGCAAATCCCATTAATAAGAAATTACCGTTCCTGATAATGCAGCTTCACCCTATCAAAGTTAGTGTCACCTAACCATGTGGCAATAGCTTTGTGATTTGGACCCATAGTTCTTATTTTGTCGCAGTGTGAGCCGCCATCGGAAGAGCAAAGATGAAAGTGGGGAGTAATAACATTAATATTGAATGCATTCTCTTTTGTCAGTTGTTTTTTTTTTTTTCAACCTTGTACACATAAGAAAAAGCAATACATTTATGAATATCCATATTGATGCTGATAACTCGGTTTTTCCATTCTAATAAATACAATTACATTTGAAAGACATTAAAAAAAAAAAATGCAGAAAGTGGAGCGTCTGAACTTAGCTGCTCCTTTAACCTTATTTTCCATAAGAGTACAAGTAGTACTTTCTCACTGTACGTTTAACATTAAAGACATCTAGAATCATGAAATGTTTAAGTGGCCCAGTAATTAGTTGTGATCTCTGCCCTTAGATTTGCTGTTGGTTTTCAGGCATAGCTTAGACCTTGTCCAAAAAGGGTTGCTTTGTATTTTCCATACACTCTGTAAACACCACCACCTGGCTTTTAGAAGAAGGTATTATCTCAAACACTGGACTCTAACACATGTTTTCGCTACTCTGATGCATGAGTGGTGAAAAAGTGTGCTCTTTGGATTTCACCTTGCTGTTGAAGGAAGCAAAGGAATGGCATATGATGGGCCTAAAACACTTGTTTCTCAGTTTTAGCATTGAATTTCTCCAGTCCGATGTCTGCCTAATATTTCACATAATGTATTTTTCTATTAGTGTGGAGACCTTTTAGGCATCAAGACGGTTTTTAGTTGTTTGCTTTGAAAGGCCTCTTGTTGACCATACCAAAAACTTAGTGGTCCTGGAGCCCTCCGATTGCTTACCGTTTGTTGGCTTTTTTGTCACTCATTTGTTTACTTCTGATATGATGGCTTGACTTACTCTTTTTGTTTGTCCCTCCTGTGGGGCATACCGTCTTTACCATTCTTTAGATTGGCTTGCTTGTATACTTCCACTGTTTACATTTTAGGACTCTACGTTTTTCTTTGACATTAAGTGCTCCATGAGACTTCATGTGTTTCCTTGCTTTCTTGTGTGCTTCTACCCCACCCACTCCCCTCAAATAACTACCGCTGATTGTTTCCTAATCCCATTCGAACTCGCTCAGCCAATCCTCTGTTGCTTGCATACCCCGCTCGGTCCTTGATGTACTTTTTTTTATTTGACTTTTTGGAAGGCTTGGTAGCTGCCATTTGC
The DNA here is from genome assembly GCF_964261635.1 of Lissotriton helveticus. Classification (NCBI taxonomy): domain Eukaryota; kingdom Metazoa; phylum Chordata; class Amphibia; order Caudata; family Salamandridae; genus Lissotriton; species Lissotriton helveticus. The sequence continues at coordinate 927,818,937 of NC_136057.1, forward strand.
AGATTGGTTTCTCTGCATTCCTAAAGGCGCTTCTGTGCAGCTCAGTACATTGCATCGGCAGAAAGCATTTTCAAAATCAATAAGGCTAGACGTATTGGCGTTGCCAAGGCTTGTTGAAATTGGCACAGCCTGTTAATGGCAGACTGGTTTGTTGCGCGTGGGTCGCTAACAGGGCGAAATACTCTGGGAATTCATGAAGCGTGCTTGGTCCATTAGTGTTTGCTGAGAAGGGTACAACTTATCAACGAAATCTAAATATTTCACTGTAAATAAAATGTTCAAATAACTATACTTGCAGTTAGTGTCCTCGATTCTTACTTATTGTGTGTGCTAAATAAAACTTAAAGTGGTGTTTCAGTGACTTTCTAACTAGAATAATTATTAGATGCAATGTGATTAGGTTTTAAATGACAGTTCTTTAACCATGTAAACAATAAATGCGGTGGGAGTGAAACACGTCGTCTGCATAACTACAGCAGAGTATTTCATAGAAATTCCATGTTACTTTTTTAAAATATCAATTGGGTATTCTGTACTGCAGTCTTTTGACACAAAGCCAAATGTGAACTATTATTCAGTGTTCTTGATTTAGTGCCCTGAAAGGTGATTAAGGGCACGAAGTAACACGATGGGCTTAGTCTGGAATTTCTTCGCTGCCACTCCTTGTACAGTATCTGTTTTCTGAATCTGGTGAGGTCATTTTTATGTCAAACAACAACAAATTTAATTCGGGTCAAAGTTTAGAGACAACTGGAGTATGTAGCCCCTGGACTAACAGCGCCGTCGGGGAGGTCTGCAGACCGCCCGAGGTACCGACGGATAGAGCGGTGCCTCCTACATCCTGAGCTGTTGCCAGGTGGGGTGAGGCCCTATCTTCCTTATCTTCAAGGAAACCGAGGATATGGAGAAAGAAACGAGATTGTGAGAAGCAATACTCACATTATATCCTTTTCTGAAGTACTAAAAATAGCAGTTTATACAATCTTGTTTTGTTGAGGTCCTGACAAAAGCACATGGCTTTATCTCTTGCCATCAAGTGCTGAAACATGTTGACCACCATTGCTTAGGACAGCTATTTATTAAAACTGGTCTTTTGCTCTCACGTTTTTAAACCTTGATCGTGACAGATATTAACAAGAACTGCTAGTCTGTCTACGCACCAATTTTATATCTTCACATTTCACTATGTTTTCACTGCATTTAAAAAATGTTAAAAAACTTAGTCCCACATATTAGATCTTGCTCATCTTGGTCGTTATACCTATTTGACATTCGCAAGGTCCGATATCTATAGGACTAGGATGTCATCCATGTGTATGTAAGGATACCCAAATGATGAAGCTAATCACCAGGCTTGGTGTATGATGGGAATCCATACTTAAGTTGTATGTTTGTTGACATCTCACATTTGTTGATTCTTGTTGGGAGCTTCCTTCTTTCGTTCTCTCTTTTTCTCTAGACGCTGGAATATATTTGGTGTATACGAGGTCATTTTTATGGTCTGGGTAAATAAGATTGCTGAGAATCACCAGGAATTAGGACTTTGGCTCTGGCCACGTGTTGGGAGCCAGAAGTACATGTTTTGATTAGGCAGATGTTGTGTGCTTCCACAAAAAAGTGCATGCCGTCCACGCAGCTGTGATCATTCTGTTTATTTATCCAGCTGCCTTAGGTTGGACTTTCAGGGGCACACACATTATTTTGTATTTCTATTAAAGTGTCTTAGATAAGTTATCTATTTTTCTCTGGTAGCAGCACAGATGGGAGGAGGCCTGTCCTAAACCTACATGGATTTTTAGGTCTGGCTTGACAGTGCCTTTTTAAGTTTGTCGTCTATCCGGGCTACATTACAATTACGATAAGTTGATTTTCATATCCTAAAAATAATGTGGCTTTATTTAAGTGAGGAGGATTCCTTTCTAAAGGGTCTTTTACTTTTGTCCATTTTTAGGTTTGGCACCTGTGACACAGGGTGAAAGCAGCATGCCGGAATTGGATCAGGTCGCGCGCGTGAGCATGCGCTCCGATTCCGGCATGCTGTTCCCCGTCACAATGGAGCGCGCACACAGACACACAAGCACACACACGAGCACACACACACACACACACACATGCACACACAGACACGCGCACACACAGACACGCGCACACACAGACACGCCCCCCCCCCGCAGCCTAGACAAGCAAGTTCTGAACGCGTAGACACACACACGCATTACCTGGCATACGCGGGGCTTCTCTTACTTATGTACACCTACAGAGACCCCCCCCCCCGCTGCACACACACACGCACACACGCACACGAGTGCAAAGAGACATACCCCCCTCCCCCCCACTCCTGCCCTCCCCAGTACAAGTAAGCCCCACTCACCGCATCGGCGCCACTCCGGACTTCTGCAGCCTCCGCTGGGCTCTCCCTCGGGCAAGGGAGCCCCGTGTCACCACTGCTCCTCTGGCCAGCCACTCCGTGGGCGCGGGCTTCCCGCGGAAGACGGAAGTCCCGCCCCACGACGGGTATCGTTTTCGGCAGTGCACACGCACGTCTAACTGGGTTGCAAGGAGCCCACAAGGCGGATGTTCTACCGTTGTGAACGCAGGTATCTTTTTATTTTAACAAAAATAATATTAGTTCTGATGGTTCTGGACCGTGACATGGCTCCTGGCTGCACCTGCAACAAGTGTAACTTTCCCGCAGCGAACAGGCGGTGGCAAGGAATCACAAGGGCCGACCAGGGGCCGCCACAGCGGGAACAGATCACACACGAGAGACGAGGTAAGGAGAGAAACAGAAGCATGGAAGGGGGGGAATGGAGGTGTGAGGTGAGGACTGAGGGAAGGGCAGGGGATGGGGGGCTGATGAAAAGAAATGAAGGGGGAAGAAGTGTGCAGATCACACCTGGAGCAGCAAGAGAGGCTAGGGGAGAAAAGAGGCATGAAAGCTGCGTTTAATCCATTGCATAAGTTCTTATCGCGTTATAATGATTACGGCCTGCGCCGGTGGTGCAGGGGACGCCACCATTCTTGCACAAGCACGTGCTCGTGAAACACCGGGGCGTGTGCCCGTGCCTGACTGAACACACATGTAAACACCGACCCCGCAGGGGCAGTGGCCTCTGGCCTGTTTGGGCATCAAGTACTTGCCACCACGTCACTGATGATGCCGTAGGGTGGATCAATGGGTGACCGAGACCCCCTGCAGAGCGGGATGCAGCTCTGCAGCCCGCGCCCACTACTAGTGTGAAAACACCCCAGGGCGCCGGGCTCACAAGTGTGTGTGTGACACACCTCTCTCACTGCCCGCCTGGCACCCAGAACCCTACAGCCACAGGTCCGGGTGCCTGGGCAGTGCCCCCGTCTGGACTCAGTGGGATGGAGGAGGGGAGGGCGGGCCAGGACATCAGTCCGCAGTGAGAGTGTGGTAGGAGGAGGAGGGGGAGGAAGGGCAGGACATCGGTCCTGAGTGAGAGCGTGGGGGGAGGAGCAGGGGGTGCCAGAAGATGTGACCGCTGAGAGGGCAAGAAGGCCTAATGCCATGTTCTGCAGGGAGAGGGCACCCGCAGAGTGCGGAGGAGGGGCAGTGCCAGGATGTGCCGGTTGTGGTGGACCTAATCCATTAACTCGAATGGTTAAGAGAATTCCGCAGTCCCAAAGTCTGAGGACTTGGATCAGGACTGCTGAGAACGAGAGCGTGTAAACTATTTACGGTGCTGCTAACACGACCCTGCGCTTGAAAAGCGAATGCAGTTTTTCCTAGTATGATTTAATAACGTTATTTATTCCGAGTGGGTTTATATTTGCATTTTTTTTCTTATCGTAACACGCTTCATTTGCACTATCATGATGTGTCAATTACATGGGTTACAAGCTGCCAAGGCAGACTCTGTTCAACTTTGCATATTTATGCTCGTCGGCCCACCTCCGAGCACTCTCTTCCCAAAAAACATGGTTTGTTTTTACCTGTCAAGATCAGGAAGCAGGCACACCGAACCGGCACCTCCTCACTACTTCTTGTCAGCCAATAGCAACCCCCATGCCCAGCATACACAGAGAACTACACTTCTATGGCACAGCACTACCAACTACCTGCCTTCCTGCCCCTACACTGTTACCCCGCAGTGCAGCCACAGGACAGTGGCTACATTGCCCGTGTCTGCCCCGCAACACGTTGTTCCTGCCATGGAGGTATCCCACAGCCGGGTGCAGTTAATAAGTACAGGGACCCAAAGATATGTGGCATCGCAGAATAAGAACGGACATGGTACAGATAGGCTTTTTTCTATTTATTTATTAGTTTTTACTTTTATATAGCGCAAACTTTACCCGCAGGTATCGGAGCGCTTTAAATCAGCATGCTTATAACAAGCAAGACTAGCGCTCTACATTACTGCCAACTTTCCTTAGCATAAGCAACAGCTAACCATTAACAAACAATGTTTATATACCATTTGCAAATTAAAAAAAAAAATTAATGCAAAGCATTGTCATTTACAATGCCAGTAACTCAAACTTTAATGCTGCGAGACCTATGGCATTGTAAATGCTTGTTGTCAGAGCAGCTGCTTTAACACTGTTTCTTGGTCACCTTGTCTGGGGTGGAATGAGGGAGCAGGGGTCATTCCAAAATATCACGGTTTGATTACAGAATGGTGCAGTTGCTGTTTCTGGTGAACCCTACAGTGTCTGCGCTTGGAGCTATCAATAAGGGGTGGCTTTTCTGGTTCGCATGTAAGCTTCATAGAGAATATAACAAGCTGATGAAACAAACCATGTCACTCGAAGCTTCTCTACAAGAGTAGATGAAACACCGTATAGTGCAGTATTTATGTGAAATCTCATTCTGTAGGCGATACATACGATAATTTGTGAAGAAATTATTTTATGCTTGTACATTTTTAAAGGACCATCATATTTCTCATGATCTGTTTGCCATATTCAGTTTTGTTTGCAATGTTTGAGGAATACATTCTACTGTGTTTTAAGCACATTTGGACAGTTGCTTTGTGTTGAAAATACTTGCACGCATAGACTGTATTGTGAATTCTTTCCCATACACGCCTTGATTAACTTGGGGACGAATTTAGGCACCATATCACCCGCTGGTTTGGGGTGGCCAGGGGGGAGGGGGTGGGGGGAGTAGGTTGGGAGTAACTGGTGGCACAGGTTTGCCAATAACTTCCCTCGAATTCTTCAGTTAAACAAGCTTTGGTACAGCCAATAGGTCTTATCTTTTTGACTGAATGGGTTTGCCAGTGCTGTGTAGCATCGGCAGAAAAGAGATCCCTGCGTGCATCATTGCCTAGGTGCATGCTTGCATCACCATGCATATGAGACCTCCGGAACGATGCTAGTGCGATTATTTTTTTATTTTTATTTTTATTTGCTCATCCAAAATCTTATGTGAACTAAAATATATATATTTTTAATTTGTCGATCCAAGTGGCGTCTACAATCTTGGATCAGCTTTTTAAAAATAAATAGTAACAATTTTTGTTTTAAAAGAGCGCTTTTTTAGGTCTAAGCCTGCAATGGCTGCGCTTGCGCAGTCTCGCTGGCGAGATTTAATGAGATAGAGAGAACATCACTAGCGAAGTTAAGCCCCGGCCCTCTTCTCCATTGTCTGGCCTCCTAAACGGTGACCAGCCATTGGAGAAGAGGTCCTAGTGACGTTCGTCTTTCTCTTTGACTTACTGCTGAAGTAAAAGGTTTCTTATCTTATTTATGGGTCCATATGGCCCCATGAAGAAGATAAGGAACCATTTACCCCAGCAGGAAGTCTTGGCACCCAGCCTGAAAAGGACGGGCTAAAAGAGAAAACTCGCGTTATGGCGAGCGCTTGTTTGCATCCTGAAACGAGTTAAAGTAATGTGGCCTTTGGTTGGAAGAACTAAGACAGACTCTATACTTGTTAGTATAGCTACGCTTCACAAAAGGGTAAATGCATACGCAGGCATTCTATATGGGTTGTGTGCGTGTGCACTTTAGAACAATTATTTACGATGAAGTCAACACCAATGAGTTAGCCATAACTCGTAAATTAGGTTTCCTCAGTTTATCGAATGTGTTCATGCAGTATAAAAAAACATTTCCAAAACAGACCTCCAGTCGTGGCAATTCCGGGCCCTGGTCTACTCTCTCAAGTGAGGACCAGCAGATACCGATCCATAACCTTGTCAAAAACTGCACTTCTTCCCAGCTGCGAGCAGCAACAGCGAGGGCAGACATTGCAGCCAGGACCACTTTTGTTTGGGAAAAAAAGTCCGTATTGCAGGAAGCTTTGATCTTGTAACCTATTAATTTACATCAAAAAATTACTGTAAAATGTCAGCTGTGCTTATAAACATAAATCACTAAATGCAGGTAATAAAAATGTGTTTTGCAGTAAAAGTGTGCAGCCACATATGTATTCATGAAAATTAATTGCATCCAAATAAACGTTCATCCTAGAGAAAAATCGGTAACTCATGAAACTAGAAAAGTAAATTTTCAAAAAAATGATAGTTCAAACATGGCTTCTTCCGTGTTAGACCATCCACGAGCCTTAAGTTGACAGCGCTCCACCTCTGTGTGTTTGTGTGCGTTGATCAAATTGCTCCGTCAGCGAGTGTTATTTTTTTTGCATAATTTCCTGTTCCGGATTAGGTCAGTTTCTGTTAAAGGATCGCATGCTGTTTCTGGCCTGTTGGACACGGCCTCGTGGCGTGGTCCGACCCAGTCCGCCTGGAAGGCCCGGAACGACATCGGCCCTCCCTTTACCTACTATCGATCCCCCTGACACGCACATTCACGAACCATCGGCACGAGCAGCCTCCCGGGCCACCTACAGCTCCCCCTCCCTGGTACCCCGGCAGGAACTGCTCGCCAACGCTGCCAGCCTGGCACCCTGACCAGGCCACCCTTCCGGCCCGACTCCATCTTGGGACCCTCACGCCCCGAACACGTGGCCGCAGCCATCCCGGGCCCGGCCCCAGCTAAGCCCAGACATTGAGGCACCAGGATCCTCCCAGGTGGTAAAGTGGCCACTCGACCAGACCCTGGAGGAGGGGAGTCTCGATGGGCCTTCTAACGCCCCCGGACGCCTGGTATCGATCGCTCTCCCGGCTCCCTGGGCGCTGGCTCCGCCCCCCTGCTGGGTGTCTGGACACCTTCATCCCGGCCCCTCTGGCCCCCAGGCGCGAGGGTCCGGACATCAAAGCCCTCCAGTCCTATATCTGGGCCAGCCCCGGATCCAGACGGCAGTTGTATCTGGAGTCGAAGCCCTGCTGACCTCGTCGCGGCTGATCCTGATCTTAACTCCTGCACCTGGAACCTTCGAGGCCCTGCTGACGCTGTCGCGGCCTGACCAAGCTGAACTATCTCCGAGGCCCTGCTGACGCTGTCGCGGCCTGACCAAGCTGAACTATCTCCGAGGCCCTGCTGACGCTGTCGCGGCCTGTCCAAGCTGAACTATCTTCAAGGCCCTGCTGACGCTGTCGCGGCCTGTCCAAGCTGAACCACCTTCGAGGCCCTGCTGACGCTGTCGCGGCCTGTCCAAGCTGAACTATCTTCGAGGCCCTGCTGACGCTGTCGCGGCCTGAACCCTTGAACTATCCACGCACCAGTGGGTGCCAAGACTGTCCCGCTACCCCCTTTCCCCCGAGACCACGACATTGCGGATCCCTCGATCCTTGCTGTTACCCTGCCAAGAACTTGCTTTGAATACCTATATAAAGAATCTAGTGAACATCTTTCCTGTGTCGTGTCTATCTGTAAGTAGTGTGATTGCTCTGCTGTTACGATTGTAGGAGAGGAGCCTCGCCAAGGAGGCCTCCCTACGGCGCTCGGCCTATTCCATACAGAGAGGTGGGCCTCGGGGCGGACAGTCAGACACCTTCTGTCTCCCCTGGGGTCGCCTTTCCAACATGGCCGGATCAGTTTTTGCGTGACTCCCCACTCACATTGAGCCTAAAGAACCGAAGCATGTAAGGATGGCCAGGGTCACTAGAACTGCATAGGTAGGTTTCATATCGGGCTGCATGCACTTTTCCAGCACACCGGCCTTTTGTGTCAGTCTCCCATGTCGCCTATCCCCACCCCTGTTGTGCCTGTCTCTCACTCATTCTCAGTTGATTGATTGCTTCTCCATTTGAAATAAACGACTACTGTCAGTCCCAGAAAGAACAGTTTTAATAACCTAAAACTTAAGCTGACGAAGACCTATGGCGCTAAGCAATGCCTACATATTAAGTTTCCTCTACGGCACAGGCTCAATATCTGATTTGTGTGCATGTGTCACCTTATTATTGAAAGTTTAATAAATTATTGACATTCGCCTGTGCCTTCAAACCCCTCCCCCAACTCTGTGCTCCCCTGCCTGTTTATGTATATTACTATTTCAGCAATTCACTGCCTTTGGACATGCTCCCCCCCTTCTGTGCTTCTCTTCTGAGTTTTCCACCCTCCTCTATCCCACGTGTCTGTCTTAGATTCCCACATAGTTTCAAGTGATGTCCCACTTAGTCTTCAATTTTGTAAAAAAATCCAACTTGTTTGATCGTTTTTGGCAAGTTCAGCATCAACGCCATCCCTTATCAGCACCTTCGTCCCATAGGCATCTACGCACACTATGACGAGGTTGTGGGTATGGTTTTAATTATTCAAAAACATTGTTTAAATTAAACATGCTCAGTTAACATGACAGCCTAATCAACCTGCAACGACATTCATTATACACCGACGGAAATAATTCAAGGCCTCTTCCTTGAGTCGATTGAGGAGACTATTATTTCATTCTGGATGTTATTATTTTAGTGTTCTATAAATGCTCAGTCATCATGATCATTTCTTGTTTAATGTTATCCTTATTATAAATACGTATGAAAGTAGGTGTTTCTTCTTTGTTGTATCATATTTTCTCTAAAAATGTGTATTTAACCTTATTAGTACAGCCCTATTATGTCGGATCTCACCATGACGAGTGTGTTGGTTTCACTACTGAATCCTAAAAAATAACCCCTTTTTGGAGAGGTGTGTGTGTGTGTGTGTGTGGCTGTGTGTGTGTGGCTGTGTTTGGCTCTGTCTGTGTGTTTGGCTCTGTCTGTGTGTTTGGCTCTGTCTGTGTGTTTGGCTCTGTCTGTGTGTTTGGCTCTGTCTGTGTGTTTGGCTCTGTCTGTGTGTTTGGCTCTGTCTGTGTGTGTGGCTCTGTGTGTGTGTGGCTCTGTGTGTGTGTGGCTCTGTGTGTGTGTGGCTCTGTGTGTGTGTGGCTCTGTGTGTGTGTGGCTCTGTGTGTGTGTGGCTCTGTGTGTGTGTGGCTCTGTGTGTGTGTGGCTCTGTGTGTGTGTGGCTCTGTGTGTGTGTGGCTCTGTGTGTGTGTGGCTCTGTGTGTGTGTGGCTCTGTGTGTGTGTGTGGCTCTGTGTGTGTGTGTGGCTCTGTGTGTGTGTGTGGCTCTGTGTGTGTGTGTGGCTCTGTGTGTGTGTGGCTCTGTGTGTGTGTGGCTCTGTGTGTGTGTGGCTCTGTGTGTGTGTGGCTCTGTGTGTGTGTGGCTGTGTGTGTGTGTGGCTCTGTGTATGTGTGTGTGGCTCTGTGTATGTGTGTGTGGCTCTGTGTGTGTGTGTGTGGCTCTGTGTGTGTGTGTGTGTGGCTCTGTGTGTGTGTGTGTGTGTGTGTGTGGCTCTGTATCTGTGTGGCTCTGTGTGTGTGTGTGGCTCTGTGTGTGTGTGGCTCTGTGTGTGTGTGGCTCTGTGTGTGTGTGGCTCTGTGTGTGTGTGTGGCTCTGTGTGTGTGTGGCTCTGTGTGTGTGTGTGTGTGTGGCTCTGTGTGTGTGTGGCTCTGTGTGTGTGTGTGTGTGTGTGTGTGTGTGGCTCTGTGTGTGTGTGGCTCTGTGTGTGTGTGTGGCTCTGTGTGTGTGTGTGTGTGGCTCTGTGTGTGTGTGTGTGTGGCTCTGTGTGTGTGTGTGTGTGGCTCTGTGTGTGTGTGTGTGTGTGTGGCTCTGTGTGTGTGTGTGGCTCTGTGTGTGTGTGTGGCTCTGTGTGTGTGGCTCTGTGTGTGTGGCTCTGTGTGTGTGTGTGTGGCTCTGTGTGTGTGTGTGTGTGGCTCTGTGTGTGTGTGTGGCTCTGTGTGTGTGTGTGTGTGTGGCTCTGTGTGTGTGTGTGTGTGTGTGTGTGTGGCTCTGTGTGTGTGTGTGGCTCTGTGTGTGTGTGTGTGGCTCTGTGTGTGTGTGTGGCTCTGTGTGTGTGTGTGGCTCTGTGTGTGTGTGGCTCTGTGTGTGTGTGGCTCTGTGTGTGTGTGTGTGTGTGTGTGTGGCTCTGTATCTGTGTGGCTCTGTGTGTGGCTCTGTGTGTGTGTGTGGCTCTGTGTGTGTGGCTCTGTGTGTGTGTGTGTGTGTGTGTGGCTCTGTGTGTGTGTGTGTGTGTGTGGCTCTGTGTGTGTGTGTGTGTGGCTCTGTGTGTGTGTGTGTGTGTGTGGCTCTGTGTGTGTGTGTGTGTGTGTGTGTGGCTCTGTGTGTGTGTGGCTCTGTGTGTGTGTGGCTCTGTGTGTGTGTGGCTCTGTGTGTGTGTGGCTCTGTGTGTGTGTGGCTCTGTGTGTGTGTGGCTCTGTGTGTGTGTGGCTCTGTGTGTGTGTGTGTGTGTGGCTCTGTGTGTGTGTGGCTCTGTGTGTGTGTGTGGCTCTGTGTGTGTGTGTGTGTGTGGCTCTGTGTGTGTGTGTGTGGCTCTGTGTGTGGCTCTGTGTGTGTGTGTGGCTCTGTGTGTGTGTGTGGCTCTGTGTGTGTGTGTGGCTCTGTGTGTGTGTGTGTGTGGCTCTGTGTGTGTGTGTGTGTGGCTCTGTGTGTGTGTGTGGCTCTGTGTGTGTGTGGCTCTGTGTGTGTGGCTCTGTGTGTGTGTGTGTGGCTCTGTGTGTGTGTGTGTGTGTGGCTCTGTGTGTGTGTGTGGCTCTGTGTGTGTGTGGCTCTGTGTGTGTGTGTGTGTGTGGCTCTGTGTGTGTGTGTGTGTGGCTCTGTGTGTGGCTCTGTGTGTGTGTGTGGCTCTGTGTGTGTGTGGCTCTGTGTGTGTGTGTGTGTGTGTGGCTCTGTGTGTGTGTGTGTGTGTGTGGCTCTGTGTGTGTGTGGCTCTGTGTGTGTGGCTCTGTGTGTGTGTGTGTGTGTGTGTGTGTGGCTCTGTGTGTGTGTGTGTGTGGCTCTGTGTGTGTGTGTGTGTGTGTGTGTGGCTCTGTGTGTGTGTGTGTGGCTCTGTGTGTGTGTGTGGCTCTGTGTGTGTGTGTGGCTCTGTGTGTGTGGCTCTGTGTGTGTGTGGCTCTGTGTGTGTGTGGCTCTGTGTGTGTGTGGCTCTGTGTGTGTGTGGCTCTGTGTGTGTGTGGCTCTGTGTGTGTGTGGCTCTGTGTGTGTGTGGCTCTGTGTGTGTGTGGCTCTGTGTGTGTGTGGCTCTGTGTGTGTGTGGCTCTGTGTGTGTGTGTGTGTGGCTCTGTGTGTGTGTGTGGCTCTGTGTGTGGCTCTGTGTGTGTGTGTGTGTGGCTCTGTGTGTGTGTGTGTGGGGGGGGGCTGTGTGTGTGTGGGGCTCTGTGTGTGTGTGTGGCTCTGTGTGTGTGTGTGTGTGTGTGTGTGTGTGGCTCTGTGTGTGTGTGTGTGGCTGTGTGTGTGTGTGTGGCTCTGTGTGTGTGGCTCTGTGTGTGTGTGTGGCTCTGTGTGTGTGTGTGGCTCTGTGTGTGTGTGTGGCTCTGTGTGTGTGGCTCTGTGTGTGTGTGGCTCTGTGTGTGTGTGGCTCTGTGTGTGGCTCTGTGTGTGTGTGTGGCTCTGTGTGTGTGGCTCTGTGTGTGTGTGTGTGTGTGTGTGTGTGTGTGTGTGTGTGTGTGTGGCTCTGTATCTGTGTGGCTCTGTGTGTGGCTCTGTGTGTGTGTGTGGCTCTGTGTGTGTGGCTCTGTGTGTGTGTGTGTGTGTGTGTGGCTCTGTGTGTGTGTGTGTGTGTGGCTCTGTGTGTGTGTGTGTGTGTGTGTGGCTCTGTGTGTGTGGCTCTGTGTGTGGCTCTGTGTGTGTGTGGCTCTGTGTGTGTGTGGCTCTGTGTGTGTGTGGCTCTGTGTGTGTGTGGCTCTGTGTGTGTGTGGCTCTGTGTGTGTGTGGCTCTGTGTGTGTGTGGCTCTGTGTGTGGCTCTGTGTGTGTGTGTGGCTCTGTGTGTGGCTCTGTGTGTGTGTGTGGCTCTGTGTGTGGCTCTGTGTGTGTGTGTGGCTCTGTGTGTGTGTGTGGCTCTGTGTGTGTGTGTGGCTCTGTGTGTGTGTGTGGCTCTGTGTGTGTGTGTGGCTCTGTGTGTGTGTGGCTCTGTGTGTGTGTGTGTGTGTGGCTCTGTGTGTGGCTCTGTGTGTGTGTGTGTGTGGCTCTCTGTGTGTGTGTGGCTCTGTGTGTGTGTGTGGCTCTGTGTGTGTGTGTGGCTGTGTGTGTGTGGGGGGGGCTCTGTGTGTGTGTGTGGGGCTCTGTGTGTGTGGGGGGGGGCTCTGTGTGTGTGGGGTCTGTGTGTGTGTGGGGGGGGCTCTGTGTGTGTGTGTGTGGGGGGCTCTGTGTGTGTGTGTGTGGGGGGCTCTGTGTGTGTGTGTGTGGGGGGCTCTGTGTGTGTGTGTGTGGGGCTCTGTGTGTGTGTGTGGGGCTCTGTGTGTGTGTGTGGGGCTCTGTGTGTGTGTGTGGGGCTCTGTGTGTGTGGGGCTCTGTGTGTGTGGGGCTCTGTGTGTGTGTGTGTGGGGCTCTGTGTGTGTGTGTGTGGGGCTCTGTGTGTGTGTGTGGCTCTGTGTGTGTGTGGGGCTCTGTGTGTGTGTGGGGCTCTGTGTGTGGGGGGCTCTGTGTGTGGGGCTCTGTGTGTGGGGCTCTGTGTGTGTGTGTGTGTGGGGGGGGCTCTGTGTGTGGGGCTCTGTGTGTGTGGGGGGCTCTGTGTGTGTGTGGGGGGGGCTGTGTGTGTGTGGGGCTCTGTGTGTGTGTGTGGCTCTGTGTGTGTGTGGCTCTGTGTGTGTGTGTGTGTGTGGCTCTGTGTGTGTGTGTGTGTGGCTCTGTGTGTGTGTGTGGCTCTGTGTGTGTGTGGCTCTGTGTGTGTGTGTGGCTCTGTGTGTGTGTGTGGCTCTGTGTGTGTGTGTGGCTCTGTGTGTGTGTGTGGCTCTGTGTGTGTGTGTGGCTCTGTGTGTGTGTGTGGCTCTGTGTGTGTGTGTGTGTGGCTCTGTGTGTGTGTGTGTGTGGCTCTGTGTGTGTGTGGCTCTGTGTGTGTGTGTGTGTGGCTCTGTGTGTGTGTGTGTGTGGCTCTGTGTGTGGGTGTGGCTCTGTGTGTGGGTGTGGGTGGCTCTGTGTGTGGCTCTGTGTGTATGTGCAAATGCAATAGGTCTCGCATTTTCGAGAGATTAAGCTATTGGCATTGTAAATGACCATGCCATTTATTTATCTGTTTTCAAAACCAACACATAAATAAAAATGTCATTTACAATGCCAATAGCTCTAACTTTTGCAAAGGCGAGACCGTTGCATTGTAAATGCTTGTTACACTGTGGAGAGGAGCAGCAGCTACTGGCAAATGTAATGGAGCATGAGGGGTTTATGGAGCAACTTATGAGTGAGTGTGGGGAGGAGATTGTGCAAAGCAATGGAGAGGGAACGCCGAGGCACTTGAAGAAGCACTCAGCAGAATACTAGTCATACAATTAAATGAGGTTGACTATCAGAAGGCTTGAGTATGGCCTCAGAATTCACAAGTTGTTTCTTACTATCAAAACTTGAAAAGTTACTTCCCAGGGGGTGTTGCTACTTTCATGTGTTGGCAATGAATTCTTTGGACAGTGTCTTTAGTTGAATAGCACTTGGCTTGGGGAGATACAGAGGCATAGTTTATCATAATCCATAAATGTTCCGGGCACGTTCTCACAAAACGCTAGTGCAGGCTATCTGCAAAACCACGCCTTAGTGGAGTGTTTATCCCTATCATGTTCTTGGTACAAGTTAAGCACAGAGAAACTCCATGAGTAAAAAGAGTGGAGTGACAGAAAAAGCTTATGGAAAAACAATCTTATTTTGATCTGGGCATAGAGCAGTATTTGTCTGGGTCACTTTGCAGTTAAAAGGCATCAAGCATACACCCGAGCCATTCCATTTTGCGTTATCGAATAAAGAGTCTGCACAGTACAAGATGGCAGTAGTGCCAACCAACAGCTACTTCTACCTGCAAGTGGTGCCTGTACTGAGCCAGCCACCGGCGGCGTCCTAGTCTACCTAGCCTGGAGCTTGCAGAAGGAGTGGGTTAACAAGCTTGGGAGCTTGAGGTGAGCGAGGTAACACTGACAGAGGGAGAAAGGGGCAAAGGAAAAGCAGGTCAAAGTAGCAGGGGAGTGAGTTTGAAGAAGCACAGGGGGGGAGAGAATCACGCAGGCAAGAGAGATCAACATGGGGGAGAAGTTCACGACCAATGGAAAACACCTGCACACTCACAGAAGGTTAAAACAGAAAGAAAACAAGAACTTTCCTAAATGTGAGGAGTGGAAAGACACAGGTAAGTTGATTATACTCCATGGGAGGGACAAGCACCAGATTGACAAGGCAAGCGATTGAATAAGAAGCAAGGAAATGAGTAACCAAGGCAACCAATAGTGTGCAGTGCGTGGGCTTTAATCCCACTGGAAGTCTTGATAACATCTCTGTGGGTGTTTTTTAGGGAGATGGCTTCAGTGGTTGGTAGAGACTACCTCAAAAGGTTGCCATGGCCAAGTGTGGGACTATCAGAGGAGCAATTGTTAGAAGTACTCGCCTTTCAGATTTCAAAGGAGCTCCTGTAAGCCAAATAAGACTATATATACTGGGGCTCAAATAAATTGCATCGATGCATTAACTGCCAGCTTGAAATCTGAAAACATGTAATATAAGTAATACGTAACTGGTAATGTATAATACAGTCCTAAACTGTCATCTCTGTGTAATGGTGGCATTAACAAACTACTCTGCCTTCAGCCTACTGTTTTATGATATCACCAGAACTCAAAGAAAATATTGGACCATATTATACCAGTTGCATATCCCTGTAATGTAATGTATTTAGGTGTTTTTATTGCACTAAATGCATGGGTATAATAAAACACGTATTTCACATGGACCCATGAAACAAGAAACATATTATACAGGTTCTTCTGACATAGGAGTTTCATTATACGCTCCTAAATCACTCTGCTGAGCTTTACATTGGTCAGGGCCACTGAGTTTATATGGCAATGGAGGACCAACTTATGCTGCAGCCTTATCTAAGTTGGGCAGCGAGAAAAGGTGCATTATATTGCATGTTCATTGGCAGTATTGTTTTGATTAATTTGAACTGGAAACCACTTTTTCCTGACATCTCAAATTATGAGTTTGAGGCAAGTGCAGTAAACTCTATAGCAGCAGAACTGCACAATTCCACTGGCCCTAGTATTGTCCATTGTTTTTGCAACCGTCTGATCAGGAAAGGTATACAAAACATTCTAATTACCGTCAATACCCATTACTAGCTGCACCTTGAAGAGAATTGCTTTAACAAATCGGAATGAGTTTTTTTTAAATACAGTTTTGTTTTACATTCTGAACTAATAATTAAGTCTTGTCCTCTGCAGACAACCAAACCGCAGTCAGTTAATGTTTGTAAATAGTTACCTGTTTTGGAAAAAAACCTCCTTTTTCAATGTATTCCAAAAGAATTTTGTGAAATAAAACATACATAAAGGGTAACCTATATATATCATGATCTGATATTGCCGTCTTGACGTATTGGTGACCTTTTATAAAGCATTCTATCACCAGATCCCCTCGATGGCAATTCGGAGCCATCTTGCACATTTACCCGTTGTTTTTCATTAGAAATACACAGATACTCTTTAAAAGTATAGCTAAAGGAACATCCTGCAATAGCAAAAAAGGCAGTGAACTCCGCAGTTAAATTAAGCTGTACTACCCGTGACTCATGCCGCTTCCATACCGCCCCTTCCTCCTTCATTAACATTACTTGAAGATTCAGGAACCATCGTAAGTTGCTTTTCTATTTATCTTTTAATGCAGCCCCTTGCCCAACGCTGTCCTGCCGGTCTATCAGACCAGTATTCTGTGGTAATTGTTTGGCGGCCCCTGGTTAATTTCTCACTTTACCTCCTGTGAAGAACACACAGCTCAAAGAGTTAAAATAGATCAGCATATCGTTTTTCTGCTCTAAATAATTAATCTCGCCCACCTCAAATGGAGAATGCCCCACACAGAAGCGTGCAGCAATTACCGCGGTGATGATTTCTCGCCTCCCTCCGGAGGGATTACACCCCGCTGCGCTCAGCAGTAATCCTCGCTGCCCACTGCCTGGGCTGCCAGCAGCTCAGCCAGGAAGCAGTATTCGCGTTGGCTGATGCATTGTTCACTCCGCTCTTCTATTGTCTGATGGCGCTCCAGCATTTCCGAGAGCCGCAAGCTCGGCGTTCGTTTCACCCCAGATCAGAACGCCTTGCACCCTTCTAGCCATTGCTTAGTTTATGTAACTGTGATTAGAAGACCGTGTCTAACCGTATCAACAGCATGTTTTATTTCTTGTATCTTTTGGTTTTGGAGGCTTGCAGCCATTTTATTTTTTGCGGCTTCGTCATCAAAATTTTAGTTAGGCAATTTTCAATGATTGATTTATTTGTTTTAAGATCAGAAAGCACTTTTTCGGTTCCGCTGTCCATACTGCTAATTTCACAGCCTTTGGCCTTGTACTTCCAGGGTCCTACGGTTCTACCCTCTGTTTCATGTGTCTAATTGAGTGACCAGGGGTGCTGTGATACAGAAAAGGGGGTGGTGATGAACAGAGTGTCTGAATTAAGCAGACCACTCTTACCCAGTCCAAAGATCAGGGCTTGATCCATCACCGTTATTTAGCTCACTGCCCCATCCCAGCTCAGAACCTGGCTATATGCAAATTAGTCTGTCCCTGGCCCAGTGCATCATGGGAACAGGGCAGACCAAACTACCAAGCCAATTCTTCACCAGAAAGGAGACAAGCTACCGGGGACCGGTTTCTGGCATTTCAGCCTCGTCGGCCCGGCTTGCTTGAATCCTGATGGAGCAGTGAGCAAGGGACTCATGTCTGAGTATACCCTGCCACACCTATAGTGGCCAAAAACGATTCCGAAAAGGGGGTGGTGATGAACAGAGTGTCTGAATTAAGCAGACCACTCTTACCCAGTCCAAAGATCAGGGCTTGATCCATCACCGTTATTTAGCTCACTGCCCCATCCCAGCTCAGAACCTGGCTATATGCAAATTAGTCTGTCCCTGGCCCAGTGCATCATGATCACATCAGATGTGAGTCCCTTGCTCATTGCACCATCAGGATTCAAGCAAGCCGGGCCGAAGACGCCTGAAATGGCAGAAACCGGTCCCCGGAAGCTTGTTTCCTTCCCAGTGTAAGAATTGGCTTTTGTAGTCTGGTCTGCCCTGTTCCCATGATGCACTGGGCCAGGGACAGACTAATTTGCATACAGCCAGGTTCTGAAACTGGGATGGTGCAATGAGCTAAAAAACGGTGTTGGATCTAGCCCTGATCTCTTGACTGGGTGAGAGTACTCTGCTTAATTCAGAGACTCTGTCCATCACCACCCCTTGTTGTAAATAATTTTGTCCACCCTAAGCGTGGAAGGGCATACTCAGATGTGAGTCCCTTGCTCATTGCACCATCAGGATTCAAGCAAGCCGGGCCGAAGACGCCTGAAATGGCAGAAACCGGTCCCCGGAAGCTTGTTTCCTTCCCAGTGTAAGAATTGGCTTTTGTAGTCTGGTCTGCCCTGTTCCCATGATGCACTGGGCCAGGGACAGACTAATTTGCATACAGCCAGGTTCTGAAACTGGGATGGTGCAATGAGCTAAAAAACGGTGTTGGATCTAGCCCTGATCTCTTGACTGGGTGAGAGTACTCTGCTTAATTCAGAGACTCTGTCCATCACCACCCCTTGTTGTAAATAATTTTGTCCACCCTAAGCGTGGAAGGGCATACTCAGATGTGAGTCCCTTGCTCATTGCACCATCAGGATTCAAGCAAGCCGGGCCGAAGACGCCTGAAATGGCAGAAACCGGTCCCCGGAAGCTTGTTTCCTTCCCAGTGTAAGAATTGGCTTTTGTAGTCTGGTCTGCCCTGTTCCCATGATGCACTGGGCCAGGGACAGACTAATTTGCATACAGCCAGGTTCTGAAACTGGGATGGTGCAATGAGCTAAAAAACGGTGTTGGATCTAGCCCTGATCTCTTGACTGGGTGAGAGTACTCTGCTTAATTCAGAGACTCTGTCCATCACCACCCCTTGTTGTAAATAATTTTGTCCACCCTAAGCGTGGAAGGGCATACTCAGATGTGAGTCCCTTGCTCATTGCACCATCAGGATTCAAGCAAGCCGGGCCGAAGACGCCTGAAATGGCAGAAACCGGTCCCCGGAAGCTTGTTTCCTTCCCAGTGTAAGAATTGGCTTTTGTAGTCTGGTCTGCCCTGTTCCCATGATGCACTGGGCCAGGGACAGACTAATTTGCATACAGCCAGGTTCTGAAACTGGGATGGTGCAATGAGCTAAAAAACGGTGTTGGATCTAGCCCTGATCTCTTGACTGGGTGAGAGTACTCTGCTTAATTCAGAGACTCTGTCCATCACCACCCCTTGTTGTAAATAATTTTGTCCACCCTAAGCGTGGAAGGGCATACTCAGATGTGAGTCCCTTGCTCATTGCACCATCAGGATTCAAGCAAGCCGGGCCGAAGACGCCTGAAATGGCAGAAACCGGTCCCCGGAAGCTTGTTTCCTTCCCAGTGTAAGAATTTGTTTTTGTAGTCTGGTCTGCCCTGTATCCATGATGCACTGGGCCAGGGACAGACTAATTTGCATACAGCCAGGTTCTGAAACTGGGATGGTGCAATGAGCTAAAAAACGGTGTTGGATCTAGCCCTGATCTCTTGACTGGGTGAGAGTACTCTGCTTAATTCAGAGACTCTGTCCATCACCACCCCTTGTTGTAAATAATTTTGTCCACCCTAAGCGTGGAAGGGCATACTCAGATGTGAGTCCCTTGCTCATTGCACCATCAGGATTCAAGCAAGCCGGGCCGAAGACGCCTGAAATGGCAGAAACCGGTCCCCGGAAGCTTGTTTCCTTCCCAGTGTAAGAATTGGCTTTTGTAGTCTGGTCTGCCCTGTTCCCATGATGCACTGGGCCAGGGACAGACTAATTTGCATACAGCCAGGTTCTGAAACTGGGATGGTGCAATGAGCTAAAAAACGGTGTTGGATCTAGCCCTGATCTCTTGACTGGGTGAGAGTACTCTGCTTAATTCAGAGACTCTGTCCATCACCACCCCTTGTTGTAAATAACAGGGGTGCTGTGATAAGCATTCATTTATGGAGGATTTGGGGATATATAAACCCACAGCTGCAAAGGCCTTTAGCCCAAGTTGGCTTTGTGAATTTCCAGAGGACTTTAAACCTAATTCTGACATCAACTAAGAGCACATCGGTTGCTTCAGGGCTGGTTTACTTGGCCGTGCTCCCTCGAATCCATGCACACCTCTGCCTGGTTCTAGTGTTGTCAAAGTCCGTGGATGAGTTTCTTGGGCAGGGTGATGTAAATTATGTTGCTGTAGTCCAGGCATTATGTCATTATGACTTCTTATCAATTCCACCTGGTTGTCTTTGGGCAGACTTGAAGATATTCTCCACTACAAAGAGTTGCAGACTGGGACCACAGAGTACACTTATGGAAAGTAGAAGAACTTTGTCGAATAGTACACCCATGTCTGAAATACATAAAAATCTGAAATCTGCCCGTAAAATGTATATTGCGTTGCATCTTGAACAGGCATGGAACACCCCTAGAAAACACTACCAGATTTTAAAAACTTTCACCAACCCCAAGGCTTGCGACACCGTAGAGGCTCCAACCCAAGCCCTATGCAATAATATAGCAATTCATCTCAGCCAGAAAATTGAAACAATCTACAACAAAATCACCTTGACTAGTGACTCCCAGAAAGGCACTAAAATAGATTATCCTCCGTCTATTTCAAATGCCGTAACTCTGGAGAATTTTTGGGCACTTACTCCATATAAGGTAGAATCCCTTCTAAAAATAGTTAAACCAGGGTCCTCATTAGACCATATCCCTGCAAAAACCACTTCCCTGCTATCCAAGCAACTAGCTACCCCCATCTGCTCAATACTTAATAGCTCCATGAAGGATGGCAGTCTCCCTTCAGAGTGGAAAGCTGCACAGATTATCCCCATCAGCAAAAATCTTAAATCCCCCTTGGACGATGCTTCCAACTATCACCCCATCTCTCTGCTCCTCTTACAGAGCAAACTCCTAGAAAAGCACATCAATAAGCACCTGTCTGAATTTGTTGAAGCCTTGATCCCTTTCAGTTGGGGTTTCGACACAGACATAGTACAGAGTCTGCAATGGTGGCAGTTACTGATATCAGAATGTACCTAGATAATGGTCAAGCAGTAGTTCTGGTGCTGCTTGACCTATCTGCAGCCTTCAATACCATCTCTCATCAGACCCTTCTCCGGAGACTTGGGGACAGTGGCATCCAAGGGAATGCTCTAAAATGGTTGTCCAATTTCCTGGCGGATAGAACCCAGACCATCAACTTGGGCCATTTTCGTTCCCAGACCACAAAAGTGACCAAGGGAGTACTGCAGGGCTCCTGTCTGAGCCCCACTTTATTTAACATTTATGTCACTCCCTTGACCAGCTTACTGAGGAAATTAGGATTCTCTCCTATCTCCTACGCTGATGACACTCCGCTCCTACTCTGCTTCGACAAAACTAACCCTAACACTCAGACCACCTATATGGAGGGTATGAGGGTCTTCGCAGACTGGATGAGAGATTACTTCCTCCAGCTTCACGCAGGAAAATCATAGATAATGTTGTTCAGAGGCGCTGTGACAAGCTGGTCCCCTGGATGGTGGCCAGAGGAATGAAGCTCTGCCCCAACCACTAAACAAGTGGTGAAAAGTCTAGGAGTTCGTATAGATCAAAACCTAACTCTAGAGCAGCACGCCACCACTACGGCTGGGGCTTGCTTCCACACAGAGTTTTCGATTTCTTGCTATCCTCCACACGGAAAACTTTGATTCAGTCATTAGTGCTAAGCCGCCTGGATTACTGCAATGCTTTGCTGATTTCAGCCAAACAGGTTTTCTTGAATAAATTGCAGGTTGTCCAGAACACTGCGGCCCGCCTGGTTGCCAATGCCCCTCCTT
Source organism: Lissotriton helveticus (assembly GCF_964261635.1). Lineage (NCBI taxonomy): Eukaryota > Metazoa > Chordata > Amphibia > Caudata > Salamandridae > Lissotriton > Lissotriton helveticus. Next base: position 927,840,158 of record NC_136057.1, read on the forward strand.
TAACAGCTTCTCTTCCCTTACTTCAAAAGCTCCATTGGCTCCCGGTTCGGAAAAGGATAAAATTCAAGATCTGCTGCATTGCTTACAAATCTTTATACGACCTGGGTCCCACCTATCTATCAGATACATTTGTCGGATACCAGCCATCCAGGTCCCTCCGGTCAGGGTCCAAAGCACTTCTGCACATCCCATGCTTTAAAAAAGCTTGCATGGGTGGTAAAGACTTCTTCCATCTGGCTCCCCTCTATTAGAACCAACTTCCTATCCACCTACGCCAATGTACTGACTTCCTGGTATTTAGAAAGCTGCTGAAAACCCTATTGTTCTGAGTTGTCGCTCTCTGGTTGGCTACAGCTGTCTTAGCGCGGAGATACCCCTGATGGGGTGATTCGGGCACTTTATAAATCAATGTCAAGTCAATCAAATGTACTTCACTTTTTGCGTTGGGGCAGCCACTCTAATGCCTTAATTTTGTGGCACAACATTCTATGAATATAAAAGCCAGTGTGGAGAGACTGAGCTGCAGTTTGTGCTTCATACTTATAATTGCATTTGAAAGCACAAGCATCAAATTTGAAGACACTCCATTCCCTAAGTAAAAATACAAGGGCTATCATGTACCAGGAAATGCAATGGGTGTGGTATTCACTCACCAGGGTGACAACAAACTCCCCCATAATATGAAGTGCTGATCACATTCAACATGGCAAATTTCAAATCATTCTGTTCACAGCAGCAAGTTTACTACTTTCTCCATCTCCCAAGGGAATGTTTGACACCAGTCCTCCAAGCTTTACATTTGCCACCTATGGCAAGTAGTTCGGCATTCAGGGCAATTATTTTTCACAGACCCATCCACAGAAAATGCCTGAAGTACTTAAAGTTGAAATTCCAACAATTCTCCCAAAATAGGGCTTTATGGTCATGATTGGCACAGCAGAGCATCCGCGTTCCTTCTTGCAAAATATAAATATCTCATTGGGTATGCGTTCTCAGTACAGGTGCCAAAGTGGATTTCCTTGCAAGCAAGGTATAAAATACACAGCAGCATCTAAAATTGAGGGAGGAAGACAAACCTTGTTGTTCTGTATGGTTCTCACGGAGAGCCTCTATCGTTATTTTAGTTCCTAAATGTTATAAATCATTACTGTGACATAGCAACAGTTTATAATAAAATAAAATAAAAAGCTGGCCATCACTTTTGTGGCCTACCAGGCCAGTCTCACTGGGCTCTCTAAGAGACTGTCAGTACAGCGCTATTGGTCTGTTTTGACAAAGTACAGCTGCAGGAGGGGGAAGGAAGACATACCAGGGGGTTGGGGTTGGTAAAGTATTGCAGGTAAGTTTTTTTTTTTTTTTTTTATTTTATTAAAAAAGAATAAAATATTGGGGACAGGGACATGAGTCTGTTATGTATGGCTCCCCCAATGCTCCTCTACCCCTGCGTACCTGTTGAAAGAAGTGAAAGATGATTTGGAGGCCATACATAAGATAAAATGATAGATGGGTAAAAAGTGAATTACGGGGATGTTTTTCACCTCTGCATTCTGAGGGACATCATAGACCACACGAGCTACGCTCTCTATTTGAAGTCACTCAGGACCCCACAGTGAAAAACATCCCTGTAATTTACCGTTACCTATCTATTATTCTGTATATTCTCACCCAAGATGAAACTACACCATTGGAGTCATGATGTCTGCATCAAATTTTAGCCTGGATCGCGACATGGCTTATTGCACAAGACTGGAACATACCTGCCCATCCTGCTCAAAGAAGCCACAATCGCCTGAGAGAAATTTTCCCTTAGTTGATTACTCTGTGCAGGCCACACAGTTGCCAGAGAGCCCACTTGAATCCTGCGCATGCCTTTAATCGGAGGCTTTTATTCTAACTAGAAACCACCACACCTAAATGACCAGTGTTGTCCACTGTAACCAGGACTGATGACTTCACTTTTTTCATCCTGACCATGCCCAAGTACTCAGAAAGGTGACTGTTACCAACACCAACTATAAACAGTGAAAGCTGCATTTCAAATAAATTCTGGCGTCATGATCCATTTCACTTGATTGAATCACGGACGATACTCCTCATCATACAAAACCCAATATCAATCTACTGCGGCTAACCACTGTGTACTAAATAAATAGGCAGTCAATGACTGCTGAGAGCTGCCTCACATCTCTGGCTCCAGTGGACTCTAATAGAGTCCATCCCTGCACGGCTATGAAGCAATATAAATGCCAATCTACAGTATATCACATGGTAGTTGGTACGCTTGAATGAACGCTTTGCAGAGCAAGTAAGCTTGTTCAATTACATCACAACTTTTAAATGTAGTGTGTGAAATTTCAAAATTAAGAGCCTGGCCTTGGTACTGACGAACCAGCTGTGCTCGTGCGCTCCTTCAAGCAGGCCCCTTCGGACTTCACTTGTAAGTTTCCTTTTACAGTGTGTTTTTAGGTGGCCCCATTCTTGGTAGCACACCAGCTACCAACGACCTCAGCACCCTGCTCCCGGCCGAAGTTGGGACGCTCCGCTGGTAGAACTTTGTGCATGGCCTTGCGACTTACTCAAATGCCCAGGGTGAACCTTGAAATCCAACTGTATTTTTTTAATGCATTTTCTTGTTTCTTCCTATTGATGTCAATGGTGGGTAATGGATCACAAAAGTAATTCATTTTGCAAACTCTGAAAATTCATACCCTCAAAAGTACATACTGTAAAACGAAGTTCTTGGTCTGAATAATTACAAAAAAATCAGTGTTAGGTTTATAAATTGGTCTCTGATTTATTCGTGAATGTGTCTCATTTATTCTCTCTGTGAGTACAACAAATGCTTAGAACTACCCTGTGATAAGCCTAGCTGCTCGCTCACTCTACCACAAATAGACCATTAATATTATCTACTTTTGCGTTTGTGTACCAATCTGGCTCTCACTGGACTCTCTGCACAGTGTACTTCATTTTAGTGCACTTTATAGAGAGCCAGCGTCCTACATATGTACATTCTAGAAGAAAGCTGTCCCTTTTGCTAATCTCCCCAGATTCCAGTAATGATTAAGTAGGGATCCACAGAAGTCAAAAGGTTAAGAACCATTGCTGTACAGCATGGCTAAATGGTATTGGCCAAGTCAAGAGGGCCCAAAAGTTAGACCTATTGGGCGTGCCAGTACTTGTTTGCCTTTGCAGTTACCAGATAATGGTGTGCCCTGTTGGTGCTTAGTTGCTAAATACAGAGATTTTGCCTCCACTTCATCGACACCAGTTTTAATACAGATGGTTTAGAGATTGATTCATGTACAGACTCGTGTTACCCCACCCCATATCCCAGTGCCCATTCATCCTGTATTGTAATCTTTTAACATGTATCGAAAAATGGGTTGTTGTGAGGGCCTGAGACTTGTGGGGGACCGAACTCACCATTATTGTGCAAAACACTGGTAGTCATGTGCATGATAATTAGAAGGGGAACCAAGGGTGCAGTAGAGGCAGACATTACCCTCACTGCACCATAGCTATGGGGTCCCTTCTAGTACTGATCATTCAAGCTACCTTATTGATCACTATACACCTATCAAATAAAACATTTGTAAAATTAAAAAAATTCAAATATTCGGAACAGATGGGTCTAAACACAAGGTAAAGAATTGAAACTTGGACAGGGCACTTAATCATTGTAGTGCGAGTGGAATGAAATGCATTAAGAACACTGCTTCATATTGTTATACTTTCATGAGGCATGAATAGTCCATAAGGTAAAATAGTTAAATTTTTATAAAAACAATCTACAGTAGCTAGTGTTGTTGGCATATTGAGAATATACAAATTTCACCCGTGGACAGGTAGTGATATATAACATTTTGGTGTTGGCAGCTGCACTGAAGTTAACATGACCCAAGGTGGTATAAGACAATACACCATATTTCATTACACGGAATCTCACAAGTTACCATATTTGGCAAGGCTTTTGGTGGTGTTTGACCCTGCGGTAAACCTGAGCAGTAAACTTAACACTGTAATAATACTTGTTAGGCCCTCAAAGATGGAGTTGTATATTGTTTTGCAAAATGTAATATTGTATATACTTGTAATTTATTGACTGTATTCCTGATGGTTGCAGTGTGTCAAGGCCTTGTGCTCTGCACTGTAGGGTTGAGTAGGTTATGTTGATCAATCCAATGAGAAGGGGCATAAGCCTGAACGGTTCAATGGGAAAGGTATACGTCAAATTTCCTAGGTCTTGTCTGTGTATTTAAAAAAATTGACAAAGGCAGTAGACATGACTTATTTAATGTAAAGACAATCCAACCTTAAAGCCTTTTGGCTTTAATGTATGCTTTACTTAATTTAATAAAGCTTGTAGAATAATTGATCCTTACTTTGAATCTTGTATATTGCTGTACGTGTCAAGGCCTTTGTTGCTGATTATCCTTGCACTCTTCTTCATCTTTTGATTAACCTCAAGGGTTGGGTGATCCATGATAATCCTGGTTATGTCCTCCGATGTTATATATTGTTTGGCCTACTGTAATAATGTACTTGTACTTTTGTGTTTAGTATTTAAATGTATCTGAATTGAAGTACTTTAAGGTCTGGCCTGATAGCTTTAGCTATTTTCTTGGATCTTGTAATAAAAACATTTGTAAAGAAAATAAATACATATGTGTAGTATGTTATACTCTATGGCTAAATCTAACTCTATCACTCATTGTGACATGAGGTGTTCTAATGTGGCATGTTCATGCTCAACTGTACAGTTGAGGTGGGGCGGTTATTTTACAGGGAGCTGTGGAGCTGGAAGCCAATTCAACTTGTCTCCCATAAAATATGCCTCCGTGTCATCACTTCAAAATTGACGACGATTTGGTTTCAACTCCACCCACATGTGTTACTGGATATCAGCCGGCCATCATTTTTATTTGGACGTGTTTGAGAAACTCCAGATCAATATCCTTTGTGGGAGTTTTGTTACGCTTTTGGAACAACATGCAATTACCTGCATTACATTAGTGAGGGCAATCAATCTGTTCTAACACAGTGTGAGAAGATTCGTATTCTTGACTGCCTACGGAGCTCTTTCTGGTACAGAGCGGCAGGTTAAATGGTGGCGTCAGCATTTGAAGCAAATTCTGCTGGACTACTAAGTATGTGGAACGCATTGTTAATCTGTTGTGGAGCACGATATCCATGTCAATCTGAAGCAAATGTCAACACAGACCCTGTACATTGATGTGAGTGGAATGCATTGTGGAACGCATCTTGAAACACATTGTTTACTCATTATGGAGACCAACGTCTGTGGAGGACCACCTTTGCGCCGTAAGCCTGCACAGATGAACGTTCGAATGCATGCAGAGTACAGCGCGCATCATGAGGAGAAGAGAGAGTGTATTCTATATCCGAAGGGTAAAGCAAGTTGTTGGACAATGCGTCAGAAATTTTATCAGCAGGGCGATTGGCGCGGATGTAAGCATTCAGTGGATAACGAGTAGTAGCAGTGAATATTTTTCCATTTCTTCTGTGTGTTTCAATGTACTGTATTTGTCATTGGAACCGGCAGACTTTTGGGTACGGTGCACATATCATTTGTGCACACAGTTTCATTCTGATTCACTCTTATGTCTGCTAGACCTACAACTGTTTTGTAGTAGTTTATAATTGTCCCATAGCGCCATTTTTCCTACAGTGAGTACTTTGATGTTGTGAGCACATTTAACTGTGAAACTAGTGATTTGGATTACCTTGCTATGTTACATGTCACATATGCGTTACACAGAAAGTCTTTACTATCTAGGGAAGTAATATTCGCCATTGCGGTGTCTCTTAAAAAAAATAATAATAATATATATAGAGTGATATGCGTTGTAGTATTACTGAAAGGGTACTGTTAAGTACGTTAACAGTTTCATCTACTTTTATAATTTATGGTGGCATTTTAATCTTGGAAGTTTAAAGGAAAATCTGTTTTGTTTTAATTGGACGATTATGTCCTGCAAGGAATGCATCATGCAATATCACTTACAAAATGATGCGAAGGATGAAAGTAGCGAAGATGGCATAAGTTCCATGAGTGATCTGGTGTTAGTGTTGAAGTATGAGTTGGGTAAATCTATAGATCCATATGTGGACATTATTGTACGCCACACACAGGGTTCGACGGGACAATTGTCTTGCCTCTTAGTTAACTATTGTCATTGTTGTTAGGGTGGTAGGAGGCGTGAATGTTTCTACATACGTTTTGAAAACTATCACTTTAAAAAAAAATACTTCTGAGTGCCCTGATATAATTAGTGCTCTAAAGTGAAACGCTTCTGTATGTGAGTAAAATATACATTTTTGAATTTATTATACACATTTGTAGTAAGATGTTCAAAAAATGAATGTGTTCCTAAAGTGATGCAGTATACCTTATTAGTTTCTTGATTTCTACTTTGCTTATCTTGCAAATAAATGCTTGCCTGCTCATTTAACATCTTTCTGAAAGTTAGAACTGTCTTAAGTAAACATCTGCCCAGTGCGGTCGTTCAGTATGGTGCTGCATGTGAAGGTCAAGGGGGCCACAAGCGGTCAGCGGGCTGTACTTTGAGTATCACTGTTGTAGATAGTAGAGATGTAAAGCTGTTAGTGGGTTCAGGTGCGCGCATGACCATGTTAACAAGTATTATTTGGTCAACAGTGGGTTGATAAACAACTTGAAGCACCTGATAGAAATCCACCAAATATTGTTCAGAATGACATTAAGACCTGGAGTCAAAGAAAAAGTTTCCCTTGTCAGTGATGAGTCAAAGTGGGGCAGGAGTGTGGGCTAACAGGTTTAAGGGTGTGTTTACTTAGAAATTGGGATGTATTAAAGGTTTCAAACATCTGATCAAAGTAAAAGATCAGGTCACTCCTGGCAAGCATAAATTGTGTAATGTTCCATTTAGTGTGAGAGATTACCTTACAGATGAATTGCGGAGGATGTGTAAGACAGGAGTGATTGAGCCTATCGAGTCATCCTTATGGCTTTGCCTTTGGTGGTAGCACGGAAAAAGAATAGATTTTTGATAGAATGTGTGGACTTAGGTTGTTTAAATAAAGAAATATGGTGGAGTGGGATTCTCCTCCTTTAACAGGTATTCATGACATAATATCAAGGTTTTCAGGGGCCAATGTATTCTGAAAGGTTGACTTAGCGTCGGCGTATCCCCAAGGGGAGTTAGATGACCGTTCACAACATCTCACTGCATTTATATCCCCAGTTGGCACTTTACAATTTTAGAGAATGTCATTTGGTTTGGCTTCAGTTGCTGCTGTATTTCAACGTATCATGGAAAAAGTCTTGGAAGGGGTGGAAACTACTGTAGTTTTCCAGGATGATATATTGGTATCAGGAAACATTAGCGAAGAGCATGACAAAAACCTGGTGTGTGTTAAGTAGATTAGAAGAAGTGGGGACTGTGGCAAGCAAACAAAAATGTGTTTTTGGAGTTGGGTCTATTGAATATTTGGGACTTCTACTTTCTCAGGATGGAGTTGGGCCAAGTGATGGACTTATTGAGGCTACTGTCCAGGCAACCTGTCCTACTAGTAGAGAACAGATATCTTAATTTTTAGGTGTATGTGCGTTTTACTTAAAATTTTACAGAATTGTGCAACCAAAACAGAACGCATGCAAGGTTTGTTAAGAAGAGTAGTAACATTTGAGTGGGATGTTAAGTGTCGGGAAGAATTTGAACAAATTAAGGGTCAACTTACAGTACGTAAAATCTTAAGGCCATTTGATCCTTCCAAGGAATGCTTTGTTTCTGTTGATGCCAGTTTGAATGATTTGGGGGTATGATTACCCAAATGAAGCATGGTAAAGAGTGTTTTGGTTCTAGGCTTTGCATCCTAGTAAGAAAAACGACTCTGTGATTGAACACGAGTTGTTGGCTTTTTGTTGGGCGGTCGAAAGGTTTATAAGCTTTTTGTGGGGCAGGAAGTATTGACACATCACAAACTGCTCATTTACATTCATAGTGGTCATTTCATTAAAGATCATACTCCTAGAATCACCAGATTGAGTTACAAACTGCTTCAATATAATTCCAAGATTTAACACATACTGGGGAAATGAGAGGGTTGGGGCGAGGGGGGGTAAATGTACGAGCAGATTATTTGTGTATGCCTACTTTGCCATTTGATGTTTGTTCAAGTGGTAGGTTTTCAGAATGAGTGGTTTGAAGAGTTGAGGTCAGATAATACAGGGCTGTCCTAAGGTAAACAACTTGCCAAGAGAAATACAACCTTATGCTAAGATTGCAGATGAATTGCCATTAGAGGAGGGAAAAATTATTATTCGGGTGATAAGTTTGTTCCACCGGAGAAGTTAAGGGAAGGTATTGCTGACGGCGATCTGGGACAAACCAACACTAAGAGGAGGATTAAAAATGTCTTTTGGTGGCCATCAATGGCTAATCAGATTTCTGAGGTAGTTAATGAGTGTATGATATGTTGCACCAGTGACAAGGTGGTTAAATCTTTTACTCCACCAAGTCAAGCTGTGGAGTTACCAGAAGGACCATGAATGAAAATTGCACTATATTTTTTATTGGGCTGTTTCACATTTTGCCCAACAAGTATAAATATGCTGTTGTGGTTTCTGAATATTATAGCAAGTGGTGGGAAGTACAGTGCATGACGTATCCCAACACAGAGGGTGTTATATAAAATGTTCAGAGTTTTTTTGCAAGAGAAAGATTTCCTAAATAAATTGTATCGTCCAATGGACTACAGTTCGTATCAAAAGTAATTGGTGAATTTTTGCAACAAACCAACATTCTGCATTGTGCAGTAGCTCTTTAGCACTCTCAGGCAAACGGTTTTGGGTGTATGAACCTCATTTTAGTTGAGCGTATTCAATGGGATGCAAGTAACAGGATGGATGTTTTAAAAGCAATACAAAGTATATTATGGGCACATCGCACTACACCAAATCATGTATTTGGGAAGACACCATTTGAGATTGTGAGGGGGAGAATAGCAACATTTGAAATGGTCTGCTTGGATGAGGCAGTGGGCTTAAGGAAGTATGTTGCCTGCAGGTGAGAATGAATCTAAAATTGATACCTGATTTGTAGTGAATGGTAAAAGAGTGACTAAGTAAGTGATCTTTATTGTATAAAGGTAATTAAAACTAGTACAAAAATGGAAGTAAAAAGTGCACAATTCACGTGAGTAGCTAAAACAGGTGATTAAAACAGATGAACCGTTTGCTAATAAAAAGCTGTGCCACGAGTTGCCAGGGCCATTGAGCCTAATGACCTAAAGTCTTTTGGTTGTTCTCTCTAAAAGCATTTGCAGATAGTTTTTCATCCTGCGTGAGCAGAAGTACGTGTGAATTCCAGAGCTTGTTGGCTTTCCCCGTTATGCGGGGCAATCCATGCACTATCCTGTAATTTTTCCTGCGTTTTGACAGTTTTTCGTCGATCAGCGCTAGGAATTTTACTAATTTGCAGTTCATCTGCCGGTCATCTGGGTTAAAACAGGCCATCACGGCTTGTGTTCAAATCCCACCCTGGTTGAATTGATGTTTGAGCAGGCGGGATCTTTCCCCTGTTGGGCTGGAGCAAGAGCATATCCGGTGAGCCATGTCCTTAATCTCTGTAGTTGCACAGACAGCAATGTGGGAGCATTTGCTCCCTCAGCATGGTGGTAGTTGCTGAATGGCTGGCAGTTTTCCTAGTCAGTGTTTCAGGAAGTTCTACTTGATGGTCCGGGAGTATCCTGCACTGAAGTAAGGTTGTGGGCTAATAGATGTGTAGCCATTAATTGTCATCCACGCGTGTTTTCTCGATGCAAAGGTGGCTTTGTCTTCTACTAGTGACAGTGCAGAAGACAATAAACAGCATATCTTCATAAAGCTTGCGAGTGTGGATGGAACTTTCCAACCCTGGCTGAGGCTAGTATTTGTGAGACCGTGATATAGGTGTTTTCTTGCCGGTACATCTATTCTTTGCCGAAGTTCTAGCCAGAGTAGATGGCTTAAGCTGTTGAAGGGGGTGTTCTTGGTTTTGTGCCAACAGGTTATGTACGCCCCCTGACTTGCTAGCTGTTGTTTTATGAGGCCAAATTCCAGCCGGATCTGAGCTGCGGATGTGTATGTAGGGATGTTGAACATAATTCTGTAAGCCCTGATTAGGATACTGTCCAGGATTTGTGCGTCTCTACCTCTTAAAGCTTCACTGACGTATGTAATCGAAGGCAAGATTTTGGCTTGCGCAATCTGGAGCAGAGAGGAGAGCCTCTGCCCCGTAAGCTGGGATTTTATTTGCCTAAAAGTTATCGCAAGGGCCATTACTCTCCTTTTTATCGTCTCCAGCTGGCTCGAGATTTGGCCCCCGTTGTCAAAGATTACCCTTCAGTATTGTGTTGAGTTTTTTATTTGGGTGTTTCCCAAGTGCCAGTAGTGGGGCATTTCCCTGTCTTTTTATGGACATTGTCTTGGGTTTTTAGGTCTCGTCTGAGACAGCTTATGCGCTGGTCTGGCGAGACATTTAGTGAGTGGGCTTTAGAAATCCTACCACGAGCTTTTGCTGGTCTAGAGCGTGTGGTTATGCTCTAGATCTGAAAGAGACACGTTCGTGATAGATTCCTTACCTTAGAATATCCCTAGGCGTCAGACTGGATCCGGAATTGTTTTGCGTAGCAGTACCCTTGCGCGTCGGTAGGCGTCGTCTGCGGCTCCGCGTCCGTCGTCTGCAAGGAGAACAATAACAAAAAACAATAATTTACATGACATGCAGTGGTCATCCTGATAGAATCACCAGGTGTTAGCTGTTGGGCCCCTGCAAGGCATATGTGAAAACCATAAATATACAGTAAGCAGAGGTCAATCTGATAAGTCCGCAAATGGTAGCTGTGAGGCCCCTGCAGGGCGTAGGCGAAAAGCATGTTTATACATTAAATAGAGGTCAATATGATAAGTCCGCAGATGGTAGTTGTTGGGCCCCTGCAGGGCATAGTGCACAGGGTGAAGACGATAAGCATCTGGGGAAACTCCCTGTCCGACTGGTTGAGCATGTGTTGGTCAGTTTGTGGTCAGGCCAGGGCACGAACAGGGTATGTATGTCTGTGCAGGAATGAGGCAAGTCAAGAGTGAAGCCCCAGAGCGTTCGTGATACAGAGAGGTCAGTGGCTGAAGGGTAAAGCACAAAATGACGGAGGGCATGGCAAGATAACAGACATACTTTTCCACAGTCCCTCCTTTTGCCATTAGCAAAACCATTTTAGTCAATTACAATGTTCATCAATAGCTGTGTCTCCTGTTCAGTCATTATTTTGTTGTTCTTGACGTGCATTTACGGGGACTGGTTTGATAGCATTTGCGCATAGGCCGCAGAGTGGGGGACCACATTGAAGGCAAAGACAGCAAAAGAAGATCAATGCAAGAGGAGTTAGGATAATCATTAGGACCTTCCATCCCCATGTCAGTAGAAGTTGCCATATCCAGGAACCAAGGGACCATGGGCCGGTGTCTTGATGGAGATCAGAGGCGATTTGATGAAGTGTGGAAATAGCCTCGTAGAGAGACTATGAATGATACGGAACATACACGCAACAGCTGGTGCCGATGATGCGGCATGCTCCTCGGCGGTCAGCTAGGATGACATCAAGGACCATGCGATTTTGTAGAGTGACGAGGAGCACCGCTTGGAGCTCCGCAGTATTGTTGGGTAAAATACCAGCTGTGATGTTGACGGTGGCTTCCATGACTCTGGTGAGGTGGCGAATGGCTCCGCTGTTTGCCATCGGTCCCCAGAAGGGAAGGATGCCCTTCATGGCATCCAGGAATTGTTGAGAGGATGTGTCTGTTTGACCACATCGTTGCTGCGGCGGGCACGATGATGAGGAGAAGCAATGTAGTCGGGGGAAGGAGGAAAGCTATGTAACATGTGCCTCTCCAGTTCTTGTGAAGCCAAGTGTATGCCTTTGTCCCACACATAAAGTAGGTGTTTGGGGAGGCTACAAGGGGCGATGGAGATGTCGTATTCAGAGTTGTTGTTATGGCACAAGAGCTGTCCCCAACGTACTCCATACCTAAGCCTCTGATATATACTAGCCCAGGAATGGGAACAACAGCTAGCGGTGGGGTCCGCTTGGAGGGTGTCCTTGATTTGATGCTGGAGAAGCGAATTCTATTGGTGCAGTTAAATAACAGCATTTCCTCCTTCTCATCCTCAGACATGTTTGTAGATTTGTTCTTTGGACAAACAGCATTGCCTGTTTTGTTCTGCCCGAACTCATCTTGCAATTGTTGGAGAGCGATGTCAGCAAGGCTGCTGGACCGATGGGCGCCCATGATGAGCGACATCCAGGCAGCGCAAGAGGCGTGTATAGAGTAAGGGAGGACGGGTATGTTATTCTCCGTGGAGTGAGGCAGGAGACCACAGACCCAACAGTTCGTTTTATTTAATACCTTATTATGTTGATTTAACATTTGGATGAAGGTGTTGTTCCAAAACTCTTGTTGCCTATTTCGGAGATAGGGGGATAAGGAGACTTGGGAGTGTTAAGGAGGTGTGGCATCAGTGGGCAATATGGTATCCTTGGCTAGTGCCCCTTCTTCTAGGATCCAGAAGAGAATGGTGAAGATAATAGTGAGGAGGAGAACTGTTGTCAAAGCGATCGACCTGTTATTATGCGATTTGTTACATAATGCTATCTTCCTGTTGGAAAGTTCCATTGTTTCATCATTGATCATAATCTTCTTTTGGGCTCTACAGCTGTTGGAGAGGAAAGGTGAGCCCTACGCGTCGCCGGTAGCTGGTGGTTGCTTCTCCTGGCTAGGCTTCTCAGTACCTCGCTACCAGGAGTACCAATCCACCCTTCCAGATAATACTACCGCCCTTCGACTTTTGGCTCACCTCCCCTGTCCGGTCGCTGGAGCTCCAGAGGCCTGCATGGGCGGAGGTTGTATCTTTCTTTAGTTGGCACAGTGTTATCTTTGAATAATTCCCTTTCTGGTTCTTGGAGGCCATACACAGGGGGGTCGCACGTTAATACTTCTTTGTAGGTCTACAAGGTGGGGTCAGTTTGAGTGATGCTGGGGACCCTCCGGCAATGTACAGCATGTATCCAGGATTTCTTGCCCTCCACTCGTAGAGCCTTTCTAGTGGTGAGGAGGACTAACAGAGGGCCCTTCCACCGGGGTTCCAACGTCTTCTTGCGGGCAGCCTTTTTTATTAAAACATAATCCCCGGGTAGGATGGTTTGTCCTGGCCCGGTGGATCGGTCAGGCAATGCTTCCTGGACCTGTTGATGAATGGAGGACAAAGTTTGTGTAAGTACAGACAAGTAATCACTCAACAATTCACAAGGGGGATCAGACAATGGGGTAGCAGGGGGTGAGCCTCAAATGTTCATCGGGCGTCCAAACATCACCTCGTATGGGGTCAACTAGGTGCGAGAATGTGGGACAGATCTTATTGATAGATGGGCCTGTGGCAACACATCTGGCCATCTGAGCCCCATAGCTTCCACTATTTTGGCTAGTTTAGATTTGATCGTGGCATTGTATCTCTCCACCAGGCCTGCCGATTAAGGGTGGAAAACGGCATGAAATTTCTGTTGAACCCCCGCTAAGATGTGCCTGACAACTTCTCCAATGAAGTGACTCCCGCTGTCATTCCAGAGGACACGGCAAAGGCCATAGCGGGGAAAGAACTCCTTTAATAATATCTTGGCAGTAGTTAGGCCAGTGTTGTCTCTGACCGGGTAGGCCTCCACCCATTTGCTGAACGTGCGAACAACCACCAAAACATATTTAAGGTTGTTGCATCCTTCTATTTGGATATAATCCATCTGCAGGGCTTTGAAGGGTGTTGTAGGGATGGCATATCCTGCTCGTGGTACCAGAGTCCCTTTAACTACATTGTAGCGGAGACAAACCTAACACTGTTGGACCAGCGTGGTGGCAGTAGACCGGACTTGGTTGTTATCCCACACTTCCTGTAATATTTTAGTCCTTGTGTCAGCATTGGTGTGTGCTGGCAAATGAGTCATGTTCGACAATGGGAGGAGACAGGCATTTGGTAATTTCCAAATTTTTGCATCTTTGGATCGCCAACAATTTTCTTCGTCAAGCATGCCCTCCTTCTCCCAATTTTGAAGTTCTTCGGAGGTGGCAGTGGACTGGATGTCCCGGATCCATTGTCTAACGTCATGCCACTTCTCTGCTTGGGATTTTGCTATGTACATAGGGGTATGTGTTCTTTCCTGTGCAGTAGCCCGGGCTGTCTCATCAGTAAAGGCATTCCTTAATCCTTATTCGTCTGTGACCTTCTTGTGTGCATTGCATTTAACAATAGCTTATGTTCTGGGCAGTATCAAGGCGTGGAGCAATGCAGTGACTAAGTCACCATGCTGAATGGGCGTACCATGTGACTAACCCTCTCTCCTTCCAGAGGATACCAAAACTGTGGGCTACTCCGATGGCGCACTGGCTGTCCGTATAGATGGTGACAGCGAGATCCTGGCTAAGGATACAAGCGCTGGTGAGCGCTATAATCTCTGCGTCCTGGGCCGATTTCGGAGGTACGCGTGCAGTCTCAACAATGGTATTGGTAGTGGTGACGGCATAGGCAGCAGATGTGGTACCGTTGATACAAGACCCGTCCACCCACAACTGCCCATCCTGTTCCGTGAGAGGGCTGTCTTTCAAGTCCACCCGCCCCTTAGTCTGTTCTTCTGTTCGAAAAAGGCGGTCATGTAGAATGTCTGTGGCGTCTGAGTCTAGTGTGGGCAGGAGTGTGGCGGGGTTCAAAGTCTTGCATCGTTTTAGCGTGACATGAGGTGCTAGCAACGTAAGTTCGTATCCTGTCAGTCGTGCACTAGTGAGATGTTGTGTCTTTGTCTGATTCAGTAATATATCCTCACTTTGTCGTATGGAGACGGCTGCGACCGCTCTTAGACATAGGACAGACCTTGGGCCACAGGGTCTAGAGTGGCCGAAAAGTAGGTGCATGGGCGTTGTTTGGTGCCATGAATTTGGGTCCAGACCGAGAGAGCGCACCCTGAGCGCTCATGGGTGTAGAGGCAGAAGGGTTTAGAGTAATCTGGTGTGCCCAGTACTGGTGCACCCAGTACTGGTGCAGAGCAAAGAGTGTGGTGTAGGTCTTGAAAGGCTTGGTCATGTTCATGTGTCCAAGGGAGAGGTGTGGGTGTGTCTTTTGTAAGTAAAGCAAGGAGGGGTTTAACTATGAAGGAGACATTTGGAATCCATTGGCAACAAAAGGAAGTGAGACCAATTAGTGCACAGACAGCTCTTTGAGTAGTGGGAGAGGAAAGGCGTAGTATTGTTTGGATGCGGTCAGGTGTGAGGGTACGTCCCTCCTTAGACAGCAGAAGTCCGAGGTAGGTCACCTGCTGTCTACAATACTGTAGCTTATTCTTGGAGACCTTATGCCCCTGTGACGCCAAAAAGTGCAAAGTGGTAAGAGGCAGTGCGAGCCCGGGCTGGAGTGTCTGCAGCCAGAAGAATGTCATCGACTTAGTGAATGAGGACAGCGCCTGATGGTATCTGTATCTGGTCGAGCTGTTGTTTAAGGGCTTGGCTGTAGATGCTAGGACTTTCGGTATGCCCTTGAGGAGTTAGACAGAATCTGTAGGATCTGTTCTTTATGGGGAAACCAAAAAGATGGCGTGAATCAGGAAGTATTGCTATAGAGAAAAAGCCTTTTTTGAGATCTATGACTGTGAAGGTGGTAGCCTTTGAGGGGATCATTGTTAAGATAGTCGTTATGTCAGAGACCACAGAATATTGTGGGACCACTATTTTGTTAACTGCGCGGAGGTCAATGACAAAACGGTATATTTTTTCAGAGGTGGATGTGCGTTTCAAAACTGGAAGGATAGGGCTATTGCAGGTGTTGGACTGGCCTTCCTCATTTACCCCAGCTGTAATCATATCCCGTACTATAGTCTTGAGGGCCTTTTCACCATCTGCAGATATTTTATACTGGGGGAGGCGAGGGAGTGGCACATTCTGTTTTACTGTTATGTGAACAGGATCCGTCACAATCTTCCCCCACGTCGGTGTCTGTGATGGCCCACAAGGTGTCGATTAACTGAGACAAATCCTGCTGTTTGGAATCAGTGAGACAATAAAAACGGGATTCATAACTGGGGGGGCAATCATTGTCAAACAATATGACTCAGACATTTTGGGGAGAACAGCGAAAGGTGGCTCTGTAATGTTTTATGAGATCAATGCCCATCAAGTTATCTGGGCAATTTGGGGAGAGCAGAAAAGAGGCCATCACTGTGTTTCCTTGTATGTCCAGGGGCACCTCAGTAGAAATGGAATTGGTGGAGGGCGTGCAGTCAAATCCTACAGATGTGACCGATAAGCCAGACAAGGGTGCCCTAGGAATCCGCTTATGTGAGGGCACTTCTAGGGGCCCCTGTGTCGACCAAGAATTTGCCCTGAGTTCCAACCACTGAAGCTGTGACATAGGGTCCTGACTGATCGACTGGAAGTTCCACTGGTTCCTTTCCCTGTCCCTGGCTGTCTCATGCAAATTCATTGTCGGGGAAGTGGTCAACTGTAAAATCATGTACAAAAGCCTGTCTATTGTTATCGGAGACATTGGGGTGTTGTCCGTTGGAGGGTGAGACTCTACCTCTACCTCTACTCAGTCCCCTTCCCAGACCCATTCTATTTCGCTGCAAAAGAGGACAATCTGCACGCCAGTGCCCTGTTTCTTTACAATACGCGTATTGGTCCTGGGACAGTTGACGTGGGGGTGGCTGTGTTCCAGCAGTCACGGGCATAGAATTATACTGTGGGCCTCTACCGTTTCTTTCCCCTGTAATGCTTATTGGGGAAAGCATTACTTTTTCTTTGAGTTCTTTTCTTTTTCCTCCTCTATTTTATTCTACAGACGTTCATAATATTGGGCCATAGTCAAGATCTGTGTGGGTGTTGCAGCAGGCCACGTGCTTTCGCTATTCTGTAACCTTGTGGAGATGGGTGGCAACAATCCTTTAACGAAAGTCTGAGCTAGTAAGTGCGGCCTGTCTGTCGTCGAGTCCTGTCCACTATAGTCCATAAACACCTGGCTGAGGTGGGAGAACCAGTTGGACGTAGTTTCCTCAGATTTTTGTTTACAAGCAGTGATGGCTGTCCAATCTAGTTTCCTAGCTGGAATTGAGGCCTTCAATTATTTTACTGTTACCTGGCAGCTCTAAAATAGCTTCTGCAGGCCTTTCACCTGTTTTTCTCTCCCTAGCCATTGTCGCCAAATCCTCCCACTTATGTTTGAACAAGGCCTCATCATCAACTCCTTATAGGTCTCCAAATATCTGGGGGCAGACTTAACCCAAATAACTGATTTATGTTAGTCAGTGTCATTGTATAAGTGGTAATAATGTGTCCAGCCCTTCGTAGGATTCTTCCAGGGGTCAGGCAAATCCTTCTTGAAAGCTAAGATGTCAGCTCGAAGCCACGGAGTGTACACCCAATTATATAACTTCCTACTTTTGACATCTGGACTATCCAGTCCCTCAACAGTACCTGCCCCTCTAGCAGGGACAAAAACTGGAGTTGCTTCCCTTACTGGTGCAATACGACCTCCAGTCGCACCCTTTACTAGTGGCTTTTCCTCTTCCTCCTGGTCTCCTTAGACCCTCCATCATTTGTAGCATGAGTGCTAACAAACTGTCGGTTTTCTCAGCAGCCCCCCATCAACTTATGATACAATCCTCTAACATGGTCTGCTGGTGTCACCTCGTAGCGTTTCTTATAAAAAGAGAGTACTTCATAAGCAAATTGTTGCCCTTTGAGGTGGTGCATAAATGTAAATGTATTTGAGCTTGTAAAGCGCACTGCTACCCGTCAGGGGTTTCCTGGCGCTGTATAACTCTGGGGAACCCGTCCTGGCTTTCCCTGTGGGATGGTCCCTGCTGGGAGTCCCCAAGGTGGAGCCAGGCATCCCCGGAATTGATGGGGCCGGTGTGGAGATTAGGCAAGCTAATGCCCAGAGTTGCCGAGTGGAAACCCTGATTAGAGTAAGCACCGAAGCGAGAATTATCTAGTCCGCTGACCCAAGTCCACGACCCTGCCGCGTCGGGAATTGAACCCTGGTCCCGGCCGACTTCTGCTCCCGGGTCTGCCGCCTCTAACCAGTGAGCCACACCACTCCACTTGGTGCATAGGCCTCATAGATGGCACGGATCTGGCTAGAGGTGAAAAGATCCTCCAGGCAGGTGCGAACTAGACCATCCAAGGCCTGTTTATGTAATGCGGGGTGTGTGGGATCGAGCAGAAGATGTGGTCTCGGGGTCAGATTGAGCGGGAGGGGCAGTGGGATCGGGAGGTAGGGGTTGGATGTTCTGGGGGGGGTACATTTCCATCGCTGGCCATGTGATAGGATGGGGAGGGACATGGTACAGTGGTGGCAATGGGTGGAGGAGAAGTTCCTCTTCATGGGAGTCTGCTCGCGTCAGTGGTGTATAACGCACAGGATACTTACCCAACGCATTTAACCTGTGTTCTCTGTCTGTACACGCGAGGTTGGACGCAACTTTTTCCTGTTGTAATTCTATTAACGTATTTTTATCGCTTTTTCGAGCCTCTTTCTGTAGCCTCGCCTGAGCCTTTCTCTCTCTTTCAGCTCTCTCCTTTTTCCATTGGCCTAGGGCGTCAAACATCGCTTGTCGCGACCTTCGTCTAAGTAGTTGTATTTCTACTGCCTCAATTTTGTGAGATTCAAAAGAACCATATATGGGCCACTGAGTCTCTTTATCCTTGGACGTGTATTTATGCCATAATGAATTATACATTATGGAAGAAATACCGTATTTTATGTACATATCCTTACTTGAGGTACCTTCCGGGGGAGCCGGCTGACGATCTTGCAGCACCCTCGATTAAGATATACAACAACAACACCATCATGCACATTTGCTAAACACGGGCATGTTTTTTTATATTATTTTACCAAAAATGTCTCTACAAGTTTCTAGGCTGGACAAAAAGTCCACATTACCCTCTCAACTTCAATCTTTGCAAAGAGTGAACAAATAACAAAAAACAGACAATCAAATGAACAACAAAAAGGTGTTGCAAACAAGCGACCCTTCCAGATTCCTTTGTCTCGTTCTCCAGGCGATCTCTTTACTGTAAGGATCGTCCAAGTCTGTTGGGGGCCCGAGTCCGGACCGGAGCCACTTGCGGGGGTCTTTTCAGATGTAGTGAAGGTCAGGTGGTGGCTGCAAGGACCAGGGTCTTTTTTTTGCGTAGGCATGCCCCACCACTGTCCGTTCAACTTCCTCATCTGGACCCCTCGACCGGGCAGCCGCGTCACTGATCGGGCCCAACGTTGGGTGCCAATTTGTGGATTTGGGGGTCTCCTGGAAGACCACCCAAAGGTGCAGACCACCCAAAGGTGCAGGGCCACCCTATCGTCCACGGGTCTGGAATACAAAATGAGACCAACACTGGAGCACAGAGAGAAAGGATATTTATTGCAAACTCATGAGAGAGAGAGCATCGAACAACAGACACCCATGGATGTCTGAGGAGGCAATATGCTGAGTACTTTGGTTCCGCACCTTATATACCCTTCATCCCCACCCTGTGCGTGCAAGGAGAACAATAACAAAAACCAATAATTTACACGACAAGCAGGGGTCAGCCTGATACAACCAGCAGGTGTTAGCTGTTGGGCCCCTGCAGGGCATATGTGAAAACCATAAATATACAGTAAGCAGAGATCAATCTGATAAGTCCGCAGATGTAGCTGTGAGGCCCCTGCAGGGCGTAGGCGAAAAGCATGTTTATACAACAAATAGAGGTCAATCTGAAGATGGTAGTTGTTGGGCCCCTTCAGGGCATAGTGCCCAAGGTGAAGACGATAAGCATCTGGCAAACTTCCTGTCCGACTATTTGAGCATGTGTTGGTCAGGCCAGGGCAGGAACAGGGTGTGTATGTCCATGCAGGAATGAGGCAAGTCAAGAGTGAAGCCCCAGAACATTTGTGATACAGAGAGAAGGTCAGTGGTTGAAGGGTAAAACACAAAATGGCGGAGCGAATGGCAAGATAACAGACATCCTTTTCCACACTTATGACATAAAGTTGCCCTGGAATCTCCTCTTTACCATGTGCTTTATTTTGTAGTTGGAACTTCTGGGGGTGTGGATGATGCGCCAAATTATTTCCTTTCACAAGTATGCTAGTTACTCTCGATTTGTGGAAGTGTAATTCGAAGGCAATTGTTGAAATAGAGCCTAGCGATTACTACATTGAATGGCCCATTGTTTGTGTCTAGATAGACCATGTGCTACTCTCCTTGCTAAGATTTGAGATACATTTTAAATGACTGGATATTAAGAAATATTTTCCAGCTAAAGCAAGCTGAGAATTTGGTTGAATAATGTATTTTCATTCAACCTTCAGCTGCTGTGAAAACTCGTACCTTTCATTGCTGCTTTCTGAGAGAATTACTCTTCCTGCAGAACCATTTTCAATACTGTGCAGGGCCTTCTAGCCCACATAGGTAATAGCAGTTCCCTACTTCACTTTTCCTAAATTCCTCTTTTGCGTCAAGGTGCAGTGTGGTCTAAATTCCACATATAAGCTGCTTGTTGAGGGATTAAAATTAATTTATTTCACGCACGTTCTACTAGTAGTATCTTGCATCATGTTCAGAAACCTCAGATTCAAACGCTATCCTCGAAGTGAAAATATTTGCGTTTTAAAGTTATACTATCTTCAACCAGGGGGCTACAAGCCTCTCTAACAGTAAAAACGAGTTTTTACTTTTAGAAGATGTAAAACACATGTTCTACTTTTTAATATGCCACATCCTGCCTTAGAACTTGATAGGTGTGCTGTAGGGGTGACTTGTTTCAAAAAACAAGGGAACCCTAAAGGTATAGCGTAGGGACCTTGGGCATTACATATTACAAAGAACAGTGGTCCCTATGTGCATTAAATATACAGTCCAAAATAATCATATACCCAATCAGTAATATGTCTTCTGTCCGTCCGGACAGGATTTAATAAATTCCAAATCAAAAAGATAAAATATTTTACGAAAAAAGAATGTCAAGTGGGCACAGCCGTGACCCTCAACATACAAGACAAAACAACAGAAAAGCAATGTAAACAAGGCAAGGGAATAAGTCTGCGTACTTGTACTTCAGTAAGGCAGGCATAAGTTACAGGAAAACACTCCATTGCATTTTGTAATTTTAGACATAGATAATATGCATATGGGGTTTAGAGGTCGACGACGTTTCGATGCCTATGAAAATAGAGGCATCATCATCAGGACAAGAATTGGCACTATTGTTGTCTTGAACACAAAGCAATATAAGGTGCCTTTCAATTACATTTACTTATACATTAATGGTTACAATGAAGAAAAAGGGGGGAAAAAACAGAGACCAAGAGTTAGGTTCAATACATGAAAATAATTAAAGGCATGTCTCAGTGATCCTTTGGTGGTGAACCAATATAAGTGCTTGTGAATAAGGCACGTAAATAAGGCACGCGTAAAAAGTGAAAAAGGTGAGACAGGTAAAGTATTAAAATATTGCCGTCGTGCTGAGTGACCCTGGACTAGCTGATGAAACAATTGCTCAACCAGAGCGAGCGCAAAATGGCAATATGGGAATTTAAAAACCGGGCGGAAAACACAGTGAGGCCGGTTGTGAAACGTGGTTTTGTCAGGCTACACGTACCGCGATATTTAAGATTGCATATAATGCGGGCAAGGGAGTGCTTGATATCACATGGTGAACTGGAGCATGCTGGCACGGGTGGCGAGGAAGTGTGCTAGTACCTACTTGATACAAATGAAACCGCTCCCCGTTATATCAAATCAGACGATCTGGCGGAACTTAAGGGTTTGCTCGGCAGGTCTAAGGATGCAAATACGTAGAAGTCCGGCCCGTTAGAAATGAAGAGGCATTTTAATCGGCAGTAGGAAAAAAGTAGACAGAGTGTCTATTTACCTGATTACCCGGTCGGGCAATGCAGTATCCGTGGGAGTAAAATTATTATTACCGGGACTTTCGCGCTTCAGTGGCGGCGTAGCGTGATAGCTATCTGAAAACTATAGAGAGGAGGTGTGGATTAGCTAAGAGCATCACTGATATCGTTAATAGAACCAGTGAGGGGCGGGAGCCGGCGGCTTACTTACTTGATGAGTGCGGCGGCACTATGGCACGAGTGGTGATCTGGTGGTCAGTGTTCACAGGTTCCCGGGCTTTTACTGGGACCTGGGTGCCGTAAACAGCGATGAGGGACTGCATGCGGGTGTCCCAGTTACTGACGTGAACGCGGCGGCCATTTTAAAGTGGTGAAAAAATAATAAAGTGATATGGACATTCAAAGTGAATTAACATCAAAGCATTGCAAAAAAAATAAATAAAAAAAAATAAAAAATAAATAAATAAATAAAACCATCACAGTTTTGTAACAGGGAAGTCCATTACAATTTAGAGCAGGGAAGTCCAATCCTCAATCCGGTTTAATCCATCATGGATGCTATTGCAGCGCAAGATCCATTGCAGTTCCTCTTTATTTAACAATTGAGCCATGTCTGCTCCCCGAGGGGGTGGTTTGATCAACGTGATTACTGTCCATTGTAAATCATTTTCGCTGTGTCCTTTGGCAGAGTAATGTTCCACGAGGGGCGCATTTGCAGTCCTGCATTTGATCCGGCTTCGATGTTGTCCAATGCGGAGTTTGATCTTCTGGCTTGTTTGTCCAATGTATATAAGCCCGCAAGGGCAAAAGATGGCATAAACTAAATTTACAGAGTTACAATTGGAGAAAGATTTGCGTTCATATTTGATGTTAGCATATGTGAACGTTTTGCCTTCAATTGTGGTGTCACAGTAAATACAGCCTCCGCATTTATTGTGACCCACAACTGGCGCGAGGCCCCAAGCATCATTTATGGTGGTTTTCAATGCAGGTGATGGAAGTGCCGCCCTAACTAAGTGGTCTTTAATATTTTTAGCACGTTTGAAAGCAAACATGGGTTTGTCTAGTGATAAGTTTCCGGCATTCAGTACTCCCGCCCCTCACTGGTTCTATTAACGATATCAGTGATGCTCTTAGCTAATCCACACCTCCTCTCTATAGTTTTCAGATAGCTATCACGCTACGCCGCCACTGAAGCGCGAAAGTCCCGGTAATAATAATTTTACTCCCACGGATACTGCATTGCCCGACCGGGTAATCAGGTAAATAGACACTCTGTCTACTTTTTTCCTACTGCCGATTAAAATGCCTCTTCATTTCTAACGGGCCGGACTTCTACGTATTTGCATCCTTAGACCTGCCGAGCAAACCCTTAAGTTCCGCCAGATCGTCTGATTTGATATAACGGGGAGCGGTTTCATTTGTATCAAGTAGGTACTAGCACACTTCCTCGCCACCCGTGCCAGCATGCTCCAGTTCACCATGTGATATCAAGCACTCCCTTGCCCGCATTATATGCAATCTTAAATATCGCGGTACGTGTAGCCTGACAAAACCACGTTTCACAACCGGCCTCACTGTGTTTTCCGCCCGGTTTTTAAATTCCCATATTGCCATTTTGCGCTCGCTCTGGTTGAGCAATTGTTTCATCAGCTAGTCCAGGGTCACTCAGCACGACGGCAATATTTTAATACTTTACCTGTCTCACCTTTTTCACTTTTTACGCGTGCCTTATTTACGTGCCTTATTCACAAGCACTTATATTGGTTCACCACCAAAGGATCACTGAGACATGCCTTTAATTATTTTCATGTATTGAACCTAACTCTTGGTCTCTCTGTTTTTTCCCCCCTTTTTCTTCATTGTAACCATTAATGTATAAGTAAATGTAATTGAAAGGCACCTTATATTGCTTTGTGTTCAAGACAACAATAGTGCCAATTCTTGTCCTGATGATGATGCCTCTATTTTCATAGGCATCGAAACGTCGTCGACCTCTAAACCCCATATGCATATTATCTATGTCTAAAATTACAAAATGCAATGGAGTGTTTTCCTGTAACTTATGCCTGCCTTACTGAAGTACAAGTACGCAGACTTATTCCCTTGCCTTGTTTACATTGCTTTTCTGTTGTTTTGTCTTGTATGTTGAGGGTCACGGCTGTGCCCACTTGACATTCTTTTTTCGTAAAATATTTTATCTTTTTGATTTGGAATTTATTAAATCCTGTCCGGACGGACAGAAGACATATTACTGATTGGGTATATGATTATTTTGGACTGTATATTTAATGCACATAGGGACCACTGTTCTTTGTAATATGTAATGCCCAAGGTCCCTACGCTATACCTTTAGGGTTCCCTTGTTTTTTGAAACATAGTTAGCGCAATCGCTGGATTGCAAGGGATTGAGGTAATCCCGGCCCCTTTTCTCTCACAAGTGGGCTCTTCGTGTCCTCTGTCTAAACTCTTTTTTATTCTTCACACGTTGCTCTCCTCAGGCATGTCTGATCCCCACCCTCCAATGTATGATTTAGAATACATTAATAAAATCCTAGGAGGTCCTTCTCTCCTATCTGACCCAACCGAAAACCCTTCCATTCCCAGCACTTCTCTTTCTGATGAGCTAGAGAAACTAAAAAAGAAAGAGGTCCGTCTACTCCTAATGATCAGACTCCTGACCGACTACCTAAAATCAAACATCATCCCGCTTGGCCTACAAGTACGTAACGTACCAGGGGTTTTCACCACCAATCCCAAATATCTAAAGGGGTTCAGTTACATTAGTACAACTTGCTCAAGACACTGGATGGTTCTTGGAATTGAAATAGCGACAGAAGAACTAAAACAATTAACAATTGAAATAACAGATCTAGAGAAACAAATTAAAGACAGTAATACTAGCACAGAAACAAGTAAACTCCTGGAAAAAATAAACAAAACTATAGAGGAGTTTCACAAATTTGAGCTAAATAAAAAACAAATTAAGGTTAAAAAAGATATCAAGAACTACAACGAGGAAAGAACATATCCCTACCTTAGTAAAGATTACTATATTAATCGCCCTTATAACGGTCCACAACAACAGAGACCCTGGGGCAGATTTAACAGGCGACAACAATACGTAGGATTTACAGACAGCTCAGCCGACTCATCAGGCCACTCAGACCAGAGCGATAGCCCGGATCCCAACAATAGGAATTTTTTAGAAGGAGGCCGGGGCCAGCCCAGGGGCAGAGGAAAAACATGGCCCAAACCACCGAACCCCCCAGGAGAACGGTCCACACGCCGCCAACACTACAGGTGGTAGATACTCCAAATAACTCCTCCACTAACACCTCAGTAACTGGTCTTTTACCAATCTTTAACCTTACTGACCATATTCTGTCTAGTAACGAAATATCTCTTCTTAGTAGAGGCTTGTCTTTCGTACCCACGGTACGCCCTAACTTTCAAGATGCTCAGACGGAACTACTAAGGTTCTTCAGGAAAATTCGTCTAAAAAGCTTTTTCAGTCTCAACCCATCCATACCTAAACATTCTAATACCCCGTTCAGACCTCCCTCAAAATTCTCTCCCTCAGCTGGAATGATCCCAGTTGAAATTCCGACATTTGAGAAACTAGTACTGAAGGATCTAACAGCCCTGGAAAACAAAAAGTCCTTCGTCCCATACAATATCTCTCTTGATGAGAAAAAGGCGATTACTACATTGAAAAATAACCAGTCCCTGGTAATAAAACCAGCTGATAAAGGGGGAGGAATAGTTATTCTAAACAGCGAATCCTACAAAACTGAAGTGCTACGACAGCTTACCAACCACGAGCACTATTGTAAACTCCCTAGAAATCCTACCAGTGAAATCCAATGCCTTATTACCAAGGTCACTACAAAAGCTCTTGACTCGGGATTCCTGACCAAACATGAATATGATTTTTTGAACACCAAATCTCCCCGCATCCCGGTGATATACTGCCTGCCCAAGATTCACAAAGACCCCCAATCCCCACCCGGCCGCCCAATTGTTTCAGGCTGTGGATCAATTCTTGAGCCACTAGGCCACTACATTGATTTTTTCATCAAGCCTTTTGTTCCCGAAACTATCTGCTACATTAGAGATAGCATGGCCATGATTAATTTCATTGAGGAGTATCCATTTGATCCCACATCCAGCACCATGTGCACGCTGGATGTGGAATCACTGTATACTAACATCCCCCAATTTGAATCCTTGAGAGTGATTGAGCAGGTCCTTGAGTCAAGAGCTCGTCCACATAATGTACCCTCGCTATTTATTCTTGAACTTCTCGAAATTTGCCTCACCATAAATTTCTTCCTGTTTGAGGGGCAATTCTATGGTCAAGTCAAAGGGACCTCCATGGGAGCCATTTTTGCTCCAAACCTGGCCATTTTATATATGGACCATCTGGAAACTAGCACCATCCTCCATACGTCCAATCCTTTCCATGAGGGAATCACCTTGTGGAAAAGATATATCGACGATATTTTCATGGTATGGAATGATTCCCATGACAACCTCCTGTCCTTTGGACATTGGCTCAATAATAACAGTGGGGGACTCCGTTTTACTACTGCCACCAGCAAAGATTCTATCCCATTTCTGGACCTACAGATAAAACATACTGAAGGCCGTCTAACCACTACACTGCACCGCAAGCCCACTGAGCGAAACACCTTGCTCCAATATTCTAGTCACCACCCTAGGGCCCTACGAGACTCCCTACCCTTCTCCCAGTTCCTCCGCATCAGGCGGAACTGCTACTTCAGGGATGATTACTTCTCTGAAGCAAAGACTTTGAGTAAAAAGCTGAGAAGTAGAGGGTACCCACGAAAACTGGTGCGTAGGTCAATGAAAAGAGCCTGGTATTGCCCACGTGAAGCCCTCCTAGAGCCTAAGCAAAAAACTGACCAGGACAAGCTTATATGTGTCACTACGTTCTCACCTGTTTCCAATGATATAAGAAAAAGTGTTTTGAAACATTGGCCAGTACTGAATGCCGGAAACTTATCACTAGACAAACCCATGTTTGCTTTCAAACGTGCTAAAAATATTAAAGACCACTTAGTTAGGGCGGCACTTCCATCACCTGCATTGAAAACCACCATAAATGATGCTTGGGGCCTCGCGCCAGTTGTGGGTCACAATAAATGCGGAGGCTGTATTTACTGTGACACCACAATTGAAGGCAAAACGTTCACATATGCTAACATCAAATATGAACGCAAATCTTTCTCTAATTGTAACTCTGTAAATTTAGTTTATGCCATCTTTTGCCCTTGCGGGCTTATATACATTGGACAAACAAGCCAGAAGATCAAACTCCGCATTGGACAACATCGAAGCCGGATCAAATGCAGGACTGCAAATGCGCCCCTCGTGGAACATTACTCTGCCAAAGGACACAGCGAAAATGATTTACAATGGACAGTAATCACGTTGATCAAACCACCCCCTCGGGGAGCAGACATGGCTCAATTGTTAAATAAAGAGGAACTGCAATGGATCTTGCGCTGCAATAGCATCCATGATGGATTAAACCGGATTGAGGATTGGACTTCCCTGCTCTAAATTGTAATGGACTTCCCTGTTACAAAACTGTGATGGTTTTATTTATTTATGTATTTTTTTTATTTTTATTTTTTTTTTTATTTTTTTTTTTTTGCAATGCTTTGATGTTAATTCACTTTGAATGTCCATATCACTTTATTATTTTTTCACCACTTTAAAATGGCCGCCGCGTTCACGTCAGTAACTGGGACACCCGCATGCAGTCCCTCATCGCTGTTTACGGCACCCAGGTCCCAGTAAAAGCCCGGGAACCTGTGAACACTGACCACCAGATCACCACTCGTGCCATAGTGCCGCCGCACTCCTCAAGTAAGTAAGCCGCCGGCTCCCGCCCCTCACTGGTTCTATTAACGATATCAGTGATGCTCTTAGCTAATCCACACCTCCTCTCTATAGTTTTCAGATAGCTATCACGCTACGCCGCCACTGAAGCGCGAAAGTCCCGGTAATAATAATTTTACTCCCACGGATACTGCATTGCCCGATCGGGTAATCAGGTAAATAGACACTCTGTCTACTTTTTTCCTACTGCCGATTAAAATGCCTCTTCATTTCTAACGGGCCGGACTTCTACGTATTTGCATCCTTAGACCTGCCGAGCAAACCCTTAAGTTCCGCCAGATCGTCTGATTTGATATAACGGGGAGCGGTTTCATTTGTATCAAGTAGGTACTAGCACACTTCCTCGCCACCCGTGCCAGCATGCTCCAGTTCACCATGTGATATCAAGCACTCCCTTGCCCGCATTATATGCAATCTTAAATATCGCGGTACGTGTAGCCTGACAAAACCACGTTTCACAACCGGCCTCACTGTGTTTTCCGCCCGGTTTTTAAATTCCCATATTGCCATTTTGCGCTCGCTCTGGTTGAGCAATTGTTTCATCAGCTAGTCCAGGGTCACTCAGCACGACGGCAATATTTTAATACTTTACCTGTCTCACCTTTTTCACTTTTTACGCGTGCCTTATTTACGTGCCTTATTCACAAGCACTTATATTGGTTCACCACCAAAGGATCACTGAGACATGCCTTTAATTATTTTCATGTATTGAACCTAACTCTTGGTCTCTCTGTTTTTTCCCCCCTTTTTCTTCATTGTAACCATTAATGTATAAGTAAATGTAATTGAAAGGCACCTTATATTGCTTTGTGTTCAAGACAACAATAGTGCCAATTCTTGTCCTGATGATGATGCCTCTATTTTCATAGGCATCGAAACGTCGTCGACCTCTAAACCCCATATGCATATTATCTATGTCTAAAATTACAAAATGCAATGGAGTGTTTTCCTGTAACTTATGCCTGCCTTACTGAAGTACAAGTACGCAGACTTATTCCCTTGCCTTGTTTACATTGCTTTTCTGTTGTTTTGTCTTGTATGTTGAGGGTCACGGCTGTGCCCACTTGACATTCTTTTTTCGTAAAATATTTTATCTTTTTGATTTGGAATTTATTAAATCCTGTCCGGACGGACAGAAGACATATTACTGATTGGGTATATGATTATTTTGGACTGTATATTTAATGCACATAGGGACCACTGTTCTTTGTAGTAGGGGTGACTTGGACACATTTAGAAAGGTAGTTTTTGGCTATGACATTGTTTTAAATCGCACGGTCGAGTTATTCGTATTGAACTGCCCTACCAGTCTGCAGTGGCAGGCTGGGAGACACGATTTACCTTATCCCCTGGGGGGGAGGGGTGGAGAGGTGAGACACTTTAATTTGCCAGCCTTTGGAAACCATGGTACCATATACTAGGGACTTATAAGTTAGCTATGCCAGTCGGGTATAGGCCAATCAAACATACATGTTTAACAATCAGGGCAATTGCACAGAGGTCTGGTTAGCAGGTCTCCCTGCACTCCGAGTCAAAAAACCAGCAGCATCAGTCCAAAACCTTGGGGTAAACATGCAAAAAGAGCCATTTTCTTAAAGTTATCCATTGTTTATGTAATTATCAATATTGAATGTTTTCAGCAGGGTGTTACATTAAATGTTTTGAAAGAAGTTATATCCTACTGACCACATCACTGAGGTATAGATTTGCTTCTGCTTACTTAATCACTCTCCAATTCTGTATGCCCCTTGAGAGGTGGTGGTTATGAAGTTTCCTATGTATCCCCGAACACCTTTGCCCCTGCCAAGTATTTTGAGATCATCCCTAGTGTATGCTGGACATTCTCTTTAGAGCAGTTTCCCTGGGGTTTGTCATCCCTTCTACGTTCTTGAGTTTTCGGTCTTCCTTCAACTGCCCATTGAAAAAAATTACTTGACACACTGTTCCAGCTTCCTCCCAAACAAATTAACGTACCAGCACTATGAAACCATTTCTCTGCAGACAGTCACATGTAGGAACTGCTGAAAGTTGAAACAGTCTTTCAGTATTACCAGTTATGAATCACACTTGTTTTTAATGAAGTCCCAGAAACTTTACAGACCAAAATGAAAATCTAGGTACACTCTGGGTGTTCATAAAATCCTTACTGTGTGACGCCCCCCCCGTTCAATAACACAACACAAAAGGGAATGGTCCGGTGCACTTAATCATGGAAAAGGCAAGTCAGAGACTGGTTAGATGTATATGAAAGTCGCTTCTATTTCGTGGTAGGGACACCGATACAGTCTTGTGATGGATTCAACATGCAGATTCCTCACCTTTTTAAATTCCTCATCTGGCATCGTCTGCACCCCACCTCTGTAAGTGAATGTACAGGCCTTATATATGCACCACCCTCGCACATTTACATCACTCTGTATCTGTGTCAAATGGGCCAGAAAAAAAAGAGCTCCACTCAAAAACTTTGTTGGTTCTTTACCAATGTCCACAACTTTTTTTTCTTTGACGTGTTAAGGAGGTCTCCCCCGAAGACTTCAAACTGTGGTGTCCATGCAAGAAGCGATTCTTAATAGTGTCCAATTCTCCCTGATGCACTTGAAGGCCATCAGGCAGCGAGAAGCAGTTGTACGACATTGAGTGCAAGAAACTGTCCTGGTCATAGTCCTAGTCCCTCTCCAAGTTCCGGTCAAGGATCTCCGGTAAATATAAGGCATAGGACAAATCTCAGCTCTAATGTAAGAAGTCCAGACAGAAGTCCTCCCCTGTCGTTTCTGCTCCAGTGAGCGATTCCAGTCTGCTCTCTGAAGACCTGACTCCACACCAGTCATCTGAATCTGACCATATTCCCCAGCTAGTGCCAGCAGGTCCTCCTTGACTCATTAGCACGTAGAGGCTATCAAAAAGACTATGATGCAGCTTTTCCATACAATTCAGGTCCTCCTGGAGGACCTTCATGACCCCTTGGAAACTTCATGCCCCCAGTTGTACTGACTCTTTCAGTCCTCCACCTAGCCCCTCACTGGTGCTGGGCCTTCACTTCTTTATTTAATGCCCCACTGGTTCTGGGCATGCTGGCACTGGCCCTGGCTCTAGAGACACCAGTTCCAGATATGAACCTAATGCCTCTATTCAACTAAATCTAGGCCAATGTCTCATTGAGATTCCTAGAGGGCAGCTAGTGGTGTTTGAGGAGTGGTGATTAATTTGGTTCATACCTTGAGGTTCAGGCCATGTACAGCTGTTCTTTGAAGTTATTGACACTTAAAACAACAAAAAAACTGTCTTCCTCTTAGCAGTTAGTTAAGAGCTGCATGTGAGTGACCTGCAGGCAGTCTCCGCGCAGCCACCATATGCCACCATGTTTCCAGACACATTGGTACTAAAGACTTGAGGAGCCCTTTCTTCGAAAGAGGTGTTGCCTTTCCTCTTGGTGCAGTCCATCACCTCATCTCTTCTCTCCACAACACCCCTCTGAGGAAAAAAGGCTTCCCAATAGCTTTTACATAGATTAGAAGGGAGTACTGATTGAATGACCAACGTTTTGTGGAGTTCTCTGGTGTTAAAGGAAAGGCAGGCAATCTAGAAACTGACCATATTCAGGCAGATGCATATAGATATGGTCTGCCTATGTAAAATAGGAGACTCACAATGGTTTTTAGACTATTTCCACCTCAACAAAGGCAACTGCTACGTCCTTGGCCTGGGATGTTCTGTTGTGGACATGTGTGAGGTGAATACAGTGGTTTCTGCCCCCACCTTAACCATGCATTACTACCTTGACTCTCAGGGCTGTTTTCTCTGTTTGGTCATACAGGATTTCTTGGTGCATAGCCCACTCCCGTGACCCTCCACCTTTCAGGAGGGATTTGTTCAAAAGGTGAGGAATCTGTCTTCAGAAGTATCCATCAAGAGAAGACATTACCTTCGGTGATGCTGTATCTGGTGGGTACTCTAACCATGAATTCCTCCCAACCCTTCCTCCCTGTCCTTTTAGCAGCTGTCTAGGTGTTAATATTGTCCCAAGTTAGATTTTGCACACTGTCACAGTTTCCAGTCAGTCACTGACACTGTGCATCTGATGGCAACAATTCCATGGTTTTGAACCAACCTCAACGAGCAGGGATGGTACCTATGTACAGCTCAGTGCCGCCACGTCCGGAGGCGGGATAAAGTTGCTCCAGAGGCATCACCTACCTGCACGTGGTATAGGTTACTGGAAAGGTTTCTGTTTCCATCTGCCTCTTGGGGGAATTTGGAAAGTAAGGCATCTGCAGTTAGAGTATCCAGCAGAAACATTGTTACAAAAAATTATTAGCATGATCATCCTTTTCTCTTGGGACACTCAAATAATCCGCTATTCTCAAAATGTGTCTCCCATGTATTCAGAACCATACCCACAAATTTCAGGAATAAATGTGTAGTGGTCCATAATCTTACTGGTGTTAAAGCATGTGAAGTTTTGAGTACCATTATTTCTGCAGTTTTGCTGGAGAGAAACCAGCAGTAGATCCAGTGTTCGCCTCCGTCACAATGACTTTGAATACAGTAAATATTTCAGGACATACCCAACGAAAGCAAGTTGACAAAAAACAGCAGACATTTTCTCTCCTCTGCACAGTGTCCAACCACATTTCAACAGAACACGCTGTGGAGACTGTTCTACAGTATAGCTCAAAGGGCAAAATTAATTTGCTTTGTAGGTGGCAGAGATCACTATTTACAATACACTGCGAATTCACAAGTCCTCAGACGTGAACAGAGTGTGTTGCCTACTTTGGCTCACTATCATTACCCAACCAGGCAGACTCCAATCCCGTATCAGAAAACCAGTCAGTCAACAAAATACCTAAGTTACTGTGAGTGCAACGCCTAAGTCCACAGTGGCAATAAAGAAACTGAAGCCTTTTTTCCAACTCACCAAAGCAGACATTAAATACAGGGAGTGATGCTTTGAAAAATAAATCACACACTGGGCAGTAATACATGGCATTAGCCTTGTGGTATATTCCAGGCAGTGGACTGCCCCACCTCACAGGAGACCAACCAGACGATCTAGTATTCTGGCTGTCCTCTCGTCCACCTTCAGAACACAAACACATCTTTAACTCTGGTGGCATAATGGTGACTCAAAACACCCACTGCTTGGCCATCAAACTATGTGGACTTTCTAGTACTATTGACGATAAATATAGAGTTGAAGGCTTAAATGTTTACCACATCATTTAACGCTCTAATTCAACACTTGGCATCAGACAACACAGTACAATACATGCTATATTAGGGCAGAATATACAGTGAGTGTTCAATGCAGTTATGAGCAGAGTTCTGTGAAGCATTACTAAAGCCAGCTAAGTGCTTTGAAAATACTGGTGACATAACATTACATTACAGGGTTTGAGGTGCGCAATGCTTTCAGGTATTCTCCTTCTAGTTAACCGTTTCAAAAGATATTTGTCCTGCAGTAATATAATGAAGTAATCAATCCTCCACTGCAAACTTATCCAAATCTTTAGAATGCCACACAGTTCACTGTCGATTGAGTAAAGTCTTTATTGACCAGTATTTTTATTTACGTTGCAAATTGTTAAAGGAGCCCAATGCCTAACCTATTTGTAATTTATAGAGCTCTGTCACTAACTGGTATTTTGCCGCTATCCACTAATATGGAGAAAAACAAAATTGTAAGAGACGGAGAATAAGAATGATAAAACAAGCGTCTAGACTGAAAACTTATGTTCGAGGCATATGGGCTGCCGACCACACACTATTGCTTAGATCACCATCTGGTGGTGGGCCTGGATGATTACACTTTGTTTTTGTCTTGGAAGAGTCTTTGTCTTGTGGATGACTCCTCCTGCAGATCATAGAGCACATGGGCATCGACTCCATTTTCAGATTGTTTTTTTTCCGCCATCGGGCTCGGATGTGTTTATTGTTCGGTCCCGTTACCGATCTCTTTTCGACTTCCAGTCCTTCATCATACCATCGGTATCGTCTTTAACAGTAATTCCGGTTACCAGCGTCGAAGAAAGGCTTGCGCTTCTCGATTCCAGCATTCGTCGGGGCCGTCGGGCCCAACTGCGCCATTAGGCCTTTGTCTCATGGAAAGAAACACCCTTCAAGAAGTGCCCTCAGTGTGGACACAAATTCCCTCACACTGATCTTCATGAGGTTTGCAATCTGTGCTTGTCTACAGAGCACGAGAGTCGAGACTGTGAGGCCTGCGCTTCGTTCCGGTCCAAGAAGACCATCAGGAACCGTCGAGCTCGAATAGTCATGGCGCAGTCATCTTCATCGACACCAGACCTCATCATAGAAGAGGCTCCGAAGTCAGAAGAACAGCAGCAGGACGACATAGTTTCCGAAGCAGAGGATTCAACTTCCGGAGCCGAGGATCAATCGGAAGATGATGATCATCTTCCAGCTGGTCAACAGGTCGTGAGTACATGCGTCGACCCTGTTCACCCCCATACCAGGACAGGCTTCGGTTCCACCTCCACCTCCGGGTCCAGGTGCACACCGACCAAAGCCTTCTGATGCCCCGCCTTCTGGCTCAGCAACGAAGAATACAAAAAAGCCTGCAGTCGACTTGGGCTCGAGTCAGTCTGTCGGCCACGACAAGCAAAAGGTCCTCGAACCAAAATTGACCGAAGCAGCCATCAGCGCCGAAACCGGTCGAGTCGAAAACAAGCTCCGCACCGAAAGACGTTCCCAAGTCTATCGAACCGTAGACCACTCCGGTTCCGAAAAAAGTCGACCCGAAGCCTGCTTCGGCATCGAAACACACTTCGGCTCCTAAGGTCAATGATTCCAAACACACTTTGGGGACAAAGATTCCGGATCCAAAGAGCGCAGATCCGAGAAAGAAACATGATACCAAGTCTTTGGAACCGAAACCCAAATCGGCTCCAAAGACAATAGACACTGTAAAACCTGAGCATTTCGGTCCCAAACAGGATAAATCGGCACCGAAAAAGGATTTTTCAGCAGAAGAGCTTTTCCAACCAGACCCAAAGCAAAAGACTCTTCGTATTAATCCAAAGACTGGACATGTCATTACAGTGCCTGAAAAGAGGAAAATGGACTATCCTAAACCACCTCCAGTTCCTCTCAAAAAGCATGCTCAAACTTCCCCCATAAGAATTCCTTCACCATTGATAGAGATACCAACAGATATTTCTCCTGTACACTCACCATCCAGCACACATAGCATTATACCGCAGGATGATGATGATGATGATGATGATGAAGGCAATTATTCAAAGGGGGTAGAAAGTGAGCATCACATAGACAACACAGATGACCCAGACAATATTCCTGAGTCATCAGATGATCCCTGGGAGGAGTATAATGCGCCAGATGCACCGGATCTGCCACGAGATGACGCATACCCTTCTAGACCATCTCCCCCAGATGACACAATTGGGTTTACACAGCTCATTCATAGAGCAGCTACATTTCATGGAGTAGACTTACACACAGATCCAGTGGAAGAGGACTTCCTCATGGATACACTACTGTCATCACATAAAACCACGACCTCGTTACCAATACTTAGTGGAGTGGTGAAACATGCACCAGAGGTATTCAAAGACCCCGTCAGAGCCAGGGTAATTAACCCCACACTGGAAAAAAAAGTATAAAGTGGCTCCAACTGACCCAGCATACATTAAAGGTCAGCTGCCATTAGACTCGGTGGTATCAAATGCGACGAAAAGAGCTAACTCGCAGACAACAGGGGATGCTCCACCCCCCTGATAAAGAGTCCAAGCTTTTAGATGCTTCAGGGAAGCGCACCCTCTCGCAAGCAGCCAATGTCTGGAGAATTGCTAACACTCGAGCTTTGTTAGCGAGATATGATGGAGCTCATTATGATGAGTTAGAATCACTCATGCAACATTTACCAGAGCAATATAAGACCAGGGCTTCAGATGTAATACAAGAAGGCAAGGTTATTACAAATACCTTAATCCGATGTGCATTAGACACTGCAGACACAGCCTCTAGAGCAATAAATAAGGGAGTACTGTTACGTAGACATGCATGGCTACGCATCTCTGGGTTCAAACCAAGTACAGGCCAGTATCTTAAATCAACCCTTTGACCAGCAACTTCTCTTTGGTCCAACTGTTGATAGTGCACTAGAGAAAATGAAAAAAGATATAGATACGGCAAAATCCATGGGAGCTTTACAAACTCAAACCCATAGAGCGTCCTTTCGTCGCTCCTCATATAGATGCGCCTCTAAGGGGTTTCAAACTGACAACACCTCCTCTTCTTATAAAGCTCCCACCCAAACCTCACCCAGCAGATGGTATTACAGAGGAGGATAAAGCGGTAACAATAAGGGCAGAGGCAACAACAACCGCATTGCCTCTACTCCCAAACAGTGACTTCTCTTCCATCCCCCAGACCATTCCACTCCTGTCGGGGGGAGATTACAACAGTTCCTACCTGTCTGGAACTCCATCACCACAGACAGGTAGGTAAGACAAATAATTCAGTCAGGTTATTGCCTGGAGCTCACTTCCTCTCCTCCAACAATACCACCCAGGCAACGTCCCATGTCACAGGAACATCTCATACTAAGACAAGAGGTTGCACCTTTACTGCAAAAGAATGCAATAGAACATGTCCCAAAACACCATAAAAACACAGGAGTTTACTCCCTATACTTTCTCATACCCAAAAAGGACGGGTCCCTCAGACCTATACTAGATCTAAGGCCCCTAAACCTGTACAGACAATCCAACCATTTCCATATGGTCACTCTACAACAAGTTCTGCCGTTGTTAAAACAGGGCGACTTCATTGCCACATTAGATCTCAAGGACGCCTACTTCTGCATTCCTATCCATCAATCTCACAGAAAGTACCTTCGATTTGTACCAGAAGGTCAACACTACCAATTCAAGGTACTCCCTTTCGGAGTAACTACAGCACCTCGAGTGTTCACAAAGTATCTAGCAGTAGTAGCAGCACACTTAAGAAGGGACAACATTCATGTCTTCCCATACCTAGAAGACTGGTTAATAAAATCCAAGTCATACCACCAATGTGTACAACACATCCATCAGACCATATGCCTGTTGCACAAGCAAGGATTCACAGTAAATCAAAAGAAGTCACACCTCCAAGTATCCCTATCTCAACAGTATCTAGGTGCCACAATAGATCCCTCCAAAGCAATTGCATACCCCAATCCAACAAGGATACAAAGTATGCAAGCTCTTATACAAAAATTCCAGTCACAGCACTCACTACAAATGCGCCCCATACAAGAGTGTTTGGCAAATCAGTGGAATCAGGCTCAGCAACAAATAACAGATCTGGTGGTGGTAGACGACCGGACATATCGCTCTCTGCAGTGGTGGAACACCAAAAACCTTTCCAAGGGCTGGCCGTTCATAGAGCCTGTTCCACAAGTGTTGCTAACCATAGACTCATAACTCACAGGATGGGGAGCGCATTTTAGAGAAACCCACAGTACAAGGTACATTGACACCGCAACAAAAGTTACTCCACATAAATCATCTGGAGTTGTTAGTTTCAACATTACCTATCAAGCAAGGCTGCACTGGTCCGTACAGACAATATGACGGCCATGTATTACAACCAAAAACAATCTTTACAGCTCTCGCAGCTGGCGCAGAGCATATGGAGGTGGGCCATTCCTCAAAAAATCTTTCCGTTAGCAGAACATCTACCAGGAGTTCAAAAGCAGGTTGCAGATCTGTTAAGTCGTCAAAGACAACAGATAACAAGTGGGAACTTCATCCTCAAGTTCTTTAACCATTCTTGCACAAGTGGGGACAGCCAGAGATAGATCTGTTTGCCACACACCGCAACTCCAAATGCCCAAGCCTCGCTGCCAGATACCCACACCCATTGTCCAAAGGTAACGCGGTATGGATGAGTTGGTCAAACAAATTTGCGTAGTCTTTTCCACCTCTCCTACTAATTCCATTAGTGGTACGCAAGCTACAGCAACATTCCCTACCATTGATTCTCATAGCTCCAACGTGGGCAAGACAACCGTGGTACACCACACTACTAGAGCTCTCAGTAGTACCACATCAAAAATTAAAACTTTCTCCACATCTACTGACACAGAACCATGGAGAGCTCATGCATCCAGAACCAATGCAGCTCAATCTAGCGATTTGGCTCCTGAGGTCTTAGAATTTGGATACCTCCATCTTCCGCCTGATTGCATGAATGTCATAAAAGAAGCGAGATGCCACACCACTAGAGCATGTTACGCAGCCAAGTGGAAAAGGTTTTTTGTGTATTGCACAAATAACAACATTAACCCATTAGATGTTTCCATACAAAACATCATATGCTACCTGCTTCATTTACAAAGATGTAATTTGGCGTACAGGTTACATCTTGCTGCTATAGCAGCCTATCTTCAAAACAGACAACATTTGTCATTGTTTAGATTACCTGCCATTAAAGCGTTTATGGAAGGATTAAAAATAATAATTCCTCCAAGAATACTACCCTCTCCGGTATGGGATTTAAATATCGTTCTCACTAGACTTATGGGTCCAACATTCGAACCATTACATAAGTGTGAGTTACAGTTCCTTACATGGAAAGTTGCCTTTTTATTGCTATTACCTCACTCAGAAGAGTAAGTGAGATTCAAGCATTAACAATTCAAGAACCATTTATAGAACTCCATCA
The DNA here is from genome assembly GCF_964261635.1 of Lissotriton helveticus. NCBI lineage: Eukaryota > Metazoa > Chordata > Amphibia > Caudata > Salamandridae > Lissotriton > Lissotriton helveticus. The sequence continues at coordinate 927,878,746 of NC_136057.1, forward strand.
CAACAAAGTGGTTCTTAAAACAAACCCGAAATTCCTGCCAAAAGTCATTTCACCGTTCCACCTCATCCAATCTATTGAGTTGCCAGTATTCTTTTCCCAACCACAGACAGTTGTGGAAAGAGCTCTACACACATTAGATGTAAAAAGAATGCTCCTCTACTACATTGAAAGAACAAAACCGTTTTGTAAAACAAAACAACTGTTTGTGTCATTTTCTCCTCCATTCAAAGGCAATCTTTTTTCAAAATCGGGCATTGCAAGGTGGATTAAGTGCATTCAAATCTGTTACCAAGAAGCAAAACGCACTCTATCCATTCCTCCTAGGGCTCATTCTACCTGTAAATTATGGGCATCTATGGCATTCCTAGGAAATATACCATTAAATGATATCTGTAAAGCAGCTACATGGTCTACACCGCACACATTTACAAAACACTACTGTGTAGATGTGCAGGCAAAAGAACAAGCTAGTGTAGTCCAGGCTTTACTCAAAACATTATTTCAAACTACTGCAACAGATACGGGTGGTCGCCGCTAAGGGAGAAAACTGCTGTGCAATTGATGCAATAGTGTGTGGTCTGCAGCCCATATGCCTCGAATGGAAAATGCTACTTACCAGTATGCATCTGTTCTTGGCATGTAGGGCTGCAGAACCACACACGCCCACCTGCCTCCCAGTCTATCTATATCTGTTCCAGTAATATCTTAATTAGATACACAACACATGGACATCCTTATCTATACTCGTACAACTCCATCATTTGCCCAATGGCGAAAACAGTCTGAAGATGGAGTCGATGCCCATGCGCACTATGATCTACAGGAGGAGTCGTCCAACAGACAAAGACTCTTCCAAGGCAAAAACAAATTGTAATCATCCGGGCCCACCACCAGATGGTGATCTATGCAATAGTGTGTGGTTCTGCAGCCCTACATGCAAAGAATAGATGCATACTGGTAAGTAGCATTTTCCTTCTCTAGGAAAAGAACCGGTTTTGAGGGTCTTTCTAAACGGTAACAAATTAACTGCGGCTCTCATAATGCATTGTGATTTAAACCAAATTCTCTGTTTTAGTGGCAGCCAATGAAGATCCTTCATTTAGCAGGTTAGCAGCGGCAAACTGAATTCTAGACAGTTGATGTATCTGATATTCTTGTGCGCTCAGCAAAAAGCATTGCAATAGTCCAAGTGACTAAGAATAACACTGCCGACTACCAAAGCTCTTGCAGAAGTGAGTAACACCCGCAAGGCCCTCAAAAGCAAGACAGTTGCCGGAGGATTTGTAAACATGTCTCTCCACACTGAGAGTATTCACAAAAATAACTCCCATATTCCGACCGAGTTGGCGGGAACAATAATCCCATTGGAAGGCACCTGCCGAAATCAGCGGGGAGTACGACAGTTCGCAGTTAGCTGAACAAAGCAGCTTGGTCTTATCCCTTTTAAACTTCAGGGAATTAGGAATTGAGCCACTGTGGGATGTCCTTAATGCTATTGTGCAAGGCGGAAAGCTGCTGATTACTTGCAAGCAAAAAGAGTAGTTGAGTGTTTGGCATACTTGACTATGTTCACCGTATGAGATTTGATGAGTGTGATCCGGGGGGGCATATAGATTTTAAATAATATCGGCCTGATGTATAAGGATTTGTGGCACACCCTATTTAATCGCCCTGAACTCAGAGCGATAAGTATGAGCGGAACTAGTTCAAGACTCTATTGCCCACCTCAATTGCCGCCATTTGGGCCAGACATGTGGAATGACAGACCTTATCAAATGCGGCCCAAAGATCAAAAGGACCAAAACTGCTGAGTCACTCTTCAGCCCACCTGCGTAGCTCATCCATTGCAGTAATCTGCGCCTATTTGGTCCCATGACTGGGCTGGAAACCAAATTGCTCCTCCTCCAAACAATTCTTGGTTTCAAGATATTGGGCAATTGACTTGCTCACATAATGTTCTAGAATTTTTAATATGAAGAGACAAGAGATATCTGTCGATAATTACTAAAATTAGTTGGATCCAAAGAAGGCTTTTTCAGGATAGGGGTTAAGACAGCCTTTATCCAGGCTGAAGGTATTGAGGCAGAAAGCAAGGGCTGATTACAAGTTTGACGCAACAAGGGAAACAACTTGTCCGCCAGTTTGCAAATCTTTGGTGAGAAAGGGTCCGGAGGCAATCCTGATGAGATGTTCATGCCAATGCACGGAAATCTTCCTCTGAGAGAGGATCAAAGTTATCACATTTACATGTGACTGTCCCAGACAGATTGACTAAGTCCGGTGAGGGATTAGTACTATTTGACTGAGCTACCAAGGGGGACTATCTCCAATTCGAGGCATTAATACCTTCAATAATTGTATTAATCTTTTCCTAAAAAAATACTGCAAGATTGTCTCAAAACGTTTGCCAGGGCACGAAAGTGTGATTGAGACAGACCAAATTAGACATTTCTTTGATGATATCAAACCCCTTCTCAGGACTCTTCGGGACAGCTAAAGTAGCATTGGCATAAAACTCAGCTTTGGCCTTTATTATTCCAATTTTGGATGTCCCCTATGGCAGCCTTAAAAGCCTTTTAATACTAATTTTATATGCGTTGCAGCATCTCCTTTCTGCCTTTTTACACAATTGTTTTAACTCCCTAAGCGAGACATTATACCAAAGGGCAGACGGTTTCTGACAAGATTTATGTCTTCAGTAGGATAACTAAATCCAGGGTTTCCACAATTAGATTCCCCAAGGCAGCATAGTTGGCCTGAGCAGAGCTATCTGGATCAATAGCAGGTAACATCTTAAAGATGGGCTTGGCCAAACCGGGCCTGCTATGTTTATTACACTACACGAGCCAGCCTGGGATTCTTTACAGGGACGGCTCTGCCGAGAAGTGAGAACAATACAAAGGCATGATCCATCCAGCAAGAGCAGTAGAATACTTCCCACTGTCACTAGCCCGACAGTCGCAAAGACAAGGTCCAAAATATGACCACTCATGAGTCGGGACATGAACTAGCTGTTGCAGTCCCAGGATGCTACACGACCCCAGCAGGTCCCTTAAAGCAGGAGCCGGATCTCTATCCAACCAGAAGTTGAAGTTGCCCAGAATTAAACATTTAGATTGAGTCCACACCATATTGCTAAACAAATCGATGAGGTGCTGTAAATAAGAACTCGATGGCCCTCGCGGGTAGCAACACAAAATGCCTGAACATAGGCAGCCACAGCCATCTTTTAGAGAAAAACCCAATAGTTCTGGACCTACAAGTTTGTCCAGACTGAGCAGAACAAAAGTCCTACTAGTCCTTAAAGATAATACCCACACCACCTCCTTTCCTCCTCCTCATAAGCGTTATGAAAGATCTTATAACCTGGTGGGCAAGCCAAACCCAGGTCAATAGTTGAGTCAGAGGAGGTCCAAGTTTCTGTTGGGGAAAGTGCATGGAAATCGTTGGTGTATAAAGTATATTTCCATTGCATGCTTAACTAACGATCTCACGTTTTACAGCCCACAATTCAGCCTCCTCATCTGTGGGGCCACATTATTAACAAAAAATCAGAAAGGACAATTTCACCAGATGGTATAGTTTTGGCATTGGCAATACACTTACCAATATCCAGCAGCTGTCCTCTAGAATACCGTGAACTACTAAAAGCGAAGTTCCTGGGGGAGGAGCCAAGCTCGCGTCCGAGATGGCCGCGTTTTAGCTCGGCTCCGTTCACTCTCCTGTTTGCAACAACTATCCTGTACTTTATCCTGCCCCGGGAAGTATTCTACGATGTGCAGTGGAACGACGATACCTCGCAGGCGCTTACCGTTTGCTCCGGTGGTTCCTGGGTGTCACGGATCCTGAGTTATGCCCCTGTTTGCTTCGGGGCCTCCGGAGCGGCCGGGCCTGACACTACTTGGCGGCGCCCGGGCTGGACGGGGTGCGGTGGCCGGCCCTTGGTGGTGGTGTGGAGTCGGTCGGAGAGGCCGATGTGCTAATAGACCGATTGTGGCCCCCCGGGCCTGGTCCGGCGGTCCTGCGGCCTGGTGTTGGGGCGCTGCCTTCCATGGACGGGGTTAACCGTACATCTGGCTCGTCTCCCCTTTGTTCTCCGACCCGGCCATTTTGAGTTCCTCCGCCCGGGCTCGGAGAACGGCGGGGTGTGGGGTGCCGGCGCATCGCCTTCTTCTGGTGGCCCCTCTTCCTTCCCTGGTGGCACCTCTGCCGGTATCCTATTTGGCCCCGTTGGTATCCGGGCGGGGGTTGGTGATTGCAGCGGCCCCGCCGGGTTTCTAAGATGGCGGCCGGCCCCATGACTCTCGGCCTTGCTGGGACCGGCGATGCGGATCAGCCGCACGGCACGGTTTCTGAATACTGCAAAGGTGAGCCTACACTTGGCGACATCCTCGCCGCCCTGCGCTCCTGGGGGGCGCCCATGACCGCACCTGTCGCTATCCTGGAGAGAGGTCCCTTGGCTGGGCCTGCCGGGCCCCCCCCGGTTTGTGCGGCTTCATCTCTGTTGTGTGCTGCTGGAACTTTCCTTGGGGTCGTGGACCTGGAGGCTGCAGTTGGTGTGGATATACGGAAGTCCGCTGCCCTTCTTTATCCTGTGCCTCCGTCTGCTCCGGAGGTTCGCCAGCCGGATCCCGTCTGGACCGTCCTTGATGGGTCTCCTTTTCCTCTTTTGCCTCACATGGCCGAACGAAGATCCTGTGACTGTGCAGCTGGACCGTCTTTCTCCGTGTTCTCTTCGGAACTGTGCCTGCTTTGCCTGAGGTGGTTACTGTACTTTCTGGATCATCTGTGTCGCGATCGCTATGACTTGAGTGTCTTTGTGATTCGACTCCCTGTTATTCACCTCCGTTTTTATGTAATCTGGTCCCTGCTTTGTTGGACGACTACAGTTTGCGAAAAACAAGGACAGGGTTGAGCTGATCTTGCCTCTGTGGACTGCTATTTTGTGGTATGGTTGGGTGATCCGTTTATATTTGTATGATTCTGTTTGATACTTCTTAACGTTCCTGGAGCTTATCCGTGTATTTACTATCTTCCCGTGGGCTCTCAGTATTTTCGGGCGGGGGGGTGAGAGCCGGAGGGGTTTTGATTCTGTGGCTCCTCTCCCGCTGTTTTTCCCTGTTTTCCCTTCCCTCCCCCCCTTTTTATCTACGTGATTCTTTCTTTCTATATTTCGGGTTCTAATTAGGGCGACAGGCACGCTGCTGGGGGGTAGGCCATAGCCTTCTGCAGGGGTGCAGGGTGGGCTGTGCGGGGTGGTGGGGGGTTTGTTTTATTGTATCTTTCTTTGTTCCTTTTTTTTGGTTCTATGGCTCTTCTGTATCCCCTAATTTCGTGACGCGGTGTCGGCACGTCGCCCCCCGGGGTGTTTGTGCTGGCATGGCCCTTTTGGTATGTCTGCTGTTACGGTTTACTACGCATTCGTTTCTCCTGTGGCCACTAGTTCCTTGAGCCGAATTAGTATTGGGTGCTTGTTAGCCGTGGGGGGCGTGCACTGACGCTGCGCCCTCACTTTCCCCCTCCTTTTTTCCGATGTCCTTTTCCTCCCTTATTTTCCCTTTCCCCCCCCCCCTTAATTTTCTTTTCCTTTCCTGGGTTGCTGTAACGGAGGGCTTTTAGTTTCGTAAGCGTACTTCTTGCTGTTTTCCTATTATGTACCATGGTAGTGGTGGGAGGGCGTTGAGCAGCGATTGTGACTGTTATTGATGTGGGACTCACGTTCTGCCTTTGCCAAAATGTGACTGTTCTTTTGGTATTTTCCTGTATTCGACACTTCGGCTTGCTCACGGCCCACCGCGGCCCTCTGGACTCTACAGTTTGTCATTATCCTGCGAAACCCCTTTTTTTTCTATTATAAAATTAACCTACTCTTATCCTGTCCGTGATGGCGGCTCGACGACTTGTTACCCTTGCCTTCATATGAGCTATTTAGTAATCCTGTTGTCACTCCTGTATTGCCTCGTATGTCAATTTATTGTGGTGGCCGGCCCGGTGGGTTGTAGGCCCGTATCTGTGAGCGCCTTCTGTACAATAAAGGTTTTTAAAAAAAAAAATAAATAAAAGCGAAGTTCCTGCTCGCAGATGTGATCGCTGGCAATGTGATCTCTACTGCTATGTTCTACAAACCAAACATTTTCTCTTGAGTGGAGCTAAAGCTTCCAATACTGTTGCCTTTGTCTGCGCTGGATAGAATGTGTTCTGCGTTTTTAGGTTGAGGCTACTGTCTGGTTGTGAATAACTCACTATAAACTTACTGTGGGCTTACATCCCACACACATGTTGCTACCATTGGTTGGATTTATCGTCACTTATTTGGTTGCTTCTTTATTCAACGGATTGCATTCCTCTTCATATCTTTGACCCTACCCTGAATCGTAACCTCTTTACCATCTTGTTGATTTGTCTGACTTTTTTCCTTCTGATCACATTTAGGGGTCTACTTTTTTCTTGTTTTCCCTTTTGTTTAACCCCTTCCATGCTGGCCCGTTTCCGCCGCTGTGCGGTAAACAAACTAACAGGGCGGGGCCGTGACGAACCCCAGCCGTCATCAGCACACGAGCGCCGCGGAGCGTGACGGCTGGGGTTCGTCACCAGCATGGAAGGGGTTAAGAGCTGCATGAGTGTATGTTTTTTCTACCTCTCCCTCTTTGTGGGCTGCTTCCCCTCTGAGACCCTCCACATTTTGCTTAGCTGCTACCCTGCCAATTTCAGTCACCTTGTTTTAGGTCGAAGCCTACCAGACAGCACAGCTGGTAGCGAAAAGTCTTATTGTAGACCTTGTAAAAGCATCCCTGAGAATCCATTCTGCCTATTTTCTCCTATTGGCTTTGTGGTTTGTAACTCACATTTGCTTGTTTTCTATTAGCTGGCTTTATTTGGTTTAGGCTGTAAAGCAAATTAGTCCATCCTGTGGAACATAGCCTGTTTACTGTATTCTTTCACAAGTGCTTGCTTTCTGTAAACATGCCAATATATTTTGTTCTTATCTTGTCACATTTGCTGTACAATCAGACAGAGTTCAAATATCAGGCCCTGTCTTCCAAGAGAGCTTGGTGTTTATTTTTCTGTCTCGGACTTCAGTGAGAGGATTTATGTAACAATCTTGCTTTGTATGGGAAAATAAAGGCATATTTCTATCTCAGAACGAAATGTAATTGTCTGTAAATAAATTGTGCAGATATTTCTGAATATATCAGAATGGACAAAATGCAAATGAAACACATTTTTGGGTAATTTTGAAGTGTGGTGAAAACAAATATTTTAATACGATCAATACAAATCAATTCATAGGTGATGTCATTTCCACACATTATCGTTTTTCCGCTGCAGAGTTTTATCAGTAAAACTGTATGTGCACATGTAATTGTCATTTCAATTGAAAATGTGTTGTCTGTAATGGCAGTGTGCTACCACCTCATGCACACTCCATGACACTCTTCGTCGATGACGCACGCCGCTCTGACATGCCGCTGTGACGCGCCCCTCCTCAACACAGTATTCTGCACTAAAACACAATATTCCACTCTACTTCACTCTGTGCCAAACCACTCCACGTCAATAACTTTTAGCCCTGTTGAACATCAGCCATGCTGGTGAACAACATGGCTAAAACGTATTGGCAAAGCCAATAGCTCTGCATAGACGAGACCTATTGGCTTTGCCAGTGCTCGTTATTATTTTCTTTTTCTGTTCCCCCTGCAAATCCCCCATCTCCCATTCTCAGCTACACTATCTCGTTTGGGCAGGGAAAAGGAAAGAAACACAGCTTTATTGTCCGTTTCTTCCTGCAGGTGTTTCATACATTTAATTTGTCAACAAGCTTTACAATCTTTGCTGAACAACCCACATTTTTTGCTGCAAAGCAATGCATTTTAGAATGTTAACAAACACCAGTCAGCGTTTCTTATCACCTGATCAACGTCTTAGGGTTGATTTTTAGGTTTTGCTTGGCAATGCGTACGAAGTACGCATGCGCTAGCAAAATCTTATGTTTTGCAGTGGGGAACAGGGACTCGCCCCCTCCTCCCATTGGATAGCTCCATAAATGGAGGCTAGCCATTGGGAGAAGGCTCTGTCCGTCCATCTCGGACCAGATTCGGGGGCGTTCCCGAGAATTTTTCCCTTTTGGTGACGTCAGCCGAAAGCCTGTTCTCGGGAACGCCCCCGAGTCTGGTCCGGCACCCGAAAGCCTGTTCTCGGGAACGCCCCCCGAGTCTGGTCTGGCATTGCCGGCACCCGCCTTCCTGCTCGGGGTTGTGGGCAGATGTGTACATTTGGCCTCCGTGCATGGTTCCTTTGCTGTCATGGAGCCTTTCTTTGTGTTCCCCAGTCCCTATCACTTCCAGAATACCTGCGAGTATTCCTTGCCCAGACAGTGTTTGCAAGTGAGCCGCAGCGCTGACAAGAAACTCACCACAACTTCCACACGTGCAGGAGCGACGGGCACACCCCTCTCTCAACCGCTGGCAGGAGCCGCCCTCCCGCCGTTAGACATGCTACCTCTCCCCCTCCACTAGCAGCACCCTCTGCTGAGGGAGAAGCACGCTCCCTGAACTGGAATGTGCACTCCCCACTCTGTCACTACAAATACCCGCTCCTTCCCAAGAGGTGCCGACCCTCTCGTTCCAGCAGCACACTTCTCTCTTCTCCACCCAGAAGCAACTCTCCCCCCTCCCTCCCTAAGCTCCCCTCTCCTCAATAAGCAAAGCATTTAATTCCCTTACAGGAGGGGCATTTTTCTGTCACCCACCAGCAGCGTGCGTCTCTCTCCTCGACGGAAAGTGCACCCTCCTCTGTCCGGCACGAGAAGGACTCTTCCCTCTCCACTACTAGATGTAAACTCTCCATTACAAATGTACAAAAGAAAGCACCTCAGGCTCTCCAACTCTCTCTCGCAACTCTACTGAAATTCCCTCCTCCTCCTCCCTATGAGAGGCTTACTACTCTCCACAACGGAAGCAGGCAGAAATGAGGCATAACCTCAGGAACAATAATGCGTTATTTTTGGACAGGTGAACGCTGAGACTGACAGTTTCTGGAGAGGCAGCATGTTCTGTGTGCCCGCTGCTCTAGAAAATGAGGATGTTGCACAACGGCTAGAGCGGCCGACCGCGAAGCTGAGGAAACAGGTTCGAGTATGGCGGGAGGCTCATGCACCATCACCGACTCTTCTCGTGCCTAAACTGAATCTGTCTACCCCAATGACTGTAACTGGTGCTCAAGTAATGTGCACCGATGCCTTTCAATGAAAACTATGCTGCACTGGCCTATCTATAAAGCTGCAGTGTGTTGTTTAAGGGAATGGCGGGGTGTAAAAGCAGAAAACGCATTATTTTAGTGATTTCATTTTGAGCCGTGCTATGGTGCAAAGTACTCACTCACACACACTCTCACTCACTCATTCACTCGCATACTCACACACACACTCAGCCGCCCTCCCGCCGTTAGACATGCTACCTCTCCCCCTCCACTAGCAGCACCCTCTGCTGAGAGAGAAGCACGCTCCCTGAACTGGAATGTGCACTCCCCACTCTGTCACTACAAATACCCGCTCCTTCCCAAGAGGTGCCGACCCTCTCGTTCCAGCAGCACACTTCTCTCTTCTCCACCCAGAAGCAACTCTCCCCCCTCCCTCCCTAAGCTCCCCTCTCCTCAATAAGCAAAGCATTTAATTCCCTTACAGGAGGGGCATTTTTCTGTCACCCACCAGCAGCGTGCGTCTCTCTCCTCGACGGAAAGTGCACCCTCCTCTGTCCGGCACGAGAAGGACTCTTCCCTCTCCACTACTAGATGTAAACTCTCCATTACAAATGTACAAAAGAAAGCACCTCAGGCTCTCCAACTCTCTCTCGCAACTCTACTGAAATTCCCTCCTCCTCCCTATGAGAGGCTTACTACTCTCCACAACGGAAGCAGGCAGAAATGAGGCATAACCTCAGGAACAATAATGCGTTATTTTTGGACAGGTGAACGCTGAGACTGACAGTTTCTGGAGAGGCAGCATGTTCTCTGTGCCCGCTGCTCTAGAAAATGAGGATGTGGCACAACGGCTAGAGCGGCCGACCGCGAAGCTGAGGAAACAGGTTCGAGTATGGCGGGAGGCTCAAGCACCATCACCGACTCTTCTCGTGCCTAAACTGAATCTGTCTACCCCAATGACTGTAACTGGTGCTCAAGTAATGTGCACTGATGCCTTTCAATGAAAACTATGCTGCTGCACTGGCCTATCTATAAAGCTGCAGTGTGTTGTTTAAGGGAATGGCGGGGTGTAAAAGCAGAAAACGCATTATTTTAGTGATTTCATTTTGAGCCGTGCTATGGTGCAAAGTACTCCCTCACTCACACACACTCTCACTCACTCATTCACTCGCATACTCACACACACACTCACACACACACACACACACACAGTCAGTCAGTCAGTCAGTCACACACTCACTCAATCACTCACTCAATCAATCACTCACTCACTCCTGCCAGCCCTCCAATCATAAGGGAATAAAGCGCCAGGGTGCTTGGAGTACTCCAACAGTGTTAATGGGATCAGGGGAAGTGACAATTCCCCCAAAGAGTGGGTCACTTTGGGGAGTGGGCTCAGGAGAGACCCCCATGCCTGGGTGGTATGGGGTGAACTGGGGTTAACACTGCCCCTCTCATGCCAGGGCAGTCACTCCTCGCCTTCAGTCATTACTGTGACTTCCCCCATCCCCTTCTCTTAGCTCCGTCATTCCCCCCCCCCGTGGCTAATAACTATCTCTCTTCGTGCTTCCTTCCACTGCAGCACCTCTCTCACCTCTCCTCCCTCCCGTCTCTTCTTCCTCTGCCCAGCCGTCTGCACCCCCCCCTTTCTGCTGCCCCCCCCCCTCGATCCAATCACCCTTTTTTTAATGCTTTCTTATAACCCCCCCCCCGTCCCCCCCCCCCCACGTGGTTGATGGCTCGGCGAAGTCATGCGTGTACCGACTGCGGGGATCTGTGTTAGACCCCATGGCCACAGGCTGAAATCCGTGCGGGCCGCTCGGTTTATCAGCCGCCCAATGTCGATACATCCTCTATAATTCATCAGACACTGCACCGCCCTCACTGCTCAACACACACATCACTGAACTCAAATCCCGTGTGTTCGTATAAGACCATGTATTGGAAACGTGCTTTTTATGTCTTAAGTCAACTCATGGTCGACTTGCACCTGGTGTTTTTTTCATACCTGCCTATATAAAGCGCTTCGAATACCCGCAGTGATGTCAGTGGTATAGTAAATACAAATACATTCTTACAATGAGCGCCGTTGAGTGGGATTAGAATAAGCATCTGTTAGGCAGCGCCAAGATACCCAGGGGTGAACATGTGCTTTACAAATGTTACCTTTACTCCTCCCTGCCCCTACAATATTACTCACACTCACCCCTTTGATACGCTTCTTTTCTATCCCCAGCATTCAATCAGTCAACTTATGAAGCACACTTTACACCCACCTCTTACACCCTCATTGGGTTTATATCTTCTGTACTCTCCTAACCCAATGTCTGACCTCGACCCATCCCCTCCAAGCTCACACCCCTTTACCCCTCCTTGAACCGTCTCCTCTGACTCGTTCCTTTACTCTGTCTGCTAGATCCACTCTTTCTTTTTATTTTCCCTTACTACTCCCTCTGCTCCTATGTCTTCTGCTTTTAGTTCCTCCCGACGCTCCTTAGCCCCCCCCCCTTCTGCTTTCTCATTCTTTCGCCTTTCTTTCCATAATTCCTAAATTGTTTTCTTAATCCTTCCTTACCCCGGCCAGCCCCCCTTCACCACCTGCTTCCGCCTTCTTTACCCACTGTAGTAATTTTCTCTTCACCATGTTTTCTTTACTTTTTTGAGTCCCTGCTCCCCCCCCCCCTTCTTTACACACACCTCCCCTTGCCCCTCCTTCTGTGCCCTCCCGCTCCACGCGGTGCACTCTACCTGCCCGCCCCTCCCTCCTCGGCAGGGGTGCCCTCGGGGGAGGGGTCCCTGCCAGGCTGTGGTGATCCGGGGGTGCCCAGTCCCGCCGGTGATGCTTCATTGAGCTGTAATGAACGTGGCACTGCGCCCCACCCGGGCCTGCACGCACCAGGGCACCAGGGTGGGCGTGGCCTCACTTCCCAGGTGTATTGTTGTGGTGACAATGCACGGAAGTGGCTCCTGCGGGAGTGGAGAATGGTAAACTGTGCGTGTAGGGATGGGGGCGTAGTGATCAGCCCCCTGTGATCACCCAGACATCCCGGGCATGTGTGGTGTAAACTTGGCGGGGGGGGGTGGGGGGAGATGTAGAGGTACCTCCCCGCCCCCTCTGATAACCCAGGCAGCCTGGCATGTTTTTTTTTTTTTCAAACCGGGGTTGGGTGGGGAGGGGGTTGATGTAGTGACCCGTCCCCGCCCTCTGATAGCTCTGCAGGTCTGGCCTGGTGTTTGTTTGCCTGCCAGGTGTGTGGCTCACATTACAGCCGCAGTGACTTGTCTCCCGCGGGCAGGCTGGGAGCCTGTCTCACACCCAAGGCCTATTCTGGGGGGAGGGGTGGGGTGGACGCTAATACCGACTGCCACAGGTCCCTACCTATGCAGCACCAAGCCACCCCCATGCCGTCCCGGCTGCCGCCACTCCCAGTCCTACTGCACCACCCCCACTACCTTGTTTCCCCTGTCCCAATCTTATCTTACTGCCCACCCCCAGTCCTTCCCCCTTACTGCCCTGTCCTCTCCCAGCCTGCCCTCTCCCAGCCTGCCCTCTCGCAGCCTGTCCTCTCGCATCATATCCTCTCCTAGCCTGCCCACTCCCAGCCTGCCCTCTCCCAGCCTGCCCTCTCCCAGCCTGCCCTCTCCCAGCCTGCCCTCTCCCAGCCTGCCCTCTCCCAGCCTGTCCTCTCCCAGCCTGTCCTCTCCCAGCCTGCCCTCTCCCAGCCTGCCCTCTCCCAGCCTGCCCTCTCCCAGCCTGCCCTCTCCCAGCCTGCCCTCTCCCAGCCTGCCCTCTCCCAGCCTGCCCTCTCCCAGCCTGCCCTCTCCCAGCCTGTCCTCTCCCAGCCTGTCCTCTCCCAGCCTGTCCTCTCCCAGCCTGTCCTCTCCCAGCCTGTCCTCTCCCAGCCTGTCCTCTCCCAGCCTGTCCTCTCCCAGCCTGTCCTCTCCCAGCCTGTCCTCTCCCAGCCTGTCCTCTCCCAGCCTGTCCTCTCCCAGCCTGTCCTCTCCCAGCCTGTCCTCTCCCAGCCTGCCCACTCCCAGCCTGCCCACTCCCAGCCTGCCCACTCCCAGCCTGCCCACTCCCAGCCTGCCCACTCCCAGCCTGCCCACTCCCAGCCTGTCCTCTCGCAGCCTGTCCTCTCGCAGCCTGTCCACTCCCAGCCTGTCCCCTCCCTGCCCTTTCCCAGCCTGTCCTCTTCCAGCCTGTCCACTTCCAGCCTGCCCTTTCCCAGCCTGTCCCCTCCATGACCTTTCCCAGCCTGTCCTCTCCCAGCTTGTCCACTTCCAGTCTGCCCTCTCCCAACCTGCCCTCTCCCAGCCTGTCCCCTCCCTGCCTGTCCCCTCCCTGCCCTCTCCCAGCCTGTTGACGTGTCCCGGCGGCAGCAGGCAAGAGCGTGCACTGCGTCCCCGAAGTAACAGCCCTAAAGCAAGCAAGAAGTATGCCCCCCTCCCACCAATCCCTGTTAGGTAGTGGAAACTGTCCAAACTGAGGTGCAGACAGCCCCTCTCACCTTTCGGCCTGGTACCACTGCACCAGCCGCTCTACTTCCCTACTGACCGTTCTCCACTTAAGCCCCGTCTAAATTACAATTCCTGCTTGTGACCCTTTTGCCTGCTTGTGCTTGTTTTCGTGACCCTGTTGCCTGCTTGTGCCTCCGTGTGCCCCTGTTGCCTGCTTGTGCCTCCGTGTGCCCCTGTTGCCTGCTTGTGCCTCCGTTTTCGTGCCCCTGTTGCCTGCTTGTGCCTCCGTTTTCGTGCCCCTGTCGCCTGCTTGTGCCTCCGTTTTCGTGCCCCTGTCGCCTGCTTGTGCCTCCGTGTGCCCCTGTCGCCTGCTTGTGCCTCCGTGTGCCCCTGTTGCCTGCTTGTGCCTCCGTTTTCATGCCCCTGTTGCCTGCTTGTGCCTCCGTTTTCATGCCCCTGTTGCCTGCTTGTGCCTCCGTGTGCCCCTGTTGCCTGCTTGTGCCTCCGTGTGCCCCTGTTGCCTGCTTGTGCCTCCGTGTGCCCCTGTTGCCTGCTTGTGCTGTGTGGGTGTGTGTGGAAGGCTCTGTGTGGGTGTGTGGAGGGCTCTGTGTGGCTGTGTGTGTGGGGGGCTCTGTGTGGCTGTGTGTGTGGGGGGCTCTGTGTGGGGGGGCTCTGTGTGTGTTTGTGTGTGTCATTTGCGAGAGATAAAGCTAGTGGCATTGTAAATGACAATGCCATTTATTTATGTTAAAAAAAAAACATAAATAAAAATAATGTCAAGAGCAATGCCAATAGCTCTAACTTTAACAAAGGCAAAACCATTGCATTGTAAATGCTTGTTTTGTTTATTGTCTCATTTACAACCGAGACGATTAGGCTGCTGCCGCTCTGGAGAGCGGCAAATGTTTTCTTTGCTTCCCCAGTGCTGATGCGGTCTTCATTGCCAACTGTTTTCTTTGCCTGAATATTTTTTTTCTAATTTTCTTTTTTATTAGGCTTTCATTACTAGAACATAACTCTACCATACAACCAACAATAACGGTCTGTTCATTCATATCACCACATACCCAATGCTGTCAAAATCATGAACTGTCTTTTCCGGACCACTGAACCCCTGCTAATGAGACTATGCTTGATAATACAACCCAGCACAAATCGAGCCCCTGATACCTTATGCGCCATTACACAATCAACAAGCATTGGAAATGCAATAGGTCTCGCAATAGAATAGTTAGACATTTTTCTTTTTGCAAATGGAAGAGTAGCGTTGCGTGGATGAGTAGCGTTGCGTGGATGAGTAGCGTTGCGTGGATGAGTGGCGTTGCGTGGATGAGTGGCGTTGCGTGGATGAGTGGCGTTGCGTGTGTGAGTGGCGTTGCGTGTGTGAGTGGCGTTGCGTGTGTGAGTGGCGTTGCGTGTGTGAGTGGCGTTGCGTGTGTGAGTGGCGTTGCGTGGATGAGTGGTGTTGGAATGCAATAAGTATCGCATTAGAAAAGTTGTAGTTATTGGTCTTGTAAATGACATACATTTTTTTTTTTGCGATGTTAAAATTGCTATATTGATGGCTTTGTCATTTACAATGCCAATAGTTATAACTTTTGCAAATGTGACACCTATAGCATTTGGAATGCAACATGTTTAGTATTTACGTGACTTATATGGCAGCTCTGGTCGTTATGCTACATCTCTAGATAGTTTTATCTTCCGCAAATGTGACACCTATTGTAACACAATATGTGTTGTGAGGGTGAGTGAGGGTGAGGTGTTGAGGGTGAGGGGTTGAGGGTGAGTGAGGGTGAGGGTGAGTGAGGGTGAGGGTGAGTGAGGGTGAGGTGTTGAGGGTGAGGCGTTGAGGGTGAGTGAGGGTGAGGCTGAGGTGTTGAGGGTGAGTGAGGATGAGTGAGGGTGAGGGGTTGAGGGTAAGTG
The DNA here is from genome assembly GCF_964261635.1 of Lissotriton helveticus. Classification (NCBI taxonomy): domain Eukaryota; kingdom Metazoa; phylum Chordata; class Amphibia; order Caudata; family Salamandridae; genus Lissotriton; species Lissotriton helveticus. The sequence continues at coordinate 927,894,328 of NC_136057.1, forward strand.
AGGGTGAGTGAAGGTGAGGCTGAGGGGTTGAGGGTAAGTGAGGGTGAGTGAGAGTGAGGGTAAGTGAGGGGTTGAGGGTGAACGGTTGAGGGTTAGAGAGGGTGAGGGTGAGGTGTTGAGGGTGAGTGAGGGTGAGGGGTTGAGAGTGTGAGGGTGAGGCGTTGAGGGTGAGTGAGGGTGAGTGAGGGTGAGGTTGAGGGTAAGTGAGGGTGAGTAAGGGTGAGGCAGAGGGGTTGAGGGTGAGTGAGGGTGAGGGTGAGGTGTTGAGAGTGAGTGAGGGTGAGGCGTTGAGGGTGAGTGAGGGTGAGGGTGAGGGTGAGTGAGGGTGAGTGAGGGTGAGGGTGAGTGATTGCGAGTAGCAAAAAAATCGTATGGAGCCTGGGGCGTAGCGCAGGCTCCTGCAGGGGGAGGCTGGGACAGGCTGGGGTACCCCTTGAACTCAATTTCTACGACTATCCCTGAGTTGTGAGAAACTGGTGAGGGGGGGGGATTCGGAAGGACGGGGTGACATCATGTAGATTTACACCATGGCATCGTGCTCCACAGCAAGCGAACGTCTCCCACAAACGGCAACATAGCGCGGCACAAAAACTCGGACTCTTTCCCCTGAGGGAAACGCGCACAGGCCTGCAGAACGGCTTATTTCCACCCTGTCAGAAATGGCACCTCAGCATGTGCCTTCCCTCGTCACTGAACAGGGCATATTGAACAGGGTCGAGGGCTGGAGGGCTGGCAGCTCGTCCTGTTCTCTTCCGTGAATGTCTAGCTGATTTGTCTTGCCAATAAAATATTATTTAACCGGGAGATGGAAACGTGCAGAGAAATGGATAGAGAGTGAGCGGAGACAAATGGAGGCGGGGGCTGGGGAGAGCGAGGGTAGGGAAACAGACAATAGGAAAAAGTAGAAAGAGGAAACATGCAGCAATGGAGAGAACACATCAGAAGAGCAGCTGTAAAATGGGATTGCGAGAGGGAAAATGAAAGGACATGTGGGACAGAGGAGAAGAGCACGAGGTGACCCAACAGGAGTAGATGGGTACTGGGGAGACATGACAGAAGTTAGAGATTAAATAGGTGCGACGGGGGTAAGAGGGCTGAGATATAGGGGTGCTTAGAGCGACGGAGATGCAGGGAAGGAGAGTGACGGTCACAGAAGGGGAGAGGTGTATAGAGATGGCGGGAGGCGGACGAGGAAAATGGTTAGAGAAGGAAAGATGAAGGAAGCACGAGGGAGAAAAGGAAGACGTAAGAGGGTGAAAATGCATAGAAAACAGAAAAGATTAATAGGTGGGGGAGAGGGCTAGCGAGGGGAGAGCAACAGAATAGACGATCGTGATTAGAGGGTGAAAGGAAGAGAGATGAGAGATCGTGGGACGGAGGTGAAGAGAGAGATATTCGTATAACGTGTAAGAGGAGATAGCTGGAGTGATAGATGAGTTGAGATGAGGATGAGGGACATCGAGAGGTAGGCGATTAAATGGAAACGTATTGAAAGGAGATGGGCAGTTGGAGGAAATTAACAAACAAGACGGAGGGCATTGCTGTGGGGAGGGGGTGGAGGAGAAATGCACACGGCGGGCAGGGGAGGGGGCGGAGCGGGGAGAGCGGCATGTGGGTGTGAAGAAGCCGGGGCCTTTGAAGTGAAGCTAAGCTTCACTTCAAAAGGTGTCGGGAGGAATGCGGCTGAGGGAACAGACGGCGATTGCGGCTGAGGGAACTGATGTGCACGCGCTTTTAAGCTCAATGCACATGCGCATTGAGCTTAAAAGTCATGGGCACTGCAAGGAATCGCCACGATTCCTTGCTTCTTAGTTAAAGGTTGTTTAAGCCGCAATAGGCTCGCAAGCTCGATGCCCATGCGCATTGACATGCGAGACCTAAAAAGCCCCGGCCCCCAGGATAGCCCTCTTTGCTTGTGTGAACCCTTCATTGTCCAAGATGTGAATAGATGTTTTGCGAGTAAGGTTTTCATTTCTCTTTTAAGGCTTTTCTTATTTGAATTATACACAATATAGACCGTTAAACATACATTCAAACTTGTAGCACTGGCAAATTAAACGTGTTCTTTTAATATATGCTTTAAATATTATCATGTGCAATTCTATCTCTGTATAGTGGCCACTTTTCAGAAGCTCACAATGATGAAGAGTCTGTCTCTCCCTTCAATTAACAGTTTCAAGTTCAGAAGCATCAGTCTGGTCGTCAGGGTTTACACATGTTGTACGTAGTTCTGTCCATAGGTCTGCTATGGGTGTTAGTCTCACGCCTCTATGCTCTTCTTCGTTCAAAGCCGCTCCTACTGCTGTCACCCATTTTTCCACCTCCATTTTCCATCTGTTATCCAGGAGGCCATTTTTACCCCTGGGATCAGAGAGCTGCCATTTTGTTGGGGCAGCGCTCTAGTTGCTTGAGCGGAAGATTATCTTGCCCCTTATAAGAGGGTGTGTAGTGTGGGCACTCCGTCAGGACGGTATTCACATTCTTCAAATTTTATTATACTGTTTAATTTTAGGATGAACTTTTTTTTGACAATTTGCGTGAAATGCACTGAATCTGATTTTAATAGCAGTCTTACTGTGGTTTCTTTTGTGTTGGGGGTGTGCTTTTCTTTAATCCCAAGCGTTATATGGGGCAATCGATACCGCTACAATGAGCTGATCCAGGAGGCCATTTTTTTATTACTCCTGGGTTTGGGGGGGGGGGGGGGCAGTCTAGATGTTTGAGAAGGAAATTACCTTAGCCCTTAAAAGGTGTGTGGTGTGGACGCACAGTGGGTACCAAAGGCAAGCCCAGTTGTACCCTGCTTGCACCCCACGCCAGCCACACTGCTCGTGTTGAGTCCTCCCCCGAAATCCCACCCCTCCCCCTACAATCCCTCAAGCCTAAGATTAAATATTCTGCCCAGGAACTATGCCACCTAAGACCTGCTGTAAGGGTGAGTCTTTGATGGAGTTCCACTCCCTGCCACATCCTTGCATGTAATGTGGAGTGGCCCTACCCTGGGTGGAAAGTTGTGGGACTAGCTTATCTAATCGTATGCTGCAGCGGAAGTAGAAGGCGGCTTATTTAAAGCTGCATGCCTCCTGGTTGAATGTTCGTTCACTACATAAGTCTCGGTAATGAATAGATTGATGTATTATTTTTAACAGAGACCGGATGAGCGAGTCCTCCTCTCCCAATGTTACACTTACCCTCCCCGAACACTACTCCTTCCTCCAGCTGTACAGGGTGGCAGTAGAGGTGGGGGACGTGGCTATTGTTTTTAAAAACGGTTTCAAATACTCTCCATTCACGTTAACTGAGCTAAAAGAAGGAGAAGCATTGGGTTGTTGTATTTCCGTGTTGGCACAGATTTCTCTAGCGGTGGCCTTTATCTTTCAGCCTTTTGTATATACAGGAGATTTCCTACTCTCTCTCTAGAAGATATAATTGCTAAATATCCAATGCTGGTGGTGTCTGGTGCTCAGCACCTGCACCGGTGCTCGGTCCAAAGGTATTGGGGTGCTTTTCATGAACACCAGTTAAGGACACATTCATTAGGTCTCACCTTCGCAGCGCGCATGCGCTGCACAGGAAAAAGACCTTTTCCGATCGCATAGGCTTTTCAGCCAAGCACGTGCACGCGTTCCATTGCCTTCAATGGCAACGCGTGCACTCACTCTGAAAGGGCTGCGTGTGCCATGTTTGGATACTCGCCGCGCTGTGAGCGACCGCAATGTCCACGTTCTTGGAGAGGAAGCGAGTAGATAAAGCATGGCGACAGTGCTGTGTGTATGAAGACACACCCGTGGACTTTTCTTTACGGCGCATAATGAGTTCAGAAGGAACCTGCCAGTGAAATAAGTGTTCGCCTGTGAGCGGGAAACAATGAGTCCGATTTTGATTGCGGTGACTGTACCAGAATCGTGCTAATTGGACCCGATTCAACCGGAAACACGCAGAGTCTGGCGAAGGTGTAGCTGAAAGAGGACGGACTTCTGAGTCCTGGTGCAGCTTCTTGCAACCCGCACTCTGAACGCAGTGCAGGGGACCTGGGCACTGAACTAAAGTGATATTCCTGAATCCCGCACATTTACAGAATTATGTGGCCACTCACCTCAGGCTGCATTTGTTTGGTTGATTGTGCTCTCTACAAGCCTTCAAGTATGCATCGACATGCAGCATCTTCACTGAAAGTCGTTTTAATGCGGAATAGAACAGAAGAACATAATATGCATTATAAAAGATTTTTTTAACAAACACTTATAATGTAATACTGTGTATACAATGTCTTCCGTTGACCACAGTGGAGATTTCCCCAACGGTCACATGGTATTGATGTCCTGTTTCCTGCGGACATAGTACTTGGTTTCAGGTACCAAAGTTACCAGAGGGGCCATTAACCACCTTAAAATAAAATTTTAGAAATGACGCTGTGCCCCATAGTGCCCGCCACGAGCAATCCTCCTCCTCCTGCCTGTTAGCCCCACTTAGCACTTCATGCACGGCTGAGCCCTTTTAAATAAAACCCGGCCTCTGGTCACATGCTCGCTTCCTTTCCTGGCGGCTCACGCTCGCTCTCACGCAGTATCTCGTAACTGTCACCAGTAACCAGGAAGGTGCAGCAGTGAGCGGTGCGGGCCTGGCTGGGTCAGCCGCTTGCAGCCTTTCCTTAGAGCGGTTTTGGGGGATGTCCGGCTAGCGGCGTACTTGCTTTTCTTTTGGTGAAACGGACACCCTAGTGGGGTATTGTGCTGCTTTTCTCGCTGGACCCGGCAGCCTGCTTTCTGTGAGTACACGGGGCAAGGGCCATAAGAGCGGTGAAGAAAGTTTGGGTGTTCTGAATTGAAGGTGGGGTGGGGGGTGCCGGGGGTTACGTCCTGTTTCCGATTCCTGGCATTTGAGTTTTGGTTGTTTCTAGTACCCTGGAAGGAAGACTGATGCTTTTAAGTCTTGTTTTAAATAGTTTGTTTATTTTAGCTTTGCAGGGGCGGGAGATGGCGTCAGCACGCATTTGCCACATTGCAGCCTTATTGCATGGGCCCTAAGCCTGTCCACTGAGAGGGATGGTTGGATAAGGGCGATAGCTTGCAGCTGGGCTCTCGCATAACATGCCCCCGGCCCTTAATGGCCACATGAGCGCGATGGTGCATTGGGTTTGTTGAGTTAGTGGACGGATAACTTCTCCCCGGGACATTTTCTAACAAGCCTATTAGTATTATAAATGACAAATGCCTTTTATTAGTGCAGGTTTTTTAAACCCATAAATAAAAGGCATTGTCATTTACAATGCCAATAGCTCAATCTCGCAATTGCGAGACCGATTGCATTGCAAATGCTTGTTTTTTGTAGGTATGGGGAGATTAAGTGATTTGCCCAGAATCACAGGATGTTGAGCCTAAGCCGAGACTCGAACCCGGTTCCAGCTCCAAAGTCAGCAGCTGTGACCGTTACACCACATTATCTCCCCACTTCATTGTTAGTGGTTAGTTCTGTTATTATTTTAATCCACCAACACATCAAACAGACCATATTATAGAACCTGTTTTTATTTTTACACCCTTCGTGTCGATGAGTAGAGTGGATAGCATTCTTTGCTCTGATCACTTTATTATTTACTTCATGTGGGGTGTGATCTATCTTCCACTAGGGCACTATTGAAACCAAATTTATAACTGATTTATTATTTACTTTACTTGGGGTGTGATTTTTCTTCCACTACGGCACTATTGAAACCAAATTCATAACTGAGCTGGTCTAGAGCTAAAATGTCGGATATAGAGACTATTTTACAGTATTCCATCCAATGTATCAGTGGGGATGTAGAGTATGATGCCCCAGCAGTTAACTCCTGGCTATTGACCATGGCGAACAAAACAGCCCTGTTGAAAACTATTAAAACCTCAGACAATTTTAGACGTCCTGTTTCTGCCCCGTGGTTCAACGCTGGTACTGTAGAAATTACAGAGGTGCCGGGCAATAAATAATAATATAAAAAAGACCTAAATAAATATTGTGGGATGATTATGAAATCCCAGTGTGCTGCCTTTGCTGATGAAATGTCAGGAGCCAATAATAACTCTTGTGAAATCTTCAAGATAGTGCAGCATTTTCTTCTCCCGGTTTCGCTCTTATGCAGCCATAAGCAACATCTGCTGTTGTATACGAGAAGTTTCTTTGATTAGCTTGTTAAAATCGTCGCCTACATGGAGGCAAACTCTATCATCCTAAATAAAGACAAAAAGCTGGCAAATAGTTAGGCCCCCGATTGAACATTTGCATGAATTTTCTAGAATTTCATTGGAGGAGTTTGAACAGGCTACCATCGCCTGTAAGTCTGGGTCGCCTGATGACCCCTGTCCCCGAGCATTTTGATCTTTATTTCTATAGTGATAAAATAATTTTCAATCAATTATGCAACAGCTCTGTTGAATCTGTCACTGTACCAGCATTTTAGAAACCGGCCAAACTGGTCCCACTGGTTAAAAAAAAAAAAGAATAAAAACCTATTTTTTAAACTCCAGCAGATAGGTCCCAGCTTCCTAATTTCAGACCTATCTCCTTACCACCAACTGCATCTAAGATGATGGAGAAATTCATTAATAGGCAGGTATCCAGCTGCTTGGAGGAAGGGGAGCTACTGCACCACTCATTCAGGCTTCAGACCACGTCATAGTACTGAATCTGCACTAGTGGAGGTGATGGACTCCATTAAAATGGCACCTGATCAGGGAAAACGGGCTGCGTTGATTCTACTTGATCTAGCCACAGCTTTTGATACGGCGTCACGATCCATCCCCCTCCGGCGACTGGAAGACATCAGTGCCGGAGGTACTGTTCTTGTATAGAATTGCTCTTTTCTCACGAACAGAGACCAAGCAGTCTAGATGGCACAGTATTCTTCGTGCCTCAGTTTGAAGTTCCATAAGGCTCAGCAATGATTTTTAATGTTTACACTGTCCCCTGTCTTGTTTAGTTGAATCTTTAGGTGTCCGGATAATGTCATACGTGATGACATGCGTTAGAAGATAAGAGGGGCCCCTTACTTAACCTGTGGGACTACGGCACTTAAGCAGTGAAATAAAGGAAATCCCGTAGGGTGAATTTAGTCTTAACCTAACTCAATACCATACATCAGAAATTCTCACTCTCATTCCACTCCACCGATTTACTCCCCATACACACCAGTAGATTGTGCCATATATATCATAGGGACTCCCACAAAAATTAAAATTATACAAAATTATTTATTGCACATGACAAAAATTACATAAAAGTACATAGACTGACAGTCTAATCAATAATAAAAGCCACACTAAGGTGGTGGAACAACAGCAACAAATTCTTTAAAAACACACAGTCAAGAGTTCTAAAGTCAGACTTCTATAGTCAGTCTTTTACAATTGGCACATCTACTCCTGCACCGTTGTACTTGCACTGTTAGATAGATTCCATTGTTGTCAATATTCTCACAGTGCTAAGTTAGTAGATAGTGCGTATTCATGTGGCGTCGACGCGTTTCGATGGATCATTAAAAAATGTTTCCATCTTTATCAAGACAACTTCATATCTCACTTGAGTTTGAAGCACAGTACATCACAAATAAACACCTATAAAACATAAAAACTATTAGGACTAGGTCATGCCAAATTATAAACAATAGTATACATAGTATAGGATTTACTATCAAAACCTATTATCTAACGGTTTATTATACTCTCGTTAACCCTCTATTGGAACTGGCCTGCTTCCCTTGATACTGTTGTTTGGACCATAGCCTCCCCTTTGTCCCACATTGGAAAATAGGAACAACACAGAATTTAAAAGTTAAAAATTCAGCCTAACGAAATGCCATTCGGGTCACTTTCCTATTATATATGGCTCAATCATCTTTCATGCTCAAATTAGCTAAAGTTCAACCACACCATCTTTCACACTTTTTATTCGCTAATCATCCTGCATCTCTACTCTCTTTTCACTTATTGGTTTTGTAACCGAGACCACGCTGCATAGTCAGGTCTTTTTAGTTCCTCCTCACCTTAGTAACTGTCGCAGAAATCCTATTCTTATTCCGCCCGTCTCTAAATCACTTCATTGGGTTTCACAGAAAATACCCTGAGTTGGCTTTGCATGTCAGGCAGCTATGGATAGAAACATGATTCTATAAGTATGTTTGCTCTATTACTGATAAATTCCTCATTACTCGAAAAATAAAGGGGGAAATCTCACCTGATTTAGTAATCTTGTACGCGTATTGTTCGATATAGTTGAGGGTTCTTATTTATATGATCTCGGAATTCACCTCCTGATCCCCGGGAATTTTATAAGATTTTTCAGGAACATGGTTATGTTTTCCTTATCTTTCATTTCATTATGGCTGCTCTGTGGTATTCAATTTACGAGTCAGGCCAAAAGTTCTACATAGAAAAGGGAAGAGGTCACATTTATTGGTTGACCGTTATGGAAACACATAACACTATGCAGTATATTTGTTTCTAGGGGAACAAAGATTATGCTTAAAGCCCTTAACAAGAGACTCGCCTATGCCTGTTTAAATGTAGAGTGGAGGTAAAAGGCTTTTAAAGTCCCCTCGTGTACGCTGCAATGAACACTGCGTAGTTATCGTTCACCAAGGGGTATCGCAGTAAGAGTTCGAAATTTTTTTTACGAGGCCCAGCTAGCTTAATCTACGTGACCGCTGTCTCCTATGGTGACAGGGTCGCAGCTTTGTGCTCACTTACCAGGTTTCAGATGAAAGAAGCAGCAGCGTCCTCTCCTTGTTGTTGGCGTCTCACGACTGCCACACTCCGGGGCAGATTAGGATACCGTTTTTTCCGTATCCTCCGGGCTGGCGGAAGCCTCCGCCGGCCCGGAGGATACGGAAAAACCGCAGCGGACCCACCAAAGACCCACCGCCACATTAGGATGGCTGGTGGGTCCAAGTTTACGTCCGCAGCTTTTCCGCCGCGGTTGGCTTACAACCGCGGCGGAAAAGCCCTAATATGGTGGCGGTGTCTCTCAGACACCGCCAGCCATATTAGGATGCCCAAAAAGAAATGCTTTTCCACGGCGGGCTTTCCGCCGTGGAAAAGCATACGGAGCTTCACTGCGGGGGCCCGTTGCGGGCCCCCTGGGTGAAGGGGGGGTGCACATGGGGGGTACCTATGGTACCCCCCTGCATTTGTATGCAGTAATCGGCAGGCACCGCGCGGTGCCTGCCGCTTTCTGCATACAAATGCAATGCATGCATTTTTAACATTGCGGCGGGTGCAGCTTGAAGCTGCACCCGCCGCAATGTTAAAAATAGAGGATGTGACCGCCAGGGTGGCGGTCACATTCTGATTGGAGAGGAGGGAACTCCGCAGGCCATGCGGAGGTTCCCTCCTCCTCGATGGTCGCGGACGGACTCAAGTCCGTCCGCGATCATAATGAGCCCCTCAGTTAAGACCCCTTTATAAGATCCTAACTATCTTAATTAAATCCACTTGTGTGGTATGCTAATCGACCGAACCCGGGTTCTGACCCGGAACGGGACCAAATCTGTTTCCGGGACGGCCTCTTCGTGTCTGTCGGCCTAATGTGCACGAGTGAGCGCCATCTTTGAATAGGGTTTTGTTTATGGCACACTCTTGTTTACTACTATATAAGTGCTTATCCGATGTCGAAAAGGAATTCTAATCATCAATCCTTGACCGCACAGTTTGTTTATATCCCATTCGCTATTTATTTTGAATTGTTAAAAGCTTGCTCGCCTTGTTATATAAAAAACGACATTAATGATTGCCAATGGTCCCGAGCAGGAAATCAACTTTGAATATTAAGTTGTAATCGACATCTTCGATTGGGCAAATTTTATGCTGTGAATGCCCTAAATCTCCAAGTCTCTTGGAGATCACTATCCGTCAGAACCTTCGATCTGATATGCACATGGGAGCTGACAGAAACTTTTGTATTATGTAGTCTACCCTAATTCAGAAGTCTGAGTATATCCAGGCACATGTTAGATTCGAAGAGGATCTATCTATAGCCTTAGTGTTTACTAACATAACTCTATTTGAATTTATATTTACCTGACTAGACACATGTTGAGGTTATAATGGCAATTTTCATGTCAATATACTATTGTGATTTTACTCTATATGGGTTTGGTAGGTGCTGAGGAGTCTTGTAAGTTAGAAATAGAGTGGCAGTTTAGATGATGAATGACATCCAGTCTTCCCTGCTATTGAGCCCCTTATTTATTGTGTCCAGCATACACATATACCATTGTTCTCTACTCTTCCTGGTCTTCTCTGTATTGCCTCCTCGTCTGTTGATTTTAATTTTTTCTAGTATATACCATTTAAACTCGTCACATTTGTGGCTCTCAGAGATGAAGTGAGCAGTAAGGGGGGCATTTTCTTTTTTCGTACGGATAGCAGATTTATGTTCTGTAAGTCTGAAGCGAAGTTCACGCCCTGTCTCACCCACGTAGCCAAGGCCACATGGGCAAACCAAGAGGTAAACCACGTTCTTTGTTCTGCAGTTGGTAAGATCCTTCGAGCGATATGTTTTGCCGTGATGAAATGCAGCTATTTCTCTCAATGGTGAAGGACTCTCCTGAGGCACCTAAAATGTTTAAAGGCAGTCTGAAAGCTGTTTCTCAGTGGATGTGGCCCATCAATCTCCAGTGTAATGGCAGAAAAAATAACGATTCTGTTTGGCTCTCCCCTCTCCACATGGACCCTGAGTGCTTGCTACCCTAGAGTGTGCCACCCCACCACCCATGTCGACCAGCGTAGCCCTTAACCCCTTTGCTGCTTCTGTCGGCCAATGGCCGCCGTGCGCACTACCTCCGTAGTGCTGGGCATGTCCGTTGGCCGACGTGGCCCCGCCCACTTGATCAAACCGCGGCGGAATTTGCGCCGCGGTTAAGCGGTTATCTTGGACATGAAGATGGACTGCCACCTGACCTTGAGTTCTTAGGTTGCTGCATTACTTCGCCCCTACTCTGACCCTCTGTTTTTATGACCAGTGAAGACATTTCTTCCCCATTTCTCTTTAAAGGCGCAAATAAATGTGATACATGTGCTTGTCACGTTGCACTTGGATTATTCTAATGTGTTGTGCTTAGTTCTTCGTGCCCATTTGCTGAAAAGGATTCAGGTGGTTCAGATTGCAACTGCCAGGCTGTTATTAAAGGTTTCATTGTAGGCGACGATATCCCCTTACCTGAAGGAGTTGCATTGGCTACCTATCCAGGAGAGGATTCAATTTAAAACTTTAGTTCGTGCCAACAGGGCTTTCTATCATACGGGTCTGAGCTGTCTTTCAGTTAGTCTCACATCTTTTCTCCTGGCCAGAACCCTCCGCTCTTCTGAGGCTGGGTTTATTTGGCTGCTGAGATTTAAGCGTTCGAAGTGGATTCGTACCTTTCCTATCTCATGGCCCATGCTTGAAGTCTCATTCAACCTCGTCTCCATAAAATCATAAATTGAACCCGCTTTAGAAGACCTCTCAAAACCTGGTATTTTTCACAGGCCCTTCCTGGGAGGAATGGATGGAGTACTTGGGGTCTGGGTGAATGTCGTCTGTTAGCGCTGGGACACTTTTGCTCTACAAATGCATGATTGATTGACCTGTTCCGCTGTGGGCCTTCTGGAGAACGCCAATGCATTGGAAACGTTTATATAGTTTTCACTAGGCCTCGCCCTGTTAAGGGTGGGGCGGGACACTGCCAGTTTAGCTTCTAGCGGATTATATCCTGGCAACTGACAAGTCAACTGTACTGGGCAGAGTGAGTGAGTGTGTGTGCGCGCCTCTCCTTCAGATAGATATCTGTAGAACTCTGATTTCGATTCTATATTCACTCTTCAGCCAACAACATGACCAAGGGATGTTATACCTAAGGTATCCCATCCCCTAAATCCCACTAGGGCAGTGACCTGCGGCATTAGATGTTAAGCCTGAGAGCCTATCCTCCCGACAAATGCACATAAGTGCCTGAATGTTTTGATTGTTTCTCTGTATTTACTTTCATATTGCTAGGATGGCAAGGCCCTTGCTGCCATCAGGTGAAACTTTGATATATGGCTCTGTTTTGTAGATGCATACATGTTTTAATACTTTTTACACTGTGTAACTTGCAAGGGTCAACAGTAGATTGCAGCCCTGCTTTGTACACATACATACATGTTGTGGTCTCCTCTGTTTTCAGGCTTGGCTGCATACTTTACTGTCAATGTGCAGTTGCACTGTAACAGGGTGTCATTTTCATGTAAGATTGGCATTTACAATGGGTCCAATCATAAAATGAGATTGATCAAGCAAACTCTCCAACTGAGTGCTCGTAAAATATTAATACCATCATATGAGCTGGCTTCCAACAACTTCAATTCTTTTCCAAACCGAATGCTATTGTGTAATAACATTATCAAATGTTTTGTTTTTCTTGATTTCTTTGTTGGATGCATTTCCTATGTATATTCTTTTGTGTCTGAACTGAGTCCATCTATTATGTTAATTTCAGGATTTGATTTTAGGCTTTGATACTTTACAAACCGCTGTGAAGTTAATGATGCTTTAAAGTGTGACCGTTTGTTGTAGGTTTTACAGGTCTTGTTGTATCGTCTCATCCTGGCAGGCGGTTTCAGTGTAATTCCTGCTTTGTGGATGAAGAAGCTCATCTGGGTGGCAGTGTTATTCTAATTCTGCATGGGAGCCTTTCACTTAATTATTCAATCACGTTGCATTGATAATTGGGTGTCTATATACCTGCTGTTTTTGCTATGACTGCACGGTCAAGATGCTTTCAAATACAACTCCATTTCTTTCGTGGTTTACAACATTGTACTGCTTTAAGGTGTTTCTTAAGGAGGGTCGCCTCGCATTTTTTGAGAATGTTCTGTTCTTTCCACATTTGAAAGCAACTTTGTTTCAATTCACTCCTAAGATGCTGTCCAGGACACCTGAATGTATGTTTCCCTTTTCACCTTTGAGATGCTCCATCCTGATGTTTCCAATGTTTAAATGTTCAACATATGGCCTTACATACACTTTAACTCCACACTGTTATGGGTAATATTCATCTCCTATTTCCTAGTCGGGCACAGCTGGCTAGGCAGTGATGCATAGGCCTTAGTTATTAGAATAGGGAGTTTTGACAAGCTTCTTTCGTTTAGTGATTGTGGCTTTCTTCCTCTTCTATTTCCCCAGCCCTATGAACATTTCATTCACTGTTTTAATGAGGAGTTGTAGCTTTCCACTGCTGATGTCCTTAACCTTAAACTGCATGAGGGACATGAAGGTAAAAAAAAAAGCCATGGCAAAGACAGCAGGTGTGCCGGGGAGCCTTTGGATGTATCCATTTCTACACATGCATTGCAAACGATAACGATCTGGGTATCACTGCCTTCCTTCAGGTAACTGAAAAAAATTGTACAAAAAAACCCATGTAGGTGGGAAGGCTGGAGAGAGACCCAGACCCCCCTTCCCCCGCTGGTGGGGACCTCACCTGGTGCTTAAATATGTTTTAAAATATTTTTATACTGTACCGTCGATCTGCGGGGTGCATTTTAAGGCACGGGGGGGCCCATCCCCAGAACTTGATAGTATCCCGGGGACCCTATCTCTCAGGGCACTCTGTTGTTCCCTACCCAGAAGAGGGCGGGCAGAGAATTGAAATCTCATTTCCTGCCCGCACTCTGCTGGGCAGGGAACACAACGTTGCTCCCGCCCAGTGGGACTAGACGTAAAAGCTGTTTTGGCATGAACAAGCAGATGGATGTTGACTGGGGACCGGCAAGAGCCATTGTGACCTTGGGGCTCTCTCCACAGCCCCCAACATTTAACAAAGGAGTGGGTACCTGGAAGCACCCACAGTGAATATAGAAATGGCGGCTCCCACAGCACCCAGAATGGGTTCCTACTGAGTAGCTAGCATTGGCCAGAGTTTATAGCTTTAACCAACAGCCTTAAAACGTGGGTGTCTGGATGGGACCTGGACACCCAAAAAATAAAGAAACAACAAAACGGGATGATAAGTAAGAGGCAGGAGCCGCTCTTATTTTTTTCACAGTAACGTGCAACAATGTCTCGATGGGAATCCTTGGGGGAATATGATTTAAGAAATAACTTAATTGCAACATATGCATTAAATGACAAAATAGTCCCAAGAACATGATTGAATAGTTATTTTTTCAGCAAAGACAAACAGATTAGATTTTCACCAATCAAAATGCAGCATCAATCATGCTTTTAAAGTTATGTACCAAGTGAAAAGGCGAACACTTTGTGCTTGTGAATACATGTTAAATGGCGCATATTGGACAACAATTCAATATGAAGTTATGCATGAATCAGAACCTTTATGAAGAAGTTTATAATATCATGTCTTAATTCACAGACCAAATTTAACTTGTGCAAGTAGACCGCGTTTCAACCTTCATGACTGGAGGTCATCATCAGGACATAGATAACACAACATTGGGCGATAGCTGCCTGGAAGGTTTCGTAGTCTGATTCTAGCAAGGCTTGAGACTCCACACGCCTGGGCTACAGTCAACGGCTCACATCCACAAAGGTATAGATGTCTGTGGTCGGAGGATTTAGTTCCAACCCACAAGGTGGGCTGTGGGAGGTGCTCCCCTGGATGGGTGGGAGTGAAAATGTTCAATTAACGGGTCCTAATGCGGTACCCAGGTGTCTGGAAGTCAATCTGAAAAGTCGGTCGGTGAGTGGCTATTTGTAATAAACTCCCGTCCTACCCTCAATGGGGTCGTTTTTTATTTAATGTACATTCACTGTCACTTTGAAACATAATTCCTGACGGTGTTCTCTTTACTCTCCACTCCCACATAAAGGCTTCCTTTTATTTTCTTACACTGTGTTATACTGTACATTGTTGAAGCCATTTCTTACCCTTTGGGTTATTCCCTCCTCTGTGTTGAAACTCTTAATTGAAATTGCATGATGTTTTTTAATCCATTTAGGTAGAGTCGAATGTATACATCCTTGTAATCACTTCTATTATCGGACGCAGTCAATTGAAATCCATTTATCCTTCATTTCCTCAAACCATGGTCGTTTACTGTTTTTTGTGCTTTAAGTAACTAACTCACCTCATCTTTTTATGGTCTTAGTGGCAATATCCATTTATCCGTCATGGTTTCAGCCTCTATTACATTTATGTTTATTGTCTTTGCTCTCATTCTCATACATTCATTATACTTAGTGGGACTTTCTCATTTAATGAGTATCATTTTGGTTTCTTGTATCCAACTTTAAAGCCATTTAATTTAAATGATCCTCATTTTCATGTTTCCATTTTTTTAATTGGAATACTTCTGTGCGGTTTATTCAACCTCACCAATTGTTTATGGGTCCAGCTCACAGATTTATATGCATCTCTTTGGCATGGTTTTGCCCTGGTTTCTTATGCTGATGATTCTCAACTTACAAAAAATATATATATGCCAACCCACTCTGTTTAGTTTTGCTCTAAGTCATTAGCAACAGATCAAGCTCAATTTTGATTTGTTAGGTATATTTATTTTTACCTTTTCTTTTAGATGCACTTCATAGAAAAAATCAATTGTTTCTATGTCAGAAAAAACAACACAACATATATAACAAATATACAGATTAACTTATACATACCATTTATCAAAAAAACACATTATTACATACATGTCAACATTCACTGTACACTATACACTAGGCTTTCATTATATACAACCTCACTTATACAAATCTATTTTCATCCGTTCCTTTGGCAAATATCAACTCTTCGCCTTATTGACAATCAATGAATCCAATCAGAGGAACAGTAATAGACATAGTCAACAGGAGATAACACTTGTTATCAATTCTATGAATCAATGATTATTAGTATTTTAAAAAAAATTGTATCTCCGTTCTCAACTTGTCATCTCTATTACCAACCAGCCTGAGAACACAGCTGCCAGGTTCCATGTCTATCTCACTGAAATTATGACCTGGATGAACCATAGCTTCCTGAAAATTCATACAGACAAAACAGAGGTGATGGAGTTTGGTCCGGGCCAGGAATAAGTCCTGGTGGTAAACTGAGGCTGGAGAATGCCCAAGCCCTGTCACCGAGGTGAAGAACCTTGGGGTCATTTCCGAACATCAATTGAACCTCTGTGCCCAGGTAAACCGTCTCACCCACTCCTGCTTTTTTCTACTAAAAACCCTGAGAAAAATGTTCCCATTCATCTCACAAGAGTTGCAAAAGATGGTGATGGTAGCACTCTTCTTGTCCAAGTTAGGCTACTGCAATGCCCTATTTTTGGGCATTGACAAGTCCCAAATGAGAAAATTGCAATCCCTACAGAACGCTGCAGCAAGACTACTTCTGGGTATACCCAGAGGACAGTCCACTTCAGTAGGAATTCAATCACTTCACTGGCTTCTTGTTAAACAGCGGGTGGAATTTAAGTCTCTATGCCTTGTGCACCAGGCAATATATGGTGGCGGTGCTGAGCACATTCAAATACTGTTCCCACCTCATATTCCCCCATGCGCTCTTAGATCTGCCAGTCTGGGTCTTATTAGGATCATAAAGACCAGACGGGCAAGATGAGGGGGGGGGGGGAGCAGGGCAATATCACATTGGGTGGCAAAGCTTTGGAACAAAATACCTCTGGCCATGAAACTTCAACCCTATTTGCAGCTTTTCAGGAAGGGTCTGAAAACATGGTTGTTTACTTCTGCATAGATCGCCAGTTAACACAGTGCGTTATTTCTGTTCACACACCACAACGCCAAGGCAATCGAGCGCTATATAAACATATAAACATAAACATTTGTCATTGTTAAAACCTTGTGGGACTTTTTAGCCTAATCTTATGATGTATTTAGAGACTCCAACTGGTGCATTTTTCTTGTTCTGTCTCCTCCTCGTTCATTCTTTGTTATATCTTCCATAGTATTTCATACTTTTCCAGTTATTCACTGGTGTCCCACGTGATGTTTTGCCATTGCATATGTGAGGCCTCTATTTTGCACTATCCTATTGTGTTCCAAGTTGCATTTTGTAGAACACAGGTTTTACTTCCCACATATTTTAGACTACAGTTTCATTCCAAAATGAACACTGCTAATTGTAAATTGCATGGTATTCTTTGTTTGATCTCAACGGTCTTATTTCTGGCTCGTATATTTTTTGTATTCTTAACAATTTTACATGCCTTGCACACAAGACATTTATTAAATCCAGTTCTTGATACATCTAACCAGCTCTTTGTTTATTTTTCAAATGCATTTTTACCAGTTGGTCTTTTGTCATTTTAGATTTTTGTCCCAGTATACCGCCAATATCTGGTTTTGAAAATGCTTTGAATCTTGTTACTCTCTTTACTATAAGTCAAGATT
Organism: Lissotriton helveticus; assembly: GCF_964261635.1. Classification (NCBI taxonomy): domain Eukaryota; kingdom Metazoa; phylum Chordata; class Amphibia; order Caudata; family Salamandridae; genus Lissotriton; species Lissotriton helveticus. Next base: position 927,911,680 of record NC_136057.1, read on the forward strand.
AGCCTTGTTTCTTTTGACTTTGTATCAGTCATATATATTTTTTTTTAGTTAAGAGTTTCCATCCCCATTTTTTGGTCTCGCCTACGCAGCGCGCATGCGCTGTATAGGAGACCTTTAGCCGCCGTGCAGCTCTTTTTCAAAGCACATACTTGTGCTTGTGGAGGCATATGTCTTGCGGGAGTGCACAGCGGCGCCACAAGCACGAGTATGTGCTTTGAAGAAGAGCAGAGTGCGCTCCCCAGCGCGGGCGCACCACTCGCGTGCTCACAATTAACTTTCATTTGTCTTTTATCAATTAACCCCCTCTCTCTCACAGTTAACTTTAGCTGCAGTGGGGCTGCGCTTGTGTTTCAGTGTTTGTTCTTGAGCGTCTCTGGAGTTGGAATAGTGTGCTATGTGGTTCACGCTGTTGATTTCAAGTCCTACACAACCCCTCCATCCACTCCGCGAGTATTTGAAGCTGCAAAATCCATGCTTCCTGAAACACGCCTTCTGCATTCTTGAAAAATCTATTTAGATAAACTCCCAACTTTTCAACTTTTTTGCCACCAGCCGTTAGGGAAGGAGCTGGTTTTAGGCGTCCCTTGGACAGAAATTCTATCTGCCGCCTCCCCTAACTCAACTGTGACAGCTGCAAATAAACACAAAATTGATCTAGAATCCCCTGCGGATATGACCCCCCCACCCCTTCCAGGGCCCATTCCATGCGAAACTGAGAGTTGCCTCCAATCCAACCACGCAAGCCCGTTTTCCTTTCAACTACCCCTCCCTCCCTCCCTCTCTCCTCTCAGCCTCTTACTCCTTCATTTCCCCGTTTCTTTGGGTTTAAGTATAGAGGAGTTAGCGGTGCTCAGCCAGAGTTCCAGTAGTCAGTCCGACACAGTTCTAAATCTAATGGTGCTAACAGGAAAGGGGTGACCCTATAAACCCCTTACTTGTGATTAAAACTAACCACACAAACCATTTACAATAGACCTGTGCACACATATAATCAAATTTGTACAGTGTGTAAACGTATTTGAGATAATAAACATAATCCAGTTGTGACTTCTTCTGTTCTTTTAATGTGGGTTGGCACAGAAAACAGCCCAACACTGCACTGTTTGGAAGCATACATACAGCCACAAGAGTTTCATACAGTAGGTGGTTCACGTGGGTGCACACTGCTGATATACTTACAAGCCCTAGGTGCTGTATTACACCATGCCTGCATTACGAGTTTGTCTCTGATTTTGCACTACCCTGTCTCTACACATAATGTGTGTGTCTGATTGTGCACACAGCCAGTGGGACAGGGGGTTAGCACTGCACATGCCTATATTTTACAGCAGAGGAGGTGACCATCCATGTCACTCTTTGGAAACCCATTTCATGATTCTAGTGTACATTTGTGGAAGTGGAGTGATCCCACATAAAGGCCTCTTGGTTAATGTTCTGCATTGTGTTCAGCTTCGCACTATGGCACAAAAGTGAGCCAGCCGTGCCTAGCGCATACTCGCTGTACATCCTCCAGTACACATTCCTATGTTTAGACAGCAGCACAGACATCAGACATGGAAGATGCGTGATTCAGGGAAAACCCCCCAGTACAAATAGGTACTTCAGGCAATATACCACTATACCGATTGCCTGTGCCTGACTGCATTGGCGTTTTTCATGCAAAAAAAAAATTGATTTACTCTGCTACTTGTGTCATAAGATCTCTTGCACAAACCTTTAGTAAATCTGGCCCTTGCTGTATCTCTAGAAGTATCTATTGACCCGTCCCTGCTCCCTTTGAATGTGTGAATTCTGCAGTGCTCCATCTCTCTACACACTGGGTGCGTGTCTGAGTGTGCATCATGATGGCATATGAACATGTTTGGAGCATGATTGCCCAGTCTTCTGTTTTCTAGGGGCATCGAGTGGCTGTGTTGCAGAGAGGTGCCAAACTCGTACTTCATTCTAATGTGTGCGTGTGTGTGTGTGTGTGTGTGTGTGTGTGTGGCTCTGTGTGTGTGTGGCTCTGTGTGTGTGGCTCTGTGTGTGTGTGTGTGTGTGTGTGTGTGTGTGGCTCTGTGTGTGTGTGTGGCTCTGTGTGTGTGTGTGGCTCTGTGTGTGTGTGTGTGTGTGTGTGGCTCTGTGTGTGTGTGTGGCTCTGTGTGTGTGTGGCTCTGTGTGTGTGTGTGGCTCTGTGTGTGTGTGTGGCTCTGTGTGTGTGTGTGGCTCTGTGTGTGTGGCTGTGTGTGGGGGTCTGTGTGTAGGTCTGGGGGTCTGTGTGTGTAGGTCTGTGTGTGTGTGTGTGTGTGTGGCTCTGTGTGTGTGTGTGGCTCTGTGTGTGTGTGTGTGGCTCTGTGTGTGTGGCTCTGTGTGGGTCTGTGTGTCTGTGTGTGTATGTGGCTCTGTGTGTGTATGTGGCTCTGTGTGTGTGTGTGTGTGTGTGGGGGGGTGTGTGTGTGTGTGGCTCTGTGTGGGTAGCTTTTTTTGTAGGTGGCTGTGTGTTTGTGTGTGTGTGGCTCTGTGTGTGTGCCTCTGTGTGGCTCTGTGGGTAGCTTTATGTGAATGACTGTGTGGGTGGCTCTGTATGTGTGTGTGGGTGGCTTTGTGTGTGTGGCTCTGTGTGGGTGCAAATGCAATAAGTCTTGCATTTGTGAGCGATTAAGCTATTGGCATTGTAAATGACAATGCCATTTATTTATGTTTAAAAAACAAAAACATAAATAAAAATAATGTCATGAGCAATGCTAATAGCTCTAACTTTAACAATGCCGAGACCATTGCATTGTAAATGCTTGTTTTATATTTAGGCAAACAAAATGCAAGTTTGTGTTTTAATTGTCATAAATTATATTTTGCGGGGTTTTGGTATTACCTCAACTCGCATGAATACTATTTATACTTTCAGAAGAACAGAGAAGGAAGTGTCACGCCCTTATTGCACAAGGGCACCACTTTTTAAGCTAAATATATGTGTTACTCAGTGTTGAGAGGAAGATATGTGGGGCTGGCACAGAGCTGGCCATCCTGAATTTTTGAATTGTCCTCCGCTCCCCTGCCATCCGTGGTAGATGTATAGTTTCTTTGGAGTACTTTGGGTGGATACAGAGTGGAACTAGACACAAGCAGTCTGTTCCTGACGCCCCATCGTCACTTGTATCACCATTTAGAAATGCATACACATGCCAACGAGGCTGATGCAAAAGCGCCGTGTGTCTCAGAGTTGCTCCTTGTCATGCAATAGGCTCCAGTGAACTTCTTGCTTAATTAAATCCATGAATGCACTTGCTCTTTTATTGAATTTTCTAGACTCCTGTGGCTAAAATTAAACCCATTTGGTGAATATAATTGTTTTATTTGATTCGAACTAAATAGTAGTTGGATTGCCATTAAATTAGTAGTACTTCTCACTCAAGTTCTGTAGAATCGTTATTTTGCTTTCAGTTGCAACCATTGCCTAGCAATTTTAAAATGGAACTTTTTAACCTTTAATACTGTAATATTGGAGCTTAGACTTTCTCAGTTTTGACACATAAGCTGCTGAGCCAAGAAATAGTAATTTATCAGGATCAAGCAATTGGAGTAGGTGGAGAGATGGGCACTGGAATTTGAATCCCTCGGTTCTCAGTTGGTTATGTGCTTCTGTACCGTATCTGCTCCCATGCGTACGTTTGTGGAAACATTTCTGTATTTTCTGAACCTCCTTTTGTTTTATTTCCTTCCACTGTGTACAGTAAATCAAACTGTTCTGGCGGCTTCCACCGCAATTATGCCTACAGATAGCTAGTGGATCCACATTCTGCAGCTCACATCTCATGTAAATTTAATGAAGTGGTAAAATGTTAAAAGCACTTGTTTAGTGTTCCATATTTGATAAGAAACAGACTGGTAGCAGGCCTAAGGCAATAGTAATTGTCTAACTTTGCTTCACATGATTCCCTCCAAAACATTTAATGTTGCCTATCTAAATATGTGTTCTATTTGATATGAGAGTGTGATATATTAGTGGACATGAAGAGATGTTTTAAGTGTAATTTCCCTTCTTTATTAGGTTTCAGGGCCTTGTCTGAAAATCTTGCAACATGCGCGAGTACAAGTTGGTAGTCCTGGGCTCCGGCGGTGTCGGAAAATCTGCTTTGGTAAGTCTGCTACTACAAGTCATCATCTCAACTTCAATTCATTTGTTTTATAGTAATGGCACAGGCGACGGAGCATTCCACAATGTTTAAAAACGCCTAATAAGCTAGTGCATATTTCTGTGTCAATATGATTTTGAATGTTTGGGCTGATAAGATCCATGATTGACCACAGAAGTGGCAATGCTGGATTTAAAGAAAAAAGCTGAACATTCTTAAGTATTGAGCAGCCTACAAAAAACAAAACTAGGGAATGAGTTCCGCACAACCTATACAGATGTTTGTGTGGGAATTCTGTACCTCTGGTTCAGGTGCACAGCTCTAGTCACACTTAAGCACACTTGTGTGCGCTGCACATTTTGCTGTATGCTCAAACTGCCAATATTGATAGGTCTGGCTTATACCTGAATGCACATCTTCAGTCACTGGTGAATTCACACACATAACTCATCATGCAAGCCCTCTGTCTTGCTTCTTTACTTTTGTGCAGATAATCATCCACCCACTGACTCCTTCAACTCTCAAACACACAGAGAAGCGTATGCAAGATATTTTCATAGAATAAAAGTAGAAAAAAATGCCTGTCTGAACGCAGCAGGCATATGCTTGCAATAATGGTTAGGTCCGAATAGTCTTTTAGTTCGTTTTCTCTTTTAATGTATTACATTTTCTTTTGCGATTTCGGCAATATGGTGCTATGTCCCTCCTTGCATGATGTCCGATGTATGCCCCAGAAGCCCCTTTGCATGGTCGACATCTTCAGATTCTATTTTTGCTTTCGGGTTACCATTTCAGAAGTATAGCTTCCTCTTCAATTCAAATTTGTAAATTCATCTGCTATATATTATCGCATTTAGAGAAAGCGGAGGGGGGGCGGGGGGTCGCATGTGAAACCAGACAATTCTTCAAGCTGTAAAATACTCCTACAGGTAAAGTAATCATTTTGTTTTGCAGAAAACATCTTTCTGGGTTCAAGTGCTGTGCATTGGTAGCATTATTCTTGGAGTCTGGGTAGAAATGAGTGTGTATTTGCAAACGAATATCTCAGTACTTAATGTCCCACCGAAGCTTCCTTATTATCTTAGTTACTCATGCAGTAATGTTTTGTGAAGGCGTGCACGGAAGACCATTTGGCCACGGTGCAGACAGAAATCCTTTCATACTGCAAAACTCTCCTACAGGTAAGTAACCATTTTTTTCCTCGTTTCACATTGTGTAATTCAGTCACTAGATGGTTTTCTCTTTCTGTCTCTTGCATTACACCACAGATTAATGCTTCATCTTTAATTTTTGATGCAGGAGGTTAGACCATGGTTTGCTGGCATAAGTCACATGGAACTACAACTTGTTAGGATGGATACTTCTAAGTGCCGATTCCTCACCTTGTGAATAATCACAAAGCATCAGACTGGATCCGAGAGCTTTTAGAGCAGTACTCCTATGCGCTGCTAGGTGGCATTTTGGGACTCTGTGCTGACCTGATTATGCTTAATAAGTGATGAGTGGAGGCGCATGTGTGCGCCACCCATTTGCGCTGACTTCACTACCTTTCTTTCCGTGCCATCAGTTGTGGATTCGGAGCTTATCCCTAGTCTATATTCAGATTTTTTATGACATTTTACCCAGTGTGTAAGGGAAATGTCAGCCCCTAAACCAAAGGGTTCAAACCATGTACAGACTGTCACAAACAAATACCTGTGACAGTCCCTCATAAAGTCAGTTTGTGGTATGTGGAGTTGAACCACAACTCCAAGTCTTGCTGCGACTTCGCACAGATATCTGTTTGGCGCAGGCCATAAGGAAACAAGAATCCAAACACTCCCCGAGGGACCAAAAATCCAAAATCTGTTGCCAAACACAGGAAGACTATGTGCTATTTCCAATTGAAGTCAAAAGGAAGGTCTTGTTCCCACTGCTAGCCTTCTTGTGACAGGTCATCATCAAGGTTGAAGTCTTTGTGTATATCTAAGAAATCTGACAAAAAATCCAAGTGGGAAACCGCCTCTTCCTGTCAATCTAGAACTCCAGAGAAGGCGCAAGTGCATCTGTGTGCTTCCTGGTCTCGCTCCCGATCTTCATTGGAACCTATTCAGAGTCTGATCCAGACAGTCTCCTACACCCCTTCCCAATGTTGGGCCAGTTGGCGGTGTTTCAAGCAGTGGAGGCCTGACAAAATGCTATGCTGCTTCTTTTGGGCACTTTTCCTGCTCCCTCAGGTGCCTCTGGGCCCCAAGGATCTGCACGGGCCTTAAGTTAGACTTCAGCTAGAGAGTCTGCCCATCCTGCTGCCTGTGCCTCTTTGATCAATATCTAGTTCAGCACCGACTCCTGTGCCTGCTTCTGCGCCATCCCTGTGCTGCTTTCACGGATGCCCAGACTGAATGGCCCATTGGTAGAGGCATCAACTACAAGCCCCCGCCACCTTTGCTCCCAACTCCCCCGTCCCCTAGCCCACTCCTCCTGATCAGAAGTCCAAAAGCATAGAGCCGTTTGGCAAGTTAATTTTCTACTCCACAAGCTTTGCTCTGGGATTTGTAAATGCCAGCAGTCTACTCGACTGTTGTTCCTATGTACTTTGGGATACAGTGGGTCATGTTTTACAAGTTGTTCCGGATGACCGTTTGACATCCGTACTTCAGGCTATTTAGGACAGTCGCTAGACTGCTAAATTTGTGATACGACCAGGATGGATCCAAATGATTATCTTGAATGTGACTTGGGTACCAGTGTGGCTCTCGGGGTCGCGTCATGGTGAGGTCTATGGGCTTCTCTGGGGACATCCAGGCATTGTTCCCTCCTTTTTGATGACAAACTGACTTGAAGCTTTTCAAGGAGAGCAAGGCCAGGGCTTTCTGGGCCTTTCTGCTTCCACAAAGCAATTCCACTATCTGCGTGGCTACGGTAGAGGTTTCCTCAGACTTCTCCTCCAGCACCAAAGGCTTTTCAGGACTTGCATGGACCTCTAGTCTTGGAGACGATGCATGGCTCAGTCCCCAGCCCCTACAGTGGCCACAACTGCAAAATGTATTTACAAAGACAATGCCACCCCGTTGGAGGCTAGATACAATATTTGCTTCAAAGGTGGCAGGCCATTGCAACAGACATGTGGGTCCTCCAAAGTGCCCACTAGTGCTATGCCCTTCCATAGCTTTCCATCCCCATCCACCACAGCTTCAACCTCCTTCAGGGCAATTGCCGTAAGACCATCTGTCCATTTTACGGCAGGAAGTGCAGTACTTTTGCCCATAGTGGCCTTCAAGAGGGTTCCAGCCGCGGAAGTAGGAACAGGGTCTTACTCCCACAACTTTGTGCTGAAAAAGGAAAGGGGCCTTCATCCTATTTTAGATCTTTGCCTTCTTACCACTTCCTTGGAAAAGACCAATTCAAGATGCTCATGCGAACAAAGACCATGTCTGCCCGAGACCCTAGATACTTGGATTGTTAAAAAAACTAAAAGTTTTTCACGCTGGGCAGGTCTGCAAAGATGGTTTGCGCTGAGCTGTTTTTTTCAAGACATGAAGTTATAAGTAAAGATACTTGAAAATAACAAGAACTTGAAGGTTTAAAACTACACAGTGGCACTATTTGTAAATAGTTTTGGTGAAGAAATGGAAATGTTTTCCCTGCTAACGTAATAAGGTAGCTGAGAACAAATGAATGGTGTAGTTAAATGTACAATAGTAATAAAGTAAAATGTTACCTTTTTACTTTAATAATTAACAAATTAATGCATAAACACAGAGGTGAACGCACATTTATTAATATAAATGCATAATATAATATAATTGAATTTATATAATCTGTTTTATTGAGGCTCATTTGTTTTCACTGACCAGTTGTACGTATGTCCCTCCTAATAAACCATGCCCAAAGATAACCAAACACAAATCCTTACACTTCGACTGCTCATTTTTTCCTACACTATGGTATAGTAATGGGATTGGTGTACATTCCATGGGGTGTGCCAAAGAAGCAACTTAGTTCCCCTACTGCAAACCCTGTATCTCTGTATGTGGGAGACTGACGCGAAGAAAGATCTCATCCATCTGCTGTATAAATACTACATAATTTTAAGCATTATCCCCATGTTCTTCTGGCTAGACAATAAGGAGTAGCAACACTAATAACTCACTGATAAATACCCTAGAACTGGCAGATCCAGAAATTCAATGTTTTGTACTATTTCCCTCCTGTCACTGGTGTTTTTTGAAGAAACCAAAAATTAAAACAGCCACAGTATCCAAATGATTATTTAAATTAAGGCCGATTATGTCCAGGTAAAGGCCAGACACCAAAGTATTGTATATTGACACATGTTAAAAGTAGTGTAATAAATATCTGCATCCACCTTATGCAATTAGCAATAGAAAAGTATGAAAATATTTGTTTGAAGCAAGTGTGGCTACAGATACACAAGCTGTGCATACTCCTGCCATCTAGTATTGGTGCCATCTAGTATTGGGCCCGGATGTTTGTGATGAATTCTTCTCAACTCATGAGTTACCGAGACTCGTCCTCTCGCTTGCAATGCGCATGGTCTTCGGCTCCATTGTTAGATTGTTTTCTTCCCACCATCAGGTTTGGGCTTGTCCTCCTGTGCTACGGATTAACGCTATCTTGGTGTTCTTTTCATTCTTCATGGTTCCTATCCCTCAGTCAGTATTGTATTCGATCACGTTTTTCTCTTCTCTCATAACTGGTTGACACCTCGTCTCCTCCAGAATAATTTTCCGATCAACTCTGGTCGCAGGTGGGGCCCTCACCCGCCTGAGCCTCCTTTCCCTTCCACTCAGCCAGCTCTCACCATGCCTGTGATGGAACAGATGGCTTTTCGGTATTTTCACGCAGAGTACACCTGGACCGACCTCCACCAAGCCAGGTCTGTAATCTTTGCCTCTCATCCGAGCATGACGAGGCCTCTTGCACCGCGTGCTGGTCCTTCCAATCGTATAAGACTATCTAGGCTTCACGTAGACTATAAAGCACTGCTCTACAGAAAGTGGTGGCTAACCTGTGGGTGCTGCAGTTGTTTGGAAAAGGTTACTTAGCACTTGCCTACATTTGCTTGTTGGCGTGCTAATACATTCATACTGTAATGTTTACTGAAAGTGTCTGGAGTTAACCATGTAGCTGCTATAAAAAGCTCAGATATTGATATATTGCCTAGGAAAGCCAAAGCTTCTCTTATTTTGCTAGTTGTTTGTGCTCCCCGAGGTGTGAGTGCATCCACCGTCCATGGGCAGTGCACTATGGATGAACTGTTCAGGGATATTTGCCTATGCTTTTCCACCTCTCACCTCTTCCATTCGTGGTTCGGAGTTTTAGGCAAACCTCTCACCCTCATCCTAGTGGCTCGCACTTGGGCCAAACAACTCTCATTCACCACTTTCACTGGTTCTGTACGAGTGTCTTCCCAACAGGCTGGACCTTCTCACGCAGAGCCATGGAGTAATCGGGCACCCTGACCCCAAGTCTCAACTGTGCGATCTGGCTCCTGAAGTCTTAAAGTTGGTTTACCTTAATCTACCTCCTGAATGCCTGAACATTGTTAAAGAAGCACGCAGGCCTACTACTCGGGTTGCTCCGCTGCCAGTTGAAAAAGGGTTGTCTTCTAATGCCTTTAAAACCATATTGGCCCCTTAGCAGCCAACGTACAGAACATTGTTAGTTAACGTCTACATATCCAAATGTAGTCTAGCCTCACCTCCATTCGTTACGCTTGCTCCAAGATGGGCTATGTGGTGCCTTCTTTAGATCGTAGTCATTAAAGCTTTTATGGAGGGACTCGTGTCATTCCTCCCCAGGTGCCACCGGCCACAGTGTGGAATCTTAACATTTTCCTCACAAGATTATAGGATTCTCTTTTGGAAAGTGTCTTTCCTCTGTAGCTGTCGCATAACTCAGATGTGTTTGTAAGGTCCAAGTCTTAATCGTGGAAGAACCCTTCTTTCGGGTTCCTAGATATAGGGGTGTCCTTGGCACAAACCCTAAACTTCTTCCTAAGAATGCCTCTCCTTTCCACCTTAACCAGTATATAGAACTCCCAATTTTCTTTCCACAACATGACTCAGTTGCAGAAAGGGCTCTTCATGTCTTAGAAGTCAAATGAGCCTTAATGGATAGAACAAAGCCCTTTTGGAAAACTCAGCAACTGTTTATTGCTTTTTCTGAACCGCATAAGAGGAAGGCCTTATTAAAATCGGGCATAGCCAAATAGTTCAATCAATCAATTTGTAAAGCGCGCTACTCACCCGTGAGGGTCTCAAGGCGCTGAAGGGAGGGGGGGGGGTAGAGGGGGGGCCGCTACTGTTCGAATAGCCAGGTCTTGAGGTGTTTCCTGAAGGTGAGATGGTCCTGGGTCAGTCGTAGGTGTGCGGGGAGGGAGTTCCATGTCTTGGCTGCCAGGTAGGAGAACGATCTTCCTCCGGTGGTGGTTCTGCGAATCCGAGGGACGGTGGCGAGGGTGAGGCTGGTGGAGCCGAGCTGGCGGGTGGGAGTGTAGAACGACAGGCGGTTGTTGAGGTATTCGGGGCCCGAGTCGTGCAGCGCTTTGTGTGCGTGGGTGAGCAGCCTGAACGTGATCCTCTTGCTGACGGGGAGCCAGTGCAGATTTCTCAGGTGGGCAGATATGTGGCTGTGGCGAGGGATGTCGAGGATGAGTCGTGCGGAGGTGTACTGTATGCGTTGAAGGCGTTTCTGAAGTTTGGCTGTGGTTCCTGCGTACAGGGCGTTTCCGTAGTCCAGTCGGCTGGTGACGAGGGCCTGGGTGACCGTTAAATGCATCCAAATCTGTTCAGCAAAAGTTGAGTTTTACCTGCTACCCCTAGAGCCCGCTCTACCAGGAAGAAAGGGGCCTCTATGACTTTTCTAGGAAACATCCCAATTGCAGACATTTGTAAAGCAGCTACTTGGTCTACACCGCATACTTAAACTAAACCGTACTGTGTAGTATATGTACTAGCCCATCAAAAAGCCAATGTTGGTCAGACTGTTCTACGTACCACTTTTCAATCCTTTGCAACATCCAGAGGCTAGCCACCGCTTAGAGGACTACTTTACAGTCTGTGCACAGCATGTGTATCTACAGACACACATACCTCGAACGAAAATTTTTACTCTGTAAGCATTTGTTCATGGCATGTAGTGTTGTAGATTCACATGTGCCCATCCTCCTCCCGGACACCTCTGGCAATTCCAGTTACCATTCCTTCTTAAGTCTCTTGTACAGTCATCTTTCTGTCTCTTTCTCCCTCACCTGTATCGCCTTGCTCCAGCCTCATCCTTAACCGACGTGCGGAAAACATTCTAACAATGGAGTTGATGACAATGTGCATTGCAAGCAAGAGTTGGAGTCTCAGTACTTCGTGACTCAAGAAGAATTCTTCAAAGAAAAACAACTTGCACACATCCGGGCCCAACACTAGATGGCAGGTGTATACACTGCATGTGAATTTACAGGACTACATGCCACAAACTGACGTTTACAGGGTAAGTAACATTTTCCATCCTTAGAGGTCTAAGGTTGTTTTCCAGTGAACTGGAAATTTAATACCTTCTTGGTATCTGATCATATGTAAGAAGAATGCATTGATGTACAGTTGACATAGAATTGCTAAATGCCCCTGTCTACTATATTGTATTGTAGCATTTATATAGTGCTTCATAGATCAGATTAAGCTGCAAAGAACTATGATTATAGCTTACGTAAGAAATTGGATTATTAGTTTGGGAGATGGGGTTGGGGGGTAAAAACCTACCTCAAGTAAAGGTCACAATCCTTATAAGGGTGAACCCTCAAAGTCACTAAATGAACCTGAACTCCACCCCCTGGTAGCTATGGCACAGAGAAGTTACGATTAAATTACAGGCAATCTCTAAAGTATGTATGCAGTACTACAACAGTAATAAAGTTGAAGTGCAAAGCAATAAAAATCTCAAAACTAATTGGAAAAATATAGTAAAACTTAATAAACAAAAACAACAAAAATCCAGTAAGGGGAACTGGAGATAGGAATTTTTAAAAAGTTTTAAATTGAAAGGCCGCCGTGTGGCAAATGCAGGAATTTTTAAAAAGTTTTAAGTTGAAAGGCCGCCGTGTGGCAAATGCTGCTGATGGGTGCAGTATAACACGACCTAGGCTCAATTTGACGCCGACTGTAATGGAGCACGGGTGGATCCACTAACCAGGTTCATCCTGGTCAAATATTGTATCTTCTGACTTTAGTCCCTTTAAGTCCCAATCCACCACAGGAGCACATTTCTTAAGCCCCCAGGACCTCCGGCAAAGGCCAACAGGTGGGTCTAGTTAATGTGCAGTCGCCACTAGTCAATGGGTGGAAATTACTCTTGGGGATGCCTTAACCAATGGGATAAAAGTTCCTTGGGCTAACCAAATTTACTTTTCGCATTCTCAAGATGACTGAAGCCTTCTGCCATACTAAACCTGGGCTCTGAGGGCTTGGGGGTGTTTGCGTGGTGTGTGTACTGTGTTAATTCTAGTCTCCTCCCACATCTAGCACCCGTGCTTTACTTTTAACATTACAAGTAAAGCGCGGGTGCAGATCCTAGCCTAGTGATGTCTAAGACTGCCATGTTGGAGCCACACCCTACCCGTTATTCAGCAGAGGTGCTACATCGTTTTTCTGGCTGAAAGTTCATCATAAACCAGTGGCAAGGAAATATTAATCCACAATCTCATCCAGTAAACCTGAAAACGTGAAGGTTTTACAGTTCAACCATTACTACTGTATTATTGCGATTGTATCATGCGATAGATGATTCCCGTCGTTCATTCTAATTGGCCCATTTCATTTTTTGGGGATGTCAAATAACCGACTCGCCAAACCGTTGTTTAAAAAATGTGTATTTGTGCTAGTAATTCTTTTTGGATGTAACACTTTTACATCTAATTGAACCAGTTCTAACAGTAGGAGCTTGATAAATCTGTGTATGTACATGTGGTTTATGTCTTGCCCCTGAAAATAAATGTGTACCAGTTGGACATTTTATTCGGAGTAAGTCTACTAATAAACGTACGTACACATTTTTTTTAATAAACTGTCATACTATCATAGCAGCACAGAAAAACCAACTTTAAAAGTCAATACATGCTGCATTACAAGAGCTTTTTCTAACGCTTTTACGTTGGGAACCAAATGGCATACATATAAAGCCTAATGAATTATATTTAACCTCCTTATGTGATGGTTCAGTACCTATGCTTATAGCTTCTACAGATGAAAAACAGCATGGTGCAAAGTATAAATGCATACCCGCCTCGGATAGTCTGACAATTCTTGCGATTTGGCCAATGTTCTTGACTTTAAATTAACTGGGGTTAGTTCCAGTTTGTCCCTGACACAATAAACACCCCCAAGCCACCTTTATATCCCTCCACACCCCTGTGGTGTCTGGTGTGAGCAACCAGTTAGATATTTGGAAATAAACATACGTAGAAATGCTGAGAAAGTAATGAGCGAAAACTCTGATCCAATGGTCCTGAAATGCGCCATAAAGTAGCAAAATGCCAACAGTTTCCACTGTCGATGGCTGGGAGAATAGCTATAATAACAAGCATTGGCATAACCAATAGGTCTCTCCTAAGGGACCTTGTAAGTGTTTAATTATCCAGCACAATATCCTTGGTGCAACAACATCAACTGTTCCCTGACTAAACACTTAAAAGGTCCCAAAGGCGAGACCTATTAGCTATGCCAGTGCTTGTTTTTCTAGATGCTAACTCACCAAAATTATAATTGTAAAGTGTAATATATCCAGTGCTTTTCTATGGAGGGAACCCTTTTCAGTGAAAGGAGATGTGGAACATTAACAACTTTACATTTCTTTTATTTATAATGCACCCTGCCTTAAGGGCAATACATTCTACCTTTGAGATGCCCTATATATACACTGAAAAGGAAGGTCTAGATCTTTTGAATGGTTTATTTTGACAGAATGAATTGCACATTTTAAAACCTGCACGGCTCGGTTTGTCTTCACTGTAGTGGATGGAACAATGGGTGCTGCAGTCCACTTGAGGCCTTTAACTTACAGGTCCGAGGTGCACCTTGGTTCCATATACTAGGGACTTTTAGGGAAATAACTATGCTAATCAGTGTATACCACTATTACCATCACTTTACCACTGGTTAGGAGGGGTAAAGTGCATAGAATTCCATAGCCAGCAAAAGTAGGTTCAGCAATAAGGCAAAAAAATAAAATCCAGGGTGACTCTTCCTAAGGGGTAAATGCTTAACAGCTTGCTAATAAAAAACCTGTGGCAAGTGATATTTCATTGTATTTTGGAATTCGGGATAGTTGCAAATTGCTGTTATACATACCAATAGAGTTCCTTATCTTAACTTTTTCACTCAGCTAGGAGTTTTTAAGCAGATTTCTTGAAGGAAAAGTAAAATAAGAAATTGAATTGAAGTGGTCCGACTTGATGGTAGTGGTGTATTTTATGCAGAAGGAAGAAGGGTCCAGAGCCATGATGGGCTTTGCACATTGCTTTGCATTGACCTGTAGGTAGACGCATTACCTTCAGAGATTAAATGGAATAATTATCAGGTTCATTGCTTGTCTCACATCTGCATTCTGTGTTCCTTGTGGCTTCTTAATTAAACGGTCAGATTGTCCTTGGTAAATACTGTTGGTACAATCCAAACTGTAACGTACTAGACCGATGAAGGCTTGTTTATTCCTTTTGGTGGAATTTTAAATGGAAGATTAGGCATAGGTATTGTAGTATATAAAAGCGTCCTTTTGTATGTTGGTTCTTTTGGAGGACAAGAGTGAGGTTACAGTCTGTTTTAGATGATGTGATATAGGAGCTCCTTGAACATGTGAGTCGTGAGTACTTTTTTAAATAAACGAGGCTGGTTCAAACTTGATTTGATCGGTGCAGTTCACCATGCTGGAATGTTGACCGACATTGCTTCATATTAAACTGCTCGCTACTTTTTCCTGACCTCTTGGCAGACTATTGATGAAAAGTGCCCTGGGTGCTTCTGCCACTACTCATTAGCGTTCATTAAACTGTCTAGTACAGATGTCAAAAGGAAGTCTAGATCCCAGTGCCATCAATTCCATACCTTTTCAACCAAGATTGCAATTGGACCAAGCACTTAGGTTTAGTTAAATTGCACACCATCATATTTTTTTTAATGTACAGGCTTCCAAATACTGGCAAAGACAGCTCTGCATGCTATCATCATGCATGTTGTCCCATCACCAAATTATACATGAAATGCAATAATGTACTTTTATTTATTTAAGAGGTTTTATATAGCGCTGGCTGGACCCAGGAGTATCAGAGCGCTTTACAAGGTGTTTCCATACAGGTACAGTGTGTATAAGCACAGACAATGGAATAATAAAAGAGCAAGTCCACATAGGATACATGACATCTAGATAAAAAAGTAAAAACAATTGCTAGACACTATGAGTCATACAAAATAGCGGTCACAGTTTGGCGGGAAGCCTCACTTAGGTTTAATGTACAGGCTTCCAAATACTGGCAAAGACAGCTCTGCATGCTATCATCATGCATGTTGTCCCATCACCAAATTATACATGAAATGCAATAATGTACTTTAATACTTAATTTAAGGTTCTCCTCAATGGTCCATTCTGGCACCAAGCAAAACAATGTTTATGCGAGTTAAAGACATAATACGTTACCAGTGTACTCCTCAGTTCTTCCTCTCAATCGACCTTTGTCAGCACCTACATTTCTAAAGGCACGACGGCCCCACCCAACTCTCTGAACCTGTAACCTCCAACCATGTGTGGGCTTCTGTACTGCTGGGGTTAAATGTCTTGCAGTGTTTTTTTTTATTTTTATTTATTTAAGAGGTTTTATATAGCGCTGGCTGGACCCAGGAGTATCAGAGTGCTTTACAAGGTGTTTCCATACAGGTACAGTGTGTATAAGCACAGACAATGGAATAATAAAAGAGCAAGTCCACATAGGATACATGACATCTAGATAAAAAAGTAAAAACAATTGCTAGACACTATGAGTCATACAAAATAGCGGTCACAGTTTGGCGGGAAGCCTCACTTAGGTATACAAAAAACATGCAAGAGAACTGACGGTCATGATGTTGAAAATTAGTACGTTTTGGTGAACATTATCTGCGCCATCTTGCCTCTTCCCCTGATGCCACACTTTTGTCGTGCGCGCCCGCCATTTTAAGATGCCCCGATCAGAACAAACCCTTTTGCATGCCGCTGGCCCCTGACATAGCCCTTTGCCTTCGCTAAGCCTGCACGCTGACCACCCCCTGCTTGCACCTGCCTTGAGTCATAAACCCCTCTTCGGCGCTGCTCTGCCCCAGGCCCTCATCCTGTTCCCAGCGCGACACCTCCCTGCTTTCCTTTCATGATCTCCGGCCCTTAGATGCAAACCCCCTTTTTCCCCGTGTGCCCGTTTTGTCCTCCCCGTTCCCAAGCCGACACCCAGCTCTGCCGATACCATCCTTGCCCCTCCCCGTACAATAGAAAGCTTCCCCCATCAAAGAATCCCCGGGTTGATCAAAGCCCCCCACCCCATGAGACCCGATCAAACCCCCCACATTCCGTGAATCGGCGGATTATCCAGCTGCGCGATGCTCATCACCTGTTGTGACTAGGGTGGGGACTTCAACTGTAAATGTGTATGGGAACGGGCCCAAAGGGGAGTTCCGAGAATGTCTTTTCCGTACATCAAAGCTTTAACATGTATGTGTAATCTACAATAAAGTCATAAATGTGTGTATAAGAGGCCAGGCCTCAGGAATACAGTTAGAGCACCTCAGAACGATACCTTCTGTCCGTTTCGTTGTGTTCTCCTCCGGAGAGAATAAAAAAACCTTGTTTCCTGCTTTCCAGTCTCCAGCGCCTGCCTCTTCATTTGATTTAATAACTAGAGGGTCACAGAGGCAATACCGCCGGGCAAATATCGATTGTCCCCGACCCGATTCAGGTTTTTACAATTGGCGTCCCAAGCGTGGGGCCCATCAGCGACTCGTGGATCCAGTGGGAGAGGTCCCGACGACAGAGTGAACGACTGCAACGATCGGGAGAGCTCTTGCCCAATAGACCCTCGTCTGGCAGCCGATCATCCGAACTTCACTAGTTCCGAACAGACCTCTCTCGAGTGATCTACGGTCCTGACTGGGAACCATCAGGAGTGCCGTGAGAAATACGAGAAAAAGAGGACGATCGGGCGCTGGATTCGGAAGACGAGAAACTGTCCACATGGTCCGGGTAAGGTCGTGTTGCCACGACAAGTTGCGAAAAAAATTTGTTTGATTGCCTGATTGTTCAAAAATACTAGTATTGCTCGTTTTATTTTTATTTTTTTTATTTTGGAGATTCACTGTCTGCAAACGGAGAAACAACAGGCTCTCTCTCTTTGCAAGCAGTGGAGGATAGGTAGGGTAGCAGCCGTGCTTGTTTTCTTTCTCCCCCACTTAATAATTGCTTGAAACTGAACTGTTGTTCGCAAAAATATTGTTTCCTGGAGATTCCCTGTCTGCAAACAGGGAAGTGACCACCCTTTTTGCAGATAGTGAAAAGGGTAGGTAACGCAGATCTTTGCGGACCTACTCATTCTCCCCATTGTTATTTATTGGTCTTTTGGTTTTTTGGTCCATGAGGTATTCACTGCTTGCAAACAACGTAGAATAGAAATATTCTGTCTAGTCTTTGCACCTAGTGATAAGATAGGCAGTGCTGACTTTTTTAGTCCCTCGTTACGAGCCGTCATGTCTGTCTTCTCCCCACTGATAAATAGCCTGTTTAGCCCGGACCGGGTGTTAGAGGTGGACCATATAGCTCCACTAGAAGGCACCCCTAATAAGGACATGTTCATAAACTATGGGTTAGTCACCATAGCTTATAATAAATTATGGCACAGGTATACCGAAGAGAGTCAAGACAAACAGTGGCCACTGGCAGGATCCTTTGACCTTGATAAAATAGAAACGTTAGAAATAGCCCTTCGAAATAATAAGACAACGCCAATTATGCTCGACAGTCTCGGTATGTGGCGCAGAGAGGCTATGCAACGACTGAGAAAAGACGAGGACAAACAAAGTAGAGAAATATACCGACAGGACAACCCCAGGACACCGCTACCCACGACTTATCCCCCGACACTATGCAAAGGACGACCAGACTTAGGGTCAAACCAATGCGCTTTTTGTAGGTATGTCGGACACTGGAAAGCCCAATGCCCGACTCTACTGAGCGTGAGTAAAGGCAAAGGGCCGACAAGGACGACAGACCGACAGTACGAGAAAAGGCGCGAGACAAAGAAGAACCCGACTTACATAGACAGACCAGACAGAACTACCACGTTTGATTATGCCCGATGGCACAGATTTCGCCAGGAAAATCTCAGCGGCATGCTCAAGTTCTCCTAGGTCGGGCAATGTCAAGACAGGGAACCCAGCCTCGTTTAAAATTCACAGACGGAAAGAGATAATTATGACCAATAACTGTTTTTATATTTGTCTTGGGTCTTTGTATGTCGTACTTGTACTGTCCCCCGTCTGAGTTTGTGTGTATGTAATGTACAAATCTGCGTCATCCCTCTACACGTGTTTCCGTGTTACTCGACCTCTGTTAGCAGAAATTTAGCATAAAAGCAACCTGGAAAGAAAGAAATGGTAAAACAAAATCCGTAGACCATTAATGAACTTGAACTTTTAATTTAACACAACAAACAAGGAATAATAACGATAAACTGTAGAAGATGAAAGTCAAACAGAACATTCGCCCCCCCCCCCCCCATTCTGGAACCTTCCAAAGTAGGGCAGGGTTACGGCTACGCCCAACCAACGGCAACCCATATAAGGCGAGCCCGGCCGCCAACTCTTGGTCAGGAAATCTTAACGTATGGGGGAGCCGGAGGAGAGGCAGGAGCCCGCAGCCTGGGCATTTGCAGGTAGTCCCGCCACATGTCTCCTTGGCCGGCCGCAACGGGCCTGGAAAGACTAAGGTAGTCCCGCCACATGTCCAGAGGAGAACGAGGCACCTCTTCCTTTTCTCTTCCGTCACAGCCGCAGCAGTCCTGGACGGCGGGATGTCCTGCACGTACCTCCACAACAATTTGTCCAAGTTGGGCTGGGAGGGAGAGGCGACGCGGACGAGCCTCTCCCACCTCCACCGATAGGAGGTTTCCCAGCCCCCGGCCCGACGCCGAACACCCCCAGTCAGGCGATGGTGCCAATACTTCCACAGCACCGAACGTACAATGGTGGCACCCCAGTACTTGCGCAGCACCGAACGTACAATGGTGGCACCCCAGTACTTGCGCAGCACCGAACGTACAATGGTGGCACTTGGGGAACACCGGATGTGGAGAGACCTTCATGCGGGGCGATGAAAAGGAGCGGCATGGAGTGCACCGGGAGAAGGAGACGATGTGAACGAGTCTCCCTCGCCCCCCCAGGTGGGGGCATCACAGCTGCACCCCAGATGAACGTCCCGCTTACACAAAACAGGGACCTCTTCCTTTCACTCCGAAGGATCTCTTCCATTCTTGCAAACTCGACGAGAGTGGCCCCTGTAGGGCCTCAAAATGGCGTCTGGATCCGCTGGAAGGCGGGCCCCGGCCACTAGAGTAACTTTGGCCAGCCATATAACTCGAACATTTGTCCCATGGAGCACGAGCCCCCATCTCCGACAGCATCTCCGCAGCCTTGAAGATCATACAAAGGTCCCCGGCGGAACCTTCGGCCTTTGCAGGTTTCCGGTAAGGGACGGCTGCCTTGATCGCCAACGAAACAAACATGACATTGCCACACCTTCTGTTAGCGTGAATTCTAGAACTGCCGAAAAGGACTCTGGTCCAAACTGCCAGTAATGGAAACATTTCCCCCTGATGCTGCTTCCGGACTGTGCCGGCCCCGCCCAAAATGGCGCTGGTATCAATCGGAACTTACGAACACCTCGTGGTGTTCCTTCGCACTAATATAAACTTGATGTTCTGAGATTTTATATGATCCTTTGTACACTTGGCTAGAAAAGACAAGGAGAACTCACACGACGAACAGTATGAAAGGATCCCCGTTACAAATGTTGATTACAAATGTACAATGTATTATATTTTTATAACTGATGTAAACCTCATTTACGACGCTCACGTACGGTATGCATATAGGAAAATAAATGCCCCCGAACCCCCAACCAATTAATAGACGTTTTAGTTACTTACAAATGAACGAGTAAAACTTTCCGATGTTTTTATTGCTGCAAGCGAAACCCCCCACTGTATGCACTTTAGCCATTGCCACGACCGGCCAAATACGACCGCACCCTCATAATCCATATGCTGAAATGATTTTGCAAAATAAAGTCTTTGAAACTATGGACGGGTATTGCATGCTTTATTTTAAAAAATGTGGGATCGGTGGGAAAGTTTTTCTCTGTGCACCCTACTCTGCTCTCTCTTTAAGGTTAAAGGAAGATGGTTACCCAGCCCTGGAGGACGGATCGGATCAACAACACGACACTCCGCCTTCAAAGTACGCGACTGACCCATGAACTCTCGCGTAGAGGAAGACCTTGACTTCCAAGGATGGGTAAAACGAACGGTGTAAATGAGGGAATGTAAAAGGAGGGAGAAATAAAATAATGTAAATATTATAAAGTACCGCGTTCCAAAGTATCAGGGGCCCAAGAACCGAAGAACCTTAGAACGCCACAGCGTTGAAAGAGGTTTAAGGACCCCGATAGTGAGATACATCCTTTTGACTAGATACCTCGCACTAGGCACCTCTGGTTTCCTTTTTACGTTTCCCCGCACACGACCTATATGAACACACTACCCCCCCTCGACTCCAGAAAACCATATCCCCAGGGACCCTGCCCCGAGGAGGAAAGACGAGTAAGAGGTAAGTAAAGGACTTATGAATCCATGTATTTGAATGTGCGCGAATGCTGTCTCCCACCCCCCCCCCTTTTTCCTCCCTCTGCAGGTTACATCAGAGATTACAGCCGAGGTGTGGCGAAGATCCGAAACCTTGCCATGTCTAATGCACGAAACGAACTAGCGCCGCAAGGTGGCGTCTAAGCATGCCTGCAGACTACTCACGTACCGAACAAACCCGAAAAAATTAGCACAACCCTGATACAAAGTGATCACCCTTAAACCAGACCGGACGAATGAACCCATGTCACGTATGATGCGAAACTATGAGGGAATGTGTGTGTGTGTGACTGAGGCGTCGACCCAACTGGTCGAAGGACCGAGAATGCGAGAAGTGCGACAAAATGGTACCTCCTTTCTTCTTTCCTTCTTCTCAAGGCGCGTCCCCTCTACCCTGTCTAATGCTCAAACTGCATGATTACAAGATCCTAACGCAGACCCGCGAATGCCCTTTACTGTGTAATGCACTAAATAGCCTTTCTTGAATACACTGCCACCCTCTCTGTTGCACGTGTACTATTTAGCCTGCCGTTGCACTCTCTCTCTCTCTCTCTCTCTCTCTCTCTCTCTCTCTCTCTCTCTCTCTCTCTCTCTCTCTCTCTCTCTCTCTCTCTCTCTCACTCTCTCTCTCTCTCTATTTCTGCACTCCCACTCTTCCGAGTGGTTAGCCCCGAAATTGGCAGACTGCCACCCCTAGCACCCCACCTAATTGGCTTCAAATACCGTCAGTATTTGCACAAAAACTTGTCTTTAATACAATCACCCTGAGACCGCGTCGTTACCTCTCCTTTTCCGCTAGAAGTCAATGAACCCAGGTGGGGCCGTAAGGGAAAGGACAGGTAAGACGACAGAGGTTCCCTAATCTGACCCGAAATAAGGGAACTACATGTCAACGGCTCCTATAGTATAAAACAAGGACCTCAGAATACGCGACCCTCCCCTCCCCGAATTGTCGCAATACCCAAGCCGAAAAAATGATCACCCCCGTTACCTCCCCTGTATATGTCCCTGGTTGTTTCCCATAAAACCCCTGTCCTTCCTGATTAAGTAATCGGGCTGTAAAAGGTTACGTAGGATCCAGAATGATGTTTTACAAGGTTAACAGATTAGCCCAAGGTAAAGAAATAACCGAAATGAACCCCGTAGTAGTTTAAAAGCAGGATGCACCTATAGAAAGGAGATGTTTTAGTCATGTTCGCCTCTCAGCAAAATACCTGTGTAGTACCATGTTGATGACTCACAGTACCCTTTGTAAATGTAAAACTCTAGAGAACAGCATATCTTCGCCAGGTTCGTCTCACGAAGGTGGGTCACCATCAGATGAACTGTCGTGAACTAGTTATGAAGGGAAGTCATAAGTAAATCCAACAGGCCCGTCACCGGTCATTTCATATGCCAGTTGTGAGAACGAGCATTTTCATTCTTTGCCTGGAGCTGGGAGAGAAATAGACCTTTTTGATTATCTCCATCTGCAAATTTTCTAAAGACTGTCTTTTCAAACTTGTTTAAGGGTACTGCTGTTGGAGGAGAGAAGGACCGGATGTGGGAGCACGAGGCCTGACTGCAGACTAAGGAACACCTGCGACATTAGCCAAGGCGAGACCACGACAGAAAAGAGCTGCAGGACGAGGCACTGTTTTCGACAGCATGAAAAGAAAGGGTCGACCTGATGCCCCTGCTCGACGTCCAGTGCCTGTCGACAAGTCCCCGCTCTCTGAATTCTGTCACACGCCCGCCTATTTGAAGTCTCTCGTTCCCCTAGTTTGTTCCCAATTTGGCCTTGCTCCATCCCCCTTTTTCCTCTGACCTACCCTATGGACTGTTTTGAACGCTCTTCTTCCATCGGAACTTTCTGACAATCACCTCAAAGGACACAGGGCGAAAAGGACCTTACCGACCAGAAACGCGAGGAAAGGGTCGTGCCCTGCAACGCAGAACTTAGAACAGAGCTGGACTCGTAGCTCCACCGCCGGTGCTCAACAGCGCCAACGAAAGACCACAAAGAACAATGAGAACTCGTAAAACTTCGAACATTTGACATCCACAATCACCGTTTTTGCTATGCCTCATTTCTCTCCCAGCCGCCATTGTATTGACCCTGCTCCAATCCGAATCTGAAATATGTAATAACCTGCCAGTTCACGTTATGATATGTACTTGCTGCTCGCTACAGAACCGTTTTTTGTATTGCATTCCTATGACTTTCCTGCTGAACAAGTTTATCAAAGTTTATCAAATAGGCCCACCTCCTAAAAACTAGAAATCTCAAAATGTATTGTTTACAATTTTTTCATCTAGGGTTCCTACCGTTTTCCTTCTCATGCCCACCACAATAGACCCGAGTAGAAAATGAACCAGCAAGATGTCTTGAATATGTTAAAGGGAGGACTGTTGAAAATTAGTACGTTTTGGTGAACATTATCTGCGCCATCTTGCCTCTTCCCCTGATGCCACACTTTTGTCGTGCGCGCCCGCCATTTTAAGATGCCCCGATCAGAACAAACCCTTTTGCATGCCGCTGGCCCCTGACATAGCCCTTTGCCTTCGCTAAGCCTGCACGCTGACCACCCCCTGCTTGCACCTGCCTTGAGTCATAAACCCCTCTTCGGCGCTGCTCTGCCCCAGGCCCTCATCCTGTTCCCAGCGCGACACCTCCCTGCTTTCCTTTCATGATCTCCGGCCCTTAGATGCAAACCCCCATTTTCCCCGTGTGCCCGTTTTGTCCTCCCCGTTCCCAAGCCGACACCCAGCTCTGCCGATACCATCCTTGCCCCTCCCCGTACAATAGAAAGCTTCCCCCATCAAAGAATCCCCGGGTTGATCAAAGCCCCCCACCCCATGAGACCCGATCAAACCCCCCACATTCCGTGAATCGGCGGATTATCCAGCTGCGCGATGCTCATCACCTGTTGTGACTAGGGTGGGGACTTCAACTGTAAATGTGTATGGGAACGGGCCCAAAGGGGAGTTCCGAGAATGTCTTTTCCGTACATCAAAGCTTTAACATGTATGTGTAATCTACAATAAAGTCATAAATGTGTGTATAAGAGGCCAGGCCTCAGGAATACAGTTAGAGCACCTCAGAACGATACCTTCTGTCCGTTTCGTTGTGTTCTCCTCCGGAGAGAATAAAAAAACCTTGTTTCCTGCTTTCCAGTCTCCAGCGCCTGCCTCTTCATTTGATTTAATAACTAGAGGGTCACAGAGGCAATACCGCCGGGCAAATATCGATTGTCCCCGACCCGATTCAGGTTTTTACAATGAGGAGGGGAGGTAAAGTGATCAGATGGAAGGAAAGGGAGTTGGCCAGGCGGGTGGTCACAAGTCATATGCAGAGCAGATAGGTGGGGTGATGCAGAGGGGCGAGGCTACCAGGGAGGGATTAGAAACCCCAGTATTTATTAAGGAGAAGAAGTTTGAGTTCTTTTTTGAAGCTGGGGTAGGACTGGTTACAGCAGAGGTCTTTAGGGAGGGCATTCCAAATAAGTGGGGCATTGCCTGAAAAGGAGCGTGACTGAGTGGAATTCTTTTTCTGAAGGGGGGGGATAAGTAGGAGGGTGTTGGAGCTTCTCAGTGATCGCGTGCAGCCTGCTTTGGTCAGTTTATTGGAGAGGTATGTCGGTGTGTTTTGGTGGAGGATTTTGTGCGTAATGCAGGCGGTTTTATATGTGGATCTACCTTCAGTGGTTGCAGTAATTAACCAACAACAATTCGTATTTTCATTGATTCGTATGCTGTTTTGGGATATTTTAGTGGGCACCTCTAAGCTGTTGGTACCGCAATGTAATAACCACGTGGACATCTCTAAACCCACAAATATGGCATTTTCACCTCCACATCATGCTCGGCATCTCCATATACTGCTCACAAACGTTTCACTCTGAAAAGGAAAATCTCTTGGCTTTGCTTAAACTGCTTTTCTTCAATGTTGATCCTAACCTTTCAACCAATCGGTTAAGAAGATTTGGACCTTTTATTTAAGCATTTCCTCAACCTTTAGATTCCAGCTTTTTTCTGATATACAGGTAGCATTGCTTATGTTCACTGTGGGTGAAATTGTGTCCAGTTTCAGCTACTTCTCTTTTCATGCTGCCGACTATAACTGGTTTCCTATTTCATGTTCAGGCTGCCCCATATCTACTTTTCCCTTTTAACTGTAAGTGAAGCCAGGCACTTTCCGTTAAAAGCCACTACAATCAGTCTAGCGCAGCGGTCCTCAAACTTTTTGATGCCGAGACCCCCCTGTCAAACATTTTGAGGCGTAAGGACCCCCTCCTGACAAAAACTTCAGGAATCTGGTACTCTTCATCCTTGACAACCATAAACGTTCCTAATTTCCATGGCAAAGCAATTACATGTTTGCACACCAAATACCTTTAACTACAGACATTCCCTGCCACTTTTTTCTGGACCGCACTTGCGGGTTCGTGTTTTCTGTTTGACTGCTTGCTGGTTTTCCCTCTGTCTTCCCAATCTATGGGGGTCAATATGACGGTGGAAGGACCGCCACCGCCAGGCTGGCGGTCCTTCAGCCATCACGGAGCGCATTATCCACCACTAAATTAGGATGGCAGTGGACGTAAAGTCTGCCCGCTGCTTCATCGCCAAAGGTAATCATCCCGATTGCCTGGTGGAGGGTGCCGGGCGCCTGAAATGGTGGCGTTGCCTAGCAGGCACTGTGCGTCAAATCAGGATGTGGGTATACAAAGGCCTTTCCATGGCGGCGATGCTGCCATGGAAAGGCTGGCAGGGATTGGGTTTGGGGGCCCGCTGCGGGCCCCCCTTAGGGAGAGGGGTGGGGGGGGGTGTCGCTGCACTGGGGGTTAGCCATGGTACCACCCTCATTTCCATGCACCAAGTATCAGGCGCTGTGTGGTGCCTGCCACGTAGTGCAGGGAAATGCTATGCACGCACTGTTGACATTGCGTGTGGTGCTGCAATGTCAAAAGTACAGGCGGGTGCATCCTAATCGCAGTGGTGGGACCACCGTATGTCTGGCGGGCAATCCCAGCACCGCAACGATGGCCGGCGGACATCATAATGAGCCCCTATGTGTTTTCCCTCTCTTACTTGTAAATATCTGGTACGGAAAAATAAGTGCTGGTATCCAAAAATAAGTGGCTATGTTCCCCACCGGCTCAAATTAAGCACTGATGCTAAAAAAGTTTGGCTCTCCGGAATCAATGGCAAGCTTAGAGTCAAAGTCCGTTGTCTCATATTTGTTGTGTTTAGGACACTGGGCCAGCGCTTAATTTGTAATAAACATAAGAGTAGCGGCCCACATTTTTTTTTAGGAGCCCACAGCTAGTGCTATACTGAATACTGTGCTTACTGATCACCAGGGATCCTAGTCTTGATTCCACCTGTTTTTTTTTGTTTTTTGTTTTTACCACCACCCTTTCCTTTCGTGTCTCTTTAACTCACTTTTGCTGGTTAATTTTCACGCTTATTTCCTCCATTTGTCACCACTTTCTATTGTCTTCCCCTTTTTCTTTTTCTGGGTCAGAACCTAATGAGACAGTCCCCAAATATTAATGCATGTTGCCGCTCAACTGATGCTTTTTTCCTGTTTAACTGTGCATCTTTATGATGTTTTAATCAAATTTTAATCCTTTCTCAAAATAGCATTAATCTTTACTACTCTATAAACACATTGTACAAATTCATCTAGGTTTTAAGTGGAAAGTGTTTCATTTAGACTTGGGCCAGCTGTTAATACAACATTTATTGTTCAAACCTGTTTGGCTATTGGGCGTAACGGTTTTGTCGGCTTATTTGGGTTGTAAGGTGCGTGCAATAGCCTACTGTTATAGACAATACAAGTATGTTACTTAATTAAAAAAGCAGTGTGTGTGATTTGACTTTGCACATATACATATAAATGTTTGAGTTCAAATACGATAGTGTTTATTTAGCTAATTTCAGATAAAATCAAGAAAACCTTTGTTAACATATTTGTTTCCGGCATGTCATACATTATTATTAATATGTAGCTTATAGAGCTCACGGCTACCCCCAATGGGACTGTCCCGGCGCTGATAGCGGAGATAGATGGAGCAGGAGGTTAGCACTTTGGGGCCCACGTGAATCTACGGGATACTGAAGAGCCATGTTTTCAGTAGCTTACGGAAGCTAGTCTCCGAGGAGGCCTTTCTGATTTGTATGGGTAGGGCATTCCTTTGTTGTTTTGACGGAGAATGAGTGTCCGCCCATTCTGGCTTTGGCAAAGCGAGGGATAACGAGAAGTTATTGGTG
This sequence comes from Lissotriton helveticus, assembly GCF_964261635.1. Taxonomy (NCBI): domain Eukaryota; kingdom Metazoa; phylum Chordata; class Amphibia; order Caudata; family Salamandridae; genus Lissotriton; species Lissotriton helveticus. Next base: position 927,938,968 of record NC_136057.1, read on the forward strand.
ATTAGACCTTAGATTTCTTGTATGGTGTGATTTGTAGATTCTGTTTCTTAAATAGCGGGGGCCAGTTCCATTTATTGCTCTGTAAGCAAGGGTATGTGCCTTGAATTCTGTTCCTTTTCTTACCGGTAGCCAGTGTAGGCTACGTAGATGTAGTGAGATGTGATGTCTTAAAGGGACATTTCTTATGAGCCTTGCAGCTGCGTTCTGTATTGTTTGCAGCTTTCTGAACAGAGAGGCTGGTAGGCCCAGATATAGACTGTTGGCATAGTCCAATTGTGATGTCAACAATGCATGGACAATAGTTTTTCTGCAATTCATTGGTATGAGGTGGAGGAATTTCCGAAGTGCTTTTAGTTTCCATAAGCATGTAGAGGAAACATGTCCTATCTGGGTTTTGCCCGACAGTGTATTGTCGAATTTGAATGCCAAATTCCTTGCCAATGAGACAGGGCATAGGGGGGGGTGATTGAGCTTTGGAGGCCACCAAAGGTCTGGTCGGGGGAGCGATAGTTGATTAAAAAACAATACTTCTGTTTTATCAGCGTTAAGCCGCAAGCAGTTTAGTCTCATTCAGGTAGAGATATCTGTCGGTGCTTGAATTTAGTAAAAGCTGCATCTGAGTGGTCTTTAAAAGAACACATCAGCTGTGTGCCATCAGCATATGAGATGACACTAACGTCATGTTGCTCAATGAGTGGGGCCAGAGGGGCAAGGTAAATATTAAAAAGGGTGGGGCTGAGGGCCGAGCCCTGTGGGACTCCACAAATCAGAGGGCGGGGAGCTGAGACGTGTGGTTGCAGCCTTATTCTTTGGACTCGTCCCTCAAGAAAGGAGTTAAACCAGACCAATACAGTCCCAGTAATTTCTAGTTGCCTGAGCCTGTCGAGGAGGATCTTATGGGACACCGTATAGAACGCCGCCGATAGGTCGAGCAGCACCATCATTGCGCAGGAACCTTTGTCCAAGGTTTCTCGGATAGTTTCAGCTACTTCTAGTAACGCTATCTCAGTGCTGTAACCAGCTCTGAATCCGGACTGCATATCGTGCAACAGCTTATTGGATTCCAAAAAGTTGGATAGCTGTTTCTGTACCTCTTTCTCCAGAACCTTGGCTGGTGCTGGCAATAAGGAGATGTGTCTAAAGTTTTTTAGTATGGCCGGATCTGCATTTTCTTTTTTGAGGATAGGTTGAATGAGAGCCGTTTTACAAACGGACGGGTAGGTGCCAGTTTTCAAGGATGCCTTCCAAAGCACATTTAACGGAGGGTTAATCAAAAGTGCCAGTAGTTAAAAAAACCAAGCCGGGAAGGAATCCAAGGGGGAGCTGGATTTAATTTTTTGCAGTAGATTAAGAGAAATTTCAGGGATGATCGGGCTAAAGTCTGACCAGGTTTCTGTGGGTGGGGAAAGAGGTGTTTCCGGGGTCTCATTCTCAGTGAACGAGGTATAGATATCTTCGATCTTTTCTTGAAAAAAGATCGAGAGATTTTCAAAGAGAGTCTCAGACGGGGTAATGTTACTTTTCATTGTCTCTGGTTTCATGAAGTTTTGGACAATTTTAAAAACTTCTTTAGTAGAGTTGTATGAAAATTTAATTTGGTTAGCTATATGATTTTTTTATGGCGGTGTGTTTTAGTTTATGGAATTGGTTAACCGCTTTCCTGTAGATGTTTTTTATCTGTTTGTAGTTCCCGCATGAACCAAGGTGCGGAGGGTTTGTGCCTGGCTGGTGATTTCATGACTTTCATGGGGGCGATGGTGTCTAAAGCAGAGGCAACCCAGTGATTGAAGGTTGCCGCATCACAATTTGGTTCACCAGTAAGTGATAATGGCCTGTTATGTAGTGCAGGACCAATGGTTTCAGGAGTGACTTTCCGCCAGTTTCTTCGGACTTCGTGCTTGTTTGCCCTGTAGCCTAGGTTTGTGGTGAAGGTTAGGTTGAATGGTACCAGTTGTTGATCCGACCATGCAAGAGGGATGGATTTCTCTGCTGATAAGGTGGGGATATTTGTAAAAATGAGATCTAATATATGTCCTGCTGTATGTGTGGGAGTAGTGACCAATTGGTTAAGATTTAAACCTTTGAGGGTGTCGACTAGTTGGGAGGCTAGAGGACATTAGGAGTTGTCTATATGGACGTTAAAATCTCCTAAGACTAGATAGTTTCTATATTTCAAAGAATGGTCAGCAATCAATTCACAGATATTCCGTAACTCAATGGGTTTAGAGTCCAGCTGTCTGTAGATAAGTATTCCTGCTATGGTTAGTGTGGAGGAGATGGTAACATTAAAGGACATTGCTTCCATCAGATCTTTGGTATCCTTTTGTGTACTATCTACCAGTCCTTTTTGATGATAATGGCTAGTCCACTACCAAGCTTATTGCCTGCTCTGTTTTCTATTATTATTTTATAGTTGTCAGGGATGGCCAGATGATATCTGGTGTGGTACTTTCTCTTAACCATGTTTCTGTTAGGAACACGATATTCCAGGTTGTGGTTCCTAGAAGTAGCCAGATGTCGTCGGCGTGCCTGGGAAGAGACCTGCAATTTATCAGGAAGGCTCTAATGCGCATGTCAGTCTTGCTTCTGATTGCTATTGGGTTTACGGTTACGGTCCTTTCCAAGGATTTACACCTTTTGCCTAGGTAATCATTAAAATTAAAAGTACAGTCTTTCCAATGGGGGAATCTGGCCGACAGTATTTTGAACTAGTGTACAGGGGTTTATGCGAGTGGGTTTGGGACAGCCTTTATATCTGTGTACCAGAATTTGGGTTCTAGTTAGTCTTGAGGCTGGTTGCAAACGGGCAGCATGGCTGGCGCTGCACGCGGGACGGACGCGCACAGACAGGCATGCCTTTGCCGCCCCTTTGGCACGCCAGCGGCGCGCCTGCTGGCCCATGGGTTTATGAGGAGGAGCCAGGAAGTGATTCCGCCCCTTCTCCGCCCTGATAGGTTTCAGCTGTGTATAGGGATATTTTGGCCCCGCCCTCCACTCAAACGTCTCCTGCTGCAGTGGACCCGGGCTGAGGGCAAAGTCCCAGGCGCATAATGTGCAAATACGCAGGTAGGGGGATATGGGGCGATTTAAATTAATTTAAAAGCAGTGGACAAGAGCTTTTCTAAAAACGCACTTTAAAAACAAGGTGCACGCTGCGTTCAGTGCAGGCGGCAAAACAGACAACTAACCGCCTCTACTGTTTTCTTTGTTTAGAATCTCCAAGTTGCTATGTAGCAACCCAATTAAGTCCAGCATGATGGATTGCTACACTTGCCCGCTGCACTTCCACCATCGCAACTTCTTAGCTCTTATGGTCTCTGGACCCTCCATGTAGGCCCCAGCCGTCTTCAATGTCTGACCCCGCCCCACCCCTCCACATCCCGCATATGCCTTTGTACATCCCCATCTAAGTGATGCTCTCTTGCTTCATAGTTCTGTTCATGTAATACAGGTCACCAACTCGTATGAGTAAGATTACTACAACAGCGTGGCAGCATTTGAATTGTTGGGAGCAAGTAATTAGCAGTAACTATCGTTCTTGAGTTCTCATTTGAACCAGTTTGTCCTGCTTTTCTTTGTAGAAGTCTTTATGTGACCATTGAAGAAATGCCCATTTGAAAGCTCAGTTTGGAAAAGGCTTGCTAAGCTGAAAGGAGCTGTATCTTTAAGGATGGCTATGCGCTTATGTGAATTGCGTTGATCATGAAATAGGCCCTCTTGTAAATTTTGTGATTGTGTGTAACTTGCACTGTTTTGCTAATGACATTAATCTCACCAGCTATCTATTATCATTCTATTTTATTAAGATCGCATTAGTAAGATTTTTTTCTGGCTGACGATTCTTTTGAGCTTTCGGGCGGCGGCAGCGGACATAGTAGGTTACGGGAGGCGAGCCGTTACCAGCAAATGGGGGTAGCGTGAAGATAGCCTCCCCCGCTCAAGCCCACTGATGCCAGCACCATAATATCGTGCTTTCCTTTTTTTGGGGCCCCTGGAAATCCCAGGGTGCAGAAACCGAACTTTACCGGTACCTTTTTTATATAAATCATTTTTCACATATATCCACTGGTCGGACGTGCCTTAGCGAGCACGGACCACCAGGGATACACACGTTTTTGGTCCTGAAGAAAGCTGCATGAATTATTAGAGACAGCTGAAACATGTCGACCTGCTTTTGAAGGGATATAAGTGGTCAGGAATATTACCACTAGTTAATATCCCACACATTGTTTTTAACAATATTAGCTGACCAACAAATAAAGTTTTTTTTGGTACAACTGATATTTTTTAATCACTTCTCTATCACTGGCACGTAAACACATACTCACTAAGTCCAATTTACAACAACCTGCTCCGCTGTAAATCAGGCGTTGAAGCACACTGGAGGGACATTCGGTTCCTCCAGTGGGAACCCCGTGATGAAGCATGTCACCACTAGGGTGATTGAGGGTTCTTCTTAAATATACAAGATTTGTTGTTTTTTTTTGTATGTATGTGTCTTCACCCCTTTTTTTCCTATGCTTGTTTTTCCATGACCGCCTTGTCACTACTGGTGGAAGGTTATGTTCCTGTAATGTGCTTGGCTTTATTTATTTGCTCACAGCTTTACGACGCATAAGCCACCTTAAGATAGTCGACCACTGTTTTTGCTTCACAGGCACTAGCACTTGCATTCTCCCATCACCGTATCGCCTTTCATGGTACCCTTTACCGAGTAGCCAGGGCTATACAATATCTGTCTCTAAATGCTTGATGAGTGTGCGATACATGTTCTGTTACCTTCGGCGAGAGTTATTGGTTACCGTACTCTTGAATTTTCCATTGACTACTGTTGTAACGCATTATGTGGCGCTTTCAAACTGTACACTTCTGAACATAGATGTACTACTGGTTCTAATTACTGTTTGTTACTGCTCAAACAACCAATAAAAACCTTTTTGAACAAAAAAAAAACAGCACTATTGAGTCACTCCTTAGTTGTTTTTCTTGATTCTTTTGAGCTGCCATCCTTATCAGACTTAATAATGCTAAATATGACCAGGCTGAATTCTAGATTCTCATGTTATGTTATTCAACAGAAATCGCTAAAGCACCATATCTATAGAATAATACCTTAAACAAAAGAACTTTAGCAAATCCAATGGCTCTTAGCTTGTTTAGCTGATTGGCTTTGTCAAATGCTTTCTGCCAATGCTGTGCAGGCTCAGTAAATTAAAAAAACAAAAAAGAGAGAAAGTACAATGACGTGGCCAATGCTGCCGGCCACGTCGTTCTGTAGATATTCACAAGCATGATGTAAATGTAAATGTAGTTGAGCTTATATAGCGCACAGCTACCCGCAGTGGGTTTCCCGGCGCTTGCTTAGGGAACCCTTCCTGGTATTCCCCTGTGAGATAGCAGGGTATCCACAAGGTGAAAGTCAGGCATCCCGCCGCGAGGGGCCGTTGTGGAGATTAAGCAAGCTATTGCCCAGAGTTGCAGAGTGTGAACCCGTGAGTCGAGGAGGCACCGGGGCGAGAATTATCGAGTCCGTGGAATTTTTAGCCCAAGACCCCGCCGAGTCGGGGAATTGAACCTTGGTCCAGGACCGATTTCAGCTTCCGGGTCTGCTGCCTCTAACCCCTGAGCCACACTTCTCCATATGATGACGTATGTGATCATGCATAACCATGCATGCACATGCGAACAGAACGAAATAGGTGGCTTTTTTTTTTATTTACTTATCCAAGCAGGCAGGTGACTCTTGGATTGATAAAAAAATTAAAGTATTTCTTCTTTTCATATAGCCCATTGGCTTAGCAGGGTAAAGTAGGTGGCAGGCCCTCCAAAAACGTAACACAATAAAATAAACAAATGACTGCGAGTGGAATGGTGAGCAGAGGGGGTCTTTAGCAACATGCAACAGGTTAGGGGCAAGGGAGCAATGCAGGTGCATAAGAGCGCGTTATGCTATTGGGAGTGGCTACGTAGCCAATT